>NC_079312.1:58324332-59574332 GCF_029931775.1 Euleptes europaea
CACGGGGGGATTCAGTGAACGACGGTATCCCTCCTGAGCTATGCTCAGTTAGATACCAGTCTTTTGACAGGGCAGTGGCAATCGTGCAGGATTGTGGACCTGGTGCCCTGCTGGCCAAATGCGACATACAGTCAGCTTTTCGCTTACTGCCAGTCTGCCTGGTGGATTTCTGCCTGTTGGGTTTGAAGTTTCAAGGGTCTTGGTATGTCGATAAAGCCATGCCCATGGGATGCTCTGTGTCTTGTTCTGCCTTCGAGGCATTTAGTACCTTTTTGGAATGGGTAACCAGGGGTAGGTGCGGGAGCCAGCATATAACACACTACCTTGATGATTTTCTAATGGTGGGTCTGGCCGGTTCCCAAGTTTGCAGGGATGCCTTAATGGCATTTACGGAAGTGGCACTCGAGCTGGGTGTTCCTCTTGCTGTGGAGAAAACCGAGGGCCCAAGCTGTGTATTGACTTACCTGGGAATTGAAATCAATTCCGTTCAAGGCACATCCCGCTTACCGGAAGAGAAATTGCTTGCTCTACAAGCTTTGTTATTCCTCCTCTTACAGAAAAAGAAGTGCACTTTGAGGGAGTTGCAAAGTATAGTTGGGCACCTTAACTTTGCCTGTAAGGTCATTGCCCCTGGCAGGGCATTTTGCTCTCACTTGAGCCAGGCCACTGCTGGTGTCACGGCGCCTCACCACAGGATCAGGGTGATGGGGGAAATGAAGGAGGACGCCCGGACCTGGCTCCAATTTTTGGACAGTTTTAACAATGTGTCACTGTGGCGGGATCCATCTGCTGTGGGTCAGGAACTCCAAGTTCACTCAGACGCCTCTGGGAGGGTGGGGTTCGGATTGTACTTCCAGGGGATGTGGTGTTCCCAGGCTTGGCCAAGCCACTGGGCCGGCTCGGGCATTTTGAGGGACCTCACCTTTTTAGAGCTTTTTCCTATTGTGGTGGCTGTGGTCATATGGCAAAAACACTTCCAGAAAAAGCACATCAGGTTCTGGTGCGATCACCAGGCTGTGGTCCAGGTTATTAATCGCCAGACGTCGAAGTCCAGCCGGGTCATGCGATTGGTAAGGAAGTTCGTTGTAACCTGTCTGTTTGCCAACATCGTATTTATGGCCCGCATGTACCTGGTGTGGATAACAGCATCGCGGACTCACTATCTTGCCTCCAGCAGGACAGGTTCCGGGTGCTGGCGCCAGAGGTGGACCCAACACAAGAAAGAGTGTTGAATTTGGGTCTCAGTTTTGTTTCCACCCCCATGTACTCTTCTTTTCAAACCCGTGTAGATTTATTTAAGTTATATCATCTAATTAAATTGAAAGATCACTTTAAGACACCTACTGCTCCGGGTAATCCTTTCCATCCTAAATCTAAGTTCAATCCGTCCAGTCTTAACCCCATGATATTAGCATTTCAGAATGCAGTGAGTAGAGATGTCAAATTGATTGAGAACTCCAGGATTGCCAAACAGTCCAATATGACCAAAGATGAAAGAACAGCATTGGATAATTTGGCTTCGGACTCGCAATTAATTATTCATGCAGCTGACAAAGGAGGGGCGGTGGTTCTTCAGGACAAAAAGGATTACATAGCAGAGATTGAACGCCAGCTTAATAGCCCAGAACACTACTTGAAATTATCTAAGGACCCTACTGATAGAATAGGTAAGGTGATTAATACAATCATTCTAGAGGCACGTGCCAGTGGTGACATTAATGAGGCTACGGCCCAATTTCTTGTGAATACGTTTCCCCGTACTCCTGTACTGTACACCTTGCCAAAAATACATAAACCAGGGGCTATTCCCCCGGGGAGACCCATAGTCTCTGCTACACAGAGTTTGTTGGAGCCGATTTCTAAGTATCTAGATTTTCATTTGCGCCAATTTGCGGTAGACACAGAATCTTTCCTTCTCGACACTGGGGATTTCATCCATTATATTGAAAACGTGGAGGTGCCCCACAATTGTTTGTTTGCAATAGTGGATGTAGTATCACTGTACACTAATGTTCCATTAGATTATACTTTGAATGTCATACAGGTCCTGCTGGAATCCAGAACAGACCCTGTTCCCTCTTCTATTTTTTTGATTAAATTGGTTGAATTAGTTTTCAAGAACAATTTTTTTTGTTTCAATGACCAATTGTACTTGCAAGTTAATGGAATAGCTATGGGCTCCACTGTGGCTCCCACCATTGCCAACATATTTATGGTAAATTTCGAACGTCAGTTCATTTACTGCAACCATCCCTTTAAAAATATATATGTTGGGCTTTAGGAGGTACATTAATGATTTGTTCTTTCTTTTTTCCCCTGATATTGATTTTGATGACTTCATGAAGTGGCTGAATTCTTGTTCATCCATAAAATTTACAGGAAATATACACCCACAGAGAATTCCTTTTTTGGACACCTTGGTCTATCATGGCAGTGAGGGTAAACTTGCTGTTCAATTATATCACAAACCCACTGATAGAAATGCATTGCTGCATTTCTCCTCCCATCACCCAAAACATCTCAGACATAATTTGCCTTGTGGGCAATTTGTAAGAGCTAAAAGAAATACTACTGAAACCAGGGATTACTTACAGACAGTTGGGGAGCTATCACAAGCCCTGGCCAATAGAGGTTACCCCCCTAAAGTTATCATCAATGCTCAATCTAGAATCAGTGGAGTTGATAGACAGGATTTACTATATAGGGAATCCAGAAGTAGGAACGAAGTACAGCCTATTACTTTTGCTTTACAGTATACCCACTTATCAGGACATATTGCAAGCATTGTGAAAAGACATTGGCACCTCTTAAAGGACATTCCAGGTTGCGGGACTCCGCCCAGAATAGGCTTTCGCAAAACCCAGTCCATTAAGGATAAGGTAGTACACTCGGATATATATAGGGATGTTTCTAACAAATTTGTTGTTGGACACTATAAGTGTCACAAATGCATGGCATGTGACCTATGTCTTGAAGTTAAAGAGTTTAGGAGAACTGACAGTAACTTCATTTTCAAACTGCAGTACTATACCAACTGTGACACACGCTTCTGTGTTTACTGCTTGCGCTGCCCGTGTGGCAAATTTTACATAGGTTCATCAATTAGACCGATTAAAATGCGCATATTAGAACACAAATCTAGAATACGGGCGAAAATAGCTTCTGCCCCAGTAGTAGAACATTTTCTTTTTTTTTTTATAAATATTTTTATTAGTTTCTAATATTGAGTAGGGATACAGGAAAGGAAAAAAAATGGGTAGGGGAAAACCTTAACAAGAAAATACATATTTTTACCCCCTTAACAAGGTTCGAATTGTCGTCATTATTAACATAATATATTTAATTGTCAACTTCACTTTTATAACGTTTGTAAAAAATTTTATTGTTTTTTGGTTTTAATATATTCATAGAAGATGTGCCATTTGTCTTTATTTGCTTTTTGAGTGCCTATTTGTAATAGTTCTGTTAAGTGTGCCATTGTTATAAATTCATATGCTTTATCGATCCAGAGTTCAATTTTTGGTATTTTTTCTGTTTTCCACAAAGAGGCTAGGACTGTTCTTGCCGCTGTTATCAGATATTTTAGTATGATTTGTTGATCTTTACTGCATTCATCTGGTGTTTTACTCAAGAGGAAGAGTTTAGGGTCATATGTGATAGGCTGACCAATTATAATTTCTATGTTTTTATGAATTTTCTTCCAAAATTTTTGGACTGACATACACGTCCACCAACAGTGATAGAAAGTACCTCTAGTTTTACGGCACTTCCAACATAAGCCAGATGTCGAGCTGTTCATGTTCTGGATGTCACTCGGCGTAATGTACCACCTGTGCAACATTTTCAGCCAGTTTTCTTGAATCCCTTGACAGAGCGTAAATTTAAGGTTTCCACGAAATAGCTGCTCCCATTCGTCCGTTGTTATGATCTCGTTAAGGTTTTCCATCCATTTAATTTGACATGATTTTATTTGTTCATCTTCTGTATCGTATGTCAAGAGTAACCGATAGATTTTACCTAAAAGATGCTCTGTTGGCTTGCTTATCAGCTGTTCAAAATCTGTTTTACCTTGTAAAACTCCCCGAGTACAGCAGTCCTCTTTAAATCTTGAGATCAATTGATGATATGTCAGCCAAGACATCTGCGGATAATTGATTTGTAACTCTATTAACGTCTTAAGAGAACCATCTGTTTTTACCAGGTCCTGATATTGCATTGTCCCATATAATTTCCTATCAGTTACTGAACCATAGGCATTAAATGGCGCCATCAATAGTGATCTTTCAAAGCTCAATCTGGGTTTCAATTTTCGCCACACTGCCACCATATTTTCTACAGTTGGATGGTCTCCCATTTCTTCTACACTCTTCTTCCAGTTCTTTCCCCATAATAGATGGTGTACTCCACCTTGCAAACTTGCCAGCTCTAGTTTGATAGCCCTTTCGTTAGTTTGCATGATCCAATCTTTAATCCATACTAAGGTAGCAGCTTGGTGATATATTTTTAGATTTGGAAGAGATAGGCCCCCTCTTTTCTTCTCATCCGTCATAATTTTAAATTTTATTCGCGGGCGTTTTTTGTCCCAAACAAATCTGTTAATTTTCTGTTGCCAAGATTTTAAGACCTTATCTGGAATTTTAATGGGGATTGATTGAAATAAAAAATTCAGTCTTGGAAGAATGTTCATTTTAATTAACGATATTCTGCCCAACCAGGAAATCTTCAACTTAGTCCAAATTTGGAGGTCACATTCAATCTTATTCCAGACCATTTGATAGTTATAATTGTATAGATCTTGGGGTTTTTTTGGAAAAGTTATTCCCAAATATTTTATTGTTTTAGTTGATGTTGTGAATCCTGAGATATTTGTTATTTCTGACTCCTCTTCGTTTGTTAGATGTTCTAAAAAAATTTTTGTTTTGGTTTTATTGAGTTTATAGCCCGCCAACCGTCCATAGGCCTGAATGTCATTCATGAGTTCTTTAATACTAGTTTCTGGTTGTGAAATTGTTAACAAAACATCATCGGCATATGCTCTGATTTTAAATTCTTCTCCTTGTACACTTAGGCCAGTTATTCTGTGGTTTGTTCTAATTTTATTTGCCAATACTTCTAGTGTTAAGTTGAATAACAAAGGTGATAAAGGACATCCTTGCCTAGTTCCTTTTTCGATGTTAATGTCTTTGGTCAAGGTACCGTTTATTATAAGTTTCGCTTGTTGATTCATGTATATACTAGATATCCAGTCAAAGAAATTGCCGTCCTTACTTATACTATAGACCACCTGTCTTATAAAATTCCATGAGATATTATCAAAAGCTTTCTCTGCATCCACGAAAATAAAGGCCATTTTTTCTTTCCTGTGTTTTACAAGCTCTCGTGCATTGATCAGAAACCTAATATTGTCTGCCATGTGACGTTTAGGTATAAAGCCAGTCTGATCTGGATTAATCAGTGTTTCTACGTGAGCTAACAATCTTTGAGCGATTATTGTTGTGAATATTTTATAATCTGTATTAAGCAATGATATTGGCCTGTACGAAGAAGGTGATGTTAAATCCATTCTTTCTTTGGGTATAAGCGTTATATATGCTTCTTTCCAGGAGTCTGGCACCTTCTTTTTCTTATATATTTCATTCATCACTTTCGTTAACGTTGGGGCCACTTCTTCTTTAAATATTTTATAATATATGGCTGTAAAACCATCTGGCCCTGGGGTCTTCCCGCTCTTTAATTTCTTGATTGCCTGTTTTACTTCCTCAATAGTGATTTCTTGGTTTAAAAAGGTAATATCTTCCTTGGAAAGGCAATTCAGATGATTCTGTTGAATGTAAGTTTTTATCTCCTCCGTTTGTTCATCTTGATTTTTCTTTTTATACAGATCATCGAAATATTCTAGGAAACACTGTGTTATTTCATCTTCTTTATGTGTTATCTGCCCTTTTATTTTTGCTGCGAGTATTGTTCTTTTTTGTTTTTCTGTTTTTATCATAGATGCCAGATATTTACCTGGCTTATTTGCATATGCAAAGTGTCTCTGTTTTATGAATTTTAATTTTTTTGCCATCTCATCTGCATAAAGTAAATCGATTTCGTGTCTGATCTTTTTGAGGTCTTTCAAAGCTTTTTTACTATTTGTTCGTTGATGAATTTTTTCTAACTGCGCAAGGTTGGTTTGAAGATCTATCAAGCGTTTTTCCCGATCTTTTTTATTTTTTGAGTTTAGTGAAATAAAGATACCTCTCATGTATGCCTTCGAACAGTCCCAGATTGTTGCTTGACTCATTCCTTGTGTTTCATTTCTCTGCAAGAACTCCTTAAGTTCTTCACGACCTGTATTGAGGTCTTTCTCTTTGTTGAGTAAGGCATCATTTAGTCTCCATCTGAATGTTTTCTTCTTCTGATTTTGCCATTTTATAACAATTGGATTGTGATCTGATAAAATCCGAGGTAGTATTTTAATGTGTTCTAGATTTTTCACCAAGGTAGTAGAGATCCAACACATATCAATTCTTGAAAATGTCCTATGTCTATCAGAGTAAAATGTATAGTCTTTGGAGTTAGGATTTTTCATTCTCCAGATGTCTAACAGGTTAAGACGCTGCATATCTACTTTTACATTTTTTGGAAGTTTACCGCTTTTTTGATTTTTGGATCTATCCAATTTGGCATCCAGGACTCCATTCATGTCCCCGATGACAATAATCTCATGTTCCAATTGTTCTTCCAGTGTTGTAAAGAGTTCTGTGAAGAATTTTTCCTTTGATGTCAGTGGTGCATAGATAGAAGTTAATATTTTTATTTCTCCTGTTGCAAGTTGTAATTTGAGTGTTAACTGCCTGCCTTTGGTATCTTTTATAATTTCCAGGACTTTAATAGTAGGATCTCTAATATAGATTGCTATGCCCCTTTTTTTTTCCAACGCTGAAGATGTATATACTGTGCCAAGTCGTTTATTATTTAGTAAATAATTGTATTTTCTTTTTATATGCGTTTCTTGCAAGCATATTATATTTGCTTTGTATTTGGACAGTGCATGAAAAATTTTATTTCTTTTTTGTGGTGTGTTCAAGCCATTTATATTGATGGATAATATTTCTAGGCCATCTGTCATGTTGTTTTTTATTTGAATGCTGCCGCCTCATCCATTAGACCTTCTTGCTCTGTAGTCGAGTTCTTATTTTTGTTCCGTGGTGAGCCTGATCTATCCGTTTTAGCTTTTTCTTTAGTTGTCATTTTTAGTTCTTCTTCCAGATCATACGCTTCTTCTTTCGTTCGTATTAGGATTCTGCCGGAGGAGAGTTGAACACTTAAGAAATACGGTCCCACCCACCTATATCTTATCTCTTGTTCACGTAATAACTTACGTAGAGAGTCAAATTCACGCCTTTTTTTCCTTACTGAGAAGGGCAGGTCCGGAAAGATCTGTATTTCTTTTCCTTTATATATTAATGGGTCATCTCTTTGTTTGTTCAGTATGTCCTCTTTTATTCGTTTATCTGCAAATTTTATTAAAATTTCTCTTGGCAGTTTTTTTAAAGTCGAGTATTTGGAATTAACTCTGTAAATTTCCCTAATATCAACTGCTTCTTCATCAATCTCGAGGTAGGTAGCGAGCAGCTGTGTCATGTTTTCTTCTAGGCTATCTTGAGGCATATCTTCTGACACTTTTTGGAAACGTAGGTTATTTTCTCTTACTTGCATTTCCGTTGTGGCAAGTCTGTTTTCCGTTTCTTCTGTCCAATCTTTATGTTCAAATTGTGTTCTCTCTATCTTTGTTTGTCTTATTTTGAGTTTCTTAATATCTTCTCTGTTGTCCAATATATCCTTGGCGTTCTCCTCTATTTTTTGTTTAATGTCCTGGAGTCCTGTCACCAATTCCTGTTTGACTGTTTTCATTTCCATCTGTACCGTAAGTACATCTGTTCTGACTGAATTGCATTCTTTGGTCAGCCTTTCTAGTTCTTTGTTTACCTTATCCATCTTATTGTTTATTTGGTCTACTTTTGCCTCTAATCTTTGTTCTGTTCCTGTTAATTGAGTTGTTAATGCAGTCAATTGGGCAGCCAATTTATCCAGTGCCTTCTCCATATTGGCCTGTACTTTACTAGATCTCTTTTGTTGAAGTTGATGGCTTGCAGTTTCTTCTGCGCTGTCTATCTCTTCCTCCTTCTCCTCTTCTTCCAGGTTTTTCCCTGCAGTTAAGTTGCTAGCTTTATCTGTTTTTCTATTTTTTTTTCATTAAATTATACCTGTATATTTTCCTTCTTGTTTGTAATTCTGTATAGGTGCCAGACATGCACAATTATTGAACATATATATATTAGATATAGCAATCAATTCCGTAGAGTTTTCTTGAGCAGCATCATAATGAAAATGAGCTCCGCTATTTTGTAATTTGGCAACTTCAAAGGAAACGTTTCAATAGAGGTGATAATGAAAGATTGTTAAGACAGAAGGAGGCTTTTTTCATTCACCTCCTGAATACGATGTCTCCAAATGGGTTAAATCTAGATAATGATCTGACATGTTTTTTATAAGTCTGAGTTGGCTTCTGTTTAAATGCACACTGTCACTTTAAGATTTCTAACTTGCCTTTGGTATTCATCACCAGCAACGGTGCACACCTGGGTTTTCCTATGTAATTGAGTAAGGCTGTGTTTGACTTTACTAGCTGCACTATGTGATGTACTTTGCTGACGTCTGATTGAATCAATTTGTACTTACCCTGCATGGGAAGGAATTATGAATGTATAACAGCACTTTTTTGTGAGTATATTGTATCAAATCCAATTATATTTTAATAGTCATAATCTTTATATATTTATATACTGATCGTATAATATTAATTTTAGGAAGGACTGAAGAAAGATTTCCACTGCTGTGGATCTGAAACGGCCATATCCATTGATGATTGTGGCTTTATATGGACTTTATACACAAAGATTACAATACTAATACTTACCTGGTACTCTGTTGAGACCTTTGGAATCATTTCTGCTTTATGCAGATTGTACATATTGTACACATTTGTGCTTTGTATGTGTCATGTATATGGTCCTTGCTTCATCTCAGTAGCTTATAAAATTTGCACTTTGTGTATATATATCATCCTGTACTGTTTTCCTAACCTCGTGGTATTAGTACAGAGGTGCCTTTTTTCTCCCCAGTACCTGGAGGTTGGCAACCCTAGTGGAGGGGAAGGGAAGGCAACTGTAAGCCAATTTGAGACTCCTTAAAGGAAGAGAAAAGCAGGGTATAAAAACCAACTTTTCTTTTTCTTTGTTGTTTTGGCCTTTCAGTTTTATTGTATTTTTGTGACTGTGTTAGCTCCCTGGAATCTGTAGAGAAAGGCAGGATATAAATATTTTAGTGTGTGTGTGTGTGTGTGTGTGTGTGTAAAGTGCCTTCAAATCACACCCAACTCATGGCAATCCCATAGAGTTTTCAAGGCAAGATATGTTCAGAAGTGATTTGCCATCGCCTGCCTCTGCCCAGTGACCCTGGACTTCCTTGATGGTCTCCCATCCAAATACTAACCAGGGCCGACCCTGCTTAGCTTCTGACGAGATCGGGCCAGTCTGGGTCATCCAGGTCAAGGCAAATGGTTTAAATAAATAACAAAAAAATACATTTGAGGACGCTCCCTACAAGCCCACCTTGCTCCATCTTCAGTAAGAACACATTTGCACCTACCCACAGTAGTAATTTACCCAGAAGTAACTTCCTCCCTAATTATTACTCTTCTGCACTGCCAACACAGAGGGGAATAACTACTACTCTTGGCATTGGGGCATTTGCATTTGCCATAGGGTTGCCAGGTTTCTCTTCACCACCAGAGTGCTAATCCCACTGGGCTGCCCCAGTGGGATTAGCAACTGCTGTCTGAGAATGTAGGGGTGAATGCAGGGAAATGGGGGAAGTCTTTCCTCTGCTGCCTGACCTTAGAGACAATGACAATGCCATCCTTTGGAGAACAACTCAAAATCCTACTCAGGGCTATTCAATGGGTAGGGTTGCCAGGTCCCTCTTTGCCACCGGCAGGATATTTTTGGGGTGGAGCCTGAGGAGGGCGGGGTTTGGGGAGGGGCTTCGGTGCTATAGAGTTCAATTGCCAGAGCAGCCATTTTTCTCCAGGTGATCTGATCTCTATCGGCTGGAGATTAGTTGAATTAGCAGGAGATCTCCTGCTACTGCCTGGCAGTTGGCAACTAGGGCTGTCAAAAAAAAAAATTCGGTACAGTTCAGATTCGGCCGAATTTGAACCTTGTGGGGTCGGTACGTGCCGAAGTCCGAACTCCCCCGCTTCGGATCCCCGGTAATTCGGGGGGATCCGGAGTTTGGGGGAAAATTCGGCCGAAGCGCGCCTTCAGGGATTCCCTGAAGGCGCACGGGGGCCCTTTAAACTGATCTGAGCCTCCCAGCTGGGAGGCGCAGATCAGTTTAAAGGGCAGCCCGCCCCCCTTCAGCGGGCTCCCCTAAAGAGGGGCGGGCTGTCATTTAAACTCATCTGTGCCTCCCGGCCGGGAGGCGCAGATGAGTTTAAATGACAGCCCGCCTCCCTTCAGGGGAGCCCGCTGAAGGGAGGCGGGCTGCCCTTTAAACTGATCTGAGCCTCCCAGCTGGGAGGCGCAGATCAGTTTAAAGGGCAGCCCGCGCCTTTCAGCGGGCTCCCCTGAAGGGGGGGCCGAATTGGCCGAATTTATTCGCGAACTCCCGAACTCGCTGAATTCGGCCCCCCCGGTTGCCCGCCAGATTTGAGTTCGGATCCGTCCGAACTGGAAATCACCGAATCAGGGGAAATTCGGTTGATTTTCAGTTCGGACCGAACCGAATTGACAGCCCTATTGGCAACTCTATCAATGGGCTTACTCCCAGGAAAGTGTTCTTAGGATTAGCCCCTCATACTGCTCTTGTGCTGATGATTTTAAAGGGGACTGTGTACTGTGGCTTTTTTCACAGTTTTTAAAATTGAGTTTTTATCTTCTGTACATATATATATATTTAAAAACAAATAATAATACCAAATCCCCCCCCCCCTAAATCCTCACTCCTCCAGCCAGGTATCCAATGGCCTTTTAAAAATAGCCTCCTGACCTGGGAAAGCCTTTCCAAGCTGTGAACCTCCTCATACTTGGTGATTTGTTTTTCTTGTGTTTAAAGGGGAGGAGGGTGACAGGGTCACAGCCAAGGGTTTATAGGCAGCCCATTAATCCCGCAACAAGGCCTGGATCTTTTTATCTAAAACAACATGAGCTTGAGACATTTGCTCTAAGTACTTTGAGTATCCAAACAAACAAAGGTCACACTTCACTCTGCCAGTCAAGCTGTCATCAAATTCTTCATCCCACCCCGTCCCTCCCTCCCCAACCGCCACCTCCTTATGGGCATATCGAGATTTTCCTGCTATTCCAAAGAGGATCTTTGTTAGATGATTTTGCTCTAGAGCACGCGAATATGTTAGGTTGGGAAGACAGGCTTGCTGATAGTTTATGTTCTATTACTGGTTGCACATGTCACTGGCATGGCCTCGTTGATTGACTTAAGCCTGAGATTCAATAACAGGCCAAAACAGCTGCTTAGCATATGCTGGGGGGGGGGGGACACTGCTACCACCAATAGCAGTAAAATCTTGTGATCCGGAACCACGGGTGGCAAACAAGTCTACTGTTCAGTAAGTGTTTCATTCCTGCTACACTTTGAACACAGGAAGGCACAAAAGAGGCTGTTGCCATTAGGGTTGCCAGGTCTCTCTTCGCCACCGGTGGGGGATGGGGGGTAGGGTTGCCAGATCCAGGCTGGAAAACTGGAGATTTGGGGGTGGAGCCTGGAGAGGACAAGGACGTCAGTGGGGTACGATGCCATAGTGTCCCACCCTCCAAAGCAGCCATTTTCTCCAGGAGGACTGATGTCTGTAGTCTGGAGATGATCTGTAATTCCAGGAGATCCCCAGATCCCATGTGGAGGCTGGCATCCCTAGATGCCATCCAAACATGATACAACAGAGACTGTATGTCTGGGGAAAGGGGGAAACACCAGAGAATTGAGCGCAGTTTGAAATCAGTTTTTTTTTAAACGATGAAAAAAATGCCACAGTACACCTTCTTTAAAATCATCACCACATACAGATTGTACTCTGGTTATAAGTTCTCGGAGGGTGTTTAATTTGAACCCCCCCCCAATGCTACTCACCTGATTCTACTCCCCTCACATCGACAGTCTGGGGTCCAGGGGACAAACAAAACATTTGCCTAGAGGGAGTGCTGCCTGTTACAGGGTGGGGGTGCATTTGTCTCCATCTTCCTATCCCAGTCTATAGTGCGCTTTTGGGCCAACCCATGCAATCAAAATGTCTGCCTCTCTATCTAGCAGCATCATAGAATCATAGAGTTGGAAGGGTCATCTAGTCCAACCCCCTGCACAATGCAGGAAACTCACAACTACCTCCCCCACACACTCCCAGTGCCCAGAAATGGCCAAGACGCCCCCCTCCCATGAACTGCCCAAGTTCATAGAATCAACATTGCTGACAGATAGCCATCTGGCCCCTGCTTTAAAAACTCCAGGGAAGGAGAGATTACCACCTCCCGAGGAAGCCTGTTCCACTGAGGAACTGCTCTAACTGTTAGAAAATTCTTCCTAATGTCTAGATGGAAATTCTTCTGATTTAATTTTAACCCATTGGTTCTGGTCTGACTTTCTGGGGCATTAGAAAACAACTCAGCACCATCCTCTTTATGACAGCCCTTCAAGTACTTGAAGATGGTTATCATAACCCCTCTCAGTCTTTTCAGGCTAAACATACCCAGCTCCTTCAACCTTTCCTCACAGGACTTGGTCTCCAGACCTCTCACCATCTTTGTTGCCCTCCTCTGGACACGTTCCAGCTTCTCTACATCTTTCTTAAATTGTGGTGCCCAAAACTGAACACAATACTCTAGCTGAGGTCTAACCAGAGCAGAGTAAAGCGATACCAGCACTTCATGTGATCTGGACACTATACTTCTGTTAATGGAGCCCAAGATCGCATTTGCCTATTTAGCTACTGCATCACACTTCTGACTCATGTTCAGTATTTGGTCTACTAAGACCCCAAGATCCTTTTCGCACACACTACTGCTAAGACAAGTCTCCCCAATCCTATAATTATGTATTTTATTTTTCCTATCTAAATGCAGAACTTTACATTTATCTCTGTTGACATGCATTTTATTGGTTTTAGCCCAATTCTCCAGCCTGTCAAGATCATCCTGTATCCTGGCATCATACCAGAGAAGATAGGGACTGATGGTGAGGGGCCATGACTCAGTGGTAGAGCATGTACTTGGCATGCAGAAGGTCTTAGGTTCAATCCCCAACATCTCCAGTTAAAGGGACTAGGCAAGTAGGTGATGTGAAAGACCTCTACCTGAGACCCTGGAGAGCCGTTGCCAGTCTGAGTAGACAATACTGACTTTGATGGACCAAGGGTCTGATTCAGTATAAGGCAGTTTCATGTGTTCAAGAGAATAGTACAAACAAACATTGTTTATATCAAAGGAAAAAACCCAGCTGATGAGCCAGCAATGTGACTGGTGCAAACACTTCAAAAAGCCACATATATCAGGACTATCCTTTTGTTTTTTTTACTTCATTTATACTCCCCCTTTCTCCCCAATGAGGACTCAAAACCGCTTACATCATTTCCCTCTCCTCAATTCTATCCTCACAACAATCCTACAAGGTAGGCTAGGTTGAGAGTGTATGACCGACCCACGATCAAATAGCAAGCTTCCATTACATAGTAGGGATTTGATCCTGCTTCTCCCAGATCCTAGTCTGACACTCCAACCAACCACTGCACCACACAGACTCACTTCAGTGGCAAGATCTGTGTAACTCTGCAAACTGGAAAATGACCCTGTCAGATACGTATCAGCTGAGTCACTCCTTCCAACACACACACACTTCTTTAAACCCTAAAACAGAGAGCCAGGTGCTAAAATAACAGATAGCTCTGAACATATCTGATTATTAGTGACTGATGTTGATTTTTCCAGATTGGACCGATTGTACTAAATACATAAACAAATAGAGGCTATTCTATTTGGGTTTTTTGATTAGTTACTATCTGAATGCTCATTTCTAGCTGGAATTGCATGCTTATTTCCGATATCGTTCTTTGAATCCTGGCCTCGCTTCAGATGCATTAGCAAACTATGGCTCACAGGTATATGAGCCTTGAAGGACTTCAAGTTTGAATGTCTGATCCCTTTTCCTTCTCCTTTCATCTGCAGAAAGCAAATTAGTTACTTCAACTTTTATGGCAACTATAGTTTGCTATTACATCCAAACGGGTAAATTATGATTTGCACTTGCCCTGAAAACAGGTTTTCAAACTTGGAACCAGTCACTGTATGAAATCTGGAGGGGTTCTACAGACTGCACAAACTCTAAATTGTTAGTTCTGATCTAGTGGCAAAACAAGGTTTGCCTCCAGATCTGTCCCTTTATACCCTATTACAACTTTAAGTGATTTGAACAAAACTTCCCATGTAAGTTTCATTCAATTAGTAGTAACTGCAAACCAGAAATATTTTTAGAATTATGTCAGTAGGTTTAAGGTTGTTGTTTTTAAATAGTAATTGATCTTATGGAATGAATGGCTCTTTTTATATAACTTAGTTCAAATTGTTTGTATATTTTTAAGTTTTGTAAACCCCTGATGAACAGCCTGCGGCTTGAAACATTAAACTTGTTCAACATTAAAAACATTTGGATCATAAGATTTTCTTGATATTCTTGTCTTGAGGCTAGTTTCACAGTAGATCTAGATCACAATCACCACCTCTACAAAAGAGATAAAGAGATAGAGAGCAGATTTAACCAATCATCACAGATTTAACCATTCCCTACTACATCTGGTCAAGAGTTAGTGACAGTAACAGAACTAATACTAGTATTTTGTTTTAGGGGTCACTAGTTGGTATGGTGTTTTTGCAGCTGCAAGCTGAAATGAGAAGACTTGAATGACATAAATTTTAGTCTATCCATCCCCCACAGGCACATCTGTGGATAGCAGGGTGAAGTTTCTATGCATGCTATAGAGAAATACCCTCCACCCAAGAATTCACCTCAAAATTTCAACAATTGCGACTGCTCTCTGTCCACAAGGAACTCAGCTGCAAACTCATAGCTGGTAGAAAGGAGGGTGGGCAGTGAGTAAACTCGCCATCCCTGCAGCATGATAACTCAAAATCCAAAGTTGTGAGGGTTCGTTGGCCCCACACTAACTTGTAGAAATGAAGCAGACAGGCGTAGCAAGAAGGTGGGGCATGTTAACTGCAGTGCAGGTACTGAGTGCTAGATGTTCAACACTGTTTAGTAGGATATACTCTCAGAGTTGCTGGTGGCAGCAGGCATTGCCAAATTTGTTTTTTGCACGCTCAGGAAGTGACATACAGTTGCCAGCTCCTTGTTGAGAAATACCTGGAGAGTTTTGGGGTGGAGCCTTAGAAGGGTGGGGTTTGGGAAGGGGAGGGACCTCAATGGGGTATAATGCCATAGAGTCCACCTTCCAAAGAGGCCATTTTCTCCAGTTGAACTCATCTCTGTCGCCTGGAGATCAGTTGTAACAGCAGGAGATCTCCAGCCACCATCTGGAGGTTTAGGTAAATAAAGGTTAGCCTGCTATACAGTTAGTTAGCAAATACAAAATAGCAGAAAAACAAGCATTCAATAAATGCAAAGTATGTCTTTGTTCAATTTAGGCATATAGTTAACATACAATTATATAATCATTGTCTGTGCAATATTATGCAGGATAAATCATAAACAACTTGTAATTACAAATGTCTGAATCCCATTCAAAGAGTCTTTCTGCAAATATCTCGCCAAACTTGCACCAAGGAGACGTGGATATACTCTCAATAACGTCCAGACTTGGTAGTGGAAATAGAAGGTATCTTCTGTAGCTGCTGTTTGGAGTATATTGACTCCTAAGTAGAACAAGTGGCAGTAGTAGATCACGTATTTATAATCTCCTGCTATTACAACTGATCTCCAGCCGATAGAGATCAGTTCACCTGGAGAAAATGGCCGCTTTGGCAATTGGACTTTATGGCATTGAAGTCCCTCCCCTCCTCAAACTGTGCCCTCCTCAGGCTCTGCCCCCAAAATCTCCTGCTGGTGGTGAAGAGGGACCTGACAACCCTAGGGCAGGCAGGAACAGTGTCCACACACCCCATCCCCATGCAGCTCATGTCTACTGGCACCTTCCCGCCTTTCCTTCCATTGCATCTGCACAAAAGCACAGACCCAACAGAGATCATTACAGACCCCATAGCCTGGCAAAAAAACCAAAAACCTTTCTCTTCACAGCTGAGAGGTGCTGTAAATGTTTAGTGCAGCACAGCTGAGAACAGGAAAAGACCCATTAGAGACCCCAAGGGAGGAAATGCAAACCTCAACTCTGAGGTCTCCAGGCACCTTTGGATTTCTGACACAGACTGGTGGGTACGATCACAAAATGGCTCCTACTACTGAAAGTGGAAATACCCACAAAATGGCTGCTACAGAAGGCAGAACCAAACCCAAAACAGCTGTTGCAGGAAGTGGAGTCAAAATGGCTGCCGCAGGAGGCAGCGCCAACTACTCAATGTCAGGGAATAAGATCATGATTCATTCTAATAGTGCTTGTTAAAATTTAATGCAAAAGCTCTGCCTAACGCAATACAATTTTAAATTAACATAATGTTTTAAAACATTTTCTTGCTTATGCTCAGTTTACCTTCAGTCATGCACTGATCCTTGTGCTATTGTGGCAGTTGCTGCTGCCTAAGCAATTTTGTTTTTTAAAAAAATACACAGTCAATGAGGTCTCCAGTGGCCAATCAGAGGCCCTGATGGGCCAAAAGTTCCATCTAGTCCACTGGTTCCCAACCAGGGGTCCATGGACCCCCAGGGGTCCGCGAGAACTAAATTAAGGTCCGCGAAACAAAGTTATAAACCCATAATAAATTAATATTTGCAATTAAAAGTTTTCTATTATATAAAATATATTCAAATATTATTCTAAGTTTAATGTTTTAACTAACAGTTATGATTAAAGTTTATTTGCAAATTCTCCGAATTTTTATTTTGAACCTTGGGGTCCCTGCACCGAACAAAAAAGTCCTAGTGGTCCCTGGTCAACAAAAGGTTCGGAACCACTGATCTAGTCCCACTTTCTAAAAACATGTGGCAGGTGCCAGGATAGGAGTCAGTCAGGTCTATGGTGCCTACAAGTGCCAATTTGGGGAACCCTGGATTAACTCTTTCAGTGTGCAGGAAGAGTGTATCTCCATCCCCTTCCCGTACTGGCCAAGGGTAGAGCATCACGTTCCTCCTTTGAACTGGATCAAAGGAGGCTTTCCTTTGATCTGATTTAAAGCCCCGAGAGGTCTACAAGTCATGCCCAGAATGAGTACATCATCATGTGGATGCTCTCACTTAAACTGGGGGCTTCCTGCATTCCATGCAGGGAAAAATCCTCATGTGGAAGCAGTCTGAAACACATTCTTCCCTTCTGATCAAGCAGGTACTGGAAAGGATGTGGTCGGAAGGGTACTTATTTTCATTTGTGGTTGAAACGGTTGAAATTTTAAGGCTTCTGGCATCTATTGTTTTAATCAATGAAATTGTGGATTATTGTGTCCCAGAAGAGCCAAGGGTACTTTTGTTATATAATTTTGAAAACATTCATTTGTCTGTGGGTATAAGAGATCTTGAAGTTGACTTGTTAACTGCAGCAAACGGTGTTGTGGTTTGCTAATTACATCTATACTGAGGCTCAGTGGTTAACTAAATTTTGGGGATACAGATTTATGGAGAAGTGGCCTGTTAAACGTTAGTGAATTAGTGAAAGTCCATGCAATCCAGAGGAATTGAGGTGAGTTTGCTTTGGGTTGTACATTACAGCTTGGATCCAATTATTAAAGCAATAAACTCCTCACAGTGGAAGCAAAGTATTGGATCCAGCCCTCTGTAGATAAAGTAGGTTCACACATTGCGAAGCCTCTAAATATAATTTGTTTTTGTATTTTGATCACTGAACATTTTATAATATTTTGTCATTATCAATTAATCTATTTCAGTGCTTTCTGTATAAACTCGTTTATGATAATTATTGAATTCATCTGATTGATAAATTCTGACTTGGGAATTAATTGTTCATTTCCCCCCTTTCATTTAACCTAAAATTGCTTTCCTGGGAGTAAGGTCCAGTGATTAGACTCTAATAGGATCCTGAGTAGACCTGCTTAGGATGGCACTGTTCATATCTTTTATTTTGCATTGATCTGCTATTTTAGAATTATAGCAAAGTATGGAAAAAACAGATATTCAAGAAGGTTTGTATATCATTTTGCACGCTAGAGGCTTGGTTGATCCAATGCTCCACAGGACTCTGATGCGTAACAGGGAACAGCTAGGGTTGCCAGGTCCCCCCTGGCCACGTGGGGGGGGGGATGGCTGCCAGCTCCAGGTTGGGAAACCCGTGGAGATTTGGGGTGGAGCCTGGGGATGACAGGGACCTCAGTGGGGTACAATGCCATAGAGTTCACCTTTCAAGGCATCCATTTTCTTCAGGGGAACTGATCTCTGTACTCTGGAGATGAGCTGTAATTCTATCGCCGAGTCCCACCTGGAGGCTGGCATCCCTAGGAAAAGCTCAACTCACTGGTGAACTGGACAATGCTTTCAGCATAAACAGCAGATATTGAAGTAACTGGGGGAGATCTTTATTGCTTCAAGTGTGCATGAATGCTCCCACTTGGATATTGACACGGCTACATTGGGGAATTGTTATGCAGTCCAAGCCCATAGTATTATAACATCACAGGTGTGCCATAGAGTTCATTTCAATTGCAACCTAGAAGTACTAAGTAAGTTATTTTTTGTAATAATATTAATTGCAAGGAAGGCCAATTTCAACTTCAGTGTTCTTGAGGGCCAGAAGTGTATTTTGCCACCTGAACTGAATCACTCATGAGTAGGGTCCAGAACAAAGCTTTCAGCATCTATCAGTAAGAGCTTTGTGGTCATGGAGCACATGCATTTAGACATAAAAATAAAATTGCACACATTAACATATTATTAGGGTTGCTAGGTGCCCGGGCACCCACACATCACAGCAAGTCACTTCTGGTTTACACCCAGAAGCGCTGCATCATGAGGGGCCTTATACCACTCAAACTTACGATGTGGCACTTCCATGTGTAAACGCATCGCAAAGGGCTAGGGTTGCCAGGTCCCTCTTCTCAATCAGCGGGATATTTTGGGGGTGGAGCCTGAAGAGGGTGGGGTTAGGGGAGGGGAGGGACTTCAATGCCATAGAGTTCAATTGCCAAAGCGGCCATTTTTCTCCAGGCGATCTGATCTCTATTGGCTGGAGATCAGTTGAATTAGCAGGAGATCTCCTGCTACTACCTGGCAATTGGCAACCCTACAAAGGGCCGTTTACCACTCAAACAGTTTGAGTGGTATAAGGCCCCTCGTGATGCATCACTTCGGAATTTATACCAGAAGTGACGAGTGTGCGCGGCCGTGCGATCCCCTCAGCTCTGTCCCAAAAGCCTCCCGCTGGAGGAAAGGGGGGACCTGGCAATCCTACGTATTATGCATATGTTTCTATTTTTTATTTGTATGTAATAAGGCGTGGACTATCTTTATTTCTTACAGCCTGAAGACATTTTTAAACAACTGAAGCTGTAGTCAATCTGTTTGCTGTTTCATGATGAAAATATGACTGAGCTGCCAGAGATCAGATAAAATTGCTTCAAGGCTACATGCAGCCAGCAGGCCTTCAGCTAGCCTCGTTTACAAGGCAGTCCTTTGCAGAGTTACACCAAAGTAACTGTTTATAGGATTGCACTGTTTTTGTATTAGTTGATGTTGTATAACTAATACAATGCTATATGTGGGAAGAAAGAGAAAACAGAATTAATTTTTGTTTGATTATCCCATTTAGATCCCATCTTTCTTCTATGGAAATCAAGGAAGCATGCATAGCAAGATCTCTTCCAAGGGGGTCTCCCATCCAAGCACTAACTATACCCAGACCTGCTTAATTTCAGCAAGGCTGCAGAATCATCTGCATTTAGACCTCACCCTGGGACTGAAGGATTCTTATTAGGGATGCCAGCCTCCAGATGGGACCTGGGGATCCCCTGGAATCACAGCTCATCTCCAGACCACAGAGATCAGTTCCCCTGAAGAAAATTAATGCTTTGGAGGATGGACTCTGAAGCCTTGTACCCCACTGAGGCCTCTGTTCTTCCCAGGATCCATCCCCAAATCTCCAGGAGTTTCCCAACCTAGAGCTGGCAACCCCCCTCATCCCCCTCTGATGGCCACCCTAATTGTTAGTCTATGAAACACAGAAATGTAAATCCTGCCTTTGTGCTCATTTTTTTTTTAAAAAATTATTGGCATACAGTCAAAGCCACAAGAATTGTTGTTATATACCTTCAGTGGTCTAAGTAGTACAGAATAGTCTAACTCTTATTGCAAATTGAGTTACAGAGAACAGAGATAAATGATGCTTATTGTGCCAATATTTAATACAATATTTAATACATTTAATACAATTTTAAAGTACATTTAATGTTTGTCTACATTTTTGTACCTTATAGAGTTGGTCAATTTTGCCATGATGTTTTTATTATCTGTGTTTTTATTATCCCATTCTGAAATTAATAGCAATTCACCTGTATATAGGATAATAAATTCCCACACAATGATTATAGAAATGACAGGTTCTTGATATCACCTGCTGATGGGAAAATAAACTGTTCTAGTGGCAATTGTACATTAGTGGTATTTGTTTGAAGAGTCTATACTTTTCTTTCAGTTTTTTGTTTGTTTTGTTGTTTTTTGCCACTTAATAGGAATAGTACATATGAAAACAGGTTCCTTCTTTTTTCTTCATTTCTGCACTTTGAATCATGAACTCCTCTAATTTTTCTTAAGGATAAAGGGTCCTACATAGCCATGTAAACTTAGATTTAAAAGTCTGAAATACATTTTGAAATTGTTTGGTAAGTTGAAGCTCTCCAGTTGATGAGATAAGGTATTGATTGAGTTATTGATATTTTTCCCTAATTTTTGTCACAAAGCATCTTACAGGCCATTTTTGCATGGTATTTAGCAGTGCGTTCCAGGCTGAATTGCCCCACAGATTTTTTTGAATTTTGCACTCTGAACCGTCATTCTGGAAGTGACTGGGAAGCCAGTGCAGACCTGCTTCGCATTACAAAAGAGCCCATTTAATGCGACCTTTTGTGTTTGCTCCACTGCTGCTGCGAAGAATAACCAGAGGGAACCATGCAAAACAACAGCGGTGCATTAGCTATGCACATGCTAATGGCTATGCAAACGAACGAAGGAGCAGGTGAGTGGGGGGGTGAAATTTCTCCTTTTGTGTTGGGACTGTGAATAGGCATTTTTAAAGTCGCATTTTAAAAAAGAGCTTTGAATGAGCATCAAAATTGACCATGCATAAATGGCCACAGTGACACAAAATCTCAACTCAAATCCATGGATAAAAATATGAGACCTGAAACAAAAACAAAAAAATGGCAAAGAACAAACCATTAAGTATGTTTGGGATGAAAGAAGTTGGAGATGACAGGTGAGGATTGTATCCGCGTTTGCCATTCCACCAGTGTAGGGGTGCTTCCACTGTCAAAGCCAGGGTTGGCAATTTCTTCCCTTGACATAGTAGAAGCAAAATTTCAAACATGTCAGGGGGTTGCAGTAGGAATGGGGAGGCAGGGAAGTCCTGCTATGTTAGGTTCACTCCACTGGTGTTACTAAGGACCCAGCCCTCAGTGTTTATTATGAAGAAGGGGTTTATGACATTCCCCTGCCACCCCCACCCCCCAGTGGTAGCTTAATTTGTGTTCTAAGAAACCGCTGTTCCTCTTGTTTGGTGGGGGAGTGCTGACTTGAAACAGCAATTTTATTTTAACCCTCCCACATCCATATTACCCCGGTTTTGAATGGCAGCAAAGAAGCCAAGATGAATCTCCCAATCAGGTCTTTGCTTCCAGGGGCTCTGTCCCAGCCGGCAAACCCTTCACAAAGTCTGAGAGGGCACTGGAGGATGATGGGCATCAAACAGCAGTTCCCTCCGGACTAGGAAGTTCTTTTTCTGAATGAAAATCACTATGACTCAAAAGTTCCAAACTTACTTCCATTAATGGATCTACTGGAATTATTAAATGGTGGGGTTCTGTTGATTTCCATATACAATTCCAGAGCCAACCCCACTCATATTTGCTTAGGGGAACACATAGCTGATCAGGCAATCTAAAGCCAGATCCTACTTTAAGAGGAACAAAGAGATGGAAGACATAAATGGAATACACGGTTTGAAGAACAGGGTGATGAAGGAAGGGGCAAACTGAGGTTATGAATACCACACAACAATGCCTAGCATCTGACGCTAAATGCAGTGGATTCAGAAGGCTGCACATGGGGATATCCCTGATGCAGTCATTGACAATTTAGTCCAAGTTTATTGCTGAGATTAAAAGGCTGAGGAATATAAATTGCAAGTGTGATGACTTAAGAGCTCATCAATTCAGTGTATAATGTAGTTCCCTAGAGACCTTGTGTGTAGCTCAATCGGCAGCCCATGAGAACAGACTCTGAGCTGATTTAAATGTGATGCTGGTTGAGACAAAAGCACTGTCCCATGGGACTTTGTACTCTGCACAGTATCTTGTTTAAACTGGGATGCTACCTGTACAAAGCAGCCACATGACATCACATTTAAACTGGCATCACACATAGCTTCTCAAGTGAGCTATATATAGCCTGCTCTAACTTACACACACACACAAAGAGAGAGAGAGAGAGAGAGAGAGAGAGAGAGAGAGAGAGAGAGAGAGAGAGAGAGAGAGAGAGAGAGAGAGAGAATATACTTCTAGGCAAAAGACACACGTGCATAAAAAATCAATATATCTAATTCTCAGCATGGCCAAATCTGTGGTCAAGAGACTGGAGCCATGAACAGACAAGACAGATCTTTCTACGAAGCTCAAAAAACCCCAACTGTGCAGAAAACTCTAAATCTACACACACACCCCAAAAAAATCATTGAGGGAGTTAAAAGCCTCCAAATTCATAGACACAGCTTGTGTTGGTACAAGAAATGGATGCCTTCAGACGAGATCAGGCTAGCCTGGGCCATCCAGGTCAGGGCGAACTACTCTTACTGTACAGTTACTCAACTGTGAAAAGAACTCTGCATATGCTCAGGGCACTTTTACTTTTATTTTATTGCTATGCATATTGCAAGGTGCCCTGACCTGGATAGCCCAAGCTAGCCTGATCTTGTCAGATCTCAGAAGCTAAGCAGGGTCAACCCTAATACCAGGGTCCTGACATGGAGGCAGGCAATGGAAAACCACCACTGAGCATCTCGTGCCCCCAGGGGTCGCCATAATTTACCTGTGACTTGATGGCAAAAAAATATTGCAAGGTTGAGCTCTAAATTCTCGGTTGGGCCAAGGTGAGTCGCAACAAGCATTGTTCATTTTGAAAGAGCTATTACGGCATGGCGATGAATTGTTTAGTTTGAAAGTTTGCATTTTGTCAGCAAGAGAAGGTGATCTACTATTTTACATCAGTTCAACAGAATTTGTCTTCAGGGCACTTCTGACATGGCACTTTGCATCTGTGGGTTAACTTTAGACTCCTGTTGAAACAAGATGGATAAAATGTTTTTCTGAAACGTATCATCTATACAGATTATGCCAAGACAGTCTCTCTAACTGGGTCAGCTGGGGACAAATTGTCACCAATAGAGCAACAATCATAAGAAGAAAGGCAGAGAGGATATTCTTCTAAGAATGCTTCTTAGCATTCTTCTTAGCATTCTGGTAAGGATTCTTAACCAGGGCCCTACCAGGGCCTCTTCCCAGGAGTGATCTACAAATATTGGGGGAAACATTTAGAAATTGGGGGAGCAAATGTGGGGTCATTTGGGGATTTTAGGCAGCCATTTCTTCCTATTGGCAATGGCTTCTGACAGCCAGCAACACAGAGTTGTTTTATATTGCTTACATCACCCTGAAGGTCACTCCTCCAGGCCCTTAAGAAAGTGGCACACAACAAATAGGAATCAAATCTAACATTGCAGTTGGCTGATATCCATCATGGGCAAGGGTTTCATTGAAGGTAGGCTGAGATCTGTGTACCATGTACACGCATCATAAATATTGTCGAAGGCTTTCACTGTCAGAGTTCATTGGTTCTTGTAGGTGATCCTGGCTGTGTGACTGTGGTCTTGGTATTTTCTTTCCTGACGTTTCGCCAGCAGCGGTGGCAGGCATCTTCAGAGGAGTGACACTGAAGGTCAGAGACACTGTCCTTCATTGTTACTCCTCTGAAAATGCCTGCCACAGCTGCTGGCGAAACATCAGGAAAGAAAATAACAAGACCACGGTCACACAGCCCGGATAACCTACAAGAACCAACACATCATGAAGTTGCTTATATAAAGTTGCCTTGCCTAGAGTGCTGTTCTTGTGTCCTATTTTTTTAATTGGCAGTGGGATGGGGACATTGGGCTGTACAGTTGCCTGTCACATGAAGCTGCCTTATACTGAATCAGACCCTTGGTCCATCAAAGTCAGAATTGTCTACTCTGACCGGCAGCGGCTCTCCAGGGTCTCCAGCAGAGGTCTTTCACATCACCTTCTTGTCTGGTCCCTTTAACTGGAGATGCCGGGGATTGAACCTGGAACCTTCTGCCAGCCAAGCAGATGCTCTACCCCTGAGCCACAGCCCCTCTCCTTGACACATCCCGGTGTCACCAAATGCACCACTCTCAGAGTGTGCGCTGGTCACTGGAACAGTGCCAGGCATCCCTGAGGTCGCCTTTTGAACGGTGCGGCACAGCCGCTGGGAACAGGCAGACGTCTCGGGTCGGTTTCGCTCCAAGGCGCCTCTCATGTTCTCCCAGCCACAGATCTGCAAGCAGCTGGAAATGACTCAACTGTGTGGGCTAGGGGGCAGGCACCTGACTCTTGCCCACAGAGCCCCCGCTGTGCCAGGAGGCGGTGCATGTTCTCCGTGAAAGAGCCATGCGATTGGCTCCCACACACGGTTGGGTTATTTGAACATCCTCCAGACGGAAGCAGCTCAGCCCCACGTGGCTTGCAGTGTGAAAGGCATCTGCACCAAATAACACAACTGCGATGCATGTCGTTGTGGGGCAGGAAGGTGTCGCCCCTAAAACCCCGTCAAAACTTAGGAGGGGTTGAACACATGAACACACATGAAGCTGCCTTATCAGACCCTGAGATGTCATCTTTCATCTATCCAGGAGCTTAATGCCCATGCTAACTACAAGAAACATGTTATGAAACTGCCTTCTACTTGAGCCACTTTGCTGGTCCATCTACCACAAGTGGCTGCAGCTCTCCAAAGTCTAAGGCCTTGACCTAGAAATGCTGGAACTGAACCTGGAGCTTTTGTCACAGAATGAGCCATATTCTCTTCTCAGAAATAGAGGAAAGCGGAGTGCAAAGATGATGCAGCTTCTCACATCAAATCCAGTCACAGCAGACCAATAGATTCTGATTGTGTGCAAAAGTGTTGTCACACACACACACACACACACCAGTCCCAGCTCATGATTTCCCATCGCAGCTAATATCCCTTTCTCCAGCAGGGAGATGGCGTGCTTTCCCACACCAGTTGTCCCTAGAAGCTGCATTTCCACTCTGAGAGTTATGGCCCAGGTTGTGGCAAGGTCACTTCCAGCTGTCACGGCCCCTGGAGTTTATGGGTGCTTAGAATTCATTGCCCACTGACAGTTTTTTTGGTCAAGGTTGGTGGAAACAGGACTTTTTGCTGGAAGAAAAACCTTGGTTCTTGGTAATAAGCCATGGAGATAGTTCTCTGCTTTTAAAAAATGATATTGTACAGCATTTTAAATATATAGGCAACAAAAAAGGAATATGTCTTTAAACAGAGCATTTCACAAACCATCTTAAGCTATCAAAACATAGTGCTACAATCTGACATCAAAGGGGGTGTTTGAACACAAGATGGTTTGGCTCACCAGCTGTTCGCTGGTCATGAAGAGGAAGCTGATCGTCCAGTGATCAATTCACTGTTCATGAACAGTTCCATCCTGTTTGTCAGGTTACTTTTCAAATATTCTAATAGTACAGTGCAGTGCAGTGTTCCATGCATGCACATTCTTACAGAGCCCAATGGCAGCTCTACTTTCCCCCTCTACCACAAAACTATTGTCACTATATGGCACTTTGGGTTGCCAGGTCCCTCCTTGCCATCGGCGGGAGCTTCGGTGGGGGAAGTGATTTGCACATGTGCAGCATGCACATGCAACAATGTCCCTTCCGGGGCAACCCCAAAAGTGATGGGAATGCTCTAGCAAGTCCCTCAAAAACTCTATGGAAACCATAGAGTTTTTGGAGAACTGTGCTAGAGCATCCCCGTCAAACCTGAAAGTGACGTGGACACTCTAGCAGAGTCCTCAAAAAACTCTGTGGTTTCCAGGCAGACTTTGTTTACGGGGTGGTTTGCCAGTCATCTTCTCTTTACCCCCAGCAAGTTGGGTACTCATTTGACTCACTTCGGAAAGATGGAAGGCTGCGTCAACCTTGAGCTGGCTACCTGAAACTGACTTCCGTCGGGTTCGAACTCAGGTCGTGAGCAGAGCTTTGGACTGCAGTACTGCACCTTACCACTCTGCGCCACGGGGCTCCTTTCATTTTTGTACAAGGCGGTGTTTATTGAAGTCCATGTTAGCAACACTATTTCCACATGCGCATTTTCGCACAGCCTTATAGGATGAGTAGTTCTCCCCTCGTATAATTTAATGATCTGGCCCAACCATCCATAGCCCTGGGTAGAATCCATCTTGGTTATTGGGCAAATGCAAAAGCCTCCAAGGCAATGAAATGAAACTCCATCACCACAAGGAAACAAAACTCTACCATCATAGCTACTAGCTGGAAAGATGTTGATAGCGCTTTAAGTTGTACAATGGTCAGGCCAACAGATCAGTCATTCAGCACACCAGTGACTGAGGCTGGCAATAAACATATGTTTGACTCTTCCATTCACCATCATGCTCCATTTTTGTAAAGAAAAGTATACCCATTCCCCTTGATCATATTACATGAGAATAGTAGACTCATGCACAGTCACCTCACCTTCTCCCAGCTCCTTTTAAATGACAAGAAATCTTGGATTCTCCATCAGAGATCTCTCTGACAACCCATTTCTCACCACATTTAGTGATTTTCAACAATGTGGTAGTGGGCTCTCCTTCTTTGGAGGTTTTTAAGCAGAGGCTAGACGGCCATCTGACAGCAATGCTGATTCTGTGAACTGAGGCAGATCATGAAAGGGAGGACAGGAAGGGATGAGTCAGTGCTTGGCTCTCATGGCCCTTTCTAACATGCCCAGGGAAATGCTGATTGCCAGTTCAGGGTCAGGAAGCAATTGTCCTCCATGGCAGATTGGCCAGGGATCCTGGATGTTTGTCTGTTGCCATCTTCTGGGCATGGAGTAGGGGGGTCACTGGGGGGTGGAGGAGAGGAATTAATTTCCTGCATTCTGCAGGGGGTTGGACTAGATGACCCTGGTGGTCCCTTCCAACTCTATGATTCTATTTGGCTCTTGGGTGACAAAACAAGAGGCAGGCATCATGCAGATGTCCTCTTAAACTTCATATCCAGATCAGAAAAAAAAACGGCATTTCAGCATTTCCTTTGAGACCCTTCTACAAATTTCCATTCGGTGGCTATATGGCACATGTAGATGTAGGTTTGTATGGTGTATAAAGGATCCAATATCATTCTCTAGCAATTTCACAATATATTAAAGATAAGAACATAAGAAAAGCCATGCTGGATCAGACCAAGGTCCATCAAGTCCAGCAGTCTGTTTACACCAGGGGTGGGGAACGTTTTTCCCACCAAGGGCCATTTGGATATTTATAACATCATTTGTGGGCCATACAAAATTATCAACATAAAAATTAGCCGACCAATAGGTTTCTCCATGGCCCGGGTGGGAAAGGGTTAACATAGTTTCTTGGGCGGTCCTAACAGCTCCATAGCTAATGACTCTTCTGCAAGGGGGGAAAAGGTTCCTTTTCTCTGCAAAACAAACACACATCTGCCTTGAATAGAGGCTATTCCTGTCCGCGGGAGTGGGGGTGGATCGCCAGTCCTAGATCTTTCTGAGCTAGAGATCTGCCAGGACCCACGAAGGGCCAGAACAAATGATTTCGCGGGCCTTAAACAGCCCCCGGGCCTGTCGTTCTCCACCCCTGGTTTACACAGTGGCCAACCAGGTTCGTCTAGGAAGCCCACAAACAAGACGAATGCAGCAGCATTATCTTGCCTGTGTTCCACTGCACCTAATATAATAGGCATGCTCTTCTGGTCCTGGATAGAATAGGTATGCATCATGACTAGTATCCATTTTTACTAGTAGCCATGAATACCCTTCTCCTCCATGAACATGTCCAACCCCGTCTTAAAGCCTTCCAAGTTGGTAGCCATCACCACATCCTGGGGCAGGGAGTTCCACAATTTAACTATGCATTGTGTGAAGAAATGCTTCCTTTTATCTGTTTTGAATCTCTCACAAGATGTGTGTGTGGTACCTGTGTTAGTCTGTTGTGGCAAAATAAAACAGATGTCCAGTGGTACTGGTACGTTAAAGACTAACATACTGAAATAAATGTTGATTGTCCTTACAGTGCCGCTGAACTTCTGTTTCATGCTGCATATTGGAGCCAGCACATGCCCCTTGCTAATATCTGTCAACCTATCAATCCATCCTGAAACAGGAGACACCTCAGAATCTGGTAGCAACCTTGGGAGCCTCTGACTCAGTGGCTCGTGCGTTATCAAGCCGCAGCAGGCATTCCCATCTAATCAGGGATCTGAGCCCTGTGATCCCATCTGCCACATGGGGCCTTCAAAGCTCTTCTCTGAGCCGTGAGTCTGCATTCCCTTTCTGGTGAGAGAAGGCAAGAGGGACAAAGAGGCACACCGTCTCCTGAGGTGCTATTCCTCATGGCAACTGATACATCTGGAGGGCTGGATTCACACCTCAGAGCAGGGAATGGAATGCTACATCTTTAACCTGCTTCTCAACAAGAATGAAGAGATGGATTTTATTACAGACAGGCATGCTCACTGCAGTGGAAAACCACCTTGAAGAAACATGAGATCTCTTCCATTGGGAAAGTGAGGTCTACAGAGGAAGAAGAGTGTCTGTTAAAAAAACAACAACGCTAATACACATGAACTGGTAATTGTTTATTTAAGCACCCTTTTGGAACAGCCAGAAATACGGCTACCTTTAGAAAGTGGATTTTGAAGAGTTTGTGAGCATTACAAACTGGACATTAAAAATGGGAATGTAAAGAAGCTTGTAGGGAGGATTTCAGGCGCCCTAGACGCCCTGCCTCTGATCTTAGGGGACAACTGTATTATGCAAAAGGATATTGAGAAGCTGCAGAACAGCTATTCATGAATAAAACTGACTGCATTTTTCAGTGTTGGAATAAACTTTAGTGTGTTCTTTTCACTGCACAAAGTTAATTTGGTTATCAAAGTTACATTTAATTATACATTTTATCATGACTGTCTTGCATTTGGTGAGGGTTTTTATGTAGCATCCCTATTCAGAGCCCTGGAGATGAGCCCTGGCAAGAGGCCTGATTCGTTTGATCCACATTTAGTGCCCCCCATCATTTTTTCTATTCATTTTGGATGTGCCAGCAAAATGGTGGGGTTATATATTCCTATTTAAAACTCTAGTAGTGTGGACAGGTAATTTTTTCATCTGCATTAACATCAGTCTCTCCTGGTTAGCTTCCATGTGGCAATGGCATCCCCTTGTTTATCGATTTGTCCATTCATGTATTTACTTCATTTTATACCACCTCTTTCTCACCAGTGGGGACTCAGCGCAGCTTACATTGTTCTCTTCTCCTCTGTTTTCTCCTCACAACAACCCTGTGAGGTAGGTTAAGATGAAAGTGCCGTGCCTGGCCCCAAGCAAGCTTCCATGGCAGAGCGGAGATTCGAACCTGAGTCTCATAGATCCAAGGCTGTCACTCTAAACACTGCACCACATTGGCTTCCCCTCTCCTGCATGTTATAGGATTACTTGCACTATGTTATAACAACATGGTTGTGCAGTTTTCCTTCTCCCGTAAACAGTCAATGATGCAGAGCTGGGTTGGGAAACATACCAACATGCAGGGTAACATGGGATCAATGATCCAGCACATTACCAAGGAGAGGAGATCTTGACTCAGAGCTGCCATTTTTAGCGGCTGTGCTATATAGCAACTTGTAAGGAACGGTTAGTTAGACCTTTGCTTGTGGGATGTAAATCAATGCATAGATACTCCATTTGTGCCTTTGGAATTTGTTGCAACGTTTAGGTGAAGTTTCTATTTTTGACTACAGCGATGGGGTGTATGTGAAGAATGGCCCAGCTCCCTCTCTAAGGATAACGCAGCAAAAGAGGGGGAGGTTGGAAATGTATTTCTATTACACACTCTTCCCCCACTGAGAAGCGAAGATCAAGAGTCTTGTATGGTTCAAAACTGCGAATGGGCTTGGAACTAATTAATTTGACAGCGCTGGTGCTGCGCCTCTCTCTCTCTCACTCTGCACCAAAATCAATTAAGGAAACACATTATTTCCCCCCCCCCTCTTTTGCACAACATTTCCGCAGAGGAAGGAGCAGCTCGGACTCCAGCATGTTTTCACAGGGCTCCCCAGGGAAACCGGAGCTTGGGAGCCACTAGGCAAAGGGAGATTAACAATGTGGAGAGATGACGCTCTCCACAACAGGAGCAGACCGTCTCCCAAGGGTTCTCACAGCGGTGGGAAAGCTCGATTGCCGCAGAAGGCAACGCAGCAGAACTCGCACAGTTTCCCTCTCACACGCATCCCCCAACTCCCCAAAGACACCCAGTGAATTGTCATTTACTTTGTGCTGAAGGGGTGTGTGTGTAATTGGCTGTCACTCCACCGGAGCGCATTTCATTTGCATCGTTAATGAGTTCTTCCAGGCTACAGACCAGAATTTGGGGAGCAACATGTAATACTCTGAAGCAAGCACAAAAAGGTATTAGTTCATCAAAGAGATTTCGACAAGACAATTTTAGGGAGAGCCCTCCCTTTTTTTTTAGTTCCCCCTCCCCTCTTTCAAGTTCAATTTTTATTTTATTTATTTATTAGATATTCTTTTAGTCACCGCTCACCCAAAGGCTTCCATCATTAAAATAGTATAAATGAGCTAAAAACAACATAAAAGCAGATAAGAAATATAAAATATTAACATTAAAATGTTACAAACTATTACTATATGTGGCTAGCACCATACTACTAACAAAACAATCCAAACATGTGGATTACTCTCCACTTGTTAACCCAAATGCAATTTTTAAAACTTCAGATGTTAATTTAGACCAGAGTGACAATGAAAAGTGTGTGCTTTTTTCTGGATTTTAGTGTTACGCCACAGCCATAGCCAAAGCCAAACACAAAAGAGAAGAGCCAGAAAGGGGGAGCCAAGCTTTGGCCACTAAACTGTGTGGTATTTGCATTCGGCAATACTGCTTGGGTATGTCAGTTACTAAATCTATCTCTCACCCTATTGCAGGCCTACTCTTGAGCAGGTGTTCCTAGAACCCTCTGCAAAATATAACTGCTGTGCCTAGGCCTCAGATTTAACAGAAGCTTTTAATATTCGTCCCTGGAAACTTTTAGAATGCTGTTCACCACAAGTCAGGTAGAAAATGGACAAGCACAGCATTCACAGCACCCCACCCCCCTAAATTATCCCCCTTCCTTTTCTACAAATGTTGGGGCCTTTGCCAGCAGAATTAAACAATGGTGAGGCTACTGGATGATGTGTCACGGAAGTCTTCATGCAGGGGGCCCCACCTTTTTTGACCCACCTTTGGAATTCTGATACAGAGTGGTAGGCGCAAGCACAGAATGGCTGCCCCCAAAGGTGGAGCCTACCACAAAATGTCAGGGACTGAAGATCTGCATTAACTCGAATAGTAACTTCCTGTCCTGAATAGTAACTTCCAGTCCTGAAAACCTCCAGACTAACAGACTACAGTCCACAATAGCCATGTGGATTAGCTTTGGATTCCACATGTTAACAGATCACTTCAGGATACAATGGTTCCACATTAACATACCACACCCTCATTAGCACATTATCTTGATACTTTCAGGCAATGATTAGCACATTACCTTTGATACTTTTTGCAGGACAATGACTCAGCTCAAACCCTACCCCTTTCTGACTATATATTACTCTTCCTACACACTTGACACTGAGAGACACTGTCCTTCAGTGTTACTCCTCTGAAGATGCCTGCCACAGCTGCTGGCGAAACGTCAGGAAAGAAAATACCAAGACCACGGTCACGCAGCCCGGATAACCTACAAGAACCAATGAACTCTGACTGTGAAAGCCTTCGACAATATTTCGAATAGTAACTCTTCAACATTAGAATCAGAAGCTCTAACAAGATGCCTTTTAAAATTAACACAGGGTTTTAAAATATTTCCGTGCATACACATATTTGGTCATGAAGTGAAGATCCTGGTGCTGTGGTGGCAGCTGCTGCCAAAGTAACATTTAAAAAATCAGATCTTCAATGACCTGTGCTATAGTGGCATTTGCTGCTACTGAAACAATTTTTAAACAAATCTGAACAGTCAATCAGATTCCCGTGGCCAATCAGAAGCTCTGTTGGGAAAATGCCCCCCCCGGCCCAGCCCACTTTCTAAAAACACTTGGCGGGTGCCAGGAAAAATGTCAGAAGGCGCCATGTAGCCCATGGCACCACTTTGGAGACCCCTGTATGAATGGTTCAGGGCTGTGTGTAAGTGCCTGCTAAGGGGTCTGAATGATTGTTGTACATCCTGACTGCACAGGCAAGAACTAGAATAATGTTCTTTTGATCGGCTAGAGCATTCCACTGGGTATTTCTCCAGCTAAAAGGTTGATATGTCACCCTTCTACCAATGGTCTTCAAAATGGCTTAGGTACAAAATTGAAACAATACAAGGATAAAATATAAAATTTGCAGCGGAACAGCATCAGCCACAACTCTGGTAGAACAAAACAGCTTTTACGTGGCAACTAAATGAAAATCAAGTGGGTGCCAAGCAAATATGTTTGGGCAGTCATGTCACAATTGGGGTGCTCTAATAGGAATATCCCTGTGCCTTGTAATTGCTTGCCTCATGTTGAAAGTCCTTTACAGCAGATCCTTAGCTGACAATCTCAGTATATGTTCAGGTTCATACAAAAGTAGGCAGCCCTTCAGATACACTGGTCACAAGCCATTTGGGGCTCTGCGGGTGAAGCCCCATCACTTTCAACAGCACTGAGAAAGAAACTGAAAGTCAGTAGATATGATTAACAGTTACAAGTTCAGAAGTGCAAAAACCATGGTCTAGTTTAACTATGATTAGTTTGTGAAACCAGGATTTGCCCCCCAGATGATCCCCTCCCCAAACCCTGCCTTCCTCAGGCTCCGCCCCCAAAACCTCTCGCTGGTGGCAAAGGGGGACCTGGCAACCCTATCTGTCTCCCCCCCCCCACACACACACACACAATCAGCAAATCATGATCTGGGCAGAGCTCCCCTGAAGTGAGAAAGTGCTAGTTCTTGGTTAAATCCTGGTAAATCCCTGTGGGAAGATGACGCCACTCCATCCCTGGCGGTCACCCTCCTGCACCACATTCTTGGTGATTAAGAAGTAAATATAATGGGTGTGGAGATGTCTGAGCCAGCTGAATAAAACATATCGACAATTGTTTCGTTAAATGGCGCCATTCAAGCCGGTATCTGCTGCTCAGATCTATATTGAAATGCCCTTCTATTAATAAATAACTACAGTCTCCATTCCACCCCCACCATCTCTGCCACTCATGTCTAGTAACTGGGAATTTGGGCTTAGTTTTTATAGACATTGAAGCTAGATGTTATCTTTATTAAGGGTTTACGTCCCCCCTTCCCCAAACCTTCCCACCCCCTCAGTTGTAGTGAGCAAACCAAAGTCATGTGAAAGGGGGGGACCTCAATATTCTATTTTCTCATGATATATTCCAAGTCGGGAGGGAGATACCTGGCTGCTTGGAGCATATTTATGAAGCAGATGTCACATGCATGCAATTGTAAGGATTGAATTTTGTCTCCATTTGTGGATAAAACTGAAGAGGATTGACAGATGTGAATTAAAATGTGTAGATTTCTGCAAATTTTAAAAAAAGCAGTTTTGTTTGCTTCCGTAGCTTTCCAGTTTCTTGAAAACAGAAGAAATCATCTTGCCCTTTAAGACCCATTTATTTCAATGGGAAGGACTGAAACAAGAGCTCAACTCTCACACTGAACTCAACAGCCTTAAAAGTGTTTAACTCTGGGGCTGAATTGTGCCTTTGTTCTCTGCAAGAGTCACAACTACTTTTTAAAAATTATTTTGTAAAGTCTATCTGGTGCATGGGAACGTTACAAGCAGGACTGTGCTCGGCAAGCACACATTTTTTGTTATTTGGGTTGTTTGTGATAGGCAGTTGAAATTGGTTGCGGCTTGCAGGAATATTTCTCTTCCCAGTTTCCATGAGGCTTTGAGGTAAGCATTGCTGGCATGTTTGCCCTGCGCTTGGAAATGCCCATGAATTCTCTTGTGCAAATTTGAAATATATTTCCAGGCCAGTAAAACCTGATCTTCTAAACCAGCAGCCACAAACGAGCAAACGCGCACACGGACACACAGAACCAGGCCAGCTGAAAAGCAAAAGTCGCTTTAAAACCAGAGAGAATAACTGAATTGGTTTTCTTCCTTCAGCACTTGCCCAGTTGTTAATAGCAATGGTATGAGAAATAATGGCGTCGGCGAACATGATCTAGCAGGCCTTGTAAGCGGCACGCAAGGCTCCAAAATGCGTTGCTACAAAGAAAAGGGGGAAAAAACACAACCCCCATAATGCACCTTGCCAATTGTGCAATACTGCACAGGGGGGGGAAATTCCATCCCTGACTGCTGCAGGCAAACAGCTCGTACCCTGAAGCTGGACATTGCATAATCCTGGTTTACATAGCTGGTCATTTGGTCATAAAGCGAACCCAGCTCTTTCTAGTTACAGACATTTACAATAACATTGCGCTACTAAAAATAGTGGAGGTTTTTTAAAAAACAAAAACAAAAAAATAAAGGTAGCCTTTAAAGTTCATTGCTTTTTTTTTTTTTTTTTAAGAAGCAGGAATAGCTTTAAAAATTCTGGACAATATCAAATCTAATTCGCAAGCAGTTGAGAATCCCAAATTAGTTTCACAAGGTCTTCTTGTAAGTCTTGCATTATTTCAAGACAAACAAATGAGGGTTTAATGGCTCTTTTTAACCCCTTTCACCTTAAGATCTGAAGGAAACTTTATTAACACTATTGGGAGAGAGCCGACATACAAGCGGCATTAAAAATTTTGGAGACAGATCAGACAGATGGAAATGGAAGATGACTTGGTGAGAAGTAATACAAAATGCGTTTCAAGCAACAAGGTTATTCGTTGTATCCACACTGCTATTTTACTACGCCAGAGAATCCTGTCACTATAGGAGGATTTATACCCTCCTCAAGAAAATTCTATTCCAGTTAAAATGATTAAAGCTAAAACCTTGCAGTAATTACAACAGTTAGAAACATTTTTAATTGTGCTTTTGTCCTTGGACAATTACTGGAAACTGGAATCCTATTTGCCTATTTACCTCTTTACAGGAGACAGTGGAAGACATGAAAACCCCCAGAAGCAAAGCAGTGTATAGAATGGTTCTTTTTTTCTCCACTAACTTTAAGGGGGAGACAACGCTGACTCAAAATCAGGACTCTGTGGAGATGCCGTAGAATGGAACAAGCATTCATGAAATGGAATAGCAGCAGGGTTTATACTACTGGTGTAATTCAACAACGTGAAAAGGTAAGTTACATATGCCACAGTGCTACTTCAAAGGCATCTTCTGCAGATAAAGCCTGTGGAAACAGGAAATGACTGCCAAATGCTTGCAAAGCCGATGGTAAGGAACAGACCAAAGCAATGCCTATTTAAGTGTCCAGCCATCTCCAAAGCTCCTACTGGCTGTATTCTGTCAGCTTCCAGCTTCCCATACTTCAAGCTCTGGGTTCTCAGTCCTAGTCTAGAAACACATGCAGCATTCATCCATTTTGTGTGTAGGGATTTCTGCATGTTTTGTATATGTGGGTAGGCAAACTGGTTCGGTGAGGTTTTTCACCTGAGGTTAAGTGTCCAAGTAATGACTTGAGTTCCTCTGATTCAGTCAGCAGACACCTCTCTTCGCCACTCACCTAAACCACATGGGGGGTGGGGGTGATACATATCACCTGTGTAGCCTGGTCCTACCAATCTTTTAGGGTCCTTCCATTCAGAGGACAAAGACAGAAGACCATTTGCCAAGTGTATTCTTGCCATGGTGGGCATTGTAACCTGTCAGTAAGCTCTATAATATCCAAGCAAATGGCAAGGTGATATATATATATACATATATCCAAAAGAAAATCTACAGAAGCACATGACTGATCCCATTCTTCTCACCACTTAGCAGTCTTTTCAGATCTGGGTGACCAAGTGGTTGTGTACGTGTGCTGTATCGAGATATCTCCACTAGGTAAATGGTCACCTATACCAACCCAGTTTCTGACTTATGGCAACCCCTGGTGGGGTTTTCAAGGCAAGAGATGTCCAGAAGTGGTTTGCCACTGCCTGACTCCACAACCTCCTCCTTACAGGTGCAGTTTTCCTGTCCTCATATAGCAGAATGAGTCAGGCTGGCCTCACTGTAGAGGGGATTGATAATGACCTTATCCAAAGCACTCAAGCGCAAGGGAGGGAGAGCTTACAAGGGGAGAAAAAACAAGGGCCAAAGAACTATATAAACAAATCGGAAATTTAAAGGAGAGGAGGGACATGATTCACAGGGGTGTCACAGACACTGACCAAGAGGTCACTGTGACACTCACTCAAACATCTTCCACACTTCAAAGGTATGTAACATTTTAGTTGCTGGAGGAAAATATTACAGTTTACCATTTGGATTAACACTTTGCATGCAGGTAAACAGTGATTCCTTATAATGGAAGCAATAGCTGGGGTGGCGCCATCAAGGTTATTCAACAATGTTTGCATGTCCCCACTCACCTCTTCCTGGTAAACCATCACATCTCTAACTGCCCTCAGGCAGAAAATGCATCTTACCCCAAAGCAGGAGGGAACTGAGGCCTGCTGCATATAGGGTTGCCAACCTCCAGGTGGTGACTGGAGATCTCCTGTTATTACAACTCATCTCCAGGCGACAGAGATCAGTTTGTCTGGAGAAAATGGCTACTTTGGCAATTGGACTCTATGGCATTGAAGTCCCTCCCCCTCCAAACCCCACTCTCCTCAGGCTCCACCCCAAAATCTCCAGGTATTTCCCAACCCAGAGCTGGCAACCCTAGCTGCATAGCAAAAAAAACCCTCCCTCTCTCTCTCTCTCTCTCTCTCTCTCTCTCTCAAATCTGTTTGGGTGCTTTCTGAATCATCCCCATCTGCAGTCATCCAGGCTTCCCACTATCTGCACTGAAGCTCAGCTAGAATTCCCTCAGGGTAGCAGCCTGTTTGGAGCCAATGTGAGCAGAAAGCCGTTTTTCCTGTCCCCTCTATAACCCATAAGACTCAAGTCAGGACTTGTTCATTGCAGTCAGGCTGTTTTGCAAGATTCTAGTACTGTATGTACAAGGATAACTCATGCTGTGGGGTTCCACTTTATCTATTCCATCTTCCTCCATTTCTTTATTGCTGTGTACTGTAGTTAGATAAAGAGCAGGCCTGGGACAACTTGAGTCAAGTTCCCAGTCCCAAATTTGCAATGGACTCTTGCACCCATAAGCAAGTCTCTGTCTCACAGAACTTTGTGCTTAATCTTTAGAGCAGTAACGGCAGCGTCCGACTCTGCAGGGCTGCTGTCAGGATGAGACCAAGAACAACTGCAAACATAAAGATCAGTAGCAGTAACAGACTTGCTGCCAAGCAGGGCTAGGGGAGCCTGCAAGATCGGTGACTTGACCAATTGAGCCCAGAGCTGGAAACGGAGAATTCTCCAGGAAGTTAATTCAAAAGGTTGGCCACCTTCTGCCCTACAGTTAAACTTCCACAGCGCAACATCAAACATGTCATTGAAGACCAAGCCCCCACAGGCCTGACAGAGAAGCGAAAAGAGTGGGCTGGAGGCAGCAGATCCTAATCTTTATTAAATAAGTACAAAGCCTGTGCTGGCTAATGAGAAAAAATAAACCGATGAAAGATCCAGAAGGCTCCTCAGAAGGACACAAAGAAATTTACTCCTGATGAGATTTTACTAAAAATACTCTACAGTGCTTGTGCTCGGGCCAAAATTTTACAGATCCCAACTTTTGTTGTTGGGCTGTAGCCATTTGGATGGACATAATACATAACTGGGAAGTTAAGTCAAGACCAAAAGATCTGGACGCAGTTTCTTTGTTTGGAGGATGAGTTCCAGAGATAGTCATATTGGGAATGCCTAATGTTTCGAGCTTAGAAATTAGCATGGTCTTCCCTTACAATGTGCTTGATTTTTTTAAATTTGCAACATGGTAGATTACCATGATCAGAAAGTTGACAATTTTGCTTTGGAATTGCAGGATATAACCCTACCTTCTCTATGCAGCCTGGAACATACTTTAGTTTGCATAATCCATCCTGATTGCAAAAAAGGCATGTTTATTGCCAGAGTGGGGTGGGGGCTCTGGAGACTTTCAGGAGACAGATGGGGACTTTGGGGAGAAACTGTGTTGTAAAAATTGAAAAACTACTTTGGGAATTCATAATGTGTGTAGAAAGGGAGCAGTATCCAGAGGCTAAATGTCTGGCCCTTACCCTGATCAGTAGAAACTCCATTTGGGCTGCTATGGGTTGGGGTGGAAACTAAGCGCCTTTTTCTATCTTTGTCTTGGAAAGATGTGCCATTCCGACCAAAGAGAATCTCGCTGAAATTTCATAAATGGAAGATGATGCTTGCACTAAGGGTCAAATGAGACAATAGGCAGTAGATGCGTGCATCTCAAGTTATATCTAAGAGACATAAAGCTATTGGGGAATTAGAATGGAAATGCTATGGTTGATGGGCAGCTGCTAAATTGTACACAGGGAAAACCCAGCTGCCTGGAGCCCTGTTATCTAACTGTGTCTCAACCTCCAAGAATCTGCATTTTAGCCTCACAGCAGCCCTGTGACAGATAGTGGCTTGCCCAAGGCTACCTAGTGCTAGACAGTGCAATCCTATGCAAAGTTCCTCCAACCTAAACGCTTTGATTTCAGTTCTCTTAGACTGGAGTAAATCTGCATAATTGCTCTGGCAGCTTAGCAGGGCTCCGATTCTGCCTGTCTGCTGTGTCAACCAACACAACAGCCACCACACCACACAGACTCCCATCCCAAGCGGATAATGGAATTCTGAAATCTGTTCTCCCGTGTCCCAACATGGCATCCATACTTAAATAATGAACCATGAGGACAAGCAGGAACCTCTTCTTCTAGCGACCATTCCTGAGCTTTGGCATTCGCTTCTCTCAGACATTTTTCCAAAGCTTCAAGAGGAGGCATTTTCCAAAAAGGCAGTGGAGGCTTTTTCGATGCGAGGATGTGCTTTTGGGATTGTTAAAGCAGTACTTTTTAAAAAAAAAATAATTTTATTATTATTTTCTATAGCAATCAGAGAAAGTATTCCAACAATCAATACAAGTAAAAATCAGAATATAGATTCTAATTAATAATTGTTGAAAATACATCCATATATAGATAATAAAAAACAGAATATAAAAACTTCCCCTACACCTCCCTCAATCTTATCATTTATTTGTTATCTCCTTTGTTTAAAATTCTAATCCTAATATTATTACAAACATTTATTGAAGCAGTTCTTGAGCATGCACACTAAGATGCCTGCATGAAGTATGTATCGCACTAACTTTTGCCGTTACAGCTCTAAGGAAAGCTAGTTTTAAAATATGGCTACTAGATGAGGAATGCAAAGCAATGATAGAAAAATAACAAGGCTCTTGAAAAGTTGGGGCAGTGCACAACGCAGAGATTGCCTTGGAGTTCTGGACTTTTAAAAAAGAGCTAGTTAGCTGAGTGCTCCAACATGGAGCTTACACCTCAGGATAACTGCAGAGAGCCTCCAAGGGAAAATATAACATTCACAAGCTACTGCAGGCATTTTGGGAGGTGGGGAGTGGTCACCAATAACACATCTAATAGCCAATCATTGTAAGTAATTTACAGCACTATCCTACGTACGGTAAGTAGGATTGCTCTTCTAATGACTCGTGCAACTGCATTCAACATTGCAATGGCATAGCCAATAAATGGCTATCTGGGCGAAGTATGTAATTTTCCCAGGTACATAATCCAGTTCATCACATGCTGGGCAAGTGCTGTTTTCTCCACAGCAGGTATGTGACCTTGAGGGAAGACACCTGGATTGTTTACGACAAATGGGTAACAACTGTGAACCTCTTGCCCATCTGCAAACTTAAAGTACACAAGTGTTACCCTTTTGCTGTGCACCATTTAGACACCATCCTGCAAGATCCATTGGTTACAACTTCTTTAGTTTATGTCTAGATTTTTAACCCACCCTTTGCCGACCAGGGAAGTTAGTTATTACCAACAAAGCCCTTCATGGTCTGGGAATTATTTCTCTACAGGAGCACCTCTCTCAATATGCTCAACCGCGACAGCGTTGCTCAGCTGAGCAAAGTCTTCTGAAGGTGCCACCCTGCAAAAGGGCAAGAATAACAATGGTTCATACCTGACCGTTCTCTGCTGTGGCCCCCCCAGCTCATGGAATGGCTGCCTGACAATGTCTAGCATTCTGCAGAATGTGTAAAAAGGAACTCTTCAGGAAGGCATTTTCATAAAGGGGATAGGGACCTGGTAAAACAGAATTGTATGTATGTGTGCGTTAAGTGCCGTCAAGTAGCTTCCAACTTATGGAGATACTTATGAATGAATGACCTCCAAAGTGTCCTATTGTCTGCAGCCTTGCTCGAGTCTTGCAATCTGAGGGCCGTGGCTTCCTTGATGGAGTCACTCCCTCTCCTGTTGGGCCTTCCTCTTTTCCTATTGCCTTCAACTTTTCCTAGCATTATTGTCTTTTCCAGTGACTCTTGCCTTCTCCTAATGTGACCAAAGTATGATAGCATTAGTTTAGTCATTTTAGCTTCTTGGGAGAGTTCAGGCTTGATGTGATCTAGAAACCACTTATTTGTCTTTTTGGCGGTCCACAGTATTCATAAAACTACCTTCCAACACCACATTTCAAATGAATCAACTTTCTTCCTGTCAGCTTTCTTCACGGTCCAACTTTAACACCCATATATAGTAACGGAGAATACTATGGTATGAATTAGCTTGATCTTGGTCACCAGCAATACATCCTTACACTTAAAAATCTTTTCTAGTTCCTTCATGGCTGCCCTTCCCAGTTTCAGTGTCCTTCTGATTTCTTGGTTGCAGTCTCCCTTTTTGGTTGGTGATGGAGTCAAAGACAAGAAAATCTTTAACAATTTCAATGTCTTCATCATTAGCCTTAAAGTTGTGTCATTCCCCAGTAGTCATTACTTTTGTCTCCTTGATGTTCAGCTGCAGTCCTGCATTGGCACTTTCTGCTTTAACCTTCATCAGGAGTCCTTTCAAGTCTTCACTGCTTTCTGCCAGTAAAGTGGTGTCCTCTGCATATCTCAAATTGTTAATGTTCCTTCCACCAGTTTTCACTCCATCTTCATCTAAATCTAACCCAGCTTTTCTTATGATATGTTGAATTGTATAGGAGAGCATTTTCTATAAAGGTAGTAGGGCTGGAATTTTAATAGCCTATGAAAATTTTAGTCTGCTCTCTTTTTCTTCATATTGCATTGTTTATCAAATTGTCTTTATTTCTTTTTTCTCATATTGTGATATCCGGTTAATTTCTGAAATGCAGGCTATTGTGTATATTATTTTTTGAATGTGTAATCCAGTTTTATTGCATTGTTCATTGTATGTTTTACACTGGTCTTTTTTACACTGTTCTTATAAAATTGTAATCCGCCTTAAGCTTCAATGGGAAAAGCAGTAAATAAATAAGATCACATTTATGCTGCGGGAGTCTATCCCATTTTCTCAGCAAAAAGATAATCTGTTGTGGAAAAAGACCCTAAAACAAAGCTGCCTTGGGCATTGTGGAAAGGCGGGATATAAATATGTTAAATAAATAAATAAGACATTTTTTAAAAGTTATAGCTCAAAAGCAACTAAGGTGTTTCATATTTTCTTTAAATATATTTCATAAATCTTTACTGAAACAGAAATCAAGTGGAGCATTTTAATCTCTTATTGAGGACGCCTTTTTGAGAATTCTACATGCTCTTTATTAATTACATTTAATTAAACTTTTTGTCTTGTGATAAAAGTATATTTCCTTTTAGCTTTCTTCACTTGCCCTTTCTGGACCCATCAGCTAAAACATTACCACAAACCCCCACAACTTAATCAGAAATTCTTGGATGGTTCGAATCTTGTTTCTACCACCAAGCTAACCCAATTCCAACTGAGACAATACTTTATTTTCCCAGCTCAGAACTCCATTTTGATGGCTGTTCCTTTAACATGCTGCCCATTTTCCTGGAATATCAGAGCTTTATAGTACAGTACACAGAACACTATACTACAGAATTATAGCAGTTTAGCAAGCAGTTATAGAGCAACCCAGTTTTCCTGCTTTTTGATATTCTGAAATGGCACACCCATCATATTCCTTCATTTGAGGGGAGGGGGAAATAGATATGATCTCTTATCCAATGACATAATGATAGGCTTTTAAGCGAAAAGTCTACAGCAGCAGGGAAACTGCTGGTTCTGAAAGACAGAGAGATTTCAATCCAAAATTCAGGACGTGGTTCTGCAGGGCAACACCGTTTTTTCATCTGAGCCTGCGGAAAGGCTGCCGTCCCTCCTCTGGCTCCATCATCACTGACCATGAAACCGCAGCCACTGCTGCTTTAATGTGCTGTGGCTGAACTTATCACCAGCAGGTCAAAGGGGATGCAATTTGCTTAGGCTTTGATGCATTTGATACAGTCAAGAGGGGGATGGGAGACAGTGGGGGATAGGAGATGGCAAGGAAAGGACTTTGCATGTTTACATTAGAACTGGATTAGTGTGAAGTTGACAGAGCTTTTTTCCAGCACAGAGAAGCTGAAGGGGTAATCTAAATCGCGAGAGGGTTCTCATGGGAGTAGAGTAGGTTCTGTTTGCTTAGGTGTGGGGCTGATTTTGGAGGAGTTGGGTGGAGTGGATTGTCTTGCCTTCAGAAGCCCTTTATCTCAATTTCACTGTATTGCTTGCCTTCCTCGAAGCTGATTCATCCAGGGAATCTTTCCAAAACTACTCCTGGCAGGATACACGTGAAAGAGAATTTACCTTCCCTCCATAAGGAGTGCTTCTCGAGAGCCCCAAGCATGATCATGGCTAGTTTACAGAGCCCAGGCTTGCTCAAATTATAACCCAGGGAGCTAAACACAGCCTCCTGCAATCATTTTTGTGGCCTCCCTGGGGCTTGACAAGACCTTCTTTTGTAGTCCCCGGCCCCTGCAATACCAGGACAATGGCCTGTATTCAGATTGGCAGGAACCATTAGATGTGAAGATCCCTTTGGTTGGTGAATTCCCAGAGCAAGTTGCAATCATGATGTAAACATCACTTACCCTTATTTTGAAGGGGGGTGAGACAGAATATAATCAATGGACCCCCCAAGGTAATCAGAGGATAGTTTGTTCTAAAATCAAAGTGTCTGTCAGATCTGAGGACCGTGTGAAGGTCTACCTAGGGAGGTATTGAGCTCCCCCTCACTGACAGTCTTTAAGCAGAGGCTGGACAAACACTTGTCAGGGATGTTCTAGGCTGATCCTGCATTAAGCAGGGGGTTGGACTAGATGGCCTGCATGGCCCCTTCCAACTCTATGATTCTATGATCTCAAAAAGATGGTCCCATCTCAAACCTGGAGCTTTTCTCCGGTTTTTAAAAAGAACTGTGTTGTCTGTTCATGGCTTCAGTCTCCAGGTTTAAGTATCCACAGATTTGGCCACATTGAGAATTGGATATATTAATGTTTGAAATAAAAAAGTCTTTGAAATTAAACCATCAAGTAACTAGACATGTTGTGGTTTTTTCAAACTGGGTGTGGGTTCCTCTGACATAGTTCTCATGCTTTTACAGTTTGAAGGCACCTGCTACAAACTAAGTTCCCAAGTGCTACAGGGGCCTAATTCAGATGAGGACAATGGTGCAGGGGAAAGATGGGCTCTCCCCCGCCACAAACAGAGTTCTCCCCCAGAAACTGGCCCCTGCAATGCTTGGGAGCATCGGACTGTAAACATATAACAATAAAGTCAGGGGAGCCAAGACTGGATAGATGGGAAAATGTCAAGTTTGGCCCTGAGATAACAGTAAGGTTGCCAACCTCCAGGTGGTGGCTAGAAATCTCCCGCTATTACAACTGATCTCCAGGTGATAGAGATCAGTTCCCCTGGAGAAAATGGCTACTTTGGCCATGGACTCTAAGACATTGAACTCCCTCCCCTCTCCAAACCCCGCTCTCCTCAGGCTCCACCCCCAAAATCTCCAAGTAATTCCCAACCTGGAGCTGGGATCCCAAGATAACAGTGCATGTGTGAATCAGTACTGAGTTAACAAAGAACCTGGCATGCACTAAAGAAAAGGTCTACTTCAAGCTGTGACATCACAAGTATGAGATTATATCAGACATTAGGTGAGAGCCACACTTCTTCTATTCAGCAAAGTTCTGCTCTAACAATATTCTGCAGGAGGTTGTATTGAATGAAAAGACGAACTGCTCTTTTCCATAGCTAATATATCTTGTTGGGACAGGACTATTTTTTAGAGGAGGGACCAGAAGTTTCTTCCTCTAACTGCCCCTCATTCGTTGTGTAGCACAATGACATTGACCCTTTCTTCTGAGGGCATATCTGCTAAGCCCATCAAGAAGCTTGAGGAAGAAAATTCATAGAAAACCCTGGTCACCCCTGAGGCCCGTGGAACTGCACAATTCATGCAATTTATTTTTCTATAAGTTTTGGGTTAGGTCTGGATGGTATGAGGATAGGGCCCAAAGAGAACTTTTGTCTGGGATACAAGATGGCTCTTGGCAGCCATGAAATATGCATCTTATGTCAGTGCAGATAGTTACATAACAAATAACGCTGAAAGTGTACAACTGTGATATAACAATGGAATTTTAATGTGGAACCTTCTTCCACACATCTGAGTGCAACTTGAGATGGGAAAACGTGCTTCCCTTTATACTGTTATTTTTTAGTAGACCAGTGACCATTAATAGATGGCAGCAAAACAGATGGCTAGCTAGAGAGACCTCAGAACACCCTGATACCAGTTGTACAGTGAGCCAGGAATCTTGTAGTGGTCTAAGTGTTCTCTGTGTAGTCAAAGTTCTGTGTCTTCTGTAGCTTCTGTGTTTGGCTTTTGTAGATTTGTGTCATATCTTTAGTGATATGTTTAGGGGCTACACCTAAAATGTCAGTGTTAATCTTTAGATCAGAGCTGCCAAATTGTTCCAGCAGTCCTGACTCCTAATCCTGAATCTTAGTTTCTCAATGAAGCTACATGGCTATGCAAAAGCATTTGGTTCAGATGTATTTATTTTACTGTACACCTCCATCTGATACTGTGAATCTGTTTAAAAATGCATTCACTCTAGCCTTCCCAGTAAAGAATAATTATCCACAATGCAGCCCCTTTCTAACTTCCCTGAGCCAATTCCTTCTATATATGGTTGAAGTTAATTCCTCACAAAACGTTTTTCATCCCCTTCCCATTAAATCCATATAGGACAACTCTCCTCATGCAATCAAAGCCCAAACTGACCCCAAACTCTTCCCTTTGATTAGGGTTGCCAGGTCCTTCTTCGCCACCGGCGGGAGGTTTTGGGGGCGGAGCCTGTGGAGGGTGGGATTTGGGGAGGGACTTTATTGCCATAGAGTCCAATGGCCAAAGCGGCCATTTTCTCCAGGTGAAGTGATCTCTATCGGCTGGAGATCAGTTGTAATAGCGGGAGATCTCCAGCTACTACCTGGAGGTTTGGTAAACTGAAGTTAGCGTGCTGAAAGATAATTAGCAAACATAAGACAGCAACAACTGCAACAACTACAAACAATACTTATTTATAGTCAAAAAGGGCAAGAGTCCAGTAGCACCTTAAAGACTAACAAAAATATTTTCTGGTAGGGTATGAGCTTTCGTGAGCCACAGCTCACTTCTTCAGATACAGCTAGAATGTGAATCCATCGGTCTTTAAGTAGAGGAACAGTATGTAAATGTGAATAGCAGGCTTGATTGGATTAGGTGTGATATGCAGAAGAGTCTGTGATGTCCAGGGGAGAGATGGTTGCGGAGAAATCAGCATTGGTAATGGGCCATGAATGCAAGGTCTTTATTCATCCCAGGTAAATGCATTGACTTTAGTTTGAATATCAACTGTAATTCAGCAGTTTCTCTTTCCAATCTCCCATTAAAATTCCTTTGTAAGAGAACTGCTACTCTTAAATCTGCAACAGAATGTCCTGGAAGGTTGAAATGTTCACCCACTGGTTTTTAAATATTGTGGTTTCTGATGTCAGACTTATGTCCATTTAATCTTTGTCTAAGAGACTGACCTGTTTGTCCAATGTAGATTGTGGAAGGGCATTGCTGGCATGTGATGGCATAAATCACATTAGAAGATGAGCAGGAATATGAACCTGAGAAAGTATGGCTGACATTGGTGGGTCCAGAGATGGTGTTCCTAGAATCTATATGAGGGCAAAGTTGGCACCTTGGTTTGTTGCAGGCCTTGGTGCCAGAGTCCATGTTCTTGTTAAGTAGTTTATCATCATGGGTGAGAAGTTGTTTTAGGTTAGCCGGCTGTCTGTAAGCAAGAAAGGGACATCCCCCCAGTGCTTCAGCGAGGGAAGTGTCACAATCCAGCATTGGTTGTAAGTCCTTAATAATACGTTGGACTGGTTTTAGTTGGGAGCTATAAGTGACAACCAGAGGTGTTCTGTTGTCATTCTCTCTGGGCTTATCTTGTAGTAAGTTGTGCCTGGGTATCATTCTGGCCTTCTCAATCATCTTTCGCACCATATCTGCAGGATATTGTAGTTGCAAAAATGTTTGCTGTAGGTCTCTCAAGTGTGTATCTCTGTCTGAAGGATTGGAGCAGATGCGACTATAGCGTAGGGCTTGGCTATAGACAATGGATTGTCTGATATGGTTGGGGTGGTGGCTGGACGCATGTAGATATGTTTGCCGATCTGTCGGTTTCCGGTACAATGTGGTGCTTGTGTGTCCCCCATGGAGCCGTACTGTGGTATCTAGGAAGTTGATTTCTTGTTTGGAATAATTCATAGTTAGATTGATGGTGGGGTGGAAGTCGTTGAAAGCCTGGTGAAATCTTTCAAGGGCTTCTTTACCATGAGTCCAGACAAAGAAAATGTCATCAATGAACCTCAAGTAAAGGAGAGGTGCCAGTGGGTATGAGTTCAGAATACTTATTTATGTTTCACAAAGCAAAGCAAGATACAAACAGTATCTAATACAGTTATGGACAATGTCCAAAAGTCAATACATGACCACAAGCGAAGACACTAAAATCCTAGGATAGTAGCTAGGAAGGTTTCCTTCTCTCCAAGAGGTAAGGTGATGAAACAATGCCAATGCTACAGAATTCCGGTTTTCTTTCTGTTTCGGTTTCAGATGATAGCCTTCCTCAGGGGCCACTATATGAACAAAAGTATGCAATACAACGGCATAAATAAATGATCCAGAAAATCTTTTTTTCAAGGAAACAAATCATAAGAGTACTTACACGCTAGCTGTAAATTACAATGCTTCCGAGTTGGCAAAGTAGCCATGGAGCCGCCCGCCTTACATAGAGTACAGTCACGTGGGTCTAAGGTGCGGCTCGGCTTCAACAATTTAAAGAAACAAGGTTCTAAACAAAGTTGTACATATATATCAAGCAACAATAACAAGATCTTACAGATAACATGTTAAGTCTAGCGCAGTATTTAATCCTTTTGGATACAGAGTGTCAAAAAGGCATATGTATTTAGATTCCTGGCGTTTTAAGACAAGATCTAAGTCAACTCTGTCATGATTGTGTGCGCTTACAAAGCGCCATAATACAAAAAAAGACAAGTCCTCGTCAGAGTGATTTTTCTCCAGGAAGTGCCATAGAGTCCAATTGCCAAAGCATCCATTTTCTCCAGGTGAACTGATCTCTGTCGGCTGGAGATCAGTTGTAATAGCAGGAGATCTCCAGCTAGTACCTGGAGGTTGGCAACCTTAGCTGTGGCACTACAAACAAAAATGGATCCAAATACCTGAATTGATGATGTGAGTTGATATGAGAGGTCATCTGTTGTTAAGGGGAGTCTGGAGTTATCATTTGTGAGTTACTTTTCCTCATGGTACGCTTTCAGTTAGCCAAAATCAGCCTAACAATGTTACCCTCAAGTTAGTGTTATGACAACAGTGAGAACAGCAGCAATAAATGATCTCACTTATCTTGACAACCCTGTTAGGTAGATCAGTGCGATTGCACTCGAATTGCAGGGGTGGGATGGAGGTCTCTGGTTTTCCTGATATCACCAAGTGGCTTCAGTGCAGAAGTGAAATTTGAGAGGGACGCAGGAAAAAGAGGCAAATCTCAGCTGCTGACCTTTTCGGTAGAATGCAGCATAGTCCAGAGCACTCGACAAAATGCCCCTCATATGGCATGGAGGCACATCAGGTTTTCCCTGATGATGCTGGGCAAGAAATCAGTCAGGGCATTCCAAGCAGGACTACTTTTAATGATGTATCATTTTTACTGGAAGCAATTTGACTGCTTTCTTCAAGTGGAAGCACCACACTTGGTTTTGTTTTTGCCCTGATGGGTAGATGATCACCGCAGGCAGAGAAGAGCACAGAGATGTGCCTTTTGTGGACCTGGATCCCTGCTGATAGTTGGACCCAAAGTTTTCCAGCTCATCCTGTGCCTCTGGAGACCGGAAAAAGTGGCTGGATCAGATAAACCAGGAGGAGGCTCTTCTTGCACAGTGGGAGGATGGAATAACTGATCTAGGCCTGTCAGAGGACTGAGGAAAGTCAAACTGGCCCCAGATGTGCCTAAAGTCACTATGCATGAATATTCTACCCAGAGAATAAATTTCAGAATAAATTTCACTCCTGTCCCTACTGAGCTTTCTGAATATGCCACTCAATTCACATAGATGTCACTACTGCCTTATGAGTGCTCCTTGGAGCGAGTCAGTTAAAATGGGGGCTAGTGCATTATAGTAATGGAGTAACTGTATAAAAACAATGAAATCCAATCTCTTTAAACTGATTTGATGTCTGCCTGAACCACAACATTTCCTGCTAATGGCTTCCTTCATTTTGTAACTATGATCTCCACCTGATCAGATTGCAGCTGTTTTTAATTACGAAGCTAATAGAATTTGTAGGCAGCGTCAGGCAGAGAGCGCATGCCCCTTGCAAGCGGCGTGGTGGGAGGGTGGGAAGTGGGGGGGGGAAGTGACTCTGTTAAAATGTACACAGCTCATCTGTGCTGACTATCAAATCAGTGAAAGGAAGGGCAGAGAGGAGATGATAATATTTGCAGCCACTCAACTGACCTGTTGGCCCTCTGTTTCATCTGTGGAAAAACAAACTGAACTGCTACTGATGCATGCTGCTGTGTGGGTGTGTATCCATTCTTATACTCTCAGTATAGAGTCAGTGTAACACATTCCCATCATTGGTCAGTCAGGAGCCACCATGTTAGCCTTGGGGAAGTCATTCTCAGCCTAGGTGTGAAAATGGGAATGTTAATAACAGCACTGTTATGAGGGAAGGAAGGATGAGATTGTGACTTTAACAAGCCTGCCAACTCAGGCACATTTACCTAAGAGGGAAGCCTCAATGAATAAGGTAGGACATACTTTCAAACACACACGCAACGGATCGCACTGCTCTAATAACAAACGCAGTGGCCTCTCACATGAACACATGAAGTTGCCTTATACTGAATCCGATCCTTGGTCGATCAAAGTCCGTATTGTCTACTCAGACTGGCAGCGGCTCTCCAGGGTCTCAGGCAGAGGTCTTTCACATCACCTGTCTGCCTAGTCCCTTTAACTGGAGGTGCCGGGGATTGAACCTGGGACCTTCTGTGTGCCAAGCACATGCTCTACCGCTGAGCCATGGCCCTCTCCTCTGGGTTGTTCTCTGGAGGCTCCAAGGAAGGCAGCAAATTCCATTCCAACTACTGCTAGGGATAGGAAAGGACTTCATATTCTCAAAATCACCACAAAGGAAACATTACTGTTTTGCTTTAGGGGCTGTTTCTCCATGACCGTTGCTCCTAAAAGAGCAATATCTGGAATCAACCTGGGATGACTCCAGAAAAGGATTGGAAAGTTTGATAGGGCACATTCTCACAGCAGTTTCCTGCACACTTTGGTGCTGAAAATGTTCTCAAAAGACAGATACCTGTTCCTCAAGGACACTTCTATGCTCAGAGCAGGAAGCCAACCATGCTATAACAGAATGATCCCAGTCAGCTGGCACACACTAAAATAAACTTCCATGTGTACTGAAGGAACTGAAAACAACACATTCAATTCCTCATGTTAATCCAGGTAGAAGTGTAATACTGGTATCAATACACAGGAATGCACTATACAGGAAACACTTAAATACTTGTAACATTTAATAGTTCTTTTATTTCGAACTTTCCGGCTAAGTTCTGGAGTAATCATTTCAAAAAGGGCACTTCAGCCTCTGTGAATTGTCTGTGGAATCTCAGCATTTGGCTTATTTTGGCTATAAAAGGGGGCTGCTTGAGTAAAAATCGATTGAGTTAGGGAGCAATTTTAAGCAGGTCTACTTATATTCAATGGGATTTAGGATTGCAACACTGTCCTGGGAGTAAGCATCATTAAATAAAATGGGACTTACTTCCAAATAGACCAGCTTAGAATTACCTCTCCTACTGGCACAGGTAAGATACTTTGATGAATAAGAATACTCACAGCCCAACACAGTTTTGGTGCCTGAGTTAGAAAGTCCAAATGTTCCCGGTGGTGGTAAAAATAGAATCAACTAAATAGAGTCAATTTCACACATCCAGAACTGGAAGGGGGGGAGGAAACTGTCATTTGTAATGCTTTTTCTTTGCTCCCACAATTTCTGCTCACCTAGAGAATTAAAGACAGAAGCTCTCAACTGTGCTCACAGCTATAAATGCTTCACTCTACCTCAATGCTAGTGATTGGTTACACGTTGACCTTGTAAATTATTTAGGATTAGGGTTGCCAGCTCTGGGTTGGGAAATACATGGAGATTTTGAGGGCGGAGCCTGCAGAGGGTGAGGTTTGGGGAGGGGGGGACCTCAGCAGGGTATTATGCCATAGAGTCCACCCTCCAAAGCAGCCATTTTCTCCAGGGGAACTGATCTTGGTCATCTGGAGATCAACTGTAATAGCGGGAGATCTCCAGGTGCTACCTGGAGGTTGGTGACCCTATTTAGGGTCAATCTCATGACCACATCAATCATTTGTTGTTGGATTTAATTACTGATCACAACAGAAATCTCCATCTTTAATTTCTTTGTATCATTATCTTCTTGGTTTTTTTCTTTCACAACATAACCAGTACCCTTCTGAAGCCTGATCCTGTTGTATGTTCTTAAGATGTGAATAAACCACTAGGAGGGGAAAAGTGGCCAGAGGAACAGCCAAACCCTTTGAATAAGCAGGAATCCAGACAAATGGAAGGATTATTTATTTGAGGCTACTTTGGAGACATGTAGTGAGGGATCACTATAAATCTGGAAGAAATGAAAACTGGATTAACAGGGATTCCAATTCAATTAGCAACATTCTTTCCACTTTCCCTGGCATCACCTATCACTGTAGAGTACAGCTACAGCAGATTCAGTAGCCTGGGTTAGCGTGGGGACAGATGTCATGGTAGACGGCACAGCTGTATGTCTCTCACATGTGCAGCTATCAGCCTGGTCAGCTTCCTTTTCCCTCATCCCCTCCTACAAAAAACAAAACAAAAAAAACCCTACCAATTTCTTATGGCTGATAGTGGCTGAGTGAAAGAATACTTTTCATCAGCTCAAGAGACTGGTTCACTGGCAGTGGTCATATCCTTGAGAGAGAGAGAGAGCAGTTGTGTAAGCGCATATCTAAAAAGTTAATTTTCATGATTCCCCTTTGTACTGTATAGTTTTCCTAGTTAGTGTAATACATGAACTAGACCATCAGCCAATTGAAACATTGGCAACTGATTATTCACCTGGTCTGAGTTAGTTGGTTCATGAATAACATTTCAACATATTTGCATATAACCAGTTGTTTGTTTAATTTATTCAATCTGAAGGTAGTGCATATTTCAGTGTCTCAATTAAGGATACTTTCAGATCAGATAACCTTCAATTTAATAAACAAAAATGACCCTTCTTTGTTTTCCTCCATTTTTTGAATACGTAATATTCCCCCTTTGCAGTGAAATAACATACTGGAGCTTTAACATCCACATTAAGGCTGCAATCCTGAAAGGAGGGGGGAGCTGAAGCGCCTTAGGAGCTGGTTGACCCCGTGCTGGCTTTAAGTGCCCCTTTAAATCAGGATAAGGGGCACTTATGCCATCCCGGGGGCATACACGCCAGCGTGGGGGAGCTGCAGAACTGTGCCAGCCTCTGCCGCCAGCGCGGCCACACTAGCAGGGAATTCCTAGAAGGGAAAGCCAGCGTGTGTGTGTGTGTGGGGGGGCATTCTTGGTATAACCCCTTTTGCCCCAGTAATGCCACCTCACGCTGCGGCATTGCGGCACCACCTTTTTTGGTGGCACAGCCCAATTGTGGCAATGGGGGGCATTTTCTTTTCTTTTTTCTTTTAAACTGTTTGAATGTTCTTTTCGGCTGCTAGGAAGCCTAAGAGGAGGTGGCGCGGCTGCGCCGCTCCCGGTCGCTGCAGATCTACCCCCCCCCCTTTAGGAAAGGGCTGCCTGTAAAAAAAATACGATGAAAGACAAGAAGACAGCACTCAACAAAACAAAACAAATTTATATAGTGGTCATTGTTATAATAGTTTATGAAAACATATCTTTTTTGAGACTCAAACCCACAACATGCAGGGATACAGTCAGCTGAGAGGTGCGCCACCACCAATCATTTCTCTTTTACTTCTTTTGAACTCTTAAAGCCCATGTTTGGCATACATTTTTACAGTAACTCAGGAACTGGTGGATGGCTATGCTGTTCCATTTTCACAGGGCCATTACTATGCACTGCAAAATGTTGAGTATCAAAAGTCAAGTCCTGTGTTTCTCTGAAACTGAACTTCACACCAGCTGTCAGAGCCAGGAAAGTGGGCTGAGCTTGACTGAAAACTCATAAAACACGGGCTGGTGGCTGTTTTAAAGACGCACAGCTGAAGCCAGTACTGATGCAAACTTGACCTTGCTTGCCTTTTTCACTACATAATCCCCTGTTAAGCCTGTACGTTTTATGTTTGTTTTTCTTCTAATTCTGAAAGGTCCTTCTTGATTTGATTAGAAGATAAAATACATGCATTGCAGTTGTTACATAAGTACAGAATGAGAAATATTTTTGCATGTCAACATTAAGACCTGACCCAGCATGACGTTTGCCTTTTCACCATTCCCACACAGTGAGACAACATTTCCATTGAGCCATCCACTACAACCCCAAGATCCCTTTCAGTCTGTACCAGTTAAAACACCATTTGTTGCTTCAATGTGCATCACCTTATACTTACCTACACTGAGCATCATTTGGTACACTGCTGCCCACTCATCCAGTCTGGACAGATTCTCTTCACAATAAACCCTGGTTTTCACCATCCTGAATAGTTTCTTACCATCCACAAACCTGGCCAGTGCACTGCTCATTCTCAATTCCAGGTTATTTATGAACAAATTAAATATTTATTTATTTACTTACTTCATTTGTACCTCAGCTGTCTCCCAAACGAGGACCCAAAGCAACTTAATGTTGAACACATGAACACACGAAGCTGCCTTATACTGAATCAGACCCTTGGTCCATAAAAGTCAGTATTGTCTACTCAGACTGGCAGTGGCTCTCCAGGGTCTCAGGCAGAGGTCTTTCACATCACCTACTTGCCTAGTCCCTTTAACAGGAGACTGCAGGGATTGAACCTGGGACCTTCTGCATGCCAAGCAGATGCTCTACCACTGAGCCACTTCCCCTCCCCAATGTTGTTCTCCTCACCTCCATTTTAGCCTCACAATGACCCTATGAGGTAGGTCAGGCTGAGAATGTGTGACTGGCCCAAGGTCACCCAGGAAGATTTCATGACAAAGTAGGAATTTGATCCTGAGTCTCCAAGATCCTAGTTCAGTACTCTAACTACTACACCATACTGGCTCCCACAGCATTAGCCCCAATACTGGTCACAGTACAAATCCTTGTGAAAGTCCATTGCTCATTTCCCATGCTCACTTGCCACTTTTCATGTTTTTTACATTTAACCATCTAGAAGCAAAACAGTCTAAAATTAGGCACACCTAATCCTCCACTAGATTATTTACCCTGCGTTACATTCCAGTTAATCCTTGGTTTCTCCTTTTCCCAAATAAAACAATTCAAAATGCTTTGCCAGTCTCTCAAGAGCTGATAGGGTAATGCAATTGGAAGATTACAAAACAAGAAATTCAACTTGGGTAATATCATCATTTTCATTTATTCTGCCTAACAAAGAAAATTTTTGTGTAGTCCAAAAAGTTCTCTGACTTGATTCCAGATAACACTGGATTAAAGGACCTTCTTTTATTTTATTTATTTATAGGATTTGATCTCTACCCCACACCTTTCCTGGCAAAGCCAGTCTCATAGCGGCTTCCAACAATAAGTAACACACAGTTATTGTATTGTATGCCAATAAAGGTCTTGAATTCGAAAAAAAAGTAACACACAATCATAGAATCATAGAGTTGAAAGGGGCCATACAGGCCATCTATTCCAACCCCATGCTTAATGCAGGATCAGTGTAGAGCATCCCTGACAAGTACTTGTCCAGCCTCTGCTTAAAGACTGCCAGTGAGGGAGAGCTCCCCACCTCCCTAGGAAGACCAATGTCTGTCCATTACCAGATGGTGAAAAGTGGGAGGTAAATAAATAAATAAAAGTGGGAAATAAATAAAATAAAAATATTTATTGAACTGATTGGGTTATTTTTAAATGTATTTAAATTATATTTTAATGTTTTATTATTCTGGATTTTGTAAGCCACCCTGAGCCCGGCCTTTGGGCTGGAGAGGGCAGGGTAAAAATGATGAGGATGAGGATGATGAGGATGATGATGATAATAATAAATTAAATACATAAAATAAAATAAAATTGAATTCAGAGGTACTAACCTCTGAGTAAACATCGGTTTCTATTAGGGATGCCAGCCTCCATGCAGGACCTGGGGATCCCCTGGAATTACAGCTCATCTCCAGACTACAGAGATCAATTTCCCTGGAGAAAATGGCTGCTTTGGAGGGTGGACTCTGTGGCATTGTATCCCACTGAGGTCCTTGTCTTGCCCAGGCTCCATTCCCAAATCTCCAGTAGTTTCCCAACCTGGATTTGGCAATGCTACCCTCTATCCCCCACCAGTTGCCAAGGGGGACCTGGCAACCCTAGTTACTATATAACAGAAGCATTAAAAATACAATCCTGTAAAATGCTGCTTATTTCGGATTCAAAATGTAAAATCCCCTTGAATGAGCACATTGTCTTGGAGAGGGAACCCTGAAAGGAAAAATGATTTGGTGTTCATGTTAGAACTGAAAGGCATAAAGTTGCAATATTATAGACACTTACCTGGATGTAACCCCTATTCTGAGTAAACATACATGGGATTGCACTGTATGAGTTATAAGGACCTGAATATGTTCACTGGTCATTGTAAGTGTGAGGGAAATAAAGGTGCTTTTTCCAGGTGTCCGCTTTGCCCACTTTGAGCAATTTGAATTTTATGTGCTTGTGCTGCTGAGCCAACATCATTATAGAAGCTCCTGGGTGAATGCTACCTCCCCCCCGCCCCCGAAATCTTCAATGGGATGTGCATCAAATGAGCACTTTAAAGGAGTTCTGACTTGTCATCAAGGAGGACGAAGGGGATATGTAGAGCCTAGAGAGAGGTGCTTACTGAGCAAGAAGCGTTTTCCAACTCCATTTTTATGCTCTGCCTTTCGTTGCCCCTCCTTACACTAATGCAACATTTTCCAGTATTGCATTTCTTGCTCTTGATATAAGGGGCAAAGAAAAGAGTTCCACCTGCTTTGCTAGTAAAATGTTCCAGGGCAAAAGCTACAAGTGTAGTCAATGAGCTTAATCCTTCGACAACAGAAGTTCACTTCATAGTGCTTTATTTATTAATACGAGAAGACTTGATCTTCTTTGGTAGCTGTCGAGATGGATCTGCACTGATTTAAGTGATGTGTACAGAATGGGTCCGTCTGGCATAATTGATTAAATACAGAGATTAACTCTAGTCTGAATGTCATGTTCCACGAAAGGTCCAACATTCAAACTACATACAATGATGTCTTCCTGGGGATATGGGATATTAAAATAAATCTTAGCCTACCTTGCTCTTCAAAGCCAATTTTCAAAAACCACCAAACCCTGGGCTGGGAAGCCACTGGGCCTAGGCTGCTCCAGCATGCACTTTGGGGTGGGTAAAAAACAACCACTTACCCTAACCAAGCTTGGAAGCCAGACAGCTCAGTTCAGCATTCATCTCAAAAGGCAGGCAGGGGGCCAAGTTTCTAAAACTACGTGGCCATTTTGTGCGGGTGTGTATAAAGTGCCCGTCAAGTCATAGCTGATTTATGGTGACCCCATAGGGTTTTAAAGACAATTGAGGAGCAGAGGGGATTTACCATTGCCTTCCTCTGCAAAATCTTCCTTGGTGGCCTCCCATCCATGTACTGATCATTCTCAGCTTCCAAGATCTGAGGAGACTGAGCTATATTATACCAGTCCACATCCCAATGGCCATTTTGACACCCTCCAAATAAGCCTGCTATGACAGCCCACTGGTGTTATTTGTGGGTTGGCACCAGCATGTGGTCTTATGGACGCAAGGGCTTCTGCACAAGGAACATTGGGGGGGGGGGTTCCCCTCCTGCTACAGCAGCCCATATGTCCCCTGGAATCCTATTCACAGGGGAGAGGTGACCCCAAGAACAGGATTTTGAGGGACATTTCAGGCTGCTGGGGGTGGGGAGCCAGGAATGTCATGCTACATGGGTAGAAGTCCTTGCTTCTGCCGAAACACTGCACTGGATGCAACGCTGTGTTCATGAATGCCCTGGTGAATAATGCAGATTCTCATGACAACTCATACATCTCTGATACAAGGCATCCTATGACTTGACTACCCAGAGTGCAGGAAGCCTCTTTTCTAAAGGGAGGTGTATCACTGGGTATCTGAGCCCTTAGAATTCAGCACTGATGACACCCCCTTGCCACTGATGTATACGGTTGTGCATATGACTCTCCCTCTAGCAGTGTAGCGATTTCCCCCATTCAGACATCCCATGCTATATGTGAAGGTTTGCTATCATAACCCTCCCAGTTGGAAGAAACAACTGGCTTTCACACTCCCACCCTCAATCCACGACCTCTGTTCTAAATATTGGGGGTGGGAAGTGCCTGAAAAACAGGGAGGAGCACTCGGGTGTGGGGTTTTGTTTATTTCAGCAGGAATTTTCATGGTGCCAAGTGACTTCTGATACTTTTTGCTCCTTCTCCTGTCTGGACTGTACCACCCACAAAGGCCCTAGCTGGATGTGACAGCAAATGTGCTGCTGTTGCCAAAAAGGGCATATCCATGTCTAGTTCCTCCCTCCCTCCCCCTTTATAAGAACATATGAACATAAGAAAAGCTATGCAGTATCAGACCAAGGCCCATCAAGACCAGCAGTTTGTTCACACAGTGGCCAACTAGGTGCCTCTAGGAAGCCCCAAACAAGACGACTGCAGCAGCATTGTCCTGCCTGTGTTCCACAGCACCCAAAATAATAGGCAAGCTCCTCTGATCCTGGAGAGAATAGGTATGCATCATGACTAGCATCCATTTTGACTGTTAGCCATGGGTAGCCCTATCCTCCCTGAACATGTCCACTCCCCTCTTACAGCCTTTCAAGTTGGCAGCCATCACCACATTCTGGGGCAGAGAGTTCCACAATTTAACTATGTGTTGTGTGAAGAAACACAGACCCTGAGGGATCTAGAAGAATCTACCACTTGGGCCATCTCTCCCTGTCCCTATTTGACATCATTAATGGCCAGTGGCTAGGGGAGTAGGAAATGTGAGACCTTGTGACATCACAACACGAGGGAAGTTCTGCTAGTCATTACAGAGGAAGGGAGTGAGCCATGTGGTTATCCTTGGCAGCAGAAGTGCCTGCAGTCTGCAGTCGTACCGAGGATATGCCTCAGAGGGGAGGGGAGCTTCTTGTAGTGAGGGATTCAATCCTTAGGAATGTAGATAGCTGGGTTTCTGGTGGGTGCATGGACTGCATGGTGACTTGCCTGCCTGGTGCAAAGGTTGAGGACATTACCCGTCATATAGGTAGTCTTGTAGATAATGCTGGGGAGGAGCCAGTGGCTGTGGTGCATGTTGGCACCAACGACGTGGGGAAATGTAGTCCGGAGGTCTTGGAATCCAAATTTAGATTGCTAGGCAGGAGACTAAAAGCCAGGACCTCCAAGGTAGCTTTCCCAGAAATGCTACCTGTTCCACGTGCAGGACCAGCTAGGCAGGCACAGTTGGTGAGTCTCAGTGCGTGGATGAGACGGTGGTGCAGGGAAGAGGGCTTTAGATTTGTAAGGAACTGGGCAACATTTTGGGACAAGCCGAGCCTATACAAAAGGGATGGGCTCCATTTGAACCAAGATGGAACCAGACTGCTGTCACGTAATATAAAAAAGGTGGCAGAGCAGCTTTTAAACTGAACCTGGGGGGAAAGCCTACAGGAGCGGAGAAGCATCCGGTTCGGGCAAACTCAGTGTACATGGACAAAGGGAAAATTGCTTCAGATTGCCCACATGGGAATTACTTGGACATGAAAGGGAATGGGGAAAAAATGATGGATAGACACTTAAAGATGCTCAAAGGCACATGCCAGGCAAGTTGAAAGAAAGAAACAGTGTGGAGGTGTTTCTATGCTAATGCTAGAAGCTCCAAGCAAAAATGGGGGAATTAGAGTGCATGGTTTTAAGAGAAAACATAGATACAGTGAGCATTACAGAAACCTGGTGGAGGGGAGAGAACCAGTGGGATACAGTCATCCCGGGTTACAAACTGTATAGAAATGAAAGGGAAGGGCGTATTGGAGGGGGTGTTGCTATGTATATCAAGGAAGGCATAGTGTCTAATAAGCTAGAGACCATAAAAAGGGCAGACTCGTCCACAGAATCCTTATGGGTGACAATTCCGGGCCCCAAAGGAGATTTAGTACTGGGGATGTTATCAGCCCCCAGACCTAATGGCTCAGGGTGATCTTGAGATGGAGAATGAAATTAGGGAAGCATATAAAGGTAATGAAGTAGTAATAATGGGAGACTTCAACTTCCCTCATATTGATTGGATAAATGTATGCTCCAGTCAAGCCAAAGAGATAAAAATTTTAGACATCGTAAATGGCTGTGCCCTCAAACAGTTGGTCATAGACCCAACCAGAGGGGAGGCGATCCTGGATTTAATACTCTGTGGTGCTGCCAGTGATTTAGTGCGGAATGTGGATGTAGTTGAGCCAGTTGGCAATAGTGATCACAATGACATCAAATTTAATTTAGATGTAAGTGGGAAAGTGACTGGGAAATCTCACACAATTACCTTTGACTTTAAAAGAGGGAACTTCTCTAAAATGAGAAAACTGGTAAAGAGGAAGTTGAAAGGAACAGTTAGGAGGGTTAAATCTCTTGAAAAGGCTTGGGGGTTACTCAAGTCCCCATTACTAGAGGCTCAGCTAGCTTGTATACCGCAGGTCAGGAAAGGTAGTAATAAGTCCAAGAGGTCACCACCATGGCTAACAGGTAAGGTGAAGGAAGCAATTAGAGAAAAAAAGTCTTCCTTCAGAGACTGGAAGGTTTGCCCAAACAAGGCGAACAGAAGCAAACACAAACTTGCACAAAGGAAATACAAGCAGATAATTAGAGATGCAAAAAAAGATTTTGAGGGGCATATTGCTAAACACATCAAAACAAACAATAAGAAATTCTTTAAGTATATTAGGAGTAGGAAACCAGCTAGGGAAGCGGTTGGGCCATTGGATGACAATGGGAGTAAAGGAACTCTAAGGGAGGATAAAGCGATTGCGGAAAAACTAAATGAATTCTTCTCATCTGTCTTCACTGTTGAAGATACAGGGCAGATTCCTTCTCCTGAACAGAGATTTTGGAGAGGGGAAAATGAGGAACTGAGGCAAATAGTGGTAACAAGGCAGGAAGTCCTAGAGCGTCTAGACAACCTGCAAACTAACAAGTCACAAGGACCAGACGGTATTCATCCTAGAGTTCTTCAAGAACTCAAATGGGAAATTGCTGAACTTCTAACAAAGATATGTAATATGTCCCTTTGATCAGCCTCTGCCCAGAGGACTGGAGAATGGCCAATGTAACACCCATTTATAAAAAAGGTTCCGGGGGGACCCAGGAAATTACAGGCCAGTTAGCTTAACGTCTGTTCCGGGTAAATTAGTGGAAAGCATTATTAAAGATAGAATTGTCAAGCATACAGAAGGGCAAGGTCTGCTGGGCAAAACCCAACATGGCTTCTGTAAGGGTAGGTCCTGTCTCACTAACCTATTAGAGTTTTTTGAAAGTGTCAATAAGCATGTGGACAGGAATGAGCCTGTGGATATTGTGTATTTGGATTTCCAAAAAGCTTTTGACAAAGTCCCCCACCAAAGACTGCTAAGCAAACTTCAGAGTCATGGGATAAGAGAACAAGTCCTCTTATGGATTGAGAGCTGGCTGAAAAATAGGAAGCAGAGAGTAGGAATCAATGGTCAGTTCTCCCAATGGCAGGATGTGAGCAGTGGGGTGCCTCAGGGATCTGTGTTGGGACCGGTGCTTTTCAACCTGTTCATCAATGACCTGGAGTTGGGGTTAAACAGTGAAGTAGCCAAGTTTGCAGATGACACCAAATTATTTAGGGTGGTTAAAACAAAACCGGACTGTGAAGAGCTCCAGAAGGATCTCTACATACTGGAAGAATGGGCATTAAAATGGCAAATGAGATTCAATGTGAGTAAGTGTAAAGTGATGCATATTGGGACAAAAAATCCCAACACATATACACTGATGGGATCTGTACTGGCAGCGACAGACCAAGAAAGGGATTTTGGGGTGGTAGTGGATAGCTCAATGAAGATGTTAACCCAGTGTGCGGCTGCTGTAAAACAGGCAAATTCCATGCTGGCTATAATTAGATGAGGAATAGAGAATAAAACTGCTGATATCATACTGCCCTTGTACAAATCTATGGTGAGACCACACTTGGAATACTGTGTACAGTTCTGGTCACCACACCTAAAAAAGGATATTACAGAGCTTGAGAAGGTGCAGAAAAGAGCAACCAAAATGATTAGGGGACTAGAACAACTGTCCTATGGGGAGCGGTTAAGACGCTTAGGGCTGTTTAGCTTGGAAAGAAGGCGGCTAAGGGGAGACATGATAGAGGTCTATAAAATTATGCATGGGTTGGAGAGAGTGGACAGGGAGAAGTTTTTCTCCCTCTCCCATAATACTAGAACACGGGGTCATCTGCTAAAGCTGGAGGGTGAGAGATTCAAAACAGATACAAGGAAGTATTTTTTCACACAACGCATAGTTAAATTGCGGAACTCCCTGCCCCAGGATGTGGCGATGGCTGCCAGCTTGGGGGGCTTTAAGAGGGGAGTAGACATATTCATGGAGGAAAGGGGTATTTATGGCTATTAGTTAGAATAGATACTAGCCATGCTGCATACCTATTCTCTCTAGTGTCAGAGGAGCATGCCTATTATATTGGGTGCGGTGGAACACAGGCAGGATGGTGCTGCTGCAGTCGTCTTGTTAGTGGCTTCCTAGAGGCACCTGGTTGGCCACTGTGTGAGCAGACTGCTGGACTTGATGGGCCTTGGTCTGATCCAGCAGGGCCTTTCTTATGTTCTTATGCTTATTGGCTATGGCTCCGCGGATCAGGCAGAGGGAAATCACTGTCTATTTGGGGTGTGGGGAGGCAGATTGCAGGGATCAGATATGTTAACCCAAGAATGAAAAACATCCCTGTCCAGGCATGCCCTGAGTGTCATAAAATGGGTTATGCATGTGGAGCCTAGGAAGAGTCTCCCCAGGTCAGAACGGAGGCATGCAGGTCAGCCAGGATGGGGCAATCCTTCATTGTCCTGTCTCTCCTGTATGTGCTCCCATGGAGGAGCGCAGGACTTTCCGTCTCCAGGCCTGTCAGCCCCGCACCTTTCAGCAATGCTAAATGCACATTAAAGGGAAGCACAAAGAGAGATCCTCTTCTGAGGAATGACATAACAAAAAGGAGGGAGGGGTTTGGAGACACAGAGTCTTCTTGCTGCTCCCAGCAGCCGTCCACCTCAGCGGCTTGAACGGCAGCATTCCCAAAGTCCCAAGCAGGATAATAAGCAGAGCTGCAGCAGCAGCAATTCAGGGGGCCTCCGCTCCGACCCTGCCTAGGTAACAACATAATGAGCCTTTTTGAATTGCTCCCATCCCTGCCAAAGGGGTGGAAATGGGGGATGCTTTTGTTTGCAGTAATGAACCTGTAATTATGCTACATTTCTTGGTTTTAGCCACATTTTTGTGAGCGTGCTGTTCTCTTTGTATTGACAGATTTATAGCTGCTATATTCTCCTACGCGGGCTGGAGTATGACACTTTGGGGAGACTGTCTGACTCCAGTTTCTTCTCCTTTTTAAGCAGGGGTAAGAGAGAGAGAGAAAATCAGGGGGCATCTCAAGTCTGACCATAGTAAGAAGAACTCCCTGCCCGCCTTCTCCCTGTTTCTCAAAAGTCAATTCCTGTATTCTTCTGAAGCTCCAATTGAGTGAGGAAAAAAGCCAAGACCCAGTGAACAGTCTATGGACACGCAACTCTGCGGATGAGTGGGGACAGGAGTGGACCTGATCAATCCCATGGGTGGGAGACCTCTGGAATTTCACATGAACACATGAAGCTGCCTTATGCTGAATCAGACCCTCGGTCCATCAAAATCAGTATTGTCTACTCAGACCAGCAGTGGCTCTCCAGGGTCTCAGGCAGAGGTCTTTCACATCACCTACCTACCTAGTCTCTTTAACTGGAGAGGCCGGGGATTGAACCTGGGGCCTTCTGCATGCCAAGCAGATGCTCTACCGCTGAGCTACGGCCCTCCCCCACACTGGAAACAGTAATGAATCCTCCAAATACATACATACATACATACATACATACATACATACATACATACATACGTACGTACGTACGTACGTACACAAAGGTTTTCGCTGCAAAATCATTCCATCAAATAACACTTTGAAATGCACGGATAAAACGGTGTAGGTGACAAGGTAACTTAATTACTGGGCTAATCTGTGGCTTTAACACAGACAGGGGATTTACATGCCAGCATATAAAACCGCTGCGCAGTCACTTTTTAAAAAAGATGGAAATAGTAGAACAGGGAAAGGGAGGGGGCTGAGAGAGAGAGAGAGAGAGAGAGAGAAAGAAAGACGGGGCAGTGCTGAGCGATTAGCAGTCATTTATGAAACTGATTTGGCTGGGTAGTTTTTTAATAGATAAAATGCAAAGACAGGTGTCACCAAAGCAGCCATCCCTAAACTGTGCCCTGGCATGGGTGTCGGAGAGCTGCTTGTTAACAAATGACTGTTTCAGACATTGTGGGTAGCATTTCCTTATGTATACACTGGGGAGGGGAATGGGGCTGTTATCACAAAAAAAAAATTAAAACAGCAAGGAATATTTTCTGCCTGGCTTTGTCCTTTCCTAAATGTTGTGCCTTGGAACTTTGGGGTGGATGAAAACAGTCCTACTTTTGATCTTTTATGGAAAAAGAGAAAACTTCCCTTCCTTTCTTTATGTCATCATCTGCCATTTTGATACATATACACAAAACAGATGTAAAGGGGTGGGGAGCACAGCGGCACCTTTAAAGGCAAACAAAATTTATTTCAGCAGGAATTTTCATGGTGCCAAGTGACTTCTGATTCACAAAAGCTTATGCTGGAATAAATGTTAATAGCCTTTAAGGTGCACCTGGACTCCTGTTTTAGTTTGCTGCTACAGCCTAAAAGACTACCCATCTGGATCTCCAAGAAGGTGAGTTCCACAACACCACTACCTTTCCCCCATGCCACTTGACAAATAATATTCTTCCAGGTAAGTCTACAAAGGTTTCTAATCCACTCCCCCTCTCCACACATGTCCATGTTATTCTTTTGTGGCAAGGGTTTGGGGAGAGGAATCAATGATCTTTTAGTGCAGAAGTTCCCCTGCCTGTTTGCCTGGAGGCAATTCTTACCTGGTATAGGTGATAAGGAGAGTGGCCTTTTATAAGCCTAGTGTATAACCCTAATGTAAGATATAAGTAGGGAAACGAGCCTAGCACCATCCCTAGCATACGGTTGTCATTAATTACGGGTAAATCCTGAATTATATCATTGATATCCAAAGTTTCAGGAAGATATCCTCATCATCATGCCTTGCTTGTGAGCTGCCTAGGGGCATTTGGCTGCCCATTATTGGAGACAAAATAGGTCTGGTCCAGCAAGCCAGTTCTAATGCTTTCACACACACACTTTGTTCAGCGTAGGTCAAGTCGATCTGAGCTTCATTACACCTCACTGAACATATTAAATGCACAGGGATGTTTGCCTAGAGCTCCTGAGGTGTGTGCCATTGCCATGTTCTTGAAAATAGCTGGTCGACCTGGGTTGGCCAGTAGGCAGCATGATCAGCCTGTCTTGACACAACCTGGTTTGGTTTGCCCAGTGCAGTTGACCAAGGATGTATATGCAGGCACCTTCAAGTTCAAACATCTTTAAAAGTTATCTGATCAGAGGTAATAGTACTAATCGTTTATGGATTGCTCTGGCCAATTACCAGTTGTGGTATTAAATCCAACAATAGCTCAAGGATATATATTAGGAGATGACAACCGCTGCTTTTGGGGTGTTACTTTACTTTAATGATACAGCTCTTTCGGCCTAGAGACCATGAGCTAAATCATAATAAAATCCCCTGAAATAAAATTAAACATTCATCTTCTATCTATCATTACCCTAGAAAAGAATTTTGCAAGTGATAGGGTTAAAGTAGCATCTGACCCAGCGAGCAAAAATTTCACCTATAGGTGCCTCAGTAACACTTTGCAAACAGGGAGAAATAAATTTCTTCCTTATGTGCATGAATAGGCTACATTCTACAGACAGTGCTCCAATGTGTCTATCTGCCTCAATGTGCAGAGACATGTCCTTATCAGAGTAAGGCCTAATACTATAATGACCTTTTAACAACTAAGATGGAACTGCGTTTAGCTGAGATAGCATGAAAGCTAACTTTTTGGGTATTTATTTAGACAATTAAAATAAGAAGTGTTTAGGAAACAATACACATTTTGTTTTCATTGCAGCTCTCTGATTTAAGCCTGTGGAAGGTAGGACCATTTTAGGCCCATGCTAGATGAGTTTAGTTGGGACTGAGACAAACAAACCATTCCCTTGCTATTTTGTAGACAAGCAGAGTTTCATCTGGGCCGAGGCACACCTGCAGAGCCTGTTTTCAGTGAACATAACAAGAGTACTTCTAGGCATGTGTAAACCAGCACATCTTCCTCAGCACTGAGCAATTATAGAGTACCCCATATATCTGGTGTTAACAAGTAGGATTGCCAATTCTGCATTGGGAACTACCTGGAGATTTTGGGAGTGGAGCCTGAGGAGGGCAGGGTTTGGAGAGGGGAGGGACTTCACTGCCACAGAGTCCAGTTGCCAAAGTGGCCATTTTCTCCAGGGGAACTGATCTCTGTCACCTGGAGATCAGTTGTAATAGCAGGAGATCTCCAGCCACCGCCTGGAGGTTGGCAACCCTATGTCCAAGTCAAAGAGTGACTTCCAGGAAGGAACAACATCTCAGTTGCAAGAAATTACTGCAGACAAGAGAATTACATGAAATACACATGATACTGAATATCACCACGATATGAATAGTATGTTGCAACAGGAAATGAGGTGGTCTGCACTGGAAATGTGTATTAAGGCAAATATAAGAAATGTCACTAGACGTGTGTGTAAATACAAAGATATCTTAAGATGGTTATATTAAACTTTACTATCTATATTGAGAAAATCAGGAATCCTATCCAAATTTCAGAATAAATGAGAAGGCTGTACTATGAGGACTGAGTCTACCCTCCATTTTCAAGCTGTGCTTAACACTCCGCAGTTGATCTCCCCAAAACAACAAAAGGAGCGAGATTAAAAACAAAAGTGTTTAAAGCTCCTCAAACCATCTGCAAGGCAAAGAAAAGGCCAATTAAAGGTCAAATGACACTAGGGCTTCCAGGTCCCTCTTCGCCACTGGCAGGAGGTTTTGGGGGTGGAGCCTGAGGAGGGAGGGGTGTGGGGAGGGGCTTCAATGCCATAGAGTCCAATTGCCAAAGGGGGCATTTTCTCCAGGTGAACTGATCTCTATCAGCTGGAGATCAGTTGTAATAGCAGGAGATTTCCAGCTAGTACCTGGAGGTTAAAGGTAAAGGTAGTCCCCTGTGCAAGCACCAGGTCATTCCTGACCCATGGGGTGATGTCACATCCTGACGTTTACTAGGCAGACTTTGTTTACAGGGTTGTTTGCCAGTGCCTTCCCTAGTCATCTTCCCTTTACCCCCAGCAATCTGGGTACTCATTTTACTGACCTCAGAAGGATGGAAGGCTGAGTCAACCTTGAGCCGGCTACCTGAAGCTGACTCCCATCAGGATCGAACTCAGGTCATGAGCAGAGCTTTTGACTGCAGTACTGCAGCTTACCACTCTGCGCCATGGGGCTCTTACCTGGAAGTTGGCAACCCTAAATGACACAGGTAAGTGGTATGTGCTTGTTTTCATACAGTCTTCCTTGGCCATCTTGCACAGGGCCTATGTCCTGCCCATACTGGCAGCACTCTGAGAGCCTTTTTTTGAAATAATGTATCCCACCATTTGTTCTAGGGTTGCCAACTGCCAGGTAGTAGCAGGAGATCTCCTGCTAATTCAACATCTCCAGCCAACAGAGATCAGATCGCCTGGAGAAAAATGGCCGCTTTGGCAATTGAACTCTATGGCACTGAAGTCCCTCCCCTCCCCAAACCCCGCCTTCCTCAGGCTCTGCCCCAAAAATCTCCCACCAGTGGCAAAGAGGGACCTGGCAACCCTAATTTGTTTCCAGCAATAGAGGATGGCTGCTTTCACCATCTTCAGTAGGGTCTGCCAGGGCCCTCTTCACCACCAGCGGGAGGTTTTAGGGGTGGAACCTGAGGAGGGCGGGGTTTGGGGAGGGGGGGAACTTCAATGCCATGGAGTCTAATTGCCAAAGGGGGCATTTTCACCAGGTGAACTGATCTCTGTAGGCTGGAGATCAGTTGTAATAGTAGGCGATCTCCTGCCCCTTCCTGAAGGTTGACAACCCTAATCTTCAGAGGGTGTTGATTTCCACCAATACTCCCTCCCACTACAGGAACCCTCACCCCAATTTTGCCCCTGTGATGCCCGTGCATGTCCATTTAGCCCCCATAATATTTCAGGAGGCCCAGTGGATTGTAATGGGAAGCGGAGGCACCAAAGTCCTGTTCCATGAGTTCTGCTGGCAGATTTCATAGAATATAAGTCATTATATACAATATTGTTAACATGAATGCACCATACATTCACATAATTGCATTGTGATATCTGCTGTTCTCTTTTCAATGCCTATTGTAATAATAAAATAAAATAAAATAGGAGCCCAGTAGTATCTTAGAAACTAACAAAATCTATTCCAGCAATGTTAGGGTTGCCAATTCTGGCTTGGGGAATTCCTGGAGATTACAAGGTGGTGCCTGGGGAGGGTGGAGTTTGGGGAGGGGAAGGACCTCAACAGAGATGTAATTCCATAGAGTCTTCCCTCTGAAGTTGCTGTTTCCTCCAGGGCCACTGATCTCTGCAGTCTGGAGATTAATTGTAATTCTGAGAGAACACCAGGTCCCACCTGGAGGTTGGTAAGCAGCATAAACGTCTGTGAACTCAGTTGATCAGATGCATGGGGTGAGCTCTTACTCACAAAAGCTTACGCTGGGATAAGCTGTGTTAGTGTCTAAGGTGTCACTAGACTCCTGTTTTATTTTTCTGCTCCAGAACAACAACATCTGGAATTTCTGAATAATACTGTCAGGAATGTTCCAACTTTGGATTTCCTGCACTGAGCAGGGAGTGGGCCTAGAAGAGTTCCGTGACCGAGTTTGTCCTTTAGAATGCCTCAGGACAGAATTCCAGCAAATACCACTTTAGCACCCTTGCAGTGGCTCAGTAAATGGGCAGTACATTGTCAAACAATAACAGGGCCACTCACCTAAGCACAAGGTTCTGCATGGAGCCATTCAAGCCACATTCTGAACATGATTATCTAGTCCTAAATTTGGCCTTCGGTCCTAACCTATGTGAATTTTTAAAGATAATTTGCTGCCAAAGGATGTGGTGATGGCAATGGGCGTAGACAGCTTTAAAATGGGATTAGACAGATTCATGGAGGAGAGGTCTATCAGTAGGGTTGCCAACCTACAGGCTCTAGCTGGAGATCTCCTGCTATTAAAATTGATCTCCAGTTCACCTGGAAAAAATGGCCTCCCCTCCCCGAACCACGCCTTCTTCAGGCTCTGCCCCAAAACCCTCCCACCGGTGGCCAACAGGGACCTGGGAACACTATCAGTGGCTGCTAGCCATGATGACTAATGGCATCCTCTGAATACCAGTGCCAGGAGGCAATTTCAGGGGAAGGCCTCGGCCTGTATGCCCTGTTGTTGGACCTCTGGAGGAACTGGTTGGCCACTGTGTGAGACAGGATGCTGGACTAGATGGAGCAATGGTCTGATCCAGCAGGGCTCTTGAGTTCTTATCATTGAAATGTGGTCACACAAATGACATAAGGACAAACCCTGTTAAGTCAGACTAAGGATTCATCTACCTAGGGTTGCCTCTTCAGGGTTGGGAAATTCCAAGAGATTTGGGGTGGAGTCTGGGAAGGATGGGGTTTTGGGGGAAGGAGGAACTTCAGCGGAGTAGAATGCCACAGAGTCCACCCTCCAAGGCAACCATTTTCTCCAGGGGAACTGATCTCTGTATTCTGGAGATCAGCTGAAATTCTGGGAGATCTCCAGGCCTCACCTGGAAGTTGGCAACCCTACCAGTAACCTGTTTCAGGCCGTGTCCTAGCAGATGTTTTCAGGAAGTCCACATGCACAGCAGGAACCAACATCCTTCCTTCTCTGCCTCCTTCCAGATAGGGTTGCCAACCTCCAGGTACCAGCTGGAGATCTCCTGCTATTACTGCTGATCTCCAGCCGATAGAGATCATTTCACCTGGAGGAAATGGCTGCTTTGCCAATTGGGCTCTATGGCATTAAAGTCCCTCCCCTCCCCAAACCCTGCCCTCCTCAGGCTCCACCCCAAAAATCTCCAGGTATTTCCCAACCCAAAGTGGCAACCCTATTTCAGTAGCTAGTATTCTGAGGCATTCTGGGACCTAGCCTAAACTGGCCTGCTCAGAACTACTCAGAACTGGCCTGCTTATGTTCTCAAGTAAGCGTAGGGTTGCCAGGTCCCTCTTCGCCACTGGTGGGAGGTTTTTGGGGCGAAGCCTGAGGAAAGTGGGGTTTGGGGAGGGGACTTCAATACCATAGAGTTCAATTGCCAAAGCAACCATTTTCTCCAGGTTAACTGATCTCTATCGGCTGGAGATCAGTTGTAATAGCAAGAGATTTTTAGCTACTACCTGGAGGTTGGCAACCCTAATTAAGCCACATGCTATTAAACAGCTTAGTCCCAGGAAACTGTCCTTAGGATTGCAGAGCCCCTGTCTATGAAACATGGAAGTTCTACTTCGCTATAATGGCCAATAGCTGTTGTGAGATCTCCTCCATGAGAGGTCAACTCCACGTCCTTTTAAAGATGGGATGGCCAAAGCTGTACACAGTATTGCAAAAGCAGCCACACTATGAAGATATTATGAGAGTATTTTGTTTTCAACCCCTTTTCCAATTATCCCTAGCACACAATTTACTTTTTTAAACTGCCAAACACTTACTTGACATTTTCCATTGACCTCAAATTTCTTTCCTGTTGAGTTACCACTAGCTCAGGCACTGTACAACATGTTTATAGGTAAAGTTGAAGGTTTCCTCCCTGATGTACATTACTTCACATGGGAATAGCAGATTTGGGGAAGAGTGAAATAAAATAAAACAGTGCTTTTTTAAATCTCCCATTCTGTAGAACCAAAATAGTAATAACATTTTGGCTTGCCCGGAATTGCCCAACCAACACAGACATTTTCTATAACAAAAGCTGTCCTATTTGTCTCCCATCCTTCTTCTTTCCTTACACCCTAAATCATTTTGACCTTTAAATGGCCCTAATTCTCATGCCTGAGGCTCTGGGACCCTTCAACACATTTGTTTGTAATTGGTCCCCTTTGTTGTTTTTTGAGAGATCTACTGTTGCTTTTTTTAAAAAAGCCATTGTAACATCTCATTAGAGTGGAGTCTCTTTTAAATTAGCCCTGCTGGGGGCAAATGGAGTGCTGTGAAAGGCCTAGACCCACGGCTGCAGAGACACCAGGGCTATCCAAAAGCAATTATCACATCACTGAGAAAAGGTAAAAAAAGAAAGAAAAAGGCCTGGGTTTAAACAAACACCACACGCCCCTCAACAATACAGCCATGCCAGGTTTCACTAGGCTTAATGCAACTGGAGAGGCATTTTTATAGCATAAGTCAGTCCATAGAAGGCTTCCAGAATAAAGGCCGGATCACATTGTCAGGTACATGTCAAGAAATCTGCTTCTAAGCACAGGATTGAATTGCTACAACACTTGCCTAATTTGTAAAATGTTTTGTGTAGTAGATGATTGAAAATGTACATAAACTCACCAAGAAATATTTTTGTAAGTGCTCTGTAAAATCACAGACTTTTGAAGACTAAGGAATTTGTGACATAAAACCTTCATTTTCTAAAATTTGTTAGGGTTGGGTCTACGGTTGCCAACCTTCAGGTGGGACCTGGAGATCTCCTGCGATTACAACTGATCTCCAGACAATAGAGATTTGTTCCCCTGGCGAACATGGCTGCTTTGGAGGGTGAACTCTATGGCACACTGTACCCTGCAGAGGTCCCTCCCCTCCCCAAACCCCACCCTCCCCAGGCTACCCAAAATCTCCAGGTATTTCCCAAATTAGAGATGGCAACCCTCGTTGAGTCAGGGGCATTCTGCTCGCAGAAGCAGATCTTTTCCCATCTTCTGCTTCTTCTAGCAGCCCCTGAAAAGACATTGCTGGGAGTCTGGGGATGCTGTCAGAAAATAAGCCACATGGTTCAGGAGTGCTGCAGTGAGAAGGGGGATCAGGCAAGATCACTGCTCCTCTTTGTTTCCTCTGCAGAACATGCATAAGAGCCAATGCAGAGTTACACTCTTCTGAGTCATTCACTTCAAGGACCATGTTAATTGATTAGATTCATTGATTAAAAATCTTTAGATAGACTAAAAAGCTGCCCCCAAGTAATCAAGGAAGACTTTTAAAAACAATATTTTAATATATTTATAAACATTTATTTAAAAGAGTAATTGGGTGAACATTGCATGAAACATGGTGGGCATGCTAGTCCTCCTGCACGTTGTTTCCAATAGTGCCAGTCTAAGCAGAGTCACAGCCTTCTAAGCCCACAGACTCCAATGGCTTAGCATGGCTCTGCAGCTCTACAAGTCAGTTTGTGCCTGGGAAACTGCTGCTTACAGTTTCTCCTTGCAGTCTATATCCTGACAGATCCTGCATGCAAACCGGGCTTTACACAAAGGCAGCCCTTTAGCAGCAAGCAACCATTTCCAGGATACAACAGGCAGGCAAAGCAGTGACCACAGAAATGGTCACCTTTTAACTCCAGGTTAACATAGGCAGTTGTGTTAGATGCGTTTCATTGTTGTTAAGCTTCGTAGGCGGCACTACAGTCTTACGAACGGTGGCTCCCAGCAGAAAAGCCTAGGGTGATATCTTCATTGCAATATGTTTATAGCAGAAGCAGGCAGAGATCCTCCTTCCTGTCACTTTCAAGCATTTCATTTTACTCTTTTGTCTTCTTCTTTTTCCATGTCAAAATGTGTGCCAGTTATGCTCCTCCTTTCCCTTTGAGCATCTCTTATAAAACCACTTGCACATACTCTGACCAAGCCCTACGTAGACAGCTCAAAGTATTTTCCTTACTTGTCAGTTTCCAACCCTTGCCATATCTTTTCAAATCCCTTCTGCAAAACTCATCTTTGATTTCTCTGATCGCCTCGAGGAAGATGCTGTGGCACAGTGGCAGAGCATCTGCTTGGCATGCAGAATGTGCCAGGTTCAGTCCCCGGCATCTCCAGTTAAAGGGACTAGGCAGGTAGGTGATGTGAAAGACCCCTGCCTGAGACCCTGGAGAGCCGCTGCCTGTCTGAGTGGACAATACTGACTTTAATGGACCACAAGGTCTAATTCGGTATAAGGCAGCTTCATGTGTTCATGTGTTCAAGTTTCTTTACGTTGGTCCCTACCGTACACTGTAACGACAACATCCTTCCGATCATTCTGGCAGTGTTTTCATAGCCCTGCGCAAGCAATTGTACAGCAATGATCTTCTGGGATCTGGACTGCTTCATTCCCAGGTAGAAGTAGGCTTGTGCAAGGTCAATTGAAAAACAGTGTGACTTTAGCCAGGATCAGTAGCGGAACAAAGCATTGCTGGACTCGGCTAATCACACAAGTTCCTGCTCAACGTATATAAACAGATCATTCCCTTCTCCATGGCTGACATCCAGCACTAGAACAGTTCCCCTCGGAAGGCTTTTTAAAAAAAAACTTAATAAGCCATTCAGGAAGATGTCACCGGCAACCCAAAATATTCTTGCCTGAATTCACATACTGGGGAAGATTGCCAAGTGTCTTCAATAAAGGGGAAAGGCAGAGGGGGGGGGTATTTTCCTCAGAGTGTCTAAGTACCTTGTTCCTCCCTTGACTGAAACCAGAGAGAGAAAACTTTTGGTAAACAGAAAAGAGAGGGGGGAGGACGGAGAAGATGCCGCTGCCACCGCAGCCCATCGCCACCGCGGCCTTCTTTTCTTGCTGGCAAATAAAGAGGACAGATTCTCCTTTTTCAGCCTATTCTGGCTGCACAATGGGAGAAAGGGATCAGCGCCAAAATTACAAGTGTGAGCCCTTAATGCATCAGGCTGAACAATGGCCCTTGGAAGCGTCTGTCTTGTCGAGAGAAGCAGTACAGCTAGTTCTGGGCCATTCAGTGCCTTGGAAAGAGAGGGGGGTGGTGGAGAAAGCTCATTGTCCCAGTGAAATACTTCCCAGAATGAAAACACCCTCCTTCTCCTTTCTTTGGCTTCCTAATGGGAAGCAAAATAACAAACCAGGCCGACAATTAAACAAACAGGCCGCTAACTGAGCAGAGCTCAAGTGTAACAGATGTTGTTACAGTTAGCCTGGGCTGGGTTGATAGTTGGGGCGGGAAGGGGGACGACGACAGAATAAACGGTGCAGTCTGTCTGCGGCTACAGAGACACTACTGTACTTTTCTTTTGCATCCTCTTCTTCTGTCAACTTCACTTGAATCCTTTTTATCCTCTCATCCTCCTCCCCCCCTTTGCTCGCCACCCTACCCCTCCTCTCTTTTTCTCTGCCTCTTTCTGGCTGCCTCATCTCTCCTTCCTTGTTTCATTCCAACATCTCATTCATTGCAGATGTAGATTTACAGTTTTTTTAAACAATCAAAATACAGATTAGATTTCGGGGGGGGGAAGAATCTGAAGAGGTGGTTCAAGAAGAATCTGTGGTAACAGAGCTTTTTGGTTCAAGCTGTTTCTTTTCTCCAAAGTCCTTCCTTCCTCTGTCTTCTGATTTTCCAATGTCCTGCATTACAAAAGTGGTCAGCCTTGTTTCTAGCCTTTCTCCTGCACACACAGTACCAAAGGTAGATCTGGACTGCCAATCGTATTTGTCCCTGGTAGAACACTGGCTGTCCTTTGTAAATAAAATAAGAATATAACAGAAGACGAGCCTTTCTGGATCACAGCAAAGGTTTATGCGGTCCAGCATCTGGTTCCCAACACTGGACAAACAGATATCTTTAGGAAACAAGCAGGACATGAAGGCAAGAGTTCAATCCTGCTGTTTCAGCATGGGGCATTCAGAGGTACACTTCCTCTGAACATTTCATTAATTGCAGATATAGAGTTACATTTTTAAACAATGTGTGTGTGTGTTAAATGTGATCTAGCTAACAGCTATTAAATAAACAGTTCACCATGGCTAAAAACACAGTTGTGTGTCATTTGTCCTTGTATACATCCATTCTATTCCCATTGATAACTTGTGCATTTATAAGAAGAAAGTTTTTATTTTTACTTTTGGGTCTGTCATTCTGTACACTACCAATCACCAGTATAATCCCTGCAACGCAGCTGCTGCTCTTTATCATATTTTCACACGTGCTCATCCCAATATCAATCGGCCACCTCAAACAGGCTTCTGGAGAGGCGGGACATAAATCCCTTAAATAATATATTTAGGCGGCAGACTGAACCTGTGATTAGGGACACAAAAAGATCGGACCAAAGTCCACCATACTGTGCTGCTTAGAGGCCAACCAGATGCCCCTGGGAGGCCTGCAAGCAGGGCACAGAGGGGAAAAACAAGGGAGATGTGTGAAGAGCTTCAAGAGGATCCCTGGAAACTGGGTGTGTGAGCATCAACATGGCAAAGAAGGTTAGATGTAAGTATAAAGTGATGTAAATTGGAACCAGAACTCCTGCCTTTATCTACAGAGTGATGGCCTTTTAACAGTCTATGATGGACCAGGAAAGAGTTAGAATCATATAATTGGAAGGGGCCATACAGGCCATCTAGTTCAACCCCCTGCTTAATGCTGGATCAGCCTAGAGCATCCCTGACAAGTGCTTGTCCAGCCTCTGCTTAAAGATTGCCAGTGAAGGAGCTCACCGCCTCCTTAGGTAGCTGCTGATTCCACTGTCGAACAACTCTTACGGTAAAAAGATTTTTCCTAATATCCAGCCGGTATCTTTCCGCCCACAATTTAAACCCATTATTGTGAGTCCTATCCTCTGCTACCAACAGGAGCAGCTCCCTGCCCTCCTCTAAGTGACAGTCCTTCAAATACTTAAAGAGAGCAGTCATGTCCCCACCAACCTCCTCTTCTCCAGACTAAATATTCCCAACTCTCTCAGCCTTTCCTCATAGGGCTTGGTCTCCAGGCCCCTGATTATCCTCGTTGCTCTCCTCTGCACCAGCTCCATTCTGTCCACATCCTTTTTGAAGTTCGGGGGTTGTGGTAGGCAGCTCGATTAAGAGGTCAACTTAGGGCCTGACTGCACATTATGTTTTCTTTGCATCCTCCCTGGGTATGTGATCGCATGTGTGATGTAAGTTCCAGGGCCATGGTTCATGAGATAGGGGGCTTAACCCTTCACCATTGTGCCTTTTTCCCAACCTGAAAGAGCCTTGAGGGGTATTATTTGCCCCACTGTACTGATGGACTGCATGTAAGTTTCCCCAATGAGGCAAACAGTGGGGCCATTTCTGGTTAGAAAAATGGAGTACAGGGAGAGGCTTAAGCACCTTTACCCCATGCTCCATGGTCCTGATCCAAATTGGGCCTGCACATGCCTGATTTCAGCACAAAATGTGCAATGCACATCTGATTGTGTGGCACAAAGGAAGACAAAGGGAAAATATAAAACATGCAGTTAGGCCCTCAATTATGCAGTAATAGTGAAAAAGGCAAAAGTCTGTGCTAGTGAGTATTAGGAGAGGAACTGAAAATAAAACAGATTATTTATGTATAATTTATATTTTTTGCTGAAAGCTTGTGTCCCCATGGTGGTAGAAAATGCCATCAAGGCTCAGCCAACTTATGGTGACCCCGTAGGGTTTTCAAGGCCAGAGACTAACAGTGGTGGGTTGCCATCGCCTGCCTCTGCATAGCAACCTTGGAATGCCTCAGTGGTCTTCTATCCAATGACTAACCAGTGCCAGCCCTGCCAAGCTTCGAAGCTCTGGCAAGTTTGGGCTATACAGACTGCTGATGTATATAAAAGCAATTATGTGATATATGCAAATGATACACCGATCTCAGGCATACATTCACAGATACTCTTGTGCCTGATGGGGCTTAAGGCTTGTTTGACTCTGATTTGCTGTGTACCACATTTTAAGAGTCAGGGGAGAAACACAAGATTTTATCAAGATGTGTGGGGTGAGCAGTATATATCGACTCTCCTATGTTCCTTCCCTTTTGCAAGTGGAAAGGAGGAGCTTACAGCCTGAAAATCTTGTTGGTCTCTTAAGTTGCTACTGGACTTGAATGATATCCTTGGCAATGGGTTCCACTGGTCAATTTGATTTTGCTTATGCATATCACAGCTGTGTACACTTCACGAGGTTTTTTTCTTCTTCCTGCTTTCAAAGGGGTCTATGTGGCTAAGGCTCACGACTGCATCCTGAAGGCTGAGAGTGAAGATCTGCTTTATTTGTGTACCAGATGATGAACACCTCTAGTCAACCCAGCTACCAGTGCAGGGTGAATCCAATGAACTGGAGCTCAAAGGGGATGGGATATGGAGTCACCTAGTTGGTCCAGTAATGAGTCAGGATTGGCTCATGCCAAGGATGGATCGGCCATTTCAAGTGGCTGAGTCTGATCCACTTTGTGTGGGGGAACGGGCTAGCCACGCTCCTAATTCCTTGTACTTGAAAACATTTGGCCAAAGAGATAACCAGTCTTGCCATACTGAAGCCCAGGCAAAATGAACATGCTAGAGGGGGTATTTTAGCACTCAACTGACATAGAAGAGCTTAGAATTGCTCTCAGGCTTTCCTGAAGCTGAAGAGGAGGCCAGCTGGATGCTGGCCGGGATCAGACTCAGCCAAGGTTTCTGTATATCCAGCTTGATGGGTTGTCTGTGCCAGGTCTGCTGTTAGAGGCATGGTGTAGCCGGTATCTAAGCTAATATGTTAGTATCCTGGTTCCAGTCCTCTCCCTTTCTCTTAAAATTTTGTGTTGAAGATATATGAAGATGCTAACCCAGTTTGACAAGATCCACTTTGGCAAAGGAGCCATTCCCTAACAAAAGGAAGGAGTCTCGCAGTCTGCACCCAGCTTCCTTCTCTTCTCAAGCACATGCAGGCCCAGGATCTACACTAGAGAGAGAATGGCAGCCCCACAGTGGGCAGTGCCTCAATGGATGCAATGCCTCCCAGGATAAAGATGCAGCAATAAGAGAAAAGCTGCACCATTTGAATGTCTGCCTGTCACAATTGTGTCAGAAACATAGAGCACTTCCGGGGGAGGGGGAGAGAATCCCATGTGGCATCCCTTTAATCATTGTGGCTGGAATTGTCCCCCTGATATTAGAGAGCCGCAACAGATGCTTGAAACCTCCACTCTGCCATCAAGGTGTTTCACAGACTTTGTTCCAAGCAAACAGCTGTCACATTTGTTAAGATGATTGGGAAGGTCCCAGAAATCAGCATGATGGGCCCAAGATGTGACGACTTTGTGTCCGGACCACTCAATTCTTTGGACAGCAAGTTGGGTGCTATTTTGATGACATCTTCCTAGCTCCCATTACCCCCCCTCCTTTCATTCTGCTTTCACAAATGTGTTGTATGATTATCTCTAACATACTGGATTGCTTGCCATATAATTTTATCTACTTATGGACCTGATGTAAGTAACAGATGTAAAACTGAAAGGGATGGTGGCATTATCTGTCTTGAGTCAATCAGTCTTTACCTCTCATTACCTTAATTGTCTTCCTCTGTTCCCTGCCTCCTCCCTTTCTGGTCTCTCGTTTGCATCTTGGCTGTCCAACAAATCAGGGCTGCTTTAGTGACCATAGCCGCTTCCCTCTCTTTAGCTTATGAGAGGAGTTTGTGCTTCATCCTTGATTGCAACCAGGTGCTGTAGAAAAACAAAGCCAAGCAAAGATATTTGTTCATTCAACAGAAATTGATTGGGATCTTTTCCACAAGAGGAACACTATTGGTCTGGTGTCAGCTCAAAACATTTTGAGATATGGTGGGGGAAAGGTGTAAATGACTTTGATTCTCTACCTGCCCTCCCAATCTTTCAAACAGATATGCTCAAAAAAGGAAAATAGGTGGCAATCTCCCAATCCTAGCAGCACTTACTTTATTTTATTTAGTACATTTCCCCCCACTTTTTCTCCAAGGAGCTCAGGGTGGCAAACGCCACTCTCCCCTTCTACCATTTATTTTCACAACAGCCCTGTGAGGTAAGTGAAACAGAGAGGGAGAGACTGGTCCAAGGCCACCCAGTGAACTTCACTGGAGGGTGCTAGTCAGACAGAGATACCAAAAAGAAAGACCTAGGTCAGTGATGGTGAACCTTTTAGAGACCGAGTGCCCAAACTGCAACCGAAAACCCACTTATTTATCGCCGAGTGCCAATGCGGCAATTTAACCTGAATACCACCCCCAGAGGGGGCCCAGAGGGAGAGGCTAGGGTTGCCAAGTTCCTCTTCGCCATGAGTGGGAGATTTTTGGGGTGGCGCCTGAGGAGGGTGGGGTTTGGGGAAGGACTTCAGTGCCATAGAGTCCAATTGCCAAAGTGGCAATTTTTTCCAGGGGAACTGATCTCTATTAGTTGGCGATCACTTGTAATAGCAGAAGATCTCCAGCTAGTACCTGGAGATTGGCAACTAGTTCCGTAGTGTTTTCTCTCTACATATCAAGACAAATGGAAAGGTGTTTGGAGGATGGCTTGTGGGCACTTCAAAGGTGGAATAGGACTGCACGTCCCTCCGCCCGCACAGACCCAGAGGGAGCCGGAGAGGCCGCTGGAGGGAAAGAAGGAAGGAAAGAAGGGAAGGTAGGGGGAAAGGGAAGGAAGGGAGGGAGAGAAAGAAAGAAAAAAAGAGAAAGGGAGAAAGAAATGGAGCGAGGGAGAGAAAGAAAAGTAGCGAAAGAAAAGGACAGAGGGAGACAGAGAAAGAAAGAGGCCATTTATGCATGGGAGGTTTTGCCTTTGATTTGCCACTCTCCAGATGCACATTTTCGCCATCCGGATTCTCAAAACTCTGCATGGGGACTTACTGATGATTTTTGAGAATTTGGATGGGGAAAATGTGCATCTACAGAGTGACAAATCCAAGGCAAAACATCCCATGCATGAATGGCCAGAGACAGGAAAGCCTTCCCGCTTCTCTCTCTCTCTCTCTCTCTCTCTCACACACACACACACAAGCCCCCCTCCTCCCTCAGCCCGCAGCAGAGAAGGGGCGCGCGCACGCAGAACAGCCCACAGCGCACGGGCGCCGGGAGACCCTTCCCTTCCTGCGGAGGCTCGGCATCCTGCCCCACTGACAGCTGCCCCTGCCCAGCCGGGCCCACCACCAGCGAGGGAGGGGAAGGAGGCGCCCCAGAGCCTCCGCCTGACTTCCTGCCCCGCGGCTCGCCAGCCACCAGTCTGCCACTGCGCCCTTCGCCTGTGTACGGGGCTGGGCCCCCCCCCCGGCCGCCTCCCATGTGGCCGGGGTGAGCAGCAGCAGGAGTAGGATCCCCCACCCGGCTGGGCCTCGCTGCCACCGCCTCCACCCACCCCTTTCAGAGTGGAGCTCTTGCGGAAAGGAGGCCCGTCTGGCGCAGACGGAAGGAAGGAGGGAGGGAGCCAAGCCTAGCTCAGCGCCCCTCTCTGCCTGCCTGGCTTGCCCAGGCCCCTAAGCCCCCCGCCCGGAGGGGATCTCCCACCCGGTCTGCCTGCCCCAAGGGGGGGATGTGGTGAGAGGCGAGCGAAGTGGGGCTGAGGGCGCCTCCTTCATGCCCACCGGCCAGCCATGCCCCTCCGCCCGTGCAGGCCCAGAGGGCGCCGGAGAAGCCGCCAGCCATGCCGAGTGTGGGCGCCCGGCTTCTGTTCCCCGCTCTCCCACCCGCCTGGCCGGCCGCGCACGCTCCCTCCAGCGGCGGCTTCTGTGGGAGAGTCCGGGGGCCATCGCCAGTGATGTCGGAGGTTCCCCACCCCTGGGCTACAGCCTCACCCATCTGGAGAGGGGCAGAGCCGGAAAGGCCAGAGGCTTCGAGGAACCGCGCGTGCCGGCAGAGAGGGCTACGCGTGCCGGAAGTGGCACGCGTGCCATAGGTTCGCCAACACGGACCTAGGTCGTTTATGCATGGGTGCTTTCACTCACATTTGCCCCTGGTCTGTCTCGGTTGGTCCTTGGAGTTATGCATGTAGGGTTGCCAACCTCCAGATACTAGCTGGAGATCTCCCACTCTTACAACTGATCTCCAGCCAATAGAGATTAGTTCCCTTGGAGAAAATGGCAGCTTCAGCAATTGGACTCTATGGCATTGAAGTCCCTCCCCTCCCCAAACCCTGCCCTCCTCAGGCTCCACCCCAAAAACCTCCTGCCTGTGGCAAAGAGGGACCTGGCAACCCTATATGCATGAGTTTTCCCTCCATTAGAGATGACCTTGCTGCCAGCCCTCACAAATCCCGGGACTTCCCCTTCTTCTGTTAACCCGATTCATCCCTCTCCCCTGAGCTCAGCCCAAGTGAAATCCCCGTGCATAAGGCAAAGTGTGGAACACACAAGCTTGGTTTCTCTCACAGCCAGCTACAAGCAGCTTGTAAATTGGCGGGGATTCAAACGCTTCCTGCTTTCTCTGAACTCTTTCTGAGCAGAAGAAAGGCTTTTTAAAACCAAAGCTTGGATTTCTCTCCCGCCCCCCCCCCCCTTTAGATTGCTCAGGATTTTTTGTTTTGTTTTTTGTTCTTAAAATGCTTTTTTATGCAGCAATTAGGTTTTGGTGGTGGGATTTTCCCAAACAGTGGGAGACTGCTGGTGCATAGATTCCCATCAGGCAAGTGTGGGTCCAGTGAGCAACGTACCTCAAGTAAAACTCCCATGCATAAGCGACCCCAGGCTCCTCAGCTCAGCAGCCTCCCACTGTTTGGAGCAGCTGGATAGCAGAGCAGAGAAAGTGCTTCTCCTATGTACAGCAGCCGACAACTGGTCAACAAAGTAAACCATCCGTCCTCCCCATTCTGAGATTTGACTTTTGGAGCAGCAAATTAAAAAAAAAACACAGCAAGAAGGGAGGGCATTAGACTGGAGAGCCTTTGTACTTATTTTTAAACAGGTCTGTAACCTTCACCTTTTTGGTATTGCAGTATTTGTAACAACAGTGCCCATCGCTACCACCTGCGAATACTTCCAGACAAGACCAAATCCCTCAATGCAGCCGTGTAATACAAGGTTTTCCCAACATGATGGGCGATTTATTCATGATTCACATGATGTAAATGGAGACCTGTCCCAATCCATAAGCAGTACCAAGGACTGCCTGGGGTAATAGAACTCCAGGATCTAAGCATGTTTACTCTGAAGTCAGCGGGATTTGTTCACTAGTATGTTTGTTTAGGATTCCAACTATAGATTTGTTTTGCACACTTGTTTTGCACAATACCATGAATTGTTAAAACACATGTTGAAGTATTAATTAATGCGATATAGAAAGTAACAGTAATTGCTTGCCCCTTGGGAGCTGTGAACCCTACAGTGTGAGATCACTCACTTCCAGAAATACTCTGCTAGTAAACCAGAAGTAACTTTAGCGCAAACGTATCCCAGAAGGAAGCATCCCTGGAGGCCAAAGGAATCAAAACTGAAATAAAAATTTGGTTTTAACAGTCACTACTTCAAGATAATAATTAGCCTCCTCCAGGCTTTGAAATGCTCTGTTTTTCTTAGCCAGGCTAACATCAGTGTTATTTAAGGCTCAAGCTAATTGCAAGGCAGTAGCCAGGTTTATAATGGTAACCATGAAGCCGGGAGGAATTGCCATCATAATTACATTGCATAAACTCCCCATTAAAAATGAAACTTCATTGGAAATTTATACAAATGGGCCTTGGTCCAGTCAGCTAGATCTGTGAAAATTGACCCAACTGTTTATTCTTCCTGGCATCTTATTGACATCCAATACAATTACGAAATAGTTACATGACAGCAAGTGAAATCCATAGAGTATAAGGAAAGCCTTATTGCTTCAGTCATACTTCCAATGTTTACTCTTTGATTTTGTGTCTCCATATTATCCCATGTTCGGATGAGAAAGGACAAATGTAAGACTGTAAATGAAATAAAAGTGTTATGAATTAGGAAACACATCACACAATTTGAAGAGAACTAATGCATTTATTTATTTTAAACACTTGCACCCTGCTCCTCAACAGAAAATTGGTTCTCAGGGCAGCTAATGACATAATTTAAAACTGTTAAAATCATAGCCGTAATAGCATTTTTAAAAAATCATTAAAAACCACTAAGCAGACAACAATAAAATGCAGCTTGTAAAACAACGACAGCAAAGCAGTATCAATAAAAAGAGACGAATAAGATCAAAACCATAAAGGAAAGGGAGGGGGAACCCCATCAACCTAAAAGCTTGTGAGAATTAAAAACAAATTCTCTACTCAGTGTTGGAAAGACAATTAGGTGAACATCCAAGGGGAGAACATTCTAAGGGGGAAACATAAGAGACAACACTGAACCCTGGAGAGTTCCCATATAGCTGATTCAGCTAAATTACTGCTGTTTGTATCCTGTGCAGAGATGGAAGAGGTGGTTTAAACCTTCTACCCTCCACAGTTTTGCTGAAACAACCCCCACCCAATATTATTATTAGTTCACTCCACCACCACCACCCATGCTGTACCGCTCCGATCTGAATCAGTGCCCACAGAGCTGATTTAGCTTGCAAAGACTATCTAGCTTCCTTCTCAATTGTCTAGACTTCGACAGCAGCTAAGAGCTAAAATGAAACTTTCCCCCGATCACTCTGCAAAGAATAGAAGCAGCCACTTTCTGTACTGTCAGTATGCATCAAGAAAGCTCACCAAGGCTCGTGCTGAGTATTTAATGTTTTCTTTTCTTCCTTTTTTTTTTTACTGGCTGCATTCTTTACATTTTTGAACAGCTGCCAACAAAACTAAATAAAACGGCTTTTTAAAAAGTGTTTTCTTTAAGAGAAGCTTTGTAAATGCAGCATCATTATTGTTGATGGGAATTCTTTAGGAGAGTAACCCATATTATGGATACTGGATGCAAAAAGAAGAAATTGGTTCTTGCAGGTTATCCGGGCTGTGTGACCGTGGTCTTGGTATTTTCTTTCCTGACGTTTCGCCAGCAGCTGTGGCAGGCATCTTCAGAGGAGTAACACTGAAGGTCAGAGACACTGTCCTTCAGTGTTACTCCTCTGAAGATGCCTGCCACAGCTGCTGGCGAAACGTCAGGAAAGAAAATACCAAGACCACGGTCACACAGCCCGGATAACCTGCAAGAACCAATGAACTCTGACCGTGAAAGCCTTCGACAAAAAAGAAGAAAATTCAGCCTCTGTCTAGAAAACAGGCGACACAGGGATTGAGAACTGCAGGATCTGTGCAAAAGTAAACAGGAGTCTTGTGACTCCTTAAAGTCGAACCCAATCTTATTTCAGCATAATCTTCTGTGGACTAGAGAGCCCACTTTTCCAGATGAACGGATTCTTACTCTGCAGTGTGCCATGAGACTCCTTTTCATTTTTGCTACAGTAAACCAAAATGGCCACCCTCTAGAATCTGCATAGTCTCCCTATATGTTCCTTGAGAGTCTTGATCTTTAAACACTTTAAAAATATTTAAAAGATTCCTTTGCTGTTTTCTAAAAGCTCCATCTGAGTCTGTGTAGAAAAACAGGCCAATGAATACAGCTGCAGAAAGAAGTACATCTTTTGAGCAACGAGCCCGCCACACACCCCATTTTGAATCTTCTCATCTGAACTGAGCTGAGCAGGGACTTGTTCTTATGTTATGACGGGATGTGGATGTACAATGCACCAGTTGTCTTGAAATCAGCAAAATTCGCACATCACCTACTTGAAGAAGTATTTCAATATTAAAAAAACACTGACGGGAGGAGAAAAGTGTGCCATTAATTGTATGAATGCATATGTCACACTTTATAAAGTAAAAAATAAATAAATCAGGAAGAGAATCTGAAGCATGGAGAAAGGGGTAAAATGAAATGAGTGAATCACTGATCATTGCCCAGTGCCCAGTACATGTCAAATATGTTTCAAAGATGCCAGGATACCAGGGTTGAATTCAGGAGAAGAAAAGATTGAATGAGGCCTGGTATGTCTATATGATCGACATACACCCACTGACTGTACCTCTGCAATGTGTGTGAGTGCTTCAATCCAAGAGTTCTCTCATTTTCTGTCATTAACTCACTAGAGGTCTTCTAAAGGACTTTGATTGTCATATGAGTAGAAGAGAACCCAGAGATCAATTCTCTGCCTTATACTGAATCAGACTCTTGGTCCATCAAAGTCAGTATTGTCTACTCTGACAATACTCCACATTTTCAAACACTTAAAATAGATGCTGGCAATGTGGAGATGCAGCAAACAAACTGGAACTCTTATGAAATTGCTTTTCGGTCTTAAAAAGTATTAAAGACCCTAATGTTAAACTATGTTATAGGCAGCAGCCCAGTAGCTATTTTGAAACATCTTATGGGCTTAGTTCATGGTGCTGGTCCTTACTTTTTTAAAATTTAGAATTCTACATTCTACAACTATATACAACAGCATACAATATAACAGGGGGAAAGTATGCAACCAGAAAAACAAACTCTGCATAAACTTTATAAAGCAAAATAACACTTCAAGTTATACAAACTACTCAAACTATCACACAATAAAAGATGATCAACTAATTGTGATTAATTGTGATTAATTAACTAATTACCACTTATCTTATTCCTTTTGTAACTCTTTTTCAATCCTTAAGATTACAGCAGGAGTGAAGGCGGCATGGTAAGGAAGCCTCTGCAGAGGAAGGCAATGGCAAACCACCTCTGCTTTATCACTTGCCTTGAAAGCCCCTTGCTGGGGTTGCCATAAATCAGCTGCAACTTGATGGTACTTTACACACACCCAAGGATACAGCATCACATAACGTAATTATTCTTTGAACATCTTGATGTTTATACAATAGAGTTAGTTTCAACAGTTTCTTTAATCAACGAGTCTCCAATTGATGGTCTAAAATTTGACTTTGATGTTTTTGCAAAGACAATCTTACAGCAGTCAATAAATGTAAAACAGTGATCTGATATTGTTTCAGGATCGAGTCTACACAGTCATGACATATAAGTTCAATTGTACTGTCCACCTTGAATTGAAAAGCCACTGTCAAAAAACCTTATCCTACCCCAGAATTCATTTGCTCTGTCACAGTGCCAGTACATATGAAGGAAATCTGCTCCTGGTTTCTTATAGAACCAACAGTTATTAAGAACATTGCTATGGATTCTTGCTACTCTAACCAATGATAGATGCCATTGATGCAGCATTTTACAGATGTTCTCCTTGAATAAAGTTGAAACAGAACAGGAAGAGCCTTTAAAGAAAAGACAGCACCAAACCTTTGAATCTATAGCATATCCTAGCAATTTTTGCCATTTCTTAACATAATTAGGGATCTCATTACTATTAATTTCTAACATATAACTGTAATAAACTGACATTTTACTTTATTTTTGTTGGAGAGTCAAACTTTTTCAACTCTACCTTCACTTCCCCTTTATGAATTTTTTTAACCACAAAGCTACATTGCTGTAAATATTGAAACCAAAGGGGGAAATAACTACCACACAGACTTACTATTTCATAGGATACAAACTCATTATTTTTAATTAACTCATAGAAGTGATCTAGCTTAATAGCTCTGCAGCTGTTACATCTCTGTTCAGTCAATCCAAACTTTAAACTTAATGCAAGAATGGCTGATGCCAAAGGAGAAGAACAAGAAACAAATTTTCTTTGCCACTTATCCCATGTAGTCAAAATACTGTCAATTATCATAGACTTTTTTCAAATAGAACTTTTGCCTCAGATCTTTTTTGAGGAAAATCCAGTCTCTTAATGACACAGAAACAAAGGTTTGTTCTATATGTACTGAAGGGTCTATCTGATCTTGAAACCAATGAACAAGCCATTGAATTTTCAATATGTGGTAGTAAAAAATGATATTTGGACCAGTCAGCCTCCATTTTTGTTGCATTTGTTTCCAGTTAATTATTGGTACCCTTTTTCTGCCAGACAAAATCTAAGATAATCTTCTGACATTTCTTTACATCAATCTCCAAGATGTAAAGTGTGTAATTTTGGACCGGAAAAAGGTTAACTTTGGAAGAACTGATATTTTAATAACATTAATCCTATCTAACAAAGGTAAATTCAAAGAAGACCAGTGCAGTAATTTGTTCTTAATTTCTATGAAAACTGAAGCTGAGTTATATTTACAGAACAAATTTAGGACTACTGGAATATGAGCCCCTAAATACTTAATCACTTTTGAGAATGATATTTTATGCAACCAATTTTCTTCATAAAAATCTTCCCTCATTATGTTAAATAGCAAGACTTCTGTTTAAGACATTTAATTCTAATCCAATAAAGTTACATATTCATCAGTCACTTTTTTTTGAGAATCATTCTAGACTCTAAAAAAAACTGCTAGATTGTCAGCATAGACTCAATTTGTAACCATTATTTGAAATTTTAATACCATGAATCTCCCAAGATTCCCTGATACAGATCGGCAATGGCTCTACTGTTATTGCAAAAAGCAAAGCTGATAAGGGTCATCCCTGCTTGACACCCCTAGATATTTTAAATGGAGCAGAGAAACAACCCAAGATTGCTAATCTAGTAAGAGAATCAGAATAAATAAAATTAGCCCAATTCCTAAATCCAGTTTCGAAACCAAAACCTTTATGTGCCACCAGCAAAAAATTGTGTTCCACCTGGTCAAATGCTTTCTCTGCATAGAGAAATATAAAAGCAGATTTTCACTAGTGACATATTGGGCTAAATTGCATACTTTTCTTATATTTAATGTTAATGACCATTTAGGTATAAAACTGATCTGATCCTTATCTATATTCTTAACAATAACTTTAGCTAAACACCCTGATGATAACTTTGTTAAGATCTTATAGTCATTATTTAATAAAGTTATAGGTCTATAAGAGTTAATCTGTCTTTTCCAGGTTTAAGAATTAGAATAACTTTGCCCAAAGTCCAAGACTGCAGGAGAATTTTACTTTTATAAATTGCTTGCAACACTTTATGTAATGATTCAGCTAATATTTCAGTAAAGGCCTGATAATATCCTGTGTCTAGTCCAGGTGATTTTTGTGTGTGTCAAACATTTGATACTTGAAACCATTTTGTCAACCATTAATGGGTTGTCTAACATATTTTTGTCGTCTTCAGTTAATTGTGGAATCTTCAATTTCCTAAAATAATGCTTTATAATACCTATACCTGTGTTGACTGAACTATACAGGTTTTCATAAAAGTTTTAAAATTGCTGCATGATTTCTTCCCTGTTGGTTATGAGCGCCTTTACTGGTTTAAATTGCTATAATTGCTTCGCAGCCTTTCTTTTCTTAACCCTAGCAGCTAAAAATTTGCCTGTTTTGCCAGTCCTTACGTATATAGCTCTTTGACACATGAGACCCTCATAGCACACTGTCTCTTACTATATGAACCCAGGTTCCAACAATGCTTCTTTCAACAGCATCTCCTTGTTGTCCCCATAGAATGGCTTTAGCCATTGCTCACTCCTCATGGCACTGTCCTCCACTGGAGGTAAGTTTCTTATCTTCCTTGCCAGTTGATTGAAAGGCATGCATGCAGTTGTGTTTAGGAGGGCTTTTATGTAACTGTGTTGCTTATGACATTTAAAGCCCTTCACTCCTCTCTGCTTAAGGATAGGTGGGACCACATTCTAACTGTATCTGAAGAAGTCAGAAGTCAGTCTCATGAAAGCTCATACCCTGCCAGAAATGTTTGTTAGTCTTTAAGGTGCTACTGGACTCTTGCTCTTTTCTAAAGCCCTTCACAGTGTGGGACCACAGGACTGACTCCTCCCCCATGTTTCCATCCACCAACCATGGCAGCCACATGCTGACCATTCCCGCACTTAGGGCGGCCTGCCTGGCATCGACTAGAGCCTGGGCCTTTTCCATCATGGCTCCCACTTTGTGGAATGGGCACCCTGAAGAGGTGAGAGGAGCCCTTTTGTTGGAGGGCTGAGGAGCGCTGTAAATCATGTTTCTTTGCCAGGGCTTTTAATGAGGTATGAACAGCAGGTATCTTGGGCGGGGGGAGGTAATTTGGTAATTAGCACCCTCACCTGAATATTACCAGGTTTTCCCTTTATGATAATATATTTTATTTCCTATGATTAGATGATCCTTTGATATTTCAGTTATATTCAAACTTCACCATATAATGGAAGAGCCTTTTTTGTTAGTGTTGCACAAAAGATAAGACCAAATTTTTTGCCCACTAGCGATCATGTATACACCTCAGATCAATGTGTGGAAGTCAGCAGTGGCACAATCCTGTCTGCCATGTTCCTTCTGTACGTTGCTTGACCCACACATTTAGTGCTCTTGAGCTTTTTGATCATACTGAATAGTATTTTTTAGGTTGTGGAAGAGTTGCTGGTAATGCCAACTCTGAAAGAAAACCTTGCCTTCTAAGAACATAAGAAAGGCCCTGCTGGATCAGACCAAGGTCCATCAAGTCCAGCAGTCTGTTCACACAGTGGCCAACCAGGTGCCTCCAGGAAGCCCACAAGCAAGACGACTGCAGCAGCATTGTTCTGCCTGTGTTCCAAAGCACCTAATATAATAAGCATGCTCTTCTGATCTTGGAGTAAATAGGTATGCATCATGACTAGTATCTATTTTTACCAGTAGCCATGAATACCCCTCTCCTCCATGAACATGTCCACGCCCCTCTTAAAGCCTTCCAAGTTGGCAGCCATCACCAAATCCTGTGGCAGGGAGTTCCACAATTTAACTATGTGTTGTGTGAAGAAATATTTCCTTTAATCTGTTTTGAATCTCTAATCTCTTAGAGTCTTGAATCTCTTTGAGTCTTGAATCTCTCTTGAATCTTGAATCTCTTCAGCTTCAGCAGATGACCCCACATTCTAGTATTATGAGAGGGAGAAAAGCTTCTCCCTGTCCATTCTCTCCATACCATGCATAATTTTATAGACCTCTATCATGTCTCCCCTTAGCCACCTTCTTTCCAAGCTAAACAGCCCTAACTGTTTTATCTGCTCCTCACAGGGCAGTTCCTCTAGCCCCCTGATCATTTTGGTTGCTTTGGGTTGCTCCATGTAACCAGACATCCAAAGGAACTCAGATTAGAGGAACGAACACCCAGAGTGACTGTTCATCAGCAATTCTGAACACATGGAATGATTTTGAGAAATTAAGCTTAGGGATGGAATCTCCCCTAAATCTCTTTTGGAAGCCCAAATCCTATTTATATGAATTTCACTCAAACACAAACAATTCATGTGTTTCATCCTCTCCTATAGCAGTGGGGAGGCCCAAGGCCTCGCTCTGGTTTCTCAAATTAAATGTAATCACGGAAGGCCTTGCTCAGCAGCAGGTCTTTAGCTGGCTCCACAACAACTGGCATCTTGTGTCGCTGGGAATGACTTGGCTGCTGATGCCATTTGGCAGAGAGGAGAAGAGGAGGGAAACGGCACATTCTGCCACAGAAAAGGCTAATGCTTGGCTTTGTCTCTTCTCTTTCTTTTGCTCATCTGATGGGTGTAATTTGACTTCTGGCAGTTTGAAGTGACCCACTGCAAGTCATTACTTACACTCGGCTTCTTTGATTTGCTTATCAACCGTAGTCAAAGCTTCCCTTCTTCTCCTCCTTCTTCTTCTGACATTGGATTGATGCCAGATTCTGAAGCAAGAACCAACTGTTCTAGAGAGGGACGTCACTATGGGATTTGCAGGCATTCAAATACACAGTTCAGGACTTTACACAGTTTTCTCAAGGGACTCGACAGGGATGAGTGGATCACAATAATTAGCTATGATGACAGCTCTCTAAATTTCTGTTTCTACCTCCACCACCACCCCTTAAAAACTCTAAAGACTGATACGAGGAAAAGGGTATGGGGATCATAGGACTGCCAGCTCCAGGTTGGGAAATACCTGGAGATTTTGGGGGTGAGGCCTGAGGTGTGTGGGATTTGGGGAGGGGAGGAACTTCAATGGGATATAATGCCATAGAGTCCACCTTTCAAAGCAGCCATTTTCTCCAGGTGAACTGATCAATGTCATAGAATCATAGAATCGGAAGGGGCCATACAGGCCATCTAGTCCAACCCCCTGCTCAATGCAGGATCAGCCTAGAACATGCCGGTCAAGTGCTTGTTCAGCCTCTGCTTAAAGACTGCCAGTGAGGGGGAGCTCACCACCGCCCTAGGTAGCTGATTCCACTGCCTAACAACACTTACTGTAAAAAAAATTTTCCTGATATCCAGGCGGTACCTTTCCGCCCATAGTTTAAACCCATTATTGTGAGTCCTATCTTCTGCTGCCAACAGGAACAGCTCCCTGCCCTCCTCTAAGTGACAGCCCTTCAAATACTTAAAGAGAGCAATCATGTCCCCACCAACCTCCTCTTTTCCAGACTAAATATTCCGAACTCCCTCAGCCTTTCCTCATAGGGCGTGGTCTCCAGGCCCCTGATCATCCTCGTTGCTCTCCTCTCACTCAATTCTGTCCACATCCTTTTTGAAGAGAGGCCTCCAGAACTGCATACAATACTCCAGGTGTGGCCTAACCACACAGTACAGCAGAACTATGACATCTTGCAATTTGAATGTTATGCCTCTGTTGATGCATCCCAAGATCGCATTAGCTTTTTTTGTCACTGCATCACACTGTCAGCTGGAAATCAGGTGTAATCCCAGGAGATCTCAGGCCACCACCTGGAGGCTGGCAACCCATCAGACTGAAGTCAAGGTCTGCAAACCTGAATACCCTTATTTAAAAGAAAACTCAAGGGTATCAGTAAGAACTATTTTCAAGCAAATGTGGCTAAGAATGGGCTGAACATTTTCTAAAACCCAATACCTTCTTTAGCCTGAAAATGACAGTAATCACAGCCTAGTCCTAAATATGATTACCCAGAAGTAGGCCCTACTTGATTTCACTGAGGCTTATTCCCACACGAGTGAGTGTAAGATTGCTGCTTTCCAGTCTTTAAATGCTATCCCCTTTCTTCTGTGGAATCCATAATATTGGGGGAGGGGCCGTGGCTCAGAGGTAGAGCATCTGCTTGGCATGCAGAAGGTCCCAAGTTCAGTCCCCGGCATCTCCAGTTAAAGGGACTAGGCAAGTAGGTGGTGTGAAAGACCTCTGGAGAGCCGCTGCCTGTCTGAGTAGACAATACTGACTTTGATGGACCAAGGGTTCAGTATAAGGCAGCTTCATGTGTTCATGTGGTCTTGGGGGGGGGAGGGTCTGGAGCTAAAGATTACTAAAATGTACTGGGTAGATTCTTGATACAAATATGAGCAAAACTTCATTCTTCGAATCTCAATCCTGATTTTTTTCTACAGCATTTTTTTATTTTAAGAATTTGGGGAGTATATCAGTCACAACAGTCTTACGAAGCTGTTCTTAAAAGAATGGGACCCAAGAAAGCTCAGTGGGTCTCCCCCCCCCACTTTGCCCTCTCTAGTCCCAAGATGTTTTGCACAAATGACTTTATTTTTCTGTAAGAAAATATGTTTTATTAGGCAGTTTTATGAGGCCTGACAAAATGCCTCATAAATAACCCAGCAGGAAATATGGGGTAAATAAAATCTTTACAACTTTATCATAAACCTGAGAAGTCTTTGGTTTCTTGAAAGATGGAATGAGCAGGGTATTTCATTAAGAGAAACGACACGCTCCCTGAAGCTCAGCAATTACCAGTGCAATACCTTTTTAACCTGTAATTCAGTCAAACAGGTTTGGTGGCAGCAGGGGACCTAAAGTGCCTGTTTGGACATCAGGGTCATGCTCTGCACTCTTCTCCATCTCTTCAAGATCTGTGGTGTGCCTATTCATTAACTGGGATGTCTGGAAAGCCTGTTCTTTACATGAAAATTAGCAGCAGATTGCAAAAACCGATTTACCAACAAGTGAAGCTATAATATGCAAATTAAGAGAATCTCCCCCTATACTGCGACATGTCAGCTTCACTCATCGGAGCAAGGTCTTCTGCAGGTGCCAAACTGCAAATGGGCAAAATCAACAACTTCCCGGACATGTGCCTTCTTCGTTATGGCCCCCACCTTATGGAAGGGCCTGCCTGAGGAGGTCAGGAAGGCTCCCACTCTCCTGGCTTTCTGCAAACTATGCAAAACTGAATTATTGAACACATGAAGCTGCCTTCTACTGAATCAGAACTTTGGTCCCTCAAAGTCAGTATTGTTACCTGGAGGCTGGCAGCCTTGGGATTATAACCATCAAAGTCCATCCCCTCCCCAAACCCTGCCCTCCTCAGGCTCCACCCCCAAAATCTCCATGTATTTCCCAACCCAAAGCTGGCAACCCTACTCTGCAAGGAATCAGCAGCTGGTAGTGCTTGGGTCAAATCTGACCTCTGAAGGTTGCCCTAAGGCCCTGGCCTAGGGTTGCCAACTTCCAGGTACTAGCTGGAGATCCCCTGTTATTACAGCTGATCCCCAGCCAATACAGATCAGTTCACCTGGAGAAAATGGCCGCTTTGGCAATTGGACTCTATGGCAATGAAGTCCCTCCCCTCCCTAAACGCCACCTTCCTCAGGTTCCACCCCAAAAACCTCTAGCCAGTGGCAAAGTGGGACCTGGTGACCCTACCCTGTCAGTTCAGAAGATGATTTTGGAGTGTCCAGTAGCCCTGCTTTGGAGGGAGGGAACCTTGGCTCATCACTCATTCTCTTCTCAAAGCAGCCCTCTGACAACATTCAGAGCAAGGGCCTCACGTCCTCCTGTGTAGTTCAGTCCTGTGCAGGGGACTTCCAGGAGCCCCTTCAAGTTCTCATCTCTTGTCATGAGGCCAAAAGCACACCACACCTCTCCCTCTGTGTTCTCCTCCTCTAACAAAAACCTGGCCAGAGTCTCTCATTTCCTTTTATCATAGCCTTTGTTTCTGAGCGGTTCTCAAAGGAATAGGCTTGCAAATGGGACAACAAGATGAGGCGTTGGGAAGAAGCTGAAAGGACCCAAGCCAAGACCCATCAAAGCACCAAGCAGCAGCAGCAACACCAAAGGAAGGCAGTGTTTTGAATAATCACATGAATCAAGCATGACATTATCTAGAGTGAAATGCTTTGTAAGGGGGTTCCCATGTACTGCTCTGACCTGAAAGGTTGAATCCACTGGGACCTGAAAAGGATTTTAAAATGCAAAAGACAAAAGCTAAATCAGAAGGAAACAATATTTTATTTAACCTTGGCGTCAAGGGAGCTGGTAACAGGAACACAGAGATAATACTATGGGATTGAGAACAGATAACTCGGCAACATATGGGGCTTTCACTGAAGCAGCGTCCACCACCAAGAAGCCAGTTCCCTCCCCCTTTGCTTGACACGCTGTCACTCACTTTCCAGGAGGGAGAACAGAGCAGAGGGTCTAGCAGAATCCAATGCTGCTGGAGGAATGAGGCTATCTGTGCTGATAGGAGAACTGCGATGCTTTGCAAGAACAAGGAATTCACCGCTGGGTTGTTTCACACTGAGGAATTTACAAGGTAGAAGCCAAAACTTGTGCTTGCTTCTTTAGGACATTGACTTGCAAATGTTAGCATTCCTTGTTACAGGAATCACTCCTTTCTGATCTTCAGAACTTGTAGTATTCACTCTAACACCAGGTGTACCCATATCATTTGTGTACTATTCAAACTGTAGGCAGCCAGTCTGGGGGGGAAAAAATCAGCAAGAACCTAGAACACCCATAGCAGAAAGTCTGCTGTGTGAATGTGCAGCGTGTGCTCATCCTGAAGAACCTCTGTTTATTTGTTTAGATATTAATATCCAGCTTTTCTCCCTAATGGGCACCCAGAGAGGCTTACAAAAATCATCCTCCCCTCCTCCATTGAGCCATCCCAACAACAACCCTGTGAGGTAGATTTGGCTGAGAGAGGGTGACTAGCCCAAGGTCACCCAGAAACCTTCCATGGCAGAGAGGAGATCTGAACCTGAATTTCCCAGATCCTTCTCTGACACTCCAACCACTACACAACACTCTAGGCTGTTATGTAGATAGTGCAAGATCAGTAATATACTCTGATACTGTACTATACTGAGAGCCAGCATGATCTAGTGGTTAAGAGCAGCGGACTCTGATCTGGAGAATGGGGTTCGATTCCCCACTCCTCCACATGAAGCCTGCTGGGTGACCTTGGGCCAGTCACAGTTCTCTGAAAACTCTCTCAGCCTCACCTACCTCACAAAGTGCCTGTTGTGGGCAGAGGAAGGCATTCTGATTGTAAGCCTCTTTGAGACTCCTTAAGGTAGAGAAAAGCAGGGTATAAAAGCCTACTCTTCTTCTAATGTATGTGGACTGCTGGGATCAGACACGCAGAATTGCAAGAGCATACCTAACCTCTAAACCAGCCCTGTGCCTATTTTATGGGTACAGTTCCAATCCTCTCACCATGCATATCTCACCTGCCAACTACATCTGCTTGGCTAAACAAATTAAAAGGGCCTTTATGCATGGGAAGTTTGCATTGGGTTTGCTGCTTTGCAGATGCACAGTTTTCTGATTATGAAAACTCTATGCATGGGGGCTTTTTGCCCTGAAGAAATTCCAGGAGTCCCTTGTGATCAATTATGCATCCCCAGCAAAATGTGGAGCTTCTGAGTCCCTCCCCTTGACAACGCTGCTTTGTAATTGGCTGTAGTGTATTTTTTTAAAAAAAATATCACCAGCCCCTGCCAGACTCGCAGTGAGATTCTTTCATTTTAACTGAAAACTAGTGGCCATTTTACAGCCAGAGAAGGTTCCAGACAAACAGTTACCCAGTTCCCCCCCCCCCCCGCCCCGTCGCCCTGCAGGGACCATAAGTACAGAGAGGGCAGGAAATCAGCGAGACTCTGTTAGATCCCCGATGTGTGAAAGCACCCACTGTAAAACTGACCAAGGAAGGAGGTGGGAATCAACGGGAAATATTGTCCTGGTCAGCCAGCCCCCCACCCTTGTTTGTTTTGTTTGATAGTGCTATTTTATCGCTATAATAGCACCATCAAACAAACAAAAAAACAGGCGGGGGGGGGGGCTGGCTAACCAGGACAAGATTTCCTGCTGATTCCCCCCCTCTCCCAGTTGAAGAGTCAGGATCATGTACGTGTGAATGAGTGACACAGGCAGAGAGAGACCTTCAGAGCATGCCTGAGGGGGGCTGTGGATTCCCCCACAGCTTTTGGAGCAGGGGAGAGTGCTAAGCTGAGGGCACGAAGCATCTCGCCCTTTGAGGAGGAGATGGCCCAATTTCTAGATAGGTAATTCAAGGCAGGGATCTCACTCTTGACAAATGATTGGCAGGCAGCTTGAACTAGGGTGGAAGGGAGAAGAGATACTTTCCCCTCCACTCCATCCTCAACCCTAGACGAATTAAGGTCTTTTGGGGCACAAGGACATCCCGGTTCCTTTTCTCAAAAGCAACATCAGAGGTGACCTTAGCCACCTGCCTGCTCCCAGTCTCCCAATAGGGCTTTTCTGCACAGGCAATAAAGTTGCAGTGTGCTAAATGATTCACAAAGTTACCTAGAAAAATTATTAGGGACTATGGTCTATACTACTGTGTATACCTTGCTGAAACTAGGATCCTACTATGTAATTTTTGCATTGTTTAATTTGCCATGTTAATACATATGCTTTGTTTCTGTTCTGTTTTTAGACTTCTGGTTGTTTCTACAACCCTAATCCTATCACATTGTTTATTGAATGTCCCATCAGTCAGTTCGTATTGACTGTGAAATCCAGCTGGAATCCAAGCAAGGAAAGTGTAATATAAATAACATAAATAAATGAATTTCCCTTGAGTCCCTCATAGGAGAAGGAAAGGTTTAAAAAGAAGTAAAATAACTAGTGAGTTCATGGGTCAGAGAGAACATTCTAGTTCATTCAGAGTTGATGTCTTTGTGTTACCCTTGACTATGACATGATATAGTATCTATTATTAGACAGACAGAAAAAAAGGTGGCAGGTATGAAAGTAGAGGTATCTGCTGGTAAAAAGAGAAAACCAGAGACCTCGGTCCAAACCCCCCCCCCCATTGTCACTTTGAGGAGAAACATTATCCCATTTACTAAACAGAAGCAGACCTACTGGCTCCTAGTTCCTGTGACAATAGCTGCTTGTGCCTTACAAAAGGTTGTGGCTCAGGCATGCAAGGAGCAGCCTGGGTTGTGAGTTTAAGAAAAGATGGCATTATGCAGATCACACTCACTTGACACCAGCAAGGTTGCCAGTTCTAAAAATAACACAGAAACCATGAGCTGAGCCTGTTCTCCTAGGTATGAGTGGTTAAAAGTATGAAATTTTATGAACAATAAGGGTGTGTGGGAGGACTGTAGTGTATTTCAGTGTTTATTGTATTATCACCTTGCTTTTGCTGCACTCTTGTACCTTTGTAATACTCTCTCTGCATTGTCTTAGAAAGTTTTCTGTTTGCATTTCTTAATAGTTCTGTAATCCTAGTCCTACAGTAATCCTAGTCCTACGTGCCAGATTTACGTATAAGCTAAACAAGCTATAGCTTAGGGCCCCACTCTCTCGGGGCCCCAAAAAAATTTAAAGGGAAAAAAAACTGGATGTACATTTCCAAAATATAAGATTAAAAACAAATAAAAAGTACATACAGCAACAGTGTTTTGTGTTGTGTAGACTCCTATGATGTAAGTAATGGGCCCCGCCTGCTAGCCTGCTCCCTAAAATATCGCTGGTTTGCTCATTTCTATATATAGGGTGCCTACATTCTGCATGGACTGGTTGCATGGCAACATGTAGCATGCAGCTGCAGACTGCAGTGCAGCATAGTTTAATGTAGGCCAAGCTGTTGTACCTGTTATCTGGACATATAAAGGGCCCCATTACCTTCAATAGCTTAAGGCCTCATCAAACCTAAATCCAGCCCTGGTCCTACTGCATTGTTACTTAACGTTGCCAACCTCCAGGTGGGTCAAATCAACAAGTTAGCCTGCTGTAAAGTGAAGTTGAACCAACAAACAGCAGTGAGGACAAAATATACTATAAATATGGCAAAGAAGAAGAAATTTCATTCAAATTGCTTATTCAAGTCTAATATTGCTTGGTTTAAAAAATACATAAATAACATACATACAACAATTGTATCCAAAATACAGCAGTATAGTAAAAGTCCAAGAGTAGAGTCCACAATGCAGAGTACTCCTTGAGACCGTGATACAAAGTCTATACCGACCTCCCCGGAGTGTAAATAGAAAGTGCAAGACTCTCAGATAAGGTACAGTGACCTTCCACTTGGACAACCGTGGTTCCTGTGAGCCTTTCAAGGGGACAGGGATCCAGTATTCTCCTGTTTCAATTTCAGTAGATCTTCGTCAGGAATCAACATGGACTGCTGCGTAGCTAGTTCACGTGCTGATTGGAATGTGATGTTCCAATCAGCGTGTGAACTAGCTACGCAGCAGTCCATGTTGACTCCTGACGAAGATCTATTGTACCTATATCACTATACACTGTATCACTGTACCTTATTTGAGAGTCTGGCACTTTCTATTTACACTATGGGGAGGTCGGTATAGACTTTGTATCACGGTCTCAAGGAGTACTCTGCACTGTGGACTCTACCCTTGGACTTTTACTATACTGCTGTATTTTGGATACAATTGTTGTATGTATGTTATTTATTTATTAACCCAAGCAATATTAGGCTTGAATAAGCACTTTGGATGAAATTTCTTCTTCTTTGCCATATTGATAGTATATTTTGTCCTCACTGCTGTTTGTTGGTTCAACCTCCAGGTAGGGCCTGGATAAATCCCTGGATTACAACTCATCTCCAGACTACAGGGATCAGTGCCCCTGAAGAAAATGGCTGCCTTGGAGGGTGAACTCTATGGCATTATACCCTGCTGGGGTTCCTCCCCTCCTCAAACCCCACCCTTGCCAGGCTCCATGCATACAATCTCTAGCAATTTCCCAGCCTGGACTTGGCATCCCTATTTACTGGATGTCTAGGGTTGCCAACCTCCAGGTGGTGGGTGAAGATCTCCCACTATTACCACTGATCTCCAGGCAATAGAAATCAGTTCCCCTGGAGAAAATGGCCACTTTGGCAATTGGACTCTATGGCATTGAAGTCCCTTCCCTTTCTAAACCCTGCCCTCCTCAGACTCCACCCCAAAAATCTCCAGGTTTTCCTAAACTGGAGCTGGCAGCCCTATGGAGCTGGAAGGGACATTATTGTGCTATGCATTGTCCTGTACACGTGTTGATCTTGATCGTGTCCCCCCCCTTTAGCTGGCCTGCTGGCCAGCTGAGGGGTGACAGGCAGGCCTGTTAATTGGTGGGCAATTGGCTGCCATTAACAGGCATCTGGCAACCCTAGGTGGAAGGGAGGGTGTTCAGAGCCCACCCTAGTTTTAACTGTTAGACCAGAGGGGGGCAGCTAGTTAAAGCCCTGCCTGGTGCAAAGCTGGGGGGGGGCAGGAGAAAAAGAGGGTGTGTATAGGGAAGCAACGAGAGCCAGCGTGGTATAGTGGTTAAGAGTGAGTCTCTAATCTGGAGAACCAGGCTCGATTCCCTGCTCCTCCGCATGAAGCCTGCTGGGTGACCTTCGGCCAGTCACAGTTCTCTCAGAACTCTCTCAGCCCACGCAGAGGCAGGCAATGGCAGACTGGTTGCTTGTTCCCTCAGCTTTCAATCTGAAAAACAAAATAGAATGGGTGTGCATTCCAACACATAGCCTAAAACTAAAGAAAAAAGCAAAAAAAAAAAAATTAAACAAATGGGGCACTGCCATGGGGAAGATTTCCTGGTATTTGCTAAATGCACCACCTCCAAGGTTTTACAAGCATACTGGTAGAGTGCTACACAAAGAATTTTAAGACCCTAAAACAGACTGAGAAATAAAGACAATTTGGGTTTTTTAATTAAATTGTCCATCACCCTTGATGTTATTATCAATGCTTAATGGCAATGGACGTAGTAACTGGTTTGAAGAGGAAACAACACTCTTTGAATGCTGGGAAAATATGATTCCCCTTCAACAGGCATGCTAGCCAGAGAAAGATATTTGAGCTCTCTGCAACAGTTAACAACGGAGCTAATTGCACCGTTAAAAGGACCTTAATACATCACTAACATCATTTTTGGTCAGGTACTGAAAATTAACGATGAACCTTTCTATCATTATGCAAATGCATTAAAACCAGCCCTAGATCAGACTAGTGATTAAAAAACTGCACCTATTGATCACCAGATCTCCCTTTTTTCCAGTAAGAAATAATTTGGGGACGTGGGATAAATTCCAACTGCAAGAGGCACACCAGGAATCTTGCATTTTGAATCCCATGTCCATCTTGTCTCTTTCTGTTTATCCCTTTCTCTGACCTACAACGAACAAGTCTACCCTTCTGCCTAGTTCTGCTGTTTCCCTAGATATATTTCTGAAAGGCCACATTCCCTTTAATCCCTTTGGCTATAATTAACTCATCCTGCATTTTTGCTGCCCTTATCTTCCTTTTGCAAGCTCCTAACTGACTGAATATTCCTTTTTAGTTGCCTCTCCTGTTCTTTATTTCCAGGGCAACTTTTCTTTTTGATCTTCTTAGGTCTTGGAGCTGTCTCCTGAGCCTTCTTATTTCTTTTTTTTCCCTTTCCCCTCTCCCCAGCCATTTTACTTAACTGTTGCATCATTTAAGATTCCTGGCCTTTTCTCATGCAATTATTTATTTATTTGATTTGTTCCGTTTTTATTCCTCTCTTACTAGAAGGCGCTTGAGGCAGCATAAATGGAAATGATCCCAGTTATACTCTCACTGACGCTAAAGCCATAGAGGTGTCAAATTAAGAATCCAAGAGTTTGAGAATGTTCCTACTTTAAGGCATGTTCTTACTTAAATTTGAGGGCTTGTCTGTACATGATTTTTGATGGGGTTTGGCTAAATCCCTGCATCCAGTCCTTGCAAACTGCCAAGCAACTTTGAGAGCCAGCCTTGTGTAGTGGTTAGAGTGTGTCAGATAAGAATCTGGGAGAACCAGGTTCATGTCCCCATGTGTAAAGGTTCTATGTGCATGATCTGTACATACCATTTTTCACATATCTACATATCTGTAGAGTATATGTGCATAGGTCCCTTTTGGATGGGACCTCAAAGGTGTGGAAGCTAGGTGGGGTGATGGCGTGAGCAGCCAATGGGCACATTCATGTGCATGAGTCTATGCACAATAGCCATGGGCTCTGGCCTGGTGTAACTGCAGAGGTGGTTCAAGTGGTTCATCTCAGAGGGAGGAATAGTACGCACGGAAAGGACTTTTACACTTCTGTTGAGAATGGCAGTTTCACCAAGCCGTTTGTCATGCAGGAGTGTGAAATGCCACTCCTGATGAACTTCTTTCTTCTATACATGTATTAAAGATAGCAAAGCATTTTCCTCTATGACATTTGATCACCCCACACACTGTACCTATTGCTCCCCCTCCCCCAATACAGTGCTTCCTTTAGTCCACAGTTAGTCCAAGAAATGTTTCAGTCCCTGGAGACCTTCCACATACTGGCCTCTAAAAAACTGCTAAAAATGCTTCAGCAGTAGCTGGAGAAGGTATTAGGTCCAGGATTAGAAAGAGGTGCCCTCCATTCACAAACACTCTAGCTTGCTGGGGACATTGCATGCAACAGGGTACGACATGTGCAGTTGTCCTCTCTACTCCAGAGGGCTGTGTAGAGCCCTCCACTCCCCCACCTTGTCAAATTTCAGACAGGTGGGATCTAAGCTTGTTTTTGTTTGTTTGTTTAAAAGGTTCTAAACACAATCTTGAATGTTGTTCATGGAATCTGGGCCAAAATACATGATGAGGACATTGTGCATGACTAGTTGTAACCTCAGTACCAAGCCAGAGCCAAGGTAAATCAACCTATCCTTATTGTTCCTATTGACATTTATATCAACACAAAACAGAATTTTGCAACTTGAGAAGAAAAGTTAGCTAATTGGGAGGTCGCCGCAGTCCCCTGCACTGGCTGCCAGGACTCCTTCTGCCTCTTATCTTTAGTTCTTTACATCTGCAGCATTTGCTGCTTTCAGGCCAACAGGAGATCTGCACAAACCCAGCAGGTACATAAGATAATTTGATGGGTAGAGGTGACAATAAGTAGCCTGTTTCTTGGTGCCTACTATTTTGGTAATAAAGGTTTTAAAAGCCTTACCTGAGGTAAACGTGCCGCTATATGTTTTTCCTTCGATTTCCCCCCCAGAAGTAGCTATAGTCTAGGCGAGTGTTAGGCTGGAGACCCTCTTGGATTACAGCTGTGTGGAAGAAAGTAGTTTTCTCAAAGTGAAATGGTATTTTCCCAGAAAGAAGGAGAGTAGCTCACATCAATCCCCCACTGCTCTATTCTGCTTGCTCGCTCTCCCTCCAGCCTTCCCTGTAGGACCTTCACATGAAAGGAGAATAGTCTTGTTCTGGGCTGAGGAAAAAGAGAACGAACTTTGCCATCTTTTGTTTCCCTTAACTTAATTATTTCACTGAAGTCTGGGAATTTGGCCCGCTCAAAATATAAATGAGGGGGAAAAAGAAGACAGCATGTACCTTGAGACAGCCTTTTGGAGCTGAGACACTGAACGCCCTCAGAGGATACTTTACATCTCCAGGCAAAGGCAGCTATAGAGGCATAGGATACAAACTTGTTTTCTGAAGACCCTTCGTGCTAAGGGAGCCTGATATTATTATTGTTATTTTACAGTATTTAAAACCACATGGTTGAGGTGTCAAGCATAATCCCAACAAGATGGAAGTGCCTCTAATAAGCAGAAAGTCTGACCTGGGACTTCAGGTGTCATGCTTTCTGGATGAGGTTGCTCCCCTTTTGAAGAAACAGGACTATAGTTTGAGGACTAGGGTTGCCAGCTCCAGGTTGAGAAATACCTAGAGATTTTGGGGGTAGGGTCTGAGGAGGGCAGGGTTGTAGACCTTATTATTGGTATGCCAACACTACTAACTATGACCAAGGTGCAGAAATGCTGCATGACACTGGAGGTGTTTCTCTCTAGGAGCTTAGTGAGGAGCGTCGACATATAGCCAAAAATCAACATACAGGCATTCTTCCAAAAATGATACCTGTGAAAACAACAGAACAATCATAACAACCAAACCCCAAAGAACAATATGAGGAAATTATCTGAAGCCCAAAAATTATCTCAAGGCACAGGGTTGAATTGTATAAGGCTGGCAGAGGAATTCTGAAGGGTAGCTACTGGGCAGCAGCAGTAGTGGAAAGTGACACTGTCAGAGGATCTATCATAGACAACAGCGGTGCCACTTAAGGTCTGATGAAACAACCCAATTTTTTTTTTAAAAAAAGATATAGTGCAGGAAGACAGGACCCCGAGGTCGGATAGCACTCAATCAGCTACTGGGGAAGAGCAGAGGACAAGCACAAGTAGCACTATTCTTATTGTTCGGCAACTGTTCAAAAAGAAGCTTATTTTTTCTCATTTTCCTGTGTTAATATTTCCCAGCCTTTCTGAAACGCAAGTGATGTATGCAGCAAGACTACCACATGGACCCCCACGCAAGTGCACCAAAGGGGTTTATTCTGCACCTTGAATGTTGAGCTTCCTGTGACAGGCTACAGTGGTCTCTAGACAGTCATCACAAGTAGCAATAAAGTCCTTGTTGCATAATCTTCACACGCTTCCCATCTCCCCCCCCCACCCCTTAACATTTACCCAGCCAAAGTTTACAGCAAATCAAATTAAAGCCTCCCACTGGCATGAATTGTCTACATACAGAAAACAGGAAGTGAGTAAACTCTGACAGGAAATACTTCATCGGACGGAGGCCAGGACCCAAAGGTCCAGTGCCTTTCAGGACCACCTGGAGCAAAGCCAGACAATGAGAGAAATCTAGTCAGACGCTTTGAGTTTAACAAAAAGGAATTGTTTGAGGAAAGACGTTGTAGTTGCTTCTCCCCGTTGTGGTTAAGGAGCAACTTTCAGGGGAAGGGATGACATTAATGCTTCTCCAAAATGAAAAAGCTGTCTCTTTTATTAAGAATTAAGGAAGATGCAGAAAAAAAGATTTTTTTTGTTAAGGTTAGGATAAAACTGATTGCTTCCTATAGAGGAAATAAAAATAACAATAGCAAAGATTTTGCTGGGCTGTTTCCAGGATGCAGGAGTAAAAAGTTGGGGGGGTTTAGCTCAAGACGGGATGTGAAAAAGTTGAATATTTCATTCCTAAGTAGATATGCAGTGGCCTTTTTTCTCATTAGAATGCATGCACACATGACCTGTGCACAAAAAATGCAGACCACTCTGGAAAGGAACATGACACCTATTTAGGAACAGGGAGCACAAAGCTAAGAAAGCTCCCATGAATACTGTTGTGGTTAGTTACTTCCTGACTTGGACCAAAATTATTTCAGGTGAAGTGAAGTTTATATTCCAAATTCAAACCTCCTTCAAGTCCCAAGCATCACAAGGGGGGAGGATTTAGCAGCCCCTTCCCAAATACCACAAGTCCTTCTCATCAGAACAATTTCATGAGTTATGAAATAAAGTTTCAATTACACCATGGCCCATGCTGGGGCTTTTTCTACTATGTCCCAAACACACACATTTCCCCCCACCCCCAGTTTTCATTCAAAGTAGCATGTAGGGTTGCCAGGTTCCTCTTTGCCACTATTGGGAAGTTTCGGGGGCTGGGCCTGAGGAGGGTGGGGTTTGGGGACGGAAGGGACTTCAATGCCATAGAGCCCAATTGCCAAAGTGGCCATTTTCTCCAGGCGAAATGATCTCTATTGGCTGGAGATCAGTTGTAATAGCAGGAGATCTCCAGCTAGTACCTGGAGCAGCATCATAGAATCATAGAGTTGGAAGGGACCACCGGGGTCATCTAGTCTAACCTCCTGCACAATGCAGGAAATTCACAACTACCTCCCCCCCACACCCTCAGTGACCCATACTCCATGCCTAGAAGATGTCCAAGGTGCCCTGCCTCTCATGATCTGCCTAAGGTCATAGAATCAGCATTGCTGACAGACAGATAGCCATCTAACCTCTTCTTAAAAACCTCCAGGGAATGAGAGCTTACCACCTCCTGAGGAAGCCTGTTCCACTGAGGAACCGCTCTAACTGTTAGAAAACTCTTCCTAATGTCTAGATGGAAATTCTTTTGATTTAATTTCAACCCATTTGTTCTGGTCCGACATTCTGGGGCAACAGAAAACAACTCAGCACCATCCTCTATATGACAGCCCTTCAAGTACTTGATGATGGTTATCATACCACCTCTCAGTCTTGTCCTCTGCAAGCTAAACATACCCAGCTCCTTCAACCTTTCCTCATAGGACTTGGTCTCCAGACCCCTCACCATCTTTGTTGCCCTTCTCTGGACACGTTCCAGCTTGACTACATCCTTCTTAAATTGCGGTTCCCAAAACTGAACACAATACTTTAGGTGAGGTCTAACCAGAGCAAAGTAAAGATACAGTACCTGACTATATCTGCCTGATTACCTTTCGAAGGATTTACAGCACATTCCTGACCAGAATGCCTGCACCGGGCTTAGGAGGCAACGCAGCAGCACTGTGCCAAAAATCCGTGAAATCCTCATAGGGATGCATGGGAGATATGCCACCTAAAAGGTCTCCAGCTAGTACATGGAGGTTTGCAATCCTAAGAGCAGGATAGAATAATAATAAAATATAACATAAAATAAAAAAACTAGAACAATGTATAAAAAAGGTAATGGCAAGCAACTTTATTCAAGATGTATATAAGACAATAAGAAGCAGTAAATACAATAGTACTATTTATGTTTATTCTGTAGTCGGAATTTCTGATCAGAAATGGTAATTACTTCTTTACATTCAGAAATGCTTTACGTGCTTTTCTTTGGGCAAATCCACCAATTACACCAGAAAAATCAAGCAACTTTGCCTTGTCACTAATGCTAATCCATTCAAACGTTCTTGCACCATTGTGGACCAAAAGTATGACTTAGTTTTAGGACAGTGAAGCTCCTCTCATTAGAGGCCACTATTGCTGGCAAAGAGAAAAATGTGCAACGCAATGAGGACATTTGGGAAAACATTACCCAATCTCAAATTGACCATAAATTTTCTTCAGTAACACAGCATCAAGTTTGAAATTGACATCAAAAATTCTTTTCAGAAGAAGCACTCTGAATGTTACTTGAAATATGACTTGGGTATCACAATTGAACTGATTAGCTTTTTGTAACAACTTATTCTCATCTAACTGCTTAAAAATAAAAAAGTCCACAAATGTCCCTGACTGCAGAAAACCAACATGAAAGGCCATTGATAACAAAGTAAATTATGTTGAAGAACGCATTTACCCTGAAGTAATTTTGGGTATCCTTTTGATTTGGGTACCTGGGCCCCCTGAGAGTAGCAAAACTATTTGGCACAACAAATTTGATTGACACATGCCATGCTTCTTCAAGTATATTATTCAACATCTCAGTTTCAGGATATCTGCCCGTAGCTGGTTAATGTTGTCCCCTTCCACATCTAATGTGGCATCACGAGATTCTATTACCAAGTTGACCTCATGGATCATTGTGAGAACTTTATTCCAGATGGCTGATATCAGTACACATTCAAAGGTATCCAAGTATTTTTTTGATGCCCCGAAGTTGAAACTTTCACTCTGCTTTTGAATGAGTAACTTCACTCATCTCTGCCACTGCGTTTTTAACTCTATCCAAATACAGTGCAACTAGTCTTACACAGTCAATTCTTGCTGACCACCTTGTCTTTGACATTTTATGCAGTGAGACAGAAAGGTGTTCTTTCAGTACCTCCCACCACTAGGGGCTTGAACTGAAGATATTGAACATTTTACGTATGATTCCAAAGAATGTTATAGCTTCACTGCAGGCTTCAACACAATCTGTACCAATGAGATTCAGAGCAAGGTTAGCACAGCTGGAGAAAATGCAGTTCTCGTTTTTCTCCTTTAAGACAGCCTGCACACCACTGTACTTTCCTGCCATACTGAATCCATTGTCATATGCCTGACCCACACAGTCTTCAAAGTTCAGATTGAGACTTACTAAGAAGTCTAAGATTTTCTCGGCAATTTCTTCACCCGTCTTTTTGGAAAATTCATGAAATGCAAGAAAGCGTTCTTCAATTGAAAAGCTGATATCTTTCTTCTTCACATATCTGATGATGAATGATAGCTGTTCTTTGTATGAACAATCAGGTATTCCATCAACAGTAGTTGCAAAATACTTGGCAGGTTTTATTTCTTCAGTAATGCTCTTTTGCACAAATGATCCACAGATTTTAATGAACTCATTTTGTATTTTATTTGATAGGTAGTGTACTTGGAGCTATAAAACATCTTAATTTTGCGGCCACCGCAACAAGAAATTTAGAAAATAAGTTGGTTTTAGCTATCTGCATTTATTTATCTTTATTTTACAGTATTAATCTTTTATTAGCCTTCTTTAAAATATTAATATTTTGTGTTAAAGGATCCCCCTTGACTCTCTTTACAATATTAATATTCTTTACCAGAGGATCCCCCTTTGCCTCTACCAGGAGAGTAGGCCCCCTCATAATTGTAGGCCCTTGCCAACTGGCCCAGCTGCCCCCTCCCCATTTTGGCCTGGTAACATCACCTACATCCTATTAAGCCTCTGTTAAATGCCCCCTTCCACCTCTGCCCACTACTGCTCAACTGGGTGATGGGGGCTGCAGGGCAAAATGGGGTGACAGTTGACATCACTCAATGCCAGCTTGGAAGTGAGGGCATCATATCAAGCAACTAAGTAGTATTCACCACAAACTCTATGGTTAAACCATAGAGTGTTGGGTAAAATCTAGAACATCATTCCCTCTGCAATGATATCACTTCTGAGTCACACGTTGGAGGCAATGCTGACCATGTAAGTCCCCACTTCCCCCATCTGCTAGTGGTTTACAGTCTTGGCTATTTCTGACAACCCAAGCTAATTTCAACCCAATGGGCTGACAACCCAAGCTAAAGGGACAGAGCACTTTTCTCAGGGTTGTTGCCAACCCAGTCTCTGGTAAATCTCACAGGTACCTCATCTAGGTAAAGACAGTCATGCTAGGAAAAGTTGAGGGCAGCAGGAAAAGAGGAAGACCCAACAAGAGATGGATTGACTCAATAAAGGAAGCCACAGCCTTCAATTTGCAGGATCTGAGCAGGGCTGTCAAAGATAGGACATTTTGGAGGACTTTCATTCATAGGGTCGCCATGAGTCGGGAGCGACTTGACGGCACTTAACACACACACACCTCATCTAGGTACATGTCATAGATTATTATTATTTATTTAGATTTTTAATCCGCCCTCAACCTCCACCCTCAATCCCCAAAATACAGGGGGAAAAGGTTCTAAAAATATTCTCAAGCATCATCTACAATTTTGCTTTTTTTCTCACGGTCCTGCAGTAATAGTCTGGGTGGAGTTGCCAGCCCCCCCCCCCGCCCCCCATTGGGGCTGGAGGATCCAGCTGGCATTTTCTGCCAGCAGTCTGAAGGGAGAAAAATAAAAAAAATTAAATAGCCATTCACTTCTAGGTAAAGCCAGGAGTGGCATCACAGCTTTCTAAAAATTGGCTGAAACTATGGTTTCCTCAAAAGTAGGGGTGTGTGCATATCGATATGCCAAACTTTTAAAAAAATGAGGGGGTTTTATACAGAAAAAAATGGCAGTAATAAAAGGGAGCCGAAAAAGCAGGTTTTATTCGGCGTTATTCCGGGCCACTATAACTCCACCACCAGTTTTTTTAACCTCTCCCTCCCCCCTCCCTCACTTACCTGCTGTTTGCTTTGACACAGCCTCTGAACCCCAGATGGAGTTCTGCTGCTGCTGCTGTGAAGCACAACTGAAGATGGGACTGGCTGGGAGCTCCCCGCCTGCCCCGCCTTCAGTTCTTCAGTGCCACCGCTGAACTCCACATGGTGCACACCCCTCCCCAAATTGGTGCTCACCCCTACCCAATTGTGATGTCAGTCCTTTTTAGGAATCTCCACATGGATTTCATCTGCGGGTGGGACACAGAACTAAAAGCTGGGTTCGCTCTGAGCCCAGCCTTCACCTCTGCACCATATTTTTCAGGTTTGGATTTATTAACCCTAAATTTTTGAATATCCAGGGAAAGCCAAATTAAGTATTTGACTTTTTCCAGATTTTTTTAACATTTCCGGGTCTATTAAGCCCAAACCTGAAAAATACTGGGGGGAAATTGGTGCGCACCCCTACCCAAAAGTGATGTCAGTCCTTTTTAGGACTAGCTGAAAATGCTATAGTTTTACCATAGAGCTGCAGCCAATTCCTAGAGAGGTGTGACATTACTTTCTGGATTTCCCAGAAGTGACATCATTCCATCAGCTGATGGCCACCCCCACCCCCCATTCCTTGCCCCGAGACTTCCACTTGTTGCTAAGGCAGGCCTGGCAATCTTTATCCTAAGCCAGCTGGACCCCTTAGATCTCTGGGGCCCTGCTAAACTGTACCCACCCACACTTTGGGGTCCCTACGCTAATGTAGCACCAGAATGTGACAGAAACAAGAATGTTTACACGAGCTGATGAGCTTTTCTTCCCCCTGCCCTGAAGAGAGCTAAATCTGTTGTCTACATATACACCTGCTGTAGTTGCTGCCCACAGGGTAAATGGAAACATAGATCAGGTATGGCAGGTGGGAAGTGGGGCAGCTCCATTACTCGCTCACTGACAACTGCCATAGCCTCTCCTCTGAACTTTTGCAATGTGATAGATTAGCACCAGCTGCTTCGGTCACAGGAAGGGAAAGCACGGGTTGACCAACAGTTTGGCACTGCTAAACAGGTGTGCTAGACAGGCTTAATTAAGCAGTCCCAGGCATCTCCCCCACCCCTACAAGATGGGTCTGAAAAGGAAAATTAATTCCAGAATGGGCAAAGGTGGGCAGACAGAGTCTTTTGTACAGTTGGAGTGAAATAGTTGGAAGTGAATGGGATGACAAAGGCTAATCTAAATTTGGACCTACTCTATGAGAGAAGAAAGAGGGGCAGAATGAATAATTTGGAATAGGAAACTCATCACTAAGAAAACCTCTCATCCTCGAGGGAAAAAAGCTCAGATTGGGAGATTTCTAATCCAATGTATACAAAGCTACAATTTTTTCCCTTTGTCAATGCTCCTGTGCCTTTAACAGTTTATGACAGCTATTACGGGCATGGACCAAGAACGTAATGTAAGAATGCAATGTATTCCTTTCTATGTATTTACCCCTTTCTTCCTATTCCTGTACCCCTTACAATAAATAATATTTTTTTTAAAACCAGTTTATGATAGCTAGAGAAACCCCAGATATATCCTTTCCTGGTATGGGGAATGATGCACTTTTTGAATTTCTACCTCTCACACAGCTGGCAACTTCAAGGAGGTATTCCCTGTCAATGGGCTATTTAGCTCTCATAGCTTCACCTGTCCTCTGTGAATACATCCAATCCAATTCTGAAGCCATTTAAGTTATTGACCACTCTTGTAGTATTTGCTCTTGCAGTATTTGTAAAGATCTAGACTGGAAACTGCAGTAAAAGGGCTTGAGCTATGGCATGGCAACTGCATTGTTCTGGGCCTGAACCCCTGCGCCTATCAGATGGCCTTCTTGCATTTGTATCTCTACTGATTTTGGCAAGTATTTTTTTTTTTTTTTTTTAGCTTATGGGAGTATATTTAGAGAACAAAGCCTATTATTCTTTCTTTTTTATTTCTTTCACAAGTCATTTTAAAACAAACTGCTTATTCTGGTTTTGTTTCTTTAAAAAACAACAACCAGTCTTGGCTGGCAAACCTGATCGGCAGGCAGCGGGGAATCTCAGGTCAGAATTCCTTAAACATTGACCTTTTCATGTCATATTTTCCCTTTGTCTTTAAGCAGGCCGGAATAAGGGAAGGACGGGCTCTGATCTTGTTAATGACTTTCCTGGTCTCTCCCTGTCTCATAAGCACACACATGTGTGCACTCTTCCCTAGACTGCGGGATAATACATTTGTCTTGATTCACTGGTGAGTGAATAATAGAAGTGGTTGTCAGTAGTAGATCCAGGGTTTGAAACAAGGAGGATGGCACTGCCAGGAGCTGCAGCTGGCCTGGCAGCAGTGGGGCTGCCAAGATGGCAGGGCCCACCTGCTGCTGCTGCTTGATGTATTGCCGCAATTCCCTGCTCTCTGCAGTACCTGTAGCTTTTCCTGTTTGCCTCCTTTTCGGCCTCTAATGTCATCCGAGCTGTTATTTCCACCTGCGTTTTGTGTGGTATTGCCAGAAAGAAAGGGGGGGGAAATCCAACCACTGCCTGACCTGGTTGGTTTGTTTTTTAATTTTTGTTTCTTTGTTTTTGCTTTGGTGGGAGCTGCCAGAAAAATGAAGGGAAAATCTGTTTTTGTGTTTTTTGAATCTTCAATAATTTTTTTAAGCAGGACTCTTGGTGAACAAACAGATTTTGTGCTGGATTTTTGCCCTGGATCCATCAAAAAATGAATGGGCTGTACAGCTGAAGAGACTGTGAGTGCAGAAAGGATTCTGGGGTGCCTAATGGTGAAACCACTTGTACCTGGAGGGGCACACTGACTCAGCTTTGCCAGAAGCCAGCCCCTTCCAGCTCAGCCAACCTTCAAAATGCAGCCCTCCAGTTGAGGGCAGCCCTCTTGGGGGACCCCAGAGGGGGCTGACCTTATGGTATGTCCCTCCAGTGGGGAACTCTGGCAGCTGGCAGAATGCTGTGATGGACCTCTTGCTTGGGATTGGGATTCCAGCATGTGCATTGTTCCGTCTCTGACTGAGGTGGTGCACAAGGTGGGAAAGTATGGCAGTGGGAGGAGTGTTAGTGCAGGAAGACACGCAGGGAGATGTCATGGTGCCTGCTCCATCCCATCCTTCAAAACGGGAGGTGGGGAGGGTCTCTTTAGGTGGCTCCCCTTTGACCTTGGTGTTGTGCAGTGCCAGATCAGTGAAAAATAAGATCTCAACAATATCTGACTTGGTGCATGAGGAACAGGTGGACCTGGCTTCCTTGACTGAAACCTGCCTGGATGACCATGGTGTGATCACTCTGACCCAGCTGACACTGGCTGGGAATAAAATCCTCTACTGGAGGATGGGGGGCAGCATTTCATTTCCGTTGAGTCTTTCTCCACCACTAGATCCCCAGCGCAGACAGAGGCTGGCTTTGATTGCACGTACCTTGAGTTAGACAGGTGTACTATCTGCCTAGCTCACCAGCAGGGTCTCTGGCCGAGCTGACAGAGGTGGTGTCAGACTTGGTGCTGAGGACCTTGAGGATGATTGTCCTCAGGGATTTCCAGATATATGCTGAGGCTTTCTTGTCGGCTCAAGCTCAGAACTTCATGGCAGCCACGACAACCATGGGTCGGTCTCAGATTGTAATGGGCCCAACACATGAGAAAGGACATGCACTGGACATTCTTGTCTGTACCAAGTGGCTTGCCAATGATCTGGTTAGGGGGCTGGAATTTTGGTCCTTCCCAAGGTTAGATCACTATCTACTAAAGGCATGGCCGAGCCTGCTGACTTCTCCTTGCAGGGGCAATGGACCGACTTGGATGGTCTGTCCTTAGAGATCAATGAATTCTGTTGGTTTCAAGGCAGCTCAGGGGGATTTTGAGACTCTCCCTAGTGACTCTGTGAAGGCCCTTGTAGCTGTATGGAATGATGGGCTGACTGGAGCCATAAACAGAGTTGCTCTTTGATGTCCTCTTCCACACTCTGTGAGGCCCCCAACTTGAGCTGGGCAATATGAAGCAGACTGGAAGACAACTAGAGCAATGCTGGTGGAAGACTGAGGATGAATCAGACTGAGCATGTCATAGAGCCCATTTGCAGTCCTATGAGGTGGTGGTGAGGGCAGTGCAGAATGTTTTCTCTGCCACCATTGCATCAGCAGAATCTCGTCCAGCTAAATTGTTTAAAGTGATTTGTGACTTGATAACACCTAAGTCTGACCCTGCCAGTGATGAAAATTTGATCTCTAGCTGTGATGTTTTAGCAAAGTTCTTTGCTGACAAAATCTCTCTCATCCATTCTGACAGAGGCCAATGACAGGAGATCCAGTACCTGAGTGTCATAAGCACCTGCTTATCCTTTTGTTGTGGATGGTTTCAGATTGATGCTGCCTATGGATGTTGACAGGGTCCTTGGAAGTGTGAGGGCCACCGCTTGTGCTCTGGACCAATGGCCATCCTGGCTTTTAAAATCTTGCAGGGAAAAGTTATTGGGGCCATTAGTAAAAATAATTAATTCCTCTCTGATTGAAGGAGCAGTTCCTACATCTTTGAAGGAGGCAGTTATTAGACCTTTGTTTAAAATACCTTCATTGGCTAGGGATGAGGTGGCTAAGTATAGTGCAGTCTCCAATTTACCTTTCCTAGGGAAGGGGATAGAGTGTGTGGTGGCAGAGTAGCTTCAGGTATTCCTGGATATCACATCAGAGAGGGGCCATGGCTCAGTGGTAGAGCGTCTGTTTTGCTTGCAGAACGTCCCAGGTCCAATCCCCAGCATCTCCAGTTAAAACAATCAGGTCATAAGTGAAGTTAAAGACCTCATCCTGAGGCCCTGGCAGTCGTCTTTTAAGGGGGGGGCAGGGAGGGAGAGATTAGGGGGTTGTTATTTTATTTTGATTTTAATTGGAAAGGTTTTTAAGCTATTATTGTAAGCCGTCTCGAACCATGACAAAAGGCCAGGGGGGGTATTTAATAAACTAAATAAATAAACTTGTTTCTCCCTCCTGTGCATCTAGGCTGTGTACGGGTACCAGCATTTTTTAAAATTTTGTTTTAAGAATTCACAGTTCTACATTTTAGCAGGCAAAAAGTGAAGCATTGGAAGCCTTAAGAACAGGGTCACCTTTATGAACCAGTAAAAAATCAAGCAAAGGTGAATGCTTGCTGTTGTCACATTTGTATCTCCTAATTGGGAAAGAAGAGTGGTGGGAGGTGCAGGAATGGCTACCGTCTCCCACCAGTCTCCCATTTTTGTGGTAGACGTATCTTCCTCTGACCATGGCAGCAGGCAGCGAGTTCCACACGTGTGCATTGCACACCCTTCCTCACATCAGGGAGGCATTAGAGAGACAGAGGTCCATTTTAATGTAAAAATGATATCTAATAGTAAATGATGTCCAAGTGCCAAGCATGACAGCAGTATAACAAGGCCACCCACATGCAAGACAGGATTTTCTGCATGCTCAGAGGACTACCTCAGGATGAAGAAAAGTGTGACTTTGTATATTAACCAAAATACCCCCACCCATGGTAATTGTTTAACAGCCCAAGGGGAACTGAAAATGTTCCAGAATGATGACACCAACTGTCAATTCATAGAATAATAGAATCATAGAGATGGAAGGGACCACCAGGGTCATCTAGTCCAACCCCCTGCCCAATGCAGGAATTTCACAATTACCTCCCCCCCCCACACACACACAGTGACCCCCCACTCCATGCCCAGAAAATGGCCAAGATTGTCCTCCCGCTCATAAACTGCCTCTCATGAACTGCCTAAGGTCATAGAATCAGCACTGCTGATAGATGGCCATTTAGTCTCTGCTTAAAAACCTCCAGAGAAGGAGAACAAGGAATTGACAGGGAAAGGGGAGGGATAAAGAGAAATGAGCCTTTTCAAGCTCTCTGAGAATTTAAGAGAATCCTGGAAGGGGAAGTTTTGAGGGATGGGTTGGATTTCCAAACCTTTTCCTTCCTGAAACTCCTCACAGTCCCCCACCTTTTTTTCATTTCTATCCCATCATTCTTCCTCGAAGTTCATGGCCATGTCCATAGGGTTCCCAGATACTCTCCCATGTAGGCCCTGACCAGACGTGCTGCATTGTGAACCTTTAGACTGTTCTCTGACCTGGTTGCATAAATAAATAAAAAATTGTGCCTGTTCAGAGACCTAATTAAATGAAATACATTTCTTTCTAAGCTGGGCACAGCTGCAAACCAGTGTAATACCAGTGTGCCTGGGGCAGGAATCTGACCCAAGGAAGTGTGCAGGAAATGGAGTTCATCAACAGGTTAAAAGCAGCAGTGCTGGTGCTGAGGGAAGGTCCAGCTGATCCAGCCTTGCTTCCATTTCGAATTTACTTGAATGGTGATCGTTTAATACCACTTAAGAAATTATTGCTCATAGGGACCATCTGGCCTGGACGTTTTGGATAATGAAGCATTTCGCTTTAATCCAGTCTAGGTTGGAAATAATGTCCTTTGATGACTCCTCCTTGTTTCCGAGCCCTGTTCACATGACACGGTTACCTCAGGGCAATCTCTGCCCAGTACTCAACGGTTTACACAGCAGCCCTGCCATTTGCACATTGCCAGAGAGCAATTATTTGTAAAGCAAAGGTATTTACCTTATAGCAACGCATCCACTTTGAATCGGATATTAATGCCTCCTATATTCCACAGGTAGCTATTATTTTGTTTGTAGAGAAAACTGGGAATACTGGTATGAAGCCCTCAACCCGATTATAAAATATCCTGAGGTGGTTGTCATGTTTCTATACTATATGCTCAGAGCCAGTTCCTAACAAACTTCATATATGAAATCAATAATGTATTTGTCCAGTTGTATACAACTATTTCCCCAATTGCTGAAGCTACTGTCTCCTGTGAAGTATGCTCATCAGCAGGTTCTTTCCAGTAGTGATAAAGTGAAGACTGTGTTACCCCTATCTTCGCTCCACCACAATTGCTGTTTTTGGTAGTTCTTTTTCTGTGGTAATTCATCACCTTCCCTCCCAGTGCTTCCTCCCGGTGCTCCCCACCACTCTTCAACTACTTTCTGTGCCAACATGGAAACACTCGGCAAGGAAAGAAAGGAACAGCACCAAAGAATGTTATGAATCTCTACGGATTCTCTACATATGTCCACTCAGGCCAGTTCAGTTACCACAAATCATAGTGTGAAAAACCATCCGAACAGGTAGCGGTCGTTGTGGGTTGGCACCACCTGTACGCTCCTTTGAGAAACAAAGTGAACAGCTGATGCAGTATAGAAGCTAACAGTCTGTGAGAGCTTTGAGCCCGGAAGTCCTTGTGTGAAATCTCACCGGCTCAGACCCAAACTCACTTCCTGGCCCTAAGGATGCTCCTGTTCTCTTGCTTTCTACCCATCCCCATCTGCCTTTCATTGCTGAATGGCTTGGGTTTCCAGTTCTGGGTTAGGAAATTCCTAGAGATTTGGGTGCAGGGCCTGGGGAGGGCAGAGTTTGAAGAGAGCTTGACAGGGATGGGATGCCATAAAGTCTACTTTCCAAAGCTGCCATTTTCTCCACTCTTTGAAAACTCAAAAAGCACTATATAGATGATAAATATTATTAAAAGATGTTCAGGAATACATTTTTCACTCCTGGACTATTCATTACCAAGCTGCCTTATATCAAGTTAGTCTATTGATTGATTTGTTGATTTACAAAATTAAAATCTTACCTTTCTGCCATATCAGGACTACTAAGGTCACGGTGGTTAAGAATTAAAAGAGCACTATGGTCATTGCCCTTTGTAATTACTCAAATCTTCTGGGGTGAGGCTGGCTGACTGGGTTCGAGAGTTAGTTAACGTTTCCTTAAGAGAGGGGGTGGTCCCCTCAGCCTTGAAACCCTGGGAAGCCCTAAAGCTTACCCTTGACCCAGGAGATCTCAGTAATTATCGACTAGTCTCAGATATTCCATTCTTGAGCAAGGTGATTGAATGGGTGGTGGCTGGAAAACTCCAAACTTTCCTAGATGAGGCAAATTGTTTAAGTCCCTTCCAGTCTGGATTTAGGCCTGGTTATAGGACTGAAACAACTCTACGATGCCGAAGGTTCCCACCCCTGTATTACAGCAAAGCTTTTGATGGTATGGATCATAAAAAGGTTTAAAAGAAACGGGTATGCCACCACATCTGATTGTTTTGATGTGCAACCCATACTCTGGACAAAAGGCTACTGTTAGGACTATAGAGAAAAATGCTTTCCAATTGGCAAAGGCATCGGACAAGGATGTATTTTATCTTCCTATTGTTTAAAAACATATCATAAGGAAAACTGGATTAGATTTTGTCGAGAGTAAAGTGAAAACTGGTGGAAGGAACATTAACAATTTGAGATATGCAGATGATACCACATTACTGGCAGAAAGTATTGAAGACTTGAAACGACTACTGCTGAAGGTTAAAGCACAATGTGCCAAAGCAGGATTACATCCAAACACCAAGAAGACAAAAGTAATGACTACTGAGGAATGACTCAACTTCAAGGCTGACAATGCAGAAGATTTTTATACCACGATTTTATCTGCCTTAAGGAGTCTCAAAGTGGCTTAGAAGCACAATCCCTTCCTCTCCCCACAACTGGCACTTTGTGAGGTAGGTGGGCCTGAGAGAGTTCTGAGAGAACTGTGACTGGCCCCAGGTCACCCAGCAGACTTCATGTGGAGGAGTGGGGAATCAAATGTGGTTCTCCAGATTAGAGTCTGCCACTCTTAACCACTATGCCATGCTGGCTCTCAGAAACTGGAATTGTTAAGATTTTCTATTCCTGGGCTCCATCATCAACCAAAATTGAGACTGAAAGCAAGAAATCAAAAGGAGATTGAGACTGGAAAAGGCAACCATGAAGGAGCTAGAAAAAGATCTTTAAGTGTAAGGATGTGTTTGCTGGTGACCAAGACAATTCATACTATAATATTCCCCATTACTATTTATGCTGTGAAAGTTGGGCAATAAAGAAAACTGATAGGAAGAAAGTTAATTCATTTGAAATATGATATTGTAGGAGAGTTTTACGGATCCCATGGACTGCCAAAAAGACAAATAAATGGGTTCTAAATCAAATCAAGCCTGAACTCTCCCTAGAAGCTAAAATGGCTAAACTAAGGCTATTGTACTTTGGATACATTATGAGAAGACAAGACACACTGGAAAAGACAATAATACTAGGAAAAGTTGAAGGCAGCCGGAAAAGAGGAAAACCCAAGATGATATGGATTGACTCAATAAAGGAAGCCACAGCCTTCAGTTTGCAAGACCTGAGCAAGGCTGTTGACTATAGGACGTTTTGGAGGTCATTAATTCATAGGGTTGTCTTAAGCTGGAAGCAGCTTGACAGCACTTAACATACACATTCAGTTCAAATGATCATCTGAAAAAGTCCAAATAATACCTTCTCTGATGATGATAAATTATGTCAATTTTTGTATTGTGTAATCTTCAGTTTATTGAGCCTTTCCACGATGCTGTAGACTAGGCCATTTACTCCCATTTGTGCAGATGATCAGCCCTCATGCTGATGTTGCTTTTCACAAAGTGCTTGGATGATCATTTAATTAAAATGTTTGTATCCCACCTCCACACAGTGTGCTTGAGGCAGTTTATAATAAAACCCAACAATAAAACATCAATAAAAAATGCAGTCATAAACATAAAAGCAGCCATTATATTACAGAACTAAAGGAAAATCAGATGGCTCAGCTACAGCTTGTTCAAATCGGTCTTTCTTTCTTTCTTTCTTTCTTTCTTTCTTTCTTTCTTTCTTTCTTTCTTTCTTTCTTTCTTTTCATTTATATCCCATCTGTCTCCCCAATGGGGACCCAAAGCAGCTTACTTTGGTCTCTTTTCCTCCATTTTAACAGCTACTGAAAGGAAACCAGAGAGGGATGTGATGGACAGCTGCTTTCCAAGGAGGTATCCTGGCCATAGAACCCCATGATTGACAGGGATTTCAAATAGAATTCTGAGAATGGCAGTTGGAGAGTTCTGACAGTTGAGAACTGACAGTTGACTGGGAGAGAAGTTAACAGACAGAGCTTACAGCGGTGTGAGGTGCAAGCTGTCTGGTGGAGGATTCTCCTCTGGAGTGAAAAGGAATACATTTGGGTTTTGGATCAGGAGGGATCCATAACCAGTTATGCAGGGAAATAGCTCTAAGGTTGATAAAGTGGTCCCTAAGAGTTTAATGGGAAATAGCACTGGTGAAAAGAGTGATCCCAGGCTGGTTTAAAGGAGAAACTGGGGAAGCGTTAATGTTCCTAACTCCCCCAACTAAAGAACCACTGTGTAAAATAAGCTTACATTTAAGAAACAAACCAGTGACTGCCAAGAGAAATCATTCCCAGTAGAAAATAAAAGTTTAAACACTTGTATGTGGACCACCTTTTTTATTATATTTTTTTATTTTTATAACATAACACATAAAACAAAACAAATACAATAATAAAAAATACAAAAAAGTATCAATAATATAATCTGCGTAATACAATCAAAATTGCAAAATTACAAAATTCAAAATATCCTTTTGACCCACCACCCACCATAAAAAGTGACCCATCACCAGACTTCTGGAGAAGTGTCTAAACAGTTTAAAGAATACACTACTGACAGTAAGATAATAAAAAAAGTTAAACTTATTTCTATAACTCATTAACTAAAATAGTAAAATACATTTTTGCCAGTTTATCCCAATATGTGACGGCCTTCGCCCATGTTTTTTTAATTTCTTCCATATCTTTTCCATGTAGGAATTCTGTTAATTTGGCCATCGTAATATACATCCATAATTTATCTCTCCAGTCACTAATTGAAGGTTTATTTACTTGCTTCCAAACTTTAGCTATTATAATTCTTGCAGCAGCAAAACTATATTGACAAATGACCCTATCATTTCTATCCATTTTTTCTTGACGAATCCCCAATAAACAAAATGCAGAATTTCTTTTTACTCTCGTATTAATCAAATTATTAGTTTCTCTTATTACTTTTTTCCATTTTTGTTATTTTTTTACATATCCACCATTCATGCATAAAAGTTCCTCTCTCCTTTCCACATTTCCAACATAGATCCATGTCTCCTTTTTTCATTTTACTTATCATCACGGGAGTTATGTACCATCTATAAAACATTTTATATAAGTTCTCTCTAATTTCATTGGTTATTGTAATTTGAATTCTTTCTTCCATAAGTTTTCCCATGTTTCCAAATTAATATTATATCCTAACTCCTTCATCCATTTCACCATTACTGGTTTAATTCTTTCTTGTTCTAAATTTACTTCAATTAATAATCTATATATCCTTCCAATCAATCCTTTATTTTCCTTTATTAATATATTTTCTAATTTAGATTTGTTTTTATTAAATCCAACTTGCTTATCTTTGTTAAATATATCTTTTAATTTATAATACATAAACCAGTCTTTAATATTAAGTTCTTCTCTGCTTCTTAAAACCCAATCTCCTTCCTTACAATCTATAATTTCTCTCTATATATCCATATCTAAATTTAATTGTATCCCTCTCTTCATAAATGCTTCTACTGGATCAATCCATCCCGAAGTTTTATTTTCTAAAAACCTTTTATATTTTTTTCCAAATTTGAAGTAAACCAAATCTAATAATGTGAATATTAAAATCTTTGTTTACCTTTTCCTTATCATACCACAAATATGCTTGCCAACCAAAACGTAAATTAAAACCTTCTATTTCCAATATTTTGGAATTCTCTAACAAAATCCAGGTCTTTAACCAAACAAAACAAGATGCCTCATAATACATTCTCAAATCTGGTAACCCCAAACCTCCTGTTTCTTTTAGCTCAATTAAATTATTATATGCTATTCTGTGTCTTTCTTTGCCCCATAAAAAATTTAGAATATCTTTTTTCCTAAGTTTAAATATTTGAGCCCCTTTTATAATTGGTAAGTTTTGAAACAAAAAAAAAAGCATTTTAGGCAATATTATCATTTTAATTACCGAAATTCTACCCCATAATGATAGGGGTATTTTTTCCCAATTTTTTAAATCTATAACAATTTGTTGCCATAACTTAATATAATTGTTTTTAAATAAATGAAGTTAACCAAATACTCAAGTATTTTATTTTATGTTCAATAGAGAAGCCTGTCCTTTTGGATAATTCTTGCTGCTGCAAAAGTGTCATATTTTTAACCAATATTTTAGTTTTAGTTTTATTTATTTTAAAACCTGCAAGTTTTCCATAAAACTTTTTTGTTCCAATTATCGTTTTGTTCCAATTATCAATTTGACTAATAGGATTAGTCAGAAAACAAACTGAATCATCAGTATAAGCTTTAACCTTAAAATGATTTCTCCCAAATTGTCATCCTATTATATCTGGGATATTTCTAATCTTTCTCAATAAAACTTCTAACACTAAAATCAACAATAAAGGTGAAAGAGGGCAACCATGTCTAGTGCCTTTTTGGATTTCAAATTGTGATGTCAAATTACCATTGATCAGCAATCTAGCTGATTGATAAGTGTAAATATTTCCAATAGCTGACTTAAAAATTTTTCCCAAGCCCATATACTCTAATATTTTTTCATAAATTTCCAATTTACATTATCAAACGCTTTTTCTGCATCTAAAAATATCATTGCTATAGGAGTAGTGGTAGATTCTGCATATTCTAAAAGATCTATTACTAATCTAACATTTTGACTAATCAGTCTACCTGGGAGAAATCCAGCTTGGTCCTCATGTATAACCTGATTTAATACTATTTTTAGTCTATTTGCTAAAATAGTTTATAATCATTCAATAATGAAATTGGTCTAAAATTTTTGACATCCAATAAATCTGAGTTTGGTTTTGGTATTAAAACTATATTTGCTTGTTTCCAGGTTTGTGGGATGGATCCGTTCTGCAAGCAATGATTCATAATAAATGTGGAGATAGTTGTTCTATGAAGGTTTTATAATAAAATGCTGTAAATCCATCTTCGCCTGGAGATTTATTTAATTTGCTTTTACCTAAAACAGTTTTTAATTCCTCCACAGTTATTCTAGAGTCCAATAATTCCTTATGCTCTTGTGATATTCCATCCCAATCAAATTTATTTAAATAAACATCCATTTCCCTCTCTGAAACAACATTTTGTCTATATAAATTTGAATAATAATCTATGAAAGTTTCCATAATTTTTTGTTTGTCTGTTGTTATTTTACCCTCCTTAATTTTTAATATTGGTAATTTCTTCTCTTTATGTTTAAGCTGCCAAGCTAATAATTTACCCGGTTTATTGGCATGTTCAAAAAATCTCTGTCTGTTAAACATTTTTTTCTCTATTTCTGAAGTTATTAAAAATTCATATTGATATTGTAACTTTTTTAACCTATCTATCTGTTCTTGTTTGAGTGATTTATCTTGTGATTTTCTTAGCTGTCTTTCTCCCAGTTTAATTTCTTCTAATATCTTCTTCTTTTGTGCCTCCCTCTCTTTAAACATCTTGAATTTTGTTGTATCAAAAGTCCTCTAACTACTGCTTTACTGGCATCCCATACTACTTCATCTGAAATTCCTTTATCTTCATTCTCAGAAAAATAATTTTGTATATCTATTTTTATCTTATATACTATTTTTATTTTTTAATATTCATTCATTTATACACCATGGTTTATTTATCTTGTCCCCAATCTTAATTCTAATTGAAACAGCATTATGGTCAGATAATACCTTAGGTAAAATTTCCAGATTTTCTGACAAGCTTATAGTTCCTTTAGAAAGCCATAACATGTCTATGCTTGAATGGCTAAGATGTCTAGATGAATAATATGTATATCCCTGTTTATTACCATTTACCAGTCTCCATATATCAAACATTTCCCACTGGTCTATAAGATGGTTAAAAATACCGGGTAATTTACCCTCACAGTTACCCTTTTTTTTCTTTGCAGATCTGTCCAACCTTGGTTCCATCATTCCATTAAAATCTCCCATCCAAATCATTTTTTATTTAGCATATTCAGCTAATATCGATGCCAAATTATTATAAAACATTTTTGGTTTGTATTAGGTGCAACAATATCTTTTGAAAACCACTTACAATTTCTACCAACAGGATCCTCCCATCTTTATCTTTGTATAGAATCTTAGGTTCCAATATCAAAGGAACATACATAGCTATCCCATTATTATTTTTTCTTTTCATTGCAAGAAGTAAAAGGTTTACCCAGTTTTGATTGTTCCAATCTTATGATATCCTTTGGTAAAATATGAGTTTCCTGTAAACAAAAAACATTAGCCTTAGATTTTTGTAAATGGTAAAATATCTTCCTCTTCTTATTGGGAGAATTCAAACCATTAACATTCCATGACAATACTTGTAGCATATTAACGTTCAATCAACCTCATTTCTTAACCCCTTTTTTAATCTAACCCCCCATAACTTCTTTTAGTATCATTTTTATTTTTAATAGTTCAGCCATTGTCTGACTGAGAGTCCTCCTCAGTTGTTTTTGGTAACTTTGGCCCACCACTTGCTTCTGCCGCCTTATCTTCTTCAGGGAGATCCTTTTCAAAAAGATCTTTGGATGGATGAGTTGGTTTACGGAGATCTCCTTCGTATCTTCTTAGAAATTGTTCAGCCCTGACAGTGTCTGTGATCTTGAATCTTTTAGCTTTGAAGAGAAAAGATATACCTTGTGGAAATTCCCATCTGTGTTGAATCCCATTGAATCTCAGCCGTTCCACAATCTCTGCAAAGTCCTTTCTTTTCTTGAGTAGTCTTCCAGGAATCTCCTTCATTAGCCTCACCGGTGTACCTTCTATTGTGAGTGGATTTGAATAGTGCTTATTCAAGATCCGATCCCGATGACTTCTGGGAAAAAGTTGAACTAGACAATCCCTTGGAACTTTATATTTTGTTGCGTAAGCAGAGTTGATTCTGTAAGCTGTTATAATCATTCCTTCCACAATTGCTTCATCTTCTTGGAGAAAATCAGCCAACAACACCTTTAAGAAATTTTTTAAATCTTTCCCTTTGGATTTTTCTTTGAGGCCACATATACGAATGCAGCTTTCCTTTATTTTAAGTTCCAACATCGCTGAATGGTCATCACGCTTTTCTTCTCTCTCTTGGCTTGCTTCCATTGACATTTCCAAAGTATCAACTCTTTTTCTGGTTTCTTTGTTATCCTTTGAATGTTTCTGAAGTTTAGTCTCCAACTTGTCCTGTCGCACTGTCAAAGATGAAATAGAATCCTTCAGAGCAGAAATGGCAACCGTATTTTGTCCAATAACCATTGTATTTTGAGTCAATTCTTGTTTTACTGATTCCACCTTCTGCTTTACTGATGACACCTCCTGAAATGTTTTAGTCATCAGTTCATGTAAAGAGTTCAGGGTGACTTCAGGCTTTGGTTTAGGTATCATCTTTACAGCCACAGATATCCCTGTTTGGACTGGTGAAGTGGTTATTGGAACAATTATAGTAGATGCAGAGGCTCTTCTCTGGGATAGTGAAGTTTGCTGAATCTGGAGCTGCTTAGTATCTTTAAGTAGTCCTTTAGGATGTTTTTCTGTATCTTTTTTGTCTTTGTCTCCCATTCCAAAAAGCCTAGATTGGCTGCAATTTGTAATCCAGAGAGGTGGGGGTGGTGGCACTTGTTGTTTAAATCATCAGTTTAAAAGTCACATAACGAACTGGAAATCAAACCTAGTTCATAGTCCAGACCCGAGAGAGCACTTTAACACATTAGTTTCTTCAGTCTGCTGTCATTTGCCAGCTTTTCTTCATGACAAAAATCTTAGTTGAGCTCTTTAAAATGGTTGGCTAAGCTGGCAAGACTGAATTTTAAGTGCGTCACAGCTGGCAAAAAGCCAAGTTTCACTTTGGAGTTGTAGTGAGTTTTAGATAAAGTCCAGAGTGCTTTCCCTTTATAAACAAATACGCTGTCAGACACCTCAGTCGTGTAAATTTTTAGTAATAGTTTAAATGTAGAAAAAAACTTGCTGTGTAAAGATCAGGGTCTCCCCGCCGCTCTTCCCGGCTGCTTAGGACAATAATGGTGCCCGCTCCTCGGCTCACCCGTCCGAGCGATCGTCACCGCTTCTGCAGCAACGACCGCTCCTAGGACAGGGAGCTTACCGGCTCCCATTCAGCATCCCCTCTTGCGCAAGGGGTGCCGCTTGCTAGGTGGGGGGGGGCGGTTTCCCTGCCCCCCGGCAGCTTTGAGCCTGCCCGCGATGAGTCGCGCGGCCGCGGCGATTCCCCCCCAATCCGGAAGTTGTGGACCACCTTGATACATTTGGAATTACAATCTATCTCTTGAATATAAGCATCTCAAGTTCCTCAATTCTATTATTCTGTTACAAACCACATTCCATGTACAAAGCTTTGCTAACCTAACTTTTAAATCCCCCCAAAAGAGACAAATAAAAACATTTTAAAGTTATACTTCAAAAATCCTCTTGAGTGCTTATATTTCTGACCTTTTATAGAAAATAAGGGATCTGTCATAATTAATGGCAATGGTGTCATAACAAGCTATAAGTCTCAAATGGCGTCATAACAAGCTATAAGTCTCTCTCTCTTTCTTTCTTTCTTGGCTACCCTCCACTTGGAGAAGGGATGCAGAGGAGAGTCTGCAATGTTAATCTTGGTGTACAGGCACAAATGTATGGGAGTAGGCATGTACAAATCCTAAGCAGCCCTCGCATTCCCAACCATGGTGTTTAGGGGCAGTCTTAGATGAATGAGCCTGTGCCTGCGTGTGTTTGTATGGGCAACATCTGCTTAAAGAGTATGATGCTTCATATCAAGTCGCCAGATGCAATTCTTAGGATTCCTTTGAAATGTGAGTTGAGCTGAGGGCTGAGAAGTGGTGATGCTGTGGCTTGTCTGTGAATATGTCACCCTGAATATGTCACCCTGAGGCCCCTACATCCCTTAACTTCACCACTTCAGCTGTTTGTCTGAATGCACCCTCACAGTAGGACTAGTCATCTTTCCAAAACTACTCTTCGAGGTCAACATTAGTTGCCCCCTCCACCTCTATACTCTTAGAGGGAAGGCCAAGAATTGAGTTTCTGCATTCCTTTCTCACACTTCAGGGTCAGGGTCACTGTTCACAGGAAGCTGGTCTGACTGTTGACCATCCTGAATCACAAAGTAAAAGATTTACTTCTTCGAGACTGTCAAATCTGGTGCCTTTCACTAATGCAACTTGCATTTAACAGAAGCAACCAGGAGCAAGTGGTGAGTGTGTGTGTAACAGAACTGCATATTATTTTGCTTGATTTATCTGGGTTAGTTTTGCTGTCCGTTGTTTTCTTTTGTCTAGCTTTCCAGCTATAAACAATATATGTTTGGCAAGGGATAAAATTCTCATGTGGCCATCTACAGGTCACCCAGATAACTTGACGTTTGCATTAATTATGCTGTGTTTACCCTTAAAGAGGGACTGTTAACTCATTCAGGCCTCAGAGCATAAACAAAGACATGGGGGGGGGAAGCAATGAGAAAGATTGTTTGGAAAATACCAGCATTTAGGAGGCCTTCTTTAAAAAAAAAAAAAAAAGTCAACCCAAAGACTCAGCAAAAATATTCTGAAAAGGTAGACCATCATTCTCTTCCCTTAATCTATTTTCCCTTGTATTTTGACATCAAACGCTGCCTGTAACCTAATCTTCTCAGTGTTTGATGTGGCCTTAGAGACATGACAATTAAGCATGGCTTCAAAACATTAATCCCAACAACAGGATCCAAAAGCAAGCAATGTCAGAAATCTTCTCCAGCAAGAAACACTTTCAATGTTTTATTGCAGAGGAAATGAGTTAGAATTGAAATTTGACCTATAAAGCCTTAAACAGACCAGATCTGGGATACCTTAGAGGGGCTTTCTCCTATAGGTACTCCGTTCCCCTGGAGTTAACATCAAGTGGAGGTGTTTCTCAGGGGGGTTGTCCTCTACTAAGCATTTTGGGTGCCAGAATTTTGGAATTCCCAAAAGAGATCTATTAGGTCTGCTTTATAGCAGTCATGAGGCAACTTAGGGCGGAAATTTATCTCTTCCGCCAAATGTTTTGTTAGCTCTGAACTCATTGTATTTATCTTTGTTTGGCTACTATTGGTTGTATGGGCAGTTTTATGAAGCATATGGTATTTTGCTATCAGAAACAGTGCCTTACTTCAGTGATTATAACAGCATGGTAAACAGAACAGCTTCACTTCACAACCAGTCAATGAGAATGTAGGTCTAGATGAATATGAGTGAGGAGACAGTTCCATAGCTAGGGTGCCACCACAGGAACAAGCATAACCAACTAATCTCTGAAGGTGCGGAAACACAGAGAAGGGTCTCAGCAGATTATCTTAATTGCCTGGCAGGTTTCTGTGGAAATTAGTAGCCCTTGAGAAACCCTTCTCCCTGGTCATCTTGGGCTTTTCAGCTCTTTGAAGTGTCCCCTAAAAAAAAAACAATTGCCAGTGCAATTTTGTCTTTCCAGACTGGATGAAGTATGTTCCCAATTTTGTTCTCACAACAACACTGTAAAATAGATTAGGTTGACAGAGGATGACTGGTCCAAGGTCACCCAGTAAAGATCATGCCAAGCAGAGAATTCTAGGGAAGGGTCTGGGTTCCATCCTTGCTACCATCAGGATGGTGATTTTGATCAATAGCACAGCTGGAATGGAACATTTCCCCCTTTTCATTTCTATAAATATATTGCATTTATAAATATATAGTACCATATTTGTATTTGTATGGAGTCTTCTTTGAAAACTGCAATTTTTATCTGTAAATACAACCTTGAGTCATAGGTGGACCCGAGGTTGAGGCTCAACCACCACACCGACATCAGCAAAGCCAAGAAAATGCAGGGAAAGCTGAAACCACTTTGTAAGCAAAGAACCTGACAGCCTGCTGAAGTTCCCCGTTCCCCTGTTTCTTTGGATTTCACCATATGGACACCATTGAAACCAGAATAAGTGTACTCGTGTCAATGAGATCAATTGAATGAATAGGTTGCCAGGTCCCTCTTTGCCACCGGCGGGAGGTTTTCGGGGTGGAGCCTGAGGAGGACAGGGTTTGGGGAGGGGAAGGACTTCAATGCCTGGTTAAGTGTATGTTCATTCATGTGTGTGTGAGCCCGTAACATGGACCTTACTGCATTGGGAACATACAGTACTACTGCTATTGTTTAACAATAGTTGGAGCTTATCAGTAATTAAATTTGAACATTTAAACGCTGAGATATGTTGCCTGGCAAAATCCCATGATCTTGGTAAAACTGCAAACACCATGTATGGAATACTGAACTGGTTTACAATCCACAGTGTAACTTCTTTTATGTAAATGATGGGTATTTTCCCACAGGAGGCTTGAAATTGTTTGGTTTTTAGTTTGTAATGCAAATGTATAGTGCAATAATGCAAGAGCCTCATAGGCACTTTTTAGAATTAAAAATAAAACTAGTCTTAAATCTGTTTCGGTAAACTGCTTTGGCCTAATAAATGGGATAGTCCAATAAAAGTGGCAAAGCCTGAATTTGGACTTTTTCCCAATTCCCTGCCCACTTTAGCCTGCGCTATTGATACTTTGCTGCTCAGCTTTGGACGACCTGTTAGATTTAGGGAGGAATCATATTACCTAATGTGTTTGACTTCCAAAGGCATGGGGAAATGCTTTGTTGTTTTACCTGGTAAGCCCACAAATTGTTTAATTAATTTTAAGACCCAGAGAATCTTCTTTTGTGAAACTTAGAAGACTTTATTCTCAAGCTAATTGTTTTTTAAAACTAGCTGGTTGTTTCAACCTCAGAATTTCAAGCCAATAAGTGCAAATGTCAATCATGCTGGTTTCTAACCTTTCTTTTTACCAATAACACACTGGACTTTCCCCCACGTTATGTTTTTCAAGTGCAGCCACTCAACATTTTGCATGTGTGCCTTCAAACGTAACGTGTTCTTCGGACATGCTCGTGTTTTCAGCTGCGTACATTATACACTTATTCATGTTCAGCACAGAGAATTAACTGTACTTCTCAGCACAGGGGCACACACTGGCAATGCTTGCAGCTGCTGTGGTACAACAGGGAGTGGCCCTCACTGCCATAGCGGTGTTTCTCTGGCCCAAAACAACGCTGGGTTCCAGCAATCTAGGCTTAGATCCAAAGAACCGCATGGACTCTGCCATTAAACTGTTATACCCGTGCCGCCCAATTGGTTCTTCCCAAAATGTAACTTCTTGGAAGCATCAGCAGAAGGAGCTGGGGAGGGGGGGGGGTTCCAGGGCAGCTCTGATCTAGAAATAAATCTCCCTTTGCTTTGCATTCCAAAGTCCAAGTCTCTATCTCCAGTAGGATTGCCTGGTCCCTCTTCGCCACCGGCGAAGGGACTTCAGTGCCATAGAGTCCAATTGCCAAAGCGGCCATTTTCTCCAGGTGAACTGATCTCTATCAGCTGGAGATCAGTTGTAATACCAGGAGATCTCCAGCTAGTACCTGGAGGTTGGCAACCCTAATCTCCAGCAATTGTTAACTTGGGGAATTATTATAGAGAATCAGCCCATAAAACGAAGTCTGAATTGCATGAATCTGAGCGATAACTTTTTTTTTCACAAAAGAGGGTATTTTTTATTATTCTTAGCAGTATTCACCTTGAAGGAATATGAGGGAAGCATACACTTTTTTTTACAGACAATATATAAACATGTTGTACATAATTAACAATAACTTAGTTCACTAATCCAAAAATTAAGCAAAAGAATAAAAAAAAATAGAACAGAAAATACTGCCAAATCTTTATGCTGATACAAGTACAAAATAATTTAAATCCTGTCTGCGGTTCTTCTACGCTGCAGTGACTGACAATATATTGCACTTTGTCGACTGTGGATCCTATCCAGCAAGTTTGCCTGCTGTGTACCCTCCGTTCGTTTCAGTGGGGTTTGGACAGAGCTCACCCCCACCCCCAGAAGTCAACAGCGATTGATCGTACAGCAGCAGCAGCAGTAATGCTGGTTAGATGGCTCCCTAATATCAGTAACATCCCTTGTCCTCACATCCAGCCGCCCCAACAGTTCCAATCCTAAAGGAATTTGAATGGTTTACAAATCATGTCTAACTGTACCATGTTTTAAAAGCCCCCCCCCCCCCCACGCACACACATACAAAGGGAAAAGGAAAAGGAGTTGTTAATTTCCATCTCGGTCAATAGCAAATGTGATTGATCTCAAGTAGAATTCTCTCTGTGATTATTTCTACTTCTGTACAAAGTGCAGCTATTTGTGCCTACACAGACCAGAACAAAAGAGGAAAGCAGTTTTGCTTTGGATGGTTGGTCCTTCATTCTTTAACAAATAGCTGAATTACATATTTGGCGGCGGGTGGGGGGACAACAACATACACCCTTTTGTTTTTGTTTTAAGCAGACTTTTGCAGTTAAGATACAATTGGCTTGGTTAAAAAAAACAAAAAAAAACAATAAAAAGCTTGTCACAGAGTTAAGCTTATGCAGTTTACATTGTCAAACCCCTCTGCTCACAGGGGCATTTTTCATCAGAAATATAGCTAAATATGTACATCATATGTTATACTGGACCTTGTGATCATGAGAGTCATCAGATCATAACAATTAAGAGAATACACTTCACACTGGAAAGAGCTTTATTTTTCAGTTGTTTACGTACAATACGGTTTCAAAATGGGAGACGACTTTTTCCAACATTGTTGACTTTCGTTAAAAATAAAAAGATGTGCTACAGGAAACAGTTGGCATACCCCCTGTTCTCCCCATTAGCAGATTTCCTTCCCTTGCTCAGTATCTGTTGCTGCATTTGAACAAGTGTAACAATCAGAAAAGGTTCCTTTCTCTCTGTCTCTCTCTGCCACCCTGCTGTCTTGAGGATCTTCACACTCTTTCTACCTCTCATGCTATCCCAATTGGGAAATCTGTCACGACATGCATGCTTTATAGAGAGCAAACTCAAACTATGCTTGGACACAATATTAAAAATATAGTAGCCGATTAGCAAGGTAAGATGTCTTGTATCTTGGTCAACCTGTGCTGATTCAACAAATGAAAAGATCATGACCGATATTTGCCATGTTAAGGTTTTCCCTGTGCTGTGTATAATCCCCAAGAGAGCAATCCACCAGAGCAAGAGGTTGCCGCTCCATAACAGCATACCTGCTTTTCACGTAGAAGACCTCAGGTTCAATAATTGGCAGCTCCTGTTGAAGAATCTGGGGGGAGGGGGATCTTGTCTAAAAGCTGCTGCCCCCACCAATCAAAGCAGACATTACTAGGCTAGACAGACCAGTGGTGTGAGTTGGTAGGAGGCAGCATGCTATTTTACCACCTTTACTTATATAAAACTGAGAGAAGACTGAGCGATGATATGATAACCATCTTCAAGTACTTGAAGGGCTGTCATATAGAGGATGGTGCCGAGTTGTTTTCTGTTGCTCCAGAAAGTCAGACCAGAACCAACGGGTTGAAATTAAATCAAGAGAGCTTCCATCTAGATATTAGGAAGAATTTTCTAACCGTTGGAGCGGTTCCTCAGTGGAACAGGCTTCCTCCCTGGAGGTTTTTAAGCAGAGGCTAGATGGCCATCTGTCAACAAAGCTGATTCTATGACCTTAGGCAGATCATGAGAGGGAGGGCACCTTGGCAATCTTCCTGGCGTGGAGTAGGGGTCACTGGTGGTGTGTGGGGGGTAGTTGTGAATTTCCTGCATTGTGCAGGGGGTTGGACTAGATGACCCTGGTGCTCCCCTCCAACTCTATGATTCTATGAACACAGGCATTCCACACAAGACCTACTGAAATGACAGCAGCGACGTCTGGGGTGGGGAGTTTGAAATTCCAAAGGGAGTGGGGGCTTGAAATTCCTGGGGCCTAGTGCAAGACGATGGAGATTTTCAAAACAGCCACTGGGGCTTCAGAAAAGTTTCTTCTCATGATTCTATCCGATGGTGGGGAGAGAAAGCAGAGAAAGAAGCAGTGTCCAAGAGCAGAGGGGGCAGCCCTGCACTGAACAAGTAGCTGGGGGGGTATAGGGCAGAGCATAGTGGGTGGAGCAGGTATGGACTCAAGGCGCGTAGCAGACGAGGGGCCAAGTGGGGTGGTCTGAAGCAGTGACATCTCTCTGGGGCAACTGTAAGACGTATGCAGGCTTTGGGACAGTACAAGGCTGCTGTTTTATTATTAGATCTTAGTACAGCATAACACTCAGAGTGAACAAGCAGGAGGGGACTAGGACAGGCTGCCTGGTGTGTGGGGCATCAGTTGTTGCTTCCTAAAGCCCCTGAATGCTCAGAGAAGCTTGTCAGGGAAGATATCCTTCCTGTATTTTATCCTCCAGCTGATGCAGGATTGTTCGTTATGAAAAACCTTTTAGCCGTGTGTCCAGTGTATATGTCTTCTTGCAGGATGCCATGCTTCTTTAAAAAAGATCTTCACATTGAGGAAAATAAGCTGCAGAAATTACATCAAAATAATCCGCACTTTGAGGCTACTGTAACCTATGACAGCTACAAGTTTCCCTCTCACACACACATCCACTTCCTAGTAGTTTGTTTGTTTTTAATCTAAGAGCAATGAAGAAAATCAAAAGAATGGCCATTAAGCAATCAAAAATAACTTTTTCCTACTAGGGTGAACATTTCTTTTTAAAAAATAAAATAAGATCCACAAATACATGCAAGGGTTTTGAAGCTCTTTCTGGAATATGAGCAAAATAAATAATGATTTTTCTGCGTCTGATTTGTTTTCTTAAAAAGTAGATTTTTATAAAGTTGTCCATTTTTTTCTTCCCCCAAAACAAAGTCCGTGATAGAAATCCAGCATGGGTGGCTACCACTCAGCTTCCTCTGCCTCGGGAGGCTGCTAATCTCTTTACAATATTCACAGTAATTAACAAAGAGAAAGGAAAGCTGGCTCCAGCTTCTCCTACCGCTTCAGCCACCTTTGCTTTCTGCTGGGACCAGCAGGTATCCTATCAAACAGGTGAGTTCCTCTTTCTCCTTTTACCTGAGGGGGCAAAGTGCATAACAGGCACCATTAAGCATTTCTGCAGAAGACCCATCATTGCAAGGTCCAGCACTAAGAGTTGAACCACACTGGAATGAGATCCCCTTTTATTTTCCCTTCCTTCCCTACATTCTCTCTTCTGGGCAGAATCGTTCCTTGGTGTCATCTTAGGCAAAGCCCAGTGTTTTTAGGTCTTTTTTGTTAGGGTCCTTGGATCTTCAGATTCTATCCCATGGCTGTGACCATGCTGGATGGATGTGGGTGTCCAAATGAGATGCTGGAAGATGGGTGAATGGGGGTAGGCGTTGGTAGGATGTGTCCAGAATGGCTGAAAGGTGGCAAGTGCCCCATGGGTGCCATGTGACTGGCAAGGGCAGCAGCGCTGAAAGGAGAAGACTTCTCTTGCATGCACTTGGAAAGTTCTTCAAAACACTCAGAGCCTTTCTTGCTTTTCTTGGATTTGTTGGACATTTTCCTATTTCTGGTCTGGATTCCTTCCTTCTTCATGGTCAAAGGCCTGTTCACCTGCAAGAAATGAGAACATCAGGCTCATGTGAGCAAAACAGCCTTCTTAGGCAAAAATAAAAATAGTGGGACATTTTTCCCCTTCCCTAAGGAGAATGTAAAAAAGGTAAAGGTCCCCTGTGCAAAGCACCGGGTCATTCCTGACCCATGGGGTGACGTCACATCCCAACATTTACTAGGCAGACTTTGTTTACTTGGTGGTTTGCCAGTGCCTTCCCCAGTCATCTTCCCTTTACCCCCAGCAAGCTGAGTACTCAGCTGGGTACTAAAGAGAATATACTTTCTTTTTTTCCCCCTCTCTGTAGGTTTTAATTTTGTTGATTTCATTAATGAAAGCCACACACCAAAACCAGAGCTACAAAAAACAAGTAGGTCTGAATCTGGCAGCGTCCAGCCCACCTTTCCTTGGATGTATCCTTAACTTTCTCTGATTTTTCTAGGTAAAAAAAAATATATTAAAGCATAATACCCTGACCCACATTCACTTCTCAAAATGAAATGTTCAGGTTTTAAGAAAAAAAAAGTCTCTAACTTTCACTATTATATGTCAAAATATATAAAATGTTTCCACGTTGGGAATTAATCTGAGCTTTTTTTAATGCTTTGCAATTTTTTTTAAAGCCACACTTTCCTAAAGATACCCCGGTGGGATTAACCTTTACACGAATCCATTTCAAATGGCCTCTGAATTTCTGAAGAGACAGAGAGCGAGACATGGTTTCGTTATAACCAAGAGCTGTAACTCTATTTTGCCTAAATTACCCATGCTTTAGAAGCCAAGCTAATACATTGTAATGTCACTGAACACAGCATCACTGTGCCAACAAAGAATAGCTGTGACTTCCCAGGGGAACTTTAAAGAGCTTTTTTATTTGGGAAAAAAAAGAAGCCCTGTACACATTGAATACAAGGCTGGTGGACGCTACACAGTTAAAGCATCAATCTCAGCTAAGCAAGCAAAAAGACATGCGGTGAGCAAATACTCACATTGTGCAATTTATAGTAAAGTCCACAGGCATTACAGACTGGGTCCCCGTTTGCATTACGTCGCCATAAGGTGGTGGTGGTTGTCTGGCAGTTGGCACAACAAGTTCCTGCTCTCCTAGCTGCTGACTAATGAAAGAGAGGGGGGAATTGTTGAAGACAATGGTCATTCCACCAGCAGAGACACACAATTCTAATGAAACAAATTAAACAAAAAAAATGTAATTTTAAAAATATTTTCTTTGGGATTTTGGTAGTTTTTTAAAAATAGCAATCTGAAAACCATGCTCATAGACAGTGTCCAAGAACAAATCTATAAATTAGCTGGTCTCATTTTACTATCCAAATGTGTCCAGCTGGTAACATGGGATGTTTTGACACATAACATGTTTTGTCCATATACACTGGCATTCTGATTCAGTACTTTCTTGATGGTGTCGATCCCAGTGTTCATTTGCTGGCACCCTACCTGCTTTCTCATCCTTTGTATGCATGAACTAAATGGGAAACTCCACCCATGCATAATTCCATGTGTCAGAATGGACACAGCACTCTGGATTGTATGTTCAATATTGAAAATTACAGAGGAACTTGGTTCTTGTAGGTTATCCGGGCTGTGTAACCGTGGTCTTTGATCAACACAGCCCGGATAACCTACAAGAACCAATGAACTCTGACCATGAAAGCCTTCGACAATATTACAGAGGAACTGTCTAAAACTATCCAAATAAAGAACTTTGCAGTAGCAATAACACAGAAACTGATCCCAAACATTATTCTAAACCTCCAACCCACTTTTCTTTCCTTTCAACTTGTGTGTGTGTAAACTGCCGTCAAGTCGCAGCCGACTTACGGCAACCCCTTTTTGGGGTTTTCATGGCAAGAGACTAACAGAGGTGGTTTGCCAGTGCCTTCCTCTGCACAGCAACCCTGGTATTCCTTGGTGGTCTCCCATCCAAATACTAACCAGGGCTGACCCTGCTTAGCTTCTGAGATCTGATGAGATCAGGCTAGCCTGGGCCATCCAGGTCAGAGCTTCCTTTCAACTTACTGGAGTATTTATAGTACAATCAATGCAAGATACATCACAAATCATTAATATTTCCACCAAATGGAACAAATGTTCTGTGTCCCCATCCATCCCTCATGAAGCCCTACATGAGTGCAGCTCAATAAATGCCAGTTATCCAGATTTCTGATTTCCCAAGACATTTAAAGAAATCAACTGTACTCTTGCCCCAAAGTGCATTTAGTTCTAATCAGGACAAAAACTATTTAATTTGATTACAATGTGTAACCTGATAGTTTCATGTATTTAGGTAACTAATTTGGGGTTGTTGGTTTTTTAGAAAAACCCTCTGACCCTTTGGATCAAAATATCTCTCTGCAACACAGCCGAAACATCAAGATTTGAAATGTTGTGCTCAGTATACGGCCTATCATAAACATCTATGAAGATTCTGGCACCATTCATTGTAGCTTTCAGTAAAAATGTATGATTTGTCACTGCCCTTTTGCAAGTGAAAGGAAGAAAATGAAGCTGGTCCTTAAGTTTTGCTATATATATGCAGTGCAATCCTAAACATGTAAACTCAGAAATAAATCCTATCAAGTTTAATGGGACTCACTCCCTAGCAAGTGTGCTTAGAATTGCAGCCTTAGGAAATCAAATAAAGTCTTACAACAAAAACTGCTGACACACTACTGGCTCCATGAGTTTGAAAGAAAAACCAAGTTCTATACAGCTTAAAGGTCTGTGAAGCAAGCCCAAGCTATGCTGAAATCTATGGGAAAAAATCCTGTTTACCCTTGTTTTATAACTTTGCTCAACTCCAAGGGGAAAAAAGTTTCTCAGCTCCTTAGCATGAAAGAAACTAGAGTAAGATGTACATTCACACAAAACTCTCATTTTTTCCTAGATTGGCACTTGGCTGGGTGACCCATAACCCTGGAAACAAAGGGGTCATTTTAAAAGTTTTTTTTGTTGTTGTGAGAGAAAAATGCACCCTCTCTTTTGGGAAAGAATCATCTCTACAAAGGATTCAAAGGTATCCTGCTCCAGGAAATAGCTTCGGCACTCTCCATTTGGTGCAAACTGGCAAATGCTGTGAGGAGATATGTATTTTCTAGCACATATAAGGCATAGACCATCTGGTCCTCAAAACATTCCACAAACATGACACGGGACATACACCATGCAACTCAAACTGATGCGGATCTAATTTCTTGGGGCTCAGTTCCCTGGAGATTTCTGAAGCAGCCACAAAACGGCAACTATCCACAGCATTGTGGCAGAATAAGGGGGGGGAAGGAGGCACGATATAGCCTCATCTCATCAGATCTCAGAAGTTAAGCAGGCGATGGGACACCATCCAGAAAGACTCTGAAGAAGAAGGGAACGGCAAACCACCTCTGCTTCTCACTTGCCTGGAAAGCCCCTTGCTGGGGTTGCTAGAAGTCTGTTGTGACTTGACAGCACACATATATGTACGTGGCAAAATGTGAGACAGAACAGTGTTCTGTATCCTTTAGAGCAGGGGTGCCAAACATAAGACCCGCGGGCCAAATCCGACCCCTTGAAAGCTCTTATCTGGCCCATGAGCCAGCCAAGGCAGCCACACACACACACCCTTATTCTTGATCTGGGGTGGCAAGGCATGGCCCGGCCAAGTGACATTTATGTCATATCTGGCCCTCGTAACAATTGAGTTTGACACCCCTGCTTTAGAAGAAAGCACCTAACCGCACAGGGCGAGAACTGTTCTCCATTCCCTACCTTCTAACCTTAGTTTCAAACAGACTAAAACTTAGAAGCATAAGAATAAGGGGCTTGACTATCTTTCCTATGAACAGCAAACACTGATTCTCCAAGTCATAGCCATTTTCCAGTATAAATGGAAGGTTGATAATGTGTCTGTCGATTCTTGCAGTTTCATCAGGAGTATTGTAATGGAGTGCATTTTCCTTTATCCTCTACTCTCAGAGGTGAGAAATGGTAGTGATATACTGATATTAATTTAGTTTTTTCAATGACTATTACTACACTTGGCATCAAGAATGTACTAGGGGCTGTACAGCAAATATATTTTAGTCGTAAGATTTTTTTAAAAAGGAAATCAGTGCCCCTAGCCCTTTCAGAAAACAAAGCAAGAAAGTACCCTTTAAAAAATCTTGAGGTAGCCCTCCCATGGGGCAAGCTAAAGCTGTTACCTGCATGCAGCACAGTGGAAGACGGGCACATATGACCCATAGAGCACAGTCTGCCAGGACATTCTCCTGGGTAAGCACTACTGAAATATGCAAGACTGCGCAACAGCATAGCAGCCAAAAGTGGTTATTGGGGGGATCAGTGGGATTTTCTGTCTCAGGCACCAAAATGTTTTGGGTTATCCCAATTACAGCATTACTATTTGCAACTGAACCTTTTTTCAGAAGTTCCTTATCACAATTCACTAGGCCTGATTCACAGACCTGTGAACACATGAAGCTGCCTTATACTGAATCAGACCCTTGGTCCATCAAGGTCAGTATTGTCTACTCAGACTGGCAGTGGCTCTCAGGCAGGGGTCTTTCACATCACCTACTTGCCTAGTCCCTTTAACTGGAGGTGCCGGGGATTGAACCTGGGACCTTCTGCATGCCAAGCAGATGCTCTACCACTGAGCCATGGCTCCTCAGCCAACTGCTGTGCTTCTCATCCAGTGATCAGGGCTAAGGTCTAGAAGTATATCATATCCCTGATCAGCTGCTCAAGTGGGGTAAGAGATGGGGGGAAAGGAGGCTTGGGCTCAGTTCAGCAGTCTCCTTTCTTCATCGTGACCAAACAGTGTAACACCGCTGGAAATGGGTTACCAGTGATACCCCTCCCTGCCTTGGTTATATGTATGGGGAAAACAGAAAAAGAAACATCAAACTGTGCAACCAAATTCTCTGTCTGTTGCTACTTCTTGAGAAAGGGGCATGGCTCAGTGATAGAGCATCTAACTTCAATCCTAGGAATCTCCAGTTAAACAGGTCATAGCTGATGTCACAGCTGTGCCTGAGACCCTGGAGAGCTGCTGAGCAGACAATACGAACCTTGATGGACCATATTCTGTGTAAAAGACGCTCATGCTAGTTGATCAAAGACAAGAAAAGCTTCACTCAGAAGTCTGAGTACAGAAGCCCCTAGTTGCAATGGTCTGCTATTGAGATAATATTGACTCACACACACACAATACTATGTGCAAGTAGTTTGCTGTATGTAACCCACCCCACAAGCATCAACCCCTTTGTACCTTCATTACCACACATCTGCCTGACGATCCTTGTCATTGGATCAGGATGCACCTCTCCTTACAGAACTACGCCTTCTAGCTTTATCTCTAATATTCCCATTAATATTCAAGCATCCAATTTTTGAAAAGTTTTGGACGTCCGACAGGAAATCAAGGCAATATTGCATTTGAAACTGATAATGTCATTGTTTACAACATTATGTCAATGATCAATACTGAAATGTAGGTTTCCCTACCCCAATTCCCTGATCAAATGAGTAAACAATGAAAAGGCAAATGAAACATAAAATAAAATCTTTAAACGTGCTCCCCAACAGTCCTGGCAGTTAGCTAAGAACTTGCAGTCTCCCTCCAAACTTTTGGAAGCAGAGAGCTATGTTTGCATATTTGAGATGGTTTATTGATACTAGACTCTGCTGCTTAACTCAATGGCCTGTCCCCATTTAGTCCGGCATGGAGTTCAGCCTGCAAGAGACGATAATGTTACACTGTTGTCTTAAACTTTTCTCTAGACGAGTCAGTCACTTCAGAAGGAAAGCAAGTCATTAAGAAGCTCACCCTGTTGAAATTCTGACTCACAGCTGAAATTCTCCATATCCTATCCAACCATTAGATCTCCCACTTTTTGCTCTTGCAATTAAAAAAAAAAAAAAACCAAATGGCAGAGATTTTTAGGCCCCCTAACATTACTCCAAAAAAATATTATTCTTAGCAATTTTTTATACAGCATTTGTAGAATGGAGCATATTAGCAATTTCAAAACAGCCAGCCTGACTGGCATGCCTTGCCTATAGAAACTCTTTAAAGCTTTTAGAGTCAGGAAACAGACACACAAAGTTTCCTTATCTTCAGTGTACAGATATCCGGATAGGAAACTACTACTGGGAGCTTAGAAAGGCCTTTTTTTTTTAATCACTCAAATGAAAATACAAAGTATAGGTGACTCCATGGAAAAATAATCAGCTCTTTAAAAGGGCAATTAGAGGATTGCCTGAAAAGACTAACTAATGTTAGTTTTGCCATGGAATCTATGACTGCAAAATTGCTTTATCAAAATAATTATTGAGCCGATAGCAGCAACTCTGACTCATCTGATTTTTTTCTTTGACTTTCTGCCTTGGGTCACTTTTTGTACTTTTAGGCTGGGAGGGTGGACATGACTAACACTTTCAATCCCAACCTTCTTCTGAACTGTCCGAGAGGTCAAATGAATTAAAGCTGTCCTCTCTGAATAAAAGTGATCGGAGTGCGGCCACAGAAACAAACAGGCAGGCAGAGTTTGTCACACAACAGGCAGAGATCTGAAGATTACACAGGGAGGGGAAAGACAAGGAAACAGAAGACAAACAGGTCGGTCTCTCTCTCTCAGCCTCAGTCCCCTATTTGCAACACAGGGATAATAATACTGACCCAGCCTTGCAGCCCTGTTGCAAAGGTTATAACAAAATAAGATATGTGAAATTGCAATACAAATGTTAATTGGGTGAATGTACACATACAAAAGACACAGTATACTAAACAGCAATTATTCTAATCCTTAACATGAAATGGCTGTGGCTGGAATCCCTGAAACCTGTCTCTAGGCTATGTCGTGACCTCTGCGTGACACGGATCTCATGTACTGATGTCTGTGTTCAGCTCTGGAGCACAGAGATGGGTCAAGCCACAGCCTTTCCATCAGATGCGTGTGTGGTCCATTAAATCACTTAGCCCCTAGTAGAGAAAGAGACACCTACCAGTCTCCGTTTAGGTTTAATGAGAGGTCGATTTTGACCGTTCATTTTGTGGTAGAGCCCGCAGGCGTTACACAGGTAATGCCCAGTGCCGTCTCTTCTCCAGAGAGGGGTGGCAGTAGCTCCACAGTTGACACACTCTCTGCCTTCTAAATGGAAACACGAAGAAACCGGATTTCTTTCTTTAAAAACAAATTCACAAAAGCTTTTTGCATTGTCCTTTGAGGCATAATCCAGAAGTCAAAACAGCACATTATTCAATGCATTTAAAGGGGTGGGGGGTGGGAAAGAGATCAGTGAAAAACCTTTACAGTGCATGCAATGAGGGTCTAAACTCTCTAGATCATCTCTAAAGCAACACTGATTTACAAACAGCATTTTTATTTTAAAAAATTATCAGAAAAGAATTGGGTCTAATAGAACTGCAATTATTTGAAATGCAACATGACTGGAAGTGTCCTGTTCCACTTCTCCCTCAATCTAGGTCAGCTCTGTGACTGTACTCTCCCCGTCTCTGAAATCTAAAGTAGGAACAGCAACAATTCTACAGGTTGGCAACACAATTTGGAATTGTTACTTCAGTGGAAAGACAACTCTCTCCCACCCAAGCAGCCCCAAACTTATCCGGTGAATGTTTCCTTCTCTAAAATATTGAAGCAGGGAAACTGAAAATGACTAGATATCCTAAGTGATATAAAAAGAATCTTTAACATATCATTATACAGGGGGTGCTTTTAAACTTTTTCTTTCTTTAGTAATTTATGCTTTTCTAAGGAAGTTCTGATTTATGATGTACATTTTCTGTTCCTGCCTTTTTCATATTATTATTCTTTACATTTACTGGCCAGAGGATGTTCCAGATTGGCCTGGTTTAAAAGGCTCTATGCTTCTTCCTCTAAGCACACACACACAAAACCAAAAAAGGTTATTTGCTACAAATTCATTTGCTTGCGTCTGTTCAATCCAGAAAATTCTTTTAACACAGTTTATGCAAATCATGCCGTATTTAATGCAGAGGAAATACACTTTGGCCAGTAACTCGAGCAGGCTATGCTGAGTTCAGCTGCTCCTGTGTCTCCTTTAATCTTTGGAGTGGGTGGTTTTTAAACAGTACAGGCTGGAGTGAAAAATGAGGGGACTCTGTGAAGCTGAGTTCCTAGCTTTTGTCCCTCCTTGGGCAGGAAGCTGCAGGAGTCGCCTTGTCGTGAGTCTTGGTTTTCCTACAAAAACATTACATGGTCACGAACTCTCCCCAGTTCCATCTACAGGACAGGGTCTCCATTACAAAAGTTAGGAAAATTCACATCTAATAAAAAAAACTTATATTGAGGGAAGGGAGGATTAAGGGGAGACTGAGACCTAATTCTCCAAGGTGGCTGACTATTTATGTAGTCTGGAGCAGTTTACAAAAGCAGGAGCAGAATTTTTCTCAATTATATTTTGTTTCTCTGTGCTGGCAACAACAACAGTATTTCACTTACCAGGCAAAGTGTGACTCCCCCCCCCCCTTTCCCTCTCTCACTAAAGGGAGTGATTTGAACTAGAGATCTTGAGGCAGTAAAACATGTGATATTTTTGTTGCAATGCTCATAAAAGAGATCATGTTTCTGAATTATTAGCCACTTTGAAAAGAGATGTGTGTGTATACATGAATATCCTGTTTTATTTTGCTTTACGGTCACATTGCTGGAATAATGTGACCATAAAGCAAAATTAAATTCATCATCTTCTGATAAAGGATTAAAAGAAAGAATTTTAATGTAGCAAAATGAACACAAACAGGGTTCGTATTCATGGGATTATTATTCATTAAATTGATATATTTTTAAGGAAACTGAGGTAGAAAGGAGTTTCAGGAATGAAGTTTTCATGTGAACAAAATATTAAAGTGACATGTTTAACAAAAAAGGGATAAGCAGGAATTAAGATTATATGTGTCACTTATTTTCTTCCAGCTTTAATGGATTCATTTAAATTAGTATTTACAAGGTACCTTTAGTAGTGGCACTGGTATGTAAACTATATTTGAACTTTTGCTCCCTGTATGATCTGAAGGAAGTCAGGCCCTCTGGAAGTTTTAAGAAAATGGCCTTGTAAATTTCAGTCCTGAACAGTTCCTTCTTTGCAAATTGCTCTGCTTAATAAAGATGCACTTCACTGAAAATTAACAAAAGCAATTCAGTGGAGATACCCCAAAAGGAGGCAAAGAAATACATGATCTTGCCAGGCATTTCCAGTGAATACAGCTGGCCTTGGCCTTTATGTTGCTGCGTTAAGAGATTTTCCAATATAAACCCTGATTTGCATAATTCAGATCTGCCAGGGTTTCCCCCCCCCCCCAACGGATTACTGTGTCCCTCGGGCCCAGACCGAATGCTGCAGAGACCAGTGGCTGGAATTTGAAGAGCCAGACAGCTTGCCTACAACCAATTAGCAATAACAAACTAAACTTTGGAAAGCAACGGATGCTCCTGCTGTTCCAAACTGCTCCTCCGTCCTCGTGAAATGTACAAATACATTCAATTTGGTTTCTTATTGGAAGTCAGCAGTGTAAATCCACTGAGGCCCAAGCGCTGCATATTTAAAAAGGGACATTTCAAAGTGACTTAATCCAGATACTGACCCACCTTTTCACACATTTAACTACCCTTTCATACAGACAGGCCGTTCAAGGAGTTTAACAAATGGCTCCAGCTTTATAGGCTCATACATGCAATGGGGCTGGTAAGTTTTATTCTGAATTAATAAGGCCGGTATATGAAAATAGGCCCATAACTGTAGTATTCGATTTACTTTCCTAAAAAAGAAAAGATTTAAACTCCCCTAATTAATTAACCCTATGTCACGTTTTGTCTTCTTTGATTTATGAAATATGTCCTACCACAGAATCCCCGAGGCCTCCTAAATTAGGAGCGCTTTTGATTATGGGATGGCAAGAAGCAGGTTGTGGCAATCGGCGAATTTGGAGCACTCCTATCTCATGAATGACAAAGGGCAACAAAAATCAGTTCTGTAGTTCGGGGTGGGCTTTGAATTCAACGGGTTTCTGGGGGGCATCGCCTAACCTCCTGGCCATGTGTGTGTGTGAAGTGCCTTCAAGTCGCAGCCGACTTATGGCAACCCCTTTTGGGGGGGGGGGGTTTCAAGGCAAGAGACTAACAGAGGTGGTTTGCCAGTGCCTTCCTCTGCACAGCAACCCTGGTATTCCTTGGTGGTCCCCCATCCAAGTACTAACCAGGGCCGACCCTGCTTAGCTTCTGAGATCTGACTGAGACCAGGCTCGCCTGGGCCATGCAGGTCCGGGCCGTCCTGGCAAGACTATTCTCGATTTCCTCTTCCCGTTCTCCCCTCCCCTGGCCCCCTTCCTAAGCCCTGGGTGGGGTGGGGTGGGGTGGGGGGTGAGGGCGAGGGGGGGCTGTCCCTTACCTGAGCAGGAGCGGGCTTTGCTCCGCTGCTTGGGGGTGAAGCTGGAGGCGGGCCCGCCGAGGAAGCTGCCGGGGTGGAAGAGGCTGCCGCCGTAGTCGTGGGCGGCGGGCACGTAGGAGGGGTAGGTGGGGATGGGGTGGTGGGTGGCGGGCTGGGCGCCCATGGAGGCGGCGGCGGCGAGGCTGGCGCGCAGGGGGCTGGCGCTCTCCATCTTCAGGCCGGCCTCGGCCAGCCCCACCTGGTACTTGAGGGGCTCCTTGTCGTCGGGCCGGCCGCCGGCCGAGGCGGGCGAGGCGGCGGCGCTGCCGGCGGCGTGGGGGTCGGGCGAGACCTCCTTGGGCGGCGTGGGCGGGAAGCCGAAGAGGTGCGAGGCGGCGCCCGAGGCCGAGCCCCCGCCGCCCCCGCCCCCGCCCGGGTAGGCCGAGAGGGCGGCGGGCGGCGCGCCGGCCGCCGAGGGGTGCAGGGGCCCCTTGGCGAAGGGGTTCACCGTCCACGGGTTGTGGTGGTGGGCCGCCGAGAGGGCCGCCTTGCCGCTGTCCAGCCAGGGCAGGCCGGGGCTGTGCAGCAAGTGGGGCCGGCACATCTGGCTCCCCGTCAGGCGGGCTGCGGGGCGGGAAAAGGGCGTCAGTCGGCAACGGGCCCCCCCCCCCAGCCCGCCCGCCCCGCTATGGCGCCAGAGCCGCGCCACGGCCTCCTCCGCGGCGGCCCCTCCGAGCGGCCCACACAACTCCTTAAAGGGCCAGGCGCGGGGGGAAGGGGGCTCCGGCCGGGAGCCCGCCGCTCTTGGCCTCCGGCGAGCCCACGAGAGCGGCGCCGGGCCGCCCAGCCCGCCCGCCCGGGAGCGAAGCCCCTTCCCCGAACCCCCAAGGAAAGCCGGGCGCCGGGACTCTCCTCCCCACCCCACCACCCCCTCGGCCGCTCCCCAGCCCAGCAAGCGCCGAAGCCAATGACCTTTGGCTTCTCTTGGAGCCATTGCGGCGTCCCCCCCCCCCCCCAACACGCACCAGGACGTGTGTGCGCACCAACCCGGGAGAAAGGCTTCCCGACCGGGCTGGGTTTCAGATCCCGGAAACGGTCTCGCCTCGCGTTGGAGAAGGGGATCTGGAGGGGTCACCCCCCACCCCTACCCCCGCTTCCCTTTCCTTTCCTTCCCTTCCCCGGCCTCCAACATCCCCTCCCCTCCTCCTCTCGCCGAGGGTTTTTCCCCCTCCCCAAAGGCTTCAAGCCCCCCGGACGGCCCTCCTCGCCGTTGCTCCGCAGCCCTTCCCGTCCCCGCCGGGTGCAGAAGAGCGAAAACCCCCGGCAGAAGCGCCGATGAAGGAAGGGGTGGGCGGGGGGGGGGCAGATTTACCGTGCGCCTGGCTGTAGGAGACCCTGGCTCGGGCATGGGCCGGGTTGGCGTAGTACGGGTTGCCCTGCGAGTCCAGGTGGTTAAAGAAGACGTCCACTTCGTCCGGAGGGAGGAGCTGCGCCGGTTCCATGTAGTTGTGAGCCAGTCCCGGGTGGTGAGTGTCCGGGTGTTGCCCGTTCAGTACGGCGTGATGGGCCATCCAGCGGGGCTGGTCCGTGGCGACCTCCATGGCTGTGGGTTTCTCCCCCGCTCCACCCCTAAACCCCGCCCTCGAACCCAAAACGGGGTCTTTTTTTCTCTCTCTCTCTCTCCCCCCCCCTTTAAGTTATTGCTTTGTTTTTAAATGGTGCAGCTCTCGAAAGGATGGACGGTCTCGGCAGGGAGTCAGAAGTGACCGTGTCCCTCTTTTGAATAGGGAAGTTGTTGCCAGACGCTTCTGCCACACACCTGGGGTCACCACCTGTAAGGAGGAAAGCAAGATTAGTACAAAGTCCACAGAGCGCACCTCCGGCTATATCCAACAGATGCACTTCGGCAACATTTGTTGTCATAAATATTGGGGGGGGGGGGAGATGAAAGAGGGTCCCGCTTTTGTACATCTCCTCTCTTTCCCCTCCCCCCCAAAGTCTTAACTCTTGCAACTTCCACTCGTCCCAAACCCCTTTAAAAGCTAGCCGTTTCCTGTGTTGAAAAACAGCACTGACTTTTCCGCCGTTGTCATTAAAGCCACTTTTCACCGATGTGTTTTGATAAAGGGGGAAAGGAAAGATCGTCCCTTTTTAAAATTTACGCTTCCTTGTAAAAAGAGTCCAGCTGAGATAAACTGAAAGCAAAAATATATATATATATATACCACCCACCCGTATAGGAGCTTTTACAAACACACACACGCAGGCACACACCAATAAGCCGAAAAGCGCTTTCTCCTGCGGGATAAATCCAGCCGCCCTTCCCTTCCCCCCTTCCCTGTTCAACTAACAAACATACTTACAGAGAGCTCTTCCGAGCAGAGTGAGTCTAACTCCAAATGTTTGAAAAGTTTCTTTATGAGGTTGTAAACGAGGGGTGGGGGGGGTGACGGATGATTGTTTGGAGGATGGAAAAGCAGGAAAAGGGTGAGTGAGGGAGAGGCGAAGGAGGAGAGCAGAGAGAGGAGGGCTGGATGGAGGCTCTTACTCGGATGGCAAGCTCCACTGATTCTGGCCTTTTTTGTCACATCCCCAAAGCATCCTATGTCAGCCCTGGCGCCAGCTGGACTCAGTTCAGTAGACATGAACTAGGGGCGACGCACAGGCTAAGAACCTCCGCCCAGCCAATCAGCAGCTCGGCGCCCAGCCCGGCCTTGCGATTGGCCCCAGAAAATCTACATTCCCCTCATTTACTCCAAACAGCGAAAAAGCGCCGAACCCGCCAAAGACTCTTCTCCCCCCACCCTCCCCACTCCCCTGCACGCCCTCCCTCCCTCCCGTGGCCCTTTCTCCTTTTGCTCCCCCCACCCACCCCCCACACACAACAATCGTCCTTCTCCCCACTCTAAGCGTTCCCTTTAGCAGCTGGGTTCGACCTCTATCAGAGATCGGCCTGCTTCGGTGACAAGTATGTGTTTTACTCAATGCAAAGCCAGCCCTTCGCACGCACAGACGCACACACCAAGACTGGGGGCAACTAAACAATTTGAGGAGATCTGGCTGGGTGAGGGGGAAAGTCGGAGTAAATGAAGAAGGTGTCCCAAAACGTTTGGGGGTGGGGAACGATGCCAATTTCTTAACGGAGCCTGGACAGCTACGGTTTTAAACAAGAGCAAAATTGCTTCCGTTTATTTCCTTCATATATGTATATTTGAATCAAAGCATGTGTCACGCTAGATATTATTTTTTAAGTGTGCCTGCCTGTTGCTTTCCACTGCATTTCAGTAATCTGCTGCTTTTGTTTTCAGCTCGCCATAACTGCAATTCCGAGGGCATTTGGTTCACACTAACTGTATGCAAGTAAATGGAATTTCTTGCGAACAAATGCATTCAGGGTTGCAACGTGTGATTTTCCCCACTGAAAACCAAGGCAGAGTGTTCTGTGTTTATCTTATTTAACGATCAAAAATAAAGTACAGTTTATTATTTAAAAAACAAGCTGCTTTAGTGACATGGGTAGAACTAATAAGATAAAAGCAATGAGTTATCAGTGTGTGGATTCAATTCTTATTTTAAAATACCAAGCAGCTTCTCTACAGGAAAAAGAAACTAATTTTGAAATCATTCCTAATGGAAGTATCGACCCTGCGAGTATTTTGAAGTCTTTGCTCAGGAAGGTTTCCTATGGGTTGATCTAAACATTTTTACCTCCAAGGAAGACAGTTTTGGAGCTCCCTGTTTCCACGAGGAGGCTAGGAGATTTCCACTGGCTGGAATACCCCAAATAAGACCACACATTCAATTCACTTTTCACTCCTTATGTGGTATACAAATGATGGCGCAGGATAAGATTTAAAATATATTCAAAATCTTGATTTTTTTTTAAAAAAGAACTCTTTGTATAAACTATAACTTCGTTGTTGCTAGTTTTTTTTTAAAAAAAAAAATCTTCCTTAAATTCAACTTCTGATCATATGAAGCTACCTAAACTTTTTAGGCTCCTGATTGATCTGACTAACAAGGGAGCATTTGCCGCTTGATCAGCAATCTGTCTCCGATTGCCCTTGCAACATTTAGCTCATGGGGGTGGTGGATTGGGGGGTGAGGGAACTGTTTGATCGGCCAATATAAAGTCGATGTTTGTTACAAACAGGGTTTTGTTTTTAAATCAAATCTATTTCACAATACAGAAGACACCATTAGTGGCCATAATCTTCGTTTTACCGCTCAGGGTTTTTCTTTTTTCTTTCTTTCTATTTTTTTATTGGGTTTTTTTTTAAGTCTATCGCTTAGTGCACAAGAAGGACTGCAAACCTTCTTTCAGTGGAGAGTCAGATTCTCTGCTGTGTTATTAGTGCCCATCACCAGCATTGCTAATATAAGCGTTTGCTTTAGAGTCTTGCTTTGCCTTGTTTCTTTCTTGCTCCGGATCAAATGTCTAAATCCTTCTTTCAAATCCAGAATTCTTAAGAGCCTAACAAAACCTCTTCCCATCCACCTCCTACGCCTTATTTTAATTTTTTTGCTTGTCCTGCACAAATAACCTCTCGGCGCGATTTAGCGATGGACGGTGGAGTTCTATTCAATCCTTCGCAACGGTGAAAAGAGCAAGGGCGCCTACCATTCTCACACGATTACAGACTCTCTCCCCCGCCCCCCAGATATTTACTGGAGATCGCATTCCGCCTTCGTGCCTAATTGCACCGAGGTAGCCGTGTCCTCTTAGTACGCTTTCCCCCCATTCCTCTTTCAGTGAACAGCATGCCTTCAGGCAGGTAGATTTAGAGATATTCTTGCAGATTGATCAGTAGAAGACACAGAATTCTGGCCAGGGAAACAACCCTTCTTGGGTTATGGAAGTTTTGTTAAACGTGTTCAGGGCAAGAGATGTTTTTTCGCCCTCTTTACTATAAGACTGTGTTTGTTTGTGTTTGTTTGTTTTTGGCGTGTTAACTGGACTTGTCTCTCGCCTTTTAACAGGTATCCCCCTGTTCTGTAAAAGACACCTCAGACTGCTATAAGGTGTTTTTGCTGGTGAAGTGATTGCCCCCCCCCCAATGCCTTAACCTTGTAAATACCTCATGACACTCCCAGCAAGCACCTGCTGGGAGGTGGGGACTCATGGCCAGCAGATCTAACGAAAAGTGGCTGATGGCGGGGGGGGGGGAGAGGGCAGCGTGCTCAGCGGACCCCTGCCCTGCTCCTGCATGGTGTGCAGTGCCATGCTAACCAAGCAGGTTTATTAAGTGGTAAGATCCACTGAGCTCAGAGCTTACTCCTTAGTACCAGTGTTCGGTATTGCAATATGAAGTAGTTCGAGCACCTATGACTGGCATAAGGCTCACGCATGTGAATGCAGGCCCCCCTCTCTTCCGGGTTAGCCTTACAGGCTAGAAGCTACCCTCCACCCCTCTTCCAGCCGCAGCAGGTAGAAGCTAGAATAAATGACTAAGAACATAAGAATGTAAAAGAGGCCCTGCTGGATCAGACCCAGGCCCATCAAGTCCAGCAGTCTGTTCACACAGTGGCCAACCAGGTGCCTCTAGAAAGCCCACAAACAAGACGACTGCAGCATTATCCTGCCTGTTTTCCACAGCACCTAATATAATAGGCATGCTCCTCTGATCCTGGAGAGAATAGGAATGCATCATGACTAGTATCTACTCTTGTGGTGCAGATAATAATTACTTTGGGGGGAAACAGAGAAATTTTGTTTCCTCTCCTTTTAAATGCACCCCCCATTTCTTGCAGCTCAGTCCTACGGTGTTTACTCGGAAGTAAATTCTACTGAGGTCAGTGAAGTTTACTTTTAAGTAACAGCTTCCAGTTTAATATGTATGGACTCGGAATAAGCCCCACTGAATTAAGTTTTTGTATATTATTGTACAAATATCTTCTTTTAAGATATTTCTCAGTCTTACGCTCATTCTTATATCAGGGACTTATTAAAAAAAACCTCAGACTTGATTTACAACCAGGAAGCGTTACAAGTTCCCAGACCAGCCCTTTTTTCTTCGGCCCGCCTCTCCCCCACACCCTCACCCCCTATCTTGGCATCCTATCAAACAGGCCTAGTGTGGACATCCAGGTCTAAGCTGGTGCTGAGAGTGGCCAGGTGCTGGCACCTCGGGCTGGGCGCAGAGTGGGCAAAAGAGCCTCGCACACCAACAGAGGGGCGCCCCTCAGTTTGGCTTTCCCCAAATCTTCACTAACCACCAGGTTGGAGGGCAGCCCTGGCCCCCATCCAGCCTGCTTGCTTCTTCCTCGGCCTTTCATGTCCTTTTGCTGTGATCCTTCCCTACATTCCCCCCCAAAAAACACGCCCAGCCAGGCCAATGCATTTGAATGGATGCTAATAGACCTGGGCCGCTCCTCTCCCCCTCTTCAGAATCCTCAGTAAATTGCTAGCGTAATTTAGCATAGGTGTTTTCTTAATATTTGAAAGGAAGGTACAGCAAGATGCAAAGTGTGCTTCACTTTAGGAACAGAAGCGTCATTTTCCCTATCAGGTTAAGATGCTGTTAATGAGAAACTCATCTAACGTGAGTCTAAGTCAAAGCTCTTTCATCTTTGGATCTTTAAGAACACGCACGCAACACGTTCGCAATATAAACTGCACTTCATATTCCCAGTATCCTTGAAGGATATATATATATATAAATGGTAAAAAAATATTTACTTCTCCAAGATACCAAAAGCAAGTTTATGTCACATTTTTTCCCATTGGGCTCTTGTCTACTTCCTGTAGTCAAGTGATAAGCACCTTTGATCTGTACACGTTTATGCAGATGAACGATTAGAGAGAAAGAGAGAGAGACAGACAGGGAGAGAGAACTCTGCATTTAGCTGAGCAGGCAGACATAAATATAAACCAACCTTTGCAAGTATAACTATCATCTCCCCTCACTAATCCCTGCTAAATGTATGTTTGTATTCTTTTTAAAATGCCTGAGCCTTAGAATTTGTTCAGAAAAGATAGAACTGAGGTCACATCACCATCCCACCGGTGCTCCAAGAAGACCCGGCCAAGGCTGGTTTATTTCAGACCGGCAGCAAATCTCTCCTCTCACACACCAGTCTGCTCCATTGCCCAGGCCACAGTTCGCTAAAGAGGTCAGGTTGTTTGAACCACTTCCCTTGCCAACTTTGCTTTCTGAGGCTGATTCCTAAGAAGGGCATCGCTTTTGCCAGCCGCCCAGGGCCCCCAGCAGCCTCCAGACCTTGAAAGCCACCAGTTTCAAGACTGGACGGCAAGTAGACAGAGGCCCTTTATGCACGGGAGGTTTTGCCTTGTATTTGCCGCTGTCTAGATGCACATTTTTTTCCCATCCAGATTTTCAAAACTCTGCATGGGGGTTTATTTTTGAGTTCTGAGAATTTGGATGGGGAAAACGTGCATCTAGAGAGCAGCAAATCCAAGACAAAACCTCCCATGTGTAAGTGGCCAGACTCCTTTTGAATCAACAGGCTTTTTAGTCAACAGGCTTTTTAGTCAGGCATGTTTCAGGTACCATGTTTAGCTGTCTGCCTCTTAAGAAGAGCCAAATTCCGGGGGAAAGCGGGATGTGTGTATTACACAAACTAAAGTAATGGGGTCAAGTCCCTGTTCTTCCTTTCCATAACTGCCGAGCGTTTTTTCTCCATTTTAAAAATATGGTTTTAAATAAGATGCTGCTCTAACCTGCAATTCTGTGGAAGGTCGGATATAGCCATTCAGATATATAAAATCCATAAGAAACAGAAAGGGCTTCCTTCCAACTCCTGCATAGAAATTGACGGTTTGGGCGTGGGAAAGGAGTCAGGGTTGGGGACTGGGGGAGGGGGGGGGAAGACTCTGTGCTTGACCTGCATTCGACTAAGTCTCAGACAAGACAGCTTCCAAACGTTTCAGATGATCTCATGCTCTTTTTTTTTGCACGGTGTCAGCTCTTCGCCATTTCCGTGCCCAAGGAAGAGTTCTGCGCAACCAGAAAACTTGCTGTCTTACCAGCAGACCCGTGCAACCGAAATCCCCTCCAAAAGGTGTGCGGCCTGGTCTGTCGTTTCTGAGAATTAGGCTCCCAAGTATACTACTAGGTTTTCTGGGATTATTTACCGTAACACCCCCAACACACCACATTCTAAGGAATCCTAACTTCAATTGTCTACGTTGGGGTGTGTGTTGGAGCAAATGTGTCAAAACAGGCTGCGAACAAGCGGGATCATTCCTAGAGTGCTGGGGGTATGAATTCCTCCTTACAGTTGCACGCCACGACTTCGGGGTGTGCGAGATCAAATTGCATCACCGCTGTTTGTGGATGGGTGGCCTGCGAAACGACAGTGCATGAATAGCTGCCGCCCAGTGCGCGCTTGCTTGCGTGCGGCGGACAGGAGAGGCGAGGGGAGAGGTCCGGCTCGTGTCATCCGGGAAAGGCGAGCCGGTCCACTGGCCTTGGCCAAACCGGGGGACGCGAGATGATCAGCGTGGGCATCCTCGGCGTGGATGTACTTCTCCCGGCGCTCCATACCCACCCCGTACATTAGCTCACTTTTTCTGAACCGGGGGGGGGGGTGGAGATTGACAGCCGGGTAATTGGGCCAGGGGAGGCTGCTGCTCCCCAGCCAGGCGGCCCAGTCACTGAGACGCCGGGGCCGTGACGTCACCCGCCGCTGCCCAATTCGCCAGGAAATGAACTTTTTAATCATGGTCAGCAGCATCGTCGTGGAGGGGGGAAGAGGGGCGCCCACCCTGCCCCGCCGCCCTTTCTCCCCGGGGACAAAGGGCTTGGGGCGGGGGTCCCCCCCCCCCTGCGCTCTGCACCGAGGCTCCAGCCGCCCGCCCCCTGCCCCTTGCCTCCCGGTCACTTTCCCACCCAGACAAAACAAGCCCAGATTGGAAAACCAGGCGGGCGGCGAGGCTGGGCGGAAGGCACACGCAGCCCCAGCAGCGCCCTTCCTCTCCCGGCCGTCCCGGCCGGGAGAGGAAGGGCGCTGCTGGGGCTGCGTGTGCCTTCCCGCCCAGCCTCGCCCGTGGCGACGGCCTCCTCCTCGCTTTGTGCCGAGGAGGAACCTTTTCGCAACCCCGGGCGAGGAGGAGAAAGGCCTGCCCGCCTTGCTGGCGTCCCAGCCTGTCGCGGGCCTGGGCTGGGGTCGCTGGCCTGGAAAAGACCCAGGCGGATCTAGCGCTGCAGGGCTCCCGAAGGAAGGCAGGAGGGCGGCCGGGCAGCCGGCAGGTCTGGTTGCCCACTCGGGGTCAATGGACGCCTGGGGAAACGGCCCGGGGCCAGGAGCGCTTCCCTGCTAGCATCGGGCAGGTCCCGGTTGGCGGCGGGGCTGGCCCGAGGCTTCCCCCTCCCCAGGCCCATAACTTGGTTGTTTTGTTTGGTGGGGAGGGGCTACTTCTCCTGATCTCTGCCCCCCACCCCCTCCGCCAGCACTTCAGGCACTATTGTCTAATCTGAACAGCAATGCAAGTCTTGCCCTATTCCACAACGTTTAACCCCCCACCCCACCCCCGGGTAACGTTGGGAGGGGGAGAGAAGGAGCGAGGAAGCGGCAAATTCCTCTGCCTTAGAACTCCAGGGACTGAGTCAGAAATCGCCCCCTTGGGATAGGGGGAAGGCCCAGATAGCAAACAAAGGCCAAGGGCGTTGGAGGGCGGTTCGGTGTCAAAGCAAGTCCGCAAATTGTGCTCTACCCCCAACTGCATCTTTGCAAGGGCTTCACCAGACCTGGCGAGAGACCTACGTGTGTGTGTGTGTGTGTGTGTGCGCGTGTGAAGAGAGACTAACCCTCGATCTTGATAGTTTTGCCCCTGTTTCATCTCTTTCTTTTGCCTCCACAACAAAAGTAATATTGGAGACGCACAACCGTTTCATCCTCGAGATCAAATGGAAAGATATAAAAACATTGTTTTTCTTTCTTCCCAGGATAACATCCATTCTAACCCTTAGGAAAAGTGAGACCTCTCACACACCCACACCCGGAAAAAGAACCTCTTTCCAGCCTTTTCAGTTTTGACGTTTAACAACAACGACAAATATTAACGGTTCGTGCTTTTCATTCATATATGCGAGCAAGCATTGCCCACTGGAAGTTGCAAACATCCCAGCAACCAAATGGAGACCCTCCATTGCCACACGGCGGGATGTTGTTATTGTTCCTCCCCTGGATACCGCCATCGCCTTTCTGTTAAAGACCAGCATAAAAACATTCATAACGATTGACTATTAATTAATACCATCGTTTTAATTATTGCCCTTCCCCGCATTCAGCAAGACCGCGGTTTTTTTTCCCCTTTTTTTGGGGGGGGGGGAGCTGTTTGTTTTAGACAGGTGATAAAATCGCAGTTAACGAGCTGATAATTCGCCCTTGTTTGTTTTAAAAGACAAATTGTAAAGATTAATCAAACGGCTTGATTTATGGCGAGAGAGGAGAGACCCCACGGCTGCCCAGGAAACTCCCCTGAAGCCCCGCGTGTCAGGTTACGCTGCAGCCGGCTCCTGCCACTTCCCTTACCGCGAACCAGCCGGCTCGCCGCTAGTTCAGCAGCCTCTCTCTCTCTGCCTTATAACATTTAACACACTTCGCGAGCGCCCCTGGGGGGTGGGGGGGGGAAGAGAGGAGAGCTCTTCCCGCAGCACATCGGCTACAAATTAAAAAACGCGCCCGGGCAAAAAGAAAAAAGAAAGAAAGAAAAAATTAATCCGTTATGTCTGCGCATAGTTTTACAATACAGAATTCTTGCAGCGCTCACAGTCGCTTTTGTCATTTTATAGATACATTCTCTTAGCGCATAGGCTCCGCGGGCAAACCGCGCCTTCCCTTTCCCCCCGAGAATCAGCTTCTCTCTGTTTCGTTATTAATGCCCATCCTCAGCACTGCTAATATTAGGATTTTATTATTAGCGCTTGTTCTAGAGCCTAGCGTAAGAACCCTGGTTACTGTGCCTTCTTTCTTGCCTGCTCCAGAACAAATGCCTAGATCCTTCCTACAAATCCAGACGTTGACGAGCCTAATAAAATCTTTTCTCACTGCCTCCCCCCTTTCAGTATTGCTTGTTCTGCACAAGTAACCTCTCCAGGAGATTTAATGGGGGGGGGATTTCTGGATTCTTCCTGAGAAAAGAGCAAGGGCGCCTACCATTTTTGCGCAATTACAGATGATTCCCCCCCCCCGATATTTAAAAGATATCAGATTCCCCACCCCACCCCTTCGTGCCTAATTGTAGCAAGGAAGCCCCAAATTCTTCCTCTCTGAACTTGTTTTCAGCCGTCTGCGCTCCTTTGTAAACCCTTTGCTTTCAGCAGATCTGCTCTTTTTAGGGTGGGCTTGTTATTAAATGCCTCGCTGCAAACGAGACTGGGTATAGGGAGCCAAAGAGCAGGGCTTCTGCAAGCGAGTGCGTGTGTTGGGTGCCCCCTTATTTAATTAATTCACTCATCGGAACATAAAACTAACCCGCACAAGGACCGCGGGTGAAGGAGCTTAACTAATTTTCCGGGGCTGAGATTCAACCCGCTTCACACGGCTGGTTAAACAACTATCCTGTCAATTTTATTAAAGTCCTCTCTGGAGAGCGAGTCTGCTTGAATGGGCAGCCGACTGCAGCACCGCCGCAGCCAGCCGGCTCCAATCCCTGAAATTTCTGCGTGTGCCAAAGAATCAGCCCGCTCCGTCTCCCTCCAAGCCTCCGTCCTAGATTGGGTGTAATAGATTGCTACAAGCCTTAGTGGAGGCTATCCATAGATACTCGGGATGCCAGACTGAATTGTGGGGGAAGGGGGGAGACTGTTTTAGTACACTCTGCAGAATATGTTCCGAAAGCGTTGATGAATTAGGCTGAATGTTCAGTCTGTTTGTGTGACCGAGAAAAGGATGTGGAGGGTATGCATATATAAATATATATATTGTCCCAGTAAAAGCTGATCTGCTCTATTGCCTACACAAGGCATTCTTGCTGATTTATCTTTGACAACGCAGGAAAGCCTTTTGAGCCGCAAACAATTGTTCTCCATAAATTATCTGTATTATCAGGGCTGCCCCCCAATATTTCCAATTCTAACATACTACCTAAATATGTTTTATTTGGTTTATAATATTTATTCCTGAGGGAATCGAGACACACACCCCCATTGCACATTTGATTGTTTTGATTTGATGGGCAGATGATGCCATGCTTTGGAGGTGAACCCCCTACACCCGATCGCGCGTTCACGTGTGCGCATGCATGCACGCACAGATATCTTTTAGCAACTGTTTAGTTAGTTGTGCCTTTCGAAATAGGCAGGCACCTGTGTCTGCGATAAGGGGTGGGGCGGGGAACCCAAACCCCATCGCCAACAGACATAACAAAGACTGTTTATTTACACTCGCCGGATTCTGACCCCCTCGCCCTTTCAGATTGGAGCCCCATTTATCTCCATTGAAGAGACTTTTTAAAAAATAACTAATGAACCGGGAGGCAGCCCTGACTCCCTAGGAGATCTGCCTGAGAATCACAAGACCAGATCCAAGAGAGCATCGGTCATTAGCCAAGGACTGTCTCCTGGGTGCAGATACCCAACCTCCGGCTCTGCACGCACCCACAAGTCTCGCCCCTCGGTTCCGGCTCAACATAACGCTCTCGGCCTTCCTGGGGTCTTCCCTCTGGCTTCGGCGTTACGCGAGAGACCTCCACCCACCCCGGACTTCTGAGAGGTATTGCGTTCCAGTCGCGTGTTAGCCATCCTTTCATCTCCTGCTAGAAAAGACTTCCTAATAGATCACCTGGTCGCAATGCAAATACGAAGGATCTCTCTTTCTCTCCCTCCCGGGCAGGGGGAAAATGCAGACCCGGTCCAACGCTTAGAACTTCCTCGCCTCCGCCTGTCCTCGACAATCCCGTTTGGAATGGCAGACCCCCTTCCCCTTTGGCTCTTTGTTTGCTGATCCAGAGGGCGAACCCCAAAGGCAACATTCAGTTCTGGCTTTCGTCTCTCTCTCTCTCTGTCCCCCCCCCCCCCGCTTCTTCTCCCCCCTGGCTCTTAATAACCGTCATTCTTTCCCACCTTTCCTGTCTGCTCCAGCCGCCTTCAGTCTGCGTCGCCGCCCAAAGGACAAAGAATCTTGTGGCACCTTCAAGGCGGACGCGTTGACGGCGGCCCAAAGCCTTAAGGGCCCGGCCGGAGCCTCTCGGCCCGAGATGCGGCCCTCCGATCGCCTCGGAGGCGGCCCGGAGAGCGGACCTGACCATCGCCAGGAGCGCCGGGGCAGGAGAGTCGTCCCTGCCAGGAGCTCGGGTATACTCACAGCAGCCCCGGGTGGTGGTCTCGCAGGACGCCCGTCCGTCCCCTGCAGCGGCGGCAGCGCCTCAATGCCAGCATCGGGGGAAGGGAGAGAGTTTGGGGTGGGGGGGGGCGGAGTGGTAGCCAAGGAAAGCGAGCCGGACCGGAGGGCTGCGCGAACGGCCAAGCTGCTGCCGACGCCGCAGCCCCCTCGCCGTCTTCCAACGAGCGGGCCAAGCCAGGTACAGAAATAGAAACACGCACAACTAGTGGCGTCAGACCCACACTCACTCTCTCCCCCCTCCCTCCTTGCTCTCTCTCTCTCTCTCTCTCTCTCTGGCTGTGTCTTCCGGGTTGGCTGTCCAGCCGAGCAACCGAGCCCCCCCCCCCGCCCTCCCCAAGGCGCTTGCTGCAGCCGCAGGTACAGAAGATCGAGCGAGTGGCGTCGGTCCAGATCTACTGTCCTGGTATAAACGGGGGGGGGGCTACAAGTGAGGGGGGGCACGCGAGGCATTTCCCCTCCACAAAGCCATCCCTCACTTTCCCCTGGAGTTTCCTGAAGTTCAAGCCTTTTGAGTGCTTCACTCGGAAACAAACCCCCGCTCTGTGTCCGTCGAGGCTTACTCTGAAGCCGGTGTGCTCAGGACGTCCGCTCGCATTGTTGCCTTAGACGGCGGGAGTTTTATATCGTAGGGATCGTCTTTTTGACGCCGTTTTGCTGCCTTCTCTGCGTTTTGGCTACTTTTGCTCAGGGCTCTGATTAAAACTTAGACGCCCCCTCCTCTCTCCCCTTCCACAGTAGCCGATCGGACAGACCATACAGATCATGCATCCAGGTGATGCCCAGGCTGGCCCGGAGCTGGTGCTTCCAGCAGGCAAAATAGCCTCGGGCACAAACAGAAACACCCCCAATTAAGCTATTATTTCCCCCCCTTTTGGGGGGGGGCTATTCGCAAATTCTCACTCGCCTGCTTCTTCCTCGGCCTTTGGTTTTCTCTGGTGGGATTGTAACCTTCCTACCACTTTCTCTTTTAAGACCTACCAATGCGTTTGAACGGACATAAAACCACCGCATCGACTCTAAACTCTGATGTTCTATTTGAGCAGCATTAAGAAGAAGACAGGAAACAGGGAAAATATTGGGAAAGAGTGGCAAAGAAAGAAAGAAAGAAAGAAAGAAAGAAAGAAAGAAAGAAAGAAAGAAAGAAAGAAAGAAAGAAAGAAAGAAAGAAAATCCTATTTCTTCTCCCCACCTCAATCCCTTATAATTTCAGAATCAGAATCAGATAACCTTTATTGGCATAATCCCTTATAATTTGTGTTTCACATTCCCTCCATTTGAGACAGCTACTCATTCGCTCCTCTCACGCTTAACTATTCTATCTTGCCTTTTAGAAAACCCTGCCCAGCAGATGCACCTGACAGCTTGTAAATACATTTTGTTATCCTGCAATTTGTCAGTCACTAAGTAACAGGCCCCCCCAAGGGCAGTCTCTGCCTCCTCCCCAGCTTTCTGTTTCCTTTCACACCAGTTTCTGAATCAAAGACCAGTATGTCGCCTATCAATTATTCCCTTCTCGCTCAGCCCAAACCACGCTGGCTGAGCTCGAAACCCACATACCGCTAGATGTAGAAATCCGAAGAGATTCCGACCGAAGATGGGGCTCCTTCCATTGTTAAACTGATTTCACGCATATCGGCAAAATATTTCTTTACAGGGGAGATTTGCAGCGCTATCCTATACAGGTTTTCCCAGAAGGAAGACGCACTTTATTCAAAGGGGCTTATTCCCAAGTAAATGATTTTAGGACTGCTTGGTCTTCTTTCCCGGGCAAAATTCTTTTCTGAAGAAAATTATCGGAGTTGAGGCAGCAAGAATGAACCAGGACGAACAAAAAAGGAAAGTCTGGAAGGGATCCTGAACAGGGAAGGGATCCCCCATTTACAGATTAGTTCCGATAAATACTAATTAGAATTAATTCAGTGATATGTGAATGATTCTATGAGGGAAAGTAACTGAAAATTGGGAGTGAACGGATCCCTCATGGATTGAGGAAGACACCCGGTGAGACTTGGACATTTTAGATGTTCAGAGACAAAAAAAAACAAAAACGAAGTCCAATTCGATCTTTCATCATACTTTTGGAGTGCAAAGAGAAACTGAGCCATTTTGAGTCCATATTAAATACGTTTTTTTGCTACGCCACAATTTCCTCGAAGCGAGAACGTTATTCGTGCGGTCATCTTGTAATATTAGCACGCTTACGAGGAAAGTTGCCACTTCTTTAAAAGATAGCGCGCAGAGGCTATTTGTCTGCCCCTGATTTCAGACCCACGTGGGAGGCCTAATTTCTCAAACCCCTTCTCTAGGGCAATTGCTATTTGAGGCCTCTTTAGACTGGCATTCATCAAGATGTTTAAATCTCGTCTAAATGTCTCCTGGTCTTGCAGAGTAAATGCTCAAAACCTCCCTCTGGTCTTCCAAGCGATCCAACCCAGGTGTTTGTTTTGTTTTGGGTTTTTTTTTGGGGGGGGGGTTCCACCTCGTCTCCGCGTCCCACAACAGAAAGGGAGCGGGAAGTGAGAGAAGAAAAGTGAATTATTTTTAAAGCTAGCCTTGAGGGGGAGAAAACGGGTGGGGGAGAGGGGCTTGTCGCCTAGTTATAAAACATGCAAAGCTGCGTAAATCTCCCGCACGGGACTGGGACTCCCTAGGCGGGCAGGTGCAGAGGGAGCCGCGACAGAGGGGCTCCCCGGAGCTGCGGGGTTTCCAAAGGAGAGTAAACCCCGCAAAAGAAGAAGAAGAAGAAGAGAATCCTCGCCCTGGTTATGCACAAATCTCCGAACAATAGAGGAGGGAGAGGAAACCGGAGTTGGGAACATTCTTTTTAACACCCCCCTTCTATTCCTCTCTTCACTGATATATATGTTTCCCCCTTCCCAGGGTGGGAGGCGGCGTAATTTTTGCTAGTAACCCCTACGATCAATCTTTGTTTGTGGTTCGTTCGACCTGTCTTTGTGATTCATGCTGTCTCTTTCTTGCCTTGAGTATAAGGTCGCAGCCGACTTATGGGCGACCCGGTAGGGTTTTCAAGGCAAGAGACTAACAGGTTTGCCATTGCCCTCCTCTGCATAGCGACCCCGGTATTCCTTGGTGGTCTCCCATCCAAAGTCTAACCAGGGCCGACCCTGCTTAAGCTTCCGAGCTCCGAGGAGATCCGGCTAGCCTGGGCCATGTATGAAAACGCCTCTCTGTCTTTCTGCCATCGGATGGGTTCTTTCGTAAAGGTGGGTGGACTGAGTCTCCCCACTCCCCGGCCTCGGTAACCCACCCACCCCCGGTGCCATTTAACTAAACGAGGAAGGTGTTTTCCTCCTAAGAGGAGGGGAGGCGCTTGAATTTAGAAAGGTGCGCCTGAATTTAGAAGGGACGTTTCCCCGCCTGGCTTTCAAGACCCTGTGAATGAGACGTTTCCTCCGCAAGGCTCTCTGAAGCCCTTTCAGGCCCCTTCACCCGCGTGTCTTTAAGCACGCCCTGGCCACGCAGACTGCCAGATGACCGCCCCACCTCTTCTTCCCAATCCTCCTTGAAGGATGCCAAGTGCAGAAGTCATTATTCTGTCGTAAGGGGAAGACACCAAATCAAGTTTATTTGACTCTCCCCTCCCCGCAAGGACTGGACTCTTATCTACTTCACGCTAGAAAGAAATGCAGCACCGTTGGGTCGTACCTGCCTTCATACACCCCGCAGACACACGTGCACACGTATTCATAGGTGAGAGATTCCTAGGGCTGCCTTGAGAGAGAGAGACCTGTAATTGGTCCGTCCTTTGGCATTAGAAACCAACCTGGCCCCTTCCCACTCCCGAAACCACGTCCGCTATCCCGGAACCTTTTCGTTTTCGGAAGGGGGGCAATAAAACACCCTCGTCCCGCCGATCCTCCAAGCAGACCAGGGCCGAAGTCATTTCAAAGGCCCAGGGAATATTTCTTCCTTGGACCCAACCCCCACCCCACCCCCCAAAAAAGCTGTTCAGTTCTCACGGGGCCTTCGCCACTCTTTCCAAAGACAAGTCCCTTTGTCCCCCCCCCCCCCCAATGGACTTTGCCTTCCAGCAAGGGCAGCGGGACGCTCAGGGGACAACAGAGGCCGTCCTTGGCTAACAAACCAGCCCCGGAGGAAGGGGCCTCTCCCGGTGCTCTGGCGAGGAGGGCATCTCTTTCGGCAGCCGGCTCGTCCCGCTTTGGCACCGTCGGTCGAGCCGCGGATCCCCCGGCCACACCGGGAAAGGCCCTCCCTGCCCCGTCGGTTCCCTTTCCAGCATCGCCTTTCTCGTTTTGTGTGTCAGACTCTTACCTTGTCTCCCGAGGCGTCTCGGCTTCTTTCTCCTCGAGCTCCTTCTCCTGCTCTTTTTTGTTTAAATTATTATTCGAATCTATCTGTCTATCTATATATTTAAGAAGATTATTCTGATTATTCTGGGGGAGCGCCGGGCTCAGTTCTCAGGTGCCGCCTCCCCGGGCTGGAGCCGTCCGGCGCGGCCGCTGGCACATCTGGATTTGCTGAGCGCGACCACCCTTTCGCCTCTGCCCCGCCGCTCCCTTTGGTGGATCTGAATAAAGAGGAGCCGCCAGGGGGGCCAGGCGGCTGATGAATGGGCAGGAGGGAGAGCCAGCCAGCCAGCGAGCAGGGCTGCCAGGGAGGGAGTCTGCTTCAACCTGGCAGCAAATTTCAGTTTCTCTCTCTCTCTCTGTCTGTCTCCCCTCCCCTCCTCCCTCTCCCGCATTCAAAGATGGCACGGCGAGCCAGTGTGTATTTATGTACATAATAAGGCGGCTCGTCCCCTCGCCTTCATTTGCATCATTACAATATCTGTACAAGCACATCGCATTGTCTGCGGCGTGCACCTTTTGTTGCGCGCCCTGTCACGGGCGACGCGACTTGACTTTCATTTTTTTTTTCCAATGGACTGATATTATACCAAACAGCCCCGCACAGAAGGGAAGGCGACACAAAGGCCTCCCAAGGAAGAGGGGGCCCCGGAGCGCCGAGTCTGGCTAGACCCCCTTCCCCAGCACACACCAGCACCCACACCCTCTCCTCACCCAAGACCTTTCCCCTATTGATTTAATGGTGTGCACACTGTTCCACACCCGCTCCACTCTTGTGGGTGGTGGTGGGGGGGAGACCTCAGCAGAAGACCCTCACCTGGTGGATCACTTTTCTTCTCCCCCCCCCCCAACTTCTTTGGGACTGTTCCTCAGTTCCCCAGCGGAGTGTGTGAAGAAGGTTAAAAAAAGGCAGATAACCCGTCAGCCATTGTTGGAAAATGGGGGGGGGGGAGAAGAAGGGGGGAGGAATCTTGAAATTCATAAATTCTTGGGCCATTAGGCTAGTCAGCCGGAACTAATCGGCTGGGAGAGGTTTGCGAGCCAAAGACGCCCGCGCTTGGCCTGGAAAGGAGGGCGAAATCGTTCCTGTGTTTTATGTTCTGGTTGGGGCTATAAAGACAGGCCTGGGTGTGTTCAGGTGAGATGTTTGTTTGTGTGCGTGTGTGTTTAATTCCTTCACATGCACACATGCCTCCTTCCATCTGGCACCTCTCCCCAAACCAGGTCCCAGCCGCCAAAATCCCCCCTCCCAATTTCACAGCGCAGAACACCTTTTTTCTTTCTTTCTGCGAAGGATGCGCCTGAAAAACAGAATCGGACCAGAGACCAGAATTAATATTGATGGGGGACATTAGTCTTCCCGAGGAAGCCAGGTCCCCAAGGGAGCCATCCTAAGGACACTTTCCTGGGAGTCAAGCCCCACTGGAGTCGGATTCTGAGCAGATCTGCTCAGGATTGCTCTCCAAGAGCCAAGAGCCTGACCAGGTTTTCTCGGAAGGAAGTCCCACTGATTTCAGAGGGATTTACTTCCAGGTCAGCCGGTTCGGGTCTGCGGCCCCATTCCTTTCCCTGGGATCGAAGGTTTTCTGGGTGGTTCCGCTATCTTTAAGGAAGAATCTCCAAGAGTTGGATCCAACCAGTTTTTCCAGCATCCCCTTTGATAATTCAAAAAAAGCCATGCCGAGGACCATGGGACCTGCATGGAAAAATGTCGTGTGAGACAGGGGCTGTAAAAAGAAGGAGAATCAGGCAAGACGGAGTGGGGGGGGGGGAACTGTCCGGATCCAACCCTAAATGTTTTTATGCTCATCATAACGAACAGGAAAACTCCGCAAATATGTTGAAAGAAAGAAGGAAAGGCGGTTCAATGGAGAAGAATTAACATCATAATGGTATGTGGGTTGTTGTTTTTAAAACACCCCCATGAGCAACTACCAAAAAAATCCTATTTTGCTGGCATTTTCTGTCTGTCTTTGTGATACGGTTCAGGAGGGGAAAGGGCCCCTTGATATGCGACAGATAATTCTTATCAGTCCGAAGCAGCCCATCGCCAAAGTAACTGGTTTAATTACCCTCCTGTACCACTCCTCATTCTAGCAGATGAGATACATAACCAGATTTATTCACGTATGTTTTAAATGCCCTGCTTGCAATTCCAGGTACTGGAATCCGAAGGAAGGAAAGGCTAGGGTGGGGAAAGAAAGAACATTCTGGTAGAAAATAGAATTATTTGCAAAACCTGGGGGGCGGCGGAAGACTTAGTGTGGGCCTTGGTAATCCACCCTGGGACTTGAATTTAGCCTTGTGGAGATTTTTAACTCTCTCTCTCTCTCTCTCTCTCTCTCTCTCTCTCTCTCTCTCTCTCTCTCTCTCTCTCTCTCTCTCTCTCTCTCTCTCTCTCTCTCTCTCTCTCTGTGTGTGTGTGTAGATGTGTACATACACACACACATACATCTTATATATAGATGTATATCTATCTATGTATATACATCTATCTATCTATACATCTATATATACACATCTATCTATATGTATATATACACACACATATACATATATGTGTGTATGTATGTATGTATATATATGTATGTGTATATATATACACACACACAGATATATATATACACATACATATACGCACGTCTATCTATACACACACGCACACACATATATATATACATACACACACACACACACACACAGAGAGAGAGAGAGAGAGAGAGAGAGAGAGAGAGCTATGGTTGCTCCCTCATTGTTATTTATTTATGCATTTATTTATTTCTCCATAGTCCAGTCCCCCTCTTCCGTTTCTCTACTTTGGGCTGGAAGTTTCTCAGGCAACTTTACACGGCCAGAGGTGGCCAGAAACAGCTGCAGAGGACCCTCAGCTTCCCCACCATCACCCCCCACTTTCTATCTCTCCCCCCATTGCTCTGAATTCTCCCATTAGGGTGCCGCGATGTTTCACTCTCCCTCGTTGTGCTGGTTAGATTCCCTACTAAAGATGTCATCTTTAAAGTCTGCAAAAGAAAAAAAAGAAAGACGGGGGAGAAGAAAACCGACCCCCCATTTGCCCGGCTTCTTGCAGAGTAACAATCATATTCTACATATTGAAAAATTTGATAGACACCGAATAGCTAAGACTTTTTTTTTTTTTTTTTTTAAGGCAGCACAACCTTTTCAATACTGACTTTTAAAAAAGGTATTGGGAGGGTTAGGGAAAGAATTATATATATAAAAGAAGAAGAAGCCCCCGGAAGCCTGGAGAATATGGGCTCAGCAGCTCTCCAGGTTCTCCCTTATTATGACTATCCAGGAGTAATTTTTCATCTCTGCTAGCTAATCTTTGTTCCTTGTGAAGATAATGAATAGTCCAATCCTTATCTCCCGGGCTCCTGGAGGCTGCAGGAGAATGGGGTTGAACAGGGTTGAAAATTGGTTCCAAAGTGCTGCTGAATAAATGCTGTTCCTTATCTCTCGCTTCCAGATTATCGGGACCCTTTCAAAACTCGCACAACAAATACAGCCACCGCCATCTAATGCATCATTTACCAGAGCAGATCCTCACGCGTTTGATCGGCAGATAGGCAACCGGCGTGGGGTGGGAGGGTGGGTGGGGGGGATAAAGCAGGGAGGAGGGGGCGCGGTGGGAGAAGGGGGGAAATCCATCGGGGTGGACGCCTGGCTTGCACTAATCGCATGCATAAATTGTGCCTCCTGCTTGACAAGGCGCGCGTGTTGGTGCGTTTGCGCCTGGCGCGGAAGATCGGGCACGCGCACCTGTGCGGGGATCAGACCGGATCCTGATGTGGACACGCGAGGCGTGGGGCTCACCGTTGAGTAGGATGCTCTGAGTCCGCTTGGGGGGGGGGAGAGGTGATAAGACTGGGCATGCATCCTCTTAACAGCTGGGCAGAGGCTCATAGGGTACAGGATTTCTCGGGGCATTTATGCACGGGAGGTTTTGCCTTGGATTCGCTGCTCTGTAGATGCACATTTCCCCCTTCCAAAATCTCAAAACTCTGCATGGGGGCTTACTGTTGAGTTTTGAGAACTCAGATGGGGAAAATGTGCATCTACAGAGCGGCAAACCCAAGGCAAAACCTCCCGTGCATAAATGGCCTCAAAGAAGAGGGATGCTAGTTAAGAATGGCTGTGGGGAGTGGGGGGCCTGCTGGAGGTTCTCCGAGGGAAAGGGAGTCTCCCCCCCACCCCCAGATTTCTAAGGTTGGTCTTCGGAGGAAATCTCGCCCAGAAATATTGACCGACTAGTTCCCGGCCGAAGCCACGAAGCGATGGCTAGCCCGGGAGGCGTCGGTTTTCGTGGGACCGCAAGACCAGAAAGCGGATCGGGTGTGACTGCATTGTGGCTCTTTGAAAATGACACCCTGGCTCCTGATCTGCATCATGGCAGTGTGTGTGTGTGTGGGGGGGATCTGGGCCAGGGGGCGTCGACGAGGCGCCGAGTCTCAAGGCAGCCCTGACTTTGAGGTATGCGTCTGTTCAAGGCGCGTCGAGGGACACCTGAAAGTTACTTTGGACAGAAGGGGCGAAGAGGCCTCCAGCTCCATCCCCCCCTCCTGTCGCCTGGCCAGCTCCTGATGCTGCTCCCAAAGGCTTGTCTTCCAGTTGGCAAAGGGCCCCGGTTCTGTTCCCCCTCCCTCGCCACTCCGGGAATAGAAGGGTTAACTCCCTTGCAGACCTGAGCCAGCACACTTAGGGACTGAACCCTTCCATTATGGTTATAAAACACCAGAGTGTTTCGGGTAGGTGGGGATCCCAATTCGGTGCAAGCCCTTTTCTGTTCACACAGATGCCCAGCGAAGGTGTGTGGGGGGGTATTCCCTGGGCGATTGGCTTGGAGGTGCCACCTCCGGAGTTTGCCTGGAAGCCAACGGGCGAAGGGCGTCTTGTCAGTCAGGAGAGGACCAGCTCTGCAGGACCCTTCCTTGCCTCTCCCTGTTTGCTCGGACTGCGGAGTCTGCTTGGAACCAGGGACCCCCTCCAGAATCAGGCACGGAGGACTGGACCCACTTGCTGGCTCCCCCCCTTCACTTCTCCCAGATGACCATGATGGGTTGGGGGAGCGCAGATCCACACGCCAGCCCAACCATTGAACTCCCTTGCTTTCCCCGTGCCCCCAGTCTCTTGGGCCGCTCTTTTCAATTGGAGTGGGGGGAGAAGATCTGTCGCAACACACCAGCGTTTACACCTGAGGTTCTTTCCAAACCAGTTCCACGGAAAGAAGAACTTGCTTACTTCTATAGGGCTATTTTGATGGTGATACAATTTGCCAGGCAAAAGTGTGGGGGGTGGGGGTGGGGGAAGCCTCTCCGGGTCATAAACAGGATCAAGTAGGAGACTTCAGACCGGGTCCACAGATGAGGGTCGGATCACTTGCCCCTTCTCCTTGGTGATGGGTTTAGTGGAAAGGTTAAGACCATCATGCTAAGGCTGACCCAGGAAGAAGAAGAAGAAGAGTTGGTTTTTATGTGCTGATTTTCTCTACCACTTAAGGAAGAATCAAACCGGGTTACAGTCACCTTCCCCTCCCCACAACAGACACCCTGTGAGGTAGGTGGGGCCGAGAGAGTGTGACTAGCCCAAGGTCACCTAGCTGGCTTCGTGTGGAGGAGTGGGGAAACAAATCCAGTTCACCAGATTAGCCTACGCCGCTCATGTGGAGGAGTGGGGAATCAAAACCGGTTCTCCAGATCAGAGTCCACCACTCCAAACCACTGCTCTTAACCACTACACCACGCTGGCTCTCAAGAGAGAGAAGTTTCATGCCCACTGTGCTGCTGGATCTGGCACTCACATACCAAAGGGAGGGACTTGTAGCCCTGCTGTTGCCCTGTCACCGTTTCTTCTCCGTCAGTGCAAAAGGCTCACACGAACACAAATGATGAATGAATGATTGGAGACTGTAGTCTATACTGCTGTGTTTTAGCTTGCTGTCAGTAGGATCCTATCACGTCATTTCTGTACCTCTTAATGTGTCATGCGAACACTTATGCTATGCTTCAGTTTCTTTCTGGTGGCTCCAGACTTCTCAAACCTTAATGCATTGGCTGTTGAAGGTCCCGTTTTGTTGATTGTCCTGTCTCGCTCTGTGTAATCCGCCTGGAGTCCCTGTGAGAAAGGCGGACTATAAATAACATCAACAAATAAACAAGCGAATAACTGAAGACCGGACGCAGGCGTTCTTAAAGAACAAAACCACACTGGCAACCTCAGGGCAAGGCAAAACCGGATGGAACATGTGTCTTTTAGATCCTGCCCCAATAAGAAAGGTGAGCTGGCTAGCTTTATTCTAAACAGCTGCTTTTGCGTTGCGTCTTTCTTTCCTTGAGAGGGAGAGAGACGAAAACTTCATGGAGGGGGGGGAATGAGCAAAATTGCAACCTCCTGGGGGGGGGGGGAAGCCAAGCGCAGACTTCTGCCCCCTTTAAAAAGGCTTTTTTTTTTTTTTGGTGCAAATGTTCAACTTGTACTAATTTTTTTACAGCAACATTCGCAGTTGTTCCGTCTAAAAATGGACCTGTGTTCGTTTATTAATAACCTAAACATTACGTATTAAAGACCTATGAGTGACACAGGATGACAAAAAGCTGTATTTTTCCAATATACACAAGCGCACATTTAATAACCTCCTATTGCATCTCAGCTAGACCTTCTCCCTGATGGTTCCCATGGCAACTGAGATAAAAAAGCAGCCATTTTCCATATCTCTATGAAAGTCTATTATATTGCAGGATTAGTTCATCTTCTGCTAAGGTCAAACACAAAGTCATACAACCTGAAATATTTAGAATCCATGTACATTCATTTTTTTTTTGTAATGCCCTTTCATTTTCTACAAAAGAGTAGGCTCCCCTGAGGTTTTATTCCTCCGAAAATGCAAAGCCAAGCATTAAAAAAAATCATGATTAGCAGCTGATGAAAAGTTCAGTTTTTAAAAAACTATTGTTACATAGGTAGTGCATTACCCATTTATCTCTATCAACAGCAATGATTTCCAGTGATATTGAACATATAATTGGGTTCTGCTTGATTTGCAGGTGGGGAGCGCCACCTTCTGACCATTCATGGAGAGAGGGGGGGCCTTGCTAAAATGCTTACAGCCTGGTTTGTTTCTTTGGTTTTATTATGGGACACTCAGGTTCTGAGCAAGCCAAGCAATGCCCATGATGTGAATTCTGCTACAGCTGAGTTAAAGAGCTGTAATTCTCTCCCATTTATATACTGGCTCCATGTAATGCCCCCACAGTAGCTCATGCTAAGAGTATAAAAAGTACCTGTGTTTCGCTTACAGAGCACTCATCTCCCTGATATCTAGAAGGCCCAGCTGCTTATGATCCTGCACTGCAAAGCAGTTGGTATGAGCGTGAGAGCTGTGGGTTTTTGGGTTTTTGGTTTCCAAAAGATCTGCCGACCAACCAGGTTTGACAGCATTCAGGATAGGCAGATGGTTAGCCTGCTTGCATTTCCTTATGTATTTATTAAAGGTAAAAGTAGTCCCCTGTGCAAGCACCAGGTCCTTGCTGACCCATGGGATGACGTCACATCCCAACATTTACTAGGCAGACTATGTTTACGGGGTGGTTTGTCATTGCCTTCCCCAGCCCTCTACAATTTACCCCCAGCAAACTGGGTACTCATTTTACCAACCTCAGAAGGATGGAAGGCTGAGTCAGCCTTGAGCTGGCTACCTGAAATGGACTTCCGTCGGGATCGGACTCAGGTCGTGAGCAGAGATTTTGACTACAGTACTGCAGCTTGTTGCAAGCCCCGGTGCAAAGAACGATGCAATGCACAAGCACACAGAGCATCCTACAGCTGTCGCATGACTTCAGACGCCAACGTGTTGTGGGCCCGGACATTAGCCTTTCTTTGAAGAAGAGGCTAAATCCATGATGACCAGTGTTTCCTTTTTGTGCTTTTCTTTTCGAAGTTGACGTGTGCTGGCAGAATTATTTATTTACTTACTTCACTTATACCCCAACTTTCTCCCCAATGGGTACCCGAAGTGGCTCACATCATTATCCTCTAGTCCATTTTATCCTCACAGCAACCCTCTGAGGCAGGTGAGGCTGAGTGTGTTCCTGGCTTAAGTCACCCAGCTAGAAGAAGAAGAAGAAGAAGAGTCGGTTTTTGTATGCCAACTTTCTCTACCACTTAAGGAAGAATCAAACCGGCTTACAATCACTGCTGCTTCCCCTCCCCACAACAGACACCCTGTGAGGTCAGTGGGGCTGAGAGAGTGTGACTAGGCCAAGGTCACCCAGTTGGCTTCATGTGTAGGAGTGGGGAAACCAACCCAGTTCACCAGATTAGCCTCCGCCACTCATGTGGAGTAGTGGGGAATCAAACTCGGTTCTCCAGATCAGAGTCCACCACTCCAAACCACCACTCTTAACCACTACACCATGCTGGCTCTGCATAGCAGAGGGAGGATTCAGACTTAGGTCTCCCATATCCTGCCCCAACACCCTAACAACTATACCACACTGGCTCTCTGTATCTCAATATCGGTAACAAAAACAAGTGACTTTCACTCCTGGGAGTAGCCATGTTAGTCTGCAGCAGCAAAAATAAACAGATGTCTTGGGTACCTTAAAGGCAAACATTTGATTCCAGCACAAGCTTTCGTGGACTAGAACTCACTTCTTCAGATGCAAGAAGTGGCTCCTCGGTGAGACAGCCCTTTTATGTATGCAGCATGAAAATAAATAAGCAACAGGGTCAAAGAGTCATGAAATGCAGGAAATGCAGGGTGAAATGTAATAATGTAATGTTCAGGCCTAGTCCTGAAAAGTACAAAGACTATTCCCTAGTTTTACTAAGCTATTTAACATCTGTAATGGATGGGGTTTCGCTAAGACAGCTAACATCTGTAATGGTATAATTTGTTCAAGGTGGTGCGGGGGGCGCAGCTAGTGTGAAATCTGTGTGTGAGCCTGTGGTCAAAAAGTTAGCTTTGCTGGTTAAAATACCTAATGGAGGGAGTGAGTGGCACCAACATTTTTAGGAATTATTGGGGACACCCCAGCACATTTGGTTAAGCAATATTATTAAGCATTATTCACGTCTATATATTGTGTGCGGCAAGTTTCAGCTTTCAACCTGTTGTCATTAAACTGTTGATATTGCCATCAGTGAAGGTCTAAAGATATCAATATTAAGGCTGTCCACCATCAAATCACTTGTCTTTTAATGGACTGTTTATTGATGTCATTCAAACCTCTGTGCATAACGAAACCCCAATATAGTTGCCTTTTGGAGGATATTGATTTTACAATTTAATAAAGAAACGCTACCAATTGTTAGAATAGAAGGCTGTCTTTAATATTTTATTTTTCATTCCTTATTACAATCACACACTGAAGGATTTAAACCACACACACAGGTGCTCTTATTAAAAAAAAATTCCCCATTGATTAAATTCTGCCCACAAGAAGTAATCAATTAAAATATATAAGGATATACACCACATATATTCAAATACAGGTTGAACTTTGCTGTCACAGCAAACTCCCTGCCCCAATCTACATCCTATTGAAGAGGAAACAGAATTTACATATCCTAACATTCCACCCCATGCATGGCTCCATTCATTATATTTTTATTCTACCCTCCTTCCAAGAGGACAGCATGCATCAGCGCGGTGTAGTGGTTAAGAGAGGTGGTTTGGAGAGGTGGACTCTGATCTGGAGGACCGGGTTTGTTTCCCCACTCCTCCATATGAGTGGCAGAGGCTAATCTGGTGAACTGGATTTGTTTCCCCTCACCTACACATGAAGCCAGCTGGGTGACCTTGGGCTAGTCACAGCTCTCTCAGCCCCACCAACCTCACAGGGTGTCTGTTGTGGGGAGGGAAGGTTGTAAGGCGGTTTGATTCTTCCTTAAGTGGTAGAGAAAGTCGGCATATAAAACCCAACTCTTCTTCTTCTTCCCTTCCACCACCCTCAGAACTACCCTGCAAAGTAAATTATGGAGAGACAGAGACAGAGAGCGCATAAGGACACCTAGTAAGTTTCATGGCTAAAGGGAGATTTGAACTCCCATCCTCCCAGTCTTCATCTAACTGAGAGTTAGATTAATTTACTTGGGAGTAAGTCTCATTGAATACAGTGGGGCTTACTTCTGTGTAAATCCACGATTGCAGTGTAGATCAGCTTTCTTTGTGCTGGAGTGCATACATGATTTACCCCTGTCATAAAAGATAGTACGTCTGCAAACTAGGATCTGTAAGTCTGTATTTATTTATGCCATATATGAGCAGATAAACCAAAATTTGTTTATGTTTGACACTTACTGATCTCGTAATGTTCAATGGTTTTTGTGGTATTGATGACATTGTAATCACTCATGTTGAACAGACACTGATGTTGTACATTTTCCTGCATATAGATATACATTAAAAAAAACCTGTTAGCCTAGTGCTGGCCATGCAGGTCAGTGTTGCCAGCTTTACAGTTACAGTGTTTGTACTCTTTGGCTGCATTCACACACCACTTATTGCTGTATAGCAGCCATTTGCAACCTGATTGTCTGGTCCACAGTAGCAAAGGATTGCTATACAGCAACAATAATGTAATTGACGGTAGTGTCTGGATGCAGCCTTAATGTCAGCTGTCGAGTGGATGTATAAGTAGAGAGATTGTGACTGTAACCCCATTACCTCTCCCCAAGCCCACTGCCCCAGGCAGGCTACCTGCCCCCAAGTTCAGCCCCGAGCCACAGAATCTCGAGACTACAAGGCACACAATTCATGGAGCATGGATTCATGGAGGAGGGGTCAGCGGACAGTTTCCGGATCCTTTAAGATACCCTTCAGTGAAGCAGAAAATGTGCACCACAAACTCAGTTATATGACTATAGCATTCTTCTTCACTTATTTTTGGATTTAGGAGGCATTCATACTCATGAAGGGATGCCTTCGAATTAACCTCTTCTTGGTCTCATGATCAGGAGTCAGGCAGGTGAGCACACACAACAGGCACGGAAGACAGCAAACATGATTGCAAATTGGAACAAGACTGCCTATAAAATGTCTGAAAGGGAGGAAAGCAGAGAAAAGCACAGAGATGGGAAAGGAAGGAAGCTGCCACGATTACTCTTAAAGCTAGAGAAAGCTATATAAATGTAGAAAAGAGTAGGAGGCCAGTAGCACCTTAAATACTAACAAAATTTCTGGTAGGGCATGAGCTTTTGTGAGCCATAGCTCACTTCTTTAGATAGCCGAAGAAGAGAGCTGTGGCTCACAAAAGCTCGTACCCTGCCAGAAATTTTGTTAGCCTTTAAGGTGCTACTGGACTCCTACTCTTTTCTATTGCTAGGGACAGACTAACATGGCTACCCATCGTGATCTATAGAAATGTATACATTTATATGTATATATACAAATTATATATGTATTTTATATGTATTATATATTATATATGTATTATAAGTATATATACATATATTCATATAGCTATATACAGTAAATTTATATGTATATAGCTACATTTCTACTTAAATATAGTTGTTTGGTGATGTAATACATGTTCTATTACAGACCAGCAATGGCATTTTTGAAATCAGAGGTTGGCAACCCTGAAAATCAGTGTGGTATAATTACGTTAAGCTTTTCATTGGTCAAAACAGATTTGGTCAAGTGCTTTTCTTAGAACACTATAACTTTAATCGTCAACATGATTGATACTAGTGCTAATTACAATTAAAACCCCTATTCATTACTATTACTGTGAAACGGCATCATTTAAAAAAATGTAATGATTTGTTTAAACTTCTAATAATGTCAGGAAAGATTTCTTGTAATGCAAACGATTTGCTGAATAGCTTTTCCCTTTGATGTTGCTCCCGGGTCCGCCTTCCATCGCAAACAGTTGTAACATTAAAGCAGAAAGAAAGCAAAGTAATGGCAACCATTTAAAAACACAAACCATTTTTTTTCCAAAGCAGCTGTGCTAAGCAGGCAGCTGGCCAGCTCCTCAGTTATAGCAGAGAGCTGGGAGGAAAACCTTTGCTAGATTGCTGGGCTCGCCCTCAATTGCTGGTGGTGGTGGTGGGGGACCACAAGGCAATAAGAAAGGGAAGGTGTCACGTGTTCATTGGCATTCGTTGCTCTATGGAAGAGCCAACACTATTTGACCATGGTCAAACCATATGCAGTCCATTGCTGAACAGGTTAACAATATTTGACGCACACACACACACCGATTCACTGCTGTGCCAACCGTAGGTCAAAGAGATAGTGTGATTGAACTGGCTGTTAGCTGGACACAGTGCTTTCTAAATTATGACAAGACTGAAATTATGAAATACTTTCATTGTAACCATCATGAAAGCACAGAACCTCGTAGTGAAAGGGAGTTGGCCTCAGGACAGGCACAAGATGATTTGTTTGAGGGCCGGTGGGGGTTAAGTAGGGAGATGACATCAAAGGGGCATTGCTGGAGTGCTAGAAATATCTAGAAGCACACTAGCTGCTTGTTAGTTTTCAGCTAAAATCCAAGCTGATTTTAAGTTGTACAGTTCTGAATGATTTAGGACCTATACAACTGAGGGAATGCAATTACCCACCTGCCTGCCTGCCTGCCTGCCTGTCTTTATATAAAAAGGTCCCCTGTGCAAGCACCGGGTCATTCCTGACCCATGGGATGATGTCACCTCCCGACGTTTCCAAGGCAGACTTTGTTTAGGGGGTGGTTTGGCAGTGCCTTCCCCAGTCATCTTCCCTTTACCCCCAGCAAGCTGGGTACTCACTTTACCGACCTCGGAAGGATGGAAGGCTGAGTCAACCTTGAGACCTGAAACCAACTTCCGTCGAGATCGAACTCAGGTCGTGAGCAGAGGTTTCGACTGCAGTACTGCAGCTTAACACTGCGCCTAAGGTCAGCTCAGGGGCTTTGATTCAAGTTTCAGTGAGGGGCAAAATACTTCAGTCATGTGATGCCTCTCTCAGTTGCCCAGTATTCTCAATATAGGAGTGTCACTTTTGGCTCCAAGCATTATGCTCCTTTGACAAACTGGGGAGGGGCTGTGGCTCAGTGATAGAGCATCTGCTCGGCATGCAGAAGGTCCCAGGTTCAATCCCCAGCAACTCCACTTAAAGGGACTAGGCAAGTAGGTGATGTGAAATACCCTGGAGAGCCGCTGGCGGTCTATGTAGACAATACTGACTTGGATGGACCAAGGATCTGGTTCAGTATAAGGCAACTTCATGTGTTTATGTATTCAAAACACAAATTAACCTCCTGAGCACCACTTCTCTGAGGACCGACACACACAATTTATGGAAGATCTGCAACTGGATCTCCCAGCTTTGACAAACTGAAATGCAGCTGCAAAAGGTTACCAATTTGTTGACAGTCGCAGCTGCGGGGGAGGGGACGTTTAACCCTTCCCCTTGCACCTTTTTCTCGATTTAGTCACCAACCCCAAGCAGCTGTTTCCCCTACGGGGTGGTGGGGGGAAAAGATCAGGTCCTTTTTGCATAATTTGTACTTTGGCCCTGATTCTGGAGAACTGGGAGTGCAGGAAGTACCGACCTGTCCAGGAAGTACAGCATCTGTGGAATTTAATGGAGTGCATATTTCATACTTCATTGATTATGAATTGTATGGGAGTGAAAACCTACTCCCTGCAAGCCACACTGTGCCCATACCAGCTGAGAATGACAAAAGACACTCGGGCTTAAACTGCAAATGTGAACAACCAGTCAACTCCCCGTATTGTTTAGAAAGATCTACCGTGTACGGTAGGAGGATGATCGAATAAGCAAAATCATTTCCATTGCCCAGAAATACTGTGATTTCCAAGCACATTAGATCCATTTAATTTTTCCTGTGTTTTTGACTCTGCATGGGTTTGCCTTACCGCAACGACGAGAAACATTCACATGACTTGTTTCTTTTCCTGACTTAGTCATTTGCAACTTCTCTGCCTTTTAGGCTTCAAGTCGCTGCTCAAGTTTTCCTTGCCTGACAGATTTGAAACACTATATGTAATTCTCTTCCCCCCCCCCTTTTCAGGATAACACAACTCCATTCAGTGCAAGCCAAGCCAAGCCGCTTGGGGGAAGGGTCATGGTTCTGTCTCAGAGCACATGCTTTGCCTGCACAAGTTTGGAGCTTCAGCCCTGGGCATCTCCAACTAAAGGATCTCACATAGCGGGGCTGGGAAAGGTCTCTGCAGTGGAGACCTTGGAGAGCTACGGCCAGTCGGACTAGTTGATGCTGATTGCACATAAGGCTGATCGATATGATCCTTGTGTATTTTGTGAATGCATACACAAAAAGATAGAGATTTACTGGAGGAATGTCCCCTCGCCACAAAAAAGTCATGTGGCAAGCCTAGTGGGATTCTTAGGAGATGTAGAATGCCAGCCCAGCACTGCACAGAGACCATTAGGCAAGCCACTCTGCTGCAATGTGCCTGCTTTCCATTCCAAGAGAGAGGTGTCGGTCCCACTTCCGTTCTGAATCCCTGGCTCCCTAAGAGTGAGGACCTCTGACAACAACAGAAACAGCAGCCTTAGGATGAAGCTCAATGCAATGAAGAGATACAGGCAGGTTCACGCTGTAAAAGAAAGAACAGGCAAGAAGATCATAAGGGAAGAAGGCAAGACACAGCAAGCAGACTTCCAGCCACAGGTAGAGGGGAGAACTGTGTACTCTGAGCTCCTTGGAGGAAAGGTGGAATAGCAATGTGATAGATCAGTGATACTCACTCAGTGGCTCAGGAGCTATATGTGGCTCTTTGACATGTCACCTGTGGTTTTTCTGAGCTCTTCCCCCCAATATGGTACCCCATGTCCCAGGAAAGAGGGAACGGTCATTAGTCATTGGAGGTCTACTTTTGGAAAAACTGGAACAAAATCTACAGAGGAAACAGCTGAGTGGTCATATGGGAAATTCATTGGCATCTATCCAGAGGGTGCTGCTGTATGACAAGCTGAGGATGAAGCAGCACATAGATGCTTGTGGTCTGAACATATAGCAGAGCTTGGCTGGATGTTTGGACCTGGGAAAAGATGGGGATTGCTGCCAGTGAGAGCAAAGCTATTGTTGACATAGAATCATAGAGTTGGAAGGGGCCATCCAAGCCATCTAGTCCAACCCCCTGCTTAATGCAGAATCAGCCTAGAGCATCCCTGACAAGTGTTTGTCCAACCTCTGCTTAAAGACTGCCAGTGAGGGGGGCTCACACACCAGGTAGCTGATTCCACTGTCAAAAAACTCTTACTGTAAAAAAAATGTCCTATTTCCGCCCGCAATTTAAACCCATTATTGCGAGTCCTATCCTCTGCTGCCAACAGGAAGAGCTCCCTGCCCTCCTCTAAGTGACAGCCCTTCAAATACTTAAAGAGAGCAATCATGTCCCCCCTCAACCTTTTCTACTCCAGACTAAACATTCCCAACTCCCCCAGCCTTTCCTCGTAGAGCTTGGTCTCCAACAATGTTCAATTAGATAGAGAGTAGCCCTTATTTTTCCCCATCCAAAATGGAGCCCTTTGCTCCCTTCCTCCTCCAACAAATGATTAAGCACCAAGCTTGCCCAGTATATTTTCTGATACAGATCCATAAATCATACTAGGCTTGGTGTGTTCATGATCTTTTACCATTTCCACCCACCCCAGCTAGAACTCCCTTGCTTTGGTCCTGTGGAATGCTGGCCAAGCATTGAACAGACTCCATTATTCACCCATCACGGAGCTCAAGAGAATGGGCTTTGCTAGCAACCACCAGGAATTAATGATTTAAATGATAACTCAAAGCGAACAAGCGGTAACTATTGACTTTAAACAAGCTGTTTCCATTGTTTAAGGTATTTTGTTGTTTGTTTTTATTTTTCATTCTCTTCACAAGGCCGTGGCCTGCAGAGGCAACTCCGGTTTGGCTCTAGTCTGGTTGTTAGGAGACTTGTCAACTGAAAGCCGTCAAGCAGTTTCTCAAAGTCATGGATAAGGAGTCTGTTGGTGTCCCAGAGTTTCTGCATTGTTTTGACTAGAATTTGTTGGAATAAAGGAGCTATCTTGTTTTAACCTACAATGTTTCTAAGTGTGTGTCCCATTGTGGTCTTTGAAAGTTATCCTCTTGATTATTAATCACTGCAAAGGCATACGTAAGAAGTTGGTTTTTATATGCCGACTTTCTCTACCACTTAAGGAAGAATCAAACCCACTTACAATCACCTTCCCTTCCCCTCCCCACAACAGACACCCTGTGAGGTAGGTGGGGCTGAGGGAGCTCTAAGAGAACTGTGACCAGTCCAAGGTCACCCAGCTGGCTTCGCATGTAGGAGTGGGGAAACCAACCCAGTTCTCCAGATTAGCCTCTGCCGCTCATGTGGAGGAGTAGGGAATCAAACCCGGTTCTACAGATCAGAGTCCACCGCTCCAAACCACCGTTCTTAACCACTATACCACACTGGCTCCCAAAAGACGTAGAGAGATGTTCTTGGTGACGGCCTCTCGGTTGTGCAATACCCTTCCCTTTAGAGACTCTCCAAAAGACTGTGGATTGGAAACACGTGCAAGCACTCCCTCTCTTGCTCCATACCAGAACTTGCCCATCTCCCCCCCTCCATTCGCAGCTTGTTATGCTTCAGCTGAGGCTCTGTCTGAAGGTCCCCTGAGTCTCAAGAGAGACAGGTCAAACTGCCACAGTTCATAATCACTTGGTGCAAAATACAGATTTGTCCAGCTCATAATGCTCATGTGTATGACACAAGTAGTGCCATTTACTCAAGAAATTCTTCTTTGACCTGCAGCGTAAATACGTTTTTGTGCATGTGCAGTCAGCACCCAGGCTGACTATGCGACTTTGTGGATGCATTCACCAAAGTTAGCTGCATCTTCTCATTGAAACTCTTATTACTGAAGCTCTCTTTGACTGTTGTGAACAGAATGACCAAATCAACTGACCTATCAGCCTCGGCTTCATGTGTATCTTCACTGTTTGGGTCAATTCTCTGTAGTGTTTCTTGCAAATGGTTTGTGTGCTTGTTGTTCCCAATCCAGAGCTAAAATCCTCTCTTGTTCCTGAATCTGCTTTTGGGAGGGTGGGGGAGGTACTGGATTTACAAGCAGCTCTCTTTCCTAGTGATGAGATCAATCCTAAGAGGCTGCTGCTCATCAGCTGTCTTATTTGTGTTGGACTTCTACACATGCTCACCTTCTTTCCATTGGTTTTTTTTTTTTTTTTAGTGTTCGAGCTGCAAGGTTCAATTTTTGGATGTGCTTCGGATTCACCACACTTCCATTTCCCCCCGCAGTTTCTATCTCTCTTCTACAACCCAAAACTCCATATTGTCTTGTTTGCATGTAGTCATTTGAGCCACATTATACTCCATGGGCTGTACATGCCAGCAAAGATCTGCCCCACCAGCCTTCTCTAGGGTCCAGAGAATCCAGGGGGTGGATCTGACACCAATCCACTCCATACCACTTCTCTGGACTACGGAGAAGCGGCAGGGGATGGATTGCTTTTAGATCTACTCTGCCAGCCTTCTCCATCAGTTGTAAATCACCAGGCAAACCACAACACAAGGCTGATGGGAGGCATTCAGCTTGGAGGATCTTAAGATATGCAGGCCTGATTAATTATTTTAGCAAGGTTTTAGTAACATGGGGAGGCCAGTATCCAGCTACAGGTATATTGCTCTTTACCCATTGTGTGGACAGATAGATGTACAGACAGATATATATTATATGTGTTTCTAATAAATAACCTTTAAATGTGTTTGGGTGAGAGCAAGCTAGGACCTTTTATGCATGGGTAGTTTCCGCTGGACATGCTGCTCCCTTGATGTACAGTATTTGAACTCATATTCTCAAATTCCCAGAGTACTTGGGGTTAAATGTATGCATCACCAGGGGAAGTGTGGAGTTTCAGAACTTTTCGCTAGTATTCTTGCTAGTCACAAACAAACAAAAAACAACTGTTTGATCAGGCTGAGGTCTGAAACTGAGATGCTGTGAAACTGACCAAATAAGCAGCCACATAGGTTGTTGTGATTATTTCAGAGGTCTCACTAGTCGCAACCAAAACAAACCCTGTTCAATCAGGCTGAGGTCTGAAACTGACCACAATCACTGTGAATCTGACCAAATAAGCAGCCTCATAGTATTCCAGTTTCGAGAGGAGGGGTTGGATGAGGAGGAAAGACAAGCTGGAGGGATAAGCAAGAATGGGCATGGGGAGAAAACCTCCAATTGACAAGTATGCACAGGACCAGCTTTCAAGTTGGGATCAAGACAGACATTAAACTTGGGGTAAAACAGCATCCAGAAAATGCAGGGAAAACATGAGGGGAGAGCAAGATGACTTCTAAAGGTTGGGAAATACATGCATAATGAAAACAAAGCCCCAAAGTACTCAGGACTTGACGGCGGCGGAAACAATCCGTGCATAAAGGGCCTAGGAATCAAAATAATTGATTAATAAAAACAAAGAGAATGGAGTCACTCTCACAGAAGCAACAGTTTGTCTCTTTGGTTATAGATTTCCGGCTAGAACCATTATTTAAAAGTGGTTCTACTGCTGGGGGGGGGGGCACGCACTTCGCCTGTGGCCTTTCCAAAATGAAGTTTAGACTGAACTCAACATTCTGAAGAAGTGAGGAAAACACACAAAATGGCAGAAGCAGCTCCATGTCTCTCTAAAATCTAGTTCTGTCATTTGAGATGGAATGAGAAGACATAACTGGGTGAATGATCTCTTCAGTTTTCATGTGTAGATAGTCTTGTGAAAATGCCTAGTGAAAGTTTCAACAGCCAAGGTTATGATTCCTTGTGAAACCTCAAGGTAACACAGAGAATTCCAAGATGACTACTTCTGTTCTCTTCAAATCAGAAACATAACTGCGTAGAGCAGTGGTCCCTAGCCTATTTTTTTTAAATTTTTATTAGTTTAACAAAACATACAATATAAAAAGACAAAAAAATTAATAACAAAAAAGTTAACATACAAAAGCAAAAAGAAAAAAAACCAAAAGATAAAAGTAAAATGAAATAAAAGGGTATTTTTACATCATATATAGTACAATCATAATCAGTCAAAATATCCAAAAATACCCTTCTACCCAACACCCACCAAAAGTGACCCTTCACCCGACTTCCGAAGAAGTGTCTGGATAGTTTTACTTATCTATTATCTAAAATTAAAGTCATTTAAACATTATTTTTCTATATCTCACTAAATAATGTCGTAAAATCCATTTTTGCCATCTTATCCCAGGATGAGGTGGCCTTAAACTATGTTTGTTTAAATTCTTCCATATCTTTTCCATGCAGAAAAACCGTTAATCTGGCCATCCTCATATACAACCATATTTTCTCTCTCCAGTCTGTAATTGAAGGTTTATTTACTTGTTTCCATAATTTAGCTATCACAATTCTTGCAGGTCCCTAGCCTATTTGACCAAGCAGACATCTTTGGAAATCTCACACAAAGTGGTGGGCACAACCGTAAAATGGCTGCCTCGGGAGGCATAGTGAACCACAAAATGGCTGATGTGGGAGGCAGTGCCAATCATAAAGTGAGTGAAGTTATGCATAACTCTTATTGTAGCACTTCAGCATTTCAGGCAGAAGCTCTGTTTAACAAGATGCTTTAAAAAAATGAACATATTGTTTGAAATACTTTCTTGAATCCATACAAGTGTATGTATTGAGCTAGCTAAAAAAACACTCATCTGGCAGTATCTATCAGATCTTCACAGGCCAATCAAAAGCTCTGCTGGGCAACAGCCCCACCTGGTCCTGCCCTTTTTCTAAAAATACTTGGTGGACACTAGGAAAGGTTTTGGTGGGCACCATGGCACACCCATGGACACTGTTATGTATATATATAACAGACTTAACAGACACTATGTTGGGGTCCCCTGGTATAAAGCATCAATTTCAAACTCAGTTGCCTCCTATCTATATCGCTTGACTCACTGCAAAATAGCACTCAGCAAGTAACATGTCGGTGGGTACAAGATAAATCTAGGGGGAAAGTTAAGGAAGACAAGGAGCACAAGTTGGAAAGTTGCAGAACAGAGTCATTGGAACTTACATGCAAAGTGGTTGAAGAAGAAAGGAGAAACCGTGCTTCCGCTCCCATGTCAGCCTTTGCTTACTGTGCCTTTTTTTTGGGGGGGGGGTAGGCAAAGCTCGTGTTTCCCTCTCAGTTTCTGAGACTAGGCATTTCCTGAGGTTTCCTTTTCTTCAAGGGGAAAACAGTTTTGCCTTGATGCCCATTTCATGGAATGTTTCCTTCCCCTTTACCCACCTTTCTTTTTTCTTTTTCTTCTTTTTTTTTTTAATTTTTATTTTTTTTTGCAAACAGGGATTTTCTGTGCCAACAATAACTTCCAGTCCTTGACGCTGCCAGCTACTTGTCCTTGTGGCACAAAAAGCCCAGAGCAACGTGCGTGTTATGTGCATGCACAGGCAGTCTCAGAATAGATTCAGCTAAAGAAACCATCCTAGTCCCACTGCTTGCTTTCGCTTCATTTATAAAGTAAAAAGATACTTTAAAAAACAGGAAGAAAGGAATCCCTTTGAAAAGAAATATTCCTGAGAATGTCAATATGTAATTGATTCTGTCTATACTTCTCTGTCTTCCAACAGTGTGAGTTGTTTTGCAAAGATCTGGGCTTGTTTCAAATGGCGTCAAATGTTTGACCATACATTGTTAATTAGAGTTAGATCTACACTGTCTTTATTTTAAAGGGAGTGGCTGCTGTGTAGTCCGGTAGCAGATACCCCCAGGGTGCCTTTCTCCTTCTTGTCCCCCACCCTGAAACAAATAATCTTCAAAATGGATTTAGATTAAAACTATATAATAGTTACACAACTGAGGTGAGTAATCACTACAGCATGGTATAAATCATTACAAAGAAGGCACACAAATCAGAATTCTGATTGTCCCAAGCAGAAGAGACATTTCTCAAGATGTGGATTTTCCATTGAGAACATCTTGCTACAGCCATCCTGAAGATGGGGCCTTGGAACCGTTAGCAAAGACGTTGGAGTTGATTCTACAGTATATCCCATCAACAGATCTTAGTTTAAACCAGGGCTTGCTAGGACGCAGACTCAGAATGTGAGGGTATCATTAAAAAAGAGAATGCCTCTGACAGGGTGCAGAGAACAGTATCCTCCTCATGGAGAGCTATTTCAGGTGTTATGAATTGCAGGAGACTCAGGCAGGGTTGTGTTGTGGTTAGAGTGTCAGTCTAGGATCTGGGAGACCTGGGTTCAAATCCCCACTCTGCCGTGAAGCTCACTGGGATGACCTTGGGCCCATCCCATCCACTCAACCTAACCTACCTCACAGGGTTGTTTTGAGAATAAAATGGAGGACTTCTAAGTAGGCTTCAACTCCTGCGTGCTAATAACAACACCAAAATATGCCAGGTTCATAGCTCACACACTGTCCAGTAGATCACACTTGGTTATAGCTTGGAGTTCATCTATCTTAAAAATTCATTGAAATCATTCTTTTGCATCCAAGTGGACTACTTGTTCAGAAAGACATTACATGGCTATGACGTAATGTATCTATGGAACTGATAAAAGTGTTCTTCCCTCCCCCCCCCAACCTTAGCCCCAAATAGTCATTTCAAATGCGACAGGGGAAATCGTTGGAGAAAAGGGAGGCTTGGCTCAATAAATTCTATGAAGTCTGACTGACATTGATGCTCTCTGATAAGGCAGCTTCAAGACAAGACAGGCCTGTCAATTGAGTCCAGCCAGCTAGCCAGGTTGTCATCTTGAAAAGGCAAAGCTAGGGGAAGCGACAAGAAGGGCAGGATCCGAAGGCCCCGTTCTGGGCATGTTTACTGGGCAGCAGGGTCGGATTAAGACCCTAAGAGAGGCCCTAAGCACTTAAAAGATTTTGGTGCCCCCGTATATATGTAATCCAAAATATAAACAATAATAAACCATCAAATAAAATTTAATTTTTTGAAATGCAATGAAACTTACAGTAAGATGGAAAATAATGTTTATTTTTGTATACTTCCACCTTATTTATATTTGTGTGATTATTCTCAGTTCCCACTTTTTCTTCATTCTTATGTTTTTTAAAGGATAAGAGTAAAAATTGTGATGTTCCGTTTTTTTGTTTTTTGAGTCATAAGAACATAAAAAATGCCATGCTGGATCAGACTAAGGTCCAGAGTCTCACAGTGGCCAACCAGGTGCCTCCAGGAAGCCCACAAACAAGACAACTGCAGCATCACCATCCTGCCTGTGTTCCACAGCACCTCTCCTCTGATCCTGGAGAGAATAGGTATGCATCATGACTAGTATCAATTTTAATTAGTAGCCATGAATACCCCTCTCCTCCATGAACATGTCCACTCCCCTCTTAAAGCCTTCCAAGTTGAATGGGCAAATTCATAAGAACATAAGAAAAGCCCTGCTGGATCAGACCAAAGCCCATCAAGTCCAGCAGTCTGTTCCCACAGTGGCCAACCAGGTGCCTCCAGGAAGCCCACAAACAAGACAACTGCAGCAGCACCATCCTGCCTGTGTTCCACAGCACCTAATAGGCATGCTCCTCTGATTCTGGGGAGAATAGGTATGCATCATGACTAGTATTCATTTTGACTAGTAGCCATGAATAGCATCTTTTGATGGACCCTGGTTCAGCTGCACCATTTGCAGTTTTGCACCATATGGTCCATGGTAAATCCGGCAATGGGAAATTTCTGTGGTGCCCCCTCTTCCCTTGATGCCCTAAGCCCTTATTTTGCTTAATGGTTAATCCAGCTCTGCTGGGAAGCCATTGCAATGGGACTTACTTCCACAAAAGTATGCATAAGACGGGATCCTCTGTCTAAGCACTCTGCACTGTATTTTGCCTTCAGTTTTTTTCTTCGCTCTTTCTTGGAATGTTCCATCATTCAAATTAGTCTGTCTCAAGTGCAAGTTCCTTGCACAGTTTTCCAGGAAGTCTCTTTTTAGTCATGATAGGCCGCTGTACCATTCACAGGGAACTGCAAACCAGATAGCCTGAAAGGAGGAGGTTTACTCTTTTAAATAAAACTGGCTCTATATGCTCATGAAGAAAGCTTACCACTTCCAAACAATTTTTTTTAATACAGCAAACCAAGAAAAGGAGGAACAGTCTTGCTGCTATTTGACACTTTACAATAACTTAATAGCCCCCCAAGAAAATATATTTTAACACTTTAAAAAATCACAAAACCACAAAAAGAAAAAATCCCCAAGGTCTAGCCTGAAGGCACATGAACCTTGCTAAAGCAGGTCTGGATCTGATCACTGTGTGGATGGGAACCCTCATAGGATTCCCGCTGTCTGCTGTCTGGAGTTCCATGATGAAAAAAAGGCAGGATATCGATACAACCAATGAACAACAGAGACAAGCAAGATGGTGGGGCACAGGAAGGAAGTGATATCACAAGAGATAGCCAATAAGCACCTGTAATAGTTGTTCATCTCAACTCAACAATCTCAATAAGCAATGAAAGCACTACTGGCAGGGGAGGGATTTGTCATTTCCTCACGGACCAAAGAGGCATGTTTTGAGTGCTCAGGAAATAGATATTCCCACCCCTGAACCCCAACCTAGAGAGACTCTGTGTGTCTTGGATATAACAAATGAGGAACAGATATGTATTCAATGTTTTAGGCTGTTCCCCTGACTTGTTATGGCTTGTTTTATTATTGATAATGTTGATCTTATGATTTTATAATATAATTTTTACTTTGTGGGTTACCTCAAGCAGGTCTCTTTCATATAAATTTTCTAAATAAATAAATGTGTAAAATTATCCAACAATGTGAAAAGGTCCTTCCATCAGACAGGTTACCATTACTGATTTACAATGCCAATCTAAACAGAGTTATACCCTTCTAAATCCACTGAAATCAATGGGCTCGTGTAACCCTTCTGAGGATTGCACTGAAAGTAAACATGTACTCTACACACTGAAGCCAGTTTGAAACTGCTTCAACTGTTCTCTGGGAAGCATAGCTGTGCGCAGACACTGAGAATCCTTGTTAGGGATCCCCAGACACTTTAATGCATAGAGCCAGCATGATGAATTGGTTAAGAGTGATGGTTTGGAGCGGTGGACTCTGATCTGGGGAACAGGGTTGGTTTCCCCACTCCTACACATGAAGCCAGCTGGGTGATCTTAGGCTAGTCACCATTCTCTTAGAGCTCTCTCAGCCCCACCTATCTCACAGGGTGTCTGTGGTGGGGAGGGGAAGGGAAGGTGATTGAAGGCCGGTTTGATTCTTCCTTACGTGGTTGAGAAAGTCGGCGTATAAAAACCAACTCTTCTTCTTCTTCTTCTTCTTCTTCTTCTTATTCTTCTTCTTCTTCTTCTTCTTCTACCACTCTGCTTGTGGAGAGATACCTCCACTCATGGCAAAGGGATTGCTTAAACTGCAAAACAAAACTGGCATTTTGCAGCTACAAGCCTTGAAATACAGATGGCAGTAGTAAGAACAATGGCAGCATCAGTTAATGAGCCTTTCACATGAGCAAGAAGAAACGGGGTAACTGTGACCAGAGAGGGTTTTTTTGTGTGTGTGGCTTAGTTCTGTGACACACAAACACACATCCTTCCAGCAAATATAATGGTGCCCTGCCACAGAACACTGTTGTGTGTCCAGATCATAAACAACCGGCTCATAAATCATTCCACTACCAACATTAAAGACAAAAAAACGCAGACCTTTGTAAAAGCTCCTCTTGCCAGGCTTTAATTGACAGAATCCATTAATAATGTTTTCCAGCCGCCTCTCATTCGGCACTCAAACCTCCTTTTAAAAGTCCTGTCATGTTAAAAATTGACATGTGTTGACTTTGGCCTGCGAGAGGCCGAATGCTGGTTGTAGGTAGGAACTTTGGGTGTTTAGTCTGGCTTGCATTTTATTTTCCCCTTTCATCAAATTAGTTCAGCTGTAGTTTTAAAAAAGAGAAGAAAAGAGAAACGGCTTTACAATCTGAGGCTCCGGTTTAGAGTTGCAGCATTTTTCCTCCCTAAAACAACAACTCTCCCCCCCCTCAAATACCTCACAAATGTAGCACGATGAACATCAAATATAAGAATGGGAAACTGTGGCCACCAGAGAAAGGGAGGCACATGGAACGGCTTGGGGTAAAGAACACCTCTTTTCAGAGAAGCTCAGGAGACTCCTTTTCCTCCTTGCACAACCTTCCCTGTATGTTTTAAAAACCTGGGGCACAATTCAGGCAAAAGGAAATACTTTGAAGTTCCATTGATTTCCATGCAAAAGATTGAAGCTCATGCTTAACTCTCCTTTGGGTTGACTGTACCCTCAACAACCTGATGTATGGTAACCAATCTTCAGGTGGGCCCTGGAGATCTCATAAGAACATAATAAAAGCCATGCTGGATTAGACCCAGGCCCATCAAGTCCAGCAGTCTGTTCACATAGTGGGCAACCAGGTGCTTCTCGGAAGCCCACAAACAAGATGACTGCTGCAGCCTGTGTTCCACAGCACCTAAGTTAATAGGCATACTCCTCTGATCCTAGAGAAAATAGTTATGCATCATGACTAGTATTCATTTTGACTAAAAGCGCTATCCTCCATGAACATGTCCACTCCTCTCTTAAAGCCTTCCAAGTTGGCAGCCATCACCACATACTGGGGCAGGGAGTTCCACAATTTATCTATGCGTTGTGTGAAGAAATACTTCCTTTTATCTGTTTTTAATCTCTCACCCTCCTTGCACAACCTTCCCTGTATGTTTTAAAAACCAGAATTACATCTCGTCTCCGGACTACAGAGATCAGTTCCTCTGGAGAAAATGGCTGCTTAGGATGGTGTGCTTTATGGCATTATACCCCACTGAGGTCCCTCTCCTCCCCAAACCCCAACCTCCTCAGCAGCCAGCCCCAAAGTCTCCAGGAATTTCCTTACCCAGAGTCAGCAACGCAAAACCTGAGGCAGTGTAAGTTCTGTGTGAGTTCAGGGGAGGTTCTGTGGATCAGTGGTGGAGCACCTGCTTTGCTTGTAGGTCTCAGTTTCAGTCCCTGATCTAGCCTCTTTTAAAGGATCTGGAAGTAGGCAAAGAGACTCTGGAGATATCCTGAGACCATGGAGAGTGCTACTGACCTCAACAGGCCAGTGGTCTGACTCGGGGCCAAACTACACATTATGATTTGTAACAAGGCAGGTCAGGTTCCCTGCTTTCCCTGCAGCCAAACAGTAGTGGTGGGGAATGGCATATTATAGCCCCACAGAGGCTTGTGAACGCGGCATGGGATAGAGGGCTCCTGTTCCTCTCATTGTCTCAAGGCGAAACAGCCTGGGGGAGTTACTGGTTCCATTTTGGGGCCACACATGCATGGATCTCTGACCCAACTCATTACGAAACATAACACATAGTTTAGCTCTCAGTGTAAGTCATCTTCATGTGTACAAATGTTATTCCCTTAAACCTGGTCTCCTTGCGAAGATGAATGAACTTGGGATGCAAGCAAATGTATTTTATAGGCGTGAATCAAATAAATCAAATAAAAATACTCTTCCTAAAAAATGGGATTCTTACTCCCATTTGCTATAAAAATGATTCAAACTGAGTCCTTTATAATGCGTTGGGATTATGATACTTACAAGTGGGGACCTGTAAGAAACTTGCGGGAGCAGCTGTCCCATTCCCCCCACTGTTCCTTCCTCACCTTTCCAAATATTTCTCTCAGGCTCTCTCTCCCTTAGGGTTGCCAGCTCCGGGTTGGGAAATACCGGGAGTTTTGGGGGGCTGACCCTGAGGAAGGCAGGGTTTGGGGAGGGATTTCAATGCCATAGATTCCAATTGCCAAAGCAGCCATTTTCTCCAGGGGAACTGATCTCGATCGGCTGGAGATCAGTTGCATAAGCAGGTTAGGAAATTTCTGGAGATTTGGGGGTAGAACCTTGGGAGGGTGAGGTTTGGGGAGGGAAGTGACCTCAGCAGGAAATAATACCACCGAGCCCACCCTCCAAAGCAACCATTTTCTCCAGGGGAACTGACCTCTGTTATCTGGAGAGCAGTTGTAATTCTGGGTGATCTCCAGCCCTTACCTGGAGTTTGTCAACCCTAGTTCCCCTGGGGGAAATGGCTGCTTTCGAGGGTGGAATCTATGGCATTATACCCTTCTGAGGTCCCTCCCCTCCTCAAACCCCTCTTACCCCAGGCTCTACCCCTCAAATTTCCAGGAATTTCCCAATCTGGAGTTGCCAACCCTATCTCCTTCCCACCCAACAGCCAACCTACCTTTATCTGCCCCTCTTAAGTTTTCAATCTCCTCCCCACCTGCCACCTATACCTTGGACTACTACAGTTTTTCTCCACGGGGGGAGGGGGGGCGGACGGACCAAAACAGCTTACATTAATCTCCTCTCCTCCTTTTTATCTGCACAACAACCCTGTGAGGTAGGTTAGGCTGAAAGTGGTCCAAAATCACCCAGTGAGCTTCCACAGCAAGACAACAATTTGTACCTGGGTCTTGCAGACCCTGCGCTGAAGCTCTAACCGCAAAAGAGTTCTGTGCCCCTAGAGAAAATGGCCGCTTTGGAAGTTGGACTCTATGGCATTATACCCCACTGAAGTCCTTCCCCTCCCCAAACCCCACCCTCTTCAGGCTCTACCCCGAAAATCTCCAGGTGTTTCCCAACCCGGAGCTGGCAACCCTAACTTAGGTCCTAAGATAGCTGGCACTGTCTGAGTGTGGCAAGGGACTTTAATGGACGGGAAAGAATAGGGATGCCAACTCCAGTTTAGACAATTCCTGCAGATTTTGGGGTGGAGCCTGTGGAAGGTGGAAGACCTCAGCCGAGTACAATGCCATGGACTCCACCTTCCAAAGCAGCCATTTTCTCCAGGGAAACTGCACTTTGTAGTCTGGAGATCACTGATAATTTCAGGATATCTCCAGGCCCCACCTGTAGGTTGGCAACCCTAGGAAGGAATGCCTGTGGGCAGGCTGGTATCATAAAATGGGTGGATCTGGAAAGATGAAAGACTACAATTCAGAGCTGGAGATGAGACTGCCCTCCTCAGTTGGGCACATGGCCACTGAGAGACATCGTGAGGAGATCCAGATGGGGGGCCCTGGGAAGCCCTTGAATAGATTCAGCTAAGGGAGCCCATTGCAAGAGGACGGCAAAGAGAGAGCAAGAGAGACAGACATACAGAGGGAAATTATCTGAGAGATGTGCTCATCTGTAACTTAAAGCCTGGCATCTATGTATATCGACCTCAATAAAGACTTCCTTTTTAAAATATTGAGGATTTCTGTGGCAACTTTTAAGCAAAACGGTGAACTATTTATTGACTCTTATAATTTGAACAAACAGAGCTCATGCATTTGAGTCCACATCTTTTATTGTGTCACTTTGTATGGATCTGTCTTCATCACCATGCACTGAACTGATGCCAGTAGTGATTTTTAAAAATCATATTTGGATCATTTTGAAAACATAGCTTTTTAAAAAAAAATGTACTGGTTTTTTTTTTTTTAATGTACTGGGTTTTTTTGGTGGTGGTGTGCATGTGAGGGGGTTCTACTTCTGGTGCTTATTTTCTGATACATACCACTGACCTCAGTGCTCTGAAGTTCCTGCACTTCCCCTGTGAAACTATTTGACTGTTTAAACTTGGGTCTAAGGGTGCCAGTAGATTGCTGATGGAGATCCTGGGAGTCTGTGTGAAAAAATGTTTCCCAGTCAGAATACTGGACCAAACTGCAACGCTGCAGGTAGAGCTGCACATTATGTAAGCCCACCCCAAAGGTGGTCTTCATAGTCTCCCTCTTCACGAAACGTAATAAAACTGACCTGTATTCTGAGATCCTCCCATTCTGAGTTTTGCCATTCCTACTCTGCATCACTGGATCCCGCTGGTGGGGTGAATGGAAATGCCCGGCATGAGGATGTCAAGCCTCACTGTATGGAATGGAGAAAGCAACAGGGGGCAGCCATTTATAGCAGGCAGTTCCACCCTGTAGACCGAGCATTGGTCTTGCCCACCCTTCCTGAAGTGAGGAGCAGCCACCAAGCACGCCTCTTGTTGCCTCCTCACTTCATGTGCCATTGGTTTTGTTCTGACTGCAGTTCTTTGCTGCTTCTGCCTTCATTTGGGGAGCACGTTCCAGGGAACAGATGAGGGTTATCAAATCATTGCAGGAAGCCAAGCTGCACCGTGGGGCAGCTTAACAGGATTGAATGTTGCCCCGTGGTGCGTGTGCTCAGCAGGGTTTCTGTCCTACACAGCCTGTTCTTTCCATGCAAGGCGGAGTGACTGGCATGGCAGAGGCCAGGAGGATACAGGTTGCCGTTTCAGAGCCAAATGGAGTGGCATTTCTGAAACTTCAGGAAGTTAATAACATGCTCATGTCATCATGCTGCTGCTCGCAAATTGAATCCGTCTCTGCTCCACTCAGGGGAGATGAGAGATTCCGTCACAGAAAGCAGTGCTGGAAATAACAATGGAAAACCCCAGTGAGCAAATGACCTTGGAAAGGCGGGTAAGACCTGGCTGCTAGCAACTTGTCTTGTTTTAGGAGAGTCTAGAGGGGGCCACTGGCTCCAGATTTGACCCAAAGATGCCACATTTTTAGTCCTTGCTACAGCTGCCAACTGTCTGAAGAAAAAAATATATTCTGTCCCTTTAACAGAGGCTTAATAGGATTTTTTTTGGGGGGGGGGCAGGTGATATTACTTACCTCCATGCCATGAAAAGCTTCCACTCTCCCATTTCCACACATTAAGCCTCCTATTAAAGGGACAGTACATTTTTGTCTCCAGGAATCCTGTTTGTATAGAAGAACGGACACAAAGGAGAGAGCTAAAGTAGCTTGTTTGAGAGATCAATAATGTTCCAGTAGTGTAGTTTGTTCTGGGGATTTATGGCTGCCGTAATACAGAAGGATCTTTTCATGTATCCCTAAATTGGAGGCACCTCGTGATAAGACACAGCTGTGACTAACTGCAATTTGAGAAGCACCTTCCTGGGAGTAAGCCCCAGTGAATAGACCCGAGTAGGATTCTGAGTAGACCTGCTTTGATTGGTTTCTACCGGTGTCATCCTCACCAGGTCTCCTGAGAATCCTGCTCAGGTCTACTCAATACTCCTTGAAATGTGTTCTTAGGATTGTATTGTCAGGCTCCAATCCTGTGTGTATTTGTTTGGACGTATGTCCAATTGAAATTAGCCATACTGACTTCTGAATAGAAGGGGTTTTTTTACTGGAAAGCAGAGAGATAAATTTTAAAATATAATTGGTTTTGTCCTCTTCTTGGGGAGTGTTGCAGCACACCTTTTTTCTCCTTTGTGATACTACCATCACTGGTAAATCAGTTTTTCAGGATTGTTATAGCACAAATACTCACTAAAATCTGAATCTAAAGCACAGGCATGGTGGTGGAAAGTGCGGTCAAATCGCAGTTGACTCATGGTGACCCCATAAGGTTTTCAAGGCAAAAGATTTCAGAGGTGGTTTGCCATTGCCTGCTTCTGCGTAGCGACCCTGGGCTTCCTCAGTGGTCTTCCATCCAAGTACTAACCAGGGCCAACTCTTGCTTAGCTTTCGAGGTCTGATGAGATAGAGCTAGCTTGGGCCATCCAGGTCTGGCAGCACTCCTAAAATAGAGGGGTACATAATTTTATTTATCTGGCACGGTCTGGCTGGATAAAGCTCATGACATCACTAATTACACATACACACACACACTTCTGTCCCTGCTGCATGCAATGAGGACAGCACTCCTGAACTTTCCATAGTTGTGTAGAAAAGGGAATGTCATCCTGGACAGATTGTCATGTAGGACTGCTCCTCCTAAAATTCCCTCTTCCGTCTGATCACCCTTGAAGAGAAATGGCAACAGCCCCTTCTCTGAATCTTTTTAACCCACTGAGGAGCAAGCAGTGGGTCATGGGGCAATAGGAATCTGGGTTAGCCTTGGCAATAATTAGGGCTGTGCAAAAAAAAAAATCAGTAAATTTCAGATTTGGGTATATTGGGCCCAATTTTTTGGGTAAACCTGGAATAACCCAAATACCCATACCAGTAAATATCGGTATTCGGCTTATTACCGGGGTTACCAGAAAAATTGGGTCCATTATAATCTATAGGTTTTTTTTAAAAGCTCCTGTGGGGGCAGTTTTGGAGGTCGAGTCCCCAAATTTGCAGTGTAGACAGTCACCCAAGTTTGGTGAACTTTGGGACAGGTGGTCCAATTTTATGGGCCTGCAAAGGGGTCGCCCCCATCCTCCAGGCGTTTGTGAGCCGAGCTGTCCATTGGTTTTCAGGTTCAGATGTTCAGCATTGCCGAGGACTGGAGGAAAGAACAGGCTGGTGCCTCAAAGTCTGGGGATCCCTTCGTATCTGGGGCGCATAGTTTGATGTCCATGCAAATGAGCTTCCAAACTGAGGAAAATGGCTTAAATACAAGAGATGGTCACGGTGTGGGGGAAACGAAGCCTCTACTTGGGGTGACCTTCAGTTTCAGAGCAGGTTTTCGGGGTTGGTGTTGAAATTGGAGCCAGCTGAAGTCAAGACCAAGGCAGCTCTTGCGAAGGAGATTGCTCATCTGCGCAGGTTAGCAGACTTCTTCAAAAGCCTGGTAGTAGCAGCAATCAAAGATGGCCCTTTTTAGTTGGAGGGTATATCCCTCCAGACGGGACTTGGTGAGCCCCGCCTTTTAAAAAACCCTTATGCTTGATCCATATCAGCCCACTGAATGGTTGGTCAGACCAAGCTGGCTCCAATTACATGACCCCAACCTCAAAAGGGCTCCAACTATAGGACCCTTACAAAACCAGTCGAAAAAGGTTAGAAAAATGGGAGAAAGCACAGAGCCGTGCCTCTGAGCAAAGGCAAATAGCTGAACCCGAAAAAGCTGAATATTTATTCGGCTTCTTCCGGAATCACCTATTCGGCTTTGGGGAGATCCCCATGTTTTGGCGTTTGGTAAACCCAAAATCCAAATATTGCCAAAACGACTAATTTCGGGTTTATTTTCGGTTTGGGTTTATTGATATGCACAAGCCAAGCCACAATAAAATGGTTTTAGGAGACGCTGTATTATCTTGCTCCGTATATGTGTCCAGGTTGAGAGGGTGCTACATTTGCTGTGGGGATGCAAACTGCAGACCATTACACGGGTTCTGGCCATTCTGCTACAGCTGCATCAGCTGTTTAGTATGGATTGATGTCCGTTTCTATCTGCACTGAACTTGCTGATCCTGCATTTCACTGCTCTGCATCAGACCACTATAATTAGCAGTTGGCAATCTGCATAAGCACAGGGCAGTGCAGTGACTCTGCACTTGGGCTTAGCTGAAAAGGAGCACATCTCTCATTCCCACCACACCGCTCTCCTTGCACATTGGCTGCAGTGAACTGAAGTCCAAAACAGACACTGTGATAATTTGCGCCATCTACTTTTTTTCCTTTTTGGCTTTGTACAAGTGTAGAAATGTCTAAAAATAACGATTTGGGGATGTACCATTGTGCAGCTAAGAAGGTCCAAGTGGGGCCATTTAAAAAAAGAGGGGGGTGGCAGAGATACTTAAGAAATGCATATTTGGAGTGGGGAAAGGGACCATTTAGCCAGATTACATGTTTGATTTGTTTTTACACAGAGCATGCACTTTCCTACTGTTTATTTCTTTTCCTTTTTTAATGTCCGTTTCCTCCGAATCGCACCCCAGGCATGATACACCCACTCAGTGTTGTAGCTGGATCAGTAGCTACTCCCTTCTGGCCTATCTATGGCTGTACGTTTTATAAGAAATTCATACGATGCTTAAAGCCAAACTATGCATTACATGGGAGATCCACAATCAAATCTATAGATGCAATTTTACAACAACAACAACAAAAGTCCCGTGGGGTCAAGGCAACCCACACAGTCACACTCATGCACAAACACGCACTGCTTTTTAACATTAAAGTACACGTTGAAAGATCCAGCTGTGGATCCTCAGTGTAATATGCAAAGCGTGCTCTGTTTATCTTGGTCCCACTGAAGGTGGTGGAATGCCTATGGCGTATGTGAGCTGCAGTTTGAAGGCAGAATTAAAACCTTGCTTCTGTCAGAGAAAATCAGTATTAAGTGGAGCTATTTGAAACCCAGAGACGGTGCTGCTTCTCCACTGTGACTCTTCTAGTGCAAGACACTTTTCCAGGTTCCAGATCTGTGCTGGTTTAAGATCAAACTGGGGGAAACCAACTGAAACTTTTTTATAATAGAACAGCTACTTCTGGGGGGTGGTCTTATTACACATTGCATTGTAATGTGTAGCTCTGCCCTATGGTTACTTCCCCAGGAAGTGTGCTCACATGACACTATCCTGTCATCCACCCATTGGTCCATCTAGTTTAGGGTTGCCAACCTCCAGGTATAAGCTAGAGATCTCCTGCTATTACAACTGATCTCCAGCTGATATAAATCAGTTCACCTGGATAAAATGGCCGCTTTGGCCATTGGATTCTATGGCATTGAAGTCCCTCCCCTCCCCAAACCCCACCCTCCTCAGGCTCCACCCCAAAAACCTCCCACCAGTGGCAATGAGGAACTTGGCAACCCTAATCTAGTTCAATATTGTCTACTCTGACTGGCAACAGCACTCCAGGGTCTCAGGTAGAGAGGAGTCTTTTTAAACATCTGCTACCAAAGATCCTTCCACTGGAGATGCCAAGGATGGAATCTTTTGCACGCAGAGCAACATGTATCAGTACTCAGTCATGGCCTTTTCTCACCATTATACATTTTCCATTTAGTTATATGATTAGGGTTGTTTTTTTCCCCCTGTTGTAAATGCAGCCACTGGGGCTGCTGTTTTACTTGTACTCCTACTGGGGATAAGAATACTGGTTCTTTAAGTACTCCCAATTGGCAGTTAAAGCAGCTCAATCATAGCATTTTTTAGCAGGAAAATAGTGGGGATTAAAAAGAAGCCCCCCTTCTTCTTTACCGTTCTTCTCAAAAAAGGCATCTGCAGGGGATGCATCAAGAAAAGAAAAAACCCTGATAAAACGAAAGGTAATGGGGCAGTTCCACCCTCAGCATGGCATACTTCCAAGTGAAAAAATGTTTACGATCCATAATCAGGGCTTCTGTCCCTTACCTCTTGTTAGGGTTGCCAACCTCCAGGTGGTGGCTGGAGAGCTCCCTCTATTACAAGTTAAGTCAAGTTTATTTAAAACAGTCATAGACCAGAATATAAATAAGAACACAATTATTCCATAAGTAAAATAGCTTACATACTACTAATATATATCTTGTTAAAATACAGATTTACATAAGGCATCTTTCTATGCCACTCCGCCCTTTCTTAATTTTAAGAACCAGCCAACCAAATTTGGCAACTTTACAGGTAATCTCCTGCTGCTTATCCGATAGCAGGATTGAAAGAAGAGACCTTCTATTTTTATGAGGGTAACATGCAATTGTAGGCACAATCAGGGATTCTCTAATCTGCCTATATATTCTACACTCGAAAAGAATATGTTCTAAAGTCTCTACAGAGCCATCACCGCACTCACATAAACAACTTCCATATGGCACGCCTCTATATCTTCCCTCAAGAACAGCTGTGGGTAACATGTTATATCTTAACAAGGTAAAAATCCTCCTATATTCCTGGTTATCCAATAGCTTAATATATGGCATCATGACCACCCTATTCAACCCACTGATATCATAAAGAGGGCTCCTTAGCCTATTCATATCATGCTGTCTTTCGACATCCAATATACGGAGTTTAACAATTTCTCTTGCCTGAGCATAGTCATTTGTTTTATAAAGTTGTTTTGACAGGCCATGGTAGCTCAGTTTTTGCTCAATCATCTTACTCCAAGGGGAGACAAAGGTATCTGCCCGAGTGAGTGAAACAAGGCGCCCAGGGAAGTAAATCAGTTTAAGCCAGTAAAAAATGGCAGCAATCCAAACTCTAGCCTCGACCGTAACCGTTCCAACCTCCAGTCGAATGGCAGCATTTGACACTCCAGTAGATACTTGAAGGATATTTCTTAAAAATTTAGATTGAGTTTTTTCAAGCAACATCTTATTTGCCATTATGCAGAGTGGGGCTCCATATAATAATTGAGCCAAGGGTTTCATATTAAAAAGCTTAATAGTGGCCGCCACATTCCTACCCCCCCTAGACCAATAAAATCTTTGAATAGCCCCCGCACTCATCTGAGCATTCAGTGAGACATGGACTAAGTGGGCATTTTTCGAACCAGACTCTTGTAAAGTTACACCTAGATATTTATAGATATGTACCTGTTCTATCGGGGTAGTATCTATACGCCATGAGTGTTTTTTTGGCCTCTTAGCAAAGGCCATTATCTTTGTTTTTGAATAACTGATCTCCAAGTAGTTGTCCTTACAGTACTGGTTAAATGCATGGAGGGCTCTTCTGAGACCAATGGGAGTTCTAGATAATATTACTACATCATCAGCATAAAGAAGGAGATGTAGGTGTTTGTCAGCTAACTTAGGGGGATGAAACGCTGGACTTCTCAAATAATCCACAAGATCATTAACATAGAGGTTAAACAGTAAGGGAGCCAATATACAGCCTTGTTTCACTCCTTTTAGTGTTCTTATTTCCTTGGTCAGCTGACCCTGGGGATTACATCTTATTTTAATAGAGGTGTTTTCATGTAGGGCTCAAATAAAAAATAACAGTTGCCTATCTATATTGGTTGCTTCCAGTTTTTCCCATAAGATGATTCTAGACACAGAATCAAAAGCTGACTTAAGATCAATAAATGCTGTATATAGGGAGACTGTTGATTTAGAGGAGTATTTAGCTATTAAATGCTCCATAATCATACAATGGTCCAAGCATGAGCGACCCTCCCTAAATCCGGCTTGTACTTCTCGAAGGCAATTTTCCTGTTCTAACCAATCTCTAAATTTCCATTGCAGATGTCTTGCGTACAACTTACTAATTATGTTTAATAGATTAATAGGTCTATAATTAGCTGGGTTTTCTTTGCAACCTTTCTTATAAATAGGGACAATTATTGCTAGGCCCCAATCAGGAGGGATCCTACCTGTTCTATCAACTGCAGTGAATAGTGCGGCCAGGAGGGGTGTCCACCATTCCACATAACTTTTAATTAGGTCTGCAGAGATTAAGTCACTTCCCGGAGCTTTACCGTTCTTTAGTGTACCTATAAGATTCCTCACCTCTGCATACTGCACAGGGGGCCAGCATGGGACACTATTCAAGTTCTCAGTGGAGGGGGCTGGGCTCTCCAAGCTAGAGTAGAGGGATCTAAAATGTTTTTCCCATGCTTCAGGTAGAATAGTATTATTGAACGCCATAGCGGAATTGGTTAAACAGCTCGAGGTCAAGGACCAAAATAACGATGAGTTTTTATCCCTTATCGCTTGTGTTAGCTGTTGCCAAGCTAACTCCATCGACTCCTTTTTTTTTCTTACAGATGAGGGCTTTATAGTGAGACTTTAAGCTCTTTATTACCCCCAACAAGGCCTCATTCTCACTACATCGATATTTAACATAGGTGGCACTAAGGGCCCTCTTGGCTTCCCTGCATTCACTGTCAAACCAGGTTTTGGAGTGTACGTTTATCCTCTTTTTATGTATATAGTTAGGCTTAGTAATCACTTTGTATATTTCATCCGTTATCTGTTCATAGCATTCTAGCTGTGTGTCAATGTTGTCATCATCTAGTAATCTCTGAGCTAAGGCATTTAGAGGACCCGATTGAAGGAGTTCTTTAATACTTTTATCAACTCTGTCATTCCACCTAACTCTACAGTGTTTCTTCTCGTAAGTAAGGGTCTCTTTGTGTATTTCTATAATGCGCAGGTTAATATCTGGGGATTCAAACATCATGATAAGTGGTAAGTGATCACTATAATAAAAGGAGGACACCTCAAAGGATTCAACAGCTTGGACAAAATTGTCAGATACCATAATGTAATCTATAACACTCTTCCTAGTTCCTGAACAATAAGTAAATTCCGCTGAAAGATCGTTAGGATATGAGCCATTTAAAATTAAAAATTTACAGCTATTTGCCATCTGTGTCATCCTGTATCCGGCATAATTTGATTTTAAATCTTTAGAGGATCTAGGAAATGGAAGAACTGGATTCCTAATTTTGGGAAAGCAGCCCTTGTATTTCATGTGTAAATCCCTTCCCACCCTGGCATTAAAATCCCCGCCAATTATTACATGTTGTCAAATAGGTCTTTACCTCTATTGCAACTGATCTCCAGGCAACGGAGATCAGTTCACATGGAGAAAATGGCTGCTTTGAAAGGTGGACTCTATGGCATTAAACCCCATTGAAGTACCTCCCCAAACCCTGCCTTCCTCAGGCTCTACCCCCCAAATCTCCAGGTATTTCCCAGCCCAGAGCTGGCAACCCTACCTCCTGTCCATTGAATGGCTAGTCCACATGCTATAGAAGCTAATGAAACCAGCCTCTTAACCCTTGTTGGTGTGTCTTGTTTTTTCCTTTGCTGAATGCTCACATTTTGGTGGATCACAAGGTACCAGAGATTCCTGGACTAGTTCCCCCTTCGGAAACAGACATGGATGGGAAGAAAACTGGACACTGTGGCCTTTTAAAAAATTAATCCAAAATTCCTTTCTAGAAAACTTTGGCCAGGCAAAATGTCCCTGTGCATGAGAAATTATTCCCTTGTCAGTTGGTGGGAAGAAGGATGAAATATTTTCTAACAGCTACTTTGGTAATGTTAGTAAAATCAAAGCAGAATGTGTCAAAATGCCCATTAAAACACATTTAACATCCCAACCTTGGCCAGAGGTATAGGCCTTTGCCCGAAGGCAGGTTTAATGTTTTGTTTGGTTATTTTGCAAAGGCCACGAGAGCCTATTGGATTACAGAACAGAACAGCACAAGAATCTGCTCTCTTCAGGGGCAGGGGAGCTTTTCTAATCAGGATCAGTTTAAATCTGCATCTGCATTATTAGTCTTGCCCCGTCTGCTGCGTGTGGAGGAAGAAGAGAAAAGGGCTACAATTCTTCCAGGGCAGAGGGCAATGGGGCTAGCCAGCCAGACAGGCCCACAGGGTAATTAGAACCCTGTGTGTGAATGATCGGACAACTAAACAGTTTTCTTGGTTCCTTTCATTGTTTGAAAATGCCATATTCAATCTTCATGGTGTATATTTTAGTATATTTAATAACCCGCTTCATCCAACATAACCAATGCAACTCTCCCCCCCCCCCCCCACACACACACACAAACACACTTTGATTAAAGCCAATGTGAATCAAGTCTTTCTACACACTGGAGAGATTTTACTGCTCAAGCAACTGAGGCAGAGGTTGTAGCAGTTAAGAGCGGCAGACTAATCTGGAGAACCGGGTTTGATTCTCCACTCCTCCACAAGAAGCCTGCTGGGTGACCTTGGGCCCCACCTACCTCACAAGGTGTCTGTTGTGGGGAGGAGAAGGGAAGGCGATTGTAAGCTGCTTTGAGACTCTTTTAAAGGTAGAGAAAAAGCAGGGTATAAAAAACAACAATTCTTCTTCTTCACCCACCTCTCCTCTGAGTAGCATTGCCAGCTCCGGGTTGGGAAATACCTGGATATTTTGGGGGCAGAGCCTGAGGAGGGTGGGGTTTAGGGAGGGGAGGGACTTCAATGCCATAGAGTCCAATTGCCAAAGCAGCCATTTTCTCCATGTACTAAATTGGACCCTTGGTGTGCTTTAGACCTCTGCCTTGGAACGAATGGGAGGACTCTTGAATAAATACATGGAGATCCCTTCCCTTTCAGGTCTCAGTTAGACCTGAGTTTAATTAACTAAAATGTCTGCTTGTCTTTTTCTCCTGCTCGGGCTAACAGCAGCTTGGGAGAGGGATTTCTATACAGGCAATGGCAGGGGCTGCTTTTAAGGAAGATTAAAGATGTCACAAAATGTTCAATCCTATCATCACTGGAGGAAAGGGGTAGCATTTGCCTCCATCCCCCCATGTACAATGCTGCCTGTCGTCATAGAGATGCAAGCAAAACATATATTCACATCAGCAGCTGCTCTGCTTTTTATTGGAGCGACGAGGTGTGTGCAAGCATACCTTTTACACTTCTGCAGCAAAGCCTTTATACCAGGGCATGGAAGCAAATCTTTTGCCTCTTTGCCTAGCAGGCATAGCGCCAGAGAACAGAGTAGCCCAAGAAAATAAGCTTCTAAAGAATCAGAGCCACAGGCTCATCCACATGACTGGGAGGAGGATACCTTGCGCAAACAAACACTGATCTGGAAGCTTCTCTTTAGTGGCAAGTTTTATGCAATTCTGCTTATTTGTAAGCATCTCTGTTAGTTATAGATCTCCTAAACGCTTCCTTCTGATCCCAGGTACTCTGTGTCAGACCAGTAAGGCACTGGAATGGATCCAAATGTCCCCAAATATTAACAGCCATCATTTTTTAATTAGTAGTTATAATTATACTAGCCAAAGAGCATAATAGTGCATTTTTAATTAGTTACTATCTGAATGGACATCCCCGTTAGTTGAGTATCCCAAATGGCTAGAAGCTTTTCAACCTGAAAAGGCTAAAATTTATACAGAGCTAGGCATGTTTCTAGCTATTCAGGCTTTGCAGACCTATCCAAGAAAGTAAGTGGTGAGCAGAATTATGACTAAGGTCAAGTATCGGGGCAAGGCTCTTGAGATTGCCCTGGGAGAAGTTAAGTATAATACTACTCTGTAATTTTCTGCTTTACACTTCTTCACAAACCTGAGAGCCAGCATGGATTTAACAAAAATGTTTGGGCCGGGGGGGTGGAGGGGAGGATGGAGAGAGTTCTCAGATTCCACTTCTTAAAATTGAAGTCTACAAGGCAAATAGCTGTAGCAGGGGATTGAACCTTATGCCCCGTTACTGTGGTCTCGCATTTACCAGTCACAATGCATAAGCCAGTCCATGTCAAACGAGCCGCGAGTGAGGACCACAGGGTTGCTGCTGATGTTGCAATTCAAGGAAAGCATTAAATCCAGCAATCAGGTAGGTCTAGGAAGTCTATCTGAGCCTATCCGAGACTGAGGATATTCAGTGCCCTGGAACAGCTGCTTCTGCTCTCATCTTGCTTGCTAAAGAATTCCTTGCACTCCATTCACTCAACTGTAAAATAAAGGAATCCACAAAACCTGTGACTGAGGGGACCGATTAAATCAGGAGCAGGCATGCATATGGGATACCTGGGACTCAAGTCCCTTCCTCCATGTATCTAAGACAGCTACAACATTTTGGGAACAGTGCAGCCGGTTTGAATCTACCTGTGTAGTGCTGTTATGTTCCAGGACAAGTTCTGGGAAAACCAGTTCTGCAAGGTTGCTGCATGGCTATGTTGGAACCGGGTGGGGGACTGATAGCGGAGGATCCCTCTAGCAATGATTGGCAATTATTTGTACATTTCATCAGATCCCCCTCACACCTTTGCATCACGTCCTGTGCACAGCGCAACTGGATAAAACTGGGTTTGTTTCCTTATGTGAGGACAAGAGAGTGGGCTGCTTCCCCCAGGTTTAGTTTTGTTTTCCCAGTCCAGATAGGAAGAGTGGCAGACTCTTAGCCCATTCCTGAGGCTGGGGGCCGAATGGGCTTAGGACGCAGCATGACCCCTCCGCTGACATCCGTGCCACTTGCACCATGCAAACTGGCACAGACACTGGTGTAGGGGCAATTACGCCAGCCCCCCTGGACCGGGGTGGCAGAGCAGCCCTCGGATGCTGGTGCAGCCTCCCACCAGTATTGTGCAGGCGCAAGTCCCCACGCCAACATCCCAGGTGTTCTCAGGGCGCTCCAGGGGGGGGGTGGAGCTGCCGTTAGATAGCTTCCTAACCCCTTTGAGCCTGGAAATGCCCCCTTACGCTATGGCATTGCCGAAGCACCTTTTTGATGGCCCGGCATTGCTGTTTTCTATGGGGCTTCCCCCCATTTTCTGATTTTATTTTAAAAACAGCCCTTTTTCCTCCTATTGCAGCCGCGAAACCTCTGTGGAGGCGACACAGCAGTGCCTTGGCCGCACCTTGGCCGCGCCTTGCCCAGCCACTGCGGCTTTGAGGAATGGGCTGTAAGATTCAAACGGGCTGATTTGTGTTTCCGCTGGTGTAATAATCCAACAAACACACAATCCTTGGTGGCATCCCCTAACCAGTGAAGACTTACTCGGCTCCTGCATTCTATAGTTTCCGAGTTTCTTTCTTGAATATTGTCGAAGGCTTTCACGGTCAGAGTTCATTGGTTCTTGTAGGTTATCCGGGCTGTGTAACCGTGGTCTTGGAATTTTCTTTCCTGACGTTTCGCCAGCAACTGTGGCAGGCATCTTCAGAGTAGTAATACTGAAGGACAGTGTCTCTCAGTGTCAAGGGTGTAGGAAGAGTAATATATAGTCAGAAAGGGGTTGGGTTTGAGCTGAGTATTGTCCTGCACAATACTTGAAGGCTGAATGATTTTTTTAAAGTGCCACAAGTTGTCCCAGATGGCACTTCTGAGCATGTCACATCTCCGACAATGGTTCACATAACCTCTGTTTACCAGCTTTATTTGGGTTGTAGTCCAATGAGACTTCTCTCTCATCACTTGGGGGGATCAATAAACAAACCTGTTGTTCTCCTACTCTGTGCGCATCTACTGGAGTATCTAACCACACCCCAAGTACTAATTCATATAGCTGTAATACAAATGGATAAACTGGCTGTGTTAAACATTTTCCTTTTTTTAATTTTTGCACCTGGACTTCCTCATGGCTTCCTCAGAAGGCTCTGGGTATATTATCCTAGTGATGTAGCATGGCAGCTTTGGTTGCAAAATATATCCGGCATGGCAGTTGGCAGCTGTGTTGTGCAATTTTCATTAACTTACGGAAACCACTATGAGACTGGAGGGACAGGGAGAGAAATTTTGACCCCCATACATCACTCCAGTTGCATATGTTCAGCTGTCAGCTGACAAGGTATGTACACAGACAACACAAATTTTGTTTATATTTATCTTTGTTTTTTTAAACTGGGAAATAAACTTCATGGAATTCAAGTACTAGAACTACTGCTCCTATGTGCTAGACCATAGGTGCTAGGGAAACGATTTAAATAATACCTCTTGGGTTGCTTGGAATTTCCACCTAAGCTGGCGATTTAAAAAATGAAGCAAAAGCACTGACATTTTGCTAGTGCCATTGGGCAAAGGCATCTTGCAGCTGAATTAACTGGGTATAATCTATGCTTTTGTGCTTGAGAATGAAAAGAGAGGCCAGGATTAAGACCTGGGACATTAATTAGTTCAGGGGAAGTACATATTTGGTTTAAGGGGGGGCTACTAGATGGACAGAGCCCCGTGGCGTAGAGTGGTAAGCTGCAGTACTGAAGTCCAAGCTCTGCTCACGACCTGAGTTCGATCCCAACGGAAGTTGGTTTCAGGTAGCCGGCTCAAGGTTGACTCAGCCTTGCAGCCTTCCGAGGTTGGTAAAATGAGTACCCAGCTTGCTGGGGGTAAAGTGTAGGTGATAGGGGAAGACAATGGCAAACCACTCCTTAAACACAGTCTGCCTAGTAAACGTTATGTTGTGATGTCACCCCTTGGGTCAGTAATGACACGGTGCTTGCGCAGGGGACTTTTACCTTTATTAGATGGTTAGCCCTGCCATTTTGGACAAGGAGGTGGACCAGATGGCCCTTTGTCTCATTTAACTCCAAGATTCTATGATCTGAATAAAACTCTTGATAAAGATTCTATGATCTGATGTTGCCCACGACATCATCACAGCCATTCAATGAAAATCAAAGAATCAATTTCCAAAAAACAGACCATATCCACAATTTTATCTAAAGATGCTATCAGAACTCATGTTATCATGAGTGTCTGGATGACCTTAAGTTGGTGCAGTCTAAGGATCTGGGCAAATTGCTTGGAATAGTGCAACCTACCACCTCTGTGCTTGGCCATTTGAATGAAGGGGTTGGCTGGGCAGGCTGGAGAGCGGTACATCCTTCATTGAGGGAGAGTAAAGACCTGATTATTGTACAGCCTATCCTGAAGAAGCCTTCCCTAGACCCCAATGACTTGAGTATAGACCAGTCACAGATATCCCCTTTTGAGGTGAGGTGCTCAGACAGCTGGTGGCAGCACAGCTCTTTTAGATTAAACTTAACATATAGACTAATTTCATTTTGGCTTCAGATCTGGTTTGGGTCACCACCTTTAGTCATCTTCACTGGGAGAGGGGGAATGTCTGACTGTGTTGATTCTCGTGGACCTCTCAGTGGATTCTGATGCCATCAACCATGATAACCTTCTGGATTGGTTGTCTGTGATGGGTGACAGGAGCATCGTGTTCCAGTGCCAGGTTAAAACTTTGTTTTGGCCCAAGCATTCATTGATGGGTTGTCTAGTTTGACTGGTTAATGATTTTTCCTACTTCCCTTTCATATTCTGCTGCTATCTTTTCTCAGTGCAGCTATCAATTATTTTATCCCTTACGATGGTGGTTCCAGCTTAATGTTATACTGCTGTTTCATTGTGTATACATTTGGTTTTTAGTAGTTCATTTTTAATTTGTAAATTGCCTTGGGAATGTTGCAGACAATGTGATATAAATATATTAACTAAATAAACAGGCTGGGTCAAACAGTCTCTTCTCCTAGGGAACCTTAGGAATTGTGGCTTTGTGAAATGTGTGCAGGAGAAGAGTCATAGATCTCTAAGAATGTGTTCACACATACAGGAGAATGAAGTAGCAATGAGGTGGTAGAACACAGAGGTTTACCCCTTCAGAAAACAGATGGAGGATCATACCATAATTTGGAATACTCCCCTGTGTTAAAAGCTTCCTGCAAACAGAAGACAAGAACATGAAACAAAGGAAGGGGGTAGAATCTTACCTCTTGCTGTAATTGGGTGTGTGTTGTTGTTGTGTTGTTGTTTTTCCTGGCATAGACTTTTTTAAATGAAAAGAACTTTTAAAACTGGAATCTGCCACCTGCAGTCTGGAGATGTACAACCCATTCTACCATCTCACAGCCCTGCCACCTCATCCACCAGGCATAAAACAGAATTCTCCACATGACATCAAAGTACATGACATCAAAGTTACCTTCTCCCTCCCTCCCTCAACAGGCTTGCACACATGCTGTACATGTGTACAGGACCATTGTGCAAGGAGTGAGACATGCATTCACTTCACATGAGACATGCATTCACTTCACATGTGACTGAGACATGCATTCATTTCACATGAGCACTGCACAGGACCAATATACTTATAGAGGGAGAACAGGAATGAGTTTTCTGGCCATCCCCACTCATAACCAATGGGTATTCTCCCTCCTATGTGCTGTGGAACACAGGCAGGATGCTGCTGCAGTCGTCTTGTTTGTGGGCTTCCTAGAGTCACCAGGTTGGCCACTGAGTGAACAGACTGCTGGACTTGATGGGCCTTGGTCTGATCCAGCAGGGCCTTTCTTGTGTTCTTATTACAATTTCCTGAGTTCTTCAGAAGAAGTCACTACTGTGGTACAGAACTGATACAGGCAACCCCTGTTCTCAGCCCATCCCACAGTAGCCTCTAACAAGAGCAAGTGGTCTTTATTTTCTCCTACAGAGTTAGAATTTATGGATACTGGATAAGTAACCCATGTGTGAAGGAGTAGCAAAGGGGTCTCCCTTTAATCAAATCCTTTCATAAGCAATGGAAAGCAAGGAGGAGGAGGAGGAGAGTCACAGAAGTAATTATGAAAGGGACTGGAGGGAAAAACCCTGTCAGTATCATAATGTCTTTATATAAATCTATGGTGTGGCCACATTTAAACCGTGCATCACTCTAGTCACCTCACCTCAAAAAGGAGGTACGGTTGAAGAGCAGCTTAAATTATGCAAGTGTTGGATCATCTTCCCTTTAAGGAAAGGCTAAAGTGTTCGGGGTTTTTCTTTAGAAAAAATGTGCGTTATTTTATTTAGTCAGTTTTTAAAAGAAGATGAACAATCCATCAAAATAAGGAAACATCACCACCTGTTGATAATACACCCTGCTCCTGCCTCATTGCAATAGCTGACATATTTTTGAAATTGTGAATGGCATGGAAAGTGAGGGTGAGAGGGTTCTCCCTGCTTCACAAGGCAGGCCCTTGGAGTCACCCAGTGAAACTGACTGGAAGCAGGCAGTTAAAAAGGACACACATCTTCTTACAATGCACAGTTATGGGATCTGCTCCCATAGGTTAAGGTAAATGGCCACTAGCTTTAAAATGAGATCCATGGGGGATAGGTTTAGCAATCGCTATTAAGCATTAAAGCAAAATGAGTTGCTATGCCCAGACTGTCACTGCTTTCCAGATTATTGGGACTTATTGTGGACCCTGCCTGAGGGTTCTCAGAGAACCTTCCTAGTCACTGACACTGGACGATACAGAAGAAGAAGAAGAAGAAGAAGAAGAAGAAGAAGAAGAAGAAGAAGAAGAAGAAGAAGAAGAAGAAGAAGAAGAAGAAGAAGAAGAAGAAGAAGAAGAGTTGGTTTTTATATGCCAACTTTCTCTACCACTTAAGGGAGACTCAAAGTGGTTTACAATCTCCTTCTCTTCCCCTCCCCACAACAGACACCTTGTGAGGTAGGTGGGGCTGAGAGAGCTCGAAGAGAGCTGTGACTAGCCCAAGGTCACCCAGCTGGCTTCATGTGGAAGAGTGGGGAAACAAATCCAGTTCACCAGATTAGCCTCCGCTGCTCATGTGGCGGAGTGGGGAATCAAACCCGGTTCTCCAGATTAGAGTCCACCGCTCCAAACCACTGCTCTTAACCACTACACCACGCTGTCTCCTCTGTATGGAATGTCAGTCTCACCCAGCAGATTATTCCCCATTAACCATTTTGGACTTACTCTGCAAGCCAGAATCAAAGAGGTCTGCTGTAATGGAATGGAACCACCAGAAGGATGATATTGAGGCATTACCAGAGAACATTGTTCACAACTTTTCATTAAGCTGTTGCATTGAATTTGGAGTGAACCTTTGGATGGTTTCATTAGTGAAGTCTGAAGTTATTGGGGCATTTTACACCATTGGTGAGAGGGGAGGTGGTTGCAAAAAGGAACTCTCAAACTTGTAGATGAAATTCCTGTCCCCCTGTCCTCTCTTTGCTCCAGACTCCACATTCCCTCATTGCCATTCATCGTGCAGCTGCTTTTTCTCCAGCGCACCCACTTCCCCCGAGTCACCTTCAGTTCATTTCAGCCTCTGCAGACATATTAAATCTGGCGAAGTCTGCTGAGACAAAAACACCGCCATTATGTTGCTCCGCCATCAGCATCTGTTACACTTGTGAGAATCAGACACCGAATCAGAAAATAATAACAGTGGCATTCCAATTGTAGGAGAGAGAAGATTAAAAAATCTTTCTTTGGATCACGGAGGTCTCCTTGCTGCTTATTGCACATAAGGCTTTGGTCTATTTTTGGTCATCTATGTGGTTGTCCTTGTACATTTTCTTTCATGCTGCAGGTTGCTGGTTCATTGCAATCCCAGGAACAAATTGCTGGTCCTTCTAACCCAAAAAGTAGCATCTGTCCTTTTGGAAACTTTGTGTGACAGTTTTTTCATTTATTTAGCTGGTAATTCAAAAACATTATTCACCCCTAATTCATTGAATATCCATAAGGATCATGATTGGCAGAGATTAGTCCTGGTCATGAAAGTACAACCTACCCCTATGCTAAATCAATTTGCAGGATCAGACAGGAGCATGCCTCATTGCTCAACATGGAACCTACTTCCAAGTAGACCTGCTTAGGATCGCTTCCTTCGAGTGGCAATCGTGCCGGCGGTTATGGAGCAAAAACTAAAAACAAACAAGCAGGGCCAGACTTCAGGACAGGAACCCAGGAGTGGAATTATATTTTAAAACCCAGTTTTTAAAAATCAAAGTCACCGAAAGGGATCACTGAAGAATGCATGACAGACAGGTAAGAGCAGAAGAGCAACATAGGGGCACTCTCAGGACAGAACCCAGAAAAGAGATGGACCAAAAGTTCAGGTTGTCAGACGAGATCTGGGCTGGTGAGAAGCAGGGTGCAGGTTCAAAAAAAGGCCCGGGTTCATCTTTAAAAAGTCAGACTCATTGGGAGAGGATCTCCAGTTTTTTTATTCAAAAAATGTTTCACGTATCCAGCTTGCAAAGGACACAGAGGCCATTGGTGCATGGTTGTTTCCTCGCGGTCACCCCGCCCACTACTTCAGGGCTTTGCTTTGATTATGCTCGCATTTTCCGACTGTCAGAGGTTGCATCACTCTCCCCACGTGTTTCCACACATTTTGTCCACGTTTTCTGGATTCGTGTTTAGCCAGCATCCAGAAAATGCAGGTAAAACGCACGGAAATGCATAGGAAGAGTGAGGTGACCTCTGACGGTCGGGAAATGCATGGATAATCAAAGCAAAGCCCTGAAGTAGTTGGTGGGGTAACCATGAGGAAAGAGCCATGCACAAATGGCCAGAAAGTCCCTTTCAGAAAGTGTTGGAGGCAAAATTGATGCCATCATGCACCGAAATTGAGGTAAAAGAGCAAGATATGAGCAGCTCGTGACCATTCTGTTCTGTGAATTGTCAGTGCATGAGGCGATGGCCTCCTGTCTCCCAGAAGGCCCAAACAGGCTGCTTTCCGGGTTGGTTTACTTGGAGGGGCATACTGAAAGTTACCAACTGGCCGGGGGTGGGGAGTGTCCTGTCCCTTAATATTCAGAAACAGGCAGCTGAAGCTTTATTGTGGCACAAATCTAAATAACATCACCTGATGATTTCTGCAGAGCAAACCAATATTAAAGGGACTGCTAGAGAGATCCGTTTAAAAACTGGCAACTCCAAGCTTAGTCTACCCACACGGGTACAAAGTTGTGGTGTTGTTCTGGAGCCACTGCAAGTGGATAGCAGCAGTGGCCAGGAATGGTTTTTTATCATGCTGACTGCATCCCATTGTGAAGAGTCAACAGTGTAAACCCAGGTTCAGACCCTGTCCAGCACTGCACTTGAAGATGGATTGAAAGCTGCAGCTGGTACAGAATGAAGCAGTTTGCCCGTTGGGTGGATGTTCTCAAGTGGGAAGAGGTTCAACTAATTCTCTGTCGGCAGCACTGGCTTCTGATGAGATCCATGGCCTAATTTAAGGTGCTGGTTCTGATCTTTAAGGCCCGTCATGCTTAGTTCACTGACATACTTTAAAATTGCCAACCTACTTGCCTTTTAAGATCTTCGCTGGAAGTCTTGTTCTGAGTACCCTTCTTTGGGGAGGTAGAATTATCACAGAGCTGGATTTTCTCAGGGCTTCCCAGGCTTCGTGAAATGACCTCCTGCAAGAAATTCCTCCTCGTTCCTCCCTGCTGGTTGTCCTTTGGCCCCATCTCCAGCGAACAATAAGACCCAGACCAAGAATCAACATTCCGGATGGTGATTTAAGGGCCAGCTCCAAATCAAACACTCTGCCAAGTTACTACATTTATGTGCAAGGGATATTCTTGAAGAAAATATAAACCATAGCCTACCCTCCCTTCTGGTTTTCAGGGGCCTCTATAATGCTCAATTGTTCTGGAATGAAAGGAAGAAAGTGCTTCAGTTTTGTTGATGCTGCTGTTTTAAAATTCACCGTTTTAATGTTTACAGTTTGTTTTACTGTATGAAATTGTTTTAAATTCACGTTATGAACTCTCTTCAGCAATTGTGGAAAGCAGGGATATGAATATGTTAAATAAGCAAATAAATACATTCAAGCAGCTATTTAAAAATATCTATCTAAAACTGCGTTGAGTTGTAGGTAGGGCTGCCAACCTCTAGTTGGCTATGCAACAAAACTTCTAGTTGGCACCTGGAGATCTTCTGTTATTACAATTGATCTCCAGATGACCAAGAGCAGTTCCCCTGGAGAGAATTGCTGCTTTGGAGGATGGACTCTATAGCATTATACCCTGCAAATGTCCCTCCCCTCCCCACCATCCCCAAAATCTCCATGTGTTTCCCAATCCAGAGCTGGCAACAGCATGTTTGCCGTGAACTGTTAAACTGCTAGTCAAAGACTCACAATATAGATATGACATAGGAATTAACAAATTCTGTTAATTAATATGCATTCAAGGCCAGTTAGTAACTCATCAACCTATCTGCCAAGGTGTGACCTGAGAGCTGGGAAAGTGTATCAGTGTGTGTGTGTGTGTTGGGGGGGGGGGTGAGTGTGACTTCTGGCAGAAAGAAAGAATTTTGAGTTCTGGACCTGGCTGGCAAGAAGCAAATACAGGTTAGGGTCATTATCTTGGGGTCTGATGCTGATTTTTGGATGAGTAATGCCTGCCTGTGGCCATACCTGCTTCCCATGAGCTGATAACTGGGCATTCAGGAGCCACCAGAACATGTACCTGAGGCATCTGTGCTGCTGCTTCTTTCACTTCACCGCCTTCTTCTTTTTCAAATGGGTTATTTGCTCTGGATTCAATGCTGTTAGGCAGTGGGGGGGTTGCCACTCACCCATGGCATCACGGTACATTTGTGCACCTCTCAGGGCTTCCCTAGCTTTCACAAACCTGATTGGCTGCAAAGTTTGGGGAAAGATCCCAATTCCTGTGTGAGTGGGAAAGTTTGGATTTTCCCAGTCCTGTCCACACAGCAGTCATTTTCCCAGCCCCTGGCCTGTTGTCACAGTAGCCATCCCCCCACTACCACCTGGGGGCCTTTTTGTTTTGTTTTGGCAAATGAATATAATTATATCAACAAAATGATGCATGTGGAAGCCCCATTGCCACTGCACTGTATTGCTGCAGCAGTGACGGAAATATGCAAGCCTATCCCCATATGGAAAACACACCATTTTCATATGTATTTCTTGCTTGGAGGCATCCTTATTTTGATAACTGAAAAGCCCCCCCCCCCCCCACACACACACACACACATTTCCCCACTATCACCCAGATAGAAGCCAATGTCAAAAAAGGCAGGAAGCTTTGCTTAAACACTGGCTACTTTTTTGTGCAAATTCCCAAGGGGTGGTTCAGGACTTAATCTCTCTCTCTCTCTCTCTCTCTCTCTCTCTCATTTAGCATAAAATACAGCTGTATAACAATTTCACCTACGCAGCAAAGCAGAGGCAAAAATCAGCCAAAGGCCTGAGTGACTAAGGATGTTTTTACCCCCCCCCCCATGTAAATAGGGTTGCCAGCTCCGGGTTGGGAAATACCTGGAGATTTTGGGGTGGAGCCTGAGGTGGGCGGGATTTAAAGAGGGGAGTGACTTCAATGCCATAGAGTCCAATTGCCAAAGTGGCCATTTTCTCCAGGGGAATTGATCTCTGTCACCTGGAGATCAGTTGTAATAGTGGGAGATCTCCAGCACCACCTGGAGGTTGGCAACCCTACATGTAAAACTATAAAGCATAGGCACTGTAAGGTGCAGACACTCACAACTATGCTGAGGGCAGGGGGGCTAGCCTCCAGGTAGGGTGTTATATTCTGCTGAACTCCAAATCCTCCCTAAACCCTGGCCTTCCCACAAGGTTGCCAGGTCCTCCCTCTCCACAAGCGGGAGGTTTTTGGAGCACAGATGGTCGCACGCACGGCCACCGCTCCAAGCATGCTGCTGGACTGGCAGGCAATTGCCCACCAGTTCCAGCAACCTGGCAACCCTACCTCCCCAGGCTCCATACCCCAAATCTCCAGGAATTTCCCAAACCACAGTTGGCAACCCTAGCTGAGGGACTTCTAAGCAAACAGTGTACAACTTTATTCAGAATAAACGATATGAAACAAAGAAAAGAAAGTACTTCATGGTAGCTTGCCTAGATCCAGTCTACATACACCTGACGTAAAACCTGACCTGGAACTTTTCCAGATGTTGGTATCCTGAAACTACAGTAAAACATGGAGTAGAGTTTTGAATATTACGAGGCAAAGGGCTGTGAGGTGGGTATTCCAGACAGATAGCCGCTACTGAGAAGATCCTGTCTCTTGTTGCAGCGCTCATCTTTCTTCAGAAGATGAGTGCGTAAGAGTAGGGCCTACAAACTGGATCAGGGTCGTTGATATAACAACAAGGAAATGTTTCTGAAACTGAGCACCTGGAGAAAATGACTTCCCCAAATACGTAGGAGCAGAGGAGAGACCTCTAGGCTAGAGGGTGTGGCTTGTAGACAAGTTTTTACCCCAGAATTCAGCTGACCATTTTGTCGAACTGAACTCTTTTGCTGTACATACGTATGTGTGCTTTTGTGTGTGTATAAGGCACTCCTTTGCATTTAAATATTTACAACCATTTCCTCAAAAGGAGGCTGGGAGCTCAAGTCAGTTGCCAAGTGGAAATGTTGGCTCTAGTGCTGAATGTTTCAGAGAATGCTCAGTGTTTCCAGTAAAGCTCCAGGCTTGGCTGCAGAGAGGAGAATGGTATGGGGGACTGCGGGGGAGACAGGAACCGAAGCAGGAAGTGTGCATCGGCACTTCAGGAAGTTAGCCGTACAGGAGCCAAAGCTGGCTGGGCCGCAGCGGCATTCCTAGGCAGTGGAAACCTGAGTCGCTCTTCCTGCAGCATGCTTGGAATATTTCTGGCTTCTCTGGAGCCCTACCGCTGACCTGGCAGCTTCAAGGAGTGACTAACTTGCTTGCTGGTCAGGAGAAAGAGTGGGGGAAGACTATATATTGAAGGAGAGGATGATATTCCATGAGCAGACTGTAACCACGGCTCTACAAAGAACTGGAAAATGTATTCTCAGATTCCAGGGTCACACAGTGCATGCATTGAAATTGATATTGGTGGCTCGCTTTTAAACATTTCAAGACAGGGAAGGGGCCATGGCTCAATGGTAGAACATCTGCTTAGCATGCAGAAGATCCCAGGTTCAGCCCCAGCATCTCCAGCTAAAAGGATCAGGTGGGGGGTGATGTGAAAGAGCCTGGCCTGAGATCCTGGGGAGCTGCTGCTAGGCTGAGTAGAGGCAGCGTCATGTGTTCAGTGTTCATTTTTTTTTAACTGCAAAAATCATATATATGATTTTTATATATAAAGTGGTGGTTCCCAAACTGTGCTCCATGGAGCACTAGGTGCTCCCCGAAAAATCTCCTAGTAGGGCTGTTGAATTTAAAAAAATTCGGTATAGTTCAGATTCGGCTGAATTCGGCCCGTTTAGATTCAGGATATGCCGAAGTCCGAACTCCCCCGCTTCGGGTCCGTGCAATTCGGCGGGAATTCAAAGTTCGGGAAAAAAATTCGGCCAAATAAAGCCATTAAAAACACAACCGCGCCTTTCCGCGGCTCTGGGGGGGCATTTTTGGGGGTAGAGGTCCCAAACTTTCAGAGGAGCTTCAAAGGACCCTTCTTGCCAGACCCCCCAAGTTTTGTAAAGATTGGGTCAGGGGGGGCTGAGATATGGGCACCGAAAGGGGTCCCCCCACCCTTAATGTGCATCTCTGGGCAGAGCTTGCCGCCCATGCACAAAGCTCCCAGCCCCGACAAACAGCTGATGAGAGCAAGGGCGGGGCAGGTGCTAAGAACTTTGCAAAGCAACACAACTGCAAAGCAACACCTTTGCAAACATGCAAAGGGCGGGGCAGGTGTGAAGAATTTTGCAAAACAATACAACTGCAAAGCAACACAAGCACGCAATGCAACATCTTTGCAACAGTGCAAAGCAACACCTGACACCTGGGAGTTTGCAAACCATGGAAAGGGACAGAGGCAGCTAGCTATGCATAATGAGCAGGAGGGAGTGGAATTTCTCCTTTTGCATTGGACTTGGGACCAGACAGATGCATTCTTTAAGTCACCATTTGAAAACCAGTTTTGAGCAAGCATCAAAATAACCTAACTGATCTTATGAATGAGGGAAAACCTGAAGACATAAAAATAAAGCCCCCCCTCAAACCAGGGAGAGAGAGACTGGAGGGGGAACACACACCCCAGGCAGAACCGGCAAAAGCCCCCTTTGGCTTCCCCCACCCACCCACAGAAACTGCTCCCTCCCTCCCCACACACACACAGACTCTGCTTTCCCCCCACACACACACACAGAAAAGAAAAATTACAGATTAAAGCCCCCAAAGGGGTCTTACTGTGGCTGTCTTCTGTTCCATCAGGAGGGGCTGGGAGGCTGGGTAATCCATATGATTCCATTTGTATCCAATATGAGATCCATATGTATGCATCTCTTGAGGGTGATCCATTCATCCCAATAGGGAAAAGGGGAAAGAACATATCTTGGGGGGCCCTGAACCAATGTTTACAAAACTTGGGTGGTCTCTTAAGAAGCCTTGTCTGAAGCTCCGCTGAAAGTTTGGGGTCGGCACACCCAAAAATGCACCCCCTGCAGCCATGGAATGAGAAAGGGGGGGAGCCGATATTTCTCCCCCCACTGAACCCATCTTTACAAAACTTGGGTGGTCTCTTAAGAGGGATTGTCTGAAGCTATGATAAAAGTTTGGGGGCTGCACCTCCAAAAAAGCACCCCCTGCAGCCACAGAAATGGAAAAGGGGGGAGAGGAAAAAGGGGTGGAGCCCATATCTCGGGACCCCCTGACCCAATGTTTACAAAACTTGGGGGGTCTCTTAAGAAGCCTTGTCTGATGCTCCGCTGAATGTTTGGGGTTGGCACACCCAAAAATGCGCCCCCTGCAGCCATGGAAAGAAAAAGGGGGAGCCCATATCTCGGGACCCCCTGACCCAATGTTTACAAAACTTGGGTGGTCTCTTAAGAAGGCTTGTCTGAATATCCCCTGAAAGTTTGGGGTTTGTAACCCAAAAAATGCGCCCCCTGCAGCCACGGAAAGGAGCGAATGTGCACAAGCACCCCACACACACACACACACACAAGGATATCTCTCTCTCTCTCTCTCTCTCTCTCTCTCTCTCTCTCCCTCTCTCTCTCTCCCTCCCTCCCTCTCTCCCTCCCTCCCTCCCTCTCCCCCCCCCCAGCCGGGCCGCACATCAGCTGATTCCTCCAGTACTCAATCCTGACTGATTGGCTAGAAGAAGACCCAGCTTGGCCACCGATTGGCCGGGGGAGGAGAATGCTGCTTACTGACGGTTATGCTGCTTACTGACGGTTATGATGCTTACTGACGGCCCCGAATTGGCTGGATTTATTCGTGAACTCCCGAACTCGCTGAATTCGGCTCCCCGGTTGCCCGCCATTTTTGAGTTCGGTTCGTCCCGAACTAAAAACCACCGAATCAAGGGAAATTCGGCTGATTTTCAGTTCGGGCCGAACCGAATCAACAGCCCTATCTCCTAGTGTTCTGTGAAGAGATCAGAAAGAAAAATACTACTGACATTCGGTTTAGTATATAGGCCTGTGTTGGCGAACCTATGGCACGCGTGCCGACTCTGGCACGTATAACCCTCTCTGCTGGCACGCCCAGCTCAGCTGGTCGGCGGGGGCTCCACCCCTTTCCCTGGACTCCCCGCCGCTGGCTTTGAACTGCTCCGCGCTGCCTAAACGAAAACCTCAGTATTCAGGTTAAATTGCCGTGTGGGCACTTTGCAATAAATAAGTGGGTTTTGGGTTGCAGTTTGGGCACTCAGTCTCTAAAAAGTTCGCCATCACTGATATAGGTGCTAGGTGAAAATTAGCGCTCTGTAATGAATTTCTCTCCTGAAAAGTGCTCCATGGCTCAAAAAGTTTGGGAACCAGTGATATAAAGTGTCTCAATCAATACAATGAAGCAATGCAATTAAAAACACAATAAAAAAGTTAAATCCTAAAAATACTCCATGCACTGAACAAAAGTAGGTTTGCCAACTTCTAAAGGTATTGTGCTCTGCTTTAGGTATTGTGTGTCCTCGGGGGGAAGAAGTAAAGCTGTGGCTGATGAATTCCTCTGATAGCAGCCCGACTGGGAGCTCCTAACCTAATTTAAGAATTGCATGATTAAGCCCTTGTGGCTGGCTGATGAAGCTACCCTGTGTAGCGAAAGCGCTGGAATACTTCCGGAGCCGCGTTACCACCTTACTCTCCGTTGTTTGAAGAACTTGAAATTGAACATATCCATATTATTCTCTGTTTTCTGAAGAACTTGAAATTGAACAAAAAATGAGTAGAATGCAACTATATGCCTCATATGAACTTTTGCATATTGATTAGCTTTCGCTTTTTTGCTTTGTAACCTCGGTTGCTTAGCTTTGTTTGCTTATATCGTTGCACTTTGTAATATAGTAATAGCCTTGCTGCTGTTGCCTTTTGCTATATTTGCCCACTTTTTTTGCCTACTACTGTCTTATTCGAGCAACTTCTAAAGTGGGGCCTGGAGAGCTCCCAGAATTATAACTGATCTCCATGATTGCCTCAGAAGGTAGACTGGATTGGTATTATACCGTGTTTCCCCGAAAATAAGACATACCCATAAAATAAGCCGTAGCAGGATTTCCAAGCATTTGCGCAATATAAGCCATACCCCGAAAATAAGACATAGTGATAGGCGTGGCTATGCAGCGTACCATACCGGCGTGGAGCGGTAAAGAAGACGGGCTCCCCCTGTCAGTTCCCGGTCGTTCTGTGCGTGCTGCAAGCTGAGGCATAGAGGGAGACGTACTGGTAGAAACTGAAAGTAAAAGTCTCAGTGAAGTGAGGAGCAGGACGCTCTGCTTTAGGTATTGTGTGTCCTCGGGGGGGAAGAAGTAAAGCTGTGGCTGCCCTTTTACTCAGCACTGTGGGTCTCTCTCCCCCAGCACCCCTGGTTTGAGGGGGGGGGGCTTCGGTTGTGCAGTTGTGCATTTGCCTGGTCCCAAGTCCGATGCAAAAGGAGTAACTCCACCCCCTCCTGCTCCTTATGCATACAGTAGCTACCGGTACTTGCCTCTGTCCCTTTCCATGGTTTGCAAACCCCCAGGCATCAAGTGTTGCTTTGCATGGTTGCAAACGTGTGGCTTTGAATGGTTTGCATGGTTGCAAATGTGTTGCTTTGCATGGAGCCTTTTATTTAGCTGCCTTTAGGCCAAGTTATCAAAGTTAGTTCACATGCAGGGTAATCTGTTTTTGTCTCTTGAGTGAGCTCTGCATTTGAAATTCATTGGGATCCATGTGTTGGGGTTAATGATATTTGTCTTCTGCACCAGTTGGATTAATTTCTTTTCTTAGTCTGTGGCAGAAAGGAAGGCAGAGGCTTGGATCCCTTCCTTCCTTTTGTCAGCCCTTGGCCCACAGAACCAGAAATCACCACAAAGTCATATAGAGTCCAAACAGATGGCTTTTACTGATCAAATAGGCATACAGTGCAAACGAATAAAATGACAGCTATGAGAGGCTCACTAGCTGGGAGATATTATAAGGCAGGAAAGGCGGGAGATTACACGCATGAATACAGTTTCCCAGGAGCTGAGTTCCCAGGCCTAGGTATGCGACCTTGGGGGGCAGACAATACAGCACAGAGTCAGAGGCAATAACGAAACCGAGATAGCAGCCTGACATTCTGCTCCCCTCAAGGCCCCCTCCCAGTTCGCAAGGGGGCTGGCCTGTCCGGGTAAGCAATGTGAAAGGCGTCGACGAGGTCGGGGGCGGAGACATCCCGTGCGCGCATCCATTCGTCATAGGCAGGGGGGAAATGTTTCCAACGAACTAAATATTGCAGATTGCCATGGTGAATACGGGAGTCAAGGATCTTGGAGACTTCGAAGTGTTCTTCCCCCCCCCCACCATGATGGGTTGCGCAGGCGGCGGGTCCGGATGCCACTGTGGAGAAGCAACATGGGGTTTGAGGAGGCTTATGTGGAAAACAGGATGCACACGCCTCAAGGATTTGGGGAGAGCCAGTTCCACTGTGACAGGGTTTATGACCCGAGTAATGGGGAAAGGGCCAATGAATTTGGCGCTGAGCTTATGGCACGGTTGGGTGGAACGGAGATTTTTGGTGGAAAGGTAAACCAAAGCACCCACTTGCAGATCACCCCCGGGGGAGCGATGTTTGTCAGCTTGCGCTTTGTATTTACGTTTGGCCCGGTCAAGGTTGCTAACGAGCCAGGGCCAAGTGGTACGGAGGGCGTGTGCCCAGGAGGCAATGTCGGGGTTCCCCTCCCCCTCTACATCATCTGCAGGAGCGATGGGACTGAAATCTTGTCCATACACAGCAAAAAACGGGCTAAAACCTGTGGATTGATGCATGGCATTATTGTAGGCATATTCTGCTAAAGGTAACAGTTCCACCCAGTTATCCTGGTGGTAGTTAACATAACAGCGCAAATAACATTCAAGTACAGCATTGACACGTTCAGTTTGACCATCAGTTTGAGGATGGTATGCACTAGACAATCCCTGTTCCACCCCCACCAGCTTGAGGAAAGCTTTCCAAAACTTAGAAACGAAACCGCTTCCGCGGTCACAAATTATCTTACGCGGAAACGAATGTAAACGAAAGATATGCGTCACGAAGAGGCGGGCCAGTTTCTGAGCAGAGGGGATCCCTGCGCATGGAATCAAATGTATTTGCTTAGAAAACAAATCAGTAACAACCCACAACACAGTTTTACCCCCACTGAGAGGGAGATCAGTCATGAAGTCCATAGCAATCACTTCCCAAGGTTTGCTGGGCGTTTCAAGAGGTTGTAGCAGTCCCGGGGGTTTGCCCTGCGATCGTTTCGCAGCGGCACAAACGGGACAGCTGCGGATGAAGGAGTCAATGTCGGAACGCATTCCCCCCCACCAGAACTGTCTGCGCAATAAGTGAAGGGTCTTCAGAAACCCAAAGTGCCCAGCTGTTTTGGCTCCATGAGCTAAATGTAAAACGTCCTTCCGGAGAGCTTTGGGTACATACAATTTTGAGTCTTTGTACCAGGACCCCCCTTGTTCCAAAACACCAGGAGGTAGGGTATGAGCGGAACGTTCTAAAAGGCACTGGTCCCGAAGGACAGTTAAAAAGGACTCGGAGATGGGGATTTTGGAGGGAGCCCCCCCGTCGGTCATGGAGATCTGAGAAACAGTTATAGGGCTAGTGCTTACGTGCGGCGGCGCGCAGACTGCAGGCGGCTGAGCGGTCGGAGGGGTAGGAGGGGCGGGAACTCCGGTCTGTTGCGGTGGCGGCTGGGCATCCGGTTGGGCTGGCGGAGCTTGCGAGTTAGGGAAGGTGTGCTGATGCTGGGATCGGGTTTGCACAGCCAGCATAGGTAGGGCCCCACGTTGCATAGGGGTGAACAGAGAGTTGGTGGGTCTTTCGAGTTTTACCGGATATTGTGGTAAACGGGAGAGGGCATCCGCGAGAACGTTCTGCTTCCCAGGGACGTGCTTCAGGGTGAAACGGAACTGAGCAAAGAACTCCGCCCACCGTTGTTGTTTCGCCGATAGCTTATGGGACCCCGTGAGGGCAGCTAGATTTTTGTGATCGGTCCAAACTTCAAAGGGGACTTTAGACCCTTCCAAGAATTGCCGCCATAAAGTCAGTGCATGATGAACTGCAGAGGCCTCTTTCTCCCAGATGGGCCAGTTTAATTGAGCGTGCGCAAATTTTTTTGAAAAGTAAGCGCAAGGGTGAAGAAGACCGTCCGGTCCTTGCTGGAGGAGAGCCCCTCCCATGGCTACATCGGAAGCATCGACTTGCACAATGAACATTTGATTAGGGTCTGGGTGCCGTAGCACCGGCTCCGAAGTGAAGAGGCGTTTGAGGGCCAGAAAGGCGGCTTGGCATTGCTCAGTCCATAGGATTTTTGCGGAGGGCAAGGCAGCCGAGCTTACTTTTCCCTTAGTTCTCAGCAGGTCCGTAATGGGTAGAGCCACTTGGGCGAAGTTAGGGATGAATCCCCGATAGAAGTTTGCAAATCCCAGAAATTGCTGTACTTGCTTACGGTTGGTGGGGGGAGTCCAATCGAGGACGGCTTGGACTTTGGCGGGGTCCATGCGAAGACCTTGGTGGGAGATGATGTATCCCAAAAACGTGAGTTTGCTTTGGTGAAATTCACACTTAGCTAGTTTGGCGAAAAGTTGATGGTTACGTAGGCGTTGTAGAACTTCCCTGACCAGAGTCACATGCTCGTCCACAGTTTTCGAATAAATGAGAATGTCATCTAAGTAGACCACCACCCCACGATATAGAAGGTCATGTAGGATTTCATTGATGAGTTGCATGAAGACCCCCGGGGCCCCTTTTAATCCGAATGGCATTACAAGGAATTCATACATTCCGAAACAGCTAGAGAAGGCAGTGAGGTGTTCATCTCCTTCGCGGATACGGACTCGGTAGTAGGCTTCCACCAAGTCTAATTTAGAGAACACACGGCCTTCCTGTAATTGTCCCAAAATATCCGATATTAATGGGATAGGATAGGCGTTGGTCTGGGTAACCGCATTGAGCTTTCTGAAGTCAATGCACAGGCGAAGGTCGCCCTCTTTTTTCCGAACGAAAAACGCGGGGGCCGAGTTTGGGGCATTCGAAGGGCGAATGAACCCTCTGGCGAGGTTTTTGTCCAAAAAGTCCCGGAGGACAGTGCGCTCGGAAGCGCTCATAGGGTAAATCTTACTTTTGGTTAATGTGCAGTCCTTTACTACTTCAATCGCACAGTCCGAGGCCCGGTGGGGGGGTAAGGCATCACATTCCCTAAGGTCGAAGACATCTTCAAAGTCCCGGTATACAGCGGGTAGAGCCGGTGGTGCTGGGGCAGTAGAGGGTAGTGCTGGAACGGGCGGAAATGGCAGAGCAAAGTTTTGCCGATGCTGGTCGCAGGTGGGACTAGCGAAGGAGATAGTGTTTATTTCCCAATCAATACTGGGACTATGTCCTTTAATCCAGTTAATTCCCAAGACCACTTCAAATCGGATAGGGGCTATAGTGAAGTCTATTTGTTCCCAGTGGGAACCAATTCCCATTGCCACCCCTATGGTGCGGTGATCAACTGGACCCCCCTGGAATTGGCTCCCGTCCATTTGAGCAAATTGGACGGGGGCGGGTAAAGCCTCTGAGTCGGCTCTGAGTGCAGCAAACGTGGCTTCGCTTATGAGAGTGCGACAGCAACCGGAGTCAATTAGTGCTTTGACGGGGATTTGTGGGCCTCCGTTAAGTTGTTGTAAAACTGCATCCACGTAGACGGTGGAGTCCACTTCTTTGATTTTGGTAGGAGCATTCGGTTTGATAGGAAGATCCTGAGAGGTCTGTGGAGATGCTCCATTCACCACAGACCGGAGCCGTTTTTTGACAAGTCGAGGGGAGATTCCAGGTTTAAGGCTGGAGAAATCCAAGGATTTTCCTCATCCGAAGAGGGAAAGCTGTCCCCCAATGGGGCACTTGTAATCCGAGACCCGGCGGGGTCGTTGGAAGCAGGCAGGGAGGCTGGGTCCCCGGCATGGAGTGCAGAGGGTGTGGGCCTTCCCGGAGCTGCGCTGCGGGTGGCCGCGGTGCCTCTGCGTGGTGGACGACCTCGGGCGCGGGTTGTCGTGCTGGGACGAAATAATTCCTGGCGGCGTGGGCAAACGGCTGCAAAGTGGCCCATTTCTCCGCAAGTAAGACAGGCACCCCTCTGAAATCGGGCTTCACGTTCCTGGAGCGGACGTGGGGGATTTCGTGGGACGAGCAGTGGTGCCTTGGGTTGAGGCTTTTGGGTGCCCTTCTCCTTGTGCTTTTGACGGACGAGAGAAATAAAGCGGCGGCGGCTTTCCACTTCCTCGGCTAATAGGATCCAGCCTTCGAGGGTATCGGGATCGCCCCGCATGTAAGACCAGTTCAGAATGTCAGGATGCAAGGCTTCCCTGAAATGATGGATCAGGGTGGTCTCGGGCCAACCCACAATTTTACTTGCCAGTCGTTGAAATTCATCGGCAAATTCCCGAACTGTAGCAGAGCCTTGTTTTAATTGTAAGAGTTCCGTTTTGGCTCTTTCCCCCAGGAAGGGGTCCTCAAACCTCCTTCTCAGGGCAGTCATGAAGTTGTTGAGGGAACGAATCGCACGAGAGCGGGAGTCAAACTGGAGGACCATCCAGTCAGCCGCTTTGCCTGTCAGGAGGGAAGCTACGTACCGCACCCGGCTATCTTCCGTGGGGAAAAGTTGACCTTGTTCTCGCATATAACTGTCCACTTGATGCAAGAAACAAGGCAAAGTCTCAAGAGATCCATCATACGTAGTCCTCAATTTGAGTTGCTTCCAAGGGCCGGGCGCGGGTTGACCCGGTTGCACGGGTGGTCCGGGCGGAGGAGCAACAGGAGCTCCAGGAGGCAAGGGTGGAGCAGGCACATTAGCAGGTGGTTGCACGGGTGGTCCGGGCGGAGGAGCAACAGGAGCTCCAGGAGGCAAGGGTGGAGCAGGCACATTAGCGGGTGGTTGTACGGGTACCCCCTGACCCGGTATCGGAACGGGCTGTCTCTGAGTTATCAGGGTTTGTTGTAATTGCCTGTTCTCTTGAAGCATAAGTTCCATTACTTCCTGGAGTTGATCAACACGGTCGGAGAGCTCTCGATTCTGGGCTCGTAAAAGATGAACCTCCTCACTTGGGCCACCAGTAAGATGAGGCTTACTGGTTCGGAAGCTCGTGGCCCATTGAGAGCTATCCCCATATAAATCCTCGTCTTCAGACTCATCTGAGTCTCGACGTCGGTCAGCCAAACGGCGTGCGCGTTGGGTCGCACGCGACGGGACAAAAGCCGGGGAAAAAGTTAGACCTGATAGTCCCAGTACATAGTCCTTGGGGCGCGTGTCCACGTTCGCCTGATTCCTAATCCTTGCTGCAGCCGCCCTGGCTGCTTCCGCCGCCTCTCTCTCTCTTGCGACCCTAGCCGCTTCGGCGGCTTGCTGATCCGCAAGAACTTTGGCGTTCTCAAGTCTTAGGGCAGTCTCTGCCGTAATGCGCGGCAAAAGTTCTGTCTCGAGGAGCAAGAGTATGGGGTCAGGTTCCCCGCCCAGCAGAGGTTGTACTCGAACCGCCAGTGCGGATGCCTCGGCTCCAAACGTCGGGGTCAAAACTTGAGCCAAGGTGGCTACCGGGGTGTCCTTTGTACATTCCACAAGGAGAAGAGCGGTGCTAATAGCGACTCGCTTGGCCTCAGCCTGGCAGCTGGCTGCATCCGGGATCAGGGAAAAACCCTCCGGCGGGGCTCCCGCCATGGTAGAAAGAGTTTGTCGAGAAATAAGATTATCCAAAAGTCCAGTTAATATTTGTAAATCCTCAGTCGCCAATCGGGCATCGTCCAGTAATTGATCCAAGTCCTGAAGATCTAAACGAGCATCAGTATCCTCCGATGTTAACATCCAGAGACGTCCTGTAAGAGATTGCCACTGCGCCTGTACCAGTCCCCTCAAGCGGCAAACCTCTCGGGTCGTCCGGAAAAGTTCAGCGATTAAGTCTTGTAACAGAGTAGGGTCCTCTGAGAAGGGCTCCAGGGTAGTAGATCACCTGGAGAGCTGCACAGCTCCCATCCAAGTGGCAGGCGAACCCCCCTGGGCTCCAGCCTGGCTAGTAGAACGGTGAAGATGATAGTTAGCTGTCATAATGTCAGCCCTTGGCCCACAGAACCAGAAATCACCACAAAGTCATATAGAGTCCAAACAGATGGCTTTTACTGATCAAATAGGCATACAGTGCAAACGAATAAAATGACAGCTATGAGAGGCTCACTAGCTGGGAGATATTATAAGGCAGGAAAGGCGGGAGATTACACGCATGAATACAGTTTCCCAGGAGCTGAGTTCCCAGGCCTAGGTATGCGACCTTGGGGGGCAGACAATACAGCACAGAGTCAGAGGCAATAACGAAACCGAGATAGCAGCCTGACACCTTTCAGCTTACAGAAGGCACTTCCACCAGGCAAAGTTAGGCAATTTCCCCTCACACTGCATGCCCCTTTCCATGGTTTGCAAACTCCCAGGCATCAGGTGTTGCTTTGCATGCTTTGCATGGTTGGCAACCCTAATAAATAGGCATAACTAGCCAGGAGCCTTGTACTTTAAAGATTAACAAGTTTTTAGCCTAGCATGGGCTTTTGTGAATTACATGCGCTTTAGAGTGGCCGCCTGGTTGTGACAATAATGGCGGCGGTTCTGCAGTGATAACTCTGTCGGTTCCCCCCCCCATCGCATTCGCCGAGTCCCTATGAGGAGGAAGCGGCGGCGGCGGCAGCAGCAGCTGGGCGGCCATGGGCTCCCTGAGCAGCCAGGTGTGGAAGGGGCAGGGGGGAGCCCCGCGCGGAGGGGAGGCGGCGGTGACTGTGGCCATGAGGGGCGAAGGCCACGGCAGGAGCCACTGGAGCCACAGCGGGGCGGCCAAGAGGAAGCGGGGTGGCCATGGGGATGGCACAAGCAACAGTGATGGCGACAGGGAGGGCGATCGGGAGGAGCGGCTGCTTAACACCCCCAGAAGGTACTGAGTGGGGAGGCGGACGCCCTAGTCTGTGGGTCTCTCTCACCCCACACAAACACCAGGGGATAGGGGAAAAGCTTCAGCAAGCAGTCTTTGAATAAATGTAGATTGTTGTACCATACTTAATAAAAATAAGACATCCCCTGAAAATAAGCCATAGTGTGTCTTCTTGGAAAAAATTAAAAATATAAGATGGTGTCTTATTTTCGGGAAAACATGGTACCACACTGAGGCCCCTCCTCTCAAATTTCAAATTTCAATACCTTTATTGGCATACCATCAAGCAGTCGATCAAATAAAACCAACCCTCTAAACATCATTTAGCCTCCGCCTCTTAACAATTTCATTAAAAAAATTTAGCCACAGATTCAATAGTCTCAGAATCTCGGGAGGATAACAACAATTTGATCTTACTATCATCAGCTTGATCTACATGATTTGAGAGAAAGGGATCTAAAAGGACCGCACGAATTTCACAATAAAATGGACAGTACAAGAGCATATGGTCAATACTTTCAATCTCCCCCAAGGCACATTTACACACCCTGGCAGAGTATGGAATTTTCTTATATCTTCCATACAGAACAGCAGAAGGGAGAGCATTAAAACGGGCTAATATAAATGCCCTCCGGAGATGAGGGAAAGTAAGACAGGACAAGTACTCTGGCAGGGAATTTGATATTCCCCATTGCAGTGGTGAGCATATTCCAGAAGCTAGACTTCTAAGTTCTTGCATTTCAACATCAATAATTCTTTGCTTGATCAAAGCATAAGCTGCTCTCTCAGAAAGGAGCACCATATCCTCAACACTGAGCCCCAAAACAGTAATTCTTTTCTCAATATAAGAAGACCATACAGATATTTCCGATGCAGAGAGCATATTAGCAACAAGGGGATTAGTACTACTCCTAAAATGTAGACGCAACCAAAATTTAATTGTTGTAATCCATGCTTTTGTCTCCAGACGTCTTTGGTTTGTCTCCAGACATATAGCCGCATAAGACACACATGCTGGAGGCCCCTCCTCTCCCCAAACCTTGCCTTCTCCAGGCTTCACCCCAGATCTCCAGAAATTTCCCAACCCGGAGTTGGCAACCCTACAAAAAGTCTGACCCGTCAGTCACCAACATCAAAAAATCTCCAAGTCAACAAGGGGACACAAGAACACACCTCAATGTGGGATATGATATTTACTCTCTCCATCAGTGCAATGGCACACACATTAATAAATAAGTTTGCAGCTTCAGAGAACAAAGTTGTCCCGAAACAAGGGCCTTATATGCATGACAAGTTTGCCTTGGGTTTGACGCTCTCTTAGTGCACAGTTTTCTTATCCAAATTCTTAAAACATTATGCATGGGGCATACTGGCTGAAGAAATCCTAAGGATGTTAGTGGAGAAATTGGCCCATGCATATTTCCCCAGCCCAAACGCGAACTAGTGGCAGAATGGTCAGAGCGATGTCCTTGGTGTTACTTGGTTATCCACCCCCTTTTTTTGGGGGGGGGGGTGCATGTGTGATTTCCAACCCTCTTGCTTTTTTTTGTGATTGTCTGTGGTTTATTTTATGGCAAAACAGTGCCGTGGTTTGGATTCTTTATTTTTATGTGGAAAGAACCCCTTCTTTTTTTAAAAAAAAATGGTGCATTATCAGTGATAACATGATTAAAATATAGGATTTTTTAAATGTAGGGCAGACCCCAGTAAATACCCACCCCCCTGCATGATTACTTTACTCTTAGGTAAATTGACCCCGCCCCTCTGATGATGAGGGGATTCTCTGATCTGTGATTGGCCGGTTCCCCCAATAGTTAATTCATCTGAGCTAGGCAATGGCAATGTGAGAAATCCCACTAATGGCGCTGATTGCACATGTCTTCTTTATGGTCATAGACCCCCTATATTACGCACAATTTCCCCACAAACATAGTACCATAAATGCACCTATACAGTGAATATAAATCACCAAGTCAACGAGGGGACATGAGAACACACTTCAATGTGTGTTATGATATTTACTCCCTCCATCACTGCAATGGCACACACATTAACAAATAAGTTGGGTGTGACTCAACAGGGCTAAGAATGGCTATCACGATACTCCTGAGAAAACAAGAGGGGAGCTAAGGTTGTACTCCTTAAAACATCAATGGGAATACATACTTGTAACAGTAGGTGAAATGTTTTTGTATGAAAAAACCTACACCCCACATCAACCAGTGATTATGATCGCAAAGGAACAGGGGGGTGGGGGATGAACGGGACACAAGTGCCTTGCCGAATAATTGTATCAGCAATAATTTGATTATATCAATTAAAAATAATTCCGTGCAACTGGGGGAAGGGGGGAGAACACAATGGGGGGAAATTAAAACCCCAGCAACAAAAATGGCTTCTGGGGCTTCTGTAGCTTCGAGGGGTTTATAGAAGTATGGGGGAGGGGGAAACAAGAGGGTGGTCATTTGGGGCATGCATTGAGAAGCCCACCATTTGCTATATGCACAAATTGCATAAATTTGACACGAGTTGAACTCAAATTGGAATGTAAATTTGTGCTAAAACAGCATTGGGAAGACTTGGGGAAGAGTGGTGTGGAACAGAGTTTAATTTTGAAGGACTGAAAAATCAAGCATAACTCCAACAAAGAACCAAGTCAGACCGGCGGAGAATGTGAGTCAAAGTACCCAAGCATAAATGCTCTAGGTCCCTGATGTATGCCCCAGCAAATCTTACCTCTTCTGCTCAGGGAACTCATTGCATCTTATCTGTACTGGGCTTTTTGTAAATCCTCTTGGTTACCTTTTCCAAGCAATGGACAGACAGACAGACAGAGCAGCTACTGAAGAAAGCAGGAAACCTCTATTTGGCTGAGCATGTTAAGAGATACAAAAAGAGCAGCAAGGTAAGCAAAATCTTTGGAAAGCTGAGATAGCAGAAGAGCTGTACTACAAAGTTGGTGGTTCAAATCTCACTCACTGCTATGAAGTCACTAAGTAGCCTCAAGAAGTCATTCTTCACAAAGGTTATCTACCAGGTCCAATGCTTTTTTTCCTGCTTACCCACAGCATTGTTTTATATTAGTGCACCTTCTGGGATTTCCCCTGCTTTTCCACAATCTTTCTAAAAACTGCAATAGTTTGGGAAAGTTTACAGTAGAGAGAGGGTGGCTGCTGTTGCAGAGCTGTAAGGGGAAAGGCATTTCTCCACCTCAAAAGGGGGTAGAGATTTACTTTTTTTTTAATGAAAGCTGGGAATTCACAGCGCTTGCTTGGGGGGGTTGTGGCCCCACTCCCGCACTCACCTGCTCCAAAGGAGACTCCAGCAGAGGACGGCCTTGCCCACACACCCTACGGTTTAACTTGCAATCTGCACAGGCTTGATAAATAATTGTATATTTATTTTTGTATGTGTGTGTATATATTTTGTGAGACCACTAAGGAAGGCCTTTAGACCAAAACACATCTGGTTACAGTAGTTTGTGTGCTACCAAATTGTATTGCTTATATATGTTAGTTTTAATACCTCTTATGAGGCTTCTGTTTTTAATCTATTTATGAATTTGTGCACAATAAACTATTATTTTTATAGATTTTTACTGGAAGTGACATGGTGCCACAGCCAGAATAGTGTTTGTTTGTTTTTTAATTTCTTCCAGTCGCTGAAAGTGGTGGTGAGCAATGGGAGCGGGGGGGGGGGGGCAGAGGATCTCCTGCCCCACCAGGGGACTCAGACCTCCTAGCTCTGGCTCATGAAAGTTTATGCTGGAATAAATTCTGAGAGTCTTTAAAATGCCACTGGTCTATTTTGCTGCAGCAGTCTAACACAGCTACCCATCTGGATTTATCTGTTCCATACGCGAATGAAATGGAAACATGAAGAGAAATAGACATCTGCCATCATCTTGTCTGGTTGGGCCTGTGATAATGTGGAGCTGAGGACTTCAGCAAGTTAATATGACTCACAAAGTTACACTGTTCTGCGCATACTTCTCTGAAATAATGAGTCCGAAAGATTTCTGCCATCCCAAACCTCAAGTTCGCTTCAATAATCTTGAGCCCTAACATAGTGAGGGTCTCTTTGGATTTAAGAATTAAGTTTCACCTAATTTAAAATTCTGAGGTTTCAGATTTTCTTCCTTACCCACTGTGGGTGAATTATACAAGTAACACTCTGACTGATCTGCATTTATCTGGAAGATTATTAGAATACAGCTATATCTATCCTCCTTGGTAAGCAACAAACAAAACAATCATTTATATGTTTTGAAGAATTTCTCTGAATTCTATTCAGTTTATTGCTGTAGCCTGAGAACCCAATAATGTGGCAGTAGCATTGACATGAGTCTTTGCATATCCTACAAGTCATGGTACTCCCAACTGTATGTATTTGCATTTTGTACTGCCCTCTCATGGTGCAGAATCTAATGATGATTAGTTACACAGACATCCTATGACAATAGAGAAGAGCAAAAGTCGGCTTTCAGGGAAGGAAATCCCTGTGCTCCCCAGGTGTCTGTGCGTGCCAGAAAATCTCTGCCATCATGAAGCAGGAAGAGACTGTTAGGAATGAGCAAGGAAGTGGAGCCCTTGGCTCCAGCAGAGCAAAGTTTTTAGGACCGGAAAACTGGAAGTAAAAAGTTTGCTGAGATGTTGCAAATAAGCTGTGAAATGTTCACTGGGATCCTGAACTAGACATCCAGCTCCTATTGGAAGAGCGACAGGGTCTCGGGAAAAAGTCTCAATGAAAACTAACCTGTGAGTTGCCATTTCTACAAATCTATGAAAGAGGACCCAGAGGGACCATTAGGTCAGGGATATTGCCGTTGCAGTCTTTACAATCAGCGTCATTAAGCAACCGGAAAACCTCTGTTTCCTTGTCCTTGTTGTTAACCCTGCTAAACCCATCAGGTGAAGGAACATGAGTCCACTAAAATAGCTGCCGTCGCCACCCTAAATCTACAGAGAACTTTGGGGGCGACTGTTCTCAGGCACATCTTTTTTCTGGGCAGAAAGGTAGACTGGGCGAAGAAGCCATTCACAGTCTGTAATAGATTGTCTCCTTTTCCGGGCCTTCACGTCGTATAGCAGTCCTAATAAGCTTAACAATCATCTTCTGATAGATTGGAAGCTGGATCAAGAACAGGAAGTAGTGAGTAGGAGTAAACAGTCAGCTCTTGCAGCTTGGACAAAGTAGCTTGGATGAAACACCCTAAAAAATAATCAAGGAATGACACATAAGATGTAGACAAATCATTAGATGGCTTTGAAAGAATATTAAAGAAAGTCACTGATGATATCAGTGGCTGTTGGCCATGATAGATAGATGGAACATCCGAGGTCAGAAACAATGCCCCTCAGAATGCCAGTAGCTAGAGGGCAACATTGGGGGGGGGGGAGGTGGCTTCCCAGAAGCATTTGGCTGGCCATTGTTCAAAACAGGCTATTGGACAAGACGGACTTTTGGTCTGATCCAAAGGGCTCTTCTTACATTCTTACAGTTGTGACTTCTTTCTTCTCTTTAACAGACAATTTGCACATTATGACAGAGGTTGGGTCTAAGATCCCCACCCTTGTAACAGTCCAATGGGAGTTGTGGGTTCTCCTCAGTTTCCACATGTGTGGTGCTCAATTCAGACTGAGACCACTGAGAAGGGGCTTTCCTGCCATTCTCTCAATTGGAAAAGCTGCCCTAAGCTCTTTTTACACCTATTGGGGAAACTTATACATACTCATATTTTCCCCATAGTAAGCATCTTGGAAGTGGCTTTTTCCAGTGAGAAAATAGCAGGGGAGGAAAGAGTTAAAGCTTCCTGTATCCCCATACTGTTCTGTTCCTTGACAAAGCAATCCCAGCCGCTAAATCGGCAATAGAACATAAGATGTTTCAAATAAACATGGGAGAAACTTTAATTTACAGTTGAGCTCATACATGAAATACCAACGTGTAACTGTGCCCTCCTCTGCAACTAGGGAAAGGGTGTAGGAAGGGCATGCTGGTTTAGAGCTGACCAGGCAGCAGCACTATGTGTGTACAGCACCAATTCACACAGAGTATTTTGAAGAAAAATGAGTAGAAAATATGTCCGAATTAAAAATGCACAAACCGGAGCTGCATAGATTTAATATTCTGTTCAGAGATCTTTCCTAGAAAATCCTCATTAAATTCCAATTCTGACTTATTGCTCTCCTCTTGTTTTCTACAGCTTGAATCTTTTCACAGGCACACCCTTGAAGGAGCATGCTGATCTTTGGTCATTACTTCTCCAAAGATCTAGAAATCTAAAGGGAACCATCTTTGAAATAGCAAGACAAGAACAGGGAGGATCAAGCCATACTATGTTAGAAGTTTCCCATAGGTGGGGTTGCCAGCTCCGGATTGGGAAATACCTGGAGATTTTTGGGGCAGAGCCTGAGGAGGGTGGGGTTTGGGAGTTCAATGCCATAGAGTCCAATGGCCAAAGCAGCCATTTTCTCCAGGTGAACTGATCTCTATTGGCTGGAGATCAGATGTAATAGCAGGAGATCTCCAGCTTGAACCTGGAGGTTGGCAACCCTACCCATAGGACAGCATGATGCTGGATTTCTCAGTATGAGAAAGCCATCCTATCAGGAGGCAGAAGAGGTTTCCCTGGAAATATGTATATAAATCTATGCAATGGTGGGAGGTTTGGACTGAGACTGATGGGAAGGCGGAGAGAGTGTGGAGAGCAGCATTGCGGGAGGGCGACAGAGAGGGAGAGGAAGTTGGAGGAGAGGGGAAAAAAGGGTGAGTCCCAAAACCTTAAAGAGCAATTAGTCAAAGCTGAATTGTTTTTCTAAACTCTTAACGAAAACAAAGAGTGGGGCATGGCCCAGATGGTGCCAGGGGATCAAATAAACGTCGCACTCAGGAAGCAGGTGCTACTGGGAATGTTTCCTGCCAGCCTCCACTGCTGCTCACAGCTACTTTTATTATTTGTTATTTTTCATGACTGCAGCTGGGGTTTCCCTCCAGCTGTGTGGAAATATGTTTAAAGCTGGTTGTTGCTGGAAATAAGGAAAGGGAGGACTCACGAGGGCTGATCAACAAGCCTGTAACTTTAGAGTTTCTTGGGAAAAGTACAAGGAACCATCTGGATTCGGTTTCCCTGGTGAGGCTGGGATTTCCTTGTCTAGTCATGAAAAAGTCCCCCTCCATCAGCTTCTCCAGCGAGGCTTTTCCCCAGATCACGCTGGAATTGTATCCGTGCCATTGTTCCTTCCAAAACAGATACATGGCTCCAATTTCATGAGGCACTGAAGGCAGCTAAGAAACACTTAGTCCAGGGAACACCAAACACATCTTATGGCATCTCTCTTCAGAGAATTCTTGTCTTCATGCCCTACAATGCTTTCTGCTCACCCTGTCAAGCCTCTCATTTTTATGCAGCTATTGCATCATCTATTGTCATTTCAGCCAGGTTTCTGGTGCTGCAGCAAGTCCCAAGCGACGGTAATTTGTACTGTGATCTGTGTTCATACCTGGCACCATCAGGTTTTCCATGCCTCCTGAAAACATGGGGCATCTGATTTTGAGAAACCAATCCAATATCTCTTATGAAACTATAGAAGAAGAAGAAGAAGAAGAAGAAGAAGAAGAAGAAGAAGAAGAAGAGGAGGAGGAGGAGGAGGAGGAGGAGGAGGAGGAGGAGTTGTATTTTATATGCCAACTTTCTCTACCACTTAAGGGAGACTCAAACCGGTTTACAATCTCCTTCCCTTCCCCTCCCCACAACAGACACCCTGTAAGGTAGTTGGGGCTGAGAGAGCTCCAAGAGAGGTGTGACTAGCTCAAGGTCACCCAGCCGATTTCATGTGTAGGAGTGGGAAAACCAACCCAGTTCACCAGATTAGCATCTGCCGCTCGTGTGGAGGAGTGGGGAATCAAATCCAGTTCTCCAGATCAGAGTCCATTGCTCCAAACCACTGCTCTTAACCACTACACCATGCTGGCTAAGAGGAAGGGTTAGTTGCATTCACAAAGTTGGGTCATTCTCTAGAACTGCATTCAGGTTTTTCTATAGAAAAGAACAGTTTTTTAAAAAAATACATCTTGATGCTGGATTGGTCTGAATATGTTAATAGTTGTGTTGATGGGGCAGGGTAATCCTTTTTAGCTTTATAATTCATATTTTCCCAAGTGATCTGGGTTAGTAATTTGGTCAGCTCACCATAACAGGACAAATAAAAGAAAAACTTCCATGTAATCACCAAATTTTGTTTGTTGTTGGAAGCCAACCCAGGTAGAACAGGCAAAATTGGGTTTAACCTGTAGCAAAGAGGTACTCTCAAATATCAACTGTGTCTGTGTGCTTACTCATGATGTTGATAGTACAAAGAGCAAAATGGACAGTACATAAAACGCACTTGAAGCAGCAGCACAGTGAAAACTATCTCTATGATCTTGTCCTACCAGTCATAGCACTGGAGGTCCATTTGGACCTCAGCTTACCAAGAATGAAAGCAATCAGTTCCCACAGGAAAGGTCATTAAATGAAGGACCCCTGATCTTCTTGGAATTAGAATGCATCCTAGCCAACTGTTATTCAGCCATCAGGTAGGGATAATTATAACCTGGTGTTGGCAGGTGGGTTGAATACAAACAGCTCAAGATTAGCCTGATCTGCCCTAGAAACTGTGATACACTGTATTCTGTACCCGGAAGCATTCAGAGCTCTGCAACTGGGTCATCATTGAACTGCAGAGCATCTCTGCTCAAAGGTAACCAACACCTCTCTCTTTGAAGCAGTATGACCTGTCAATAGGGCTGCAAACTCCAGGTACTAGCTGAAGATCTCCTGCTATTACAACTGATCTCCAGCCAATAGAGATCAGTTCACCTGGAGAAAATGGCTGCTTTGGCCTATGGACTCTATGGCATTGAAGTCCCTCCCCTCCACAAACCCCACCCTCCTCAGGCCCCCACCTCAAAAACCTCCCACCGGTGGCAATAAGAGACCTGGCAACCCTACCTGTCAAACATGGACTGCTCCGTACCTGTTCTCATTCTGTTCCTTGTTGCTTCATTGCATGTTTGTGTCCAGCCCACTCTACCCACCTGCCTCTATTACAGGTCAAGTCCATTGGTAGAGCTCCATCAAACACAACAGCAGGGGATTGTAGGCCTGTTGGAAGAGAAATTCAAACTAAATCAGTCAGTTTTGTTGGCAGAGAAACTAAAGTAGTTGATAATTAATTAATCTCAGTGCTCTATTTGTCGTATCTCTAATTCTCAGGTGAGCCCCAATATTTTCCTATCTCATTCCTCTTGCTTACCTTGCAATCAAAGTTACGACAATTCCCATTTAACCTGAGGGGAACTCAGGCAATGATGTACCAATATCACCAATTATATCTACGTGAGGAAACCCAGGTTCAAGTCTAATATTCTCCTTTGGGCTGCACTGACCCAAAGGAGATTCAGTTGTGACCCACACTGCCATCTGACTGTAGCTTCTCAAAGTCTAATACCCTCCTTTGGGCTGCACTGACCCAAAGGAGACCCAGTTGTGTCCCACACTGCCATCTGACTGTAGCCTCTCAAAGAGCATTTCAGCAACGGGGTTATTACTAATGCACATTATTTCCTGTATCCTAGGGTGAAAGCAGATGTCTGCTTACTGCATGCTCACTGCTTACAAACCTCCCGCATGGCAGCTCTTAACCGCATGGGAAGGTAGCCTTCTGTAGGCTCCGGACATGTGGTGAGCCAAGCCTTATCACACTCCTGCAACCCATTGGAAATCCATGGAAACAGAACTGTGTGGAAAAGCTCAGGTCATCATGTGGCCAGATTTCTCATCTCACCTGTTTCCCAACTCTTTCCAAACAACCAGCTCACTGTTCATTGAGAGCTGCGGCACAAGACGTTTATAAGTGGTAAGCATGCAATAAAGGTGCATCTTCATCCCACCTGTGTCCAGTGCTTTGGAGGGCAAATCAAACTGCCTCTTGAAAGCCTCCAAAATAAAAGGGGGGAAATCCACTTTTATATAGGCAGGTTTTTGCTCATTAAATAAGCATTTGTTGCATTTCTGACACTTGGATTTTGACTCAGTTCCTCTTCCCTCATACTTGAAGTCGGGGCAAATTTCATATGGAAATGCTTGGAATGTGCATCAAATGCTGGTGTCCCGTGATGCCACATATTGGCATAAAAAGGCAGAGAACATGCCCATGGCAGAGAACTTGCATCTTGCAGGGTGTACAATCACCTCAGAGAAGATATCTTGCTCACTTGTACATAAATGCAGTTTTCATGGCTTTGCTGACACAAAGCTTGTTGTCGGAGCAGTGGAAAGGTCTCTGCTTGGACCTATCTTACCCGGTTCATTGTTTATGAGATCAGGCCTTGGAAAAAGAAACTGTTGCTCTCTGTGCTTGCTCTTAGAGCCTCAGGATGCAGATTTTCCATGAACAGCCATGGTTGGATGTGTACTGCTGTGAGCTTACGAAGGCCAGTAATGGAATATACAGCTAAATATATCAATCCGGAAACAGCTGAATGGCAAAGTCCATCCATTTATTACAGTTCTGTGGTTAGTTCATGCAATGCATACACTGCATTATTCACCTTTCTTTCCTATTACGGTCACTAATAATGACCCACCCTCCATTAGCCTAAAGAGAAAACCCCCTGGAGTCTTTTATGACAATATAAGCACCTGCCCAATGATAGGAGGATCTTCCTAATCAGTGGCAGCAACCCTGATTCTATTTCCTTCTGCAAATTTTATCTGTATTATTGGTGTATATAATTTCTAAAGTGTGCTTAGTGTGCACAGTGCTTTTAAATACTGATCTTGTACAGCAAGCATCTGAGGAACGCCATTAATATTCCATTTTATAAATGAAGACGTAAGTCTGAGAGACACTTACCAAGAGCCACTGTGTCAGACCAAGGAGACCCAGGTTCAAGTCAGCCTTAAAGCTCAGTGGATGACGGTGGGCTAGTCACTCTCTCTGTCAAACCTACCTCACAGGGTCATTGAGAGGAAAAAAATGAGGGATGGAGAACTGTATACACCAGCCTCAGTGGGTCTGGTTATGAAGAAACGTCAACTAGTTACTTCAGGAAGAGTGGGAGCAATTCCGCTAATGGGGGTAATTTCATTAGCAGAGCATGACTTGCTTGGCTCTCCCCTGCCCGCTGTAGGTTCAAATGATGATCCCAGGGGACAGGGACCCTCAGAATCAGCACAGGGGGAGTTGGTAGTCTGCTGTGGGAGGGCAAAAATTGCCCCCTTCCATAAGAACATAAGAAAGGCCATGCTAGATCAAACCAAGGTCCATCAAGTCCAGCAGTCTGTTCACACAGTGGCCAACCAGGTGCCTCTAGGAAGCCCCCAAACAAGACGACTACATCAGCATTATCCTGCCTGTGTTCCAAAGCTCCTAATATAATGGGCATGCTCCTCTGATTCTGGGGAGAATAGGTATGCATCATGACTTGTATTCATTTTTACTAATAGCCATGAATAGCCCTCTCCTCCATGAACATGTCCATTCCCATCTTAAAGCCTTCCAAGTTGGCATCCATCACCACATCCTACATAAGAACATAAAAATGGCCCTGCTGGATCAGGCCAAGGCCCATCAAGTCCAGCAGTCTGTTCACACAGTGGCCAACCAGGTGCCTCTAGGAAGCCACTAACAAGACGAGTGCAGCAGCACCATCCTGCCTGTGTTCCACCGCGCCCAAAATAATAGGCATGCTCCTCTGATACTAGAGAGAATAGGTATGCAGCATGACTAGTATCCATTCTAACTAACAGCTATGAATACTCCTCTCTTCCATGAATATGTCCACTCCCCTCTTAAAGCCCTTCAAGCTGGCAGCCTGGGGCAGGGAGTTCCTGGGGCAGGGAGTTTTACAATTTAACTCTGTGTTGTGTGAAGAAATACTTCCTTTTATCTGATTTGAATCTCTCACCCTCCAGCTTCAGCAGATGACCCCGCGTTCTAGTATTATGTCCACTCTCTCCAAACCGTGCATAATCCATCTACAGAAAACGTCCCCTGGATCCAACCCATCTAGTCCAACTTCCTATAAGGGCATCTTTTTGAGACTTTGGCCATTCCTGACTGACATCCACCAGTTTTCTTTTAACTATATATTACAGACGAGTCCTCCTAGGAACTAACAACAGTGTATACTGGATTCCTAGACAGTACCCCCATCCCAGCACCGAGCAGACCTAGAATTGCTTAGCTTCAGGCAGATTGCTGCATCCTGAACCTCAGACCATTCCCAAGAATATGATGGGGACTTCAAATAATCATGATGTGAATGATAGATATTTATAATCAGCACTGTCCCTAATTATCTGAGCGAGCAATTATTGCTTCTTATCTTATTCACCCATGCTGCAGTTTTGTAAGATAGGTCACTATTATGGATTTCCTATTAACAGGTCATGGAGGGACCACTGAGGCCAAGAGATGCTGGTTGAGGCCATTGAATAAGTGTCTGAAAGTATGTATAATTTGGATCTGAGGCTCCCTAGCTCAATTTCAAGAGTAAGTTGAAAGCCTATGTGGTGTAGTGGTTACAGAGTTGGACCAGGACCTAGGATACCAGGGTTTGAATCATCCTAAATTAAGCCATAAATTTTACTCACTGACCTTGGGTGATAGCAGTAGAAAAGAGCAAGAGTCCAGTAGCGCCTTAAAGACTAACACAATTTCTGGCAGGGTATGAGCTTTCGTGAGTCACAGCTCACTTCTTCAGATACAGCTAGAATGTGATTCCATCTATCCTTAAGTAGAGACGAGTGAATTAGACACACAATGGCAATTTAAATGTCAAAAGGAAGTAAATGACATTCGCAGCCGTGATTGCATTAGGACAGGGGTCTGCAAACTGCGGCTCCTGAGCCGCATGCGGCTCTTTGGCCCGTTGAGTGCGGCTCTCCAAACTTGGTTCGGAGCCCCTGCTCTTGCGCCCGCTCGCGCAGTAGACCAGGCCTCCAGATGAGGACTCCGGATGGGGAGGGGGAAATGGCAGGGACTTACAATTTGCCGACCCCTGCATTAGGACCATGGGTGAGTCACTCTCCCGCTACCTAACCTACCACACAGGGTTCGTTGGGAGGATAAGATAGATAAGAACCATGTATGCCACCCTGAGCTCCTTGAAGGAAGGGCAGGATTTTTTAAAAAAATAGATGGATAGATGGTTCACATGGCCCTCAGCATGTAGCCAGCATGAATCCCTGTTCAATTTGGCTATATATTGAGGAAGCACTGCTGCTGTTCCATCGCTTGCATAGTTTGCCTGCCAGTGTTTGGTGTGGGTTAAAAGATCTATACTTTTCACTGAGGTACACATGTTGAAGCCATCACATGATCTCTGCAGAAGGTGGTCAAACTGAATAAACATTCTGTTTATAGACTTCCATGTATAAACAAGACATGTGAATCATCCCTAAATGCTCTGTCTGCTAGGACATTTAATCTAATATGGTCTTGTGTCTGTTGGCACCCCCTCCCCTGATAGGGTTACCAACCTCCAGGTACTAGCTGGAGATCTCCTGCTGTTATAACTGATCTCCAGCCAATAGAGATCAGTTCACCTGGAGAAAATGGCCGCTTTGGCAATTGGACTCTATGGCATTGAGGTTCCTCCTCTCCCCAAACCCCGCCCTCCTCAGGCTCCACCCCAAAAACCTCCCACCAGTGGTGAAGAGAGACCTGGCAACCCTATCCCCTGGTCATCTGACATCTGCCATTCAAACACAGAGCATAGGAGCTAAAATTCACAGTATTTCCTGACTCCTCTTCCAGTCCTTTGAGTGAGCGCTAGATCAGGCTGCTCCTCTCGAGGGAAAAGTAGTGGCCTGGTTCCCAGGATCTCTGATCAAACATGGAGCCATAAATATCAGAGCAAGATGTTTCTCAGCCTCTGCCCAGACACTTCAGCGAGAGATTATTACCTTCCCAATGGCTGATGTGAAATGACCTTGAGACACAGAGTTGATGCCTGGCTCCAGAACAATAGTAAGGAGCTGGCAAAAAGGAAACTCTTTAAGCACCAGACGGTAATCACAGGGCCAGGGGGAGTGAGGGGCAGGAAGCTTCTGTGTGCCTACAGGTCATAAGTAAAGCCACGACGGATCTTACTGGGGCCCATATAGACAAACAGGAGCTATACGCAGGGGAATACAATCCATGTTTACAATTGCTGTGTTGGCGCACATTCCCATGCATGTGGGGCTGGGAAGGGAAGGACTGCGTCTCTGTCCTGATTACTTCTTCGATTCTTGCTTAGAAGACAGGGGGCCGTGCTTCCATGCTGTGTTCAGCGCTGAAATGCATTTGCATGATCCACATGGGGTTAATTGAATCTCTGGTATACCTTCCGCGTAGTGAACTCCTGTTGCTTTCATGTAATTATTATCATTGGACTGTCAACAGTCATTGCTATGCTTGGTTCATATCCCTAAAACAGCAGCAGTATTCTGCAGCACCACTGATACAATTTGGACACATTTATGGTGCTTTTGTAGCATCGACACAAGGCAATTTCTGGGAGCTTCACATGCTCACAGACTCTCTGCAAAGTCTCTGGGGCTTGTACTCAGCCTGCACTGATGTCCTTCTTATGTTATAGCCTGAGTACCAGTTAGACAATCCCCAGCAAGCAACAAGATTATGAGAAATTACTGGCAATGCAGTCAAAGCCAGTTCCTTTGTGGGTTTAGACTAGAGTAACTGTATAGGAATGCACAGTAAGACTGTCATTTTGTTCAAGAAACCTTAATCAATTAATCATATTTACTTCATTAATCAATTAGTCAACTGATTAAAATGGCTTTCACTTGCACATGTAAATTAGGGTTGCCAACCTCAAGGTACCAGATGGAGATCTCCTGCTATTACAACTGATCTCCAGCCGAGAGAGATCAGTTCACCTGGAGAAAATGGCCTCTTTGGAAGGTGGACTCTATGGCATTGAAGTCCCTCCCCTCCCCAAACCCCGCCTTCCTCAGGTTCCGCCCCAAAAACCTGCCGCCGGTGGCAAAGAGGGACCTGGCAACCCTAACGTAAATATTTTTGAAGGAAAAAGGTATCCTTTCTTAATTTTTAGAGGATTAAATTTTAGAGCATGCACATGTCACGGCAGGTACCATATTCTCTCTCACAGGAGGGAGAAGAGGGAATGCCCTTTTTGAAATAGCTCCTGTGCTTGCAGCTTTGTATATTTTATATTAAAAATGATCAGCTTATTTAAAAAATCTGATGCCTCATTAATCAAGAGCACCTTTAGTCAATCAAAAAGAGTTTAAAATCAGCTAACCTATCCAATTAATCAACTGCATTTTGCAGTCCTGCTATTTACATGGCACTGGATTTCCTTCTCTCTCTCTTTTTTTTTTTTTGCAGGGATTTCTTCCTATAATTCCTGCTCAATGCTAAAGCACCAGGCAGGAATTATGGGGCACTCCTGTGTACATTGACTCAAGAAGGTTATCACAGTTCCATCAGTGCTGATTTAAGGCATCAATAATGAACTTTTGACTGCATTGTCCTCAGTGGCAATATCAAAAGGATCAGTGCATCGTGGCACTAAAAATGGCTCCAGATAAAAGAACGCCAGCTTTCTCAGCTTCATTTTTTGTAGCTTAGACCCACTGGTCTCACATTTCTAGTAATGTTGTCCTTTTCCACTGCTTCCCTAATTCAAAAGGTGAGATTGACCTTTGTTTTCCGTTTCTTTGTTCATACTCAAAATGAGCAACAAAAGACAAGAAGGAGCAGCAGCTCAGTGGCAGAGGATTTGCACACAGAGAAGGCTTCAGGTTTAGTCCCTTCAGTCTCCAGTCAGAGGGATCAGGAGGAAAGGGCCATCAAGTCACAGAGTGAAGGAAGAAAGGGCCATCAAGTCACAGCCAACTTATGGCAGCTTGTAGGATTTTCAAGGCAAGAGAAGACAGAGGTGGTTTGTCGTTGCTTGCCTCTGTGTAGAAACCTTGGATTTCCTTGGTTTGCTCCTATCCAAGTACTAAGTGGGGCCAACCTTAATTAGTTTCCAAAATCCGATGAGATCAGACTAGTGCAGGCCATCCAGGTCAGGGTGGCTAGGTAGTAGGTGATGTGAATAGGCTTGCCAACTGCCCTGTGGGGGTGGGCAAAAGCTGTGAAAGACCCGAGACCTTGGAGAGTTGATGCCATTCAACGCAGACAATACGGACTGTGATAAACCAAGAATCTTCTGACTCAGTATAAGACAGTTTCATGGATTCAACAAGTGCTAATGTCTACCCAGAACATACCATTCATGCCATGTTGTAATGGTGTTTCTTTTCTGTTGATAGCACTGCATGCAGTTGCTCAGCTTATACAAAGAGGAAGAAGGTCTAGGGGGAAAAAATGGAATCCTAGCAATGGCTAGGCATTCCTAGCCCCAGTACTTGGAAAAAGCAAAACTGAATTCATATGGCATTGGGTATGAAATGAATGTAAGAGAGCAAGGTTCAAGGCCTTGCTTAACCATGAAGGTCACTACATAGAATAATCAGGCTCTCACAACCAAATCTACCAACAACACTCTTTCAAACCTGTAGTGAGGATAAGTGAGATATATTAGGAACATAAGAACTGCTTTGCTGAGTCAGACCATAGCACCAATATAGTCCTAAATAGTTGAGGTCAATGGGCTTAGAAAGGTGTAACTCTGCTTAAGATTGCTTTGTTCATCTCCTCCACCATTCTGTCCCCCATAGTAGCCAACCAAATGCATCTAGAAACTCACAAACAGGTCAAGAAGGTGACAAACATTTTCTGTGGCTTGTTCCCCAGTATCTGATTTTTCAGCTGTATATTTCCGGTGAACAGGGAGATTCATTTAGCCGTCATGGCTAATAGTCATTGGAAGACATCCTCCTTGGATTTTCTTAGGCCATTTGAAAAAGTTTGTTAAATTTTCTCATAGCCTACTCTAGGTTGACATAAGATAAGACAAGAACTCTTAAAATAAGACAAGCTGTTAACCATGGTAGGTATACCATGTGAACATACAAATGACAAAAGATTACCAACTCAAACCAGCTGGGGAGAATTCTTCTGCCAAGTGGTTTCTTGAATCTCATGGATTCTAAGACCCATCACTGCCAAGATTTATTTGGTAAGACGTATTTAACAATTATCAGTCCTTATAGCCCCCGCTATCCCAATCTTGCCAAAGCTTGGAAGCTAAACAGGGTTGACCACACTCAGTACTTGGATGGGAGTCTGCCAAGGAAAACGGGGGCTGCTCTGCAGAGGAAGGCAATGGCAAAACACTTGCCTTGAAAACCCCAGGAGGTGGAACTTTATGAGGTCCCCATGAGTCAGCTGCAACTTGATGGCTCACTTTGCCTTTTGCTTACCTTTTAATTACTTATCCTGTAATTAATTATACAAATAGGGCATACCAAGTAGCAACAGTCTGTGTTAAAAAAAACATGCACAGAGATTTGAGGTGTCCAGGCCCCTTCTGCTCTTGTCTGTGTAGGCACAGAGGCCAAATACCTAAAGCAGCATGTGTGGTAATAAAGCTCTATCACAAAAGCATTGTTCAGTTTTGATGCGAAAGGGTGGTAACTAATACATTTTGGAAAGGAACACTGGAGATAGAAGCCATTGTGGCAGAAAGAACACAAGCCACCCAGAGTAGCCCCTCCCTGTCCTTCCCTTCCCCCACCCCCACCCCAGCTTCTTCTGATGGGGGGTGGAGGAATCCAGCTTCCCAGGTAATGCAGGGAGCTGGCAGCAACTACACTTGGAGGATGTCATGGTGAAATCAGTCAAGCTATTTATAGGTGGCTAATTGATTAGGGTGGTAGCAGCCAGAGAAAATGACTTTCAGGACTGACAGAGAAGCGTGGTGTGAAGCCAGATTGGGATAGAGACCTTTAAGCAATCAGTGCCTTTCAGACTCAGGAAAGTTGGATTTTTTTGGAAAAGAAATTATGCGAGCAAAGACCAGTATTGAAAAGCTGTAACTAGAAAATCCTGGTTAGCATAGCTTTCCCTAATAGGGTTACCAGTTCCCTCTTCACCACCAGCGGGAGGTTTTGGGGCAGACCCTGAGGAGGGCAGGGTTTGGGGAGGGGAGGGACTTAAATGCCATAGAGTCCAATGGTCAAAGCAGCCATTTTCTCCAGGTGAATTGATCTCTATCAGCTGGAGATCAGTTGTAATAGCGGGAGATCTCCAGCCATTACCTGGAGGTTGGCAACCCTATTCTCTAACCATGATGTACCTCCTCATACTGTCCAGAGACTCTGGGCACACAGAAATCCTTGCCCATCCATAAAAGATAAAATGTGCCATTGAGTCACAACTGACCCATGGCAAAGGCAAGAGATGAGCAGAGGTGGTTTGCCATTGCGTTCCTCTGCGCAACAGGGGGGTTTCCCATCCAAGTACTGACCTTGTTCGGCTTCCAAGTCCTGACAAGATCAAGCTAGTCTGGACTGTTAGGGCTACTATTCACCATTCATAACTTCTGAAATAATACCATAATTTTAGTAGGATTTTAAAAATCAAATAATTAATTAAGATTTTAAAAATTGAAAGAACTATGTTGTGTCAGACAGAGATCCATCAAGTCCAACATTCTGTTTCCAACAGCATCCCATCAGATGTTTCTCAATGCTCACAAGCAGAACATGGAAGGGATGGCCTTCTCCTCTGGTTTGTCCCCCACAGGTAGTATTCAGAGGTACCCTGCCTTTGTATTTGGAAGTTCTACCATTTATTCCTGTAGATTCCTTCATGGCTTCTGCAGGGACATATTGGACTGTTTTTGCCTATGTGAAAGAAGGCAACATATGGAAAAGAAACATCTGGAGGCATAATTCCATGGTATACCCTTGGCTTTCTCTATACTATAGTTTGGATCCAATGAAGTGCTAGTGGAAGGTGCTTGCTGACATGGATTATTCCCATCTCTACCTCCCCCCAGCAACCCCTGAAGTCTCCAAAAAGCTGATGCTGAAAGTCACAAGATCTGTATGGACAAAAAGCCACCCAGCTCAGAAGTCTGCAGCAACAAAGGGGACTTGGGTGAGCTTGTCCTCACCTTCGACTTGGGACAGTGTTGCCTTTCTCACCAATGGAAGGAAAGTAAGATAGATATTTCCCTTGATTCCCTCCTCCTCCACACTACAGCCACCCCCAGTCTACATGGCTTTTGTCCATATGGGTCCTGCAGCATCTGCTTTTCAGAAGATGAGGGGATTCTGGGGGAAGGGAGAGGGCAGGAAAGATCTTCGCTGGTGAACAATGCCTTGGGGTCATGCTTCATTGAATCCAACCCATTGAGTTTGCCTCGGGTAACTAAGCTGTCTGACTTAATAGTTCCTAACCTCCAGCCTCTATGCTGAATATCTGGGCACTGATGTAAGCGCTATTCTGAAGTTCACTGAATATTACCTGATGCTTTGTGATCGTGGGCTGCACAGTACTGGTAGAGTGGGAATCATTAGCCTGATTGTTACATTGCATTATAAAGGATTTTAAACTTGCTGTAAAAAAACTCAAAAGACTTATGTTCATTCCTCAACATGTCAAGGCAGAAATACTCCAGTTACGTTAGATCTATAACCATCCCAGATCCAATTTCGCCAGTAGCATGGCCCTGTGCCTCCCTAATTTACTGATCTAGTGTCTGATCTTGACTTCTGTCGATGACTGACACAACCACACTCAGATTTTTGTGGAACAACTTACACCCCCTGTCTTGCTCCATATTTAGCAAATGCAGCATAAAATCAGACCTAGGTGGTCATTTATTCATTTTATACCATGTTGTTCATCAACATTGGCTCCCCAAACATTTTGCTATTAAAATTCATCAGCACACTAAAGCCAATGGCAGAGATACACTGTTCCATTGTAAGTTATTGGCTTGTTTGTTTTATATAATGAAAGAAGCATCACCAAAGACTACAACATTGGCTGGGACCTGTCAGGATACTGAGAAGCTGGGACTGTCCATTGGCAGAGATAATGGGGAGGGGAGTATCCCAGTCCTCCATGCTCACCTTCACCTTCTAGCCAGGCCCTTTGAGAGCCTTGAAGTGAGACTCAAATGTACCACTTTTAAAGATGCTGTCTACTTGTCAAATTCTAGACTATCACTTCACCACCTGGTACAACGGGTGGATTCCATCATCTGAAAGGCAAAATGTTCAGCTCCACCACAACAGATAAGAGGGCGTGGTCCTTTTTCCTTCCATTTGGAATGCAGGAGACATGTAAATACCAAAACACGGTAGTGCAAGAAGGTGGCCAGCTTTGCCTGGGTTTGGCCATGGGGCCTCTCTAGGCGAGCGTAGCTGAGCTGCTGAGAGTCCAGCAGGAATCCTCTGTCTCTCCGTTTGCTCATTGGGAAGTGGTGCTCTTTTCAACGGTCCTGTTATCAGATGGAGCATTTCCTTCATCAGTGTTAATATCCATGTAGCGAAACAATGAAAGGGCTTCCTATCAGTCCCAAATAGGACGTGAAAAGCTCTCACGTTAAGAGTAGAGGATGCTGGAATAGGGCAATGGGAAACGCCTGAGTCACTGAAATGCCTCTTTGATTCCAGTAGTCTGATACCTTCAAAGGGGGTGGGGGAGGGAAAGACAGACAGACAAAGCAGCTTGCTAATGATCTGATCTGAGAGACAGGAAAGGAGGGGTACATAGCAGGGATTCTAGGGGGAAACTGGTGGGCAATATACAAGTTGGCAAGCTGAAAAGCTGTTACTTAATATCTGGTGAAGGGAGCTTTGACTCTCAAAAGTTCACCACGCCCTGAAAATCTTGTTGGCCTCTAAGGTGCTATTAGACTAAAATCAAGATGTTATTTTCAACTGTATTTAGGGGCATTAACCTCCATAGAAAATGAATGTCACTTGACACATTACCCATCTTGGTCTCTCAACAGAGAGCTGCAGCCAAAATTACGCCTCGCCAATATGAGTGGATAATACATGTTTAGAAAATAACACTTGTCATATTTTCACTTCTATACGTACACATATAAAACATTTCAAGTGCATGCCTAAAAAGTTATGCATGAAGTCCCCCTAACATTGTCACCTAAGGTGCCACACCTCTTACCAAAGTCCATTGGAAGTATATTTGTTTACACCAGGGATGAAATTGACCAGTTAATTTTGACGACTTCCCAGTGGGATTGGAGTGGATTAGCCGGCAGCCATGGTTTTAATCGTTCTCTGCTATAAGTATGTCAGGAGAAACCACAGGCATAGAGGCCATGAGTACAGGCAGATATTAATGATGCTCTTGTCAGTATGTAACGGGAGCATGATAGATTGCAATACCCTGCGATTCCACACAATGCAAGACAATGCAGGACAATGTGATGCAGTACAATAAAATGCAATACAATGCGACAGACTGCTCTGTAACTCAATACAATGCAATATCACCCAGAATCAGACAATACCGTCGGTGAGCAGGGGAACAGAGTGCAATACAGCCTGTTTCAATTGCGGCACAGAACAATTTCAAGTGATAACACAGCCAAAGCCATTTAGAGTGAGGGAGAATTTTTCTCCCCCATGTGAAAAGAATCAGGTTTAATGTCACACTACATTAATTATTGCTTGTTTGAAAGATTCTAATGCAAGACAGTCACTTCCTCCCCTCACAAATCGGGTGCTATTGGGCCTCTTCGCACTTGAAATTTTGCCTGCATAGGACATATATAATTATATGAAAGAAATGTGTACATATTATCATGCGTGAAAACTATATCCCAGTTTTACCACCAGTGCATATGTCTGGAAGCTACTGGCATAGTAAAACAGATGCCCATATGATTTTATAAGAAGAGGAGTTGTTGTTTTTTATATGTTGACTTTCTCTACCACTTAAGGGAGAATCAAACCAGCTTACAATCACCTGCCCTTCCCCTCCCCACAACAGACACCCTGTGAGGTAGGTGGGGATAAGAGCCTGCTGGGTGACTAGCCCAAGGTCACCCAGCTGGCTTCATGTGTAGGTGTGGGGAAACAAATCCAGTTCACCAGATTAGCGTCCGCCGCTCATGTGGAGGAGTGGGGAATCAAACCCGGTTTTCCAGATTAGCATCCACTGCTCCAAACCACTGCTCTTAACCACTACACCACGCACAAGTGCATGTCAGAGAGTTCAGTTTGGCTTTTCCCATGATTGGTCCTACACACATACACCATGTGCACTGTGGCACTATTTTTCACAGAGGAGCATTCAAAACATGACATCCCCTCACCTTTCCCCACTAGATTTGGCTGCTTGCATCATAAATTGCCTTCAAGGGATTGCTGGGAGGTGACAGTATATCCCTTGTGAGCCAGCTTTATGATATGCTGGGGGAAAGCAATTTCCCAACAAGTGGTACCCATCATCTGGACCCCATGCAACTCAGCTACAAATGTGATTGCATTTGTCAACTGGAAAGTTAAACTGTTCCTTGTTATACCAAAAAAAAAAAAAAAAAGGATCCCAATGGATTATCTTGTCCTCACTCTCTGACCTAAGTTGGGATCTCCAGCATGTATAATATACAAATGAATATTTGACCAATAGTTTTTTTTAAAGCTCCAGAAAAGGAAATTCCAGTGCGTACTTGGGCAGTTTGTCCTACTATTGAACTGCTGAATCAACTCCATTCTTCCTCATGCTTAACCTAAGGCTATTTCCCTAAAGTTTTAAACTGTTTCTTCTAATGAATGCATTTTCAGCTTTTGAAAACTAGCACTGTATTCCTGGTTACTACTAGGGAGACTTGAAAACCCTCATGGCCTATTCACCAGTTATGAGCAGGGTTCCAAGTTTTGGACAGACCCTTCATCTGTTCATCAACCTGTTCATGGCTGTCCAGCAGTTTGCTTCCCCCGATTTCTTCCTAACAGTGCAGTAAGGTGCAACAAGCTTTTCACACACAAGCATTCACAGACACCTGCTGCACCACTGCTCCATCCAGCAGACAATTGTTTAAACAGACAGAGCAATCCTGAGCACAGTTACACCCTTCTCAGACAGTTGAAGTCAATGGCACTCTCAGTCAGTTGAAGTCAGTTAGGGGGTTAGGATTGCACAGCAAATCAAATACAAATCACACATATCCTACCATTCAGTTATGGAGCAGTGGACTCTGATCTGGAGAACCTGGTTTGATTCCCCACTCCTCCACATGAGTGGTGGACACTAATCTGGTGAACTGGATTTGTTTCCCCACTCCTACACACAAAGCCATCTGGGTGACCTTGGGCTAGTCACAGTTCTCTTAGAGCTCTCTCAGCCCCACCTACCTCACAGGGTGTCTGTTGATGGGAGGGGAAGGGAAGGAGATTGTAAGCCGGTTTGATTCTTCCTTATGTGGTATAGAAAGTCGGCATATAAAAACCAACTCTTCTTCTTCTTATCTAAAAGGGCAAGAGTCCAGTAGCACCTTAAAGACTAACAAAAATATTTTCTGGCAGGGTATGAGCTTTCATAAGCCACAGCTCACTGTGAATTATCTTCTTATCTAAGTAGACCTCAGCAACATTAAGGGCTGCCAATCTGTTTGGAGTTTCAGTATTTTCATGCATGGGTAGTTTTGAAAAAAATCTGTTGCCAGCTATTCAGCAGGCATTCAAGTCATTTGGCACCAAACTGAACAGACCAGGTAACGGGCTCATGTCCGATCATCACAGTCGTACATGGTCTGGGGATGGGCCTGGCCTTGGACTCCCGCCCAGCCCACCCCCAGCCTCAGTCTGGAGCCCCACCTAATGGGAAAACAACCCACAGGAGCCATGAGAGTGGCAGCCCTGGACTCACCACAGCTGGCAGAGGCTCAGCAGGGGCCCCAAAAGACTGGACCGGCAGCAGAGGAGATGGCATACCATCATACAGTTAGCTCCCTGTTAATTAATAATGTCAGTTAAGTAAATTAATCAATTATTAAATCTGCATAAATTTGAGTAATGTTTTAAAGGAGGGAAGCATATCTCTGTGAATGTTTCACACCTCACAGCAGTCATGATCTTAGAATCCCCTTCTTGTGCCCCACAGAAGGGAACGCCTCTTCTAAGATGCCACTTGCCACCTGAAGTTAAGTACATCTATTAAAAGGTGTTTGTTTGTTTGTTTGTTTTTAAAAAAAAGATCTGCTACCTAATTAATTGGAGAAAATATATATTCAATCAAATTGATTTAATCATTTCTTTATTTGCTGTATCACACCTTTCTCCCCAAGCAGGACCCAAAGTGGCTTACATCCTCCTCCTTTCTTCTGTCCTCACAACAACCCTGGAAGGAAGGTTAGGCTGAGAGTGTTTCTGTGTTTATGACCACAATAAGCTATTCAGGATTTATTCATTCCCTAAAATGTCACAGCACAAGGTTACTCCTGGTAGGATACTCAACCCTTTGTGGGGCAGGAATACTGGCTCTCTTACACCACGTGTGTCATTTCCTCCCTGATCTAGGTGGTGCATGGGGTGGGAAGGTGTGGCAGTTGGAGGGATGTTGAAGACATGCAGGGAGATACAACAGTGCCCACTGCATGTCTAATCTTGGTTCCATGTGGGGAAAATGTGTGGGGTGAGGCTCATGCGGCTCCACTTCGACTTTGGTGCTGAGCAATACCAGCTCTATGAAAAATAAGATCTTTATAGTATCAGACCTGTTGTATGTGGAACAGGTAGAACTGACCTGCTTGACAATGAATCTGATGTTGTCCGTTTGGCACAAGTAGTGCCATCTGTGTATAAAGTCCTTCACCACTCTCCAACTAGAAGATAAGGGGGAGCAGGGTAGTGATTATTTTCCATTGGTCTTTCTCTATCAGTAGGTATCTAGCTTCCCAGCAGGTTCCCTGGCTGAGCTGACAGAAGAAGAAGATGAAGAGTTGGTTTTGATATGCTGACTTTCTCTACCACTTAAGGGAGACTCAAACCCGGCTTACAATCACCTTCCCCTCCCCACAACAGACATCCTGTGAGGTAGGTGGGGCTGAGAGAGCTCTAACAGAGCTGTGACTAGCCCAAGGTCACCCAAGTAGCTTCATGTGTAGGAGCGAGGAAACCCACCCAGTTCACCAGATTAGCGTCCACCACTCATGTGGAGGAATGGGGAATCAAACCTGGTTCTCCAGATCAGAGTCCACCGCTCCAGACCACTACTCTTAACCACTACACCACGCTGGCTCTGTGTAAAGTTAATGTTAATAAGACCATACACAACAACTCTGGGTGATGAGAACAAGCACTTTGCAAAGGGGCAGAATAGGCCCCCTGACACTGTCCCATTAATATAAGGTTTTTGTTAGCCCATTCCTGCACAGTGACTTCGTCATGTAAATTCACTATGGAATTTGTGTTCTGATAATGTAAGGGGATCTGGCTGTAATCCTATTCCAGACCAGTCAGTAAAAGCTGCGGATTGAATGCTACAAAAATAACCCTAGTTTACGGATACAGACCACTGGCCATATGACCCTTTTGTATCCTCGGTAGAATTTTTGGGATTAGGAACTTTTTGCAATAACTATTCTTCTTTAACTAGCAAATCCCATAAGTAAAGCATTTGTAAATCTACATTTGTATAATGTGAGAGCAGAAGGCCACACATGGGCCCTGCACCACTGCCTACCTGAGCTAGGGCAAGGTTGGGGTGGGGCTGCAGTGGGCAGGGCAGCTTCCTCTTCCCCAGGCTGGATCCAGATAAAAAGTAAGGCCCAGCTGAGAGAGAAGAGGAAGAGCAGCAAGGAAAGGAGGTTGCCAAGAGTAAGTGGAATAAGGACCTCTTTGCAGGCAGCTCACTCAAGGGAGAGAAACAGAGACAGCTCTCAAGGACACAACAGGTCCTGAGGCTAGATACCAAGAGGACCAGGCAGCAGAGTGCAACAACAGGCATGGCTGCTCCCTGGGAGAGGCAGAGCCAACGGACAGGCTCCAGCCCTAGGGGAAGGCCTGCAGCCTCAGATTAAAGGGATGGAACTCTTGAGCTGCACATGTAAAAAATAAATAAAGGACTCATGGCTAGAGTTGCCAACCTCCAGGTATTGGGGGAGAAACAGGCACCTCTACACTAATACCAAAGGTTAGGAAAATAGTATAGGAGCGAAGAACATTTACAAACAAGGTGCAATTTATATAAGCTACTGAGATACCTATATACATACAATGTACAAACACAAGTAACCACACTATAACTTCACATCATGCAGTACCTTTTGGACATCTTATAGTAACCTGATTTATACTTACCCTGTGTGGGATATGAAAATGATTGTGTATGACTATACACCCTTTAGAAGCAATTCTCTGAAGGACTGAATTTGAAATGGCCGTATCCTATTGAAGATTGTGGCTTCTCATTCATCTTGAATATTGAACTTGAACTCATATTACTTACTTGGTACTCTGCTGAGACCTTTGAAAGACTTTTTGCCCTTTGATTGTATATTTTGTACATACTGTGTGTTGGTTATAGTGTGGTTACTTGTGTTTGTACATTGTATGTATATAGGTATCTCAGTAGCTTATATAAATTGCACCTTGTTTGTAAATAACCACCAGGTAGTAGCTGGAGATCTCCTACTATTACAACTGATCTCCAGTCGATAGAGATCCGTTCACCTGGAGAAAATGGCTGCTTTGGCCATTGGACTCTATGGCATTGAAGTCCCTCCCCTCCCCAAACCCCGCCCTCCTCAGGCTCCACCCCAAAAACCTCCTGCTGGTGGCAAAGAGGGGCCTGGCAATCCTACTCATGGCAGCTGATAATGAGGGTGGGCTAAAAGGGGAACACTGTAATGGGTAGGCTTGCCAACCTCCAGGTGGTGGCTGGGATCTCCTGCTTTTACAACTGCTCTCCAGGCAATAGAGGTCAACTGTTCAACTGGAGAAAATGGCATTACACACCACTGAAGTTCCTCCCCTCCCCAAACTCTGCCCTTCTCAGGCTCCACCCCCAAAATCTCCAGGTATTTGCCAACCCAGAGCTGGCAACCCCAGTAATGGTAGTAATAGTTCAGACCCCATTAGCCTATTCTTGAAGTTGGGAATTTTTGTCCCGATGTGCATCACCTCACACTTACCAACATTGAACTTCATTTGCCACATTGTCGCCCACTCACCCAATTTGTGGAGATCCTCCTGGAGCTCTTCACGATCTTCCTTGGTTTTCACCATCCTTCTCCCATGCAAAAGTCCCAATTTGAATGAGGCCCTGCTGTGTGCTTACTCATGAGTTGCCCCTGGGAAGTAGCAGCTACAATATAGCTGCAAGTCCCTGTGGCAAACTTGTGTAGTGTGTAGCATCTAGTTAGGCTAAAAGTTGCCAAGGTTGGCAGACTACAGATTTTGGACCCAATTTTTTTGCCTATTGTCCTCGTGAGTGGCAGGAAAGAAGTTTAGGATCTGGATCCAATCACTCAAGCAAATATTACTAAGTCTGAATGAAATATTGTGCTGGCTACCACCTGCAGCCCTCTGCATAATGTGCTGGAGCTGTCAGCCTTGAGAAATCCCCTTACTGGAACATGATGGAGAGAATGGAATATTTTTCCCATACTGCCCATTTGTTAGATCCCTTGGGCTTCCATGTTGTCTCCCGGATCTCATGAACCAGCTACAATTTCCCAAGACTAATGCAGAAATCTTCCAATTGTGCTATTGCCAGAATGGCCCAAGGAGCATTTTTCTCTATCTGTATGAAAAATGCAGGCAAACTCTCTACAAATTTATTACACATCATCCCTTTTCTTCTCCCTCCATGCATGCAAAATTCCTCTCTTCCTTCATACAACTCCTCCAGTTAGGTACTGGTGCCCCCTCTGGATAGAATGAATAACCTTGCATTTATTTAACCCACCTTCTTCATTATTGGACTGTCAGGTTGCTTTGGAATATTGAAATGGTCATATTTTTAAAATAATGCATTCATAGTCCCTGTGCTTCATACACAATTTGGACCTCAGAGAGATCATGCAATGTACTAGGATCTAATCTTGTATCATACCAACTGAAAGGTCAGACTGGACATTAGGAGAAATATTTATTTTGAACATATTAATCTCTTTTAAAACCGAATGTAGTACATGCATTTCAAACTAGTAAATTGTGGATAACCTGGGAAGCACAATCTGTCCACAGGTTAAAGATTATCCACGTTGCTTTTCTCACCACTGAGAATGCAGAGCCATTTTGGCCCTGGCGGCAATGGAGCTTCCAGCAGGGAGTTTTCTGTGCATTTTCTGGCTATCAGTCATAATGGCCACTATTTTCACCACGATGCTACTAGAGGGCTTTTTGAGAGCTTTTTTTTTTTAATGAGTAATTACTATAGTCCTATAGAATTATAACAATATAGCAACTACTTTTTTTTTTAATCCTTCAAAAACCCCTCTGGTGTTGCAGCAGTGAAAATGGCACCAGCGTGAGTGAGATTTTTGAAAGTGTGCACTTTCCCACCCAGAAGGCCCTTGGGCTGCATTCTGTCCTAAAAGAGTGCAGTAAAGCAGGTTTGGGAAAGAGCATACTAAGGTTGTGAATACCTGGAAAGAGGTCGATTAACAGCAAGAGGGCACACGCGTGTGTGTGTTAAGTGCCATGACGCGCCTTCTGGCTTATGGCGACCCTACGAGTCAATTACCTCCAAAATGTCCTATCGTCAGCAGCTGAGTCAACTTCAAGCCAGCTACCTGAAACCGACTTCCATCAGGATTGAACTCAGGTCATGAGCATAATCTGTACACAAGCCCATATTATACACTAGATGTTTTTAAACTGGAATAACCATTGATGTGACCTCAGTAGCCTGGTCTTCAGCTGGCAAAGCAGACAGTTTATGCATTGTATCTCTGGCATTTTGAGACATCTAGCCTTTCTGGATCTAAGTGTTTAGACTTCTGCAAATGTTGCCAGATTTAGAACCTTCTGCACTGCTAGGACTGTGGTGAGAAGCCCGAGCCAGTGAGGGATGAGCGCTACTCACTGAGGAGACATCAGAAGAACACTCATCAAGTGAGATCAACACTTTCGAATAATCCCATCTTGGGCAGACATGAAGACAAGTCACAAAGAGGATGCTGATAAAGGAGATGTCTTCAAAATGCCAGGAGGATTCAGTTGGCATCTTCTGGCCTGTTATTTTTCCTGTGCCAAGTATGCAGGCTGTTAAAAGCAGATTGCTGGAGGGGACATCCTGGGTCCTGACTTGAAGGTAATGAGAGGATCCACTGACAATATCCCAGCCTTTTAACTGAATTGCTTTCCTGAGCTCTTCAAAAGCGACAAGGCTTTGGGTGGGTAGATCTGCCTCATACCAGTCTTCCACCCTGAAAATAAGCCTTGGTTCCCAAGAGGAGGGGGGGAAAGCAGAGATGAGGTGGGTGAACTAGCCTTTTCCATTCTATTACCATGTCATTAAAGAGACCAGAAAACCTATTTGTTGCTGTATTGACTGTTGCAGTCCAGTCCTAACAAGGTTTAGTAAAAAAATAAATCTCGTTCAATTCAATGGGTCTTACTTTCCAGTAACTGTGCTTAGGACTGCAGCTTTCAGCAGCAGATGTAGAGTAGCCAGGTCCCTCTTTGCCACTGGCGGGAGGTTTTTGGGGCGGAGCCTGAGGAGGGTGGGGTTTGGGGAGGGGAGGGACTTCAATGCCGTAGAGTCTAATTGTCAAAGCGGCCATTTTCTCCAGGTGAACTGATCTTTATCTGCTGGAGATCAGCTGTAATAGCAGATCTCCAGCTATAACCTGGAGACTGAGGGAAAAATAGGCACCACTGTACTAATATCATGGAGATAGGGAATTCAGTACAGGAGCAACAATGTATGCAAAGGTGAAAAATATATTTATAATATTACAATACACATACACAGTGACTACACATCGAGGATAATGTTACAAAATTAGCAAAATAGGCAAAGTCAAAGTTTAAAGTCACAAATGAGTATATTTGAAGAAAGTCAGTCTCCAATTGTGATTAATTCAGACCAGCGAAGAGGAGTTGGCAACGAGGAGACGATCGTTTCGAGCTCCAAAAGAGACTCTTCCTCAGTCCTTCAGAGAATTTATGTATCCGACCTTTTGAGTCTTTACCCTATATGGGAATATTTAATATGACAAGATAGAAGAGGTCTCTGAAGGACTGAGGAAGAGTCTCTTTTGGAGCTCCAAACGATCGTCTCCTCGTTGCCAACTCCTCTTCGCTGGTCTGAATTCATCACAATTGGAGACTGACTTTCTTCAAGTATACTCATATGTGACTTTAAACTTTGCCTTTGCCTATTTTGCTAATTTTGTAACATTATCCTCGATGTGTAGTCACTGTGTATGTGTATTGTAATATTATAAATATATTTTTCACCTTTGCATACATTGTTGCTCCTGTACTGAATAACCTGGAGGTTGGCAACCCTAAGCAGAGGCCAGAACTAGGAACAGTGGGCTGCTGTTGAAAATGGTGGCTTTGGCTCTCTGTGTAATGTCTGGTACAACTCCTCCCATATCCTGATATTATAACTGGGTACTTTTCCCCACCCTACCTCTATGGAGGAGGGAAATGCCTTGGGGACAGCCATTTTAAGCAATGGTCCCATTTTTCTTGTAGTGCTTAGTTCTGTCCTAAGACTGCAGCTTTCCAGCAGCTTTTGGGATACAGAAACTTTGCTTGTAATTACTATTCTGACACTCAACAAAACTCATGACCAATAAAAACCTGTTCCTGACCATTACAAAAGGATACATTTGTTGAAAGAAAAATTAAACTGGACTCTTAGGGCCCCTTAAAGACTAAAAAGAAAAATTATACCAGAATAAGTTTTCATGGACTTCAGCCCACTTCTTTGGATGTAATGAGTGGATCTTCACTCTGCTGTCATTGTACATAGTATGAAAAACAAAGGGCAGTGTCAAGGGGCCTTGAATTGCAGGATGTACAGGGTGAATACAGGAAGTACTTAGTGAAAGAGTTCACAAGTACAATAGAGATTTGTAAGTCCATTTCCAGCTTTATCCTTTGCCCGTTCTCATTTAGTGAACCCCAATGACAATTCCGCATCTGTTCCTTTCATGCAGCTATCGGAGGACACTGAAGGAGAGGGCAGAAAGTGTGTCTGTTCTACCTAGGGTTGCCAGGTCCCTCCTTGCCACTGGTGGGACGTTTTTGGGGCGGAGCCTGAGGAGGGCGGGGTTTGGGGAGGGGAGGGACTTCAATGCCATGGAGTCCAGTTGCTAAAGCGGTCATTTTCTCCAGGTGAACTGATCTCTATCAGCTGGAGCTCAGTTATCATAGCAGGAGATCTCTAGCTAGTATAGGGTTGCCAGGTCCCTCTTCACCACTGGCGGGGCAGAGCCTGAGGAGGGTGGGTTTGGGGAGGGGAGGGACTTCAATGCCATAGAGTCCAATGGCCATTTTCTCCAGGTGAACTGATCTCTGCCGGCTGGAGATCAGTTGTAATAGCAGTCACTACCTGGAGGTTGGCAACCCTAAGCTAGTACCAGGAGGTTGGCAACCCTCTACGTCCAAAAAACAAATTTGGAGACCCCTTCTACCCCTGTACCTTTTGCCACCATTTTGAAAGACAGGTTGGCAGGATCCCCCTAGCTGTGGCCTGGGATACTACAGTCTCTGCCGAGAGTCCTAGATTCAGGTATGTCTCTAATTCCCTGGAGTGACAGGAATGCCCTTTGTGGAAGGCAAGATTAGAGCAAGCACACGGCTGCACAGCCTCGGCCCAGGTGACAGGAGAAGTGAGCCCTGCATTCTGCTGAAAAACAAGACGGAGGAGAGAGAGAGAAAAAAGTGACAGCCCTGGAAAGAGTCCAAAGGGGAGAGGGGGGAGGAAGAGGCTGAGGCACAAAGGGCCAGCCTGTCTTCACACCTGCTTGGACATACCGGGAGCATGGAGGCCCAAGGCGTACGGTTGTGGGGAGGGGGGGACACTGACAGATAGAAGCAGGGGGAAATAATTCTCACTGAAAGAAGCATGTCATTGGGAGATAGCTCAGTGAGACACTTCAAATAAAGGGAAGCAGCCGTGGTGACAGGATACATTCTTTGCCTCAAATGTGCTGCAGGGCTGTGAGTGCCAGAGACATTGGGGAGGGGGGGGGCGGAGAAAGAGAAAAGGCTATTTGAGTCGCATCAAAGGCAACCACCACTGACACACAGTTGAAAGCCCTTGCGCAACGATAGCCAACCTGAAAGCCGGTTCAGCACGGGCCGCTTTGTTCTTTGATTGGTCCAGTCACTTTGCTATCTCCGTTCTGACACTGGGCAAGTACAAGTAGGTTGGGAACGAGGCAAGTTTCTTTTCTCAAAGGGGAACCAGAACTTCAGCTGGTGTAGTACTAAAACTAGATGTGATGCACCAAACCAGGCCATGTCGCATTCCTTACAAACTGTGGGGAGATTGCACAGCAGTTGCAGAGCTGCTCGCCTCAGATTCGGAAATTCCTGGAGACTTGGGGGTGGAGCCTGAGAAGGGTGGGGTCTGTGGAAGGAGGGACCTCAGCTAGGTACCACACCAATACCTTCCAAAGCAGCCATTTTCTCCAGGGGAGCCGACCTCTGTCATCTGGACATCAGTTGTAATTTCAGGAGATCTCCCGGCCCCGCCTGGAAATTGGCAAGCCTAGGGAGAACTTTTCTCCCTCCAACTGTTTTTTTTTTTTTTTTGGTCAAGTTTTGCCCCAGAGGGGTTACTTCCACTCATGAAGCCCCACCAGAAGAAAAAAAAAGACCTCTAAAAGTGGCTGTGGCAGTGGAGTGGGGAGAATTAAAGGCAGGCAAATAATTCAACTCCCCACTTCCACCTGCCCAAAGTGTGCTTTAGATTGTCCACTTCGGAAAGGTTCAGTGGCAACCTGATCCTGACATACCAGACTGTTACCATCACATTTAGTTTGGGGATCTCCAGGAGACAGAACCGAAGGAGGACACAGAATAAACATGCAAACAGGGTAATGTGTAGTTCGTTCCTCAGGTCAGACCCTTGCTGTAATTCCTAGATGCAATTCAGCATCTGACAATTTAAAATGGGGCTCCCAAAAAGCTGGCTCTCAGATGATGATTTGATGATTGAAGAAGAGTTGGTTTTTATACCCTACTTTTCTCTACCTTCTAAGGAGAATCAAACCGGCTTACAATCTCCTTCCCTTCCTCTCCCCACAACAGGCATCTTGTGAGGTAGATGGGACTGAGAGAGTTCAGAGAGAACTGTGACTAGCCCAAGGTCACCCAGCAGACTGCATGTGTAGGAGTGGGGAATAGCTCTGGTCAGCACTACAGGAGCTGAGCCCCTGCTCTCTAGTCCCCAGCTGTGTGTAGCCCCAGTTAATGGAGTTGGCTAGGGTTACAGCATGATCAACAACAACAATATTGTTAGATGGATCTGCAACTGGTTGACAGATCGTACCCAAAGAGTGCTAGTTAATGGTTCCTCGTCCACTTGGAGAGAAGTGACTAGTGGAGTTCCTCACGGATCTGTGCTGGGCCCTGTGTTGTTCAATATCTTTATAAATGATTTGGATGAAGGAATAGAGGGGATGCTTATTAAATTTGCAGATGGAGGGGTAGCAAATCCGGTAGAAGACAGAGCCAAGATGCAGGATGATCTTGACAGGCTGGAGAAATGGGCTAGAACTGATAAAATGCACTTCAACAAAGACAAATGTAAAGTTCTGCATTTAGGCTGGAAAAATCAAATGCATAATTATAGGATGGGGAGACTTGTTTGAGCAGCAGTGTGTGTGAAAAGGATCTTGGGGTCTTAGTAGACCAAACACTGAACATGAGTCAGCAGTGTGCTGCTGTAACTAAAAAGGCAAACGCAGTCTTGGGCTGCATCAACAGAAGTATAGTGTCCAGATCACGCGAAGTGATGATATCGCTTTCCTCTGCTCTGGTTAGACCTCAACTAGAGTACTGTGTTCAGTTTTGGGCACCACAATTTAAGAAAGATGTAGAAAAGCTGGAAAGTGTCCAGAGAAGAACAACAAAGATGGTGAGGGGTCTGGAGACCGAGTCCTATGAGGAAAGGTTGAAGGAGCTGGGTATGTTTAGCCTGAAGAGGAGAAGACTGAGAGGGGATATGATAACCATGTTCAAGTACTTGAAGGGCTGTCATATAGAGGAGGGTGCTGAGTGGTTTTCTGTTGCTCCAGAAGGTCGGACCAGAACCAACGGGTTGAAATTAAATCAAAAGAGTTTCCGTCTAGACATTAGGCAGAATTTTCTAACAGTAAGAGTGGTTCCTGAATGGAACAGGCTTCCTTGGGAGGTGGTAAGCTCTCCTTCCCTGGAGGTTTTTAAGAAGAGGTTAGATGGCCATCTGTCAGCAATGCTGATTCTGTGACCTTAGGCAGATGATGAAAGGGAGGGCATCTTGGCCATCTTCTGGTCGCTAGGGGTGTGGAGGGGGGAGGTAGTTGTGAATTTCCTGCATTGTGCAGGGGGTTGGACTTGATGGCCCTGGTGGTCCCTTCCAACTCTATGATTCTATGATTCTAACCAGTCACACATAAGTTATGGGGCTGCTACACATATAAGCCAACTTTCAGACATGTACAGCTCTTAGGTGGATCAAGGGGATGGTTTTCAAAGAATCAAACACCAGGACACAGATCATGGCTGCTGGAAGACTGGCAATCATATGTACTTATGTACATATATGATATAGCTCTGACCTGGATGGCCCAGGCTAGCCTGAGCTCTTTAGATCTTGGAAGCTAAGGAGGGTCGGCCCTGGTGATTATTTGGATGGGAGACCACCAAGGAAGTACAGAGTTGCAACTCAGAAGTAGGCAATGGCAAACCACCTCTGAACATCTCTTGTCTTGAAAATCCTAGGGGGTCACCATAAGTCGCCCGCGACTTGATGGAACTTTCCTCCACCATAATGGTGGTCATTTTGGATTTGAGTCCTTGCACAGCTATGAAGCTGGGTGACCTTCAAGTAGGCAGAAAACAAGGCACCCGACACAAAATAAGAGGCCTGAGCATGAGCTACTGTGGAGACATCTAAAGCATCCTCTCATTTTGCCCAGTGAGAGGTGCCAGCCATCTTGGAAGGAAGGAAGCCTGAGAGCAACATTGGCCAAAACAATGGCAGAGTAGAGATCCCTCCCAGCTGGCCAGCGCTTGCCTCAACACTGAAAAAAAGGATACCCTCAGAGTAGGGTTGCCAACCACCAGGTACTAGCTGGAGATCTCCTGCTATTACAACTGAATTCCTGCCAAAAAAGATCAGTTCACCTGGAGAAAATGGCCGCTTTGGCAACTGGACTCTATGGCATTGAAGTCTCTCCCCTTCCCAAACCCAGCCCTCCTCAGGCTCCACCCCAAAAACCTCCTGCTGGTGGCAAAGAATGACCTGGCAACCCTACCCCAGAGGCCTCTCCATCATCACAGTGTCTTCTGTGAATATCCTGTGGTTTAGCACAGAGAAGCTACTTCAGCCTGAAAAGGGTAACAAAACAGCACTTAGGGTAGGGCCAGTGGAGATTCTGTGCCTGATGGGAATCCAGTCTGCCAACCCCTCCCTCGCAAGCTGCTTGGCATGGGATGATTTTGTCTCTCCAGGCTACAACAGACCATCAACACCCATTTTCATTTTAATCCACCACCACCCCGGACAGTTTTCCAAAATTAGCTCGAATGATACAATGCTTATCAGTATCTCATGTAGGCCGTGCACTTGCCACAAATGAATGTTAAATGAGTTCCTCAAAGAACACTGGAGGATAATTCTCTTTGGCCCTGTGCAACACTTCTTCCTAGAATCTCCTTAGAAGAAAAGTCAGGAAAGTTAAGTTGCATTACATTTGTTGGACAAACAACCTTATATTTTGTCTCCACGTTTCACTTATTTAATTTAAAGGGGGAAAATAGTAGGAAGTTCACCATTAGCCTCTGGGGTGGCAATGTAAAGCTTAGCTTTAAAAAGGCCATCCTTGAGGCCCTACACTCTGCCTAAGGACTTGCCTAGATGAGACGCTGGTACAAGGGGAAAAGCTCTTCTAAAGGCAACCAGCAGGCACTTGGGGTTCTGATTCAAATCAGGTGCAGTGGGAGAAGGGACTTAACTCTTCCGGCCCTGCATGAAGCAATTTTTAATGGATAGCCCTCCTCCAAGAAAACAACAACATTGTAAATCTTTCCTACAGAACATAAGAACAGCCCTGCTGGATCAGACCAGTGGTCTATTTAGTCCAGCATCCCATCTCACACAGTGGCCAACCAGTTATTCTGGAGGACCCAGAGTGCCCAACCAGTTATTCTGGCCTTGCTCCTAATGTTGTCTCCCAGCACTGCTATTCAGAATTTTACTGCTGCAGATTGTGGAGACTTCCTTTAGCCATAACAGCTAGTAGCCACTGATGGACCTATCCTCGATGAGTGTACCTAGTCTCCGTTTAAAGCCATCTATGCTTGGCCATCACTACATCCTCTGGCAATGAATGTAGATATTAGGATTGCCAACAAGTCGCTCTGAATTTTGGCAGGTAACACGTCGCGCAGTGTAAAGAGCTTCAGGGCAAGCACCATCCCCGGCTATATCAGGTTCTGCCCATAACATGGCAGATTCTGCCCATTATTTGTCATGTTCTGCCAGACCTTTTCTGTGATGTGCCACATTCTACCTATACTAACTAGGAAAGAGGACATTGGGGGATCTGCAGGTGTCTGCCCCCCTCCCTTAGGAATATTCCCTGATTCCCCTTCCCTGATTTCTTCAACTTTATTTTAAAATGTATGTTTTACCCTTTTATTTACAGAAAGAGAATGGAAAAATATACAACCAGTGTCCTACTCAGTTGCTCAAGAGTGAGATCCAATGTATCCAATATGCTTGTTGATCCTTTAGGAATGGGCTTTATGGCCACAAAATGATAAGAGGACAAGCTCACTAATCCTGGCACCTGTGTTAAACATAAGCTGTGAAGTGCACAGGCATTGTCCTGACCAGGAGATGTGGTAGTGTGGTGAGCCAGTTAAGACAATCAAGACACCCCTGACCTGGATGACCTAGGCTTGCCCAATCCCACCTGATCTCAGAAGCTAAGAAGCATTGGTCCTGGTTAGTACTTGGAAATACTGGTTAGTACTTGGTAAGTACCCAGGAAGTCCAGGGTTGCCACGCAGAAGCAGTCAGTGATAAACCACCTCTGTTCATCTCTTGTACTGAAAGCCCTAGGGGGTCACTATAGGTGAGCTGTAACTCGATTACACTTTCCACCACCAGAAAGGTTGGAAGGGAGCCCGCGGTCCATATTTCCCTAGGAAGGCTCATCTGAGACCCTATGCTCCGCAGCATCTTTATGAGGTAGTGGATAGCTCAATGAAGATGTCAACCCAGTGTGCAGCTGCTGTAAAAAAGGCAAATTCCATGCTGGCTATACTTAGACGAGGAATAGAGAATAAAACTGCTGATATCATACTGCCCTTGTACAAATCTATGGTGAGACCACACTTGGAATACTGTGTACAGTTCTGGTCACCACACCTAAAAAAGGATATTACAGAGCTTGAGAAGGTGCAGAAAAGAGCAATCAAAATGATTAGGGGACTAGAGCAACTGTCCTATGGGGAGCGGTTAAGATGCTTAGGGCTGTTTAGCTTGGAAAGGCGGCTGAGGGGAGACATGATAGAGGTCTATAAAATTATGCATGGTTTGGAGAGAGTGGACAGGGAGAAGTTTTTCTCCCTCTCCCATAATACTAGACCACGGGGTCATCTGCTAAGCTGGAGGGTGAGAGATTCAAAACAGATAAAAGGAAGTATTTTTTCACACAATGCATAGTTAAATTGTGGAACTTCCTGCCTCAGGATGTGGTGATGGCTGCCAGCTTGGAGGGCTTTAAGAGGGGAGTGGACATATTCAGGGAGGAGAGGGGTATTCATGGCTGTTAGTTAGAATATATATTAGTCATGCTGCATACCTATTCTCTCTAGTATCAGAGGTGCATGCCTATTATTTTGGGCGCGGTGGAACACAGGCAGGATGGTGGTGCTGCACTTGTCTTGTTTGTGGGCTTCTTAGGGGCACCTGGTTGGCCACTGTGTGAATATACTGCTGGACTTGATGGGCCTTGGTCTGATCCAGCAGGGCCTTTCTTATGTTCTTATGAGACGGATCACTTTTGCATGTATTTATGTTAGGAGTCTCCTCCTCTAGAACAGACTCTCAACAGCCACATTATCTTCATCAGCCTGTCCTGTGGATGATTTGCCTGATGTGCAGATTGTGATGATGACCTAATACATTTCCTCGTGCTCATTAAAGTGTCTCTAAAACCAAGGCAATGTAAGGAAGCTTCTTGCAACCACATCCTCTTGAACAGACCAAAAATAATTCACCACTGTTGGTCCAAGACACTGACTGGCTAAGGAGAAAGTTCTTATATTTTAGGCAATAGCAGCTCCAAGTGGCAAGTAATGGCATTGCCACTAATAAGCTGAAGAATATGGCTGTGGTGGGAGGGGGGGGGGACACCTTGTCTTCAACAATATTCTTTGCACTTCAGCTTTATCAGAATGTTGCCAATGAAACCACCTTGTTTGCTTATAAACTCTTATTTGTTTTCCTTCTTTCCCCCGATTTTCTCCCTTTTCTCCATGGTGACCACAAAATATGCCTCCTTGCTTTTATCACAAACATGAATTGTTACAACAACCAGTAATAAATGAGGCTCCCAGTCTCAAAAACTCGGCTTTCTGGTCCAATATACAACAGACCAGTAACAGTAACATGTTCATATGCTGAGGAGTACATACTGCATACTGCCACACTGTGGTGTAGGGTTGCCAGGTCCCTTAGCTTTTTGGGGGCGTGGCTGGGGCATGCAATGCACGTCTGCCCGGTGTGATGTGTGCACACGCCCTGCACACTGTGCATATGTCACTTCCGGGTTTAACTGGAAGCAATGTGGATGCTCTAGCAATTTCCACCAAAACTCTATGGTTTTCATAGAATTTCAGCAGATGTTGCTAGAGTGTCCGCGTCGCTTCTGGGTAAACCCGGAAGTGACGTGGGCATGGTGTGCGGGCGTGTGTACATGCGTTGTCTGCCAACCCTCAGCTGGTCGGCAGGCAGCAGGGTAGATTGGCAGGATTTTGCCCACCACCACCGGGCACTTGGCAACCCTACTGTGGTGACATGCTACTGTGTGCCAGGTAGGGATGCCAGGTCCCCCCTCTCCTCCGGCGGGAGGTTTTGGGGCAGAGCTGAGTGAATTGCACGCACATGCATCACTTCCAGTTTACAACCAGAAGTGCCGCCTCGCGAGAGGCTTTATACCACTCCCAGTTTGAGTGGTAAAGGGCCGCTTGCGATGCTGCACTTCGGGGTATAAACGCATTGCAAGGGGCCTTTTACCACTCAAACTGGGAGTTTGAGTGGTATAAGGCCCCTCATGAGGCAGCACTTCCGGTTTACAACCCGCAGCGTGTACGCGTCCATGTTTGCCTGCTAACCCTCAGCTGGTTGGCAAGCAGAGGGGTGAATTGCCGGGGGTTTGCCTGCTACCACCGGGCACCTGGCAACCCTAGTGCCAGACCAAGGCACAGGATGAAAGCTGCACATGTGAACCACCACTGATATCCACGTTCTCCATAGCCACAGTCTTGGGTACCATTTATGAGGATCAGAGAGCATTAAATGAAGGACTCCGATGTTATATTGAGCTGATGGCTGTCTCCTGACTCAATCCTTGAATTTTGTTTTTACTAACTCCTCATTCTGTAAGGATTTCAGCCTACTTTATATAAGAACGTTTTGTAGGCATTTGCAGTGCTCTTCAATTGACAGGAAGTGTTTCAAGATCAATAAGCAAGAAGAAGCCGGGACAGAGATGTCAGTGCTGGCGGTGCCAATTTTGTCAGTCACCCTCCTCTGCCCTAGGCTGGGGATGGGGAATGAATGGGTTTTGGGAACAGCAGCAGTCCTGAGAAACCTGGCCTCTGAAATCCCAAGATTGGGCCAATTTGGGCAGCCAGCTCTGAGTTAGGAAATACCTGGAGATTTGGGGGACAGAGCCAGAGGAAGGTAGAGTTTGGGAAGGGGAAGGACTTCAATGGGGTAAAATGCCATAGAGTCCACTTTCCAAAGCGGCCATTTTCTCCAGGTGAACTGATCTCTCTCACCTGGAGATCAGTTGTAATAGCAGGAGATCTCCAGGTTGGCAACCCTAGCACCAACGTACTGCTTCTGGGGCGCTGAGGATGATCTTCCCAGTCTCCCGAAATCAAAGTTCCCACAGGACTCTCCATCTTGAGCCCAACTGCTGTCTGCGTTTCCAGGGAGCAACACAGGAACTGGATGCTTTTGTTCTTGCTTTTCTTTCTGTCCTGGAAGTGCGGGGATGGGTCCCACTTTGTTCCCTCTCCGTTTGCTTCTTAATTCTGCAGCTCTTCTCCACATGGCCTTGCTATTAGGTCACATAGATCCAGGCCAGATGTCCCATCATGTAGCACCTGACTGGAAGAAATCTGTGCTGTCAGGCTCAAAGCATTCCAAACAGATGGCATCCTTTCAGTGATATCATTTCCTCTGGGGACCAGAGCAACAATAGTGAAGTGTGAATTTCAAGAGCCTTGCTCCACTGCTTGGAATAAAGTAAAGCTGCACTCCAACGAAATCAAAGGGAAGCAAATTCCAGAAGTAAAATTCTCTCTCCAGTGAAAATGTCCTGTCCAGGAGCATTCAGAGCTGGGGGTGTTTCTGGAAGAGTCCACGCTTACTACAGTTTTGAGAAGGCTTGTGTTTTAACAGCCAAGAAGGATCTAGCTCAGGTGATAAGAGATCAAATGTAAAATTGACTTGAAGGCACCATGTGAATAAGGAGCCAAGATGCCCACATCATATGCGCAACATATGTTATAACTGGCCTCAAAATTTTCCCACAGTGGGCATGAGTATACATGATTAGGCAAACACGGTGTTCCTAAATCCAACATTTGAGTTATAACACTAATTCTGGGGCATGGGATTTTGCAGGAGAGAATCAGCAGAGAGGAAAGGGTGCTTGACTCTTACCCTACCTGCCGAATACTTCCTGTAGCCCCCTCCACTGTCTGTTTTACCCTGGTCTGTTTCCCCAACCATGCTGTGAGATCATAAATATGTGTTTTATCTAAGGTGTTCACATTTTGCCTTTCCACTTGAAAAAAGGTCTTGTAATATTAAAATTAGGAGCCCCCTGGCACAGAGTGTTAAGCTGCAGTACTGCAGTCAAAAGCTCTGCTCACGACCTGAGTTCGATCCCGACGGAAGTCGGTTTCAGGTAGCCGGCTCAAGGTTGACTCAGCCTTCCATCCTTCCGAGGTCGGTAAAATGAGGGCCCGGCTTGCTGGGGGTAACAGGAACATGACTGGGGAAGGCACTGGCAAACCACCCCATAAACAAAGTCTGCTTAGTAAATGTTGGGATGTGACGTCACCCCATGGGTCGGGAATGACCCGGTGCTTGTACAGGGGACCTTTACCTTTTAATATTAAAATTACAAAATACCAATGAACATGAAAAATAAAATACTAAATATATATATATTCTTGCATTGTCTTCTAAAGTTGAGATCCTAGTCCTATTGCACTGTTCGTTGGAAGTTTTATGTATGCTGTCTGTTTGCAATGTTTTTATACTTTGTAATCTGCCTCGAGCCTCAGTGAGAAAGGTGGGCTTTAAATGAAGTACAATAAATAAAATAAGCTGGCTCCAGCAGTAAAAGTCAAATTAAATAATAATTAAAGGTAGATTATTCATAATTATAAATATGTATTTATTTTAGTTAAAATATTTATAGCCTACCTTTCTGCTCAATCCGGGCTACCAAGGCAGCTAATAATTAAAAATAGATCATTATGAAAACAGATCAGAAAACCGATTAAAACAACAATTAAAACATATATCTAAAAACACAAAACAGCCATTAAAACAGGGCAGGAAGGAAGGGGTCATTGAAGGAATGCCAGATGAAACAAAAACGTTTTGGAAGGCAGTGCTAGAAGGGGACAGATGAATATTGCTGGGGAGCAAGTTCCATCATTTTGGTGCCATGACCAAGAAGACCCTCACTTGGGATGCCATCTGTCTAATCTCAGATAATGTCAGCACCAGGCAGATCATCCTAGGAAAGGAATGCCAAAGTGGTGGTGGGGGGTGTTTTTCCACTGAGAAGGTCCCCTGACTCGGGGTGACTCCACATTAGTCAAATGTAGAGCAATAACCATCAATGGTACACCCAGTTATAATTGTTGGTTCCAGACAACTTTGTCATCATTCCTTCTTTTTTCCTCATTGTGGTCCTGTTTTTTTAGGAGATTTATGCTTTAGCATGGGATAGAAGCACAATTTCTGTGGTGGTTTGTGGATGGTCTTTGCAGTACACTTTGGCAATATTCTCAGGAGAATGTGGCCTTTTGTGCAGGGACGTTTCCCCACAGTTACCCCCGCTGACTGCTTCAGGGCTTCCTTTTCTGCCTGTCAGAGGTCACCTCACTGTCCCTGCATGTTCTGCCCGTGTTTTCCAGATGCTGTTTTAGCCACAATCTGGAAAAGACAGGCAAAACATGCAGGGGGAGCGGGAAAGGCATGCATAATCAAAAGGAAGCCCCGAAGCAGTCAGCGGGGGTGACCATGGGGAAACTGCATAAAAGTCCTGCGTGTTTTGGCACCTGCTGGAAAGCATCGTTCCAGTTGTCAGCCTCCAAACCGCTTGTAACAGTCACCTATTGGAACTATCACACCATTGCACTATTGTGAACTGGAACCATATAGATTTCTACCACGAGGTGATATTCCTGGGATCGTGATGTAATAGCTCTGTTATGCTCAAACTGGAAAAAAAATATTTTTCCAGAGGTATATGTCTACCATTTCAGTAAAAAGAGATGGAAGTAAATTCATGATGATAATGCAACTGAAAAGTCCAAGAGGTATTATTATTTCAAAAGCCAAATATCCATAGATTCCTTTGTAATTCTGCTACTAATACCAAAACAGTGATGTCTTGATGGCACAAAATGGCTCCAGTGTGGAAGCACTCTAGAAGTCATCCACCTAACCTCACAACAATCATCCCAGCTGTGAAGAAAAGAACTTGGGAAGGGTACTGTGGCTTGCATCCCACCAATTGTCCCTGGCAAATGCACTCTGGATTCCTGAGCAGGGTAGCAGGCTACTTGATGTGGGCTGGGGTAAGCCACTTGGCATCCTATGAATTCTTATGCCATGCCTTGAAGCAGTGACTCACAAGCTGTGCCCTCTGTACATGCAGCTGGGTACACCAGATCCTTGCTTCTGCTTCAGGTTCTCTGTTGCACATGCTCAAGTCCGGTTTTTAGAACCAAATTCAGCCGGCATGTTAGGAATACAAAACTTTGCCATGTAACCAAGAAATCCGGAAATGAAATTTATTATTTTAGCCTGCAGGAAAACTGCTTGTTCTTTTCCAGAGTAGCTCAGTTATAGGGTTATGCATATCTATATACCCGAACTGAAAATAAACCCCAAATTAGCCATTTTGGTAATTTTTTTTTTTACTGAATGCCAAAACCTGGGGATCTGCCTGAAGCTAAATAGGTGATTCCCAAAAAAACAAATAAATATTTGGCTTTTTCAGGTTCAGCTATTCACCTTTGCTCAGATGCACGGCTCTGTGCTTTCTCTAATTTTTCTCTCTTTTTTTTTTTTACTAGCTTTGTTAGGGTCTCATAGTTGGGACTCTTTTGAAGTAGGGATCGTGTAATTGGAGCCAACTTGGTCTGACCAACTATCCAACCACACAACCATCCGTCCATCACCATTCAGTGGGTTAATTTGGATAAAGCATAAGGGTTGTTTAAAAGACGAGGCTCACCGGTCCCGTCCAGAGGGATATACCCACCAACTAAAACAAGACCTCTTCTACAGCTACTCATTGGCTTTTTGAAGAAGTCTCCTCACCCATATGGATGTGCAATCTCCTTCACAAGAGCTGCCTTGGTCATGACTTCGGCTGGCTCCGATATCCCCCCCTCCCCCGAAAACCTCCTCTAAAACTGAAGGTCGCCCTGAGTAGAAGTTTCATTTCCCCACACCGTGACCATCTCTTGAAATCAGATTTTTTATGACAACAATAAAGGACTGTTCATGGGATGTCATTTGCCACCAAAAGAAATGTTTTCCGTTCCATATTTTTCTTGCATATAAGCCATTTTCCTCAGTTTGGAAGATAGTTTGCATGGATATCATGCTATGCACCCCAGATATGAATGAAGCCCCCAGACTTTGAGGCACCAGCCTGCCAATCAGCTCTTTCCGCCAGTCCTCGGCAACGCTGAACTTCTGAACCTGAAAACCGATGGACAGCTCAGCTTGCAAATGCCTGGAGGATGGGGGAGACCCTCTTGCAGCCCCATAAAACTGGGCCCCGTGTCCCAAAGTTCACCAAACTTTGGTGTCCGTCTAAGGAGAGTCCCTTGCAGCCATGCTGCAAATATAGGGAGACTACCCCAAAAATGCCCCCACAGGAGCTTTGAAAAAAATCCTCATAGACTATAATGGGCCCAAATTTTTCAATAAACCTGGAAATAAAGCCAAAATACAAATTTACCAGTATGGGTATTCAGCTTATTCTGGGTTTACCAAAAAAGTATTGAGCCCAATAAACCCGAAACCGAAATTGATTGACTTTTTTTTTTAAACAACCCTACTCAGTTATTACAGCCACTAATTAAACCTCAGCTCTCAGGGTATCCACTACATGGTTATCCCCCTTCCTCCATGGACCTGTGGATAATTTACATGGTTCATCCTTCCTCTATGTGATCCTCACAATAACTCTGCAATGCAGGTTAAGATAAGAAATAGTAACTGGCTCAGCAACACACAGTGACTAATCTAACCACTACACCATACTGGTTTTTAAAATATTCATCTCTTGACCTCCCTGGCCACCTTTCCTTTTACACAGGCATGGAAGGCAGATGTGATCCTGGCCTTGCACAAGAAGTAAAGGGAAAAGGTCATATGGCAGGGTATACATTATAGCCAAAAGGTATGGGATTGACTTTTTTTAAAAAAAAAATTGAACGCAAACTATCTATTTTCCTGCAGGTGAGGGTGAAGATGGAGGCTCCTGGGGGTTGGCAGGACATGATGGAAGGAAGACGAAGGCACTCAGTCTGGCTCCAAAGATGTGCTTAGGAACTAAGACAGGGACAATATCAAAGCCAGGGCCTCCCCACCTCACCCCCTGAACTGTGGGGATTAGGTGGTTCATGGCTATTATTGTAATTGTCAAGGTCCAAGGTAGAGGAATACTTGGCAGGATTAGGCAGGTGGGGCCTCCCCCTCTCCTTTGCTCATGCCCTCCTTGATCTGACAGAGACAACGCTACCTCAAAGAGGAGAAGCTGCAGGGATGACAGACAAATCAGGTGTGTCTCAGGAGAGCAGGAACTCAGCAACCTCTGCCTCTTTCCATCCACGTTGTAAGGGGTGAGATTAGCAGGCATTATTCCCAGGCAGTGAGTTCTCAGCAACTCTCCTTTAGTCCATTCCCAACTCTTAAATCACCCTTATCTCCACACAGAAAATCCTACTTTGTCTTTAGGCTATTACCAGGGTGCTACTGCAGTCATCGCCTTGTCAGGGCCCCCAAAGTAGTTAGGATTCACGAGCTACAAAAGTGGCTGCAGTTTCCAAAGCAATGATGCAAACATGGCCACTTCTTAAGCAATCTGATATTAGTGCATCTTTCTGAAGAAGAGGAAGGATAGTGCTGTGGTTATAGCAGTGAATTGGGGTGCAAGAAATCTGGGTTTAGTTCCTGCTTGCCTGTAGGATCCTGAGTGTGTCACTTAGCCTATCTGTGATTTTGTAGCTTCTGTATAAAGCATCGTTGGCATCCTGTCAGTGTCTACCGCTGGTAGTGGCAGTGTCATCCAGGTAGCACTATGAATCTGGTCTTCTGGTCCAGGTAATATACTGGAAAGGCTTTACGTCGAAGCAAGGGAAGAACTGAGTTTTAAGAATATCATCTCTTAAAGAAACTCCCAAAATGGTGCCATGATAATTTGTCCCCCTCATCTCCACTAGTGCCTTTTAGGGAGCTCATCTGAGTATTCCTCAGAATTTAAACCCCAGAACTTGTTTTAAAGGTAATTATGAACCCTGAAACATATGGAAATTATAAAAGTTAACACACCCCATCCACAGAGCATCTTTTTTTCACATATACACATACCATACGTAATGGAGATTAGGTGAACACCAGTTCCACATCACAGATATGGTTTTCAGCAAAATCTTTCTCTATAGCTGTCTATAGCCAATTTCAGACATTTTCTGAACAAGACATGTTGCAGTATGTTGTCCAATAAAAACTAAGATGGCTCAGTGGAGGGTGCTTATTATCAGGCCAAGGGCAGGCAGATCAAAGAAAAAATAGGACCAGAACTATATGGACCTATCAGAAGGACTGTGGCTCTGTGTCAGGTATAATCCCTGGGATCAAGTAATAGGTGATTTTAGAGACCTCCACTTGAGATCCTGGAGAGCTGCTGCTATTCAGCATTGATGATAATTACCTTAAAAGGTCCATAGTCTGACTTGGTATAAGGTAGCTTCATGGATGCACATCAAGCTCGATCTTTATTGATACAAGCAAAACCCATAATGGGGTACAATTTTCCAGGCGCCAATATGTTCTGCTGCACCATTCAGTGTCCTGCCCTAACTTTTACTTGACAGGATGTTTGTTTGTCCCCAATTTCTCCTCAGAACTGAAGCATTGAAGACATTGTATGGGACCCTGAGCACTGCTGGATTGTGCTCCTTCAGCTAACCCTGCTGATAGGCATTTTAATTAGGGTATAACAATACTACTTGCAGCAGTGTCTGTTATAGTAAACAGGCCAGGGGTGCCTCTATGGCTTTCAGGGAACTAGGTTCAGCTAACTTAATTCTTGTGTGGTCTGCTTTTTTTCTCACAAGCATCCCCATGGTCCACCAATGTGTTTTCAATTTACAAAGCTAGAGTGTACTCTCAGGATCTCTAAATAGTTTGGGTAGAACTAATTTGTTAAGACTGATTCTAATTATGGCCTCTCGCTTAAGAACATGCGCCTTGGTGGATCAAACAAAGGTCCACCCAGTCTGGCATTTGCTGAAAGTAATGGCACACCAGGTGATTCACCAGAAGCTGGTCTGTGGGCCACTGTTAGACTGCAGTTTACCTTCTGCTTCCCCTTCGTTCAGGACACCATTTGAGGACTTCTTCTAGTACATAACTGATTTAATTCCATTGCATTGTTTGCATTTGGAAAGCCAGACATTGGTGCCTGTGTGACCCAGTAGTTTCATCAAAGGGAGTACTAGGGTTGCCAACTCAGGGTTGAGAAACTCCTGGAGATTTTGGGGGTGCAACCTTTGGAGAGTGGGGTTTGGGGAGGGGAGGGACCTCATCAGGGTATCACATCATAGCATCCACCCTCCAAAGCAACTATTTTTGACAGGGGAACTGACCTCTATTGTCTGGAGGTCAGTTGGAAATCTCCAGGCCCCACCTGTAGGTTGGCTACCCTAAAGCACAGGAGGCCACTAGGAAGAAGTTAGAGAGACTGGAACCGTCAATTCCTCAAATATATGTAGCACATTTGCAATCTAACTTGAAAACACATCTTGCAAGAGCCTGGGGCAGGAAAGACAGAAGACACCTTCTGCCTGTTTTTTCCCCAGAAGCCACTGGGCTAGAAAGAGCACTAGAAAGCAAAGGACATTCCCATGCTGAAATCAAGTGGCTTGAGGTAAAAGAGGGAGATGAGCTATTTATGTTTCTTTTGTTTTCCTCTTTTTGGAAATCCAGTTGGTAGTTAATGCCTCTGAGAATCCGTTACATGCCGGTACCCAGGGCCCAACCCTCCCCCCACTATTCGGAGGTACAGTTTGTGAAATACATTGAGCTTGCGGTTGACCAGAGTTTGAGGCCGGAATTCATGCACTGCTCTGTATCCTGATGTGGTAAGAAGCTCAGGCCCATATGTGAGAGGGTGGGGTGAGGGAATAACCAAGGCTGCCAGTGGAAGTAAAGGCAGTGAGGCCTCTGCCAAGGGACCTTGTGTGAGAGGCTCCTGCCAGAGGACTGTTCTGTCGCTCCGGAAAGCTCAACCCGACACTAACAGAACTGGGATAAAAACGAACATGACTGGGATACTAGAACCAGAGAGATTCATGTCTGGATTGTCAACGGGGGGGGGGGAAGGGGGGGGGGAGACATGTCACAAATGAAGGAGGGATGGGAATCAAACAGAAGCTCCGGAGAAGATGCTGACTCCCAGCTGACCCCACAGAACCATTGCCCCTCTGTCTCCCCAGTATCCCTGGGCTCCGTATGAAGAAGGAAAGTGCAGGACAAAATGGAGTCTCCTGAAGAGTTTTGCTTTTCTGTAATAATCCAGTCTGTGCACATTTTTTAAATCTCCTGGTTCAGTCTCATTGATATATCTCTGCAGATACTCCCAGCTCATCTGCAATCCCACTCAAGTGCTAATTCAAAATTCCTTATTAGTTACACATTGGAAACAGCCCACAGTCTAAACCCAAGCTCTCTGACCAATTTTCCAGTTGTGCTTCTTATTCAGTATTCATGAGGAGTTTTCCATCCACCAACTTGCCGGGCAGGAGCAGTCTCTGTCTAATTAATCAAGCCTCAGTTCCTCAAGGTGAAATATTTAATAAGACCATTGTTGACCATGGTCCTGTTGAGAACCCCTAGTCCAAGGAATTCTCGGGGTGGGCAGTTAACACACAATTAACAAAATCTGAGGTAAGAATCCTCATTCCTCCATCTAGGTAGCTGCCACCAGTCCCTTTCTCTACCCAAACAGCCAGATGCCAAGGGACAAGCTCCCAACTTTCCTGGGATTAAATCAAGAAAGTCACCCCTGCAAGGTAGACCACTTGCAAAGTGAGTTTCACAAGAAAACAGTTAACTTGGTAGGTTCAGCCAATCCAGGCCTAGGTACTGGAATTAGACTGAAGTTTCCTGAAGACAAAACACCTAAAGATTATAATTAAAGTGCTTTATTAAAATTGAGCAAGAACATTACAAAAACAAGCAGTAAACAGTGAGGATTAAAATAACAATGCTAAATCAAAAGATTAACTACACTGTGATAACATTGGTTCAGATTACTGGATATTACCATTCCGCTGAAGTCCTTCAGCTTTCGAAGTCCACTTGTATCCAAGAGCAAGCATGGATAGTCAGCAAGACTCACCCAAGACAGGTACAAAATCAAAGGTCCAAAGCTGGATCAAGGAACCATGAGCAAGATATCAAGAAAAAAAACTAAAATGAAAATTCTGAACAATATGAGCAAGGATCTGAGTTGGCCTGATCTTAGTTGACTAATCAAATACATAGTTGACGATGTCAATTAATCATGGAAGCCAGTGGCTAGGCCTGTGACCATGAGGGTCAGAAGAGTTAATGATGTGACTAGACCAATCTGCATCTTAGTCCAGCCCACCTTTTCATAGGTCTCTCATAATCTCAACTTTTTTAATTAGATGGAATGTGGTTTCACAGTTCTTGGCGTTGGGAACTAGAAGGGAGGGGTAGAGAGATGCGTTCCTCCTTATCTGAGTTTCTAAAGGTAGCAGCTTGCTAAGTTTCAAGCCACAGCACAGTTATTTTCCAACTTAAACTTTTCCATTGTAGGCCTGAAGCCTGAACCAATCTTTGAAAATACAAGGAACTGTATTAAGGAACTCAGTTTCTTGACAAGTCCTATTTATTACTCTTGTTCATGTTTTAACAGATTTATCACAATTTTTCTGCCCTTCCTCCAAGGAGTTCAGGGCAGTACACATGGTTCTCCCCTGCCCATTTTAACTTCACAACAACCCTGTGAAGTAGGTTAGTCTGTGAGAGAATGGCTGTCCAAAGCTCACCCAGTGAACTTCGTGGCACAGTGGGGACCTGAACCTGGGCCTCCCCAGTATAGTACTCATCTAAATCCACAAGTTCTTTCTGGACTACTATTTTACTGTGAGTCATTGCTGAATAAAAACTGATTTATCCTTCACCTGATCTATGACACCTATACTGAAAACATCTGGGCATTGGTGGTGATGCCATCAGAAATGTGTGACATGTCTTTGAAGAGGCTCAAATGACTATTTGAAAATTAATGTCATTGTCTGACTGCCATTAAAGAACAAGTACATGACCAGGGCACAGAACGAACAGAGGGTTAGATCCCATGGAAGATTTCCACATGTGCCAGCAGAAATGCTAAATTACTCATTGCTGTCTGCTTGAACCAAGTGAAAGCAATTGTATACCCATTATCTTTTCCAAGTGTGCAAGACACAGCACAAGGTAGTTCTTCTGATTCAATTTCAAAGTGAAGTTAAATGAAATCATGTGGACCATCCATTATACATTCCATTGCTCCCAAGGGACATTATTTTGGTAAAAATTCTATTAAAAGCACTATATGTTGCAGCAGCCATTGTGCTATTGCTTGTGCATCGCTGCCCGTTATCCAGTTCAAGCCTCATGGACCAGGGCCGTATGCATTTGAATTGTAGCAAGATGCAGTCTAGACAAGCCCAAGTGACACATCTTACATCCCCCCTTCAGGAGGGTCCACAGGGCAGTTTCCTGCTCCTGCAGATTAAGATTTTATCACAAAGCATTTCTGGAAATCATTCTGATGACGACTGAAGCATTTTCTCCCCAAGACACCTCCACTCTCTTTCTTGGATGCCCTTTTGTTCCCTTGGCTACAATTCCTTCTCAGAGCCATTTTCCTTGTGATATTGTTTATGGTCATCTGTGATATCAACATGTTATTGACCCCCCCACCAAAAAAAAAATCACATGGGCTTCCACAACCAACAGCAAGCTAGAGATGGGAAGGGTAAGCAGTAGGGTTGCCAGGTCCCTCTTCGCCACCGGTGGGAGGTTTTTGGGGTGGAGCTTGAGGAGGGCAGGGTTTTTATATATACATACATATAACCTTTATTGGCATAAAGAGGAGGGCAGGGTTTGGGGAGGGACTTCAATGCCATAGAGTCCAATGGCCAAAGCGGCCGTTTTCTCCAGGTGATCTGATCTCTATCGGCTGGAGATCAGTTGTAATAGCAGGAGATATCCAGCTATTACCTGGAGGTTGGCAACCCTAGTAAGAAGGAAGAAAAGGATATGGCTCTAAGAAGAAGCAGAAGTCAAGAAACAAACGGGAAGCAAACAGCACAGACACACTCTGTGAATGTGTACACAGAAACCATGGAGAAAGTTGCCAGGAAAAAGGAAGTACCTTCATAAAATGGAATACAAAAAAATAAGGTAAATAGTTTTGTTTCCAATGCCATACTAATCTCATGACAGAAGCTGCATCCTCCAGGTGCCCATACTGCCAGTAGAAGCATCCATTTCTGGTGGGATTCAGTCATCTAGACCCTTCCGATGTCTCATTTAGGTCCATGTGTTTTACAGACGTCAGAGATCAGTTCACCTGGAGAAAATGGAAGGTGGACTCTATGGCATTATATCCTATTGAAGTCTTTCCCCTCCCCAAACCCCGCCCTCCTCAGGCTCCACCCCCAAAATCTCCAAGTATTTCCCAGCCTGGAGCTGGCAACCCCACTCCAGCCTATTAGGTTATTCGGGAGCAACTGGGAGAGTTGAATAGCAGCTAGTTTCCATCTTCTTCCTCATTAAAAAGTGAAAAACCTCTTGGAAGAACATATTTTATCCCCAGTATTCACTTTCTGGGAGGGACTCAACACCCTTTAAGGATTTTGTCTCATGAAACAGACACATACACACACACACACAATTTCTACTTTTACCTTCTTCTGCTTCAGGGGATACAACAAGTTTGACTCTAGTTTCTGCCAGGCCTAGCAACCTGAGAGACAAAATTCACCAAACAAAATAATCCTTGATTTGATACATTTTGCTAGTTTTTGAGATGCCATAGAAACCTGCAAAACCCATTTGGCTGGAGACAATAGTTCTCCCTCCCCTCAAAAAACAACAACTATTGTTTGTCTCCATTATCAATATGTTTGGTGCTGTTGAGGAAGTAGAAGTGTCATATAAATCAGTATCCGAATGAGGCAATGCTCTTAAAGAAGCCCACCTTAGTTCAAGAGTCAAGACAATACAACCCCTTCCTCCAACCTAAAAAAGCTGCTCAGGGGTAAGATCCAGAAGTCTAGACTTCTGGAACCAACATTACTATAGAGTAGATGTTGTCCCAGCAAAGGTGAACTGAGGCCTTAAATACCCTTGCAAGGAGTTGGAGATATAGTAGGGTTGCCAACCTCCAGGTGGTGGCTGGAGAGCTCCCACTATTACAACTGATCTCCAGGCAACAGAGATCAGTTTACCTGAATAAAATGGCCACTTTGGAAGGTGGACTCTATGACATTTTATCCTACTGAACTCCCTCTCCTCCCAAAACCCCAACCTCCTCAGACTCTACCCCCCAAAATCTCCAGGTATTTCCCTGCCCGGAGCTGGCAGCCCCAAGATAAAGACCCCTGTGTTCCAGGAGTAGGCTACCAGTACTTAAAGGTGTTGTGCCTGGTTATGATGGTGAGTACTGCTGTGGGGGGTGGTAGAGGTGGTTCAGGGCTTTGAGAGGCTTGAGGGGCTGACAGGAGAGAGACCACTAGTTCAGCAGCAGGCTCTGGGTTGCAGGGTTCAGGGCCCAAGTCCAAACCAGAAGGCAGGGGTGTATCCCAGGGTGAGCCGGCTGACTGAGGATCTTAGGGTTCCTCCCACACATCAAAGGAGGCTCTTGGATGTGACTCGACTAGGGTTGCCAGCTCCAGGTTGGGAAACATCTGGAGATTTGGGGGGTGGCGCCTGAGGAAGGGGGAGAGACTTCAGTGGGGTATAATGCCATACAATTCACCTTCCAAATAGACCATTTTCTCCAGGTGAACTGATCTCTGTCTCCTGGAGATCAACTGCAATAGCAAGAGATCTCCCTCTACCACCTGGTGGCAATCCTAGTCTCAACTGCCTTCTCTGTGGACATGTTAGCTGCCTAGCTGCCTCCTCCTCTAAGTCTTTGTCCTCTTCACTTGACAAGAAGGAGTCCATTCTCTGGTGAATTTCGATCATCGTACCATTTTCAATAAATGTAAGCCATAGTCTTATGGCTTAATTATCAGAGTCAGTTGCTGTGTTTATTGTTTGGACTGGTCTGTAGGTTTTTCTCTTCTTTGAGACTGTGAAATTTTCAAGTTATAATCTCCTTTGAGCCACGTGAGAGGGCAGGGTAACAACCTAATAAGATAAAAAAGAGTCTTACAGGTCTGTGTAGTCTACCACCCTTTTTCCAACAATGGTCTGACAAATGCTTCTGGGAAGCCCACAAAAAAGACTCCTCTCTAAGAGGCACATTGCCTCTGAGCATGCAGGGTCCATTTGGCTGTCAGGTTAATAGCCATTGATGGACCTGTTTTCCATGCGTTTATCATTTCCCAGTAGGGTTACCAGGTCCCTCTTCGCAACCGGCGGGAGATTTTGGGGACGGAGCCTGAAGAGGGCAGAGTTTGGGGAGGGGAGGGACTTCAATAGAGTTCAATTGCCAAAGCAGCCATTTTTCTCCAGGTGATCTGATCTCTATCGGCTGGAGATCAGTTGAATTAGCAGGAGATCTCCTGCTACTGCCTGGCAGTTGGCAACCCTATTTCCCAGGCACTTGCAGGCCCAATTAGGACCAGGCCACAGTGCATAGCGAGAGGAGGCTTCGACCCTCCCATGGTATTTTCCTGGCTAGCAATGGTCCCACAGGCACTATCTCCCCGCAACGGGGTCTGCATGTGTACTGAAGAGATACATGTTATGTTTTCACAGTAAGGCAAATAGTATCCCCCGGGCTATTTCAGTCCAGGAAAACAGCATAGCGGGAGGTCTAATCAGGTTCATTTAGAGATTTAGGTTTATTAAATACAGTCATTGACCAGCATAACAATTAAAAAAGCAATCACAATAGTACACAATCGTACAATAATATAGTTAGCAAGCTGTTTCACATTGCAACAACAATGATCTCCATATTCTGGTAGCACTATAGCAAAACTTTGCCACTTAGGATTGCCAGGTTCCTCTTCGCCACCGGCGGGAGGTTTTTGGGGTGGAGCTTGAGAAGGGTGGGGTTTGGGGAGGGGAGGGACTTCAATGTCATAGAGTCCAATTGCCAAAGTGGCCATTTTCTCCAGGTGAACTGATCTCTATCGGCTGGAGATCAGCTGTAATAGCGGGAGATCTCCAGCTATTACCTGGAGGGTAATTTTATTCAAGTTGTCATTGTACATATTGAATATATTATCAGCATATTGTCCTTGGTTGGACTTGTATATCAATGTATATACTATAAATATTATTTGATTTATGTGGATATGATATAAATACCACTAGTGTTACAAACTAATATATTGTTGCATTGTTACTGCTGTCTTTGTTTGCTTACTAATTACCTGGAGGGTGGCAACCTTATTGCCACAGTATGTGAGATGGTGGTATTCTTGTCTTCAAGCAGAAAATTTACCATTAAATCACTGTCATGACTGGAATGAATCAGGTTCATGTGGACCTGGGAAGTACAAAACGTCAGAACGTACCTCTCCACCTAATCCAGGGACATCCCATGGGGACGGGGGGGGGGCATCATGTGCAGTTATGCTCTTAAAGTTATCTTATGACAAAAAAGTCCACACGTTTTTGCATGAAAAACTACTGTCCTCTGCCTGTCTCAGTTCTACTGCCTATCAGTGCCTTTGGGCAACTCTGATATCATAATGTTATGAGGGTATAAATTACAGCACAACAATACAATTCTTTAACTGTACCAGTGTGCCCCGGGAAATGCACATGTCCATGCAACTGCGCTTTTTACAGTCTGTCTTAGAGGAACATCTAGTGGCTGCCAAGCCTCACTGCAAAAGCCAGCACTTTGACTCGGGTGAGGTTACAGAAATAAGACAAACACAATCTCAGCGCAGAGATTATGAAGGCAAGAATTATTTACTTATTTGAAATCCTTATATGCCTGCCTTTCTCCTGAGCATCTCCGCACCTGAGGTGGGTAACAACAATATAAAAACAATTTGATAAACACGCATTGAAACTATAGGAGTAAAAACAATAAAAACCAATATAAAATTTAAAAGGTAAAGGTAGTCCCCTGTGCAAGCACCGGGTCATTCCTGACCCATGGGGTGACGTCACATCCCGATGTTTACTAGGCAGATTATATGTTTATGGGGTGGTTTGCCACTGCCTTCTCCAGTTGTCTAGACTTTACCCCCATCTTTCTCATTGAGGCTCAAGATAGATTACATATTGTAAGTCAGTACAATCAGTAGGATGAGGAGACATCTAATAAACGATGCAGTAGGACTAGAACCACAGAAATATGAAACCAGTCATGACATGACATGTTAAACAATGCAATAAATGGTGTTACATAAGTAGAAATACAGTGCGGTGACAGCAACACAAAAACATACAGCAACAGACAATACATATTAGTAGTATAGTCCACAGTCCCATTCCCTCTATTGAAATGTCTTCCTGACTCATTCTGTAATAAGGCAGCCCTTTATAAAAATGCCATGCTGAATGGTTCTGTCTTACATAGTTTGCAGAAAGCCAAAAGAGTGGGAGCCGTCCTGACCTCTTCAGGCAGGCCATTCCAAAGGGTGGGGGCCACAATAGAGAATGTGCATGTGTGTATTAGACATATGGTTGCCAACCTCCAGGTACTAGCTGGAGATCTCCTGCTATTACAACTGATCTCCAGCCTGATCTCTCAGGGTGGAGCCTGAGGAGGGCAGGTTTTAGGGAGGAGAGGGACCTCAGCAGGGTACAATGCCATAGAGTCCACCCTCCAAAGCGACCATTTTCTCCAGGGGAACCGATCTCTGTTGTCTGGAGATCTCCAGCCACCACCTGGAAGTTGGCAACCCTATTGATATAGCAAGATTTCAGGAGTTGGATTTCAAACACAAAGACCCAAAGCCAGTTTCTGGAAGAACAGTTTTTTTTATTTCAAACAGGTGTTTGAGTCTCCAAATTCTGCCCTTAGAGGCTTTTCAAAATGGAGTTTGGAGCACCGGACAAAAGTGTGTTTAGACTTTTATAACCTTTTAAATAGCTCATTATAATATTCTAACTACGCATATTACATAACGTCATTGGCTCAGAGTTCTAGGGGATGATTTCATTGGTTTATAATACAAATCAGAATAATCTTATTGGGTTACAACATAAGGAAAAATCATAGGTTTACAGAACTACAGCAATATTTTCATTGGTCTAGATAATACTTGTTTAGAGTTATTGTTAGTGCACCTGGTATTTTATCTAGCTGCCCTCCCTAACAGATCCCAGACATCTTGTCTGCTTTGAGTAACTTTTCTCTGTTTTTCAACCTTGGGCTGACTTGAATAACAACTTCTTTTCCTTGCCTTCTTTGTTTGTTCATGATTTCCCTGGCACCCTTCTTTGGAGTCCAGTAATTTTCCAAAAGGCCTACTGATTTTCTAAAAGCCTGCCACTTCACTATCCACAGAGGCCCCTGGCCATACTAAAAAAATTAAAATGGTGACACATGAAAACAAGTTGTGAAACTTACCAAAGCTTGAAGCCTGGGCCAAGTGGCCCTCTGACCCTGCCTGCTCTGATTGGCCCTGCTGATGATTCCTTAGCTGCACTGCTATGGATTCCTTTGATTCCTTTGCCAATAGCTAACCCTCTGGCTGGGTTCCCCCATCTCTTTCTTGGTGAGCGCACAGAAACGTTCAGTGGGTGGCATATCTGTGACCCGCTTTGGAAGCTGACTGATGGAACTAGCAAGTCCACATGTTTTTCTGCCTTGATTAGGGCATGTTTTAGTAAACTACATGTTCACTTTGTTTTATCCCTAAGCTATTACCCTAGTCCCACTGAACTCTAAGGCATATTCTCTGTGTATGTGTTACCAACAGCTTTTCATTTATCCCATGAACACCGGCCTAATCTGGGGCACATTGTCCTATCAAAGATGGCTACTGGGAAGCACACTAAAGGACTCACAGCTAGGTTCATGTAGAAGGGGCAGCTACCATTGCATATAGAGCCCAGTTTTAGTCACTCCCTTTCTGATATATGCACCTACGTGTTTCCCCCATGCTACAAATAGCAGCGGGGGCGGGGGGCAATGAAAATACAACAGCAAGGGGAAAGTGTTAAATACTTCTAGGGCCATTTCATTTATTCAACACTAACACCATGGACCCTGAACACAGATTTTCTGGTGTCATGCCTAGTTTGCCCCTTTGTAGCCAATATGCTCCATTATCTCAGTTTCAAAAGGAATGGAGGAGGAGAGAAAGAACAAAGGAGAATATACATTGGGTTGCCAGATCCATCTTCGCCACCAGCAAGAGGTTTTTTGGGTGGAATCTGAGGAGGGCAGGGTTTGGGGAGAGGAGGAACGTCAATGCCATAGAGTTGAGTTCAATGCCATAGAGTCAATTGCCAAAGCGGCCATTTTCTCCAGGTGAACTGATCTCTATCGGCAGGAGATCAATTGTAATAGCAGGAGATCTCCAGCTAGTACCTGGAGGCTGGCAACTCTAATACACACACACACACCTCACTTTTCCTCAAGGTGCTGCAAACAACTGACTTTAAAATATATTAATCTCAACAATAGCAACAATAAAAATGACAGATTGCCCATGTAGTCTCCAACATAACTGCTAAAAGCCCTCTGGGAAAAATACTGATTTGCAGGCCCTCCTACAGGCTAGCAAATATGGGGCCTGGCACATGTCCCCTGGCAAACTGTTCCATAATTGTGGGGCAAAACAAGAAAATGCCCGGTTTCTGACAGAGGATGTGGGTATTAGCCGCAAGGAGGGAACAACCAGGAAGGCCCGCTGGGCAGGTCTGAGAGGGTTCGTACAGGGTTTTTAATAATCAGCAACCTCTGAAAGAAATTTGAAAGAAATCGGTTGTTTCTCTTTCTGACAATTCTACTTTGAGTTTTGTGGTACACCGATGTTGCACAAATGAGGGCTGCATGGCTAAAAGACTGACACCCAATATGCAGAGAGTTCAGACCAATTCTTCCAAGTCTCGTTCTTATTCTGGTAGACTACACTGACTATTGGGATCAGAACTCTCTGTTTTAGTCATCTCTTGTCATGATCAGTGTGAACAATTGTTCTTTGCAAATCACCATGCACTACTCACCAGGCAGCAATATATTTTGGAATCACCAAGTAGCAGCTTGGGTTTATTTTTTTAATTATCATTCTTCCATGAGTAGTTGATCCCATCTGCTAAACATCAGTATCGGAAATCAGCATTCTCTTTCTACTCATCCATCAATCCATCTCAGACTGGGTTGAGTTACTGCAGTGCTATTCAGAAGATCACCTTGACCTGGATGGCCTAAGCTAGCCTGATCTTGTCAGATCTCAGCAGCTAAGCAGGTTAGTACTTGGATGGGAGACCACCAAGAAATACCAGGGTCACTGTGCAGAGGAAGGCAATGGCAGACCACCACTGTTTGTCGCTTGCCTTGAAAACCTACTGATTTGCCATATGTCAGCTGTGACTTGACGGCACTTTACACACACACATTCTGAAGATCAGTGGGACCTAGGGTTGCCAACTTCCAGATATTAGCTGGCGATCTCCTGCTATTACAGCTGATCTCCAGCCGATAGAGATCAGTTCACCTGTAGAAAATGGCTGCTTTGGCAATTGAACTCTATGGCATTGAAGTCCCTCCCCTCCCCAAACCCTGCCTGCCCTCTTCAGGCTCTGCCCCAAAAACCTCCCGCCGGTGGCTAAGAGGGACCTGGCAACTCTAGTGGCACCCAGGGCAAAGTGAAAGGAGACATCCTTGGCATCTTCAGTTAAAGTATCTTTGGTAGTAGATATTGCTCTCACTTACTTGCAAATCATCTTATTTCCTTTCTGACACAGATTCTGCATTTACCAGTGGAATTACCTTACACAGAAATACCGTACAATCCACACCACCCAGTCTTGTAAGTTAACATGCTATAAAGATTTGGGTTAGCTTTTTCTGTTGATGCAGATGAGCTTTTAAAAGCATTTGCTGTGGACATCTGCATCTCTTTAGGATTTTGAATACAAATTACAGGTTGGTTGTAAGTTCCTGGGACAAAGGGACAATTCTCCCCCTCATATTGATTCTAGGCCTTTATATGTTTATTTTATATTGATAATATTTTATATTGATAATATTGATCTTGAATATATCAGTATCATATTGGCGGTGTCTACATCTTTTAGCACAGCAAAACACCATAATGCTATTTCCAGCGCACACCCTTGGAACAAGTGAGATACTTCTTGTGCCTGAAATTCTGTTTTCCATTAGAGAGAAGACAAACGGACTACAATTTCTACAAGCTTCCAAGAAATAGGAGATCCTTCGTTGTTTAGATCCTTCATTATTTGTATCCTTGTTTATCTGTTGTTACAGCATCCTGCAGTATGAGACTTCTGGATGATAGGTGCATGTTGGGAAATGTAGTTGCATTCAAGATAATGTCCTTGATGCAATAGTGATGTGATATGCTTACATTCAGCCACCATAGAGAACAGATCGTGGCAGTGTTTAAACTACTATCCCTGTTATACTAAAGTGATTACAATGTGAATAACATATACGTTTTAATCTGGTGTGAACCACAGAATTGCAAAGGCAATCGTTTTAGCCATTACTACAGAGTGCTCTGGCAAAATCATGGTTTTTGGATTCCTACCCCACTTAACATGGTTAAGAAAGTGTAGATTATTCTAAAGACCTTCTTTGTCAGTGAGAGCTTCTCCTGCCCCACAGACTGTGAGCCCCAGAGAGATGTCCCATCTAGCTTTGGCTCGGTGCTATCATTTGAGGCTTTGATGGATGCCAGACTTAATCCCTTTGAAGTTTACCCTTTAATTTATGAGATGGAGAAATAAGTGTAGGTGGAAAAATGTAAGGGAATGCAATATTTCTGATATTTCTGACAAAATCAGTTTCCTCACATTTTCCCTTGGTCAGATTTCAGCAACAGGAGGAAAACCTGTTATAGGGCCGTGTAAGCATGTCCTGTTTAGGAACACCAGTAAGGCATTTAACAAATAATCTGCACAAAATCTACAGTCTGCTTACATGGGGCTATTCCTGTGAACACAGGGAAAGAGTTCAGGGGTTGGGACTGAGAGGGCAATCATTATTCCAGCCATCTGAAAAGCCTTCATGCTATTCCAGTGGTTCACTTCATGACCCATACAAAATGGCTCCCAGGGCCTTGGTGAATGGTCCTAGGTGGCTTCTGCTGCCTCTGGCAGGGAGGCCAGAGCGTCTGCCTCTCTCTTCAGTGACAGTGGCAAGGATCCAGGGAGCCTTCAGATCAGAGCCATCAGAAGGTTTCCTGCCTGACGTCCTGACAGAAGCAGTGGGTCCCCAACCGCTGCTAACTCTTAGGCTTCCGGCCGGGGCTCCAGCCCGAACCCCCCTGTGCTATCAGCTCCACACCAGATGCTTTTCAGGATACTGTGGTAAAACTGTGCAAGGCATGAGCTGCAATTTGGGGTTTTCTCCGATGTCAGCCTCGAAGACAAATTGGACGGGGAGGGGGAGAGAAAAGATGCCCTGCCTTGTCACCGCTCATTATTCACCCTTGTTTTTCTTTTGCTTGTGCAGAAAAGAAGCGATGACTCTCCGAGAGAGATTGTGTAAAGGGCTGAAATAAGGAGAGAAATCTGATCAACTGTTGACCTGGCTAGGAAAGATCTAGACGTTTTCCCACCATGGCCTGACCATTACTACTTTGATCTGATCATTTGTGCTTCCCCCTAGTGGTAAAACGGGAGCCACTACGACTTCTGGCTCTCACATTTCCGGAGAACAGAGCAGGTAAAGGATATTCTTTTTGAGCCCACAATGTAATGCTCAATTCATTTTATTTATTTAATTTAATATATTTCTATACTACATTTCCTAAAAGATCAAAGCTTCGGACAAATCAGACAATTTTTGTCCTCTGAAGTGACCAATGTGAAGATACAGTTATGTTCACCTCGCGTCAGATCTGTTCCGTGGACTTTCCAACCTTTTTGCAAGAACAGTATCTTGTTTCATGGAAGTCTGATTCTGTTTGTTTAGGGCTGAAAAGGCAACATTTGTATATTAGTACAATGTGGGGTTCTTGCCTTGAAAACCCTACTGAGTCACCATAAGTTGGCTGCGACTTGATGGCACTTTACACACATAATATGGGGTGTGTGGCACCTCCTACCTTGGTAGGAATTCTTATTCTTGGATAGATGATGACCTATGCCTGAGAAATCCAGTATGTTCCACCATAATGGCAGTATGGGCTGGAAAGTAAATGTTTCCCCAGGATGTGTCTTGTTCAGGAGCAATGCAGTGCCATTAATGTACGAACTGAGGTTCAAGACAGCCAGTGCCTGTTAAATGTGGCCCATCAGAACTACCTATCCAATCTTGATAGTTGATCCTCATTCTCTTTGTCAGCCATGTAAGAGCCTGCTTCCGAACCTCAGTGATCAACAGAACCATATAGTTGGAAGGGAGCATCCTAGTCCAACCCCCTGCACAATGCAATAAATTCCCCCCTCCCACACCCCCAGGGACCCCTACTCCATGCCCAGAAGATGGGGGGGGGAACCCTCCAGGATCCCTGGCCAATCTGGCCTGGAGGGAAATTGCTTCCTGACCCCATAGTGGCAATCAGCATTATCCTGGGCATGAAAGAAAGGCCCACAAGAGCCAAACACTGATGCAAGCCTTCCTGCCCTCCCTCTCATGATTTGCCTAAGTTCACAGCATCAGCATTGCTGACAAATGGCCATTTAGCCTCTGCTTAAAAACCTCCAGAGCCCATCACCTCCCAAGGAAGCCTGTTCCACTGAGGGACCACTCTGTCAGGAAGTTCTTCCTGATGTTTAGCCGGAAACTCTTGATTTAATTTCAACCTATTGGTTCTGGTCCAACCTTCCGGGGCAGCAGAAAACAACTCCGCATCAGCCCCTATATGACAGCCCTTCAAGTACTTGAAGGTGGTTATCATATCACCTTTCAGTCGTCTCCTTTTTGGCCTAAACATACCCAGCTCCTTCAGCCTTTCCTCACAGGACTCGGTCTCCAGACCCCTCACCATCTTCTTGGAGATATGAGCTCATGCATGCTGGAAAGGGACAACCAACAGAGAGGTTTTGCATCCTATGCCTTTCAATGAGCTCCATTGTATTTATGTGTAGGAGCAAAGCAGAACATCCCTCTGACATGGCACATGATGCTGCTGGGTGTTGACAAGCCACCTCTGGGAATCCCACACACTTCTCACAGTCTGCTCACTGATTTCTGTTTCCATCTTCTACAAAAAAAGGAAAGGGGTTGGTACAGCATGATTACTTGTTTTCTGCTTTAGCAGGTGGAGTCCTGCAAGTCACAAAGCTGGGCCTTAGAGGGTGTATCTCCTGGACAGGGCAAGTCCCTTTTGTCTATGAAGCACTGAGCAAAAGAGCCAAGTCCAAAGAACACCGAAGGACTCCTTTGAAGGCATCAGTTCCTTAGATTACAGGTTACAAAGAGGAAAAGAAATGCAGGGGGAGTCAGCAATGAGCTGACAACCAAACTTCCGGACTGAGTTTTCGGTTGGAGTTTAAACAGGAACACAGGGATTTTGATGGTGGCATTGCTTTAAATCATTTGACTCCATTGCAAGGGTCTACGCCCTCCCTGCAGTGCCAGGGGTTGCTGCAAGCTGCATGAAACAGTAAAAGAAGTGGGGGGGGGGGCTTAGCCTGCAGCCTGTTCCAGTGCCCTGCTCAGAACACTTCCCTTCTGACTCTGCTCTTCCTCTTGGCAAGATGGGTTACTTAATGCAGGGGGGAGACCAGAAACATTCATCACTTTTAAAGAAAGACAGCAACATGCCTCCTTCTGCCCTTTATGCCCCAGCCTGCTTTTTTCTCCAGTTACAAAAAGAATGGTTTTTCCAACATGTGTGGGTGAAAAACTAACACGTGAGCTTTCTGAGCTGAAAGTATACATACCATAATACAATTACTCTAAAACAGTCACTTCAGAGCTCAAATAATGAAAACTCAGGAGTTATTGTTATGAACATCTTGAATGACTGCTAGGTAAAACACAAACTAGATGAACAGAGAAGAGTTGTGGCCTCTAGGTGGCGCAGAGTTACTGTTTTTCACTAGTTTCAGAGCTGAAAGAAAGTCATGCAGATAGCTAGTTCTGTGTGCCAGTTCTTTGTGAGATGTGTTCTCAATGCGTATTCACCACCAATCTGTTGTGCATCTTCCAATCGATTGGTAGTTTCCTCAAAGAGCATCCAATGCATAGGGTTGCGAACCTCCAAGTGGTAGCCACTATGACCAAAAGTATACATATGTATACCATAACATATATCACAAACTATAGGCTCCAAAACATAAATACTTCCATGTATTAACACGGCATACACTGTAATGATATCACATGTAGTCAGTTTCACAATTCAAATTAAAGAATCCAGCTCATATGGAGTCCATAGATAAAAGTCTTTTTTCAAAAGTTCATATTGAGCCAAAAGTGTGATGAATGTCAACCAAGGAATGCGGAGTGATGAATAATAAGCAGTACAGGCTTCCTGTATTTATAACCTGTTTCCAAATGTCTTCATCAGCTGCCTATTCATTCATAACAGCAAGCCACAAAATATATGTCCGACATAAGCCTGGACCCATTCCGTCTTCATTCTATAGAGTTCAACACTTGGTAGGAAATTGACTACAAAATACACAAAAAAATGCACATGTAAACCGGAAGTGCCGTGCTGCAGCATGTAGACTCGCATGCATGTGTGCCTGCCGACTCTAAACGTAAGGCCTGCGGGCTGGATGCAGCCCGCAAGCCATCCGAGCCAGTCAGCCACCCCCCACTCTCGATCTGAACTGGTGAGGCATGGCCCAGGCCAACCAAGTGACATTTATGTCATATCCAGCCCTCGTAACAATTGAGTTTAACACCCTTGCCATAGAGTCTACCCTCCAAGGCCGCCATTTTCTCCAGGGGAACTGATCTTGGTCATCTGGGGATCAATTGCAATAGTGGGAGATCTCCAGGTGCCACCTGGAGGTTGGCAATCCTAGTATCAGCAAACCCCCTTTCATTTAATGTTCGTTCACAGCTGTAATTTTTATGAAGAAAGACAGATGGGATAGAAGAACAATAATAATAAATACAAAGCTGTTGTACTACTCCATCTTATTTCCATTTTTTACTTCTTCCCAAAAGACCAAGGGTGCAACCTGACACCAGAACCCTTTTAAAGTCTGTGTGCCTGCTCAACATTTTACAGAGGATGCTGACAAGATAAGATCATGATCCGCTATATATGCTCCCCTTACTTTTGTATTTTATTTTTGTTCTTAACATCTGGGCTGATAAAGAATTCTGGAGAACCCAAAAACTTTTCACATTGTTTTGTGTTGTTTTGGTTGGTCCTAATAAAGGGTAATACATAATATGCGGCTTTTCGTTTTGGTTATTTCTCTCAGGACTTTATTATTTTGTGATGAAAAACTAGACATGATCTGAAATATTCATGCCCAAAGGCAAATCCATTTGTCTTGCTGGATGTTTTGTTTTGTTTCACTCCAGGATTTCCCACTTGTGACATGAAAAAGAAAGGTCAAAGAATTGACCCCTTTGGTGCCCATACATGGCTTGGAAGGAAGGTGAATGAATGCCTACAGGCAGACGTTTAAGAAAGCTAATATTTTCCTTTAGGCCTGTGAAAGAGGCAAGCTGAGGAGACATAAGCCCTCCCAGCTTTTCACCCACTGGCTTAGCTGGAGACAAGAACAAGAAACTAAATCCGAAATGTATTCCAACAAATAGAGATGTATTCTGGGTAAATAACAGCATACTAGGATTTGACGGAATACCTAAAAATAAGGAGCAATTCAAGGAAGTGGAAAATGTCTTACTATGATCTAAGCTTCTGCCTAGTACAACAGTTTCACACAAATTCTGTTTTAACAGATTGCTTGTTAACTACAGTCTCCAGTTTAAAATCAAGTTCGGAAGGGTAATTCATAAGATTGCATTTAATGAGTCTTTAATGTCTCTAAACTGGGGATTGGATTTTTGCTAGACAAACAGGCCTTACCACCTAGCATTTTACAGAGGGCAGCACTTTTGGTTCTTCAGCAGATTTTGGCATATTTACCTGTCTTTTTGGTAGGGTTGCCAGGCCACCGGCAGGAGGTTTTTGGGGTGGAGCCTGAGGAGGGCAGGGTATGGGGAGGGTAGGGACTTCAATGCCATAGAGTCCAGTTGGCAAAGCAGCCATTTTCTCCAGGTTTTCTCTATCAGCTGGAGATCAGTTGTAATAGCAGATCTCCAGCTAGTATCTGGAGGTTGGCAACCCTAATTCTGGGAGATCTCCAGCTCCACCGTTGGCAACTCTACATGCCCAACACTGTGAAGTTTGGGCTCCTAAATTAGGTTTAGGGTTGGGCCCTTAACTGGATTCATTGCAAGACATGATTCTGCTTCCTCAAGGCTTCTGTTGAATGGGAATTGGCCTGTATCCATTCCCAAACTAGGAAATTCAGTGAAAATCTTCATAACAGTCACTTAAAGTAAATGAAAAACAGTAGGTCTGGTTGTTTAGTAGGCCGCACATTCATAGCCATACTGGTTTAAGGGGAGGCAAGAAGAGGGATGTGGGTGGCCACACTGACTGTGCCCATGGCCAGCATTCTCTGTGGGGCATTTTGAGATTAAAGCTGCTTTCCCTGTTTTCATGCTAGTATTTGGGTGATTTCCTTCTGCCTTTAACATCCACACAAATTACAGGCCTTTCAAGTCAAGCCATTTTGGTTATGGGTGAAGTCTGCACAAGCAGAACGCTAATCAGTGACTCCCACCAGAGCCTGGCTTTAATTCCCCACGACATGCTAATATGCTGGAGAGTCTCAAACCCTTCTTTATCAGTGTGTCTCTTTTCCCTCCTCCTTTCTCTTTGCAGCTCCCCAATCTCCTCAGCCTCCGTGAGCAGTTTCACTCAGCCTGGGTGTGGAATTCCCAGCCTACAGAAGCTTCTTTTCTGAGACAGAAGAAGCCCTGTTGCAGCTCAGAGCCTTGCCTTCTTGCAAGTTGTATGCATTTCTAGAGGCAGCTGTGAGAGAGAATGAAACTCTTCTCCCCCTTCAGCAAGTCTTTTTTCCTAGTTGTCATCTTTATGGTTCTGCACGGCTCAGGAAACCTGAATTCAGACACTCCTGAATGCACCCCAAGAGAAGTTGATCCTGTGTGTCTGGGGTCTCTGGTGGCCATACCCCCTCCTTCATCGGAAGGCGGTTGTGATGGATGGGGGAGCTGCAAACTCCATGTGCTCCTGCCCGAAGAACTGGCAACACCAGAGGAACTGCCAGATGTTCCTCCTGGGCAACAGCAGCAGATGGAGTTCAAGCAACTCCTGAAGCACTCTGGAGATACCAACAAACAAAACCCTTCGAGGACAAGGACCCTGATCGACCGGCTTAGCTTGGTGGAAAACAGAGTCTTGTCCATGTCTTCAAGTCTGCAGAAATTGCAGGAAGAGAACCGACTGAATCTGAACCGCCTGGAGGAGCAGCTCAACTCCTTGACAGCCCTGTTGCTGGGGATCCTGTCTGGTTGCAAACTGCCTTGCAGTGAATCAGTCCTGAAGACATCCATTCTTGGTGAGTACATTGACACTCTCGGCTTCCTATTCTCTAACTGCTCTCTTGAGAAAAGCTAGACTAATCTCCAGCAGAATGAATACAACACACAATGTTGCTAGGTTTTACCAAGGTTGTAAACACAAATGGACTCACTGGAGGGAAACCGAGAGAGTCATCTAGTTGGATTCCCTATCGTTATTAATGACACCCCCATGCCTAAACATATTCTCTAACCCCAACAACAGATGTTTATACAAAAAAGGTGTTCATTCTCTCTATTCCTACCCACAACCTAGCCTTTCCTTCTAACAATCCAATGATAATGTTAAAGCAGTCTCTGTAGAAGACTGTGTGCATTATTTCATTTCGTTTCTAACCTGCTTTTCATCATTATGTAGATCCAAGGCTGATTACGTTCAGAAAAACGTGTAGTTGGTCTGCACTGGGCCTGTGTAGTACAAAGCCAATCTGATTTCTCAGCAGGTCCTTTGCAAACTTGTTGCTATACTTTAGATATATTACCATACATATTGCAAAGTTGGCACCATAATGGTCAAATGGCATCTTTTTCTTGTTTTAGGATCCCAGCATCGGTAGTCTCATACACTGAATCAGGCAAGCTCTCATTCACAAATCCCTAGCCAAACTCCAGATGGTGGCTGAAGATCTCCTGATATTACAGCTGATCCCCAGCCAATAGAGATCAGTTACCCTAGAGAAAATGGCTGCTTTGGCAATTGGATTCTATGGCATTGAAGCCCCTCTAAACCCTGCCCTCTGCAGGCTCCACCCCTAAAATCTTCAGGTATTTCCCAACCTGGAGGTGGCAACCCTATAAATCCCTCTTCACAGATTACCACAACGACTGTTCTGAGATCAAGTGTAAGGATTCCTGTCAGCTGGAAATCCATCCCGTCCTGATGGTTTATTATGTTGCATCGATGTTACTGCCAAGTGAATCTCATGTACACATGGAACACATGAAGCTGCCTTATACTGGATCAGACCTTGTGGACCATCAAAGTCAGTACTGTCTACTCAGACAGGCAGCAGCTCTCCAGGGTCTCAGGCAGGGGTCTTTCACATCACCTACTTGCCTGGTCCCTTTAACTGGAGATGCTGGGGATTGAACCTGGGATCTTCTGCATGCCAAGCAGATGCTCTACCACTGAGCCACAGCCCCTCCCCTGCTAAAATTAGAGCAGCAACCCATAGCTAGGGAAGGGCAGCAGAAGCAGCTGCAGGGGATGTAGCTGGAGAGGGGGGATACAGCAATGGCCAAAAAGGACCAAGGCAGAGAGTTTTAACCACTGAAGTTGCCAGTGGAATTAAGCATCAAACCGCCACCACTCTTGAGTAGTGAATGCGAAGGAAGAGAGCCCTGCACCTTTAGCAGCAATGCTCTCTTGGAGGCAATGGAGGTAATGGAGGTCAGAGGTGGCTTGCACAGCACTGTGTGGGCACACTGCGGATGAATGGCTGGAAGCACCTGGTACAGCACAAAGACATCCTTCACTATTCCCAGTGTGCCTTCACAGTGCTGAGTGAGCTGCCCTCCGCAGGTTGTGGGGCTCCCTTCTCTCTCAGCAACAGAGTTCATTTCCTGCATTCCCCCCCCCCCTTTCACCAGCGTGAATGCGTGGGCAGGTTTTTAAAAACATTGCATAGGATATGGAAGCGTCAAGCGATATAATTGCATTGCTAAAAGCTGGAACCTCCACCAAATGGAGTCCTTTTAGATCTGGATCTCTTTTTGCACCATGGAGTTGTAAATAAAACTTTGGAAATTGCTCACAGAGGTCTAGCGGGATACAGCTTCTGATCCTCCTGGCTATGCTGATCTTAGCTGAGAGAGGCCATGTCCGCAGGGCCAGAGTGGACCCTCGTTTCCTTCCCAAGGTGTGCTTTGCCCAGAATGAGAGTAGTTCATAAGAAAGTGTAACTTGTCACACCTGTGATCCAGAGTGACTACCGCATCATCTCACATCCCCATGTTAACCTGTTCTGAACTTGCAAATGGCCACATTAATACATGCACCAAGTGGATTGAGCCTGGCATAGGGTTGCCAACCTCCAGGTAGTGGCTGGAGATCTCCCACTATTACAACTGATCTCCAGCTGACAGCTATCAGTTCCCCTAGAGAAAATGGCCATTTTGGCAATTGGACTCTATGGCATTGAAGTCCCTCTTCTCTCCAAACCCTGCCCTCCTCACCCCCCCCCCCCCAAATCTCCAGATATTTCCCAACCCAGAGCTGGCAACCCTAGCCTGGCATAGCTTGCTTATTTCTTTCTTTATATTTGTATTTGTTTAGGATATTTCTATGCCGCTTCTTCAGAGCCCTGCTTGAGGCAGCTCACAATTAAAACAGCATGACAACATAAAAAGAAGCCACTGGAGATAAACAGCATAAAAACATATACTCAATCTACATTTTTACCAAAATAAAACCTGGGCTGGGCAGCATTCCCATGTCTGCGCATGACCCCTCTGTAAATGAAGGGTACCGAGCACAGAAGTGATTGTGTGAATTGACCCTCTGTCTCAGAGTAGCCAGGATTCCATTGGAACAGGCAATGCTTGAGAGTCCTCCTTCGCTACTCGCCCAGCTTTCTTTATCTCTACCTTCCCCCCCCTTCCTTCCCCTCCCCATTTCTTCTGCATGACATGTTCCACTCCTCTTCTCTTTGATGTCTGATATCCCAACAGTTTGCATCCCTGCAGGAATTCCAGGCAGCTGGATGCTGTATTAGAAAACCATTTGAGAGGGGTTTTGCTGCTGACTTTTATAGCTCTCAGGCTGTCTGGGGCTGTAAAGGGAACTATTCTCTCTCTTTTGAACACAATCCCCCCACTGTTTGCCGTTTCTTCAGATTGGACCTCCAGATAGTGCCCGCTCCCTCTCGACATCCTCCCTTCTGATTATAGCGGACCCAAAGATGAATAGAAAGGGAGATGGAGATGTTATCATGGGAGAGGGGAGAAATGGCACTTGGCCAGCCACCGTCAGAAAGCCTATTTGGCGGGGGGGGGGGATGGGGGGGAGACATGAGATCAGCTGGCTTTTATTTAGACATATAACTTGAAAAATAATACATGCTAAAAAACCACAACCCCCCTAATTGGTTTGTAAACATATGCCATCCATTTCTAGGGAACCACCATGGTGCAGAAAGTCTTACCCAGCCAGGCACAATGCTAGAAAATCTAGATCTGTATTCTTGCTTAGGGTCATACCAGAAGAGCCCTGCTGGATCAGACCAGTATACATCCTAGGCCAGCATCCTGGTTCACAGAGTGGTCAACCACTTGCCCTGGAGGACCAGCAAACAAGGCACAGAGGCCTTCCCCTGTTGCTGCCTCTTAAAACTGGAATTCCGAGGTCCACGGTCCCGGTTCCCTTTTGTCACAATGGGCCGATCTTCCACAAACCTATTTAATCTCTTTTTAAAGCTCAAGGCTGATAACCTGTGTGGAATTTTCATTGCAAGGATGGCCAGCTTCTGAACTCTTAAGAGTAGTGTTGCCAACCTTTGGGTGAGACCTGGGGATCCCCTGGAATTACAGCTCATCTCCAGACTACAGAGATCAGTTCCCCAGTATGTATGCTTTGGAGGGTGGACTCTGTGGCATTAGATTACGATGGGTAGCCGTGTTAGTCTGTCACTAGCAATAGAAAAGGGTAGGAGTCCAGTAGCACCTTAAAGACTAACAAAATTTCTGGCAGGATTTGAGCTTTCTATGGCACTATACTCCACTGAAGTCCCTGTCCTCCCCAGGCTCCATCCCCAAATCTCCAGGAGTTTCCCAACTTAGATCTAGCAACCCTACCCCCCCACTAGTGACCATGGTGGGGGGCTGGCCACCCTACTTATGAGTCACTGTAGTCACCACCAGAGCTAGAAATGTATTTTTTTTTTACCAAAGCTGATTCCTTAGTGGGAAGACTCTGGGTTGGACCAGCACAGCACTTCCACAAGCACAAGGATGGCTGGCCATGGAACATTAATTTCTCAGCTCCCCCCTCTCACGGTAGCCCCATATCCTGTTCCTGGGAGCTGCTTCTCCCCAAGGAGCAGGATTTCAGGAGACATTACAGGCTGCTGCAGGAAGGGAAGCCAAGCAAGTCACACTCCGCGAACAGAAGATCTTGTGTCCATACAAACACTGCGTGATCAATAATGGTAAAAATAGATATGAAAGCAGCAGACCCTTCCCTTTAAATGCAGGTATTGTGTGTGTAAAGTGCCATCAAGTCATAGCCGCCATATGGCAAGCCCATAGGGTTTTCATGGCTAGAGGTGGTTTGCCAGTGCCTTCCTCTGCACAGCAACCCTGGTATTCCTTGGTGGTCTCCCATCCAAATACTAACCCAGGTTGACCCTGCTTAGTTTCTGAGATCTGGCAAGATCAGGCTAGCCTGGCCCATCCAGGTCACAGCAAATGCAGATATTACCCAATCACATACTTACCAAGCAGAGCTCGGACATGAAGAGGAACAGGAGCACATAGATGCTGAACCTTCCCACCTACAACTTACCTTCATGGAGTCTGTTCACAGAAGTAATATTTTTTTCTCCCAGCTGGGCTCCAACTCAGAAAATGAGCCAAGCTGGGAGATAAACACTTTGGGTAAGAGCCTGGGGTTGAGGGAGTATTCAGCGCCCCTCACCCACATGCCGTTTTTGATTTTAAAACTGGACCTCCCCATTCCCCAAGACCCACAACTGAAGAGACAAATCAGCTGCCATTAGACTTAGCGTACCCTTATAAAGTCAACAGTATTTTAGCAATCAGGGCTCACAATGTGCTGTGATGCACTGAGGCCTTGAGAAACCAGAGATGACCACATTTCACTGATGTGAGTCAAATCACTCTTTGATGTACCTGACTAATTTGTCTTGACTGATTGATTTAACTGTGTTAACTGGCTCTTCTATCACAGTAAGGACTCAAAAAGTCTTACCAAAAAATAATAATACAAAAATACAATTTATATATGCACACACGTGACAATACCATCTGGCAGTCTGTGCTGGTGCTGGTTCTGCCAGTCCTGCTCACACAGGGACACAAGATGCAAGCCACAGGTTACGGGCCCAGATCCCGTTGGCTCTTGCCCTTCAACTTGCATCAAAGGCTCGCCCCTCTGGCCATACCCAGAATTTAAAGTACCTGCAGGAGGGGGAGGCAGAAGCTGAGACCTGGTCTAATGCAACTGGTTCAGTTGTTACCAAACACCCCTCTGTTGGCTACTGGTTCTCTTCTGACTCCAAACTATTGGCAAATGAATGAAATCAGTCTGGTCCCAGCATAGGCTTGAGGCAAACTCCTATCTACTTTCCTCAAGTGTGAAAATGGCAATGCGTTCCTGGCCACTGCTTCCTGTTATTTTTAACCAGTTACTGATCCATAAAAGCAGGGGACAAACAATAAGGCATATATGTGAACATCCCTGGGCATAGGTCTGACCACCTTTGGGGACAGAGTACTAGTCTAGACTGCTCTTTTATCAGATCCAGCTACGCAATTTTCAGTATCTTTTATGTTCTCTTGTGGCACTTTTTGCCACCTCTTCCACAAATGTGTATTGCCAATGTCCCAGAACTGAGAAACTGATCACCTGTTCAGATATGTAAATTTATGTAACTGTTGTATTGGGAACCGGTCACCTCTTGAGGAGAATTAAGGAGATAGTTACAGATTCAGGCTGAAGACAGACATAATGTTTAAAGAATGGTAGCAGCAATTTGAAAGCACCATCACTGCCCATAATACACATATGCATCTGTTTTGCTGTGCTGTAGAAGCCTCTGAAGATACCTAGCCTTCAGGCTTTTGCCACCTTTCAGGGTGGATCAGATGAAAGACCCCCCCCAAGAAGGGAGATGAGTAGAGAGGTGTATTCATAGTTGCTTCAGCCTCCTATTGGGTAACTGCTGTGATATTGATGAAGCGAAGCCAGACGTCCTTCACTTGTTCCCAGAGCTGTTTTCCAACTTCTAAATTTTCTTTTTCAACTAAAGGGCATAAGCACACAAAAGCTACATTGCTGTTTGAAATATGGAAAAAATATGCAAGTCTACCCACTTACTACCACAGCAGTGCCCCATAATTTAAAGATGTTGCTGTAAAAAAATTTTTTTCAGTGGTCATAATGTGATCCCTGTCTCTAGCACGAAAGCCAATATTGCCTGGTTTAAAACATCTTTTTGAAGGGGAAAGCAGGTAGCTTTCTTTAACAGCAGATTCCTTTTCCTCTTCCGGTTCTGAAGCAAAGCCCCCTCTTTCCTTCCTTGGCTGTGTCTTGTTATCTAGTTTTAATGCTTAGGTTGGGGGCACACTGCAGCAGTTTAGAGGAAAATCACGCTTTCCTGCCTCTCTTTGTTCAACTCTAAAGGGAGTGCAAAAAGAAACCAGGGTTTGGATTTTTAGCCTTGCAAAGCTTCAAAAGCCCAAGAGACTCTTCACCCCCAGGCTTAAAGAAATAACCTTTTCCTTCTGTGGTCAGCCTATAGAAATTAATTGTCACATATCTCAGGAAGAGATGTGACAGCATCACACTTTTTCTTAGAAGATTTCTGTGCTTTCCATTGTCCTTTTGCACTCAGTGGATGTATAAGAGTGTGACTAGAACACCCTCCTCCTTCTTTCATTTGAAATCCAGTCATGGTTGGAATGATGTGAGATGTTGGCTAGATAGTTCTCTCCTGCAGGTCAACTATGAGTTTGCAAAAGGACTGACAACTTCAGCTATTGACTGAGAGCCTGTGCCCTTAAAAGTTAGGTTTCAGGATGCAATTCAGGAGGCCCAATTCTTTGTCACATCTCTGTGCTGGGGGACAGCTTCAGTCCTTGAATGGCTGCCTCTCAGAATATAGCTGGTAACTGACTTGTACAAGACCTCTCTTGTCCATAGCATTCTAGGCAGCAAAGTGTGGTGGTTAGATTCTGCATTGTAAAATAGATGGGGATGGAACAGATGGATTCAAACATCAGCAAATCTAGAGAAGACTGGAGTGACTCCCTCCCTAGTGACCCGAAGTGGAATAGATGATGTTTATAATAAGAAGTATTTTGCAGAAATCTCACTGACTCCACATACTTTTTTTTCAGATTTAGGAAAAGACCACAAGGCTGAAGAGACACCAGCACTTTTGGGTTAGTCGAAATCAACCATCTCGTTCATGCCTCCATGGATTATTTATTCCTTATGTTGTACCATTATTATGCATGGTTGTTTTGGAAAGAATACATCAAAGAGCTTTACGATCTAAATTGGAGACAAAACAAGAGGAGAAAAGAAGGGCCTTAGGGGAAAGAATAGCCATCCTTTCCAAAGAGGTCAGTCAGAATATGCCCTACTCACATGAATCTCCAGTGAACAAAGATTACACAGAAGCAGGATCATGTTACCAACATCCAGCTTTGCATCCACGCTTTGGTCATGATGGTTAATCAGGGTCTAAACGTGTAGGTCTCTTCTGCATGGCTGTTCCACTCGCCGTCACCCCTCCTATGACTACAGGTCTTTGTTTTGATTATGCATGCTGTTTCCAACCATCAGAAGTCGCCTCACTCTTCCCCTGCATTTTGCTCGTGTTTTCAGGGACCTGTTTTATTTCAAATTTGAAAATGGAGGGAAACGCAGGGGGAGAGCGAGGTGACCTCTGATGGTCAGAAACAGCATGCATAATCAAAGCAAAGACCCAAAGTCATTGGAGGTGTGACCTCAAGGGAAACATGCATAAAAGACTGTAGATTCCTGTGCACATAGATCTGGCCCTCAACTAGAGGCCCCATTTAACCATTATGTCCAAAGTGTGGTGATGAGGTTGGGCAGACAGATGTACAGTCTCATTGCCCAATCATAGATACTCTGCTCACTTGGGAGGCACTGGTGCATAGGGGCTATCTTGCTGAGCATCTGCTTTCATACCAAGCAGAATTCCTCTCTGCCCTGTTAGCATAATTGTAATAAAGTTTAGGCACCCTTGACCATATAACAAAGGGGTTTCTGCAAAGCAGGGAACATGTCCAGGACTGAATCCCATTGTCAGGCCCTAGTAGTGGCTTAGTACAGCTCACTATGTCATCTGCTTCTAGTGGAACCTTCTGAAAAATCTGAGCACTCCTATCCTCGAGATTGTGCCGAGATCCACAAAAAGGGCATCCAGGACAGCGGAATTTACACCATACAGCCCGTTCCTCTCCGCCAGCCCTTTGAGGTAAGGTAGGTAGTTTCAAGCATGCACCTAAATACATTGATCAGATCCACATTGATCAGATCCATTAACATGTATCTCAACTTCACTGTAACATTTGTCCAATTCTCCTGCAAAATCCAGTGACGAAAGTGCTGTACCCTGTCATCACATGGTAGAGAGGAAGACATGCAGTCCTCGGTCACATGCTTTGCATGCAGATGGTAATACTTTCAATCCCCAGCATCTCCAGTTATAGGACCACGTGTAGCAAGAGTTGGGAAAGACCTCAGACTCTGGAGATTCACTCCAGGCAAAAGTAGACAGTACTGGTCTAGATGGACCAATGAATGGGCTCACTCCATGTCAGGCAGCTTCATATGTCCATCCAAGAGTCGTTATAGGAAACCTAGCCTTGCTAGGAATAGCGGTGCTGCTATTGAGAGCCATTCATAAAATCTGGGTAGATACTCAGTAAAGATGAATTCCAGAGCATTAAAAGGAATTAATTCCAGAGCATTACAAAGGAACAAACTAAACTTCACAAAATTGTGATATTCACTTTATTTGAAAACAAAACAAATAATAGCTAATCATGCACTTATGTGCGGGAGCTACACAGCCACCACAAAATTAAAGGAAAGTAAAATTCACCAAGTGGGTGAATGGGTGGTGCTGCAAATTGTATCATCTGCTGCTCATCGTCACAAGGCCAATAGCTAGCCATGTATTTCAATAGAGTCAGTCCATAAAATGCAAGCAAAAGGATATTTAATCCAAAAAAAGATGAATATGTTTTGTACAAAGCCAAAATGGCAATGCTAGGCATTGCCTGGGTGATAAGGGAACTATCATTTGTATGAGTAAAGAATCTCTCTCAGCCCTCAGTCATGAAGCAATGGGTTTCATCCGATACGGGTCTTGAAACCGAAGCTGCAACCAAAGTCTGAGATAAACAAAGTATCTCAGAGACATTGTCAAAGGCTTTCACGGTCAGAGTTCATTGGTTCTTGTAGGTTATCCGGGCTCTGTGACCGTGGTCTTGGTATTTTCTTTCCTGACGTTTCGCCAGCAGCTGTGGCATGCATCTTCAGAGGAGTAACACTGAAGGACAGTGTTACTCCTCTGAAGATGCCTGCCACAGCTGCTGGCGAAACGTCAGGAAAGAAAATACCAAGACCACGGTCACACAGCCCAGATAACCTACAAGAGCCAATATCTCAAAGAAGTTTAGATCATTTTTATATCAGCTTTACAAAGGAATCCTTGGAATTGTATTTTGATTAAGGGACTGAGAATTCTGCAAGAAATGGCTAGGCCTCTTGTTCCAACATTTCCCAGGGTTCCACGTGAGCAGGGGCTTTATCATTAAACCTATTCAAGCTTGCGATGGGTAGAGTTTGAGAATGAGCATAAGCAGGAGAAAACTTCCAGTCTGGAAGATGATGTTATCGCGGCATGGTGTGAGTTTGGAGTGGAAAAGCTCAGAAAAGGGATTTCTTTTCTGTTCTCTTCCAAAGTTGGAGTAACTGCCCGACCCAGACCCTATAAGCCCCCTTTCCCTTGGGCCCACCCCTCTTCATATGTCAGGCCCGAGGATGGAGACTTGCTGTCTGTTCCCACCACCAGCAGCCAAAATCCGCCCCTCCCATCACTTCTTTGAAGGTGGGATGGGGCGGTCTTCTTTTCTGTTTGCTGTAGGAGCGTTCAGCTTCTGATGCTCACTGAGGACTCTCATCTTTTGTACTATCAGGCATACTGTGACATGGCAACAGATGGCGGTGGATGGACCGTGATCCAGCGCCGGCAAGACGGTGCTGTGGATTTCAACCGCACTTGGCAGGAGTACAGGCAAGGGTTTGGCAGCTTGCAGAGTGAGCATTGGTTGGGCAACGAGCACCTTCACAGCTTAACCCGCCTGGGTCAGCATATCCTACGGGTGGAGCTGGAGGACTGGAATGGAGTCAAGCGGCACGCCACTTACCGCAAATTCAAAGTGGCCAGTGAGGCCAACAAATATCGCCTGACGGCTCGGGAGTATCAGGGCAGCGCAGGCAATGCTCTGAGCTACAGTCGCAACTACAACCACGACCACAAGTGTTTCACCACCTGGGACAGTGACAATGACAACTACCCCATGGGCAATTGTGGGGCATACTACGGAGCTGGCTGGTGGTTTGATTCTTGCCTTGCAGCCAATCTCAACGGGAAATACCATTGGGGACGCTACAGCGGGGTGACCAGTGGCATCTACTGGGGAACGTGGTACATTTTGATTGACAAAAGGACCAATCAGAAGTACTCCTTCAAGAAGGTGGAGATGAAGACCAGACCTCTCAGCTTTTAAGAGCAGAAGTCAGTGAAAATGACATCTACAGAACTTGTGGCAGGGAAAGGATCTTCTCGGACAAGATATCAAAGTGAACAGGAGGAAAGGAAAGACAATTGCCTCCTGCTGAGATCAGCAGGTCTAAAGCAAAAGGAGACTTGGAATATTTTATTCAAAATAGGATTGAAACCTTAGTCACGGTGGGTAGTTTTGCCTAGACTTGGGGGAGGAGAAGATATAAACATAATCTCCAAGCCGCCCACAACCTTCTTTCTTAGTAATACTTAGCAAGACCCAGTCCTGCATCCACCAAGTTGCATCACAGCTGTAGAGTCTTGCTTCCGCTTTCCTAATTTCGCTGAGTTACAGCAGACTCCTTCATGCTCCGCAGTGGCTGCAGCTGTACAAGGCTTCATTTTAATGGGTGTGGAGCTCCTGCTAGGCTTTTTCTCACAGGCCGTGGCCACAAACCAGGAAGTCGTGCTGTATTTTGAGAAGGAATCAGAGCAAGGGAGTGGTCCAAGTCAGATGGAGTGTGAAGGCTTTTGTTGACACTAGTGGCCCACCAAGCATCCTCCATGGCCACCACCCCTTGGGGGCATTATACTGAGTTTTACAGAAACAACTGTGTGCCTCTTTAAATGATCTGGATGTTCCTGGTCCTTACCTTCTAAGAGAGGGAAGTCAGGGATCAGGCCTGGAAGCCGTGCTCCTTTACCCCATATATGTATGTAGACAAGTTAAGAATGTCTGTGTTGTCTAATTTGCCTTTTCTAGACATGGGAGGGTAGGGGAAATTGCTCCTGTTATCAGGCCTTCCAGATTCATGCCACTTTGGGGACATGATACTGAATTTTACAGAAAAGATTGTGTGCATCTTTAAATGATCTGGATCAGGGATGTCAGACATTAGGCCCGCAGGCCAGATCCAGCCCCTTGACAGCTCTTCTCCGGCACACGAGCCAGACACCCCCAGTCCTGATCTAGGCTGGCAAGTCCACAGTGGGCTCGCCAGCCGAGGCAGCCACCCCGCCCCTCTCAATCTGGGCTGGCAAGGCATTGCCCAGCCTAAGTGACATTTATGTCACGTCTGGCCCCCGTAACAAATTACTTTGACACCCATGATCTGGATTTTCCTGGTACTTGCCTTCTAAGAGAAGGATGTCAGAGATCAGGCCTAGAAGCCCTGCTCCTTTACCCCATATATGTATGTAGACAAGTTAAGAATGCCTCTGTGTTGTCTAACTTGCCTTTTCTAGACAGGGGGGTATTCTTCATGGATATTTGCTGCTGTTTCGACGCTGTTTTGCGTCGGAGGCAAATTTTGGTTATTCACTGCAGAGCCGTGATTTCCCCCACTGAGCAAAATAAGCCGGTTTAAAAGAGAGGCAATCCAAACCACTTCTGAGCCGTACTTTCCAGTAAAAGAGCATTTTGTTGCTCGGATGCCCATGAAGAAATGTTTGCTTCGCTCCCCGGGACGTCTCCTTTCTCCTCCCCCAAGAACGGTGATTGGCTGGGGGAGTTGCCACTTTAACAGCATCGCACCGGCAGGAGGGAGACCCAAAGCAGACTGGCTGCCCTTCTTCAGAAGGGTGATGGGGGTTTTGGCTTGGATTTGCCGCTCTCAGGATGCCCCCCCCCAAACACACACACACAGGATCATGGGAAGAGTGGGCAGGATTAGGCGGATTTGGAGCGGTGAGTCATGAGCGGCAGCAGACGTAAGCAGCGCAGAGAAGTGCGCTGTTTCTCCCGTGAAAAATTGGGATGGGGGGAGAATCTGCACTGCCATGAAAAAGCTATTTAAATCAGTTTATTATTTGCTCCGATTTGAAACCGAAGCAAAATCCACAGTGAAGAATACCCCATTGGAAAGAAGGGGAAATTGCTCCTGTAATCAGGCCTTCCAGATTCATGCCAGTTTGGAGCATCAGAGCTGAAGGAGTTTCTTCAATGAACAGCTTTAATATCATACTTACTTGGCCAGAAATCCACCTGCTCACTTTAAAAATGAGCAAATTAGGAAGCAAGAACCAGACTAAGGTTGAACTCATTTTGTGTCCACACCATTGGGTTGCTTTTGTACCTATTTTTTCTTAACCCAGAAGAACTTGGTCCTAGCTCTGGTGTATTTGGGTTTTACTCACGGTATAGCTGAGCCACAGGTCATAGCTCCAAATTATACTAAAGAGTACCAGCTCCTAACTTTGTCATGGGGGGTGGAATCCCACCAGGATAGCCATATTAGTCTCTTGCTTAAAAAAGTATGCTGCACTTTAGGAACTAACAGATTGATTGAAATATTTTGCTGGCATTTCCCTTTGGTTTTTGAAGAATGGCAGATTCGAGGTCTGTGGAAGTTTTTTCCTGCAGGTCTTGTGCCCGTTTATTTTTTTTTAATAGAGGCGGACCTGTTTTGTCCTAGGCGGACTGCCGAAGGGTCTTGCCTGATGACTGCATAGAAATCAGTGAGCCTCTGGCAGTATAGTTGATGTTCATAGATCCTGTAGTAATAGAGAGCCAGCATGGTGTAGACTCTGGCCTGGAGAACCGGGTTTGATTCCCCACTCCTCCACATGAGCGGCGGAGGCTAATCTGGTGAACTGGATTTGTTTCCCCTCTCCTACACACAAAGCCAGCTGGGTGACCCTGGGCTAGTCATACTCTCTCAGCCTCACCTACCTCACAGCGTGTCTGTTGTGGGGAGGGGAAGGGAAGGTGATTGTAAGCTGGTTTGATTCTCCCTTAAGTGGCAGAGAAAGTCGGCATATAAAAACCCAACTCTTCTTCTTCTAATACTTCCTGAGTAGATATGGAGACCAAGTTGGCATCCAGGTTTGTTGCAGCCACTGAGCCCTAGGCTGACCTCTATAAGTGGGCCACTGTTGCTGGTGACTGTATTAGATTAATAGGCTGTTTGGGCAGTTCCAGACAAAATAACTAGTACTGAAGTAAGTTTAGTTTCTTCCAGTCAGTATATTCCAATCTTTTTGATGCCTGGGGGCAGAGATTTTCTCCGGCTTAAAACTGAAAGCATACTTAACAGAAACACTGTCAGCTTCCATAATAAAGGGTAGCCATCTCCTTGATACAAGGGGAAATTGCAGTTGATACTACATCCCTTGCCTTTTGTGCAGCCAGTCAGGGCTCAAGAATGAAAACAATCTTTCTGGACAATAGTGATGCTTTTAGGATTCCTTTTACCTATAGTAGAAGGAATCCCAGTACATCTATACTCCATCCCCTGGCATGATTTCACTGTCCCCCTACTGACAGGGAGGAAAGGTATTGGTGCCTTATAGGACCTCCCCTCCAAGGGCAGAGTGGTAGATGCATCCAATAAGATGACTTCATTTCTCAAGACTTCTTTTGACTCCATTCATAGTACTCAAATTAGGATCACCACTTCAAACTGCACAAAAATAGACTGGCGAGCAGTTCTGTGGCTAGGCTACTTTTTGACCTTATTAAAAATATATTTCAAGCAATCCTGGGTCTGAAATCCCTGGAGGCCCAAGACCTGGGCACTGTTCAAACTAGAAGCTGCTCATGTGTCCTTGGGTACCAGTGATGACATGACAATGGCCTGCATCCTTAATTTTTTAAAGATACCAAAAAATAGTATCAATATCAGGGAAGTCAGAATACCAGACCAGCTTCTCTGCATCTGCATTTGTTACAGGATTCTGAACTGGGAGCAAAAATGCTGTATATAGCATATGAAATTGGCTTAATACCAAGACAGCCCACTGATTGCTTTAACTGATATTATTATCTACTCTGACCCTCAGCAACTTACCCAGGTCTCAGCAGGAAAGTCTTTCCTAATGCCTACTACTGGGAGCCCCTTTCGCTGGAGATAGCAGGGGTTGAACCTGGGAGTCTCTGTGTATGTAAGACAGTTGCTGTACCACTAGGCAACATATCGTTAGATGCGTCATTAAAGCTGGAAGCCAGGCCTACGCAGATTCTAAACCCCACATCTCACCTTCATACATTGGCTAGATTTTTTTTTTAAATGTAGAAGAGCCAACAAAGCATTTGCTTGTTACCTTTTTTGACTGCTTTCCTAGTTTGGGATGCCTGGGGCCTTGAATGAACATTCCTTGGCATGGGACTAGCCTTCGGAAATGGCAATGTGCTGTAATTACAGAGCAGATGCACCAAGCCTTAAAGCCAAAATGAGAATGGGACAGATGCTGAAGCCAACATGGGAAATGACAGTTTCCTCATTCTGCCTTTGACAAGGCAACAGGAATGTGGTAATTAACACTGCAAAAAGTCAGTATGCAGTCCCAAGATTGTCACACCTCAAGCACCAGTAGAATGGAATAGTTACTAGTACTGTAGCATCCAAAACAATGGGTGGGTGGGGAGTGGAAGAGAGAACAAACTAATGGGGATAGGAGCTCTTCTCTCATAAATCACATCCAAAGCAACAGATTTCCTGTGCCAGTCACACATGGTAATAGATGCCTCACCTAAGGTACAAGTCCAAGGCGCTCTTTCCTTACTGCAAAGTATGCAAGTATTCCAAAACCAGACAGAGGGCAAGTTTAACACAGTATGGATTTTCCATGCAAAGATGACTTAGTTTTGCACTTACAGCCTCAAAACTACTTTTACAATATTGACGCATGACTAGAAAACTGAGATCTTAGGAAACTCTACAAACCAAAGGACTGTGATATTTAAATTCACCCTCATAAGTCAAGCAATAGAAATATTTACTCAGAAAGTTACTCTCTGACTAGAGGCGAGATTAAAGGGGAATATCATGATGCACAAGTACTTTAGGAGTAAAATAAATTATATTTAATATTGAAGCCAAGGTAATTGGGAATTTGCTCTTGATTCCTCACCATGTTGCTTGCCCTAGTTGAATACCAAGAGAACTTCCCTGTACAATGTTGTGGTAGCCATTCTAGTATGTAAGAAGAGCCCTGCTGGATCAGGCCAGTGGTCCATCGAGTCCAACATCCTGTCTCACACAGTGGCCAACCAATTTCTCTGGAGGCCCAATGACAGGGCAGAGAGGCCGAGGCCTTGCTCATGTTGCCTCCCGTCACTGGCATTCGGAGGTTGACTGCCTCCAAATGTGGAGGTTCCCTTTAGTCACTATGGCTAATAGTCACTGATAGACCTCTCCTCCATGAATCTAGCCAATCCTCCGTTAAAGCCATAACTTTGGCTATCGCCAGATCCTTTGGCAGTGAATTCTACATTTTTAATCACTCGCCGTGTAAAGAAGTATTTCCTTTTGTCCAGCCTGAATCTACTGCCCAGCAGCTTCACCAGATGCCCTCAAGATCTAGTATTTTGGAAAAGGGCAAAAAAGTTCTCTTTGCAAACGCTCTCCAAGTCATGCATAATTTTACAAACCTCTTATCATGTCCTCCTTGGTCATCTACTGACAGCCAGTTCACAAATTGCATTAAATTGTCAAGGTAGAGAAAAAGGGTAGCGTTATTGTTGCACATGACCCAAGCAACTAAAATGTGCACACCTGGTAGGGGGAAAAAAAATCATGTTTGCTTCATGTAATATACATGTATTTTTCTACATTAATCTTGTCTCAATTTCTATATTACCCCTTGTCAAAAGAAAACTAGTCTCCTGCACTGAAAACGCAGTTCAGCGCCATCTGGTGTACAGCTTAGTCCTGAACCCAATTTATATGCGAAGAGTTTCACACTAACCAGGCATACTATTAAGGGGCTGTCTACAAGGCACCTTTAAGGGACACCACTGCAGATCTGAAGGTAGCATATTGGCAAACGTCCTATCCCTGTACTGAGCCTAGTCAAGCGTGTGGAGTTGCAAACACAATCTTAAATCTGTTTCTGGCAACAAACAGCCACATTGGAAGTTGGCCTATACGGCCCCTTCCAACTCTGTGTATGAAGCACTGTCAAGTAATAACTGACTTATAGCAACCCAGTATGGTTTTCAAGACAAGAGACTAACAGAGATGGTTTGCCAGTGCCTTCCTCTGCATAGCAACCCTGGTATTTCTTGGTGGTCTCCCATCCAAGTACTAGCCAGGACCGACTCTGCTTAGCTTCTGAAATCTAACGAGATCATATTATTTTAAAATACATTGCATTATAAAAATAAAAAGCTCAAGAGGGAAGACCCGGAATTAATAAAAAGTTCAAGTTGTTATAAATGTAATTAAGACACGCCCCAACAGTTGTCCATGTGTCTTCCACTACTCTCTTCCTCACCCAAAAATGGAAGGGAAAGGGCAGGCCTTGTTTTAATGTCTTTGAAAATAAATCACATAAACAACGTGGTAAATATGGTTTCCTACTACTCAACTCCAGAGTACTACCAGCTGGCATTGGAGGAGAAATCCAAGTCTCCTGTTACTGTGCACTGGCCATAATCCGGCGGCTTTGGATTCTTCTTTCTGCCCCAATCCAGACACCATGCAAAAAGCTATTTGCACTTCCCCTGAAAGAAGTTATATTAGGACATAAGAGCAGTCCTGATAGATCAGACTGATAGTCCATCTCATCCAGCATTCTGGTTAGGCACTGGGTGATACAGAACAGTGGACTAGACTGACCACTGGACTGCTCCAGCAGGTCTTTTCATATGTTCTTATACAGTATCTACAGAATGCTTTACAAGCTAGGTGTTGTAAAACGATTTAATGCATAGTGATCTAACCCTGCTTTCTTAGGAAAGTTTTATTTATTTCTACAGCCAGCTTAATATCATTATATTTGAGGTAATTAGTTTAAAAGTCCAAATACATCAGGGAACAGTATCTTTTAAATAGTAGCAGTACAAGAGAAGGGGGTGGGAGCCAGACCAACCTAATTTACTGCTCAATTTAAAAGCCCAAAAACTTTAAGAAATATGGTACAGACATTAAATACAACCAGAAGCAGAACAGACATAAACTTTATTTCAGTTTGGCCTTTTCTACAAGTTGTTAAAAAAAAAGGGAACACATCTGAGGGAAAGCACAGGCTTATAAGCAAATTAATCCCACCCATACCTTTCACCTGCACTAGACTCTACCTGACACTGTAATTTCAGAGGCTCAGAAATTTCAGGGGCCAGAATCACAACTTCTGCGACAACACTGTAAAAAATTCATTGGTTCAAGTTTTTCATCTACACCCCACCTCCAAAATATAAAAGTATAAATTCAAAGACCGGAAGAAACATTTTCCGCCAAACATTTGAACAACCCACTTGTATTTATCCTCTCCGGTTGAGACTTTCAGTGCCAGCAGAAGGCCTCTGTATACACACTTGCCTACCGAGAACTAAAGGCTCCCTTCAGCACATCAATAGAGAAGACTGTTAAGTCACTTTACTAACAGTTTGTCCTTTACACAAGGACCGTGGTTACAGTAAGTACAAGGCACATTATGCCATGGCCTCTCCCAGGTAGTGTACACATCGCAAACAGGCCCTAAAATAATTATTCCAACTTAAAAAAAAAAAAACACAATTTCCAAAAATCATTTCTTGCCCCAATGTTACAAGCCAGTGACCTCCTCCACCCCCTGCCAATTCCCCATCTTTTAAGTGGCTCAGTATGCCCGTTCGACAGCCTTTAGCTCTCCCCCCCCCCATTTTTAAAAAACTTTTTAATTTCCACGTTATAGCGCATCCAGGATGTTGTCGATTTTGGTGATCAGCTCCTGCCGCTTGTTGGAATGCAGCTTCTCGTTCTCTATGTATGTATCCTTCTTCAGCTTGCCAACTACCAGCCGCTCGGCCTCCACAGAGGATTTCAGAACCAGCTCCTTAACTTGGCCATCGAGTTTCTGAATTTCACTGACCTTGAAGAAATTTTTACAACAAACATTATTAGAGAACTGGACAAAACTCAAACCTTACATGCAATGCAATAAAGTTTTAGAACACAGAAGCAGTAAGCTTCCCAACGCACGCTGGAGGCCATTTCTTAAAACTAACAAGCTTCTTCAAGGGTCTCCCCTCTGGTCAATAGCAGATGCGTTGGAACGAAAGCAAACAATGATAAGCCAGACTGTACAACGGCAAAACCCTGAGACTACACCCACATGACAGGCTGAAATAACATTACAGACTCCCCACATTAATTACAGTACTAGATAACATCACTAAACACAGATTCTCAACAGAACTATGAAACTTCAGCAACTATCATGGTTATCTGGGTCTTTATAACTTTCAGAGTATAGCCAGTATATTTTTTTTATTTTGGCTCGTAACTCTTCTTCCGCTAACAGCAGCTAAGTGAACAGAATGTATTAGTGGTCGTCTAATAGCAAGTTATGCCTAAACATGAAGGTAAAAGTGGTCCGTTTTTTCTTCCTATAGATTGGGACAGACAACTGCATGTCTAGAAAAATCTGCTCACATGGCAGGGCTCACAAAAGCGCAGAGAGAAGTAATGAAGACAAACGCCTACAGCAGTGTCAAGCTGGGTAACAATCAGGAGAATGGGATACCTAACAAGCTCTACTCACTGATGGTGGGCAGCAGCACACAGGAGACCTTTCGTTTCAAAGCAGAAAGCGTGCTAGACGGTGGTAGCCAAAACGCTTGTGAATTAGGGATGGGATATGACATGTCACCTATGTTGAGCTACAAACAGCACAAGGATTAGGCCAAGCCTTCTGCCACTTGCATCTTCTCACTAAATAAAAGGGTCTGGCTGAATGGGTAAATGGATCCTGGCCAATGCATCCTAGTCAGCTGGGATGGCCACCAGCTCTGGTTTAAAGGCAACACGTTTATTTCATGACTCTAAGAATTTGGGGGCTTTTCTCCTGGGTTCCCCAAGAGTTTCAGACAAATGCCTGGATCTCAGGGTTCTCTCAAACACCAGGAAGGAGAGACGCCTCCAAGCCAGGGTCTGTTTGTTTGTTTTTTAAATAGTGCACATAAGAAGTAAAACACACTACAGAACAAAATACACTGAAATACACACTATGTCCAGCAGGAGTGACCTGAGAACAACAGCCCCCAAGACCAACAAGAGCAACTGTAAGACAGGCAACAGATTCTTACTTTGTCACACAAGTCAGAGCCTTCGGCCTTCAGTTTTGATTGCAACGAAGATATTTCACTGGTTAAGGCCTTGTGTTCGGTCTCCAGAGATTTTTTGCCACTGTTCAGGGTGGATATATCCCGTGACTGCTTGTACTTATTCACAGATTCATCAAAATGGCGGTACAGACCGAGCCTCTTGTTCACCAGGGTAAGAACTTGCTCTGTAATGCAGGCAACCTTCATCCTAGCTTCTGCCGCTGGATCCTGAAGGACATCAAAGGTTTACCACGAGTGCAAACTTAATGTTATTAACACTTAGAATTCATGCACGGCATTTCAAGGGATTAAACCACTTCACAGGCACTCTCTGCAATCCTTACAACAACCTTATAAAGTAGGTCAGTATTATCTTCATTCTGCAGTGAATACCTGAAACTGAGAAATAGTGGTTTACCTCAGCTCAGGCTCTCACTCACTACACTGGCTAACTGGCACAGCAGGATCATGCAAACTTTACATTTTTTGCCAAATGAGTTGCAGGGGCAAGATTAGACAGGCTTGCAATACAAGATAAACCAGGATATCCACTTAGCCAGGCAGGACAAACTAGGCTGATAGCACCAATATAAAAACAGCCATATCAGTCACTAATGATTAAAGACAAAAGGATTTGGCAGTTATCTGAGTAAGCCTCTGCAAAAGCAAGGTCAGACCTGTTCATTTCTTCACTCCAACAATTTGTACAAGCATTTCAAACAGATTTGTCTTTGGAAAGGAACTATTATTAAGCCTCTGAGCATTACATAAAAGATTACATACTATACCAAAGAATCACAGAATCATAGAGTTGGAAGGGGCCACCACAGTCATCTAGTCCTACCCCACTGCACAATGAAGGAAATTCACAACTACCCCTCCACTCCCAGTGACCCCTACTCCACGTCCAGAAGATGGCAACCCCCACCCAACCCTCCAGGATCCCTGGTCAATCTGGCCTAGAGGAAAAATTACTTCCTGATCCCAAAGTGGCAATCAGCACTACCCAAGTCAAACACTGATGCAAACCTTCCTCCCCCACCCCCCATGATCTGCCTAAGGTCACAGAATCAGCATTGCTGACACATGGCCATCTAGCCTCTGCTTAAAAACCTCCACGGAAGGAGAGCCCACCACTTCCTGGGGAAGCCTGTTCCACTGAAGAACCGCTCTGTTAGAAAGTTCTTCCTAATGTTTAGCCAGAAACTCTTTTGATTTAATTTCAACCCATTGGTTCTGGTCCGACCTTCTGGGGCAACAGAAAACAACTCAGCACGGCCCTCTATATGACAGACCTTCAAATACTTTAAGATGGTTATCATATCACCTCTCAGTTGTCTCCTCTTCAGGCTAAAAATACCCAGCTCCTTCAACACTTCCTCATAAAACTTGGCCTCCAGACCCTTTTCCATCTTTGTTGCCCTCCTCCTTTGTTGCCACTTTCCAGCTTGTCTACATCCTTCTTAAATTAGGGTGCCCAAAACTGAAACCAGAGCAGAGTAAAGCAATACTATTGCTTCACGTGATCTGGACACTATACTTCTGCTAATGCAGCCCAAGATCACATTTGCCTTTTTAGCTACCACATCACACTGCTGACTCACGTTCAGTGTTAGGTCTACTAAGACCCCCAGATCCTTTTCGCACACACTACTGCTCAGATAAGTCTCCCCCATCCTATAATTATGCATTTGATTTTTCCTACCTAAATGCAGAACTTTACATTTATCTCTGTTGAAATGCATTTTACTGGTTTTAGCACAATTCTCCAGCCTGTCAAGATCATCCTGTATCCTGGCTCTGTCTTCTACTGTATTTGCTACCCCTCCCAATTTAATATTGTCTGCAAATTTAATAAGCAACCCCTCTATTCCATCATCCAAATCATTTATCAGTAAATACACAGATTAAAATAGAGAAGGGGAGAATTTTGTAAGCCACTTTGGGACCCCATTGGGGAGAAAAGTGGGGTTTAAATGAAATAACAAATAAATTCAACTGAGTAATAGCTAAAGGGAAACAATGGACCAGAAGACAGATAATAACCAGTCCCCTAAAGTATTTCTTATTTAAAAGTTGGCAGTACAACCTAAAACCAGCAACATTTAGCACTCGGTCACAAATCAACATAAGGCTGTTCAGTGCCAAGACCACAGAAAACAATACATTGGATACTGTGAAGTACTAACAGAACAGAAATGTGACTTAAAACTGTTCCACTGGCTTAAACTGCACTGAAGAGTAAACAAAGATTATTGTCATGCTTGCATGCAGAGCTTGATTAAAAACTTTCTGGTTTCATCCAGCTCCACATCATCACAACATCTGAATGGAGGCCGCCAGGACTTATCCCTAGGTGGGACTGCAGGCTGTAGTGCTAGCAGCAAACCCAATTTGGAACCATAAGGCTCCTGCATGAGGCATTTAACGCTCTTCTGATGGTATCACATTATGTCAATGGAACAAATCCTGCGGATCCAAGTCAATAGGATATATTCTCCTTTCCCCGTCCATTCATTCTCTCTCAAACTTGCATTAGGGTACCTTAGTGATGGAGAAGTCAAGCCTCACATAGAGGATCACGGTAAAAAACAGGATGTAAAAGGCTCCAACTACCAGTAGAGGCTCTTGCAACATCAGGACCTTGTTAAAGTTGTAGTGCACCTACAAAAGACAGAACGGAAAGGGGAGTCAGAGTGCCTTATTACCCTAGCCATTTCAACCTGTATAGGATCCTAAAAACAAAAACAAGCTGCAGCGTCAACAGAACCAGTTCAGAATACAAGCAACAGTAAGGAGGTCAACCATGTCACATTGTAAAAAAAATTAAAAGCCCTTTAGCTTGCAAAGGTCAAGAGCTTCCAAGGCTAGATGAGCAAAAGTGTTATGCTTACCACAATATCCTGGATGTGCTGCTCTACTAAGTTGCTTTTGTGTGCTACAATAACCGGGCGGCCAAATGTGTCCAAGTAGGTATAATGAAGCTCATCTGGAGCCCGGCTGATTTCATATGGACTATCCACATGGATATTCCTGCAGGCAGAGATAGGTACATGAATATTAGCCATCCTCCCCAAAAAGAAACAATCTAAACATATATTCATACACACACAGTGTGTGTGTGGGGGGACACTTCAAATAAAAAAGCAAACTGCAGGACAGGGATGTTGCATGCATCATACCAAGTAGTTATGGCTTTATGACTGACAATCATACGAAGAGTCTTAATAGTCAACAGGCAAATACAACATTAACAACCATATTAATACTTACTTGGCACCTTCTGGAAGAATTATCTTCACGGTCAGTGAGTCTGTAACTTGCTCATCAAACACATGGTCAACAAATCTCATCTTCAGAGCATACTGATCACCTGGGGAACAAGGACAGCCAGTGTCCGTGAATTTTTCTACATCTGAATATGCCAGCAATGGAAGTCACATTGGGTAAAAGAATGGGATTCTAGAGATGCAGTCACAAAAGCCATTAAGTTCCCCTGGAGATGGTTTTAATGCAGGAAGACTGCAACAGAAAAGGGGAAGCTATTCTGCTGTTTTCCCTCTCTGCATAGGGATCCCCCCAAGAGTCTGTCCTTGGCCCTGTTGCATCCTCTCAATTTACGCTGTACTTGAGCGATCTCATCAAATCCTATATGCTGATGAAACCCGGCTCTACCCTTCCCCAAGTCCTTTATTTGTGTGAAGGAGGGGCATTATGACCCAGTGGTAGAACATCTGTTTGTGTGAAAGCTCCCAGGTTCAATCTCCAGTTAAAAAGATCAGATAGCAAGTGACGTGAAAACCCCTGAGACACTGGAGAGCTTCTGCCAATCAGAGCAGACAATGCTGACCTTGGTGGACCAATGGTCTGACTTGATATAAAGCAGCTTCATATGTTCTGCTCTGGACTTTCTTCTTCCATCTAATCCTACATGTCCAATTTCCTGTCTGACATTTCCACTTGGAAATCTCACCACCATCTCAAATTCAGTATTTCCAAAACTGAACTTTCAATCCTTCCCCTGCAACAATCGTCTTCTTCTCTAGTGCACACGGCACATCCACTGACATCATCATGCACCTTACAAAAGAGGAATGAAGTGCTAACATTGTTTTGGGCATGTTTCTTTTTTTTTTTTGTTCCTCATATTTGGCCTGTAAACAGGCTGCATCACTTTCCCTTTCACAATGCTAAAAAAATGACCCTCCATCCATACACAGCCCCAGGAAAAACTCTGGTCTTCTCTGACCTTGACTATCGCTACCTTGTCCTCTTCGGTTTTCCACTGACCTACCTTGATCCCCGCACCTCAATACCCCGCTCTACTAGCAAAATCATTTTCTTCTCTTGCCATTCAGACCACATGATGATTCTCCTTGCTTTTGCCTTTGAAGGCATCCATGCCCCTTGCCTTCTCTTCCCTTTCCTCTCCCATCTTCAAATACATTCAAGTCCAGGTCCTTCACTCCTTCAGCTCCACCACATTCAGCTGTCCAACTGTTTCCTGCTCCCTCAGACATCTTTTGCCTTCTCTTCCTTTCTGCCTCCCAAAACATGTACTTTTTCCATAGGACTTTGAAACAAGCCACCTTTCCTACTCCAATTAATCCTAAGCTGAACAAGTGTGCGTTTTCTCTTGTTTATACCCACCTGTCAAATTTTGGAGTGTGACAGATGTATATATAATTTATTTATATATACATGTATATATAATTTAGGAGTTTTTGAAAGGGATAAGGTGCCAGGGGAGAACAAGAAATTGGAAGCGAGTGATAGAGCTAGAAGAAGCATGCTTGTTTGAATGCTTTGAAGGAAATTATGATAACCATGCAAAGAACAGATACCTTTCAGGCCCAGCCTGCATGGCTTCAATAGTCCTGACAATCATAAGGCTTGGGATGTATAGCTGTGTAGTACTTTGACAGGTAATAATCAACAATGAAAACAATTCTTCACCATCTCAAATGTGACATTCAGCACAGAGGTGCATCCATTGAACCAGATTGATCCCGTTACCTTTAGATACATAATATGCTCCTAATAGCTTGGGATGTTGCTACCTTACCAAGGAAAACCTACCAAGATTAAAGAGGTATTCATAGCTAGGCAGGTTATAACCAATGATGTAGTGGGTCTTCCAGCCCCCAAACAGGGGGAAACGAGGCCGAATCTCCATCTCCACAGAGTCATCCAGGATAAGAAGGTGGCTGGTCGATATATTGCCAATTTCATCTCTGTAATAGACATCCTGAGCAGCGGCAGGAAGAATAGTCTACAAAAGCAACAAAAATAAGCATTTGTGTGCGTTTTCACAAAGACAGGGTAACAGAACACTGACCCCTCCCAAAAATAATTATATATTGATCTGTCCATTACTGGTTTAAAAACTCCCTGGAAAAAGCCCCCCATGACTCCATGACACCAGGGCTTCCAGAGGGAAAATATCACGTGGAAAAGGTTAGATGGGGGATCAAAGGGCTCAGGGTGTTGATCACACCCTTCAAAAGAAAGAGCAAGAGAGAGGACAAGACTTCTTGCATCCAGTTGCCCAGCTCAATTTTTGCTTGGCTCCTCCCTCCCACATTCAGCAGAAGGAATGGAAAAGAGAGCAAGGTTCTCTTTCTACAAACAGCAGCAGTTAAGAGGACGTTTCTAATAACACAAGGAAGAAATGTGAAACAAAGGTACAACGAACCTTAAAAGATTTCACAGAAGATATTCCACTGTCTGGCTGCCTTTGGTAGTCGTATCGAGAGAAAGGCCCTTTGAGCACAGCTCCTGTATGCTTTAAGTCAATAGTCTCTTCGACGGCAATATTACCCCAGTGTGAAACTTCAATGACACGTGTCATACTTGTGATAGTTAGGAAAGGGCTGTTGTTTTCATAGTGTACCTTAAGGGTGTCCTAAATAGAGAAAAATATAATGAAGAAACTGAACATTCTAAAAATTCTTTCCTTATTTAGCTGTCAAACTAACCCTTCATTTACAGTACAGTTTATAGCAACAGGAGCCCTGTGGTGCAAAGTGATAAGCTGCAGTACTGCAGTCCAAGCTCTGCTCACAACCTAAGTTCAATCCTGAAGGAAGTCAGTTTCAGGTAGCCGGCTCAAAGTTGACTCAGCCTTCCATCCTTCCAAGGTCGGTACCCAGCTTGCTGGGGGTAAAGTGTAGACAAATGGGGGAGGCAATGGCAAACCACCTTGTAAACACAATCTGCCTAGTAAACACTGTGATGGGATGAAAATTCACATTGTCACCATTTCTCAAAGGACAGCATATGCAGAGGAGCTCTATATCAGGACCACAAGATGTCACTTTGTCACACCCTTATAATTTTGTATGTGGTGGGCACCGTGCCCTGTATCCTTTTCAGCATTACTCTTATTTTAAGTAAAAATACCTCTTTTGTATCCCAAGCACAAAGCATTGGCTGTATGTTTCTCCTGTTCCAGCTCAACATAGAACAACCCATGCCTTACGCTAAAGTTTACACAGACATCTATTTGGGGTGCTTCATCCTTGAGAATTTAAAACAATTCAAATCAGGAGTAGCTTTTCCCATAATGAGGCCCGCAGGCATTCCAATTTAAAGGTGCTATTATAAACTATGAGGTAGGGCACTACTGAGGAATATTTCCCTATGGAAAGTCATGCACTCTGTGAATGATCAGAAGAGCACCAAGTGATTCTTGAGCTTATTTAAAAGTGGCAGAATTGAAAGAAAAGTCAAAGAGCAAGCATCATTGATCAAGAGGCTACAGATTGGCACACAAATCACACCCTCTTATAGTGACTCTGCACACACACACAATGATTTTGACAGCACCAGTGTGTGCATTCAGCTACAACAAGATATAAGAATCTGAAACAACCCAGCCTGGAAGACTGATGAATATGCATTACTGTGGTGGCTTTCTGTGTTCAAGTCCCACATGATACTCAGAGATCTCACCATGTCTTAAACTGACAAGCAATCAGGCCTTTGCTACACAGGCTCTCAGGGTGGTGCTTCCAGAGCCAGCATGGTGTAGTGGTTAAGAGCGATCAACTCTGATCTGAAGAACCAGGTTGGTTCCCCCACTCCTACATATGAAGCCTGCTGGGGGACCTTGAGCTAGTCACAGTTCTCTCGGAACACTCTCAGCCTCACCTACCTCACAGGGTGTCTGTTGTGGGGAGGGGAAAGGAAGGAGATTGTAAGCCAGTTTGATTCTCCTTACAAGGTAGAGAAAGTCGGCATATAAAAACCAACTCTCCTCCTCCTCCTCATGTGCTATATTTAAAAACAGGCTTTACACATTTTCTGCATTCCAAGTATTCCATCTTCATTAATTATTTATTGTGTTTTTAACAACAATGTATTATGTAAAACACTTGGAACATTCATATTTTATTGTATTTTGTGAGGTGGCCAGATCACGACTTACCAAGAGAGCTTTCTATAAATAATGTTATTGCAAAAGCTTCATTTCTCACATGATTTTTTTCTTAAAGTTAGTAGGGAGATCATACAGTGGACATACAATTGGTTCTAGAGGACTCTTTGAAGCTACAGCTGACTATAACTGCCTGTTGAATCTTGTCCATCTAGCTCATAGCCTCAGTGGTGAGCCAGATGCCTATGTAAAGCCACAAGCAGGGCAAATTGTAACAGCCCTCCTGTTTGTCACTGGCATCAGGAAAACAGAAGTATGCTGCATCTGAGCATGGACATTCCAGTTAAATAGAACTTCCATCTTCAGAGGCAGTATACCTACAATGTTAATGCTGAGAAACAGCATCGGACAATGAATTCTATACTTACACAAAACACAGGCTAAGAGCCAGCTGCATTCTATTATGGGAATGCACCCATTCCCACCTTGAAGGTAGGGATAGTGATCCCAAAATTATTGTTCCACATGCACAAGCCACTGGAGGAGGGCAGAGCATGACTGGAATAAGGATCATGAAGGATGCAAATCTTTCTGGTTGATTGCAAATGGCACTAAACCCATAAAAAGCTAGGCCAACCACACAGGCTACTTTGGGCCAGTATCATACTGAAAGTGAACAAGTCTAGAAACCGCAGCCTTAACACAATCTTCCTACTCCTTCAGCTTCTCTTATGATAGATACACGAGGGTATGCGCCACACACCTGGCAGAATTTGACAATTACTGCAGTGCCTGAATAAGAAATGTTGTTATGTAAAGGTTGTGTTGTGCTTTGGGTCTGGGAATATTGTCTATGGAAGAAAAAGTAGATCTTACAGCCTTATGTAGATTTTGAGGCATAAGACAAACGAATAAAACGGATGGTCTCATGTAGCCATGACAGCTAAACACTTTTCAGGTTCTGCAGGTTCTGTACTTGCATATGGACCTCTGAAAGCAGCACATACATAGCCTTGTGAAAACACAGCCTGAATTCTTCAAGAACTGAAACATTTTTACTTCACATGCTAGAACTTTGACCAATTGGAAAGGGAACAAAGGCAGCACCCAAACCACTCCATTCCTTGCTAGCCTTTACTTTTTGTTCCATCGTCTACCTATAACCCCCACACACAATAGAATCATACAGCCTGTGTTTTGTGAAGCACCTAGCATGTAACTGGTACTACAAAAGTAATAAACAGTAATCCCAGTTACAGAGTGACCTTATTCCAGATGTGCCTTTTCAGATTAACTACTGTAACCAGTCAGATCACAACCTGCCAGTTTAGGGACTGAACAGCATTTATAGGATTAGTTGCTAAAGAGAAACAGGTACATTTCAGGAATGTTTTCTGCAATCCTGGTTAATGGACATTAATTTGCAGTTTACCTCACTATATGGTGGTGTATCTTTGAAGGGTCCATATTCAATCATGTCTTCTGACCGGCTGGGATTGCCTAGCTTGGTGTAGCTTTCCACATTCCTTGAAGCCAGTTTCACACGAGTAGTTTGGGTCTTGGTTGGGTATGGAGAATAAAAATAGTGATTGCCCTCAAAAATTACAAACTGTTTCTCTGCCTGGGTGATGTGCGTAGGATACGGCTGCAGGACATGAGTGAAAACTGTTTCAACAGATAAGCGAATTTTTGCTCCTGGAGCCAGAGGAGATGGCAGTTTTACAGTGAAGAATCTTCCACTGAAAAGGAACAAAAAGCAGATAAAACAGTCAGGCTTTGCAGGCCTGAGTCACCTACAAGTATAGATACAAGTTCACAAAGAAACACTCACTAAAGGAAATATCTTCTCTCTCCTACTCGAAGGCCAACTTTGCAAGTGCACTGCTATGGATGCTCAAGACTGTCTTCCTATTCTACATTCCTAGCTCACACCACCTGGGCCAGGATTATTCCAAATGGCAACTCTGCCTAGTCAGCAATCAGGACATGAGAGTCAGACTCTAAGGATTTAGGCAAAGTATTTACAATTTAAAATATTCAAATGTGAATGCAAAAGTATTCAGTAGCAATTACTTTCCACATCCAACTAACAATTCCAGATTATAAACAGCAAACAGGAACAACAATAAACTGCTGTACTTCCCAGAATCAGGAAGCAATCACACTTGCACTGCAATTGCCAACTTGCATATCTTTTTTAATTAAAAAAAACACACTGGTACATGAAATATCAACCTTTCAGTGTCTGCAGTCTTGCCAAGTGACACATCTCTGATCACTTGATAGTATAGCATCCATCTCTTAATATATTATGATTTTAGGGCCACTTCACACTTTAAGGTGTATACTTCAATGTACTCTGTGTGAATACAAACTGGCAAACTTGTTTATTGTACAGATACACTTTTCAGGGAGCCAGATTGGCTGGCAAACTTGTTTATTGTACAGATACACTCTTCAGGGAGCCAGATTGGCTGTGGCTCTGTTTAGTGATTTTTTCCTTCATCACATAAATGGTCATTTCATATATTATATCCCAGAGTGAAACTCACCTTTTACTTTTAACCTTTGTCTCCTTCACCTCCAAAGTATTCTCCTCCTCTTCTTCACCTTTCACCTGTTCCAAAGAACATTAAAGTCTAGTCAACGCCACCATTTATAAATTCCCACAATAAAATCACTGAATTAGTCAGGAATAATGCATGATGTGTATTTCCTATTAGAAGAAAGCAAGGGATTCAAAATTCTAAAGCGAGCACAATTTTAATTGATGACATACATGCTAACATTTAGCTATCCAATAATTAACAATATGGAGCACACTTTAGCTCTGTATTACCTAAAAGTAACTTCTAGAGATGTCTGGCAAATCTTTGAGACTCTTCTACTAGTTTTCAAAACAAGAAAAATAGTTCATTGAATAGAGGTATTCAAAGACTTACACTTAACTGGAGGTCTTTGGAAAGAGCTGCTTGAAAAGCAGCCACCAGCTAACCAAAATAATGGTGTAAGGTATAATTTTGTTCCCCCTCCACTGAAATCAGAAAAACACACTTCTGATTTCTGCTTTTCTGACAGAACTCCCAAAGCTTACAGAGCAAAATAACACACCTGGCAACCCTAGGCGTTTTCATTTTGGGCCAAGCAGACTAAAAGAAAAATGGATGTACATGATGCTGCATGGTTCTTTCGAGGAATGAGGAGTTAAAGGTGTGACTAGGGAATAATCATCCTTAGAACCAGACTTTACATGGATCCAAACAAAAAACTACCATGTATATTATTCAATATTGCACTAAGTTTACTCTTAAAACTATCAACAATATCTTTTGGTTGCACTTTTAATACACATAGTACTTTGAGGCTTCACCACAATTCTAAGTAGATTTCTATTATTTTGCAGTTCATGTGATGATGACTCACCCAAGGATTCCTATGTTACCATCTGAGGGATTTGTGATCAGGTGCGCTCTGTGAGTTCTGTATTCAGAACTTTTAATTCCCAGACATGCAAGGTCAGAGGGGACAAGAGTGGGCAAAGGTATAATTTTAGTCTGCCCTCGCTGAAATTGGGGGGGGGGAGACACATTCCAGATTTAAACACTTTTACCAACCTGAAACAGCTCTAGCTGCTATTTGCCCCACTGGGGAAAGTTGCATTTGGTTACACTAAGTTTCCTCAACAGGGCAAACAGAAGGTCCTGGTGATGTTCAGGTTGGGAAACAATGAGTGGGGGGAGGCTTAAGCCCCCTTTCCCCAGTGTCCTACTCCTAATCCAAATCAGCAGTGCACGGATATGGGAATTAAGTTCTGAGCATGGAACTCCCAGTGCATGTCTGATCAAGAGCAGCAACGTGGGAGACAAAGACTTTGGTGCTGAGATAGGTCTGAAAACAGGAACCAGCAAAGGCCATATACCCACTAACCCAGCAGCATACCAGCAAGCAAACAGACTGCAGAGCAATCCTATGGACTCCTACAAGGAAGGAAACTCCATGGAACTCAGGACTGACTTCGTAATTAAATATGTTTGGATGTGACTGTAAGTCACATGCCAAATTTGGCTTTAGGGATGGTAAATGGAACTAGGCCGTTCCTCCCATTCAACTTGAGCAACTCTTTTGGCTACCAGATGAAGGACCAAAGTCTCTGTCCACTTTCCTTACCACACTCCCATCTCCGCTTCACACCACCCAATCCCCTCCCTTCCCCCATAAGCTGATCAAACAAACTCTGAGCAGCTCTGTCAGCAGTATTTTAAAATGGAAACTTTTTAATGAAAATCAGGCAGGGAAAAAACATCCAGAAGGTGGACAGAATGCAAAGGCAGAGGAATTTTCGATGCAGCTATTGTAAGGCTATAATATATGCCAACATACTGGAATAGAGAAGGGGCACTGAGCTAGAACGTTCATTTATTTACCTACTTTATTTATACTCTGCCTTTCCCCCAGTGGAGACCCAAAGCAGCTTACAGCATTTTCTCCTCACAACAATCCTATAAGGTAACTTAGGCTGAGAGCCAAGGTCATCCAACAAGCTGCAATGGAAGAGTAGGTGTTTGAACCTGCAGTCTTCTTCATCCCAGTTTGAAACTAACCACTAGACTGGGGGGTGGGGGAGAGAAGACAAAAAGATGTAGATGTCCACTGAATGGTCACTGCGAAGTCTCTGCATACAGCCAAGCCTGCTAGTTTCTCATACATTCCCTAAAAGCAATCTGCTTTTCAAAACTATTCATCCTCAAATAGTAGAGATGGCTTTCTTTCTCAAGCTTCAATTCATATTTGTAGCCATTCAAAGTTCGGGATGCAGCTTCCTTATTAACTTGTAATCACAATAACAGAAACCCTTTAAAAGGTCTTTTGTACAGGCTTTCAAACACCCCAAGATCACATTTACTGACATCTTCAAATACCCCAGCCGACTAAGAAGCATAGATAGTGCAAAATGCTAAGAAACTGCTGAAAAAATTCTCTTGCCTGCAGCCTGTGAGTACCGCTAACCACAGGCTTTGTAAACTGTCATGCGTATAACATTTTACAGACATGCCTCGAGATCCACGCCTCCCTCCCTCCAGGTTGTTACTGGCTACACTCTGATTGAAGCACTTATGCTTACGTGTCAGCATTCGCCAGGCCACTACTACAACAGCAATTCACAAGAGAACCGACAGTCAGCAGGAAGAGAAGTAAAGGAAAGTGATAAACCAAATCATCACTTTGCACATTACTTACTTAGAGAGACACGTTGGCAAAATCCAAAATCAGTTTACATACAACAGCTGGCGTTCTCTCCCCCATCCCCCAATAAATGCTATTTTCCTTACACTGTGTTCCTAGGTAACATAGGACTCTATGCAGACAGCTTCAGGGAGCCACATTTCTACTGAATCAACAAAATTTAGTTATGTTCATAGCTTCAATCTTTACCATACTACCGAAACCAGAAGGCTAGCTTCCTGATCTCTCTCCAATGCCATATGCCAGTGCAATGTACAGCTTACAATGTCTGACTAGGATCTGGGAGACTCATAATCAAATCCCCACTCTGCCATGGAAGCTCATCCTGTGAACTCGAGACAGTGACTCTCTCAGCCTAACCTACTTCACAGGGTTGTTGTTAGGATACAATGGAAGCGGGGAGAACATGGAAGTGGGGAGAACAATGTTGTTAAGCCACTTTAGATCCCCATGGGGGATAAAAGCGGGATAGGTGTATCTAAATAACAGTGTTTCTTCCACTCACAGACTGCATCCTAGCAGACCATATATTGCGCATGAAAAGAGAAGGGACCAGGCACCGCCATCATCACCAGCACCTCACTCAAAAACCAGTCAGTTACCCAGCACAGTACTGATACATGGGCATGAAACCATTGTGGAACTTGCATTTTAAAAATCACTACCTTTTCTTTTCCTTTCCTCCCTTAGAAGCTCCTTGATCCATTGATCTTGAGCAGCCCATATCTAGTGTTGGAGGGATATAAGGACTGGAACAAATCTTGCCACTGACAATGTAGCCTTGGGGTCCCTGTCGCTTAGTAAAAAAGGCATTATGTCAGTCACAGAGGCATTGGGTTTGTATATTAAAAGGGGGGAAATATAGTGCGATCGAAGTCCCTCGTCAAAGCGGCCGTCCAAAAGGGCATGGGCTAATGAGTCAATGGAGCCAGAAGAGAAAAATCACTACCAGTACCCCCCTCCAAAAAAAAAAAAAAAAAAGAGGAAGCAACGGAAGATATAGACCAAGGGAAATTAATGCCACACTGGGAGAAAACGGGGAAAGTGTCGCCACGGGGCGGGGAGGTGGAGGAACGCTAAACAACACACCAAATTAGTGGTGCAATGTGCATTCAGAAGTGACAGGCCCGCCATAAGTGGGCCTGTGCAGCATCTTCATGCAGAGAGAGGGAGGGAGAGAGGGAGGGAGGAGGTCCGGCCTTGAAACAGTCGCAGGGGGGAAGGCATGGAGGGGCGCGAGAGGGAGAGACGACGAGTCCCCAAAGGGCTCACCTGCACCCCCAGGTACGCCAGGCGGCTCTCCAGGCCGGGGTCCAAAGCCAGCAGGAAGGAGGCGGCAGCCCCGGAGCTCCCCGCGGGGTTGGCCAAGCTCAGCTCGGCCGTCACTTTGGCCAGGTGCGTGCCGAGGTCGATCGTCCGCTTCACCTCTTCGTGGAGCAGCTCCGGGGCCGCCGAGGCGCGCCCCAAGCAGAGGAGGAGGAGGAGGAGAAGGCCGGCGAGGCGGGACGCCATGGCCGGCCACGCTGAGAGACGAAGCCGCGGGCCAAACCGGATGCACTCGCTCCGCGGCGGCAGCGCTCATTCATCAGGAGGGCACAAGATGGCGCCCCCCACGCTGAGGGGAAAGACAAGATGGCGACCCCCAGCGAGCAACCGGCGCCCGAGATGGGCGCGCGAGCAGCTATAGGACCCCTCCCTCCGTACGCCCCGCCCACTGAGCCCACGTGATCGAGGCAGCTCTGCGGACGCCTGCGTGCAAATGAAACGTCGAAGCGAATGTCGTTTGGGTGCGTCAGACTGCGGTGCTGGCGGCGTCGCAGCCGTTCAGAACAACCAAGGCAAAACCTTGGGCATTTGCAGCGCAAATGTAGAGTCAAGAAAAGGACTGAGCCTATTTCTCTCTCTTGTCTAGTCGTCTAAAATCTTAAGATACGGATTTCAGCTTGTGGGAGGTACCAACCAGGATTTAGAGACATATTAGCATAAGAACATAAGAAAGGCCCTGCTGGATCAGACCCAGGCCCATCAAGTCCAGCAGTCTGTTCACACAGTGGCCAACCAGGTGCCTCTAGGAAGCCACTAACAAGATGAGTGCAGCAGCACCATCCTGCCTGTGTTCCACCGCACCCAATATAATAGTCGTGCTCCTCTGATACTAGAGAGAATAAATATGCAGCATGACTAATATCCATTCTAACTAACAGCCATAAATACCCCTCTCCTCCATGAATATGTCCACTCCCCTCTTAAAGCCCTCCAAGCTGGCAGCCATCACCACATTTTGGGGCAGGGAGTTCCACAATTTATGCATTGTGTGAAAAAATACTTCCTTTTATCTGTTTTGAATCTCACCCTCCAGCTTTAGCAGATGACCCCGTGTTCTAGTATTATGGGAGAGGGAGGAAAAACGTCTACCTGTCCACTCTCTCCAAACCATGCATAATTTTATAGACCTCTATCATGTCTCCCCTCAGCCGCCTTCTTTCCAAGCTAAACAGCCCTAAGCGTCTTAACCGCTCCCCATAGGACAGTTGCTCTAGTCCCTTAATCCTTTTGGTTGCTCTTTTCTGTACCTTCTCAAGCTCTGTAATATCCTTTTTTAGGTATGGTGGCCAGAACTGTACACAGTATTCCAAGTGTGGTCTCACCATAGATTTGTACAAGGGCGGTATAATATCAGCAGTTTTATTTTCTATTCCTCGTCTAGTTATAGCCAGCATGGAATTTGCCTGTTTTACAGCAGCCGCACACTGGGTTAACATCTTCATTGAGCTATCCACTACCACCCCAAGATCCATTTCTTGGTCTGTCGCTGCCAGCACAGATCCCATCAGTGTATATGTGAAGTTGGGATTTTTTGAGGGCACTTGTTTGTGAGCGTTTTCCAAAACTGAGTCTTGGAACTCAGTGCTAGTTCTCAAGGAATGCTAACTAAAATAACTTTAAAACAACATTGTAGTGTGTCTGTTAGAGCACTTATTTTTTCAGTTATCAAAAAAAAATTGTTGCTTTTATGCTGCTTTGTTATTTTATGCTGGCCAATGGCCGTAACAATAAATTACTAGTTGGCATCAAATTACTAGCTTCTATTCTGCACTTTTGCACTGCTATTTCAATAGTTATTTAATTCATTCATACCCCGCTTTTCTCCCCTATGGGGACCTAAAGTGACTAACATCATTCTCCTCTATTTTATCCTCATGACAACCCTGTGAGGTAGTTTAGATTGAGAAAGTGTGATTGGCCCCAAGGTCTCCCAGTGAGCTTCCATGGCAGAAGGGACTTGAATCTGGGTCTCTCAGATCCTAGTCTGATACTCTTTTAACCACGCTAGCGCAATAGGAATTCAATTGTATAGGTTTTATAGTTTTATAGGTATCTATTCTATTTTTTTCTGTTTAGGAAAAAATACAAAGGCATAGTAGTAATAAAAGTTCATAATGAATCCCATCTTGATAGGAAAGTGGCAGCTGTCCTATAGTTCCTTTGCATTTGGTAAGAGTATTCCCAGAAAGATGGAAGTATTTATTTACTTTATTTATGCACCTAATTTCTCCCCAATGGGGCCTCAAAGTGGCTTACACGGTTTTCTCCTTCATTTTATCTTCACAACAACTCCAGTTAGTCTGTGACAGAGCGGCTGGTCCAAGGTCACTCAACATGTTTCCATGACACAGTGAGAATTCATACCTGGGTCTCGAAAATCCTAACCACTACAATCGGGTGGCTCTTTGTAAATATTTATATACTTTATTATTTATTTAAGAATATCTAGCCTTTCAGTTTAAGCTCTACAGACAGCTAAGAAAAAGAGTTAAGAAAAGAAAATTAAGATCAAAACATTAAAAACACCAAACTAGAGTTAAACGAATGATAATAGTGGAAGTATATATAATCTGTTAAAGCCTAGGAGAAAATATTTTTATCTGGTGCCAAACAAGGGTCAACCAAATGACTCAGGGCCACCACTGAGAAGGTCCTGTCTTCAGTTTTATTTATTATATTTTTAAAAACCTATGCTACCTTTCTACCCAAATAGGATCCCCAAGCAGCAACCATCAAAACACTGAAATAGCATTTAAAATTAAGTATATATAAAGCAAGCCCTGACCTGGATGGCCCAGGCTAGCCTGATCTCGTCAGATCTCAGAAGCTAAGCAGGGTCAGCCCTGGTTAGTATTTGGATGGGAGACCACCAAGGAAGTCCAGGGTTGCTATACAGAGGAAGGCACTGGCAACCCACCTCTGTTAGTCTCTTGCCTTGAAAACCCCATAAGGGGTCGCCATAAGTTGGCTGCAACTTGACGGCACTTTACACACACACAGATATATAAAGCAAACAATTCAGTAAAAATATAAATACACACACACACTTAAGAGAAGCAATAATAGTTATGTGAGGTGTGCTAAGCAAAACACAAGTTTCACCCCTAGTGGAAGGCAATGATTGAGGAAGACAAATTAATCTCCATGGGAAGGCAGTTCAAAAGTTTTGCGGCCACTACTGAGAGGCCCTTTCTCGGGTTGCCACCTGTCTAGCCTCAGGTTGCAGGGGCACCCAAAGCAGGGTCTCCAAAGATAACCAGAATGGACAGGTAGGTTCATATGAGAGCTGGAAGTCCTTAAAGTATGCTTGCACCAAGCTAGCAGGGCTTTAAAGATTAATACCAGTGCCATGAAAAAACTCCAGAAGCAAATTGGGAGCCATGTAGATTGAACAAGTCTGGGGTGGTATGGTCCTGATGACCCACTGCAGTCAACATTCTGGCCACAGCATTCTATATCAACTGTAGCCAGGAGAGTTTTCAAGGGCAGCCCCACATAGAGTGCATTGCAGTAATCTAATTTACCACGCCTCCCGTTTAGCTTGTACTAGCTAGTGCGTGGACAATATTTTGCACTTTTGAGCTATTGCGCTCAAGGGATGGCGAGCTCAGCTGCTGCCCTTTCCCTTTAATGCTGTTTGGAAAGTGGGGCCAAACAGGCATGGTACGTTTACAGTCTTTGATTGTTCAAATTACAAGAATGTTTAATAAACAAAAAGAGTTTGCATGCTCTGTGCAGGCTGAGCAAAGATATAAAGAAAAGATGAAACCATGCAATCTTCTAAACCCTAAATTCTATTTGTAACCTAAACAATGTTGAATTAGGATAGGGTAGTGATTCTTGAAGTTACAATGCAGCTTTAGTAAACAAGTCAGAGATATGCTACACTCAAGATGGCTTACTTTAGATCAAAATGGCTTACCATTTTGTACTGTAAGTACAAACATAATTTTAACAGCTCCCACTCAAGTCTCTGATGTCTGCTGAATACGAGGAAGAGTAACTAAAGACTCTTAGTTTAGACATAACGGCAGCATATTGCAACATCACATTAGAAAGTCTTTGTCTTTGCACTGAAGGTCAAAGGTGGGGAGTTTGGCATATATAGTTGGGAAGAATAGAGCCACCTCTGTCCAAGTGCAGGGAGAAGTGGAATCTGCTGTTAATGTCCAGGCAACCCAAATGCTAATATAATGGCAGACTTTTACTGGATTATATTGCCAAACAGACCATCTGGACATTTATAGTGCAATATGAAACAGAGTTACACCCTTCTCAGTGCAATCTTAAGAACACTTTACTTGGAATAAGCCCTACTGAACAGACCTATTTAGGATTGCTTGCTGAAAGTCCCCTGAAACCAATGGGCTTGAAAAAGTATAACTGCACCAAGGACAGCACTCTTAAAATCCTTCAACATCTACATCTGAAGCATAGCTCATAATCTGGACAGTCTCTGGAATATTGGAAGGGTGACAGGTTTCATCTGTTAGTAAAGCCAATGAAGTAATGAATACTTTTCTGTACATTTCATGGCTTCTCATTCTACTGGAACAGCCTAAATTTCACATGCAGCTCTATCTTTCACAGATTTTGCCTCAGACTACTTCTGGGTAAAGAAGGTAGTATTATTTATGCAGAGAATTCATGGCAGGAGGATCAGCCTCTTTGCCTTGGTGGGTTCTCAAGGATACTTAAGAACCCCCTTACATCCCTGCCCTCAAGTTCATGAAGTTACATCTTGTTTTGCTTTGTTTCCAGGAAGAAAGGGTGGAGATGTCTGGGTTGCTATTATTGTACTATTTTAGGTCACATCAAGGGAGATTTGTATTTCAGCATTAGATTTTTGAAATATGTGTCATTTTCTAAAATAGCTTTGTTTTGTTCCTTGTGTGGAATAATTAGGCGTTTTCTGCCGAGTTTTACTGGACAAAAGCAGGATACAGCAACTGGGCAGGCAGTTCAGGTGGTGTCTCCTGGCACTCTGTAGCCCAGATGTTGCTGGCTTGCAGGAGAGAAGGCAATACAGAATACAGAAAAACACAGGTGAATTGCCTTTCGTCCATATACATACAGGAATCTGCGCAAGAGATTTAACTTTGTCCTCCCCCGCCCATCATACTGGCTAGTATATCTTAGGGTTACCAACCCCATTGAAGTCCCTCCCCTCTCCAAGCCCTGCCCTCCTCAGGCTCCACCCCCAAATCTCCAAGTGTTTCCCAACTCGGAGCTGGCAACCCTAGATGACACCCTTCCCCACTGCAAGAAAGCAGATGGGTTTCTCACTGGATTAATTGGGACATACTTCTGAGTAAGCATGCATAAAATTAGGCTGCCTGGATCTATCTTTAGAGAGACGAACCCTTGTCTTCTAATCAACTCTGGTGTGATTCATAGGGTAGTCAGCAAGCATTGCAATTTTGTATATATCTATTTCCTCATTTTTTTTGAATGGAAATAATAACAGATACTCACTTTCTAGAGAGCTACAAGTATTAGCTATGTATAGTTTAACATGAGCTGTATTGGCAGGGTGGCTTTTGTTGTAGAGCCACAAGAGTGACGATAGAGTTAAGACATGCTAGTTTCCCCATGCTTTGCCATCATAATGCCTGAAAATTCTATACTTCTAAAATCAAGATGATATATCCAAGAAGTCTGAAATGTGGTACAGAGATTCTACCGGGAGAGAGTAATTCTGTGTTACAGTGCCGTCCTAGAGTTACACTGTTCTAAGTCTGTTCAAATCAATGGACATAGAAAAATGTAACTCTGCTTAGTATAAGATAGCACACAAGTCCTGTGGCACTTTAAAGACTAACACAATTTTTTTTTATTCTTTAAGTTTCTGCTGGACTCTTGCTCTTTTCTAATGCTATTGGCAGACTAACACGGCTACCCATCGTGATCTATCTCCATGGAAGGCACCACATTTAGCAGTATAGAATGGGGGGGGGAAATTACAAAGTGAGTTCTTTTTTTAAATAATTTTTTTATTGCATTTTTATAATAAATCGAAACAAAAAAAGTAAACAAACAAGAGAAAAAAAGTATACATATAAAAGGGAAAAAAACACATATATAGAGCGTAAGATTCTGTTATAAATTGTTATTCATATAAAACTGTATTTTACGCCCTAGATCAAAAACCCTCCCCCCACCACTGTGCCCATCACCAATGGACTTCCGATGAGGTGTCATGACAAAAATTAAAAAATCACATTGTTATACATTAGTTAAAATCACATTGTACTATAATTCGTTAACTAAATTTTTAAAATCCGTTTTTGCCGATTTATCCCAATATGCAGTGGCCTTTGACCATGTAATTTTAAATTCCTCCATATCTTTACCATGTAAAGATGCTGTAATTTTGGCCATCCGCATATACATCCATAGTTTCTCTCTCCATTCTTTAATTCAGGGGTGGGGAACCTCAGGCTCGGGGGCCGTATGCGGCCCCCGAGGACATTTTTTGTGGTCCTCTGGAGCTCCGGTGCCCTGCTGCAGAGGTGGGGCGCAGGGCGGCCCTCCAGAGGGTGTTCCTGGCGCCACGGCTTACAGTGGCGCTGCGGCGCCCTTTGGACCTCCTCTCACCGACTGTTGGCTGTTGAGCAGCGAGAGGGAGGGGGAAAGAGGCTGGCGGCTCCCGGCGGCAGAGCATGCATGCAGGAACCAATCGGGCTTCGGGGAGGCCCTTTTGTGGACTCTGGGGAGGAAAGGGCATGGAGTCTGGGGCCCGGTCGTGCGGGGCTCTGTGCGCCACCGGGGGTGTGTGTGGGCAGAGGAGGCTGGGCCCAGTCGTGCGGGGCCAGCGTGTGTGTGTGTGTGGGGGGGAGAAGGCTTTTCTCCCTCTTTTTCTGTCACTCTCCTTTCTCTCCCTCTTTTTCTGTCTCTTTCCTTGTCTCCCTCCGTCCTTTTGTCTCCCTTCGTACTTTTCTTTCTTTCTCCCTCTCTCTTCATTTCTTTCTCCCTTTCTCTCCCTTCCTCCCTTTTCCTCTTTCTCTGTTTTCCTTCCTCCCTTCCTCCCTTGCCGATTGACTGTGGGCTGCGCCCCCCTTCACCTTGTTTGCTCGGGCGCACTGCTGGCTGCTGGGAGGGGGGAGGGGGGCACCCTGCAGGCCTTCTCTGTGTGGCCTCCCCTGGGGTTGCCAACCTCCAGGTGATGGCTGGAGACCTGGCAACCATAGCCTCTTCCCCCCCACACCAGGAGATCTACACCTGGTATGGCCCCTGAATGATGTCATAAATGTGCAAATGGCCCTTGGCAGGAAAAAGGTTCCCCACCCCTGCTTTAATTGAAGGTTTATTTGTTTGCTTCCATTTTTTTAGCAATTGTTGTCCTAGCAGCTGCAAAACTATATTGACAAAGTGAGTTCTGACTCACAAGAATTTATGATGGGATAAATGTTGTTAGTCTTCAAGGTACCACCGGGTTTCTGTTTCATTGTACCTGCAAAGGGGTATGATATGGATACATTTCAGAAACATCTCAGTTGCATCCAGCAACTTATTACAACTCTCATTCCATACTCTATTTAAAAAAAAAGTTAAGACTGTTAACTTGAGCTCAGTACTATATGACCATTATGGATTTCTACAATCTAATATTTCATGCTGACTTACTACTTAGGCTTCATGTAACTACATTTTCCCTGCTTCTTTTATCCCAGTTCTCTTCCTCTACAAGTTGAGAGGTGCAACACTGAACTTGGGGTTAAAAGGTAAAGGTCCCCTGTGCAAGCACTGGGTCATCCCTGACCTATGGGGTGACGTCACATCCTGACAGGCAGACTTTGTTTACGGGGTGGTTTGCCAGTGCCTTCCCCAGTCATCTTCCCTTTACCCCCAGCAAGCTGGGTACTCATTTTACCGACCTCGGAAGGATGGAAGGCTGAGTCAACTCAGGTCATGAGCAGAGCTTGGACTGCAGTACTGCAGCTTACCACTCTGCACCACGGGGCTCTTTAAACTTGGGGTTAGCGCTAAAAAAATATTTAACAAGGAACGGAATTCAGAATGTTTCAAAATTAATGATATGGAACAGCCACTGGAAGTAATCAGGTGGAACAGCAATGTCAGTTTTGAGGGCTAAACTAAATGTTATGGAGAATTCACACGTATTTATATGTCTTCCCGGGGGATATAACAAAAATATTCCATGCAGTTAAGGGGAGCTAATGTCAGGCTTGAAGAAAAGTGCTAAAACCAGAGCAGAATAGTAAGGTAAGGGAGGGAGGGTGGCAGGGTTTAGCTTCCCTTTCTTGCACACTGTTTTCTGTATTAAAAAAATAGAGCCCCGCAAATGCTTTAGAAGTGAATAAGTAGAAACCCATGAGGACTTGTGGGGGGCATCTCATTTTCCCCTCCTCCACATTTCCTCTTTCCCTTCCCTGCCGGAAAGCCCCCATAACCTCTCTTTTCCTGCTTCCTTCTCTCTTCCTCATCCAACAGCCAACCTATCTTTATTAGCCCCCTTGTCTTCAGCTCCCCCTGCAAGCAGCCTCACCTTAGGAAATCTAGGGCCCAAATGTGTGGTGCCAGCCACTGGACCAGGCCCACTTGCATGGTAGGGAACAAAAAAGGACTTGCCCTTCATAGCCTCCACCAAGTTAATAGGAATATATATATATATATATATATATATATATATATATATATATATATATATATATATATACACACACACACACACACAAATTGGAAACACACACACGTATATAATTAGAAAAATACAGCTCTTTTTCTGTTCCAAACTCAAAAAGAGAGCCATGTTTGATGCTCCCCCCCTTCACTTTGCTGAGCACCTCCTTTCTTTCTTTTTCTTTCTTTCCCCCTATCTATTCCCCAGAGGTGAAAATGCACATAGATATATTGTGACTCAGCCTAAGATGCAGAAAAACTCCTCAGATTTTAGCAAGAGGAGGCAGGAATATACACATAGGTTCAAATTTCCCCTCTAACACCTGATAGGAATCACCCCCGCCCCCACTTTCCTAGGAGCTATTTCCCTCAGGGAAGGCTAGCAGTTCCACTTCCCTATTTCAGGATTCTCTCAAATTCTCCACCCTCCTCTCTACTACCTTCACCCTCCTTCTTAACTGACACTAACTGACCTCTCTCAGGTAAATAGTAGGAATCTGCCTGAACCCCGTCAGTCAGCATTTTCAGATGGCTATAATGCATCTGCAGTTAGCTATCCAGCACACAAAAGCCAATATATTAAATATAGTGCAAAAGGTGTGTACTGTTATTTTACATGCAAAGATATACAAATATACACAAAACTTGATGGAATTGGTTATAAAGAGTAAACTCAAATTACATACCTGAAATTACAAATGATAAAGCTTAATTTACCTCTTGCATTATTACTTCCCAGCTGTGCTGGGATGCTTGCCTGATGGTTTTAATCTCTGCCTGGAATCAGCATGAACAGATAGCAATATGGCCCTGCTTATGGTCTTCCTCTGTCTCTTTGACATGTTGCCTCCATTACTGAATGATGTTGATTACATAATCTGTGTAGAGGTGTTTGGAATTCAAGTATTTTGGGGCTTCTAGGATATGCCTGATATTATTGTGACTGCATGAGTAAATTAATTACTCTCATCAGTAAAGCAATTTCAGATTCCCCCATCCTTGGGTCTCAGTGCTTCTTCCAGCCTTATACTAGGAGCTTTTTCATGTTGTCAAATGATCCCTTGGCTGTTGTTTCTCAGTTGTTTATTCATGGGAGTTTTACCTGAGGTTCGTTGATCGCTGGACCCACACTTTCCTATTGGGAATCCATGCACCAGCAGTCTCAGAGCTCAAATCAAGTCCACGCCCTTTTAAATGCTGCTTCGTAACTGGCTTACTTGTAGTGCTTACTGTGAGAGAAAATCTCCCCCCGCAAACCCAATTGCCACCCAAAAAAGCATTTTAAGAACAAAAGAAGAAGAAAAAAACCCAGAGCAATCTGAAAGGATGGGGAGGGGAGAGAAATCCAATTCTTAGTTTTAAAAACCTTTTCTTTTGCTCAGAAAGAGCTCTGATGAAGCTTTGTAATTAGTTGTGAGAAAAACCAAGTTTGTGTGTCCTGCACTTTGCCTTCTGCATGGGGATTTCACCTCGGCTTTGTTCAGGGAAGATGGAAGAGTTGGGTTAACAGAGGAATGGGAAGACCCTGACATTGCGAGGGCTGGGCACGAGGTCATCTCTAATGGACAGAAAACTCATGCATAACTCCAAGGAACAACTGATTCAGACTGGGGCGAACATGAGTGAAAGTACCCATGCATAAATGACCTTTGACTGGTATTGCCCAGAAAACACCTCCCCCAGAGATAAGCCACCTAGAAGGCCCCCACCCTTGGAATCATGTACTTATGATGTAGAAATGGCTACTAGGGTCCCTCCCCCATTTTAGAAAGCATATTTTGTGCCATTAAAGAGAAGCTTAAAACTAGCCATACATACAGTGGAAATAAAATGCCAATCAAGCCCAGGAGAGCCTCAATGTACCTATTGTCTTGAATGCTTGGTAATTACTTTAACTCCACCTAACTGATATCTGTGATTGATGAACTCCCCTCCCAGAGTAGTAATCTAATCAATTGCACTCAGAATGAATGCAGGTATCCTGCTGGGCCCAGAGAGGCTGAACATTAACTAGATTGATTTCTACCACCACCCAAGCTAGTTGTTTTTTTAATTTTAATTCAATTAAGTTCCCCACACACCCTGCCAATCTCTGAGCAGCCACTTGTAGCACCACCCCCAAAAAAATTTCCCTCCCAAATTCAAAATCCAATGGTCTAACAAAGTATAAAAAGGGCTCTTTTGCCAGCAATTTAGATTCAGCCATCCTTAGGACTCAAGAGATCAACTTGGAACAAGGCAAGGACTGTGTCTTGCCCAAGGACCATCTTTCACACTACGATCTTCAAGCAATCCTAGATCTCCACACACTTCTCTTTTCATTGGCCAGGTAAAGTATATTTTACATTCTCCCCTTTATTCCCCATTCAGGCAGCAACCCCCACCCCCCAAGCATATTTTTACATAGGACTTGATTGTGTTCTAGCTTCCTTTGGGTGTATATGATATTCTGCTGGAACAATGGCTTAGTTTTGAATTGTCTCTATCTCTCCACTTTTATGCTATCCTTTTTGTTCTAAATTAAACGTTCTTTGCTTCTGGAACCACGGTACCGAGTGTGACACAGGCTTGAGGGGTCCCAAAAGAAATGCAGACTGCATGAGGTAAGAAAGGCTGTATGTAAAGGAAGTAGTTTGTGTAACACCAGAGTAGGTGAATTTTTTTAAGCTGGCTGTACAACTCGTGCAAGCAGTACTGTAGAGTAAAATGTGGCAGGACCAAACTGGAAAATGGGCCCATTCACATGGACACATGTTTAAGACACAAGTCTTCCGGATAACAGTCTATTTTCATTTCAACCATAAATCTTAATTATGAAGGGATACTGAAAACAATCCCATTCAAAGAGGTTTCCAAATGAATCCTGGTAAATTGTCAGTTAACAATTCCATGCTTATTGTGATCTCAATGCTCAGAGCTCCCTCCCCCCAACCCCATAGTGTTTGCTTTGCCTTTTCCTTACACACACTCCTGACCCCCTCAGCTGGGTGGGGTCATTTCCTGCAAGCTCCATGGGTACTTAGCTGATCTATCAGGGGATCATTTCGTAACACTTAGTGCTCCCCCCAGAGCATTAAGATCAAACAGGAGTCTAGTGGTGGTGTCAAAGTTTTCATGGACTAAAGCTACTCTGTCGCTCACATTCTTTTGTAGTGGGCCCTGGGTCCCTCCAGGTGTGCCATTTTAGGCCGCGCCCATAGCTACAGACCCATTCACAGTAACCACACAGCATACAGTGTGTATGTTAAGTGCCATCAAGTCGCTTCTGATTCATGGCGACCCTATGAATCAAAGTCCTCCTATCTTTGACAGCCTTGCTGTGATCTTGCAAATCGAACAGCATACAGACACAGGTGTTGTTGTTGTTTTTTTAAGTATTTTATGTACTTCATTTATTGTCCGCCTTTTTCATTGAGACTGGAGGCGAATTACCACCATAAGGCTGCATCACACCATTAGGAGCAGTAGTGGAAAACAAGGGGATTGCGGCACATTGCTTCTGTGGCCAGGGCGGAACGCCACTCTGCATGAATGTCAGTAACGAGGCTATCACGCGCAGGCTCATTGAGAAATAAACGCCACTGAAATCAACCGACTTTCAAATAAAGACCTTTAGAATCGGGTTGCCTGTCCGTGGTGAAGTCCTAATCCTATGCATACCGACTTGTAAGCAAACCCGACTGAATTCAATGGGAGATAAAGCCTTTGAAACCAGTGGAATTGACTCACAAGCAAAACCGGGCCAGGGTCGGGTTGCAAAAGCCCAGTGGCGTCGCAACGGTCCGACGAGGCCCGGGTCCTGCCAGCCCCGCCTCAGTCACGTGAGGCTCCGTTAAACGCAAAGGACCATAGAGCGGTTAGGCAGCTCTCGGCCGAAGACGCTTCCCCATTCTCCCCCCCCACCTTCGGCGCGCGCTTGCGTCACCACGCCGAGCGGGTCCCGTGACCGGAAGGGGGCGACCCAGAGACGGAAGTGAAAGCGGGGAGGGTGTTTGGCCCCATTAAAGCGGAGCCGGACGGAGCAGAGAGGAGGCGGCCGCGACTTTGGTCAGAAGCAGCGCAGCGGCGACGGCTGTCTTCCTCTTCGGTGAGCGCCGGCTGTGGCGGAGGAGGAGGGGCGTCTGGGGCCTTGGTAGCCGGTCGGTGGGGTTCGAGGCCCTCCCTGTGGGGGAGGCCGGGGCGCGGCGGTAGCTGGCTCGCCCACCGTAGGGGAGGAGGTCCCGGGAGGAGGCTTCCTTTGGCCACCCGCTCCTCCTTCGGGGCGCGGAAGCGGCCGCCGGTCTCTTGGCTTGGTTCCTTGGAGAGATGACCGGAGGTGCTGGCCTTTGGGGCGAGCTGGGGTGGACGACGGTCTCTCCTTTCCTTGTGGAGAGAAGCGGGCTTGTCGAAGAGCCCCAGTGAGTGTATCCGAGAGGAAGAGGGAGAGCGCGCCGGCAAGAGAAATCCTTGCGTTGCTTCCTTTTTCTCCTCCTCCCTTCCCCGGGACAAAGACATGCGGGATCCATAGCCGGCTGTGTGTCTCTGGGTGGCGGGGTTGTCCGAGTGTGCTGAGAAACGCTCCGCGCCTGGCCCACTGGACTCGTCGAAGGTGACCAAGACGGTGAGCAGCCAGAAGCCCATCCCAGGTTCCTTGCTCCCTGCCCCTCAGAGCTAAACAATAAGGTTTCTTGTAGCTGTTGCCTAACCAGTTCGTAGGTAGGGATACACACGTTTGCTTATGTGCCGCTCTGCTGTTTCATGTGCTCTTTGTAGCGAATGGTTAAGTACTTTGCTGTCCTTCGTAGTACTTTAATAATGAGCGTTTTTGTGGTTAAGGTCTAATGGAGGACACTGGTTTATTTGCTCTCTAGTGATATGTGGCAATCTCCTGAGATGCCTGCACTGTGAATAATAGGGTGGGTAGCAGCAGGACACAGCTTTTCTTAGCCACTGGGAAAAGCTATATGCTTGGATCCGTTTTTGGTGTGTGAATGATGCATTTATTCTGTGCAAGGGCACTTAAAAATATCAATCTTAATGCAAAAGACTTACCTAAATTCATGGATGTTAGATTGGTGGGACCAGCTAGATAATAAACTGCTACCTTCTGTTATCTTAATAGTGAAGTATGAGATCACTGCTTAAACTGGAAGGGTAAACAGGTTATATCCTCTTCTGGAATGCTGCCCGTAATTTTGTTTTAGGAAGTCATGGCAGTTTAAGCAAGATTTCAGATGGCTCTAAGAGTACTAGTAGTAGCTAAGACTCAGATGTCCTTGAGTAGGAACACTGCATGTTATCAGTGCTATTGCATATATACAATAAAAAGGACTCTACTGTTTTTTAAAGGCTTGGTGTCTTAAGTGTCTTAAGCATGACACAACGGTTGATGTCTCAGATGATAGAAATGGTAAACAAAGTTTCTAAACTCACTGGCTAATATTAACTGATCACAATAATGTAGAAGGTGAACAACATTGTTATCAACAATAAAGTAACTGAATTTGATGCGAGCCAGGTTTCTGTGTGACTACATTTAACTGTCAGTTTTATTATCACATAATCAAAGCACTCCTTGCTGCAGGTAATCCATCAGCTGCTGCATACTTGTTCTGGTCTCTCCTATGAGCTTTAGCATGACAGATGGCATAAACTCTCAGAACATAAGTATTACTTTTAGTTTTTGTCAGCTGCTGGGGAGTGAATCTGACTTTCAGTGGGTGGAGTCTACTTCCATATTGTAAGCCATGCCCCTTAGTTGGGGAAGAACAAGCGTACTGTCTTCACTTGTGGTTGTAGCAGCTGATGAAGCACATGATTGAATTCATGGGTGCTAAACTAGAACTTGGCGAGGTATAGAGATTTAATAAGTGCCCAAAACAGTTCTGAAGGAGCTATAAATTGCAGCCTGTCCCTTTCTGCTTTAGGTATCCTTTCACAATAACTATGCAGAAAAGTGGGACGTTCTGTAGTGTCCAAGGAACTACATGCTAGACTGTTGCCTTCTCTGAGTGCAGGATTTAGTTTGTCATTCTTCCACTTCTAATCTGTATAATTCAAAACTACAAATAGTAGGCTTCAATATCTGGGTAACCAAGTACCTACCACTGTAGAAAAACATCAGTAATACTAATGCTTTTAGAATGGCTACAGCAGTAAGCATTTTTACAGTATTTAAGTAATGGAAGCATGCCCTTTCCTGCACTTTTGTAATTGGTTACAAAAGCTCCCACCAAGAGTTCTTCTTTTAGGAGTGGTTTGAGTTCATTCTGGTATCTATAATTTTGTTTCCTGGAAAATGTATCTTCTGCTCTGAATTTTTGGTGGCTAAGCTTCCCAATGTTAGAAAATGTAAATGAATTGGTAATTTTTTACATAAATCGATCTCTCCCTGTATCTCCAAATAACAACATTGCTCTAAAACTATATTTGGATTTAAGCTATGTGCTCAACTTAAAACTATATATACTGTGAATGCCATAAACTCTTGAGTGCCTACATTTTAGACCCAATGTTGTGGTTAAGAGATGGACAATTAATCAGAAAATTCCTGATTAATATCTAACCTCAACTCAGTAGGGTTCCTTGAGCAAACCACTTTGGTGTCAAGTCCTTCACTCTCAATGTGCAATTAGGGGATATACACGTTACATCAGGCAGTGTACGTGGTTTTCCCTTTCTTGTTATATTTTCACAACTACAGTGTGAGGGAACCCAAATTCACTAGCAAGTTTTCATGACGGAGTAGGGATTTGAACCTGGGGCTCCCAGATTCTACTACCTACTAACCACTACACTTGGCCCAACTGGCTGTCCAAAGTGCTTTCCACATTCCAAAGCACTATAAAGTCCTAAGTATTGAGATTACTTTCTTGAAATTGATCAGCTAAGCAAAACAGTGGCTACAAGACTTGGTACAGTAATGGAAGGGAATCTCCATGTTCAGAAGCAGTAAACTTCTAGTTTCAGGGAGATAGCAATGCTATACTTGTTAGTTATGTCACAACCTGCAGAGTAGTTTTGAGCTGAGTGATCTTACTAAGCTATAATGTCTTAACAAGATCTGGATGGCTATAGTATTTGGATGTTAAGGGACAAGAGACTGTTTGGGTAAGGATGGGACATCTAGGTGACCACTTATCATAATATACGTGCTCATCTGTAGTTTCCCGTGCCCCCTCATGTAAGGCTATTGGGTATACAGGCATTCAGTGTCTAATTGATTTTTGACTGCCCTTCACCTTGTTTGAACAGTATCCTGCAACTTCATGGCAATTCTGTAAGACTGCAGAGTAGCCAAACACTAGCAGCACTGAAATAAATATATTTGGCATGTCAAAAACCTTGGAGTGGTGGGACTGTCACTATGTTCAGCTTTGGTGTGTTTATAGAGGTCATGGTTGTGTTAAGGTACAGGAGTTCCAGGAATGCTGTTCACGCGTCCTTGCTGTCAAATGCAGATTCAGTGCTTGTGATCTTCAGGGTATACATGTGACTACAATAACATGTTACTGCAGATCATGGTGGCTTGCCCTCTTGGGGTGCAATAGCCAGGAGTGTACTGGACTAGTAATGCTCTCTGGATGTATTTAGAGCTTTATCACACCAGAGTTCCCTCACTTATGTTTATATACTTTGAGCAGCATAATAGAATTCTTTTTCAGTTAAGCTATTTAAAATTAGCAAGAGAACCAATTTGAATCAAGTATTGTGTTGACACTTAATTATTAAGAAATACTAATAGGTTAAATTACTTGCTGTATTTGTAAATCCTTTAGGAAGGAACTTTTCTGTATTGTTGCTGCTTTCACTTTTATCTCCTTGCCTTGCCTCAATCCTACCTTTGCCCCAGAAGCCCAAAGTAGCCAACAATCCAGTCTTGATTTACTGTAGCCCATGTGACTTCATTTGCACATGTCTTGCTGTGGTTGGAAACAACAACAAAAAAGCCTGCAACTTTCCAGAACCAAGACTTGGTAACTAGGAACTGTTCTGCCTGGTAACATCAAAATGTAAGGAAATATCCATGTTCTGTGGTGCTCGTAGTTGGAAAACCTAAAACTCCAGAACTTGGTAACGAATTTTAAAAACAAGGCTCATCCAGGTAGACAAAGTGATCCTCCAATTGGTGTGTGTGTGTTAAGTGCCGTCAAGTTGCTTCTGACTCATGGCGACCCCATGACTCACTGTCCTCCAAAACGTCCTGTCTTTAACAGGCTGACATGCAGGATGTTATTTCCTGGAGGCAGGGCCTGCCTGGATCCAGTACCTGTGAGTTGTTCATCTCTGATCCCTAGAATCTAGTAAAAAATATGACCCGTTAAGTACCAGTACTTGACCTAACATTTTCCCATGTTTCATTTACGTAGAGAAGCAACTTCTAAGTAGCTTAGACATCACACCAAACTACAGCAAGCAAGCTTAATTATAGTTTAGTACGGACAGACACAACCATAGTTACAGTTGTAGCTTTGCCTCTAGAGGCTGCTGTACTATAGAGACATTTATGAAGCTGAATGCTGAGAAGGAAATTAAAGCGAACTGTAAATTTATGAAAAACCTTGGTTCCTGTTTTCTTTTTTTTTGCCACTGCTCTTGATAGCTAGGCCAGTTCAGTTCAAAGAGATCATAAGTAGGATTGACATATGTAAATTTGAATCTAATTGTAACCAGACTGTTCTGTGACATGCCAGTGACCCACCATTCTCCCAGGGACAAAGTACCCCCTTGACACCATTGTTGCAGGTTTCCTGGGAAGAAGTGTATTATGGCTGCCCCACAGCTGTAATCCTCCTTGCCCTTGGACTTCTCTATGTGACTTTCAGAAGTGGGCTTTCAGATTGTGGGGCTTGAGTGAAGCTTGTACAGAATCCGTGGAGAGATCGCTACTTTACCTGTCTCTGCCTTGCATGCTTTTTGCAAACTTGCCCTGAGCATTTGGCAGAGACAGGCTATGTAAAGACTGGATTGTGTGTTGAACACATTCTGCTAAGAGGGAAGCAATCCTTCAACCCAGTCCATAGTTTTATCATAACTAAGTGATTTGTTTTTAGCAGCTAAGTGTATGGAGTGAAGACTTGCTGTATAGCATATTACTCTTGTAGGTTTCTTGGAGAATCCTGTTATCAGTGGATATCTTCCAGGCACATTCTACTGCAAGCATATCTTACTGATAGTTTTTAAAAATTATTTGCCTAGCCGGGATGCAGCAGCTGTTCTTGCTCTCTGCCCAGCACTGGCCTGCTCTGGGTGATGTCATTGTTGCTGTTAAGGCCTATAAGTCTCTTTTGAGAAAGCAAGCTATAGATGCCTGAAGTAAATAAGTGGCTTGCCAGTAAAGTTGAGCATGACTGGCAAAGCATATTATGGCAAGTTTAGCTGGTAGTACTTGTTAATGCACAGTGTCAAAAGTGACGAGAACAAGTCTTGCCAAGGCCTTTGGAAAATTTGGAGGAGCACCAAAGAGAGCCTCCTATGAAATATTTTTTCTTGAATGAGGAAACCTTTGTACAAGACAGTTCACTCTTTTCAAACATTCAGAATCAAATGAGGACTTTCTCAACTTTTCCAGTAGAAAAATCAGGAAACTTTCAGGAGCACTAGAAATAAGGTTATATTGTAGGCATACAACATTTTCAAGAACTCTTTGATTAAATGTCAATTCTGTCAACAATTCATATGCTGTAATGTGTTCAGTGTTACAATGTTTAGCTTAACATCCAAGCATACTGGCAGTCCTGTGTGTGTCTCTGAGAGAGTTTCTGTCCATTTTTCCCCCTACAGAATTTGTTTTCTGCCTTAAGCATTTATTTTTCCCTGCCTTTCAGACAGCGAAGATTAAAGGTACCTGTGCTATGGTAGCATAGGATGCAGCAGTTTGCAATTGTTCTTCGAGTAGTGGGTGTACCTGCAATTTTTCTTATAGAAATTGAAGATATTTATCCTTTAAAATTCCATAATTATACCAAATAGTATAATTTTATATGCAAACTAAGTTATAAATGATGTGTTATGATGTATCAGTAAAAGAAGTTTAGATTTGATAGGAAAGTAAGTATTGCATATATTTTAATTTCCCCTGAAATTTCCATTTTTTCCTGGAAAAAAAGCTTTTTTTCTTGGAGCTTGAAAACTTTCAGAAATGTCACAGTTATGTCTGTTACTGCTTTGGTATCTTGTGCAACCAGCTCACATAGGATATTCAGAAGCCAAAGTTCACTAAGAAGGAGCAATTTTAGACAGCTCACTTTCAGTTATTAGTTTCAAATCTGTTTCCTTTGCACACTTATCAGGCTCTGTGTTGTGGTCTTCCTAAATGCAGTTAGGAATGCAAAATACATACCTTATCTAAGGTAGGGCAGCAGCACAGAAAACAAGATTGGTGTGGTGGAGATCTTCCTGCTTCAATTTCTGCATTGAGACTATTCTGTGCCTGGCACAAAATGCCTGTACTGTTTAGCTGCTCGTCAGTCATGACATAACTGAACACTGCTAGCAGTCCAGCAACCATTGGAAGCAGATCTAAAGTGCCACGGTTGTGTTTTGACTGCTTGAACTTGAGTGATTTGCCTGTGTGCTGCTGAAGCTCTGGTGATGCTGCAAGGGTGAGGGGAGGTGGACTTGCTGGTACTAAGCCAGAGAAGCACTGGAAGATAAGCTTTCCTTAGCTACACAGAAGCCTAATTTCTTGTGTACTGGCAATGAGATTTCCACTGCCTGGACAGCCTTGAATTTGTTTAGAAAGGTTCTAGCAATCCTGCTGCCTTAAGACAAACCTCCTGAAATAACTCTTAAAAATCATGTGTAACTTTTAAAAGCGTAAATAACAAGCTGTCCATATTCTTGTTTAGTGTAACCGGATACATGATTAGGAAATAATTCTGAACTCTTCATGCAACAGTTGGCAGTGGCAGCATAAGACTGCAAAGTCCAATCCCTGTATTAGACTGCTAGCCTCAGTTACTAGGGATCGTTTGGTAGGCTTTCCATTTTGCCATTTCTCTGTTTAGGAGAGGTGGGAGAATGAGAATATGCTTGCTTTGGGGGTAAGACACCCCATGACACTATTCTAAAATTAGGCCCTGTCCTAGCTGCCTTCAACATTCATTTTGGAAGACATGCTATCTGGTTAGGAACTCCGTTGGTTCTTCAAGAAGCCATTGCAATTTTTGCTTGGTTTACAGTATATGGTTTTTTTAAAGAAGCAATTAAAAGAGAAGCAAGATTTGATTCTTGTGCAGAAAAAGCAGTCTTGAAGCACTTCTCCTGGTGAGGGAGGGCAAGTGATTAAGCACCCTGAGCCCACACATGATGCTATAATCTGACTGTGCAGCCTTGAGCCAAGTACTGTTCCTATGGACACCACAGGGAGGGAACAGAAGGGGAAGCCTAAAAAGCCAGGAAGAATGGGTTGTTGGCATATGCTTAATATGTGCGGAGAGTTATATGCAGTTTTATGAATCCCTGTTTTAACTGGCAGTTTATTTCCTTCAGAGTAGCATAGCCATCTCCAGGTAGCCTCTACATCAGCATCTTCATCTCAGTTTTTCTACTCCGCGGTTCAAACAGTGCAATCCCACTACCATGTGGTTCTCTGACAGGTAACCAGCCCTCTCAGTGCAAAGGGGACCTTTGTGATCAGCATTACACTTAGAGGTGTAAAATTTCAAAGCCTGTTTGAAGAAACAGCAAGGAGAAGGGCTGTGGCTCAATGGTTGAACATCTGCTTGGCATGTAGAATGTCCCTGGTTCAATCTTGAGCATCCCCAGTTAAAAGAATCCAGGCAGTTGGTGATGTGAAAGACCTCTCTGCTTGAGACCCTGGAGAGCAGCTGCCAGTCTGAGTTGGCAATACTGACCTTGATGGACCAATGGTCAGATTCAGTATAAGGCAGCTTCATGTGTGTTCAGATTTTGTAGGAAACTGAAATATATACAGTACTTTCCTTTCTAAACTTTTTTTGCTGTTTTAACATAAAATGCATTCTTTATAGCTTAACATATGCACTTGTACTAACTGATATTTATGATATTTTAACAGCATAAATGGTTTGGTTTCCTATAAAGAAAATTGCAGATTGACTTTGTGCAACTGAGAGCTGTAAAATGCTGCACTCTATGCCACTAGCATATGTTTCTTAATTCCTCATTGAAATTATCATTTAATGCTATACATTATTACATAATTTATTACATAAAAGTTTTCATGTTATACATTTTGAGTTAGTAAAACTTGTCTCTTAAAGCATTTAATTGATTTCAACAAATCTTTAGTCGTCCCCCAATTTTTTCACTTAAAAAATAAAGTCCATGGTGGTAGCAGGACTCGTTTTCCTCTATCTGCCTTTACCTCTTAATTATCCTGAAGGAAAAGTGTTTTCATCTGGTAGCAAAAATGAAGGAAATTAAAGCAATGGATATCAGTAATATGATGTCCATTAGAGAAGTCATACTTAAGAACAGGAACAAAAGCCCATATTTTGGATTGTACTTGGAATTTCCATTGGCTCAGGGAGGGCAGGCCATGCAGATTCTGCCCTCCCATGGCAGCCCAAAAATCCTCTTGAATGCTCCTGGGGATGGGGGACTCCCAGAAATTGCAGGGACGGATGGGTCATTTGGGAGGAGGTAGTTTTAGAGAGTAGCCATGTTGGTCTGCAGTAAAATAGTTAAATTTTAGTCCAGTAGCATCTTAGAGACCAAAAGAGTTCTAGGGTATAAGCTTTTGAGAGTCAAAGCTCCCTCAGTCAGACACCAGTGGAGTCGAACTGGAGATCTGAGTCCTTTTATCCTAGTGAGAAGGTGGGAGGGGTGTTGTAAATGATGCAAAGGTACAACCTACCGTATATACTCGAATATAAGCAGAGTTTTTTAGCCATGATTTTTGGCTTAAACTCACCTCGGCTTATACTCGGGTCAATATGGTAATTCGCCTGCCGTCCCTCTCCCAGCACTCTCCTGCCGGCCAGCTGATGGGCGGGTTGTCCCGCCTTCTCACCCCCCCACCTCACCCGGGCCGGTCCTCCCGCTTGCCAGCTGACCCTGCAGGGCCTCCTGCGCGCAGGGAGGGGGCCGCCTCCTCCTGCCTGCATGCCTGGAGCCCAGTCAGATAAGCCTGCGGGGGGGGGGGGAGGGGTGCATTTTCCCCCTTGGCTTATACGTGGGTGCCTAATTTTTCCCCATTTTGGGGGTGAAATTAGGCACCTCAGCTTATACTCGGTTCGGCTTATACCCGAGTATATACTGTATATTGTAATCAGCTTCATTAGAGCAGAGGGGAAATGCTTGGAGACAGAAAATTAGCATCTGTAATGAGATAAGAATCCTACATCCCTATTGAGCCCTGGGGGGTCCATTGTTCTGAACTTGGCTGTAGATAATGGATCATTTGGTGTGCTTAGGAGGGTGATTGGAGGCTTATAGATATGTTTAGCGATCAGTATGTTTTTCTGTTTAGGGTAGCTTTTATGCTTCCAGTGGTGTCTAGAAAGTGTATTTCTTGTGTGGATTGGTTCAGGGTCAGGTTGATGGTGGGGTGGAAGTTGTTGGAAGGCCTAGTAAAATTTTCTCCCATCCTAAACACACCAAATCCATTGTCTACAGCACTGGTTCCCAACCGGGGGTCCGTGGACCCCCAGGGGTCCGCGAGAACTAAATTAAGGTCCGTGAAACAAAGTTATAAATCCATAATAAATTAATATTTTCACTTAAAAGTTCTCTATTATAAAAATATATATTCAAATATTATTCTAAGTTTAATGTTTAACTAACAGTTATGATTAAAGTTTATTTTCAAATTCTTGGAATTTTTATTTTGAACTTTGGGGTCCCTGCACTGAACAAAAGTCCTAGTGGTCCCTGATCAAAAAAAGGTTAGGAACCACTGGTCTACAGCCATGCTCTATGCTACACCCATATCTGTTCCAATCCCTCAGACAGAAATTTTCACCTGCAGGATCTACTACAACAGACATTATTTGAATTACAGTGCCCATCTGATGAAGCGGATCAACAAAGCCAGAATGGTACCAAGGGATAACCTGCTACAAGATACTGGTGGTCACATACAGCTCTTAGCTCAAACCAGTTCAATGCATCATTAATGACCTACAACCTATGCTGAACAATGGTACTCCTCTGTCACAGGCATTGGGAGGCAAACCTTTTCTTGCCCACAGACAGCCATCTAACCTAAAACAGCTTCTCACATACAGCGGTACCCTTCCGAACATGGATATGGCCTCTGGGACCAGGACCTGCAACAAACCAAATGCCCGCTTGGTCCCCATACCCACCCTGACAACACAATAACTGGGCCTAACAAAATACCTGCCGTATTATCTCCGGTTCATTCATTTGTGCACCTTCCAAAGTTATATATGTCATCAAATGTCAGCAATGCCCTTCCATTCTCTACAGGTCAGTCCCTACGCAAAAGAATAAATGGACATTAATCCGACATTAAAAACTGCAACACTCAAAAACCAGTGGTAAAACATTTTAATCTTCCATTGCTGATCTCAAACAAAGAAATTTCAAAGGGAAATTACAATGTGAGATTATCGAATTTGAGTTAATCCACAAGGTCAGAACAATGGCAGTAGAACCTAGTGTCTGCAAAAATCAGTAGTAGGCTTGCAGGTTGTTGCAACTCCCTTCTCTGGCTCTTAAGAGCTCGTTCCTCTTCACTCCAAAGCCGCAGTTATTTTGGGCCATGCACACCTATATCTAAAGGGAGGTCCAGTGTGGCTGATGTGGACAAAGTAACTACAGTTGACAGAAAGATAAAGAGGTGATGGGGAGTTCGTTCCTTGCAACCGTCCACTATTTAGGAAAGTGTCTTTATATGCCACTTAATGGTATTGTGCTACTACTTAATCTATTAGTGGCAATTTGCATGTGAATTCAAGGCATTCCTGAATTTATGGTGTGTTGGAAAGCTTAACAAATATATTAAAATATCTTCAAAAGACATGTAATCTAAAGTTGATATGTATCTAATATTGATGAATGGCCTTCCTGTGCAGATAAAAATTCGGGGAAGCTAACTAGAAATAAGCTTCTGCAAACCTGGGTCAATTGCAATTTTTGCAGAAAAATACAAAAACTTGCATTAAAGGGGGTTAACCTTCCAAAAGTAACCTACCACATTCAGGATGCACAGATCTTCCGTATATGAAATTATTGATTAAAGCAGCAGGAACAGCTGGGGAGATGGGAATTTAGGGGATGAGATTTCTCCTGTCCATGAGTTCTCATGGGTCCCTTGCTTGTTCCTTATTAGCAGTTTTTTTAAAGCACCTCACATCAAAATTCAAATCAGCTGTGTTTTTCTATGTGGCCTTCATGATGTCATAGTCTAATGGGTAAGTTGCTGAAGGCTGAGACAGTAGTCATAACTAACTCCAAGCACTGTGGCCCTCTGTTCAGAAACTGGAATCATGGTTGTAAACTCAATCATGAGAATAGTAATTGAAGGCTTGAAGGCATGCCTGAAAATGCTCAGAAATAATTAGCCACTGACCAACCAAACCAACTGTGTCCCAATTCTGGTGTCATGTGGACCTATACAGTCTTAATGCGAGCAATTTCAAAACTGTATTTCTCAGTTAATTTAGCGTTATTCCTCCTCGCTATGTGATCTGTTTGAGCACCCCATTAACTGATTGTAGAGTGAGATCCAGCAGTCCGTCAGCAAAAGGTATCAAGAGTTGCAGACCTTTCCTGTGTTCCCCTTGCTCAGTAATCCTTTGGACTCCAGATAAGTTTACTCCCAGGGTTTGGGGTTCCATGTAGACTAATAGCCACGCAGGTCTGGAGATTGGAGTGAGCAGGGAATGGAATCTCCCTTTCTGCTGTCAGTGCAGCTCTGCTAAAGAAAGAGATATAGATGCAACCTTTTCTCCTTCTCACTGCAGTTTCCCAAACCACATGCCTGTTAATTCATATAGGCTTCCCATCTTGATAATAAACTTTTCTAGGGTCAGCAAGGACTGCTGGAGGGGACATAAGGAGGGTCTGCTATCTCTACATCTGGGGATCACTGGATCTAGCCCAAAACCTTTCCATTTGTAGGCCAGTCTCTTCAGGTGAGTGTGTTGTACTTGAAAAGACAAATGGGCCAATACCAGAGATTGCTCATTAACTGTGTGTCTAATGGACCGAAGAAGGATACAAATCCAATCTGAGTGTTACGCATACCTGGTACTCAGATCATGGATACTCCTCTGAGTCAACCCTGAATTTTGCTGACATCTTCTTTCCTGCCCCTGGGTTGTAAAAGCTAAACTGTTTGCTAAACATGGAACAGTGGGCTCATATTTCCATTATTGTGTTGAAGAGGAACTTGTATGTTCTGGTCACTGCAGGAATCAACATTGCTGGATGCACAGGAACCAATGTGATACTTAAAAAAAACAACGTTCAGTCTGAGCAGGACTAAAGTTGAGGTGGCTATTAGTCTGTCATAGAGAGCACTACAGATGACTAATGCTGGTATTTTTAACTTTAAGCAGTTAACAGGTACTGTGAAATAGTAAAATGGCTGTAGCGGGCCGGGCTTTAAAATTAAGATGCCCAAGGCTTGAGAGCCGGCATGGTGTAGCAATTAAGAGTGTGGACTCTTAATCTGGAGAACTGGGTTTGCTTCCCCACTCCTCCACATGAAGCCTGCCAGGTGACTTTGGGCCAGTCACAGTCCTCTCAGAACTCTCAGCCCATGTGGAGGCAGGCAGTGGCAAATCACCTCTGAACATCTCTTGCCTTGAAAAACCCTATGGGGTTACCATAAGTCAGCTGTGACTTGAGGATATGTGCGCGCACACACACACAAAAGGCTTGGCAACATAGCAATTGAGTTTCTTGTCGTGAGACAGAGTTACCTCCTACCCTGGCTTTTGCTTTTCTCTTTCTGTGGTATTTAGAATTATTGTCCTAGTTAGCTTCTTTGGGCTTGAAAAGCCATCATGAGAAATTCTACCAGTAATGATTTCAAACCTGAAAGGTTCATACTGTAATTGGACATGTAGTAAATACCCAGCTTGTGCAGTCCTATGTTTTGAAAATCAGTAACTTCTATCCTGCATCTCAACTTCTGATTTCTGTCTTTGTCCAGCAAGTGCCCTTGACCTGTTCATCAGGACTCCGTATTTGAACAATGACTTCTAGAAAGAAAGTGTTACTCAAAGTCATCATCCTCGGAGACTCGGGGTGAGTACTACCAGTACGGTGTTAGTAAAAATGGCTGGTGTAGTTGGCTCATAAGGATCACTTGAGATGCATTTAACTGAGAATACCGTAAGCCCCTCGGGAGCAGGAACCTGTGTCTTATACAGTAGTGCAATGAGCCATGCTGGTTCCCCGCTCCCCTCCCCTCTAACAGAGTTGAAATGTAAACTTTTACTGGACAAAGGTATCTAGGCCAGCAAATCTGCTTGCATTATATGAATGACCTCAAAATAGAAGAGGAGTTAGGAGATGAGACTATCTCTCAAGTTAGAGGAAACAATCTTCTACATCAGATTGGGACAGCATTTAGCTTCTAGGATGCTGTCAAACTACAAAACTAAATTACCAAGAAAAGAGAAATCTAAAACCATATTGTGGTAGAATTCTAGGACCATGCTTCTTATTTGCTGACCAAAAAGCTGTGGTTGCAGAATAATAGATGAAATGCAGGTGATGCCCACAAGTGCTAAACCTGCTGGTTAAGCATCCACTCTGCATGTACAACGGCTGAGTAAATTCAGGTTCTTCGATAACCCTACTGCCACACACTTCCAGAGCAATATTCACAAAGCCATGCTCTTCAAAGTTGTAGAATACTAAGTAGCTGCCTATTGCAAATGGGTTGTTACTCGTGCAGCAGTTCTGTTCTCAAGATGTGCTGGTGGAAAAAAAGTTCCGGACTTGGCTGCCAGGGCTGTAATCTGACTCTAGTTCTACCCTTAATAAACAAATCTTATGTCATTTAGTTCAGGCTCGGAATAGAATGCTCCAGAGTACATGTGACTCCTAGAATCTCTGGAGATCCTAGTTACCTCTGCAAAGAGATACTTGTAGCATGAATTCATTGTAGTTATGTGCTGAATATTGCTGATAGATGGGCCAGTTTAGACAGGGCTGGCTTCATTAGCAAATGGAGCGGCTTTGCTGTGCAATACAGTTAAATACTTTAAGGTCAAAGGCCTGTGCATGCCCGATGCAGTGCTCTCTCCAAGCAGTGGATGAGCAGCCACACAGTTTTTCAAGGGAAAAGCCCTTTGACCAGTTCTGCCTGATGATTTACCTTAGGGTAGCTTTGACCCTAATTCCCCCTCTGCTTTTGATGGATGAGTCAGTGGTTGATACTATCTTAACTTGAGCTCAGATTAACATTTAACCATGGTTAAGATGAAAAATGCTTCGAATCCTGAAACTTGGCTGCAGTATGTAGGCTTAGGCTAACAACATATTGTCTAAAAGCATGATCCAAGTGTGTATCTTCCACAGGGTGGGGAAGACATCTCTAATGAACCAGTATGTGAACAAGAAGTTCAGTAACCAGTACAAAGCTACAATAGGAGCAGACTTCCTCACAAAGGAAGTGATGGTGGATGATAGGCTAGTCACAATGCAGGTAAGGAGAAATACGTGCCTCTGGTTCTGCCCGTGTGGTCTGCAGGGCTCTGCGAGTTTTGACTGGCTTCAGTAGCCAGCCAGAACTAGTGCTTGCTAACATAGAACTTGAGTGCTGGGAACACTTCAGGACTTGGCCTGACAGGCTAGGGCTTGCCCTTCCCCTCACTTCAGCTTTGAGCTGAGGAGATTTAAGTGTTTGCCCCACAGCAGTGCTTTGCTTTGGAGGTACTCAGAATAATGATAGCTTCTCCAGGCTCCAGCGAACAGCAGTGGTACTTGCCAGTAACCTGCCTACAAGTGCATTGGCAGGAAAACTGAATGGAAAAGTCTAAGGTGATTTACAACATGCAAGACAGTTTGGGCTGATTGAGGACGTATAGTTTTTACAGTCTTGGATAGCGCAAATGAGATTCAATGTGAGCAAGTTTAAAGTGATGCATATTTGGGTAAAAAAAAATCCCAACTTCACATATGCACAGATGGGATCTGTACTGGCAGTGACAGACCAAGAAGGGGATCTTGGGTTGGTAGTGGATAGATGTCAACTCAGTGTGCAGCTGCTGTGAAAAAGACAAATTCCATGCTGGCCATAATTAGACAAGGAATAGAGAATGACACTGCTGCTGTCATACTGCCCTTGTACAAGTCTATGGTGAGACCACTCTTGGAATACTGTGTACAGTTCTGATCACTACACCTAAAAAAGGGTATTGTAGAGCTTGAAAAGGGTCAGAAGAGAGCAACCAAAATGATCAGGGGGCTAGAGCAACTGCCCTATGAGGAGCTGTTAAACGCTTAGGGCTATTAAGCTTGGAAAGAAGGTGGTTAAGGGGAGACATGATAGAGGTCTATAAAATTATGCATGGTATAGAGTGGACAAGGAGAAGCTTTTCTCTCTCATAATATTAGAACTCAGGGTCATCTGCTGAAGGGCATGATTCAAAACAGACCCAAGGAAGTATTTCTTCACAATACATAGTTAAATTGTGGAACTCCCTGCCCCAGGATGTGGTGAAGGCTGCCAACTTGGAAGGCTTTAAGAGGGGAGTGGACATGTTCATGGAGAATGGGGCTACTGTTCATGGCTACTAGTCAAAATGAATACTACTCATGATGCATACCTATTCTCTCTAGTATCAGAGGAGCATGTGTAGTATATTAGTATCAGAGGAGCTTGTCTATTATATTAGGTGCCATGGAACACAGGCAGGATGCTGCTGCAGTTGTCTTGTTTGTGGGCTTCCTAGAGGCACCTGGTTGGCCACTGTGTACAGACATCTAGTCTTGATGGGCCTTGGTCTGATCCAGCATGGCCTTTCTTATGTTCTTTCTAAATCCCTTAAAGCATTGGTATCACTTTGGAATACTGTATATTTTGGCTCAGCTTAGTAGCAGTACCAAATTTACTCTTGCCAGTACCCTATCTCCTGAGTTCTATGTGTGCTAGAGGATGGGCAGAAAGTGGGTTTTATACTGGACTTTAGAATGAGTAGAAACAGAGCCTGCCTTTCCTTCCTCAACTTGATCTGCCTTCTTCAGAGCTTGGCACAGAAGACTTCCACTTTCCCAGATTTCTCTAGATTTCATTGGGAATCTATTCTTCATCTCTAGAGGGTACAGTTGGCCCTGGCAAGCAGATTTGTAGACTCCTGGAGACTATAGTTTTAGTTTCAGCTATCATCAGTTCAGAGATAGACTACTTCATTGCATAGACTTGATATTCCCCTAAAATAGGAGTCTGATCCATGTCACTGTTCATACCTCTGGCAAATGTTGAAGTTGATATGTTCCCTGGCAACAAGACTGGATATGATCCCATCCCTAAATTGGTAATCTGTCCCTAAACCTATATGTTCTGATCTCTGCAGATATGGGATACAGCAGGACAGGAACGGTTTCAGTCTCTGGGAGTTGCCTTCTATAGAGGAGCAGACTGCTGCGTGCTGGTTTTCGATGTGACGGCCCCAAACACATTCAAAACTCTTGACAGCTGGCGAGATGAGTTCCTCATTCAAGCTAGTCCACGGGATCCGGAAAACTTTCCTTTCGTCGTGCTGGGAAACAAGATTGACCTAGAAAACAGACAAGTAAGATTTTCTGGCTTTCCACCGGAATCCTTTTGCTAAAGCAAATAATCTGAATCCACCATCGCTGGCTGGGTCTATATTATACAATGACACAATGTCTTTAGCGTGGGTGTCTGAACTCAAGAGTAGAAACTTTGAATCTGCAGTAATATTCTATTCAGGAGAATGGTTAAGCTATGCTTTAATCTTGGAAGTGAGCACTTAAATGTGCAAGGTTGCCTAAGAACTTGTGCAAGATACTAGGCTCCACAGTTTGAGTGGTAATGAATTCTCCTGCTGCTTGTTACCACATACAGATCGGTATTGGTTGGCATGTATAAACACTGAATTCCAGTCTGGTTCAGAGTGAGACGCTACTTAATGGATCCTGCCTCTGTTACAGGTTACTACAAAACGAGCACAGGCCTGGTGCTACAGCAAAAACAATATCCCTTACTTTGAAACCAGTGCCAAGGAGGCCATTAATGTGGAACAAGCTTTCCAGACAATTGCACGAAATGCACTTAAACAGGTATGACAGCGGCGCTATCCAGTGGCCTCTTGTGGCAGCCCACAGAGGTCTAAACAGGATTGTGCTGGGTGAAGGTGAGGTGTTGAGGCAGGGAGTAGTTTTGATGGGAGCGTGGCTGCCTCCGTACGTATTTGTTAGCCTGGTGTAGTATCAAAGCCCTCTTTGGCCAAAAATGCCACATGCCTGTCAGCAATGCTGATTCTATGATCTTAGGCAGATCATGAGAAGGGAGGGCGGGAAGGTTTGCATCAGTGTTCGGCTCTCGTGGCCCTTTCTTGCATGCCGATCGCCACTTTGGGGTCAGGAAGCAATTTTCCTCCAGGCCAGATTGGCCAGGGATCCTGGAGGGTTTTATTTTCCAACTTCTGGGTGTAGAGTAGGGGTCACTGGGGGTGTGTGTGTGTGGGGGGGGAGGTAGTTATGAATTTCCTGCATTGTGCAGGGGGTTGGACTAAATGACCCTGGTGGTCTTTTCCAACTCTGATTATTTGCCAAGTTAAAAAAGGGTTATTGTGGGCCCTACACACAATGGCAAGCTTCATTGTATTTTCAGAACTTGGAGAACTTTTTGTTGGGTCTTGAGTATGTGGCCCAGCTAGATGCACTGTGCACGGCCATGTTAATTCATCATTTTCCGGCATAACGGGAAGTGACAATTTGGCTGAGGCCTTTTATCCCGGAGAAGATCCCTGCTTCCTATAGACCTGATGCCTTGGCTTTTTGGAGGGAGGGTTATGGGGGCTTCAGAATGGCACCATGCATCTGTATCCTGTTGAACTTGGGCTGAACTGTCGTTGGTGATGGCTTCTTCTTGCTTGATAGGAAACCGAAGTGGAGCTTTACAACGAATTTCCCGAACCCATCAAACTAGACAAGAATGACCGAGCAAAGACCCCCGCAGAGGGCTGCAGCTGCTGAGGTGGGGCTGGAGGGGTTGAGCACAGTCCTTCACAAACGGATATCACACTTAGGCCTTCAAACACACAGCCCCTCTTTTCTGTGTAAAAAGAAAACGAGAGCTCCCACTTTCAGTGGCCAAAATCACCCCTCTACCATGAGCGACTTGTAAACCCATTCCTCTGTGCAACTCCCATCAATGTCCCTACATCCCAGTACATTATTTCATGGTAGCAAACCTTTCTTCTCTAGTTTAAAAAGGAAATTCTTATGTATGTTTGGAACTTAAGCTGCTTTCAGGTGTCCAATGGAAAGAAACTGTGTACAGATGATCTGTAACGATTTACCTTTAATTGTCTTGTGTTCCCCCCCCCTCCCCCGGTGAAGGCTGCAACTGGAAAGGCTGATTACCCATAGTCCATCGCAAACTCAGCACTCAGTCCAACTAGGTTGAGTTTTGTATGTATCTGTTAATGCTTGTTACTTTTAACTAATCAAATCTTTTTACAGTATCCACGTATTATGTAATGGCTTCTTTAGGAAAAATCTTATAGTACATGTTAATATATGCAACCAATTAAAATGTATAAATTAGTGTAAAATTCTTGAATTTCATGTTTAAGTACCGAAACACAGGTTTAGGAAATGGAACAGGACACTTGTGGAGTGCAGTGTGCTAGCAACACAAGTCCCGATAGAGGCAGTATTCTGTACAGTAGAAGCAAGAATTATGTAAACATTTTGATTGATTTAAGAGCCAAAAAGCTTCCTCAACTGGCAAAAAAATCCCTATTGTCTAGCTTCTTGTAGCTAAACCCTTCGGAGGATGATTTGCATAACCTTGCACTCTGGATTATTGGACTTCAGAATTAAATACAGCTTTCAGAACGATCATTGTGTGTGTTTGCCTTTTACCCCTTTCATTATTGGCTTTGCAGCTATAAAGAGGAATCCAAGACAAGATATTTGACTCTTGAAGGAAAAGCTCCATCTAGGTTGTAATGGTCATTCTGGCTAGACAGCTCAAACTTTTCCTTTCTCTTTCCCATCTATCTTACTGTTCTTTAATATAGAGTTTTCTGGAATGAAAAAACTTGGCAACTTTGTTCCTGCCCTCTTCTTTGTTCTTGCATTTGTAGCTTTCTTAAATGGAGTACTTCTCCTCTTTTCCAGAGGTCTACATTCTAGTACGTAGGCAGAGCTGTTCTGTAAAGAAACATGCCAATAAACTTAACAAGAACAAAACTACTTGCTCCCTGTTTCTATTTTCTGTCTCTTTAGGGTAGCTCCTGAGCTAACTTTAATCTGGTTTTGGTCCTTTGCTAGTGTTAACAATCCATTTCACATTAGTATGCCTTTGTATCTAGGACCACAGCTGTCTGTTGAACACCAGCAAATATTTGGAAAACTAGGGTAGGTATAAGTGCTATAGAATAATTACCTCGTTATTCTTAACAGCAGAGAATTCTCTCTCAAAACATATATTACAGTGAACAACTAATATATACCTCTTACTACAAAGACTAACAAGTACTAACACTTCTCATGATTATCACAAAACAGCATAACTGTTTCTTGTAGTTTCTGTATCACTAGATTGCGCTAACTGCATGTTGGAAAATTGTCCTGTGTCACAAACTCAACAGAGGCCACATAGCAGCTTCCACACCAGCAGAAATATACTTTCTTAAACCTTTTTCAAAATGTTTTGCTTACTTTGGAAGGTGAGGTTTAGCTATACTATGGTGGAACTGTTTGAACTATTAACTGCCAAATGCTGCCTGTTACAGAACATCTCAAAGACCTAATGTTCGTAATATACTTTGAAAAGCATCAAGGCTGGTGGCTTGAAAGTATACTCTTGTTCAGAACCCCTCAACAATAGCGCTGTTGATTTTTTAAGGCCCACTTAACGACTACAGGTTATTAAAAATGCAGACCATTTCTGCATATTCAGATCCCATCTTAAAGTGACCTTCAAGTCATTCCTGTCATTGTACGTGATCACAGTTAGCTCTGCACAGGTAATGCAAAGCCTGTATATCTAGGAAGTAACACTGTTAAGGCAAAAGTAAAATCCTGTCTCTGAGAAGAAAGCAGGAGACCCGCTGTACATTTTCTCAAAGGAACCTTTTTACTGCTTCTCAGCTAAAGGTGTAGCAACTCTGGACTTGGTTCTGGGTGTGGCTTGAGGCCTGGTGTGAGGTGTATGTGTTGCACTGATTGAGAGTATTGACCACAGTGAGAGTATTGACCACAGTTCAGCATTCATGTTAATGGAAAGTTGTCCCTAAAGTCCAAAGCAGTCACTTTTGATTACAGAAGAGGGAACTTTGCTAGTCAGAGGAAAGTTAAAAGGGAGAATTAAAGTCCAGTCACACCAAGCTGCTTGGGCACACCTTAAAACTACACTAATTGAGGCCCAGATAGCATGCACCCCTCAAATCAGGAAAGGTACTCCCCAAGTCTAAAACAATGCCCGTGTGGTTAATGACTCAAGTCAAGCAAGCCATAAAATGCAAAAAGACTTCTATTAAAAAGTGGAAGGTGAACAGACAGGAGCAAAGCAAATGTAAAGACAGTAAGGCAAGCAGAAGCAGCTTGAGGGGCAGATGCCCCAAACCATTAAGACAATCAACATTTGTTGAAATACATCAGGAGTAAGAAACCGGCTAGGGAGGTTGTTCGGCCTTTGGATGACAAAGGAATAAAAAAGATTGCTTAAGAAAGATGGGGAGATAGCACAGAAGCTGAATGAATTCTTTGTCTATGTTTTCACTGTGGAAAATGCACATACCAACACTAGAGCAGCTGTTTTTTGGGGAAAGGTGCCTAAAGAAATTATACAGGAAATAGAGTACAAAAGTATGTGGCTTAAAGAAATCAGTCAGAAGAAGTTCTAGGACCACTAAGCAAACTGAAATCTAGTAAGCCTGTAGGTCCAGATGCCATGCAGCCCAAGGTTCTTAAAGAATGCCAATGTGAAATGTTGATCTAGTAACTATATGCAACTTGTAGCTTAAATTGGCTTCTGTGCCAGATGACTGAAAATAGCAAACGTCACCCTTATTTTTTCAAAGGTGTCCAGAGGGGACCCAGGAAATCACAGGCTGGTTAGCCTAACATCTGTTCCAGGTAAATTAGTAGAAACTTCAAAAGAATTATTAAACACATCAAGAAGCAAAGCTTACCAAGAGAAAATCAGCATGGCTTCTGTAAAGGAAAGACCTGCCTGCCTGATGTTTTGGCATTCGTTGAGTAGGTTAATCAATGATCTGGTAGATGTAATGGGAGGGAAGGCAGCATGGTACAGCCAGATCTTGGAAGCTAAGCAGGGTCAGCCCTGGTTAGTATTTGGATGGGAGACCACCAAGGAATGCCAGGGTTGCTATGCAGAGGAAGGCACTGGCAAACCACCTCTGTTAGCCTCTTGCCTTGAAGACCCCATAAGGGGTCGCCATAAGTCGACTGCGACTTGACGGCACTTTACAATATATCTGGGAAGTACACGAAAACCACGGGGCACATAAACCAGGGATTCTGATGTCTGTACACTAATGTGCAGAGTATGGGAAACAAGCAGGAAGAACTCGAAGCCCTAATACAGGAAGGGGATTTTGACCTAATAGGCATTTCTGAAACTTGGTGGGATGTCACTCATGATTGGAATATTAAGATTGAGGGGTACAACTTGTTTAAAAGGGATAGATTGATAAGGGGGAGGAGTAGCACTGTATGTCAAAGATGTGTACACTTGTGAAGAAGTACATGAATGTGAGCATGGTAGTGCAGTCGAGACTCTATGGGTAAACATAAAAGGAATAAGAAATAATCGTGATATTCTCGGGGTCTGCTATCGACTGCCAAACCAGGCAGAGGACTTGGATGGGACACTCCTAGACCAGATCACAAAGTTCTCAAAGAGGCGGGACATGGTGGTCATGGGAGATTTTAATTACTTTAAATTTTAACAAACTTAAACTTATGCTAGGTAGAATCCCATGGTCAGAAACACTTAAGGAGAAGGGAGTTCAACAAGGGTGGGCATTTCTTAAAAATAAAATACTGAAGGCACAATCCCAAACCATTCCTATGAGAAGGAAAAATGGGAGGAGCCTAAAGAGGCCAGGGTGGCTCCATAAACAGCTTTTTAAAGAGTTGAGAAATAAAAAAGACTCATTTAGGAAGTGGAAGGAGGGCCTTATAACCAAAGAGGAATATAAGCAAATAACTAGTGCTTGTAGGGAAAGTGTTAGGAAAGCTAAAGCTCAGTATGAACTTAAGCTAGCGAGAGATGCTAAATGCAACAAAAAAGGGTTCTTTTCCTATGTACAGAGTAAGAGTAAGAACAAGGACAAGATAAGCCCATTGCGTGGACCGGAAAGTGAAATTGTAACAGGAGATGAAGAGAGGGCAGAACTCAATTCCTACTTTTCCTCAGTTTTTTCTCATGAGGGAAGTGGTGCTCAACATGGCATAAACGGAACATGTGATGAGGGAAGGGATTTGCAGCCTAGAATTGGTGTTGGGGTAGTGCACAAACACCTGGTTTGTTTAAATGAAACAAAATCCTCTGGGCCAGATGAATTGCACCCAAGGGTACTCAAAGAACTTGCAGATGTAATTTCGGAACCTCTGTCCATTATTTTTGAAAAGTCTTGGCAAACAGAAGATTGGAGGCGGGCAAATGTCCCCATCTTCAAGAAGGGGGAAAAGGAGGATCCAGGTAACTACCAACCCATCAGCTTGACTTCTATACCAGGAAAAGTTTTCGAACGAATCATCAAACAGTCAGTCCTTGAGCATTTAGAAAGGATGGATCTGATCACTAACAGCCAGCATGGGTTTCTCAAGAATAAGTCATGTCAGACTAATCTTACCTCCTTTTTTGAGAAAGTTACTACCTTGCTGGATCAGGGGAATGCTGTAGACATAGTTTATCTAGATTTCAGTAAGGCTTTTGATAAGGTTCCACATAGTAATCTAGTTGACAAATTGGGAAAATGTGGGTTAGATCCTATTATTGTTAGATGGATCTGCAACTGGTTGACAGATCGTACCCAAAGAATGCTAGTTAATGGTTCCTCGTCCACTTGGAGAGAAGTGACTAGTGGAGTTCCTCAGGGATCTGTGCTGGGCCCTGTGTTGTTCAACATCTTTATAAATGATTTGGATTAAGGAACAGAGGGGATGCTTATTAAATTTGCAGATGATACTAAATTGAGAGGGGTAGCAAATACTGTAGAAGACAGAGCCAAGATGCAGGATTATCTTGACAGGCTGGAGAAATGGGCTAGAACTAATAAAATGCACTTCAACAAAGACAAATGTAAAGTTCTGCATTTAGGTAGGAAAAATCAAATGCATAATTATAGGATGGGGGAGACTTGTTTGAGCAGTAGTGTGTGTGAAAAGGATCTTGGGGTCTTAGTAGACCAAACACTGAACATGAGTCAGCAGTGTGATGCTGTAACTAAAAAGGCAAATGCAGTCTTGGCCTTCATCAACAGAAGTATAGTGTCCAGATCACGCAAAGTGATGGTATCGCTTTCCTCTGCTCTGGTTAGACCTCAACTAGAGTGCTGTGTTCAGTTTTGGGCACCACAATTTAAGAAAGATGTAGACAAGCTGGAACGTGTCCAGAGAAGGGCAACAAAGATGGTGAGGGGTCTGGAGATCAAGTCCTGTGAGGAAAGGTTGAAGGAGCTGGGTATGTTTAGCCTGAAGAGGAGAAGACAGAGGGGATATGATAACCATGTTCAAGTACCTGAAGGGCTGTCATATAGAGGAGGGTGCCGAGTTGTTTTCTGTTGCTCAAGGTCGGACCAGAACCAATGGGTTGAAATTAAATCAAAAGAGTTTCCGTCTAGACATTAGGAAGAATTTTCTAACAGAGTGGTTCCTCAGTGGAACAGGCTTCCTCGGGAGGTGGTAAGCTCTCCTACCCTGGAGGTTTTTAAGAAGAGGTTAGATGGCCATCTGTCAGCAATGCTGATTCTGTGACCTTAGGCAGATGATGAAAGGGACGGCATCTTGGCCATCTTCTGGTCACTAGGGGTGTGGAGGGGGGAGGTAGTTGTGAATTTCCTGCATTGTGCAGGGGGTTGGACTTGATGGCCCTGGTGGTCCCTTCCAACTCTATGATTGTATGATTCTATACTTTCAAAAGTCTTTTGACAAGGAACCTCACCAAAGACCATGAGTACGCTTAGCAATCATGGGGCAAGACAACATATGCTCCTATGGATTAATAATTTGTTAAATGAAAAGCAGAAAGTAGGAATAACTGGGCAGTTCTTACAATTGAGCAAAGTGAGCAATGGGGCTCCCACAAAGATTGGTATTGGGACCGGTGCTATATAATTTGTTCATATATGGTTTGGAATTGGGTTGAGCAGTGTAGTAGCCAGTTTACAGGAGATACTGATTTTTCAGGATGGTGAAAACCAAGCTGGATCATGAAGAACTACATAAGGGTCTCTCTAAATTGAGTAAGTGGACAACAATGTGACAAATGAAGGCCAATCTGTGTAAGGTAATGCACATTGCTCTGACCTGGATGGCCCAGACTAGCCCAATCTTATCAGACCTTGGAAGCTTAGCAGGGTTGCTCTTGGCTAGTATTTGGATGAGAGACCATCAAGGAATTCCAGGGTCACTACGCAGAGGAAGGCAGTGACAAACACCTGTTAATCTCTTGCCTTGAAAACCCTATGAGGTTGTCATATATTGACTGCAACCTGATGGCACTTTACACTCACAAGGTACACTAGAACAAAAAATCCTAATTTTAAATACATGCTGATGGGGTCTGAACTGACTGGGACTGAGATTGAAAGAACTTTTGGAGGTGTTGTGGGAAGCTCAATTAAAATTATTTGGGAAGTGATTGAAAATAAAACCGCCAATATTGTAATATTGTCTAGAGCTATATTAGGGCCTCATATAGAATAAAGTTGTTGGTTGCTGTATCTCAAATAGAGTATTGCAGAGCTGGGGAAAGTACAGAAGAGGCCAACTGAGATGACAAAGGGGTTAACGTACCTTTCCTATCAGGAAAGGCTGGAGAACTGGAGACTTTTCAGTCTAGAAAAAAGGCAGCTAAGGGGAGACATGATAGAGGTTTATAAAATTATGCATGAGATAGAAAGTGTATATAGAGCTCCCCCCCCCTCCCTGTAATACTAGAACTAGGAGGCATCCAATGAAGTTGTTGGGAAGTACAACTTTACTCAACAAGTAATTACATTCTGGAATTTACTGCCAGTGGAGGTCGTGATGGCTATGAGCATAGATGGCTTTAAAAGAGGGTTGGACAGATTCATGGAGAAGAGGTCCATCAATGGCTACTAGTGGTGACTGAAGGGAGCTTCCATTTACAGAGGCAGCAGACCTCTGAATATAAGTGCTGGGATGCACCAGCATGTGAGGGCCTTGGTCTCTGACTTGCTTGGTTGGCCGGCGTGTGAAACAGTGTGCTAGACTAGATGGTCTGATCCAGCAGGCTCTACTTACGTTTTTATGACTGCCTTCTGGGAATTGAATTCTCTTCAGCCCGGCTTCAATTAACAAGAATGAAATGGTCTATGCTAGCAGAGTCTAGAAAGATCTTTTGTCATGGAAATGCTCTCAGGAGAACTTGAGGTACACTAGGACAAAGTTGTTATGTAACTGGCCTCTTACTGTAGGCGCTAGCTCATGATGAGTTCTGTGTATATGGTTAGCTTTGCTGGGTACTGAACATGTACCTGTGTTTGTGCATTAGTGCTGATGGGTGCTGATTTGGACCCATTTCCTATAAACCAGAACTCTTGCTGGCAAGGATTAGACATGGATGATCTACTGGGTAGTATTTTATATATCTGGCGTTGTCCCCTTTTTGAGGTCTGAGGTAGCCAGGCACTAAGCTATTCCTTATTACAGATGGTTCAACTAAACCTTTGACCAGGCCTGATTGTGGTCCTGAAACAAATACTCACTACCCGAACCTAATCCACCATGATCTGTTGTGCTGGTAAGTTTCGTACTGAGGATCCTTGACATGTACTTGGTCAGAGAGGGGTCATGAAGTAATGAATATGCAAACTTTACTATGTGCACAAAAAAAATTGTACAACTTAAAAATTACCTTCTATACAGGCTTAATATTCACTACAAATCACTGACTCATGTCTTTACTGCAGCACAAGAGACCACCCTTGAGCTGTGAGGAATGTATATGTTTTCCATGCTTTAAGCTAGTGATTACCAGGCACAGTAGGTTTTATGTTAAATGACAGCAAAAGAGCTTTAGCAGGGAAAAGCAGAATAACTTTTCTGAGGCCTTCAGCAGGAATTCTCCAAAACTAGTAATATATAATCAGATGCTTATTTCAGTCTTTCTTTTTTGTCATCAAGTCTCAGCTGACCTATGGCGACCCGTGGGGTTTTCAAGGCAAGGGACACTCAGAAGGGGTTTGCCATTGCCTGCCTCTGTGTAGCAGCCCTGCTATCCCTTGGCGGTCTCCCATCCAAATACTAACCAGGACCAACCCTGCTTAGCAGCCGAAAACTCATGAGATCAGGTTAGCCTAGGCCATCCAGGTCAGGGTGCTTATTTCAGTACAGCAAAATAATAGTTTCCTGATTAAACTAAAGGACCCACTTGAGAAACAGCCCTATTCAAAAACTGATCTATTGCCAAACCTCTCTGGCAACACCAATAAATTGGGGGCTGCTGACCCATCTTTAGATTTGGGGTTTGATGCCAGTTAAGCCCCAACAGTCACTTGGAAAGTGATATGTGGGCTGCTGAAAAAAATGGCTCCTGGACGTTTCCCTGCCACTATTTTAGAAAACCAGAACAGTATTACTGAGGCTGCTAATTGTGGAGGTGGCAATATAATCTTCATAATCTAATAGAACTGCTGTGGTAATCAGTCTTCGCTGATTAGCCACTTACTACTGTCAAACTATAGAGATTCCTGAAGGGGGACCAGTTGCACAGCAGTGATCCATATGAAAGACACCTCTTATAATCCTGTGCCTTTTTGCTTCACCACCTGGGTCACACCCCCTTCAGTAGTGACATCTCTGCAGGCAGTTGCAGGTTCCCCTGATCTAATCTCTATTTGTTATCCCTATTCCTCCAAGACAGGATACACAGGACCTCCTTGGAAAATCTGGTGCAATAGTTAAACCCTGCCATTTTTCCCCTTTGATATCAATAGATATTACAGACTTGTTACCAAATTCCAGTGAAATAAGATTTTCTAGGGGTGTTTGGTCAGAGCTGAGTCCCAGAGAACCTACCTACTTACAGTTTTCTAGAGTTATCTTCATACCCACTTGACCTTTGCATTATCTCTTTTGTATACATGAAAAGTTGACAAGTCTCCCAGAGGTAATCCTCAGTTACCGTGGAGGATTCCAGTACCATCCTTTAGCGGCAAAGTTGCTTGCCTTGAGGGAAGCTGGACATGAGAGGCTGGGTAAAGTATCCCCATATTCTTCAAGGGATGTAGATCTGTATAGCTTTGTCTGTAAAACAAACTGTTCCTCCCTACTCTTCCAGTAGATCCCACAATACCATATCAGAGGTAGAGAGAAGAGGTTTGGAGCGTTTTTGGACCTTACTATCCTGCTGTGGAAGGAAGCAAAAATCAGTACAGCAGAACTGCTTAGCAACAGCCACAGCCTACCACCTTTGGCTCATAGGTCAGCTAAATGGCCGTTGCCTGTATTCTTCCTGATCTCAAAAGCTACTGAGTCCAAACCTGCCAAGAAGCCTTGTGGCTTTTGTATGTGAAAGAGTTGGGAGTTTCCACCTGGTAAGGATTTCGGCATATGCAAAGTAGTGTGCAGAGCAGTGGAGATAGAAAGGTCAGTAGGTAGACAGCCTTCTGTATAGGAAAGAAAACAAATCAGTGAGTGAATGAATTACATAAAGTATATCAGAAGGGAAATAAATGGTAAGAAACAATCTCCTTCCATTTTGGTCCAGCTGAGAAAAAAAATCACAGCATTTTGTCCCCTATGGGGACAAGATGCTGTACTTCTTGGCAATTATTGATTCACTGGGGGTCAGATCAATGAGACAAATCGAATGAGTGTGCCATTATATACCATACAGGTCCACTTTCAAAACAACAATATGGATTGTATGTTCCATGGTCCCCCTGGAATGATAGAGGTTGAAAGTTAGGTTAGAAAACCTCAGGCCATTTTCCTTCAATATGCCATAATAGCTTGATTCTCTATACATCAATGCCTTAATGAACTGAGCAGTCAATACAAGCAAGCAAATGTAGTGGTGTTTTTCCTTCTTGTAAAGAAGGTTTAGTTTCCATGTGAAACATTCACAGGGCTAGAAGACAGAATGTTGTCACTTTATACCGGCTCCCTATATGAAGGGCTGGGGCTATGCTGTAATACCATGGAAATACAGAAAAGGTGCAGAATTCAGCTTCCTACGGATCTCCACTATCCTCTTTCAAAGCCAGGTTTCTAGTTCTTACAGTTGTAAAGCTGTCCTTGAAAGTGAGCAGGCAATATTTGCTGAAATACCAGGAGGACTGTGTCCGGTTAAGATTTGCTCCAGTGGGTGGGAGTGAGTGTCAATGCCCATCATAGCTGCCCTCTCCTAGATAAAGCAAAATAAATTATGCAAATAAAATATAATTTGCATAATCCACATAGGTTGAAGAACTGCTTTATCTCGGTGGTTGCAGAACTCTGCTTTATCTCGGTTTGGCATTTGGATTGCTGCAAGCAGAAATTTAACTCAGGGCATTTAGCTGTGTGTAATCTCAGCACAGCAACCACTGGTTTAAGAATAGAAAAGTACAGTGACCCTATACATTCTTTTGAGTTTCCTCTGCAGTATCATACCCCAAGTACAGGCTTTGTACTTTTTGTGTCCAGGGGATGTGCACACAGAAAATACAAAGCAAAAAGCTGTATTTCAAAGGCAACATTGCTGGGGAGAAACAGGAAGCATGAAGAAGCTTTCATATCCTGTTCCTTGAACTGCAAAGCAGCAACCAAGCACCGCTCACTGTATATAAATTATTTTTCTGTTTCCATCCATTAAATATATATTTCCTCAGCTCTCCTTTCTAAACATAACATGAGCCCTAAATTTCTCTATAGGAAGCCTACCTGGAAGATTTAATTGTGCCTTCGAGAGCAATGTGAAAGACAGATGATAATCCAAAGGCTCTGATGTAAATAGGTTGAATCACTCAACACCGAGCTGGTTTTTTGGCCTCTCACTGTATGCCCATCCATGTCTTTGTTGGGAGAGGACTGTGCATTATGTCACTACCACAAATCCGGGTGAAGGAGCACAGCTTCTTGAGTGATAGGTCACCCTTTCGTAAAAACCAAGCACTTGGGACTAGTTGCTGGTTATAGTCCTGTAAAAAACATGGAAAAATATGAAAAAAAATTATGTATCTCCCAACATTTTTAGGATAGCAGATGACTTGATGTATCAGTAGATTTCACTTGTAGAAACTAGTTCAGTGGATATTACCTGACCTAATGAGGAGTTCATCAGGCCAATAGCAAGCACCAGATCATTGAGGATAGCCTGGAAGCAGCCATACATTTAGCAATAAGGGATCTCTATTGTTGTTCGCTGGCCTGACCGTAGGGCAAGGTAGGATATATGTTTTAAAATAAATATATGGAGTGCAGCTCAGAGGGCTTGTCGAGATTGCAGAGCTACCAGTGGGGTGTTGGGGTGGTAGAGAAGGAGAACATGGATGAGAACGTACTTCTGCAATTTGTGCTATTCCAGAGGTTAAGAAAGGATGGACACCAGTGTGGGGGTGTCAGTTCAGGCTCTATGAACCAGCCCCATGGTAGTTAACGGCTAAAGTCCTAGACAAATGGGCCCTCCTGGATTTAAGGGGAAGTCTAAAAGATTCCCACTGTGGAAGAGATTAAGACTCTCGGACATTTTTCAAGGTTGCTGTTTTATCCCGCAACAAGGAAGAAATAGACCAGTTCCAGTTATATGGGTTTTTATTTTTATTAAAGCAGTGGAAGCCTTGCACAGCAGCAGGGGTAGAATGCACATTCACGTATGTGGTATGTGCTGGTGTGGCCCAGGTCTGGCCATGGGGCCTCTCTGCTTATCATCCTGGGGCTGGGTGGCATGCGACTCTTGACGAGAGCAGTTAAGGAAGGCACACAGTATGAAATGAAGGGAAAAGTCTGAAGAGCAGTGCAACGCTGACAACCGCTTGATGTTGCCTGGTCCTGCTCCAAGTGTGCCAGCCTATTTTTAATAAGTGAAACTTACTGGGTTATACAGAACTACAACATGCAAAAGAGCCCCATGGCGCAAAGTGGGAAGCTGCAGTACTGCAGTCAAAAGCTCTGCTCATCACCTGAGTTCGATCCCGACGGAAGTGACATCACCCCATGGGTCAGTAATGGCCCGGTGCTTGCACAGGGGACTACCTTTACCTTTACAAGATGCAAGGGACCCATTTTACCTGGGTCTCTTCCAGGCTCAAAAGAGTAAGTTCTCACTCCTTACAGGGCCTGTTAGAATTGTATTGCAACAATAGGTGATAGCAATAAGATCACCACAGAGACCTGAAGTATTACATCGCCAGACTCCCGGAATGTTTGTTTCTTAGGTGTGCTGCACAGCAAACTGCTTTTGAAATTCATGGGGGAGGAGCATTCATACGTAGTAGTTCGGGGTGGGGGGAGCCAGGAATCCAATTGGCCATATATATGCCTTGTGCCATGCCTGAAGGAGCTCTCTGAATCTCACTTCCCATCCTGTGTTAAGTGATAGACATATAATGCACATTATCAAGGTTTTATCTGCAAAGAACTGTCATTTGTTCTAAGTTCCATATTTACAGTCCTATATTCTGTGTGCAAGCCTAGTAGGTTTTTGTGTGTGATATCTCCAACAGAATGACTTAATTTGTACATTTATGAATACTTGTGTGAAGGGATAAAAGGTAGACATTGCATAGCTACAGACAGTTGCCATGATGATAAATCCTGAAGTGCTTAGCTACTCTATCAAGTGTTCTGCTGTTACTAACCATACATCCAGTTCTATGGAAGCTGTTTAAGTGCTGTTTTGCATGTTATGCTTTTAATTTGTGCAATGGTACAGGCCTATGTTATATGAGTAAACCAAATCTGAGTACCAGGGAACTTGGGTGGGGGGGGGGAGGAGTGACTTTAAACCTCATTGTCTAGCACTCATCTTGGGAATGTGGAAGGGAAAAATGCATGCCAGCGTGGTGTAGTGGTTAAGAGAGGCAGACTCTTAATCTGGAGAACCAGGTTTCATTCCCCACTCCTCCACATGAAGCCAGATGGGTGACCTTGGGCTAGTTACAGTTCTTTCAGAACTCTCTCAGTCCCACCTACCTCACAAGGTGCCTGTTGGGAGGGGGGAGGAAGGGAAGGAGACTGTAAACTGGCTTAATTCTCCCTAAAAGGTAGAGAAAGTTGGCATATAAAAACCAACTCTTCAGATCTGGAATCTGTGATGGATCCCAAAATCTATTACTTCAACATTGTGTAATCTGTCTCTCCCCACCACCATTATCTTTTTATTTTTTTTATTTTTTTTTCATAAATGTGAAAAAACAAAATATAACATAAAAACCCATCACCCCTCCAACCCCCTTTATATACCCCCAGTGCATGACTTCTGTTAAGAGTATTACCCAAATCCAAATTCTACATTACTTCCCCTATTACAGTACTCAAATATTATAACCTTTTCACAACAGTTCTAAAATCCTTCTTTGCATATTTAGCTAAATACACAAATGCCAAGCTCCATTTATTCCCAAATTCTTCCATATCCTTTCTGTGTATCCCCCACCATTATCAAGTTGGTAAAAAAACTGGAAATCTGTTGAAAAGGTATGCACTAACATGAGCAGCCACTCCTGCTCAATAACATGAAAAGCACCTTTTTGGCTCAGAAGAACAAGCCAGCAGGTATTTGGAAACTAACTCCAGAAACTAACTAGCAAGGGCCGCCAACAGCGATTGACTTTCTGCCCATGCAGGGACCTTACTAACCAGAGTGCACTTCTAAGCATATTCTCCTGCAGGCCGCTTCAGTAAGGCAATCAGAACATGACTGGCCTGAACCTGGGTGCGGATACTCAGGAGTGAGTCTCATCATCAGTAATGAGACTTACTCCCAGGTAGTGGTTACATGTAGTCCTAAAGGTTACACAAAAATGCACTGCAGAGGCAATGCGTGGTAAGCGGAGAAAAGCAGAGGTGTGCGGCAGGGTTGCAAGGGCTGGAATCGACGCCAGCCTTCGATGAGCCTCCTCGAGAGGACGGTAAATGATCCTTAAAAAAAAAAAAACCCAAGAAAGCACTTTTCTTGCCACACTTGTGGAAAGGTCATGAGCCTCCCTCCCCGAGCACTCCAGCGCCACCACGGGAGGCGAAGGCCGGATGGAGGCGGCAGATGCCATCGCCAAGGCTCCCCTTGCTTGCTGAAGAATTGGGCAGCGCTTTGGCTTCCTTCCCTGCGAAGAAGGGCTCGCTTCCCTCCCGCCTCCTTCTCATGCCGCCGCAGGCCGAGTGTGTCCCGCGGTTCTCTTGCTAGGCCATTTATTCATGGAAGGTTTTGCACTGGATCTGCCACTCTACACGTGCGCATTTCCCCCATCCGAATTCTCAAAACTCTGCCCGGGGGCTGATGGTTGAGTTTTTGAGAATATGCATGGGGGGAAAGTGCATCTAGAGAGCGGCAGATCCAAGGCAAAAGCGCCTGGGGGTGGGGGGTGGGGGTGGGATGCCATTTCACCCTCCTGGGTTTGGCAAATCGCGACGCCTCTCCAGCAACAGGGCGCGCGCGGCTAGAAAGGAGGTTCAACTGCGCCCCGAACGGGGGCGTGGAGGAAGGCCGGCAGGCAGGCTGAGCGCTACCCCGCGCGGCTATCAGCTCGCCAGCAGCTCTCCCGAGTGGATCCCGAGGCCCGCGCAGAGATCGAAGCCGCCCCGATCCGGGCGTGCCCGCGTTTCCAGCGAGGCATAACGCCGCTCGTTCGCCTCCCCCCCCCGCCAACCCATCGCGCCCCCCCTTCCGTTCAGAATCCTCCAGATCGCAGCGACTAAAGGGCGCCGCCCCCTCCCCAGGGGGCTCCGCAGAAAGGGGTGGGTGAGTGGGAGGATGAAGCCAGAGAGGGCGCCCACAGCGCCACACCCTTTTCTCCTCGGTTGCAACGTTCCTCGCTGATCTCAAAACCGGGGTAGCCCAAATCCGCCCTCCAAAATAATAGTACAGTATTCGTTTTCCCGCTAGATCCCAAGCGCAGGCGTCCTGCCCCATCTCCAAGCTAAGACTGAAACGATTAATTCACAAATAAATAAGACATACTGCGGCACAAGCCCCAAACTCCAAGCAATAAAGTGAGCAAAGACCCCAGCCCTTCCTCCCAGTCTCTCTCTCTCTCCCCCCCCTCGCCCCCGCTATTCGACCAGCCCCTCTTCACGTCTCAGTTAAATCCTCCAGTCCGTATATCTCGGGTTAGGGATCTCTTCGGGGGTCCCCAACACGGTCCAACCGAGGGCGAATCTTTTTCCTTTCCGCGTCAGTTTAAACCCGAGGGCAGAAGCGCCTCCATGGGGACTAGCCGAGACGCTGGCGGGAGGGCAGGCGGCCAAGTCCCCTGGCTCCAAATCGGGGGGCTCGCCCCTTGCGACGAGGGTGCCAAGCGCAGGCAAACCCTGCCCTCGGCGAGCCCCGCAGCCCCATGAGTCACAGCCCCTCCAGATCGGGCGGGGACCCCCCTGGAATCGGCTCTCCAGCTCCGTGCTGCTGCAGCCGACCACGTGAGGGCGTCCAGTGTGTTAGTTGCAACAAATTGACCCCGGGGTAGCGCCCCCCACAGGGAGCGCCGGCGCCCCACGACCGGCCAGCGGCCTACAGCCCCCTCTTGTCTTCCCCAGACGCCCGGCGGCAGGGTGCGGCGGCCCTTCCCGGGGGGCCCAGAGCCCCGTGGACAGGGCGCCCCCATCCTCGCCCTCTCCCCCGCATAGGGTGCGTCCTTAAAATCGCCTCGGGGGGACCCTTCCAGGCCCCGGGGAGGCGCGGCGGGTGGGCAGCTCGATCAGGCGCCGTCGGGAGCGGGGGGTGGCGCCGGTCCCCCGTCCCTAGGGCGTCCGGCGGCGGAGGGAGAGCCTGCCAAAGGGGCCCCCAAAAACACAACTTGGAGCCGGCCTCGTCGCTCCCTGTTGTTGTTCTCAACGTGGTCCGCACCCTGCCTATATAAGGCGCCGCGTCGGAGCCCGCCCAGGCAGATCGCGTTGCTGAGCCGGAGCGGAGCGGGCCGCGCTCGTCGACACCAAGCTGCCGATTGGGACCCAGCCTCTCCCGCAGGAGACCCCCTCGCCCTTCTGCTTGCAACATGTCGGTTGAGCTGGAAGAGGCCGACCTGCCCCTGGCCGAGGCGGAGGAAGCGCCCCTGGCCCCCGAGAAGAGGGGCGCGGCCAAGCGGGCCAGGGGAGGGGGCGCCGCCGCCGCCGCCTCGTCCCTCTCGCCCTCCAAGCGGAGGAAGAACAACAAGAAGAAGAACCAGCCGGGCAAGTACAGCCAGCTGGTGGTGGAGACGATCCGCAAGCTGGGCGAGCGCAACGGCTCCTCGCTGGCCAAGATCTACAACGAGGCCAAGAAGGTGGCCTGGTTCGACCAGCAGAACGGGCGCACCTACCTCAAGTACTCCATCAAGGCGCTGGTGCAGAACGACACCCTGCTGCAGGTGAAGGGCACCGGCGCCAACGGCTCCTTCAAGCTCAACAGGAAGAAGCTGGAGGGCGCCGGCGGCGAAGGGGGGCCCGGCCCCGCCGCCCACGCCAAGGCCCTCAAGAAGGTGGTCGCCGCCGCCGCCTCCTCCACCTCCCGCAAGGCCGACAAGAAGCCCGTCCCCAAGAGCAAGAAGCCCGAGAAGAAGTCGCACAAGAAAGGCGGCGGCGGCGGCGGGGCGGCCAAAAAGGACAAGGTGAAGAAGGCCAAGAAGGCGGCCAAGAAGAGCGCCGCCTCCCCCAGCGCCAAGAAGGTGAAGAAGTCCGCCAAGCCCAAGGCGCTGAAGGGCAGGAAGGCGTGAGGCCCCTGTCGGGAGAGGAGCCCCAGACCCCCCCACATACCCCACCCGCCGACCCCCACCCCCCCGGGGCTCCTCTGCCTCTGGGACCGCCGGACATTGACTTTGGCTCCGGGCGCAGAGCCGCCTTTGACCCTCCTCGCGTTTTGTTTCGCTGGCCCCGTTTTGCAGCCTTTATTGGGGGGGGGGGTTCTCCTCCCTCCCTCCTTCCCCACCGCCCTGCCGCCTCCCCGGGGGGGTTGTGTCTGAGAGGAGGGGGATAATCCCCTCGCCTGTTTTCCGGGCTTAGGGTCGGGCGCCGCTTTTGAAAAAACAGCCGCGAAAGAACCGTCTCTCCCCGCCCCCTTCCGATCTGGTTCCATGGGGGGTGCGGGGGAGCTATTTGGGACTGCGTGCGGACGTTTGAGCGAGGAGCGGCCCCCTCTTTGATGCAGCCCTGTCGCCATGGCGACGGTCCTTTCAGTGGCGCGGGGGAGGGCGGCTGAGTTTCCCCCCCCTTCGGATCGGCGCTTCCTCGGGGGTCTCCGACGTGCGGGCAACGTTGCATGTGTGGGGTACATGGGACCAAGTGGCCAGCCGCCCGCAGGGCTGGTTTTTGCCTCGGGCGGGGGGCGTCTTCGCTGCGGGGCGAGCGCCGTTGCCAGGCTCGGGTGGGGGGGCGGGTATGACGATTTGCCCCGTCTCCTGGAAGAAGATGTCGTGCTGCCCTTTCAGGTCTCGTCTTCAATTGCCTCCCCCCCCAGCCCCCGTGCGCGTGTGTATGTTTTTGGTTCAATAAATCGTTTTAAACATTTTTTTTTTTCACTTGATGGCTTCTCCTCGATGTGTTAATATGCAAGAGGGAAATGAAAACCGGGTGGGAGGAGGGAGGTTGCTGGGCAACGTAGGGCTCGCTCTGAAGAAGGAAAAGGCATTTATATACATGTATGTGTGTATATATATGTGTGTGTGTGTGTGTATGTATATATGCACACATATATATATACATACACACACGCAGAGAGAGATAAAAGCCGGGAGAGTAGGTGGTGATGGAGATCAAGAGGCGAAGCGGGGGGGGGAGGCAACTGCAGGGGGCGCTGTTGGCCCCAACGGGGGAATGCGGCTGTTCCCTGTCGCCTGCCGTAGCCAGAGTGGGCGTTTCACAGGGTGAGGGGAAGCTGTCGCTTCTATAGGGAGGGGCTGTGGCTCAGTGGTAGAGCATCTGCTTGGCATGCAGAAGGTCCCAGGTCCAATCCCCGGCATCTCCAGTTAAAGGGACTAGGCAGATAGGTGATGTGAAAGACCCCTGCCGGAGACCCCGGAGAGCCGCTGCCGGTCAGAGTACTGACTTTGATGGCCCAAGGGTCTGGTTCAGTACAAGGCAGCTCCATGTGTATCCCAAACATCGGCTCGCCTACGCTCTACGGTGAGGAAATGGGACGCTGCCAGGTCTCCACCCACACGCCCCCTTTCCCTTTAGAAAAAGTGGAGGCGCGTCCCACTGCGAGGCTGAGCTGCGGCTCAAGAACGCCTCAGCTAATTACCGGGGCCAGCATTTCCCCGCCCCCCGCCACGCAATGCTCGACTCTCTGAAGCTCCGCCTTTCGCGGGCAAGAAGAGCGCGCCTTAGCCCCGCCCCCTCCGCCCGAGGAGACAATACGTCATCGGTCGCCAGTGCGCAGGAGCGGGAAGGCGGACCCTGCCGGGATTTGTTGCTTTGGTCGGCTGCCTCCAGCGTCTGCGGGGGCGGGTGGAGGAAGGGCGGCTTCCCTGGCGACAGGTCCTGGTGTGCTTCCAGCATGGTGTCCTGAAGACGACGAACTCTTGAAAACTCATCCTCTTCCTTCCAGAACAACGTTTGTAATGGGCAAACGATTTTTTTTTTCAAGGGCAGCTGCCAATGGCAGGGGGCTTTTGGAGAGATTTGCTCTTTCTCTCGCACGATTTCAGTGGACCAAGATGGATAGCTTAGTTACGACGGGGGCTGAACTTTTACAGTCGAGCTTTGGAGGGAAAGAGGAAAAGCGGGGGGGGGGGAGCGGAAGAGAACCACGGCAAATTAACGGACACGAGGAAGCTAGTCATTGTGACGCTTAAGCGGGAGTAAATCCCAAGAAACGCAGTTGGATTTAGTGTAAAAAATGTGTGGGATTGTACTGTACACGTGAGTGTAAAGTATCTACAGTGACATCCACGCTAGCAGCAGTGAAAGAATGCAAAAGGACGAACTTACATAGACCAACACTGTGAGGGGGGGGTGAAACTGGCTTTTCCCACTCCGTAGGAAACAAAAGTGGGGAAGAAACCTCTGAAGGAAAAGAACAACGGATACAGAGTACCAGAAGTCTGATATTACTGTTAGGATTACAAAAATGCAAGGTTATATCATAATATATCCACAAGATCTTTCAACTTTGTTTTAAGATAAAGATTGAACCAGAAGACCTGTGAAAGGGACTAGAGTTCACAAAAGGTGGGGGTGGTGGGGAAACACAGGCATCACCAGAAATGCAAGAGGTAATAGCCATAAAGTCACATAGAACAGCAACTGATGTGCTAGCCCAAGGAAAATGTTTCCCACCTCTAAGGTATGGTCCTGGACAACTTACTTCCTTCAGACCAAAGGTGGAACCTTCTTCTGCAAACAGGTGGAAGCATGGCTGTGTTTGGGCTGGGGGGAGTGCAATTTTAGCCACCACATCCTACTGCAGCTGATTTTACCATTCTCTAGCTAACGGGCAGGAGGGCTTTTAAGAGTCCTCAGTTCTTAAATATTGTCATCTTTACTTTCTTATAGTCAGGATAAAGGTATGAAAATTAATCAAGTTCCACATGTAGCTAAGGTAGACTATAGACTATAGCAACCATCTACCAGACAGCCACTGTGGTACAGGTCCCCTTTTGTCACAAAACTTGCTCAGACTCAGATTTCATACCCTAGCCTAGCAGTCCATTACGGAATAAGCAGGGAGAGAGCACTTTGAGTAGTAACACCACTATTTTCTGTTACTGCTCTAGAGGTCAGTCACACTATTTAATGCCATTCAAGCTTGTGCAACACAGTCCTCACAGCAAGCAGGAACCTGTGCGAACGACAGAGTACAAGGAGCTTAAAATGGCTGCATAATACAACCTATGCTCCAAACCCATTAATAAAGACTTCTACTAAAGGCTAGCGCCCCCCCCCCCCCAATTTTACAACACAGGAGCAGTACAGCAGACTAGTACAAGACTGACAGCCCAACCCTATTTTTACTCAAAAGTAAATTTTACTATGTTCAAAGAACCTTGCGCTCTAAGAAGCATGCATAGGGTTGCAGTCTTTGTGGCACCTTAAAGGCTAACAAGTTGGCATAGGCTTTTCTGGACTAGAGACCCCTTTCTCAGAGGTATGTAGTGTTTGCTTAATACAAATCCACATTTTTGTATATTACGTACACATGGTCAGGAACAATGTGAGCAGGGTCAAACCTTCATGAAATACATAACCCTCCTAACCTGTATCTGTAAAGGATCTTTCTTAGGGCATACTCCTGACAAAATGGGCCCTGGAGTCCACAAAAATTAATGCTAGAAAAAGACCCTGAGTTTTTAAGTCACAAGACTCCTGTTTGTTTTTGCTGCAGACTAACAAGGTTATGCCTCAGACAGTACAATCGTAAATAGTTACTCATCAATGCAGAGTACAAACCACTGACTCACTCTTCATTGTAAATGGATTGTCCCAATAATTCTACCTACACAAATTTTAACAATGATCCAGCCACTTGCTAGGGTGTTTTTTTTTTTAGTTACAATAATATTCTTAATGAAGATAAAATCCTCCATTGAGGACAACACCCACTAGAGGTAGTGTAGATGAACACAAAGTCCATCATTTTTCATTTCCTTACCTATGGTTTACCATTGCATGCAAATTTCACTCTTAGATTATTATATCCCAACAAGATCCTCAGACAAGCAAAGCCACTATTCAGATGATTTAGCTCTTCACAAAAAACATCTTTAGGATAGACTGGCTTACCACATCCCTGCATTTTTTTATTTTATTTTCTACATACAGGATTCAATGGGTTTAGGGAAGGCAGCCTTTCAGCCAGGCAAAATTTCAGTCTAGTACATCCAGTGGGTAGGTTAGGCTGAAAGTAGTGGGCCCAATATCACCTAGCAAGCTGCATAATTTAATGGGGATTTGTACCCAAGTCTTTCAGATACTAAGTCAACACTAACTGCCACTATATGACACTGGCTCTCTAAAATAACCTTTTTAGAAGCTCACATTTGGATCCAAGGATGTCTTCATGCCCAAAAGGGGCATTTTCTTGTAATTAAAGTGTCCTTTCCAATATTAACAGTTTTGACCAGCAACTGATGCAACCAAGTTCCTGCCAATGTTCGCTGTTTGATATACAATTATTAAAAATAAAGAGAGAACCTGGTCTGAGAAAGGTCATGATAGTTACCACTATGGAAACTAAACGGAACCTTGGCTTACCTGTGAAGGTTCCTTCTACATTGAGGGAGGAGTACATCTTCATCAGCGGGTTTTGTCGTTCCTATGCTCAGGGAGGCAGGTTCCAAAAAACCTTTGCTTCCTGTCACATGTGCTAGGACTGCCCTCTGATATCCAGTTCGAGGACTTCCACAGCAGAATTTTTAAAAACAGAAAGACAGATGTGCACCCAAAAGAACAAGGAGCAGCCACTGCAAAAAACACAGCTTAAAACCAAGAATTAGTAACAAGTAGAATATGAAAATACTTTATTCTAATTCCCCTTATTTATTATTCCTATATATAACGTATTGTTTTCCCTTTTTTAATTCAGCTTTATCTGGACACTTTACATTCTTCATCTCGATCCATTCTTCACCCTGGACGGGCAAGATGTACTCCTCCCTCAGTGTAGAAGGAACCTTCACAGGTAAGCCAAGGTCCTGTTCTCCCACTGAGTTCGGAGTACATCTTCATCAGCGGAATCTTCAAAAGCTGACGTTCACTGGGAGGGAGTCTTCATTGATTATTTGATACAACATTGTGGAGGACTCTCCTGCCGAATGCCCCGTCGGATGATAGAATAGGCATTTATCTTGTAGTGTCTTATGAACGTAGAAGGGCTCGACCAGGTTGCAGCCTTACAGATTTCTTCCACGGATGCATGGCCATCAAATGCTGCTGAAGTAGCGGTGCTGTGGACTGAGTGAGAGGTAATTCCTAACGGCACTGGTATGTTGCTAAGTTGATAGCACAGCTGGATACACTGTTTGATGCACTTGCTGATAGCTGCCTTTGACATTTTGCAACCTTTATTGGGTGATGAAATCGAAACCAATAAAGACTCCGAGCTCCGGAAAGGTTTCGTCCTTCTCAAAAAGATGCGTAAAGCTCTTTTCATGTCCAGAGTGTGCCAGTTCTTCTCCTTTGGATGAGAAGGGGGAGGGCAAAAGGATAGAATATGGAGTTCCTGTTGTCTATGGAACACAGAATTTACCTTCAGGATAAAGGCCGGATCTGGACGTAGTACTACTTTATCCGTGTGGAAGACACAGAGCCTTTTTCTAGATGACAAAGCCGCCAGTTCCGACACCCTTCTAGCTGGTGTAACAGCCGTGAGGAAGAGAACTTTCATCCTAAGGTGACCCAGGGAAGCCTCCCGTAAGGGTTCAAATGGGTGTCGAGTCAGAGCCTGGAGTATCACGTGAAGTCTCCAAGTCGGAAATCTATTACTTGTTGGAGGAGAGATGGCCGAGGCTCCTTTCAAGAAAGTGACTTTGTGGGGATGCCTTGACGTTGGGTAGCCATCCAGTTGGGGAACAACCGTTGCGATCACCGTCACCTGTCGTTTGAGAGAAGATGCCTTCAGCCCTTGAGCTAATCCCTCCTGGAGAAAGTCAAGCAAGTTGCCAGTGGAAATGGTCACTGGATCAGTATGTTTTCTCCCGCACCCCAAAAACCCCAAAACAGAGATGACCTTCCATTCTATGCCTGGAAAAGCACCTCAGATAAGCAAGTGCTGACTTTTCAGACCCAACTATCAAGCGGGCAGCATGAAGTGCCTTTAACCTTGTAGCCGTGTAGTTATTTCAAAACAGCTGTAAGTGGCATGAAGTTTACCTCACATTACTGCATTAGGTCTTAAGGAATGCTTTTTATTTATTTAGATCCAGAGGAAAACCATGTGCTCAAGCCAATTATTGCTACAGACTGCTACAAGGTGACAGCAGTAAAACAAGAACTGACTCAAAATACAGTGGCTATTGGACAAAATACGGCCGCCATTTCTGCTCTGAAAGACAGCATTTCTTCTTTGACAGTCCGACAGGACAAGATGGAGGTCAAACTCCAGAAACATTCACAGGATAACAAAGATACCAGAAAAAGGGTTGGCACTTTGGAAATGTCAATGGAAGCAAGTCAAGAGAGAGAAGAAAAACATGATGACTATACTGCGATGCTGGAATTAAAAATAAAGGAAAGCTGCATTTGTATACGCGGCCTCAAAGAAAAATCTGAAGGGAAAGATTTAAAAAATTTCCTAAAGGTATTGCTGGTTGATTTTCTCCAGAAAGATGAAGCAATTGTGGAAGGAATGATTATAACAGCTTACAGGATTAACTGCTTATGCAACAAAAAATAATGTTCCAAGGGACTGTCTAATCCAACTTTTTTCTAGAAGCTACCGGGATCTGATCCTGAATAAACATTACTCAAATCCACTTACAGTAGAAGGTACACTGGTGAGGTTAATGAAAGAGATTCCTGGAAGACTACTTAGGAAAAGAAAGGATTTTTCAGAAATTGTGGAACGGCTGAGATTCAATGGGTTTCAACATAGATGGGAATTTCCACAAGGCATATCTTTTCTCTTCAAAACCAAAAGATTCAAGATCACAGACATGACCAAGGCTGATCAATTTCTAAGAAGATATGACAGAGATCTTCCTAAACTAGCACGTCGCCCATCCAAAGATCTTCCTGAAGAAGACAAGGCGGCAGAAGCAAGCGGAGGGCCAAAGTTACCAGAAACAACTGAGGAGGACTCACAGTCAGATGATGGCTGAACTATTAAAAATGATACTAAAAGCAGTAATGGGGGGCAGGAGGGGGGTTTGAGTTAAACAAGGGTTAATGACATGGGGTTAATTGAATGTTAATATGTTACAAGTATTGTCATGGAATGTTAATGGTTTGAATTCTCCCAACAAAAGGAAGAAGATATTTTACAATTTACAAAAATCTAAGGCTAATATTTTTTGTTTACAGGAAACTCATATTTTACCAAAGGATATTATAAGATTGGAACAATCAAAATTGGGTAAACTTTTTACCTCATGTAATGAAAAGAAAAAAAATTAATGGAATTGCTATGTATGTTCCTTTGATATTGGAACCTAAGATTATATATAAAGATAATGATGGGAGGATCCTGTTGATAGAAATTGTGAGTGGTTTTCAAAAGATATTGTTGGTGAGTATTTATGCTCCTAATACAAACCAAAAAATATTTTATAATAATTTGGCATCAATATTAGCTGAATATGCTAAAGAAAAAAAGATTTGGATGGGAGACTTTAATGGAGTGATGGAACCAAAGTTGGACAGATCCGCAAAAAAAAAAAAAAAGGAAATTGTGAGGGTAAATTACCTGGTATTTTTAATCATCTTATAGATCAATGGGAAATGTTTGATATATGGAGATTGGTAACAATAATAAAAAGGGATATACTTATTTTTCATCATGACATCTCACTCATTTAAGAATAGATATGTTATGGCTTTCTAAAGGAATTATAAACTTGTCTGAAAATCCGGAGATCCTACCCAAGATATTATCAGACCATAATGCTATTTCAATTAGAATTAAGATAGGCGACAAGAGAAATAAATCATGGTCTATAAATGAATTTTTATTAAATAAAAAAATAGTAGATAAATTAAAAATAGATATATAAAATTATTTTTTAGAGAATGTAGATAAAGAAGTTTCAGATGAAATAGTATGGGACGCTGGTAAAGCAGTATATAGAGGACTTTTGATTCAGCAAAATACAAGATGGTATAAAGAGAGGGAGGCACAAAAGAAGAAGATATTAGAAGGGAGATAGTTCTGGCCCTTGTCTAGGTTGTGGGACCTGGTCCATCACCTTAAGCTATCCTTCACTTGTCTCGGGACGGTGAGGCGTGGGTTCCTATTTTGTGTTATCTACAGTTGAAATGGCTTGAGAAACCATTGCAGGCACAATCCCTATGCATGCCACCATTTTTCCCTGCAGTCTGACTAAGGACGACAGGCCGGAGGATTTGGAAAGAATTACTGTCCTTGTCAACTTGACAATGGAGGAAATCTTGTCTGGCAGAAGGAAGACTGCATTCTGGTTCGTGCCTATGAACACCCCCAGGTGTTGGATGAACTGGGACGGAGAGAGGGTGCTCTTGATCCGGTTTACCAGGAAACCGTGGAGTTCTAGAGCCCGGAGGACAGTCTCCATGTGCTGTAAGGACAGTTGTTCTGAAGGAGCGCTTACCAGGATATCGTCTAAATATGGGAAGATGTGGATCCCTACCTCTCTCAGGTGAGCCACCAACATCACCAAGACCTTGGTAAAGACCCTCTGGGCCGATGAGAGACCAAACTGGAGGGCCCAAAACTGATAGTGATCAAGGTTGTAAGCAAAGCGGAGAAACTTTCGGTGCTTGGGGTAGATGGGGATGTGTAAATACGCTTCCGTCAGGTCTATCGATGTCAGAAACGCTTGAGGACGGAATGCCTCTATGATGGACCTGAGTGTCTCCATCCTGAAACGTTTGAACCGGATAAATTTGTTGACGTGCTTTAGATTTAGGATTGCGCGCCAATCCTTCGGAACGGTAAAGAAAACGGAGTATACCCCGGTGCACCGTTCTGTCTGGGGGACTGGTTCGATTGCCCTGATTTGAAGCAGGTGGTCTGTGGCTGCTTAATTACGGGCTATCTTGTCCGGTTTGGAAGAGGAGGGGGAGAGAAAGAAGCGGTTTGGGGGGATTTGTGTAGTTCTAGGCTGTATCCCTCATGAATAATCTTCTGCACCCAAGTTTTGGTGAAGGGAGTCCCAGGTATTGGCAAAAACCTGGAGTCTTCCCCCCACCGGACTGTCCCAGCAGTCATTGTTTCCTGGGTTTCTCACTAAATCTGTTGGACTTGTCCAAGTGCTGTTGTGGCTGGAATCCCTTGTTAAACCTGGGGCCGTTGCGAAAGGATCCCCTTTCAGAATTCCAGTTGTTCCTTCTGTTGTCTGCTCTGCCGCTTGCCAGGGTGTGAGAGGTTCGGAAGGGACGAAAGGAAGAAGTGTAAGAGGTCTTACCTTCTTTCCTTATGTATTTTGCCAGGGCCTTTTTCTTGTCTTTCGTCTCAACTAGTATGTCCTCTAATTTAGAGCCGAAGAGTCTATCACCCTCGATTGGGTATCCCAACAGGATGGATTTGTAACCGAAGTCAGCTGACCAGGACCGGAGCCAAAGTGCCCTCCTAGAAATAGAGGAAACTGCCAGTGCCCTGGCCGACATAGTCATGGAATCAAGAGTGGCGTCCGCCATAAAATTTACTGCTTTCAGAACTCTGTTAAGATCACTCAGAACCCTTTTATTGTCTTGTGGAGTCAGGTCAATTATTTTTCTGATCCACATGATGGATGCCCGAGCCACCAATGCTGCCGTAGCTGATGCTTGTATGGATACGGCCGAAGCCTCATGGGCCTTTTTGATAGCATAATCAGCTTTTCTATCTAGAGAGTCCCTGATGTTGCCAGCCCCATCCTCAGAAAGTAAGCCGGTGGATTGAAAAGTGACGACTAGTGCTTCAACTAAGGGAACCTGAAGGAGGTTAGAAGCTCAGGACTCTAGATTATACATTCTTCTAACAGCAGTGGGGAGCTGTCTGTTAGAGAGAGGCTTCTCCCATTCATTTTTGAGAAGGTCCTCAAAGTATTTAGGAAAAGGCACAGCCCGGGTTTGGGTCCTCAGTCTGGTGAAGAATTCCTTCATGCCCCTAAACGTAGCCTTACTTTATGAAGCCTCTGAGTCCTCATCCTCATGAAGATCTAAGGCTGCCAATACCTTGCTCAGGAACGCCTGATAATCTTCCCCGGCAAATAACCGGGATTGTTGTTCCTGATTTTGAGTCTCCTCCCCCTCGTCTTCTCCTGAGGAGAACTCGCCTTCTTCTCTATCGCTAGAAGAGGGAGAAGGGGACCTGTTCCTGCTGGAAGAGGACAATGGTGCCTGCCTTGCTGCCTTAGTTGGCCATGCATGGTGTGTGTTGCTGGAGCATTCCCCACGTTCTGACTCAGAGTGGATGGAAGCCCTGGAACCCGGGGATGAGGCTCTGGATCTTGTGACGTCCCCACAAGAATGGTCGCTAATCTGGGCAAACTCCTCTCTCAATGCCTGCCGCATTAAATGTATCAGACTTAAGTTGCCCTCCCCCCCTTGCGCAATTAAAAAATGAACATTTTCAACATTACCCAGGGTAGTCCCAGTCGCATGAACGCCAGAGGAGCCGGCATCACTGGGATCAAGTTCGCCCTCGTAACCTCTAGAGGCTGAACGGGGTGTTGCGCCAGCCATCTTGTCCGTGCACGTCTTTTTTGCGCCGTTTTGAACGTCTCCCAGCTGGAGGGTCCGTTTTTGTGCTGCTGCCTGCAAATCGGGCCGATTCGCCCGTTTTCCCCCTTTGCGGCTCTTGGACACCGCTAGGGAAACCTGTTGGGGGGGGGGGAGTCCTTCAACTTGCTCCTCGTCTCCTGACATTAATTCCTCTGAAGCCCTATCTTTACTCTCAGACATATTGTAAACGGGGGAGGGGGAGACAGAGGCAAAGACGAGGGAAAACAGTAGATACAAGAGGAAAAGGCTGCTGGGTGCACACAGACTAAGATTAGGACTAAGAAAAAACACAGAAATAAAGTTAGACAGGAATAATTATTGAAGTGCAAAGGCTAGGAAAGGAGGTTTGCTACAGAGCTAACCACAAATGCTGCTTCTTCCTCTAAGGCAGGAAGAGAACTGGATATCAGAGGGTGGTCCTAGCACATGTGACAGGAAGCAAAGGTTTTTTGGATCCTGCCTCCCTGAGCATAGGAACGACAAAACCCGCTGATGAAGATGTACTCCAAACTCAGTGGGAGAACAGGCTTCGGTTCTGGTCGGTCTTTGGAGGGAAGAGAAGAAGAGTTGGTTTGTATATGCCGACTCTACCACTTAAGGAAGAATCAAACCGGCTTACAATCCCCTTCCCCCTCCCCACTACAGACATCCTGTGAGGTGGGTGGGGCTGAGAGAGTGTGACTAGCCCAAGGTCACCCAGCAGGCTTCATGTGTAGGAGCAGGAAAACAAATCCAGTTCACCAGATTAGCCTCCGCTAGATCAGAGTCCACCGCTCTAAACCGCTACATCCCGCTGGCTCTCAAGAGGATGAGCATCATATACGGTGGGCTGAGTTTCCTGCAGAAAGTGTTTTTAAAACATTACAAAAATTAGTGGGAACCTTTGGAAGTTTTGCTTCCAAATGAATATGCATTCCAGTGAGCATGCCCTCCCTATCTCTCATTCGATACACTTTGAAGACAGTCCCTAACCTAAATCTGGATAGGGCTTCAAAATTGATCCTAAGCACAATCCACATACAAGGGTTTATAGGAATGTCCCAGGTTTCCTTGCACTTTTCTGACGTTTAAGTTCAGGAAAGGTTCACTTGTACAGAATTCTGTTCTTGAACTGGAAACTTTGCATCTGGGTCCTAGTTGTCAAGAGTGAGAAAGACGAAGCTGGGCACTTGGTTATTCGGGTCAGAGAACATTTGACTGCCAAGACCATTGCTGAAAATGGATTTCAGGCTTGATGCAGTTCTAGTTGTAATTTGTCTGCACTATGTAATTAAAAAAAAATTGGATGGAAAAGGGGAACTTTTACAAGCCTCTAATCTTTTGCCCTCCCCCCTTCCTCCCAGCAGAAATTCTACGATCACAGTGTATACATGTAAATTACACGTAAGTTTGTTTTCCCATGGATCAAACAACCCCAAGCAGGACATAAATGACATGTCGAAATGACATCAAGTTTATGTGCATTCAAGACTGAACCAGTTTAATAAGAATATTAGTTTTCCACTTTCTCCAGTATCACAAGTTCTGCATTTTCTAATAAATACAAAGCAATCTTTGATTTGACAAAACAAAAATACTGAATTTCAAAACAAAGACAGAAAAACACGAATACAGAAACTCAAGACTTTCCCACTTCTTAGCAGTTATTTGCATTTACACAGCCAGGCCCCTCCCCATAATGATGCAATCAGTGCTTTTTAAAAGAACCACACACTGGTCCAGTGCCAGAGGAATGAGATAGCTATTTAGGAACAAGGGGGGGGGGGGAGACTCAGACAAGGGCAGATCAAGGTTCTACTTCTCAGGTATCACTGAAAAGACAATACTCTACCAATGTAACATTTCTCCTGTTCTGCGACTGGCAGTGCAACCCTAAAGCAGAGTTACACCCATCTAAGCCCACTGACTTTGGTGTGCTTAGAAAGAGGCATCCCTGTTTAGGATTGCACTGCAGGTGAACAAACTGCTTTCATTTTCCAGTCATTAAAGAGGCTTCCAAGTTCTACTAGTCTAGTTATCATCAGCGGATCCAGAGCAAGACAATACTTCATCCACAGGTTTACAGCTCACTTGATAGGCTGAACACATGCAACTTGACAGCACATACACAGTTGCCCCATAAATATTACAAGTTCAGCCTAGGCGCTGCTGCATGCACATGGCTCTCTATCAACTCTTTCACCTAAGCAAGCAAGATTTGACTCCAGTATCATTTCTAGAAGACCACAGTCACTATGCGTCACAGGACCAGCGAGGCCAACTTCATGCTCATACATTACCCAGACACCTATTTAATAAACCACTACACTAACTAGATATTTTACTCTTATATAAATTACAGGGCTTTCAAGCCTAAAAACCCAACCCTAAAACATTAAACTGATGCCAAACTCGCGTGTCCATTTAAAAACTAGAAGTGAAATGCTGAAAAGAGAACACTGTCTATAGTTTAAAGTGCAAACTAGGATAAAAATACTAAACTCCAAACACCGCAGGAGGTGCTGTAACAGAATTTACGATCCAGCGGGAAAAGGGGTTAAACATTCTATAATCATTCCTGTTTCAAGGAAACAGTCAGCACCGTTGGCCTTGTCTAGGCTGAGAAGTGAGCCGTTATTCTAAAAATACTTTCATTTTAAATGATTTTAGTGCTACTGACGTCAAATGGTCCAAAATAGATCTAAATCCAAGTAATCTTGCTTTCCAGCTAAGCCGTTAAGCGCATTCAGAAAATCTGAACCCATCACTTCAAAGTTCAAGACATAAGATCATTTCCAGAGTTGAATGCAGTTTGAAAAGTGGTCGCCTGCTCACAGGGGCAACCCTCACCTCTGGTAAACGGGTGTTTACATTTTTTTAAAGAGTTCCCATTTGCTCAGAGGCAAGCGTGATGGACTAGTGCGCATGCACCACAGGAACTGAAGCACCCTTCAATTTCCTTACAAACCAGTGTCTCAGACTCAAGGCTCTTGACTATACAACAAATTTAAGATAGCAATAACAAAATCAAAAATTCAACAAGAGTGCACAAGTAGGAATGCAGTACAAATACAATGACACAATACTTCAGCATACAGCAAACAAGAAAAAAAAGCTCAGCGTCTGACACTATAACTTTCTCGAAAAGATATCTGTGTTTTTCACATTGTTTCCTGGCAGCCTCTCCCATTTATCCAACAGTCTGTGATCACATTAAATGAGGATGTGCAGCAACATCAGGTAAATAGATCCATCACCATCTTGAGCTCTGGGACAGAGCGGTTTTAAGAGATGAGGCTGAATATTCGTGCAAAATGACAAAACAACGAAGAGGTCACCCTTCCTCAGAGTCCACACTCCCACCCTTGTGAGGCACACAGACTCCCTATTGACATAAATCGTAGGCCAAGCGGAGTCCCTAGTCTTCCTATAGCAGGCTTGAAGCTTCTGAAGGGTGAGATGCTTTCCCTCTTCCAGTTAGTCCCATTTTCCAGTTCATCAAGGGGGGGGGGAGAACCCAAACAACCACAAACTGGTTCCTGATCCTGTTCTTCTTTCCCGTTCTCCCCCAACCCCTATAAACGGAACAGAATTTAAGGGGGCTGGGGGGGAGAAAAAACTTAATCACACAGATGCTGTAGATTAAGTAGGTTCAGAGCAGTAGATCTATAGGTAAATCGTATTTTTTTGGGGGGGGAGGAATCAATTTTTAGGGCCATGGGTGGCAGCCGGGCCTGGAGCCGGTGCCCTTTGTGCAGCACTGAAGATTAAGACTGCTCTTCCCGCACCCGTCCCCTAGGAAGGAAGGGGGCAGGAGTGGCAAGAGATGGCGCAAGAAGAGGGCTGGCCAGAGGAGGGGAAAGGAAGGCGAGGGACACTAGCACCAGGCAGGGAAGGGCGGGGGAGAGAGCAGAAAGGTGCACACGCAAGGCCTGGCGCCGGCTGCCCCGAAGCCACGGATGCGGAGAGGCGCTCTGCCCGGCGCCGGCTGCACCAGGTGTGGCAGAGCAAGGGAAGAAGCGTCCGGTGGCCGCAGCACCAGATTGATTCTGTGGATGGGGCGCAGGGGGGGCGAGTCGCCGATCCCGCCCGGCTCATTTCTTGGAGCTCTGGGTCTTCTTCGGCAGCAAAACGGCCTGGATGTTGGGCAGGACCCCGCCCTGGGCGATGGTCACCCCGCCCAGCAGCTTGTTGAGCTCCTCGTCGTTGCGGATGGCGAGCTGCAGGTGCCGGGGGATGATCCGGGTCTTCTTGTTGTCCCGCGCCGCGTTGCCGGCCAGCTCCAGGATCTCGGCCGAGAGGTACTCGAGGACGGCCGCCAGGTAGACAGGCGCTCCGGCGCCCACCCGCTCGGCGTAGTTGCCTTTCCGCAGGAGCCGGTGCACTCGCCCCACCGGGAACTGCAGGCCGGCCCGGGAGGAGCGCGATTTCGCTTTGGCGCGAGCTTTGCCTCCCGATTTCCCTCGGCCAGACATGGCGAGAAGACTGGAGGGAGGGCGGGCGGGAAGCGCTATAACCCGAGCTGGGGCGCTCGCTTGCAGAGAGACGCGGCCTTGCCTGCAGGAAGAGAGCAATAATAAAAATAAGGCAACGGTTGGAACAGGAGCGCGGGGCGACAGGACGTCAGGACGCAGCATGCAGACAATCTACGATGCTGACGCGCGTCCTACAGCAACTCCCCCACCCCCAACCCATTCTACTGACGCCAAAGCGCTGGAACGATCGGAGAAATCGGCTACAGCCGCTAACGAGCCCTCCGCCGGAGCCCCCCTGGAGCCTCACCGTCGGCCAGATTTGCAGCCTCCGCCGCGCGCGCCACCCGCCTCGCTAGACAACCGCAGCTGCAGTGACAATAACAAGCGCGAGCTGCTGGAGGATATAAATCCAAGCCCAGCCTGCCGACGGCTCGCCATTGGCGGGGACGAGAGCGAAGCCGGGCGGCTATTGGCGGGTATTCCGATCCCTGATTTGCATAGCAGCTCGCGTCGTCCATGTTCGGACTCGGATGAAGCTGGAAGGGCCACAGAGAGCGGGCTGGGCCGCCTGCAAAGAGAGCTGCTGGTGAAGCATATTAATGTGCAGCAGCAGCAGCTTTGGGAGACGCCGGGGGTCTTTGGCTCGGCGTGACAAAGGGATGCAAAGCTACAGGCTGAGTATTACTGAGGTGCAGCAGCCCTGTGCGGTCAGTCGCACCTCTGAACTGCAGACGGGAGAGGCAGCAGCTGATCTACGGTCACTGAGAGTTCACGGTAAAAGCCACATTTCAAGCAGGAACTTTACTTTTCACCCCTACCCAACAACAGATACATCGCCTGAGTAAACCGGGCCTGATTCTGTTACTTCCTCGGAGAAACCATCATCGTGTTGCTTTTAAAACTTTCTACCCAATCAGCCAGCAAGGTGCCCCTCAATCAGGGGCACAGGCTTTCTGGCTGCTGACAGAGCAAGGTCTGATTACATTAGAAAGGCCTACCCACTCCAGTTAAGTTTGCAAGACTTGTGAGGCAGGGCAGGGTAAATGTTGGCAGAAAAGACCACAGGGCTGGTACTGTTGTCCTTTTTAGTGGAAATTTCCAGCTGCAATGGAGCCCAGTTGGGCAGGGCAGAAACTAAACCCCTGGGGTCCTTGCAAATGTTGAAAGATTTGGCAAGACTTGTGATAGATACGTCGTTTCTTCCCTCAAGCCCTGAAGATGAGGTTATATGAAGTATTAAGTGCAGAATTCTCTCAGATAGGCCATTAAACAGACAGTGGAGGATGCATTTGTAGAGAATGTATCAAAAGCTGTAGGCTGTCCTGTCTAACTTTGACTTTGTTTCAACAAAACGTTAATGAGAAATTGAAATGCTTGCTGTATCTTCTTGTAATCCTCCTGCTGTACAAAAGCATAATGATTCTCTAGTCCTCAAGATTGTGTGATTGAGCGACATGAAATATGCCTGTGGACGTTTCAGCTTTGTACCAAACTGCTATCATCCCCCTCACCCGCTTGTATCCATACTTCTGAGGCAGTGGGAACCCAACTGAAAGATAGAAGATACAAATACGCCAGCGACTACATAGATATTATATTTGGCAGGGGGCGGGGGAGAAGAATTCTTCTTCTTGATGCAGACATTTAAGAGGCTATGTAGTTGGGACCAGCAATAATGGTTGTGCTTAACTTTCTCTTTGACAGAAATGGGAAAGTGGCAGAAAGAGATACTCCTCTATGGACTAATGTAATAAAGTACTCAGAAATTCCTGCCTGTAACAATCATCTGTTTCTCTGAGCAGTTATTTTAAAAGTTATAGAACTGTTTTGTTCTTCTGGCAGGTGAACTGGGTAGTATTTGCTTCAAACAGTCATTGCCTAAAGAGATGGAGTAGAGAACAGCTATTTTATCTAGAAAATAAATTACCTGGCAGGGAGAGAAACCACTTTCCTATCTTCTGTGGGAGACCTATAGTTGGCACTCCAGCTATCCAAGAACTATAAATCAGGGGCTTTTGTTCTGACAAAAGGCTGGAAGGGAATAAGAGATTTTTCCCTCTCCATGACAGATTCATGAGGAGACAACCAGAGAGGATGAGCAATTATGTAGTTGTGAGAACTTTGGCTCCATTCACTCTGTACTTATTTCCTGATTTAATGATAGAAGCCCTGTATCGTAGGGTTTATCAATTCATGCCTGAAGATATCATTGCCCCTTAAAACATTTTGGGAAAATCCTATCTAAAACTACTGCATAAATATAGGGAAAGCAATTCATATAGTATATACTGCAGTGCTGAGGCCTCATCTTGCATATATTGTTTCCTAGGGGAAGTACAGTATTATTCTTTCCCATTGCCATAGTCTTGGTATCCTAGAACTCACATGGGCCCACAGAGCTGCCTTAGACAGACAGCAGCTCTATGGGGTGTCAGGTTAGAGGTCTTTCACACCTTCTACCACCTGATCTTTCATCTGGAGATGCCAGAGGGGTGAACCTGGCATGTAAAAACCAACTCTTCATCCTACTTTGCGAGACATCGTTAGCAATCACAATGCTTCTAGGCTTTTGGTTTAATAACCAGAATTGCGTGCTAATATAATAGGCATGCTCCAAGAACATTATGTGCTGTGGAACATAGGCAGGATGCTGCTGCAGTCGTCTTGTTTGCAGGCTTCCTAGAAGCACCTGGTTGGCCACTGGGTGAACAGATTGCTGAACTTGATGGGCGTTGGTCTGATCCAGCATGGCTTTTCCTTTGTTTTTATGTATAACAGGGCAGCTAAACACTTTATTTTTTATAACCATAGTTGAAAAGGCAATTAAGGCTTTCCATAAGTTCTGTGTCTGGCGAAATTCTTGGCTCAAACTATCATATTTGATCAATTTTTCCTAAGATTATATATATAAAAAACTTAGAACAAATCCAATTTTCATTGTCATTCTTGAACACCAACCTCAGCAGGAAAACATTTCCCACAAAGCAGAGGTAGCATATATCCTACAAAAGGGAGTATTTTTCTTCATTGTAGAATTCAGAACTGTTCAGAATTCATTCTGCTTAAGTGTCTTCTTTGACAAGGAGACTGTAAAGTAGACTTCTGACGTAGACGTTTGCTCACACTCCTTCAGAATATGCTCTGCTAAAACTAGCAACCCAGAGAAATATTTGGTATTTCATCCCATGAGGTTAGTATTGAGAATAGTCTGTGGGCATAAAGCAGGACAAAACTTTCTTTCCATCATGTCAACAATGAAGCTTTTTACCACTGATCTTAAACTAGAATTGCCATAACGTGATTCATAGCTGCTGTCATTACACCTTAATGGAGTGGATTCCCCAAACATAATTGATCCTTAGAAAAAAATAAGAAAACGTTACAGGATACTAAATGGCTTCATAGAGACGATAACACTTAAACTAGTTTAAGAACCATATCTAGGTAACAGTTATTTATCATTTTGCAGCAGAAACTCTCCAACATCAAAAGAATTACAAAATCAGTGGAAAAAAATTCAAATGAGTACCAGGGCAAGAAACATGACATAGAGACTCCAATGCAAGAGCAGTACAGTACGTATAATCCACATCCCAACATGCCTAGAAGTTGGGACTTGCCATTTAATACTTTGTCTCCAGTGCATCAGTAAATAGCCAGGAAATCCCACACCATATTTCAAATGAGCAGAAACAGCCAGATTTAAATATCCTGGGCAGCAAGCACAAGGGTCAGGACTCATTTGTTGGGCCTGTTATCTACTTGGGAATTAAGTCCAAGGGCCCACAAGTTACTGGTCTTTGCATTGCTTTGCAGAAGGTTCTCCCTCTTCTTTTTCCATCCCCTGGTTCATTAAATTTATACTGGTTTTCCTGGCGGCTGCTTGGATGAACTGGCTGGACCATGTTGGTAAGCCATTGTCTTCCTCTTTCTTAGATTTGCTTTTTAACCAGTTCATCATCATTTTGCTGCTTGCACTGACCTTGGTCTCCTGGAAAACACAAAACAAATGGAGAAATAAATACTAAATTCAGAAGATTCAAAGGAATCAGCAGACAAATTCAGTGAACCTGTTAAAGTCATGTGGCTTCCAGAAGCATTTCAAACTTTTTAAAAATAAAGTGTATCTTATCAAGAAAAATAAACATGACATCCCCCCCACAACATAAATTATGCAGAGATGACCCTGAATCTCTGGAACGCATGCTGCGGAGAGGTCTACTGGAACCCTTGTTGTTACGTGACAGGCAAAGACTTTCACATTTTCTGGAGCTCTTGGTTGAACTCTGCTTAGTTACCCATTTCGTTCTTATTTGTTTTATTCTGCTGCTGATTTACTGATTTGTCGTGCAATGGGTTGATTTTAATATTGTGCGCTATTGTACTGTCAGTCACTGTGGACACAATTTTCTTATTGAAAATGGGACATAAACCTCTTTAATAGAAAAAATGGCTTTGATGCCTTCTTAAAATATTAAAAGGAATAGTTCTCTGTTTGAGGAAGGATGCTGCAATCCTTTCTGACCCTATCAGGGACTTTTCAAATAATCCAGGGTAGGTTTTACAAAGGCTGATAAAAAGGCACAATCTCTCTGGATACTAGGCAACCAGCTGGCCACGTTGAACAGAGATGCAAAACACACATGCATTCTGAACTTGCTGCCCCTTTTTCCATTAAAGCAAACAACGGAAACTGCTTCACAGGGCTTAAGGCAACGATTATAACATGAAGCGATCCGATGAAATATTAGAGAAAACTATTAAGAGTACTATCTCAGGCAAGTATGACTACCAGATCTTACCTTCTTGAGGTCCAGTTGAATGGGTATAATGCATTCTGGTGTATTGTTTCGAGAGTTGTTTACTACAGTTGAGACTGGGTGGAAGGCAAGATTCTCTATGGGGTGAATAAGCTTAAGCGCTTCCTGTGTGGGTATTTCTGCAAAGTCCAACCATTTTCCAACAGCCTCATCCCCATCCAGAATAGCTGGCATCCTAAATACGTGAAAAAGCAGATCTCAGTCATGGACAGAAATGCCCAAACTAAATCAGCATGCATTATGACTGAAAAACAGGAACAATCTAAGCCGCGGTCATAGCCAGATGGCTAAAAAATAAATTAAAAACCTGAGGATGATTTGTCGTGGAGAAGAGAGCAAGGGAATGGCAAGCTGTTGCTATTTGGAAGAACCTGCAATACACATTCACCAAGGTCACTTGGTTTCTCAGGGCCTGAGAGACAAGGCCACACCTTGGGCTTGGAGTAATTCTAAGGACTGCTGCCAGAGATAGCGCAAAGAGTAATTTATGGCAAGGCTAAGACTTGGCACCTGAAACAGGTCACTGATATTCTAGTGTTCCTCTCCAAGAGTGACTATTTGAAATAAGCAAAACAAACAAATAAGCATATTTGACCTCAGTGATCTGACCTTCCTTTGAAGCTATTTATTCAGGAAACACACACTTACAATCACACTACTACAGCAACATCTAAGGTAATGAGATGTTTGAGCCACATAACGTCTCATGTTACAATTTGCTCTACAACAAACCACAATCCAGTTGTTCTCCCTTGCCTTTGATGGATGGAGCTTACACTTTTAGAAGCTTCTACTGTGATGATGGTGTAGCTGTACAATGCTTCCCCTCCGTTAGGGGATTCCCAACAATCAAAAATACCAGCCATGGTGAGTAACCTCTGGCCCTTTGGATCTTCATCTTCTATATCTGATTTGTGGAACTGGAAAAAGAAGGGGCCACATTATTTAAAACATCACATATATAAGACAGATGCGTACTTCTGTCACTTGGGCATGCTAAACTTCCAGTGAGACCAAAGGATGAGGTAGTCACATTGCCATTAGTAGTGGCTACCAAGAATGGTGCCTTCTCATGGGAAGACAATCCTACAGAACCAGTGCCTGAGGTTTCAGCCACTTACTGGGAGTTTGTATCCTACCCATCTTTTAAGGAGGAGCTGAGAACAATGTTTTAGCTATCTGGATTAAGAACTGAAGGGTGGGGAGGGAGTCCTCTCCTCACTTCACAGCCTTCTATCCAAGCTGCTGCTGCAGCTAGTTTTCTGCAAGTAGGGTTGTGTCCCAGGCCCAACTGCACCTCTAGTTCACATTTTCCCAACAGCAGGTGATGAGGACAGGAATGGGGAACAAGTGGCGGCTGCATCCCTCCCATGCCTGTGCCTCTTAATCCCATCCCCACTCTGACAAGCATGTTGCTAATAAACCGATTCTCATGTCTCTCCCCCACCCCCGCAAAGGAGTAGTTGAGATGCTGAAGATCGACTGTGAGAAAATGATGGTTGATCTTGTTGATTTAGCAAGCACTTGTATGTTATTTTTGATAGCACTACATTCACTATACATCCAAACAGACATTTGTATATGTACAAGCTCCAATGCTTTCAACATTTGCTACATACACATACACCATCAATTTCCTATGAGTTTAAGAGGAAAATGTATAATGAATGAAAGGCAATAGTTGAGCAACTTAGCATTAAATATTAATGAACGATTGTTATACCGTTTCTTGCACAGTCTGGGGGAAGTAAATAAAATAGGGTTGCTTCTGTCCATTGCGTTGTTGCCATTCATAGTAGCCATTAGCCAGCACCACACAGCGCTTGCCTTTGACAAGAGGCCCCTTTGGAGGGAGGGAAAGAGAAAAAGAGAGCAGAGGAGGAAAAAAGATCAATCCATGCATGTGGCATAGTCAGATGTAACAAACATTTGAGGCAGGAGGGTTTTAATAGTATTATGTATGGATTACAAAAAGTGATTTTCAGAGCAATGGAGTTCACACTGGAGCTGTGCTGACAGATGGATATCCCGTTCCCCTTTAGTCTTCACTAAAATTATCTTACGACTAGTTATAGTTACTGTGTCTGTGTGCCAAAAGTGAAGTTCAATATAAGAGATACATGGTAGGCCAATTTATACTCTTAACACTGGCTAAGCGGCTCTGCCCTCACAAAACATCTGTGACCTGGATCTTCCATCTGGCTCTAGAGTCTGACAAGGCTGTGCACTCGAGACGTGATGGAGAGGTAAGAAAGGTTAAATGTCCAAAGTACTTCCTCAGGTTTTTTTTTTTAAGTCCCATGCTGGAGATGGCCTCTACACACATAAGGCTTCCTCGGGAGGTGGTAAGCTCTCCTTCCCTGGAGGTTTTTAAGCAGAGGCTAGATGGTAATCTGTCAGCAATGCTGAATCTATGACCTTAAGCAGATGATGAGAGGGAGGGCATCTCCTGGGCATGGAGTAGGGGTGACTGGGGGTGTGGGGGGGAGATAGTTGTGAATTTCCTGCATTGTGCAGGGGGTTGGACTAGATGACCCTGGTGGTCCCTTCCAACTCTATGATTCTAAATATGCTACTGGAGTTGAGACCGAGAACTAAGGCAGGGTGATTGTAAAACAAAGCCGTTGGAATAAACCTTTCAGTGAATGTTTATGAACTTCTACTTGTATATCATATTTCCAAAAGCCTTCCATGCAATCACTCTCATTTTTGTTTTCTCTAACCTGCGCAACAATCAAGCAGCAGGTTAGCTCAGGGCTGCTCTGTCGAGCGCAGCATGTGAAAAGCTATCACTCGCTGGGCTCTTCCCCTTCAGGAAGATCAAGATATTGGGCTCACAGCATGCAGTTCAGAAATATTTACATCTGATGAGCCAGGGCAACTGTGGCTAATACTGCTAGGGAACAACATTCAGTGTTTGTGTCTCACTTAGAAGGAACTGACAGCATTGCCAGAAGGGGATAAATATAAAAGTCTTGTTTCATGAGGGAGGCTACACAAAACTAACCTTGTACGAGAGCTTCTCCATCATGGTGTCACTTCGACAATTGGAAGTGTTGTACTGCATTTTGGATGGGTTGTCTTCCTTGAACCAGGCTGGAACAAGCCCCCAACGCATGGCTACAAGGACACGCTCAAAAGAACTAGAATCCTTTCATAATGTAAAAATAGAAAGATAAAACCTTGAGAAACACCGAGAGAGAGAGAGAGAGAGAGTGCACAGTCGCAGATATTGAATTGGGGAGGGGAACTGCATGTGCAACACATGTTTGTGCATGGTGCTTCCCATCCACCTAGAGAAATATGCACATGGCCACTAGTTGGGTTGGGGCAAAAGGATCTTCTACTTCTTATCTTTTCCTTTGGTCCATAGTGGAAGCTGCAGCAAGTTAGTCAATTCAATTACTGACTGCTAACAAAAACATTTTAAAAACCTGTTTTTATCTTTAAAAGAGACAACAGCATCCTCCTAGACTGAGTTATACGTTATAAGTCCACTGATTTCAGTGGACTTAGAAGGGTATGAACTCCACTTAAGATGGTACTGCAAGTTCTCTCTATGTTTATGATCTCTCTGCTAGTAACAGTTCACAAACAGGTTGCTCCAGTTCTAGACTGGAATGAGCATGACAGCAAAAGCTGCAGAAAGAACCAAAGATACAATGCTTGCAAATTTAACAAAAGTTATAGCCCAACAAGCCACAGCATAAGATAACGTACGAAACAATTGAAGATGACATTATAAAGAATGAAGTTGTAACCCGGTATTTTAGTTCTATTAAGTTGTTTCGTCTCTAGGCTACTCACAAGCCTGCAGCTACAGACTATACAGAATTAGCTAGTTTTGTTGTATGAGGTTACATGGAGTCCAACATCTTTCTAATTCCAGTACTGGAGGATTTTAAAATTGCTGTATAACCACTTCAAAGCTTACCGCCCATTACTGCTTTCATTTTTCTCAGTTGAAACAATTGAAACAGACTAGCGGGTTTCACTTCTGCTTTTTACCAGTTTCTAGTTAAATTCACTTTTAGTATTGCTGTGAATGGGTGGGTTTAGAAAGCTTGATTTATGGTTTTTAGTGTAACCAAACACAAATATCAGAAAAATCTTGCTGGTCTCAATTTTAACAGCACATAGACAGTTTACAACATCAGAAAATATGACACAAACTCTTAGTTTCTGATTTGACAACAAACCAATGTGTATTGTACTTTTGCTGCATGGTAAAATGCACTGAAACAAAATCAATGCATGATGGTTTCATAGCTTAGGTACTGGGCTGCAGAAAAAGGCTACACACCCCTTCCTCTTTGCCCTCCACACACTATTATTGAATGCAAACTTTCTTCTTCTGCCAGGAGAGAGCATGCTCTGTTGCTCTTGCCTAACCAATGAAGCACAGCAGCTGCCAGCTGGGGGTCCAGGAGTGTCAGGTGCAGCAGAGGGCAAGGAGTGGTGGGCAGACAAATTAATTTACCATTGTGTTTGCTTGGGGACAACTGCCATGCAGTAGAAAAATTGAATGACTGTTCAGCAGTACATATTAAATTTACAAAGAAAAAAAATAACAATTGATTAGCTATTATAGCATCTGAGTGAACTCCCATCTAGGGTGTCTAGGCAGGAAAAAGAAAGAGGAAGCAGTTTGCAAAATGTTATGCTTGAAAACATCATTATATGAGAGTGTTTATATTTGTACATGTGCACTGACTTGCAATGCAAGTATTTTAAAATGTAGCAACTTCTTTGCTACTAAAAGGGACATTACAAGCGTAGCTTCCAAGGTCCAAGGTTTTTAGCTCCTTGCAAGCTAAAAAACATAAGGGACTGCCCATACAGGTACACGAGTGTATTAACTCTGAAATGTTATTGCACATTCATTTTAAAAAAATGTATTACAAGAACCAAAGTAGAGACAGCAATATATTTAGAGTGATACTTCATTATTTTATTTTATTTGTATCCCCCTTTCCTGGAGGGCTGGCAGCTAACAACATGTAGTGTCTGTGTGTGTATAAATAAATAAAATTAACATTGTAATTTTCACCATGTAATTTTCCCACTCATGCTTCTGAAATATATGGGAAGCTCAGTTCTCAGGAATTCAGGAATATGCAGAATAAACAAAAAATTACTTGCGTGCTACACCGCATCATTCTGGTGTCAGCATCCACAGCTGCGGTGGTGCCTGTACAACAGCCACAGCTTTAGTTTTGACCCTTTCACCGGTGCTGTTGCCTGTACTAATTAATAACTTCTGAGGAAGACATGTCATTAGAGAAGGATCACCTGCACAACAAGTTGTACAGATCCATGCTGCTATTAAAAATCTCTTGATAGGAATTTTACATCTTTAATAATTGTACATCAAACCTGTATTTTACTACAAGAAAAAAAGACGGTTAATAGCAGTTTTGGAATCAAGTTCTCTGTTGAATCACAGGGCACTAAAGCACCCCTTGGAAGTAGGAACATTTCCATTCCCTAGTACAGTGTTTGTCAAATGAACAACCATAACAGATATCCTTATTTCAGAACTCTAAAACTCCACTGAAGTCCACAGATCACTCATAATTCCTCTGAACTGGAAAATTCTTATGCAGTCGTAGCTAAAAGAAAGATCTATAAATGTCATATGCCATAAGTCTGATTCTAACACACTATTTTTTTTTTAAAAAATACATTAATACACATTCAATGCAATTTAGGGGTTCACCTTCTCAAAGTGTTGTAGGGAGAGAAGCACAGGATTGTTAGACTGCGGACACTTATTGTAGGATGGACTATATTTGTCAGCATCTTTCCATTCAGGGTGTCTCCTCCTGCCCTGTTTATCAAGGTATGCACAGGCCCGACGGATGCCATCTGCTCCCAGACAAACTGCTGTGCGACCACACATTTTTCACCAGCGACCTACAGAAATCAGGTGTACTCAGTCAGTGGTACCCCAGTTCCAGAATGCGCACCCACATAAGTTATGTTGCTTTCTATTGAACATCCCATACACAGAGTTCTGGCTACAAACTTTAAAGTAATGCCCTTCCTACTCTGTTCCAGAATTTTCCTTAGACCCAGATTCTCCTTGAAGGTGGAATTTTGATTTTGGTTAAACATAAAAGGCATCAAAAAAGATCCTCATACGTTTTCAGGGAAGATGTTGCAAATAAGCTGCTTGTAGATCAGCTTTAACTCAGTAAAATGAATGAGAGCACACCTTCACAGAACCGTCCTTTGCGAAAAGAAACTGCTTTAATACATGTTCATCATGGAAAATGCCTCTGCTTAGAGCTAAATATAATTTACGGAACAGAAATTCTTGGGCCACTGACTCAAAATTGGCAGGAAGTTATTCTGAAAAGCCACAATACCGCTAAACTGGTAGGGTTGCCAGCTTCAGGTTGGGAACTACCTGGAGTTTTGCGGGGGTGGAGCCTGAGGAGGGCAGGATTTGGAGAGGGGAGAGACTTCAATGCCGTAGAGTCCAATGGTCAATGCAGCCATTTTCTCCAGGGGAACGAACTTCTGTCACCTGGAGATCAGTTGTAATAGCGGGAGATCTCCAGCCATCCCCTGGACATTAGGAAATAAACAGCACACAAGCTCAATATATCCCAATATTCTTATAATTATTTTACAAATTTCTTCATACAGTGAAAATTTTCACTTAAGTATGCTTTATAAATATGTATATAAACACACGATTTCTCAAGCTTTGATGATGCCAATAAAGAAAAGGAGACCGTGATATGAAGATCCAAAAGCGAGTTGGTAAGTATGAGTTCAAAGTGAAAATTTACACTGTATGAAGAAATTTGTTAAATAATTAGAAGAGTATTGGGATATATTGAGCTTTTGTGCTGTTTCTTTCCTAACTACTTGTATTACAGCACCTTTGGTTTTTTGTGTTGGTTTTTTGGTCATCCCCTGGAGGTTGGCAACACATTCCAAGCCTCATCAGCGGCGCAGTATGGCGATCGGTGGTCTCGTCGCTCACAAGTCAAGCACCTGAGGACAAAGGGGGGGGAAGAGGGGGCTTCCTTGGCTGGGGAGGGTTAAAAGGGGGCCTCTCCGGCCTTTGCTGAAGGGGAGGGGCGAGGCGAGTGGCTGAAGCGACCGTCTGCGGCCAGGGAAAACGGAGTTCCCTCACAGGCGCCTATCCACGTTGACTAACCAGCCCGCTCAAAGCCGTTCCCGCAGCCCCGCCTGGCCTTTTCCCGCTGCAGCTCCACCACTCCCTCCACCCGCGGGTCTGCAACACGGCGGAGGCGGGAGGAGAAGAGGCCGCCGGCTGCTCAGGGCCGTGTGGAGACGCGGCGCCCTTACCTCGCGGCCTTCCAGGGCTTCGCGCCGCGCGCCTCCCCTGAGCGCCGCTCCGGCCCGGTGACGTCACCTGGGACTGGCGGTTCCTCCTCCCCCCCCCCCTCCGGGCTCCCGGCCGCGCGCCGCCTCAGAGTCGGCGGTTGCGCCGCTCCGTCTGGCGTTCCGGCGGGAAGTGGGCGGCGCCCTTTTTGCGTGGAGGGTTGAGGACAGGGCTGCCAGCTCTGGGTTGAGACATACGGTACCTGGAGCTTTGGGGGGTGGAGCCTGAAGAGGGCGTGGTTTGGGGAGGGGAGGGACTTCACACAACGCATAGTTAAATTGTGGAACTCCCTGCCCCAGGGTGTGGTGATGGCTGCCAGCTTGGAGGGCTTTAAGAGGGGACATATTCATGGAGGAGAGGGGTATTCATGGCTATTAGTTAGAATGGAGACTGGTCATGCTGCATACCTGTTCTCTCTAGTATCAGAGGAGCATGCCTATTATTTTGGGTGCGTTGGAACACAGGCAGGATGGTGCTGCTGCAGTCGTCTTGTTAGTGGCTTCCTAGAGGCACCTGGTTGGCCACGGTGTGAACAGACTGCTGGGCTTGATGGGCCTTGGTCTGATCCAGCAGGGCCTTTCTTATGTTCAATGCCATAGAGTCCAATTGCCAAAGTGGCCATTTCCTCCAGGGGAACGGATCTCTGTTGGCTGGAGATCAGTTGTAATAGCGGGAGATCTCCAGCCAGCACCTGGAGACTGGCAACCCTAGTTGAGGAACAGAATTGCTCCTCCTGCTTAAGCAGCTGCGCTGCTGCGACTGCTTCCAGGGCTCAAGACCCTGTACAGTGTTGCACTGCACCTGAAGTATAACACAGCCTTTGAGCATGTGCAGAGATTTTTTTTCTGTTCCATTGAACCGATTAGTAATCTGCCGTTGTCTTTAAACATCATACAGAATTACATGGTTAGGGTTGCCAACTGCCAGGTAGTAGCAGGAGATCTGCGAATTCAACTGATCTCCAGCTGATAAGAGATCAGATCACCTGGAGAAAATGGCCACTTTGGCAATTGGACTGTATGGAACTGAAGTCCCTCCCCTCCCCAAACCCCACCCTCCTCAGGCTCCACCCCAAAAACATCCCGCCGGTGGCGGAGAGGGACCTGGCAACCCTATGGTAGAACTCTGGTTTGGCGTAGGGTGTAATTTTCAATAATCTTTGCAGCCAGTTAACCAGAAAGCAATACTAACACCTTTCTGCCTGATATGCTAGTTTTCTACAGGGGAGGAAATTTTTTGAGGAGTAGTCAAAACTATTATTTCTGAAGTGCAGTTTGCATGTCTAGCACCTCTTCAGTATTAATTTGTAGAATAGCTTCAGTTCAGCATAGTGTAGTGGTTAAGAGCAGTGGTTTGGAGCGGTGGTCTCTGGAGAACCGGGTTTGATTCCCCACTCCTCCACATGAAGTCAGCTGGGTGACCTTGGGCTAGTCTCAGCTCTCTCAGCCCCACCTACCTCACAGGGTGCCTGTTGTGGGGAGAGGAAGGGAAGGTGATTGTAAGCCTGTTTGATTCTTTCTTAAGAAAGTCGGCATGTAAAAACCAGCTCGTGGGCATCTCATATTCCTTTTTATCTTTATTTTAAGCAGAGGCTAGATGGCCATCTGTCAGCAATGCTGATTCTATGACCTTAGGCAGTTCATGAGAGGGAGGGCATCTTGGCCATCTGGGCATGGAGTAGGGGTTGCTGGGGTGTGTGGGGGGGAGGTAGGAAAATTCCTGCATTGTGCAGGGGGTTGAACTAGATGACCCTGGTGGTCCCTTCCAACTCTATGATTCTATGATCTACCCCCTCATACTATTGCCTCTTTAACTCCTCTTGGCGGCTCCCATGTTCTCTCCTTTCCAGGCTTCCTTCTGTTCTTCCCACCAACCAACCTACCTTTCATATGCCCCCATCTTCGGCTTTATTTACTTCATTTATACCCCAACCTTTTCCCCAAGGGGGACCCAAATCAGCTTGCACTGTTCTCCTCGCCTCCATTTTATCTTCACAATAACCCTGTGAGGTAGATTAGGTTTAGAGACGGTGTCTGGCCCAAGGCCACTCAGCAAGCTTTCACTGTACCCAAATCATAGTCTAACTACTATGACTCTCCGTTTCCCCTCCTTCCCTCCCCCTGGCAGCTTCTCCCACTCCAGTGAAACTGAAAAGTTGTGCAGGAGCGAGTCACTCAGATAAAGTTGTGTGGTAGCCACCAGTGGGGCTGGCCAAATTGTACAATTTGGTGATGGCTGCCTGGCTGCCACTGGGCATGGCATTAGTTCATCTGGTAGCCACTGCTGAGCCTGGGTGAACCACACAAGTCACATGCAGTTATTTGCTAATTTGTAAGTTTTTTCACTGCCTTCAAGATCGACACGATTTACTTTTAACATAAAATTAATTTTAATTGGGTTAAAGGAAGCATCAACTGAAAAATCTCTCACTGGTCTCTCCTAATGCCGATACTTATTTCAATCTTCTGACATAGACTTTGACAATCCTGCTTTGCCTTGAACTTCTGAACCAGGCTTGAAAATAACAGTGAGTGAACTAGCTGCTGTGAGATGATCTTTCCAAAGTTTTGTTTATAGACCACCTGCTCTTCTCTCCCCACACACTCCTAGTCCTGATGCCATTAAGACAGCTGGCAGTTAGCCACCACACCTGGCACTTAATGTGACCATATTTTCCACCTGGATTTTGTCCTTCTATTGTACAGCCTCCTTGAGCTTCAGCACAAAATGTTAAGGGGTAAACACACAAGGCTGGCAAACACGTCAGTAATATGCAAGAGAGATACAATCAAACTGACCAGTCCAGAAAATCTCATTATCATGTGAAAATAGACCTCAGCAACAGTTATAAAAGCAGATGGTAGACGGGTAGATAAACCCAGAGAACTGCACATTATTGCAATCTTGTTGAGGAAGGGAAACCCATATGTTTTAATGCTGAACATATATGGGAATTGACTGACAGTTTTTAGGTCTGTTTCACCCATTACATTTTTAAGTATACACTAAAGGTATTTTTAGCACCATCCAGCCAAAGTTAAGCACTTTTACCACTGTAAAGATGGGTAATCCATTTTCGAAGGATGCTTACACATCAAGCTTAAATTAACCACACTGGCAGATATCCCATCAGGTAATAAAAACTCTGGCTGGTGTGTTAAAATAAATGCGATTAGTTTATTATTAGGCTACATTAGATCATAACACTTTACCTGCCATTAATTTATTTGGACATTCCTTTTTCTAGATACTGTTCAACACAAAATGACAAGCATCACACAGGATTTTTTTGCTTTAGTGACACACCCGATAACTTGGGGAGATTTCGGCCATTTTGAATGAAGCAATGTTGTTCCCCTTCTCTAAGTTACCAAATGGATTTTTTTTCCTACACAGGCCTCAAAATGCATATTTGCAAGGGCAAAAACATCTTTGGAATTGTATTTGGCACTTCAAATTCTGGAACTTGACTTCAAAGCTGTCTTTCTGGATTATTATATGGGGGGATACCTGAGGTGAATATAACAAATTTCTTACTGGTACTGTTTCCTCTGGTGGGTAGGGGGCTCAAAGCAGAAAATGAAACGTTCCACTTCAGCTGCTTTCATATCGATACTCCATCCTGGCCCATAGTTTCACCCCTTGGGGACCCCATATTTTCAAATGGAGTAAATCCTGCTACTTTAAGGGAGCAAAACTCTGACAGCACAATCAAAAGAAAATGCATGCTTTTATTTTTTATAACCTATTTTGAAGGGCTTTAAAAAAAATCATAAGCACAAAAAGAAATTGTGGATTGCAATAATTAAATACACTAATTGGAAAGGTTGTCACTGCACAGAAAGGGTTTGGTACACTGTTACTACAACAAGAGGTGTTGAAAGGAACATAAGAATCTGTAGTGAAGAACCTGCAGTTTGATATGAAAGACAACGCTCTTTCGCAACTGTCTAGACAGCCTGAAGAGTAACCCATTTAGCATTTCATAAAACATTCTTGTGGCTTTAAGCCCACACCACTAATTTCCCCCCCCCCCCATATCGGTGTTGAAGTGATTCTTTCTCAGTGTCCAGAATACAGGGAACAGTTTTCCAGCATTCCCTCCAGCTAGCAAGTTTGAAGTAGAGTCCTAAAATGAATTTAGCCGACAGAGGCCATAATGGCATCCACAGGAAGCTCTTCTCCACTCCGTGCTGTGACTTGCATCGTCACAGTGTCTGTCAAGACAAGGCGAGCACGAACCAGGAGGTCATGACCACCCCGAAATACACCTGGAGAAGGTACAAAACAAGGGGAAAGACATTGACAACACCTTATTAATCGACATCTCAAATGCACATGCTGTAGTCCTTTTTTCCTTGAGGGAAAATTTGTCCCCCCCAAAATCAAGACAAATACTATTACATAATGTAATAAACACATTCTAATCAATGGCTATCTAGAGTAATAATTGAGACGTTCAGAAAAGTAAAGCGAATGCATGGTGCCTTAAAGTTAACTGCCTTGCTTCCTTTTATTTTCCATAATGGAACTGGATCCCAAAGATGGAGGACATCAGTCTAGAATCATGTGCAACTAAAGGCACTTTTCCAGACATTCTATTTCTCCCATGATAAAAAAAATTGTTCCCGTTTAGCCACATGACAGGATACCTCTGCCCCAGTGCAGCAGGAGGGAACGGTAGTGCTAGCCTTGTTCTGGGAGACAAAGGGTAAGGATGGTTTTTTTAAATTGTAGGAGACATGTTGGAGTGGATAACTGCATCAGCTGTTCAAAAATGCGCAGAGGACAAAAGGGAGGAGTTTCTGACATGTCTGGCTATAATGCTCTAGGCGCATCCAACAGATATCCATAAAACTAGCACACTTACCTTTCCTACAGGGAAAAAACTCACGCTAACTGGAACAAAGATCACTATTTCTCAGCACCTTCCTCAGTGCCAAGGAAAATGGATGTACCAGCAACAGAAATGCTTGCTAGGTGAATGTATCTAGGCACAAACCCATTAAGAAGCCTTTTACTGAATCAGACCATTGGTCCATCATGGGCAGTATTGTCTACTCAGACTGGCAGCAGCTCTCCAGCATCTCAGGGAAAGGTCTTTCGCATCACCTACTACCTGATCTTTTCAACTAGAGATGCCAGGAGTTGAACATGGGACCTTCTGAATGCCAAGCAGATGCTCTACTACTGAGCCATGGCTCCTCCCTTCTAACACATGAACACATGAAGCTGCCTTACACTGAATCAGACCCTTGGTCCATCAAAGTCAGTATTGTCTACTCAGACCGGCAGCAGCTCTCCAGGGTCTCAGGCAGAGGTCTTTCACATCACCTACCTGCCTAGTCCCTTTAACTGGAGATTCCGGGGACTGAATCTGGGACCTTCTGCATGCTAAGCAGAGGCTCTACCACTGAGCCACGGCCCCTCCCTGTAATATGTAGTGGCATATTATTGATTGCTGTGCTGTTCATCTAAATAGTGTCTGGAAAGGCCCTAAAGAGCCTTGAATGTAGGCCCAGCTAATATATGGCTGATTTTTCGGTCAACAGTACATATAGGATTACAATATCTGAAGCAACAACACCTCACCTGCCAGATAAAGCGTATGAGCATTCTTGTTTTCAGGTACTTTGTCTGATCTCTCACAGGGCTGCATCCCCAGGAATTTCACTATATTGCTTACTGCTTCTGTTGGGGAAAAAAAAAAATATATATATATATATATATATTGATATGTACTTTTCTTTAGCTGTAAGGCTGTTCTCTTCCTAGCTTGATGAAGATGCCATAAACTCCTATGTGAAGAATCTGTTGAACACCTCACATGCTTGTTGGAGATGAACTGTGAGTTTGTGACTCCACCTGAGAACTCTGGGTATCAGTGTAAAACAAGCGATACAGCTGGCTGTGATATATCAAGATCCATAAAAATGAAAAAGCAATCAACATAAATATCATTATAAATGAAGATGGGCTTAGGAGACATGAGCACAGGACTCAAAAATGATGGCTGTAGCACAGCCGACCTTCTTTGATGGGATTAATGTAAGTTTCTGATGGGCCTGAGGGGTATGATTTTAAAAACAGTAAAATAGCTTAATGAAAATACTCACTGAGGGCCTCGCAGGCACTTGTGCTGATACAGGAGGAAGGTCAAGAATGGTTAAAGGGTGGAGGAAGAGACCAGAAAGCAAAAAGCTAGTGTGTAGACAAGCAACTTCTGTAAATTTAGTGGAACCAGCAAGCTGCTACTGATTTTTGGCATGACACGAAACATTAAATGATTAATTAAAGAAACTCATTTATCCACTTCAAAGGGAAAAGACAGATATAAACGTATTTCTTCATTTCAGGGTTTCAAATGTCATTTCCAAGATTGCCACTATTATTTGTGATCATCTATGCCTATATTACATTTCTGGATTTTTTGCTCCTTTTAATCCTTCTAGGTAAACATGGTTCACTTTAGGAAAAGGATGTAGTTCTAGAACACTTCTATCACAACACTGCCTGTGGGTCCAAATTTTGAGGTATCATTAGGGTTGCCAGTTCCGGGTTGGGAAATACCTGGAGATTTTTGGGGTGGAGCCTGAGGAGGGTGGGGTTTGGGGAGGGACTTCAGTGCCATTCAGTGCCAGAGTCCAATTGCCACAGCGGCCATTTTTTCCAGGTGAACTGATCTCTATCAGCTGGAGATCAGTCGTTATAGCAGGAGATCTACAGCTAGTACCTGGAGGATGGCAATACTAGGTGTCATACTAGATTTCTACCGTACACAGACACTAATAATCAGAGCAATCCAGTTTTCAGATTATCTGAGATAAGGCCACTCAGTGGAAACACACCAGGGATACCCTGTTAAACACTGTTTGTCTGCATGGGATTGAGGGCGGTTCAGGTCTAGGAATACAACCAGATAATTGAGAGATCATGCATCAGCTCAATAGAAAGCAGTGCTAACAGTTTTGGGAGGAGGAAAATTATCAGAAGTTCTGTAATAATTAGATGCTTTCTCACCTTCCAGAGTTTTAACAGTGGATAATGTGAAAGTCTCTTCTTTTTCAAACTCATCACTGACTTCATCCCACGCTGCTCCAAAATTTGGCTTTAGAACTCTTTGAATGTGGTCAGCTATGGTCACTTCAATGTCTTCCAGCTGATACAATAAAGATATTTAATTGAAATAATATTGTTCTGAATCAAGCTTTACCAATAGAGGCAGATTCATTTAAAAAGCATATTCCCACTCCTTCTAAACACACATACTCCCAGCTATTTCAGTCTTCCTGCTGCAGTTTCTGTTCATTTAAGAAAAAAAATCAATATTTTGGTCTAATATTGGGACAGTGGTGAATGTCGTGTGCAACTCATTCTTCTTTCTGTGGAGTTATCTAGGGCAGACTCCTCATTCAAATATGAACATGCAAAAATTACAATGCATCATTTGATGGAGATTCAAAGTAAAGAACCACCCAAAAGAAGCAACGGTAAAAACTTGCAGCAGCAAGCACTTGGGCCTATTTTTTTTAACAGTCTGTTTGTCAAGCTCAAGACATCTCAACAGGGAGACCAGATTTGTGTACAACCTATCACGCTAAAGATCAACTGAATGACAATTCTCAGAATGGAGAATGCCTATACTTTTAAGATGTTCACAAACCATCTATCACCATAGATGAAAAATCAGAACTACCATCTCAGAGCTCCTTTTTGTGCGTGTGGGGAAGTATCTCCCCACTATGATTACATGTACATGGTTGTATGCATTCCATACACTCACACAAAACATCTTATAAAATCAGAATAGCAGAAAGTTAAAAATATTAAAATACAGCATTAAAAATCCAGCCCAGCATAAAAACACAGACCGTACAGACCACTGAAAGCTTAAAAGAACAATCTGCAGACTGAAATGGTGTTCGAAGATCAACCCCTTAATTAAAAGCCTGTATGAACAGGAATTTTTGTCATCTAAATGAGACCAACATAGGCACCAGGTGAGCCTTACGGGGAAGGGCATTCCACAAGGGAGATGCCTCTAAAGAAAAAGCCCTGTCTGTGGTTGCCACCAGCCTCACCTCTGAAGGCAGGTACACAGAGCAGGGCTTGTGAGACGGATCTTAACTGGCAAGTTAAACAGTATGGGGGGGGGGGAGGGAGTAGGTTCTTCAACTACCTCAGCCCCATGCCACTTGACCAAAAAAAAAAGATGTCCCCACTGGGTTTTTGAGGGAGAAGAATGTCACAATTAGGCCTTTGCAACCTCCACACAGAGACAGTGTGGGAAATGGGCTTGCACCAGTCCCCCATCACATGAACTGGAACCCTGGCCAGGTTCATTTACCAGTCAGCTTCAGCAATGTGACACACAGTTGCCTGAATACATTTTAGAGGGAAAATTAGATTTCTTTGTCCTGCAGCACAAATGGAGACGGAATCATTTTTGAGCAGCACGTGTGACAGACTTAATTCACAGCTGAATTTCCAGAGTCACATACTCAGCAGGAAGGAAGATGGAGAGAATCAGTCAATAGATCAGGACAGGGTTCAAGTTACATTATGCATCCCACCCTTTAGGGTATTAAAAAAAATCCTATGTGAAATGGCACAGGCTGCTGGCATAAAACCCTTCTGCAGTCAGCTTTTACACAGGATTTATTATTCTATATAAAAGCCCTGTTTGGAAACATCAGGGCTGGGAGTTAAAGGAAGCCCCCCCTCCCCTTGCAAGGAACAGAAGCCAAACATGTCCCTCCAGGATTGACACTCACCAGAGACATTACTAAGGTGCCCTAAACTAACAGGAAATCAATTGCTTTGGCACATATAAATAAGCTCTGAGTACAGAAGCTGATTCATCAGTTTTCTTCATTGAGGAGGCATCAAAAAAGGTTACTGGTATTTGCAACGGGTGGGGAAAGGATTGCTAGAAGAAGCCTGACTGGACTGTAAAAAGTAAAACTAAGCCAAGCCATTTTTATTCATTAAATGTATGGATAATTTGGTAAGCCCACAGTAATCATCCCGAAGGGAGATGTCATGGCCACTAAGTACATGACTGCCAAAATTCAGCTGGTTGCAAGCCAAGTCCGCCTGAGCGATGCTGACAAGACATTCCAGCCTTGAGATTCAGCCATCTGGACATGCTGAGATTTAACAGCTTGTTAACGTGGAACCTAATCAAATACATCCTTTGGCCTTGACGAAACAGGTTTTCTGATGTATTTGCTGGACCAAGCCTCAGCCGTCCACTTCATTTCACCTCCTGAAATAATCTTTGATTGCATACCTGACCATGGTTTAAGTGAAAACGAACAGCAAAGGAACCAGAGCTTACCACATATTCATCCTCGTAGCCTTCATCATCAGCTTCGCCCGTGTTTGGATCACAGTCCTTGACAGTGAATTTCATCATACAGCTGAATGTACAGGCTACTGCAAAGAGCACAACATGTACACAGAAATTATGACAATATCTGCCTTTCTTATTTCTGTAAAAGGCATGAGAAGGACTTACAATTGCAATTCTCCAAGGCAGAATTTCCACAGATGGAAAGCTCAGATTCTTACTAACAGGCATGTGAAACTATTTATAGAAATGCTGTTAAGAAATCTTTATGCTTGCAATTTGTGCTCTGCAGTATAGAATCTCATGCTATATGTGGATTTTTTTTTTAAGGTCTTCACATTCTTCTCTCCCTTTTCCATTTGGAATTTATCATAATATATACAAACATTTATGGAAAAGAAGGGTGGGGAGCAAGTGCTATTAAGTCACAGGGGTAAAGTCTAAACAGTACTCACATACCAAAAGACCATCAGAAGATAGCAGTGGGTACATCAGTTCTAAGATACAATTGTATTGAAAAGGAGAAAAGTGAGCTGTTGCAGCCTCTCTCTAAGTCCATGCAGCTCACCCTCTTAGGGCCAAGTGGTTTGCAGGAGAAAGCCTTCTAATTACTCCAGCGTCAAAGCTGCTCACATCCACCTCTATAAAAATGGGCCCGGATATGGCTCTGAACTGTGAGAAAGCATAGATTTACACAGAAGGGAATGAGAATTACCTGCTGTTGGGTCCTCTTCAGGCAACATGACCAATGTGTAGCAAGTACCAGGTTGGTTGTATTGCAAGCTTTTTGCAGGTATGTAACCAATAACCTCATATCCTTCCGTTGGCTCCATCTGCACAGTGACATTTTCTAGGTTCTGATCATTCAAGGTGTTTGTGCAGTCAAACTGTAGGGACAAATAAGGGTACATTATAACCGAAGGTCAGTCCACCAGTCCTGGACATGCATACTAACAGATGTAGTCTGAGGTAGAACGGGCACTTAATCTGCAAGACTTGAACACAGCCAGAGTTGGATGATCGAAGGGTAGTATCCAGCAGTACTTTTATGGACACACTGCTAAAATTCCATGTTTAGGAAGACCTCCAATACACTGCATTTTACAGAAATCAGAGATGCTCTTTGCAGTGGCCCTGTGCTGGCTGTGCAAATGAGTTACTCCAGCCAGTGAACTATCATAGTAATTCTAAATGAGTACTTCCATTTGCTGTTATAGCTCCAAAAAGGTAAAGATCCCCAGTGCAAGCACCGGGTCATTCCTGACCCATGGGGTGATGTCACATCCCGACATTACTAGGCAGACTTTGTTTACGGGGTGGTTTGACAGTGCCTTCCCCAGTCATCTTCCCTTTACCCCCAGCAAGCTGGGTACTCATTTTACCGACCTTGGAAGGATGGAAGGCTGAGTCAACCTTGAGCCGGCTACTTGAAACCAACTTCAGTTGGGATCAAACTCAGGTCGTGAGCAGAGCTTGGACTGCAGTACTGCAGCTTACCACTCTGCGTCAGGGGGCTCTGTTTTAGCTGTAGAACACATAAAATATCTTCAGTGGTAGAGACTGAATCTTTAGGAATCAGAACCATTCATTTATGCTTACGAGTTCCCCAGTTGCATTCTTTTCCCATTGGCATCCTATTTTCCATTGGCATCCTATTTATCAAAAGACTATTTGTATAATGTTGTTTCAGCACAATACCCACCTGGAAAACCATGTGGCTGGTGAATGTGTGCTTGGTACAGCGAATCACATACTCTGTCTCCAATTCCGTGAGAGCTACTGGCTCAGGAGAAGACTTGAACAGTGGGCCAAGTTCTCGGAATTCAGGGATAGCGGCTAGTTGCTCTAAAATACAATACAAGAGCAATAGGATTTCCATTTATTGTCGGAATGAAATACTACTGTATAATTTTCAGTCAAGTACAAAGAGAGAGTTATTTATTTATTAAAACATTTCTATCCTGCCTCTCCTCATGATTCAAGGAGGCTTGCAATAATAGTTAAAAACATTTCCTGTTAAAACCAGAATAAAATAACAACTCTCAAATCTTTCCCACCCTTCCCCTCCCTTAAAAGATGCCTGCCATCTAAACCCCCTCAAAAGCCCTGGCAAACAAGCAGATCTCCAAGAGGGGGTTCCCCTCACCTCTATGGATCCCATTCCACAGAGCAGAAGCCATGATGGAAAAGGCCTAGGCTTTGGTCAATGCCAGACTGGTGATCCTAAGGGGTGGGCTAGTCAACAGATGGCTGCCTGAAGACTGTAGTGTGCACATGGAAAGAGATGGTCTTTCAAGAGAATGGATTATCAAGAGAAAGTTAACAGTTAAATCTGTTTTTTTGCAGGGGGAGGAGCCATAGATCAATGAGAGAGTACGCAATGAATGTCCTGCATCCAATCCTCAGTAGAGGTCTGGGAAAAAACCCTGCTGAAACCTTGGATGGCTGCTTCCATAATAGACAATACTGGGCTAAGGATTAAATGCTCTGATTCAGCTTCATATGCTGTGATTTCTAGCACACACTCTCTCTCCACATTATGGATTTCTGGAGCAATTACAGAACTGAAAAGAGATGAGTACACTCCACAATATACACAAAGGCAATTCAAGTTCTGTATCTCCTTCCCAAACAAGGGGAAATCATACCTTGGAATATTTCTTGTCTTGTTGCTGCCACTTTCTCTGGCAGCTTGACTGCAGAGACAGGAATATTTTCTGCATAAGGGAAAGAAAAATATGGTGTTTTAAGTTAGATATTTAGAAAAGGGAAACAAAGCAACAATTTTGGAACAAGTGGTATAGGTTTATTAACATAACAGAAGATTATTTCACCAAAATTCTAATCAGATGGCAATGGAGTCAGACCAGAAAGACAGACACACACTGAATTTCCCCAAACATCTAAAAAGAGGAAGTTAAGCAATTTGTAGCATCACCACTGCTAAAGCTGGAAAAGTTGTATGAAATCTTAGCTAGAACATTTTGAGGGAGCAGAGTGACTGGGAAGAGAGAGTGTTCTAGGTACTGTTGAGAAAGTTTTCCTTCATGGCTCTGTGTGTGTGTTAAGTGCCGTCAAGTAGCTTCCGACTCATGGCGACCCTATGAATGAAAGTTCTCCAAAATGTCCTATCTTTGACAGCCTTGCTCAGATCTTGCAAATTGAAGGCTGTGGCTTCTTTTATTGAGTCAATCCATCTCTTGTTGGGTCTTCCTCTTTTCCTGCTGCCCTCAACTTTTCCTAGCATGACTGTCTTTTCCAGTGACTCTCGTTGTCTCATGACGTGACCAAAATACGATAGCCTCAGTTTAGTCATTTTAGCTTCTAGGGTCAGTTCAGGCTTGATTTGATCTATAACTCACTGATTTGTTTTTTTGGCAGTCCATGGAATCCATAACACTCTCCTCCAACACCACATTTCAAAGGAATCTATTTTTTTCCTATCAGCTTTCTTCACTGTCCAGCTTTCATGGCTCTACAATTACCTATTCTTTGTTCGATGATGGGGGTGGTTGCCAAAGGAACAGACTTCAGGTCAAAAGGTTTCTCTGAGGGTTCCAGAGTATACTGATGTAATGCTCTCTCTAAGCCAGGGATGGATACTGTCAATCCTGGAGGGAGAAATAGTGACAAAAAAATAAATAAATCAAATTTACAGGAAACTAGACAGCTCTTTGCCAGCTTATAAATCAGAGCACAATTAACTCTCTACATCTGCTCTTCCATATGTCCTCATCTACAAACGTACTTAAAGAGCTTGGATTTTAGCCAGTTTAATCCTCTACAGTTTCACTGGGTTGTAGATCAGGCTGTGAACAACTAACAACTGTGAATCTCTCTGTCCAGATGTGGCTACCTCTACGCTTAGCAGCAAATCCATTCTCAGTGAACACCTGCACTTCAGGAAAAAACCCTCAGAAGGATACCTGTGGAAATAGCTCTCCTCTCTAGAGTAGTATACAAACATCTTGCATACATCTGTTTGAGTTTAGGGCTAAAGACAGGGGGCACAGAAGCATGACAATACATCACTATATGGCCTAATGAGACAACATACACTGCCCCATAAAAGGGAGCCGAAATGGAAATTGGGATAAAATTCCCATCTGCGTTCCATGCTATGTTAAACTATTTCTGCTGAACTACAGACATAAAATGGTAGTAACTGCCTGTGACCAAACAAAGCCTTCTGGCCCTCAATCCAACCAGCAGATGTTTAAATCATTACTGCTGCACTGTAATGCAGAACATGCCCAGCTGTTTTGGGGGGCATTTAGACCTTCCTTATTGCCTTTGTTCCTGCTCCCTGATCTTAGCTAGCCCTTGGCTACAGAATGGCCTGAAGGGGAGGAGTTCAATTTGCAACATTCCCTAGCATTAATACTTCTCTGTAAATGGAAAACTAGCATATAGCATACTAAGGCCTAGGTCATAGCTTTCTTTATGATATGCTTTTTTAAAAAAATTGTAGATAGTTTTGTTCATGGGGGGGGGATGCTTAGGGTTGCCCATAGCCTGGAGGGAAAAAACCTGTCCTGCCCCTTCATTAAAAGGCTCAATGTGTGAAATAGGCAGGTGAAGTTTTTCATGGTATGAAGCTAAACAACATAACCTGGTAAATGACATCCCATTAAGCCTCTATTAAAGAGACAGGACAATTTCCCCAGGCTGTTGGCAACCCTCTAGGAATGATTAAAAATGTGACTCTTCCCACCTGCAGCTTGAAATGGTACAACCATTTTGCCTCTTCAGAATCCTACCATCTCATTCCGTGGCATGTGTACACCAGGTCCATTTCACAAACCACACAGTGTTTAAGCTTCTAATGGTTCCTCTGCTCCTCATCATTGGTGTGGGGGTGAATGTGTGTATCAGGCAACAAGCAATTTCATTTTCAAAAAAGCCACCACATCCGATTCTCAGTTACCATTCAGAATGTATCCAGCATTTAGCGCTTTTTGTTTCTGTTCCAAGACACTTAGGTAGAAAGTGGCCCTGTCTCTGACTTCATTGTCATCATCCATCACGCATCTGAAATAAAAAATCAGACAGCTTTGCTCACTGGGAAGCATTTAAATTCTCAAGGTCCCATCTGGAATGTTACCCCAACACAGCTGGACAAGCCAGCTGGGCACTGTCATGGTCAGAGCAGCAGTGGATTCCCAAGCATGAGATAAACTTCTCATCCAGACTATTTATAGTACTGAATATAGTAAAATCCGCAGAGGGTGGCAGTGGTTTGGATCCAGCAGAATGTTTCTGCAGATGGAACAATTTTCACCCATGGTACATGACTTTCTCACTCCCCCTCCCCTGCAAATGCCCCCCAAAATGCTGCTCCTGGGGGACCCAAGCCCAGTATTTAGAACACACAGTGCTGGGGCAGTATCTTATTTACTTAATTTATATACTCCATCTTTCTCCCCCATGGGGCCCCAAAGTGGTTTACATTGTTCTCCTCTTTTCTGTTTTAGCCCCACAGCAACCCTGGGAGGAAGGAAGGGTGGAGAGTGTGTGACTGGCCCATGGTCACCCAGCAAGCTTCCACGGCAGAGTGGGGATTCAAACCTGGGTCTTCCAGTTCCTAGTCTGACACTGTAACCACTACACCACACTGGCTGTCTGGAGACCCTATCCCACTGGGCTATGGAAATCATACTTTCCTTTATCATCTTCTCATTAGCCATTTAGATTAGTGGGAACAAGATGAGGGATCAGCACAATCTCTTTTGTGACAACTGGGTATCAGCTGCCAAATCAATGCATTCCCCCTTCTTCATCTGGTAGCGCTGCAAGTCTGTGCTGGCATTATGTTTGGGTCCCTGAAAATGTCCCCTCTAATGCACATGAGATGTCACACATCAAACTAAAAAGCTTTGCAAACATGATTCTATGCAAAGGAATTTGAATTCATTAAATGTCAACTACGTTACATCCACTGTGTTTTCACTAATTTCAGATTTTTTACTTTACAGTTTTATATTTGGTATTTTCTACTGATTTTGCATTTTCCTTCCTCTACGGTATCGTTTTTGAAATCTACAAAGCAAAAGCCTATTATTTCTAGTGAAAAACTGCTTTGTACATTGTCATATGCCTAAAGTTGATGATATACTCAAACATATTGACATTGTACGGTTCCGTACTGCCTGTACTGGCTGCATTCAGATGTCACAATAAACTACAATTAAACTGTGACTGAGCACAAACACAACTAATTGCCAGGCTGCACACTATTCCTGTTATTTGATCAAACTAAGAGAATTTCAGTCAAGCTCCATGAGTAACTTGTTTGCCCAGGTGCCTGAATTCAGACATCATGGGGAAAAGAAACAATCAAACTGGGAACTTTTCAGTCGACCTCTGCATATAAGAGGAGGACATAGGGGGAATGCATAACCATGCTAATAAGCTGTGTTCATGCCCAATCACAGTTCCACTACAGCTTATGATGTCTGAATGCAGACAGTGTCCAGGGACATGTCCTAGGCCCTGACAAACCAGACAGCTATAACCACACCTCACCTCTTCAGCAACACTATGATGCTTGGCAACACCTCCTCATTCTGAGCCCCAAACTTGGCCAGAGCACTCACAGCACCTGTAGAAAAGCAGGAAAAGAGAAGAGGAAGCTCAGCTGGGAAAGAGACTCTAAGAAGATCCTTAGAGGTTCCTTTTTATAACCTATTTGGCCAGAATATATATTTTTCAAAAGTTGCCACAGCCAAGAACAGATTAAGAAAACAGCTGCAGAAAGGTTTCCACAATAATCTCAAAGCTTCAGCAGTGGAATTAGATTAAAACAAATGGGGGACATGCAAGGACTTGCAGGGGCATCATATTTCCCCTCCTCTACTATTTCTTCTTTCCCTTCCCTGAAAGCCCCCATAGCCTCCCCCTTTTACTGCTTCCATCTTTCTTTCCCACCCACCAACAAGCTTACCTTTATCTGCCCCCATCTTCAGCTTTCCCTCCCTCTGGCAACTTCTACCAGGAAAAGCTATGGCCCAGTCGTGCAGTGCTGAACTTGCAAGAACTTGCTGGGGCACCTCGCTTTCCCCTGCATTCCTTTCCCCACACTGTTTCCTATTTCACTCCTCCTGGCAACCCCCATATCCACACCTTTCCCTGCTTCCTTCCTTCTCACCCACCAGCCAACCTACCTTTTATCTGCCTGTCTATTTTAAGAACATAAGGAGAGGCCTGCTGGATCAGACCAGCAGTCCATCTAGTCCAGCATCCTGCCTCACAAAGTGGCTAACCAGTTCCCCTGGAGGTCCAACAGGGCATAGAGGCCGAGGCCTTCCCCTGATGTTGCCTCTTGACACTGGTATTCAGAGGTTTACAGGTTCCCTTCAATCACCATGGCTAGTAGCCACTGATAGACCTCTCCTCCATGAATCTATCTTATCCCCTTTTAAAGCCATCTATGCCTGTGGCCATCAGTAGGTGTGTGCATTTGACAAAGCCGAACTGGAAAACCTCCCAAAAAATAACTTATTGGTATTTTCCAGGTTTTTTTCCTTTCGAAAAAAATGGTGATGATTTAAGGGAGCTGAAACGTGGGTCCCAAATAATGCTGAAATTTTTCATTCAACTCTGATGTTTCCGAAGTTCACAGGGGCTCGGAGGTTGCAGGCAGCACAGAGCTGAACGGCCAGCATTCAGCTCTGCACCACTTGCAGCCTCCGAGACCTGTGTGCACTTCGGAGGTGGCATGGAATTTTTCGGGGTCAGGTTTAATTGACCCGAAAAGTTTCACATTTCCAACAACTCACTATAGGGGTTCGGCTTTTTTTTCTTTTTAGTTTTTGAAAATTTTTGGGTCTGTTAAACACGAACCTGAAAAATACCCCCACCCAAAAAAATGGTGCACACCCCTAGCCATCAGTACATCCTCTGGCAGCAAACTCCACATTTTAATCACTCATTGTATAAAGAAGTATTTCCTTTTGTTTCTTCTGAGTCTACTGCCCATCAGCTTCATTGGATGCCCTCAAGTTCTAGTATTTTAGGAGAGGGATAAAAAGTTATCTTTGTCAATTCTCTCTACACCAATTTTATAAGCCTCTATCATGTTCCCCCTTAGTTGTCTCTTTTCTAAACTAAAAAGTTCCAGATTCCTCAGCCTTTCCTCATAGGAAAGGTGTCCAAGCCCCCTTATAATCTTGGTTGCCCTCTTCTGCAGTTTTTCCAATTCTCAATGCCCTTTTTGAGATATGGTGACTAGAACGGCACACTGTATGAACAGACATATAAGTATCCACAGATCTGGCCACATTGAGAATTAGATAAACTGATATCTGAACTCTGCCTGCTTGCACCTTAGACAGAGGATGCCAGCACTGGTGTTTTCTTTGCATGGAAAATATTCAGAAGTGAAGTGATTCACTTCTCTGTTCTTAATTTGATTCTGAGCCAGAAAACTACCATTACTCCAAAGGGAATGTACCTTTCCAGTTCACGTACCTGCCCTGACCTCTTCGTGCTCCAACACGACTCTGTTGTAAATGAAGCGGATGTATTTTGAAGGGTTGTTGGTCTTGGGCCCTTCCTGACCCAGGAGGTGGAGAATGCGGGTAGCCAAGACAGTGAACTCACAGTCCTCAATGAACTCACACAGGTGAGAGAGGCCCGTCTCCTTGCTCTCAGAGTTCTCCTCAATGATGCTGATGATGCATTCAACAATGGCTCGTTTGTACTCGAAGCCACCCTAGAAATCAAATGGGTAGGTCAGTAAGCAAACTGGATATGCAGAACCGTGGCCCTACATTACTTCCTAAAAACTCCTAACTACTCAATAATCAACCTTCAGCTCAACTTTGAAGCAAAACAGGTAGCAATGTCTGCATTGCTTAGCAAAGAGCTTGGAATCCTGAGAACCTAAGCTGTCATGTTAAAAAATATCCTCCTCTGGCTTGCTTTATTTATATTCCATAGATCTTTCATTAGTCATTTTTTCCAACTGAAAAAAAAGATGTATAAATGCACACAAAATAAGTTTTTAAATAATCTAATTCTTATGGGTGAAGACAGAAACTGGAGAAGATTAGAGACAGTTTAGTGGAGAGCATAGATAGCCTCATTAGAACCCCCAGGAGTCTGAACACTGAGCTTCTGCATGCTCTTGTGTTCCAAGCCCCATTACTCTACAAATAACAGATTGAAGAGACCAACTGTAATCACAGCATCTGTATCAAAAAATAACAACCCGTGTCAGACAGAGGGAGGAAGGTGTGACAGTAGGTACGAGACTGCTTTCTACCATGGATCTTTCAAGGTCATGACTGTCTGCTGTGACTGACAGCAGCTCTTCAGGGTCTCAGACAGAAGTCTTTCACATCACCTGCTACCTGATCCTTCTCACTGGAGATGATGAGGATTGAACCTAGGACCATCCCCACGCAAAGCCCATGCCTGACCGCCAAGTCACAGCCCCTCTCTGAAGGGATATCATTAATATTTCTGCGGTCATCAAGTCCCAACGAAAGGTGCTTGTGAAAGTTCAAAGCGGCATGTGGCATAATCTCTTCATCATCATACATCTGAGCATGTATGCGTTTAAAAGGATTAAATGAAATACATGGGAAAACGAGGAAGATCCATCTTCCCAGGCACATTGTGAGGGCCAAACTGCACAATATGTTTTTTAATGAGGCCTGGATCCAACTTGCTCTCTCCTCGGCTACACAGTAGCTGAGGGAAATACCGTTTTTAAAGTTTGTGCGGCCCTAATTCAGCTGGGCAGTGCAGCGTGAGAGGGTGGGTGGGAGGTATTCCTGCCTTCCCCTCTGCCCTGTTTTCCCAAGCCAAAATGGCTCTGGGGGAAAAGTTACTTGCCTTGTTTTTGAACTGCACATGGAGTATGGAGCAAACAACACCCCTCCCAGAAACCCCTTCCTCCCCCCCACACCATGGTCCCAATCTGAATTAGGCCCCCACAAGACTTAAAAAGTTATGTTCCCTGCAGCTGCTCTGTGGCTGCTGGAAAGTGAGTGTCGTCTGGGGAGGGAACCCAGATCAGTCTTCTTTAAAAAAAAACACACACACACACACACACACATTGTGTAGTTTGGCTTGGAGTACAGTATCATTAAGCCCATCATTTCTATCACATGGTCTTCCAGTCTGTGCTATGAAACAAACATTTTTTTAATACATTGTAACAATAAGACAGAACAGCTACTCTTACCTCCTCACGGAGCATCGTGAAGAGGAAGTTCATGAGGACCGAATGTTTGCGTGGATACTTCTGACACAGGGCACTGATTGCCTGCACCACGACAACCTAGACACATGTAGGAATGCAAAGAAACCCATCACATCAGCCCTCCTCTACCACACAAAGCTAAATAAAGACCTGAAATAAAAGGAAACCCTGTGCGTGCCTTGAACTCATCTGAGATTTCAGACATGAAGGAGGAGATCTGCTTCATGAGTCGGTCAATGCTGCTCTCGCTGCCCGTTTTCAGCAGGGTTGTGATTGCCAGGGTGGCAATGCTGCGGTTGGAGTCGGTCACGAGGTTCTCCAAGTCCAGGTTACAGGCAGTCACAGCAGACGGGTGCTTCATAGCGACCTGGCAGAGGAAGCAGAGTTCACTCCATGCAGGCAAGATAACTAGGTGCTCCTTAGGCCTGCGCATCAAGTCATCAACAGAGACAATCCCAGTTGCTGGGAGCATTCTTTGGCCTGGGAGCCCTCCCCGCACCCTTCCAGATATGTCAGAATGGGGGGAAAGTGTAGGGGAAAAGGACGCACAGAAGAAATGATGTTATTTCCAGTGGTACTTCCTTTTTAACAGCTTAGCTACCCCAGCCCTGGCATCCAAGGCAAAGCCCCACTCAGCACTGGCTTAAACGAATCCCCATCTATATAAGGCCGTTGCATCAGCCACCGAGCTCCTGATCCTCCTTACCTTGTTGAGGGTTCGAACCGCTGCATAGCGAAGGGCTGCTTTGGGAGAACTGCAGAACAACTGCAACACTGCAGGGAAAGATAATTTGGTTACTGACACAGACACAACAGGCTCCCATGATACGATTCAGATTTTACTCTCATGACCTTCATGTGGGGAAATCTGAGGATGAGAATTTGCAAGAGGGGCAAGTTGCTCTATTCAGAGAACTGGGGAGGTTACCAGTCCAGCCAGCCAGTGAATGTAGCGGCTGAAGAGCCAGGTTCAAATCCCTACTTGGCCTGGGGCTTTTTTTTTTTTTTTGATGCTGGCCTTTCATTATCTCTTAATGTTTGGTTTTTACTATTTTTAGAAGAAGAAGAGTTGGTTTTTATATGCCGACTTTCTCTACCACTTAAGGCAGAATCAAACTGGCTTACAATCACCTTCCCTTCCTCTCCCAACAGACACCCTGTGAAGTAGGTGGGGCTGAGAGAACTGTGACTAGCCCAAGGTCACCCAGCTGGCTTCATGTGGAGGAGTGGGGAAACCAACCCGGTTCTCCAGATCAGAGACCACAGCTCCAAACCACCGCTCTTAACCACTACACCACGCTGGCTCTTTTATTTTGCACGCTGCCTCAGGAAGATTCTTGAAATGGCAACATAAAAATGTTCTAAATAAATAAAGTAAACTGCACAGCTGGTTTTAACATCTTCACCCTTTCGGTTAAGCCTCTGTTTTCGTACTTACGGTGGGTATTTCTTTTTCCCTTTCAGTACCATTCCTTTTTATTGCAACTGTTAGGCAGGAGCCTCATTACATATGAGCTCTTCCTAGAGCCACAGTGCCTGAATGCCCCTCCACTCACGTCGCTCCACAGTACAGGCCTTGCAGCAAGACTCAAAGGCTTTGCAAGCCCTACATGGAGCCCGGCAGGGACCCTTCTTCCGACAGCCAGATCAGACTTGCCCTGCGTCATCAGTAAGCCAAACCACCTCATACAGAGAATCAGCCAGCAAGCCTCCCCCTCTCTGCAAAAACTCAATGACAAGAAAGCAAAGGAGTTACCGGACACAGCAGGTGCCAGCTCTTTGGCTGTGCAGGTGGGGAGATTGACGATGGCCGATGCCGCTTCATACACCACCATCTCATGCTTGTTCCTTAAGCAGTTCTCAATGAAATCAAACAGTGGGCTGTCACGGCTAAGACAGTACCAAAAAAGAAAAAAAGAAAGAAAGAAAGAGAGAGAGAGAACGATGGCTGTTTTACACATATGTGCTTTAACACGTGGACAGGAAACTGAAGGAATTTATTTATTCCACTAAAAGCATAAGGAAGCAAGACAGAAATTCTACCCGAGGCACATACTTGTGTCAACAGGCCATGAGACAATGGGGGAGGAGATAAGGCATGAATGGGTTCAAGGGGAGGGAACAGATTTTCCAGAAAGACCTACAATGTCATTGGGAGGGGCTGTAGCTCAGCAACAGAGGATGTGTTCTGCGTGCAGAAGGCCCTGGGGCTCAATCTCTGGCATCTGCAGTTACAGAATCTTGGGTATCAAGTATCTGGAAAATCCCTTTTCTGCCTGAGATCCAGGAGAGTAGTTGTCCGCCAGAGGAGATAACCCAAAGCCACAGGGAACAATGATCTAGCTTGGTGTAAGGCAGTTTGACATGATTAAATATTTCTCTACCGGAAGCAAGCAGGGAAAAGTAGTATTTAGACATGTGAGTCGCACTTGCTGGTTTTTTCAAAGATGGCTAGGTTGAATATGGAAGAACTATTTTAGATCACTCCTACTACTTTCTCGTCTTGTCCATTTCACAAGAGGGAAGCTAACAAGCCACACAGCTGTGCTTTCTCCTTCCACTTTCCTCCACGTGCCAACTAAGAAGTTACCCTCACAGGTAATCATCATTACTGTCCAGAGATCATGGGAGATGCCACCAATACACAGTACAGGATAGGGCACAAGGGGTATTCTCTATATATAAGACAGGAAGAGGTCCTTACCCTCCAGCTTCTTCCTCTAGCAGTTTGCTGGCCACTCGGATCATCATGCAGTAGGCAAAAGGTGATTTCAGACCCTGCCGCATGAACTTGTTCAGCATCTTGTTGACAGCCAAGCGGTCATTCTTGCGCACGTGATATAGCAACCCAAGTGCATGATACTGGAGAGGTAAGCAAAGGTGGTGGGAAAAGGTCCATTATACATCCAAAGGCATACCACATGGCCAGTAACCAATAAACGAACCCCAAAATGCACAACTGAGGACCATTAATCCATTTTAATGGGTTTCGTGTGGCTTTAAGATTCTTACTTGGACCATGATATTGTCGCTTGAGGCAGCCTCCTGAGCCTCGTTCACCCAGCGTTTCACCACATCAAAGCTGGTCTTCAGAAGGTGCTGTGATGGAAAGCAAGCCAGAAAGTGCATCAGGAATTGGCATTTAGAACAAACTTTGGGTTGTCTGGATTGAGTTGAATCGAATTCTGCCTTCCTTCTCTCTCCATTCATCAGTTGAACCCAAATGAGAAGCAGCTGATGCTTTTCATACCAGTTGTCAAAAAGGCTTCAGAGTGATTCTATTACTACTGCTACTTCCAAAAACAGAACAAAAATGAGGATAAAATGGAGGAGAAGAGAAAGTTGTAACCTGTTTTGCGTCCCCAGTGGGGAAAATGGTGAGGTACCAATGAATTAAACAATAAAAAATTAGCCAGTGATGTTCCAAATATTTTTTAAATACAATCTTGCTCTTTCTACAGATGACAGTGGACAACATACCACTCAGTTCCCTACACATATCCATTATTCAGGGCAAGGACTCCATACACATCAACGTACCAAGGAGGACACAAGGGCAGAGCTGGAGACGCTGGGCACCTTGTCGACAATGGCCTGCTTCATATAGCGCTCAATGGCCTGCAGCATGCTGCTCTGTGGAAAAGAACAAACAGCTCCTTTTGAGAAGAGGTGGTAGGACTTCAGGGAAGGGGTGGAGAGCAAAACAAAGAACCAAGCCAGGCAGGAGACAACAGAATAAATTCAGAGGAGAACCCCCCAAAACCAACAACATAAGAGATGGGCTACAGAAATGGAAAGGCAAAGTGATACAGTGGACAAGGGAGGCACACATGGAGAAAGTCTTCTAGCAATACGTAAGCAACTGGCACTTACATCAGTGATCTGGCAAAGAGCCCGGACAGCAGGGCCTCTGTAGTTGTCGTCCTTCCCAGTCATGTCTTTAGTTAAACTGGAAGAAGGGGGAGAGGGTGCTTAGAGTTTTGAATTTACGCAACCAGTTTTTGAAATGAGCAGACAAAAGGCTTGCAAGAACTGAGGAAACTAAGCATGCTCTCAGCAATTAGGGAAACAAGACAAATAAATACGATAATGTGTATATGTTGCATAAAAGCTGCGCAACCCTACAGCCACACAGACAAAATACACAGACCTAAATTGGCAGATGATGCAAGGAATATGTCCCAGTTGGCCTGCAAACAGCAACAGGCCACCACTGTGTAATAGTTTAGCTAAATTATTTGATGTCATCCTTTCTTAAGCTAGAACATACTTTGAAAAATCCATAGCAAATTATGACTTTTTTTTTGGGGGGGGGGGGAGTCAGAAAGTGGATAGGAGAGATCAAACCCAGCTATTAAAACTTCAACATCTGTGTTTTAATAGACACACGACCTCTCACCAACTGTGCCATTCATATTCATAATTCTCTGTAGATATTTCTGCCAACCCTGTAAGGCTAAGAGGAAATATGTACAGCTAAGAAAAAAGTAATGAGATCAGCTCTGTTGGGACTCACCTGCTAGTCACAATGATGACATCCTCAGCAATGCTAGACATCTCTTTGATGGTCAGGTAGCACATTCTACGGAGAGTCGGCTGGTGTGAAGAACCATGAACAAGAGCATTAGGGAGCAAGAGTACTGGCAAGGCATAATGTTGCCACTGCTGTTGAACTCCAACCATTCTCCTGTTAGGTTCCCCCCATCTTCACCACACTTTTGAGACTGCATCTGACTGATAACACAGCAACTAAGGCGGCAATCCTAGGACGTTCTGAGTAATCCCCATGGAATAGGACAGAACTTACTTCTGAGTCTAGGATTACACTGAAAGACAAATCTTTCTGCAGTTTTATGAGATGCTGGATAAAACCCCACCTGATACCAAGTCAGACCATTTAGCCCACTATTATTGCTGCTGACAGCCAGTGGCTCTCTGAGATCTCAGGGATGAGCCTTAACAATGATCTGTTTTGTAATCTTGGCCACGCAAAACACATGATCCCACAACAGGAGAAATCGCAAATATTCACAGAACAGATCTTACAGTTTTTCTCCCAAGGAGGGGGGGAGGGGGAGAGAGAGAACAAAGGCAGCTATCAAAACTATCTTTCTACAAAATTAAGAATGCCAAATCTTTTTTTCTGAATACTATGCAGAATTACTTAAGCCATCCAGAAAGCTCTGCAGTGAGTCAGCAGCTTCTGCTGGGCATAGTTCTGCACTCAGACCTGCAGATTTACCAGTTTTGGATGGTTATGATCTCTTGGCCTCCACGTACCATTTATAAAACAGGAAGCCTTTGCTGTGTAAGTTAACGGCACTTCCCTCTTGCCCCATCTTTTGTATAAACGTTTACCATTGGCCAGAGTAGTGTGGAATATATTCTCCACGGTAAAGCAAAACAGGATTTTTTTTAAAAAATGTTGTTAGTCTTTGTTTTAAAAAGGGAGTGGCCTGAGTCCCTCAATTAGTTGGGTTCCTGACAATTGTTACTTAAACCAACCCTTAGTTCTATTGCAGTGCTCAGTTTTTCTCCTTGCATATAAAGAAAAGACAGAGAGGCAAGCAGATGTTTCTGAAACAAATCCATGGAATGAGTGGGATGGCATGCTTCACACTACTTTTCTGGTTTTCAGTTGGACTTTCTGAAGAAAGGGCTATGGACTAGGGGGTCTCAGCAGCTAGTGGCACTTGGCCCATGCCTGTCCATTCATTCCCCAGTATTGTCATCTGGTTCAATCAACTGCTCACTCAGGAGGCCAAAGAGTGGGCCAAATGAATAGCAAATGTATCAATGGAACTTTCCAGCTGCCTCATTTAGTATGGGCAAAATGGGGCCTTGGCCTGCCACTTCCCATTCCTTTGGCAGAGCAGCCCTCTGGTAGTTGTTGGGATGGGGCTACACACTACAGCTAGGGTTTCCACGCTCTTGCCCCACTCCCTCTGTCGGCATTGACAAGCACGTGTATAAGCACAAGGCTTACATCATTGGACTGGAACAGTTTTGTCATTGCAAAGAAAGATTCGGTAGCTTCCATCACGCCGAGGTGTTCCCCCTAGAATGGAAAAAACATATATATTGCTGGTAACTTGTAGGCAAAAATCAATCACCGCTACTATTTCCAGAAAAAGCACAACAGCCACTGTCATCAGTTGCCTCGAGCTCATGTCAATAGTTCACCTCAGCTGAGAGGAGAGGTCGCGAGGGCCAACTTCCTACCCACAAGGCAACACTTTCACAGCTGCCCCAGACCACAGTGGGAGCCGCTTGATGACAGCGCACAGCTGCCACCTACTTCATCACCCAGTCAGCCCGGAGGAAAACCAGATGAAACTGCCCTGCTGCTCACAACCAGCTACGGATACTGTTGAGCCACCCGTTTCCCCAAGTGATACTGTGTAAGGCGCAAGCCCTTCAAAGTGAACAAGCAGACTGGTTTCATCTACAGAAGAAGCACGTGTCAGTTGAACAAAAAATACTCCCCATTACCTGGTTGATCAGGTACAAAATCCTGGTGAGGATATGAGCACATTTCCGAGGGTTTATAGGTGTCTCGTTGAACACTCGAGCCTATGAACAAACAGGAGCGCAAATGAGATCTCAGATTATGTCACCGGGGGGGGGGGGGTGAGGCAAAAGGCAGCTTTTAAACAGCATTTTAAAAGAACTTACCTCTTGCAGCACAGCACTTTTCTCCAAGTGCTGGAAAGGGTTAGAACCCCCACCTGCAACATAAAAGCATTGAATCCTGTAAAGATTAAGGATTCTCACTAGGTGCAAAACTAATTGGTGGCAGAGGTTGACAACAGCTGATGTTCATCAGCTTCTTTAAGAGAAACAAGTTTCTGAAGGAACTGGTATCAGCGACTACAGCCAGAGTGCTGAGATGAACAGAAAACACAGTTACATTTATCTTTTATTATGTGCCCCTTTCAGGTGAGCAAACTGAAATCTGTTTGGAACAGCTACTTGTTGATTACCGAATGCCAGTTCTCACTTACATCACAGTGGTTCTGCTGTTGACTCATAACTAGACAAACCAGAGTTTTGCTCGGGACAAGCCCATGTTTTATTTAAGCTGCCTTTCTACCCAAATTATAGTACTCCAGGTGCAAACAATGAAAACATTAAAACAAGATCAAAAACATATAAATATGTAAAACATTTAAAAACAAAACAGAACACAGACAGGAGGAAGGATCAGTGAGAATCAGTGAGGAAAGGCCAGACAAAGCACAAAGTCTTCATCTGCTGGTGGAAAACAATCACAGAAGAGGACTGACAAGTCTCTCTGGGGAGGGAATTCCATAATTTTTAGCACAGAGCAGTCCAGTGCCCAGGACTTCCTAACATATGAGGCCTTCATCATCATCAGATGGACCTTAAACACTGTACAGCTCAATGAGCAATTAGAGCCAGTCTATCAGAATGATGATAAAGGCATTTGTCCCTTAGTGGCATACAGGGGACACACTGCTGCTGCTTCTATTGTCCATAGCTTCACTGACCTGGTAGACACCTATGTTTCCTGGTCCTGGAAAGGCCAAGATGGTGGGGGGAGGTGATCAGTATCTGGAGGTGGAGAAGGGAGGAAAGGAAAAGGCGAAATACGGGGGGGGGGGTTTGAAGTACATGTGGTTGTGATTGGCAGAAGGAAGGAGGAGAATGAAAGGATGATGAATATTGCCTTGAGGAGGGAAAATCTAGGAGTGGAAGACAGGGGAAAGAGATGATGAAGGTCTGGACAGGACAAGAACATAGCTAAGATTAGCCCAGATAATAGTTTTAATCTCCATGATTGGGGGAGGAAGCATTGAAACAATTTCCTTTTCACAGGCTTATTTATTTGATCCATTATACTCTTAGTAACAATTTCTTACTAGACATTACCCTTGTTTTTGGACATAAACATGTGTGTGTGTGTAAAGTGCCATCAAGTCGCAGCCGACTTATGGCGACCCGTTATGGGGTTGCCGCCTAAAACCAAATCAGACCACTGGTCCATCGAGGTCTCTCTGAAGTCTCAAGCAGAACAGGGTCTTTCTCCACACTTGTCACCAACGATCTTCTAAGGAGAGATGCTGGGGATTTAGCCCTGGACCTTCTGCACGTAACAGCCAAGCTTTTGTTAATGAAGAGAGTTTAGAAGGCTGGAGTTGGATTGAATATTTGACCACAAAAATAAGACCTGCTCAGTTTACGGGTCACATATCCCCATGTATTTCAGAATTCATCAAACGTAGTCACAGTGCTTTTCTCAACTGCCAAAAGAGGATAATTGCTACTGCAGAACAAAGACCCCAGTATAGAGCTTTGGATACCACCTACCCTGAGTGAATGCAGCCACTTGGACTGCTGGTATTGTTTCTCTCTATCCTCCTTCTCATGTTTGCCCTGAGTGAGGGGAGGGGGGGGAATTAACTGACCAAATACTACTTCACTGCTAGGTCTGATTCATTCGTGCTGCAGCAGAGCGCTTGGTGCAAGAGACAGGAAACATGTCAGCATCACTCCACAGCATCCTCTGTTCATAAGAAGCAGCAGCCGCATCATGGGGGCTGATCTTTTACATCTTTGGACCCCACAAAGTAGAATTTTAAATCAGTATTTCTAACATTCCTATCTGGGATAGATAGACCTATGTAAATATGGACATTCACAGGTTTATGAATTTAAAATCTTGAGGTTCTTGAAACCTGTCCTGTTCAAAAATTAGACATCATGGTAAATTTTTAAGCTGCCTGGACAACCAGAAATCTGGAAATGTTCCAGTTCTGAAAAAATAATAATCTTGAGCTTAGAAACCCTGTAGCGTATATATTTTTATCCTACCCTTCCTCCAAGGAATTTAGGATTATATACACAGCTTTTCCCTAGTCTATTTTATCCTCACAATAGGCCAGAAATATGTTTAGTTAGAAGAAGGAATGATCTCCCAGTGAGTTTAATGGCTAATGGGCTTATGATCCCAGGTCTAGGAAAGATGTATGCCAACTTGAGCTCCTTGGAGGAACAACACGATAAAAATGTATTTGCAATTTCACAGGAACCCTAAAAGCATGTAGCATCATAAAGTTCAATTTAGTACTTTGTTCTGAAAATAGATCGCATTCTGAACTCTATTTATACTGTCCTGCCTTAGCTAGGAGTAATAGGTTTGAAATCATGGCACAGGACAGTTCAATTCCTTAAGTTTATCACCCAGGTTGCTTCAAATGCTGCATAACTCAGAGACCAGCTTTATTCGAAAGGATTTTCCTCTCCCCTTTTTTATCCTGTAATGGCATAATGAGCAACAAACAGTATGTTGACTGCAGCAAAAAGCAATCGTGATAACAGATCCCCCCTTTATATTATGATCTTCCCCATAAGACACTGCAGAAAACCTTGACAACTTGAAATTGTCACATGAATACTTTTTTAAAAAAAATTGCAGAAAGCTTCAAAGGACTGATACTGGCAGTAGGAAAGATTTTTCTGGTATACACAGTCACCAGGGAAACTACATATAACTGCATGCAGCTAGTACAACTTACTTCTGGCTTCTCTACCACACAGCCTTGACATGGACATTCACATTAAGGGACTCATGTAAGTGGGATTTCAAGCCTTGGACCGGGATGGAGAGCCTGTCCAAAGCAGAACCAGGCAGGAGTGGATCTTGCAGAGGGTTGCTCCCTCCTTGCCAACCAAACCCTGACAAGCCCACCCCCCTTCATCCCAACATCTCTGCTCTGCATTGGGTCTGGCACACACTCACCGGATTCCTCATCCTTCTTATCAAACTTCTTCAGCATCCTGTCCCTGGATTCAGAGATGGGCTCCAGCTGCCTAGCTCAGCAGAGGAGACCTGGCCAGGGCAAGGGTAGAGGCAAAGCTCCTGGGAGGAAAAGACTGCAGGAAGGGGGAGGGCGGGGTACAACTGAGTCGGGATGCTCAGGGGACCCTGATGGGTGCGTGCGCGCGCGTATACAGCCCTGAACCCTTCCTTCCTGCCCAGGCGCCACTTCCGGCCAGCTTGTCACTAAGACACCTCAGCCCAACACAGACACGCAAGCGCACTCGTCCGCTGGTGGGCTGCAGAGGGCAATACGTGGCTGCCAGCACTGGGGCGGAGCTACAGAGGTGACGGCACCGTGTCGTCCTTCAGCATCCAGCCAATGGTTGTGCGCAACGCTTCAGCGGCCAAAGGGATTTGGAACCTTCAGGGAGCCCTGGAATCCCCACCTCTCGGAGTCTTCCGTGATTGGTGAAGCTGCAAAAGGAAGGTGGGCGGGGTGGGGGGAGAAAAGCAGAGGCAGGGAAAGGGCGGAGAGGCTGGAGGCGCTGGAAAGTGGAGTGGGAAACCGCTGCAGGTCCTGCTCGCCCTCTGGTGTGTAAGAGAAGAGAGCGGAGCAGGTGTGATGGCCGAAACCCTCTCTACAAACTAGAAAAGGGCCAGAGTCCAGTAGCCCCTTCAAGACTAACAAAAATATTTTCTGGTAGGGTGTGAGCTTTCTGAAGAAGGGAGCTGTGGCTCACGAAAGCTCCTACCCTGCCAGAAAATATTCTTGTTAGTCAGTAGAAGTCAGAATATTTTCTGGCAGGGTAGGAGCTTTCGTGAGCCACAGCTCATTTCTTCAGAAAGCTCACACCCTACCAGAAAATATTTTTGTTAGTCTTTAAGGGGCTACTGGACTCTGGCCCTTTTCTGCTACTGCACAGGGCTACCCACTGTGAATTATCTCTACAAACTATCACATATAAACACACATGAAGCTGCCTTCTACTGAATCAGACCCTGGGTCCATCAAAGTCAGCATTGTGTGCTCAGACCGGCAGCTGCTCTCCAAGGTCTCAGGCTGAGGTCTTTCACGTCACCTACTTGCCTAGTCCCTTTAACTGGAGATGCTGGGGATTGGACCTGGCACCGTCTGCATTCCAAGCACATGCTCTACTACTGAGCCACAGACCCTCCCCAGGGCACCAGTTGTCTGCTATTAATTTTATCATGCCCGACAATCTTAATTCCTCCTAAACTAGGCGGCAGCACTTTTCAGGAAATAACCCCAACAAGTCAGAGGGAGAAAGTACACTTTTTTGTTTTTTGAAGAATTTGTGTGTGTGTTGTGGGGGGGGGGCATGTTCCGGTTAAGGATACCACCTTCATCAGTAGTATAACTAAAGTAAAAAAGGCAAAGAATTTTCCATCATCGCAGCTGCATACTAGGGGAGGGGGAGCTACACATGTTGGGGTTTTGCCTATCATCAACCATAATGACATGAAGGTGGGGGTGGACAGGGATACTATTCATATATAACCATACCTGTCACTTTCTGAAGCTACACCAGTCGTTATTTAGCACAAACATCCACTTAAGACTGATGGCCCTAGTTGCTAGCAATTGTTCATTAGAGAAATGTTTCACAACTCTTCCCAGAGGGTTCCTTGTCCTACCATTTCATTATCTCTAGTAGGGCTTTTTTTCAACAAAAAAAGATGCACCTGTTTTACCTTTACAGTGTTTTTTTTCTCCTCCTTGATTTAGTACATATCTATGTTGCAATTCTATAGAGTAGTCTTCAAGATATTAGATTTTTGATATTCGATTTTGTAAAAAAAAAAAGATATTAGATTTTGCATACAAAACTGGAAATATAGAAAGAAGTGAGGCAAACGTGGCTGTGAAAGTATGTGGCATGATTAAGAAAAATGAAAGCTACCCCAAAATGCAAAGAACAGCTTGATCATAGAATGAGGTAGCACTTGTAGGGTACACTGGGTATCCAGCAACCCATTCCTGAAAGCCACAGCAGCCGGGGATGGTGTGGCCGTGGCACTGCCTTCAATGAGGTTTTGTGGCTGCAGTGGGGGCAAAAAAGGGCGTTTATTTTTTAAAGCCCCAAAATGGGGGGGAAGACCCTATAGCGAACAGCAATGCTGTACCACCAAAAAGGTGACGTTGCAATGCCATTGTGTTAGGGGGAATTACCAGGCCAAAAGGGGTTAGGAGGCTGCCTAATGGTACCTCCTGACATGCCAGCATGGGGACTTGTGCTGGGAGAACACCGGGGGTGGGGAGTGTAAGTGCCCCTATGCCAGCATCCATGCCAGTTTGTGTGGCACAAGTGGCACAGATGCTGGTGTATGGGTCATGCTGCCTCCTAAGACTATTTGGCCCCCCTTCAGGAATGCATTGTAAAGGACCACCTAATTCTGTATGAACCTGTCAGTTAACTGGAATTATAATTAAAGGCCCTCTTCCAGGTGTCCTAGCCTTTGGAAGTTAGTCTAGGATCTACTGCAAAGATGGTCTTTTCTGTGAACACACCCCATCTGTAGAACTCCATCCCAAAGGGTGTTTGCATAGTTCCATCTGTTTCATCTTTTAGGTGCCCGCTAAACTCCTTTCTGTTGGGCCAACCTTTTGCTGATTGGTGTCCCTTCATTCCCCAGCTTCTTGGGTGTTAATCTTGTGCTGCCGTTTTAAGTATTATTTATTTATTGCTGCTATAATAGTTTATTGTAGTGCTTAGATGTTTACATATATAAGATTTTATTATGAACTACTTTAAAAGCCTGTAGGTGTGAAAAGGAGTGTATCGTTTTAAATTCGGGGGGGGGGGGGGTAAGCCATGTTTGCCTGTTGAAGCAATAAACAGGAGTCTTGTGGTACCTTAAAGACTAGCACAGTTTTATTTTAGAGTAAGCTTTTGTGGACTTCTTTAGCAGCTAAAGAAGTGGCTAACAGTCCACAAAAACTTACGGTAGGCTGAAATAAAGTTTGTTAGTCTTCCAAGTTGCCACAAGATTGCTGTCCACTTTTGCAGCTTAAAAAAAAAAAAATGAAAGAAACAAGATTATAAATTGTGTTGTTTTCGATAGCATAGTTGGGCCCGTCACTCTGGCTTTGCCTGGCAGGCTGATGTGTAATCAAGGAGATGTCAAAAGAATGTTACTGTTCCTTAATGCCTGAGAAAGTTTTTCATAACTGTCTGAAAATCTGTCTTTAGAATGTGCAGGTTTGGCAGTTTAGTTTCTGGTTGAAGGAGTTTGAGTGGAAGTATTTGCTTCAAATATGCTCTGTTTATACAGTCGGGAAATAAACAGCACAAAAGCACCATAAGTACTCTCTTGTCCTGTAAATCTCCAGTATGCTCTCATTCAAAGGAAACTGAACCCTGTAGCTCTTTCCCTAGATTTTCATAGCTCAAGACAATGAGGAATGCCCAATGTATTAAGAAAGAAAATGCTAAGATTTTATTGATTACAGTTATATCCTATCTTACTTCCAGTATGGAAACCAGTGTGGCTCAGGAGGCCTCCCATCCAGGCACTAACAAGTCCCCGAGCTGTTTAGTTTCAGCTGGGTTGTCACATTATGTGTCTTCCAGCCATAATCAGACACATATTGGTTGAGATGGTTTTCCCATTCACACTGCACCCCTTTTGTAAGTTACTTGTCCAGTTGCAAAGGAAATGCATCATGTACTGACTTCTAAAGGTTAATGTTAGGCAGTCAGCTTAGGTCTAATTCACTCCAGTTCTGCCCAGCATTTAAGAGCTCAGTCTGGCGCAATATTTTGCTCTTGGAAATCATGCATGATAATTGCCTGGAATGTAATAATTCTGAAACACATAGGTCAGATTGTGATGCAGATCATACCAAGAACGTATTTAGTAGCTGGCAGAAAGAAACAGGAGCCTTTTAGCACATCAAATACTTTTTATTCCAGCATGAACTTCTGTGCACTAGAGCTCACTTTGTCAGATAACATGTGATGGGTCCTAACTATGCAGAGATGACCCACTACATGCATCTGAAAAGGGGAGGGGCTGTGGCTCAGCGATAAAGCATCTGCTTAGCCTGCAGGTCCCAGGTTCAACCCCTGGCTCCTCCAGTTAAAGGAACTAGGCAAGTAGGCGATGTGAAACACCTCTGCCTGAGACATTGGAGAGCCGCTGCTGGTCTGGGTAGACAATACTGAATTTGATGGACCAAGGGTCTGATTCAGTATAAGGCAGCTTCATGTGTTCATGTGGATTCTAGTTCACAAAAGCTTATGGAGAATAACAGCTTCTTAGTCTTTGAAGTGTCACAAGACTCTGATTTAGATTAAGTGCAACTGACTAACAAGACTACCCCCTCTAAATGAGATACAGGGTGAGACCTTTGTCCTGCTGGACCTGTGCTATGGCACAACTGGGACATTTCTGAATATGAAAAGTGTTCTGTTTTGCTTCTTGCACCGCTTCAGAATGTATTTGTCTCAGAAAACAGTGACCCCTCCCCAATCAATGACAAAAGAGCAGTGTCCATGAGCCCAGTTAAAGGAAATGAAGGAGGCACTCTTAAGTATCCTTTGTGGGGTCAGTCGCTCTCAACTCACTTCTGAGACATGTAGTAAAAGCACTAACCTGACCAGCATGAGTATCAGCATAGTGATTGTACTACAATAGATAGCTGGATTGGTTTCACCAGATGTTTCCTCTTTAATTGTGCTTAAGAATTTGCAGATTCCATTATTATTATTATTATTATTATTATTATTATTATTATTGATGGCAATGAAAAGTTCCTGCAATGTACTGTGAAATGTTTTATTGTTCTTAAATGAGAAAATAAGCAAAAAAGCCCATGCAAACAATGCATTCATTCTGCTCTCCTATCTGCTGTGAACATACACAAAAAGAGATGCACCTACTGTAAACCACGAAATCCTCCAAGAACATGTTAACGTCTGTGGTGAGCTCCAGCTGGTGTGAAGAGGGCTTGTTTTACCGATTTGTCCTTTACTTGCACTACACAAACGGCCCAGTGTACTTTGCACCAAGCTGCCAGCAGCACTACTCTGTTATCTCACAAACTCACTAAAGACGTTTGAGTCAGGGTGCAGTGAGGAAAGGTGACACTCCCCATTTCCTCTGTTAGCTTTGTAACCCAAAAGGCACGACTTTTACAATGTGTTCTAGAGAAATGATTGAGTGGGGAGGCAGAGGACCCAATTCATTCCAATGTAATTGGACTAATTTCAGGGTTATAAGACAGTCTGTTATCTGTGTTCTTTTTTTACCCCAACTTCCTGAATTTAGGAAGGGTAGTCCAGGGACTGATTCTGGATCCAACAGAGGGCAATTGTTGACGTTTAATTATACTGTATGGATATGATATATTGAGAACAATTCCACCAAGAGTTTTGACTACCCTTCATCATCTTCCACCTATATTCTCAATAAGTGGTTGGGCTAGAAGCAATTTGTTTAGAAAATGTTTAGCCTATCTAACTGCCCTCTTGCTGCCCTCTGCAGGCTCTTCTCTATACACCAGATGATGCCTATTCCAACTCTACTAAACTCAGACTGGTGGATGTGGCCAGCAAGCCTCTGATCTGTAACTGGGCATGTTATTGGTAAACTGGTTTGTGACTGGAAAGTGAGAGTGAGGGGGCTGCCTGCTGCAATCCCAGAAATTGGGATGGCTAGCCATGTTCCCCACTGTCTTGTCTCTTGGTTTCGCCAGTCCTTGAATCTTGAGAGGGCAAATGCAGACCCCTCAGATTACCTGGGGGGGGCATGGGGGATGAATAGGGTTGCCAACCTCCAGGTGGCACTTGGAGATCTCCCGCTACTACAATTAATCTCCAGACAACCAAGATCAGTTCCCATGGAGAAAATGGCTGCTTTGGAGGGTAGATTCTATGGCATTATACCCTGCTGAGCTCCCTCTCCTCCCCTCCCCAAACTCCACCCTCCCCTAAATCTCCAGGTATTTCCTAAACTAGAGCTGACAACTCTAGGGATGAATCTGAGTATAAATTAACTCTAGCTAGCATTTGTTTTATGTTTTTTCCCTCTAGCCAAACTTTCTATATGTTTCCTTGCTGTGAAATACCCCTGCCTATCTGTGCTTCCTGCCTAAATTGTAGGAAGAGTAAAGCGCTTTTTAGAAACCAAAGTGTTTGGGAAAGAGGAACGGCCTTACATAGAAGATTCCAATCCACAGTGGCCCTCACGAAACCATGCAAAGACATCAACCGCCCTGGGAGGGGGGAGGAATGAGCAGCTGGGAAGGGGACATCTCCATATACACACACACCCATAGCCAAAGATGACTGAAAACCATCTCTTTCAGTTTCCTCTCACTGGGGTAGTGATGGTGGTGGCCCTACCATTTCTGATCCAGTTTGGACTGAAGGAGTTCAGACAAGTTAAAGTTCTCCCCTTCAAGTCCCACCTTCTGTGTCTGAGGTCAATTGCTGAGCCTAGGCATGACAGGCAAAGGGGAGTGAGCTGCATGCCTGAAGGTGGGACTGTAACAGCTATGTCATATGTTTTACGCCATACCCTGAAAACAATCTGACTGCCTAGAAGTTAACATGCACACTAGCATTTCTTACTTCAGGGAATAGTTTTAAAAAGCCAGTTTTTTGGGGGGAGGGAGATTTTTCTTCACCCTCAGTTCTGTAGAGACAGAAGAGCAAAAGGGCCCACACCAGAAAATGGCAGTTCTTCTGCCAACCAGTTTCATACTGCTTCACAGATTGTTTTCTTCTTTAGGAACTACTTTACTTCTCCAGTAGAAATAACAGCCCCTCCTCAGAAAACATCTCAGGATTCACTCCCATAGGCTTCCCCCCCACACCTCAAACATGAAGCCAGTTTTGTTGTTGCTAGACAACAAAAGGACTGTGGACTGGACTCTAGGATAGTTAGGGGGATAGGGTACTGGTTGGAGAACCACACTCAAAAGAGTAGTCGTCAATGACATTTCATCTGAATGGAGGGAGGTGTCCAATGGGATGCTACAGGGTTTGATTCTTGCCCCAGTGCTTTTCAATATTTTTATAAATGATCTGGAAGTGGGGTGGAGGGACTGCCATTGACATGGCTGAATGGACAATGTGGATAGGAACACAGAGAAGTGGTTCTCTTCCTCAGCATTCCTGAACACCCTAAATCTTTGGATCTATTGATGGAGATTGATGTCTTGTGAGCTTCAGTGTTGAGTACCAACAAACCAGATGATGAACACACTTGATTGAATGAGGTACCACAAACTTTTATTTGTTTACCACATTTAGATTTCTGCACCATACATAGAGACATCATATAAAGACAAGAAACTGTCTTTCAGCATCTGCATTCAGTATCCCAGGTATAAAACAGGGCAGCAAACACCAAAAGGGCTGGTGCCTTTAAAAAAAAATAAAAGCAAGACCATAAAGCAGGGGACAAAGGTCACAAACCATGTTAAATTCTTCCCTGTAGTTCATCCAAAGAGTCTAGCTACAGTTAAGGCCAGCATCGGGGTGGGGTGGGGGTGGATATCTTGAATTACTGAGTTATTTTCGTTCACAGTCTATGAAAGGTAATGTTGCTAGTCTTTAAGGTGCCACAGAACTTTCTGTTTTGTTTTTACTACAAAAGTCTTTCATTTGGCTACTATTCTAAACTTCATAGTGGTCGTAACATTGGGGAGGGGCTATAGCTTAGCACACTTTTATATGCAGAAAGACTCAGGTTTAGTCCCCAGGATCCCAAGTTGAAATATTGTGATTTAGTAGAAGGGAACTCATACTCATTCTAAGGAGGAAGCAACAGATACAGCTGGTTTATCTTTAGTCAGAATGAATGTAGCTGCCTGGAGTTCCCTGTGCCACTGAAAATTACCAATGAAGTATTATTCTCTCAGTTTTACACTGACAGCAACTTACACTTTGTTAAAAGAATGGTGGAACTTGAAAGGTTTATCCAATCTAGTCCAGCCTTTTCAAAGCGAGCACCACTAAGTACCAGTACCAGACACATAAACCCATGTGCACTGCAGACATCTAGTTTCAGACTGACAAATTCAAGATTACTCAAATAAACATGATCAGCCATCAATGACCACTAGGTCCCTTTTTATTTGATTTCCTGAGCTTGCTATGTTGTTTTCTGATGTTGGCACATTACATTTGACCACATTTGCATAACAGAAATACTAAAAAATGCACCATCTCTTCATGGATTATGAGGTTTCTAGGAATAATCCTTTTATTTTAATAATAAAATGGTCAGAATCTCTCTGAATTAGAGTGTCTTGCTAGCCAGCAGCATTAAAAGCTAAGTGACATCCCATGTGATACTCTACAGGCTCTTTACGTAATTCAGAAGGTCTTAACAGATAAACATAGGTCAAATGATAAAGCATCATTGTAGTAAACTACTGAGTTGGCTACTACTATAAACCTGGGAAATAGAATTTTGCTCATACACATTTTTAGGTTAGCAATCTCACCCCCGCCCCAATAATATTTGGCTGTAGCGGAACCTTGGTCGCTAATCCAAAACACACTAGGTATATCTTGAGAAAATCAGGTACAGGTTCTGTTGAAATTCAATAGGAATTAAGACCACACTCCATCACACATGATTGGATTTGTGAGCAGGCAGGTGGCAAAAATTGTTTTTGGTTTGTGTGTATGTGTGAAGACATTTAGTATGGGTTAATAGATAAAAAATGAAAACTTTAGGAGAAAGGAGGGATTAAAAACATGCATAGGGCATCAGTGTGTGCACTGGATTGTGTTTAACTTTATTCTTAGACCTCACTGACAAAACATGAAGGTAAATTACACTGAAATCAAAAGTACCTCTATTAATGTGTTTAGGATTGGACAGTTAATAAGCATCTGCCAAAGGCTATGCTCCTAGCCCATTTACTCCAGAGTAATCCTACAGGCTGTTAGTTGTATACTTGTCTAATTTTTCTCAAGTTTTTGTTGCATGTCCACCCATGAGACTACTGAATGATTGCTGTAGCTACTCACTAGCGCATCAGCAATACACACAGCTTCTCATATTTATTCCCATGTACTTCACAGCAGTAGACACACCATGTATTTGTATATACAGTTGCTTCCATTTCCCCCACTTTTCTACAGAGTTTAAAGAAGCTGATAGAGCTGAATTTGCAGCTGGCATACATAATCAAGGATGCCGTAGGGCAAAGTGGGAGACAGGTAGAAGCAGGGCTAAGATAGGGAGGTGTCAGACTTAGATGTAGAGACAGGACAGTAACAGAAAATTAGTACTGAAACACAACTTTGCAAAGCTTTGTAAAATGCCCTGGTAGGAAAATAACAGCATAGCACCATTCTCAGCATTTCACTGATTATTTCCATAACATAGTTCAGCAGATTAAGAAAAGACTATTAAAATGGATGTTCCATACAGAATCCACCCGTACAAAAACGTGCTCTGATTTTTGTGTAATGTTCTCCAATAGGCTATATTTTATTGAAGACTATTGCTTGTTTGCCAGGAATAAGGTGAAACTTCTTCAAATGAATTCATTTTGGGGGAGTCATATTTACACATAGCAGTGTTACTCTTCTGGGTACTCTTTCACAGCTGCATGCCCCTCAGCCTCAAGCAATAAGCAAAATACACAACATTGTTACAGCCTCACCAACCTTTCAGAGATTTTTTTTGGAAGCCCAAAACCACTTTTAGGAAGTGGTTTCCTAAGCACAGTTACACCCTTTTGAGTCCACTGAGTCAGTGGGCTTAGAAGGATGTAGCTATGCTTAGAATGCCACCGCAAGTCTACCACGTGACCCTGTCTAAAAATGGTAGAAAAGTTTGGTGAGCCTTTAAAAAGTTTAGATCAGGGGTGGGGAACCTTTTTTCTGCCAAGGGCCATTTGGATATTTATGACATCATTTGTGGGCCATACAAAATTATCAACTTAAAAATTAGCCTTCTATATCTGGTCAAACATTTAGCCAAGAGGCACGACTGGAGATGGCTCGAAGTGTCTGCCACGTAGAGCGACTTGCTTTTGAGCTCTCCCGTTCCCAGCTGGGCCCAAGAGATTCAGGCAGGGCAGCATCCTTCTGAGCTAGAGATAAGCCAGGACCCATGGAGGGCCAGACCAAATGATTTCACGGGCCTTATATGGCCCCCGGGCCTGACGTTCCCCACCCCTGGTTTAGATACTCAACTAACACATGCGTAACAATGAGAGGAACACACTGATCCATATTCAGCCATATGATAAATATGGCCCTTATGTCCAGCTCTGGGCTGAACCAGGACAGGTTTCTGCTGGCAGTATGTAAGGGAATCAATGAATGGAGGAAAGAAACATGTTGACTATGTTGTGAACATGTTACATGGATATTTGCATCCAGTTTTGGAGTCTGAAAAAAATGGATTTTTGGACACAAAACAATGGACATATCAGAGTCTATGGAATAGCCATAGACTCGTTTTTCTGTGAGCCAGTGTAAAACCAAGCAAATGTCATGGATAATGGGAATGGAACAAAAGCAGTTGCTCTCATGGCATTGCTATCTCCAAAAAACCTTGATATGGATTGTTGGACTAAATTGTGTCTACCTGAAAAAAGCTCCTGAGCATATGCAACTGACAACAGACAGGGCAAGAGGATTCTTTTTATGTCCTTAGTACTCAGGTAGAATTCTTATCCAATAAGCCTCTTCCAAGCACCAAATTTTTATTCCTGGTAGACCAGGGTTTGCAAAATGGACATGCCCCTACAGTCTATCTTGGCAGCTGTAGGAAAGAATCAACAACAGCACCAACTTCTCTTGTAAGAAATAAGACAAACTAAGAATAACAAGCAGTGAAGGGACAGAGACGGAAGGGGCAATTTTCATTAGAAACAGACAGAACCCTAGTTTTGGCAGTGAATCCTGGGAAATCTGTGCCCTCATTCTCAAGGCTCTGTTAATTAATGAAAGGGAATATTAGTCTGGCTAGGAGACAAATCAAGTTTCCTGCTAGTTCACTGAAAGAAGATAAACTTAGAGCCAATAAGTCTGAATTAAAGCAAGTTGCAAAGAGAATCAGTTTGGTCTGATGATAATACATTCCATGTGTCATCAGTTGGCCAGCATCAAATAAGTTAACAGTCCTCTAATTAAAATATGTCTTTTCTTTTTTATATTATATATAAAAGTGGTTTTGCTTATGTTTTCCATTTGATAAAAATTTCACCTTAATTTAAAAAATAAATCAAGAGCAATAAAAATACTTTCTTTAAAAAAAGAATAGCACCGTTTCTCTGCTCCAGCTGAAGCAGCCTACACACACACACACACACACACACACACACACAATTGTGCTACAAGCAGTACAAATGGCAGCAAGGTGAGTCTCTGACCAAAGGAAGTGTGTATAGCTGAGATCTTGTGCAGGCCAAGAATAGGTTTCCTCTTCAGAACCTGCAAAGCTGGCGATCTCTTCTTTTGGTGAGTTCCTCCGTTCCATCAGAATAAGAGTCCCGCTTCAGAATGTATATATTTTTCTTCCTATCCATCTGCAAAAATAAATAAAAAGCATGACTGGAAACCAGTACCTAGCAATGGCTCCAGTCTTTTACATTTACTGCAGTAGGGCGCTAGCGCCAGGAACCTCTTTGTCAGCTCTTACTTGCGGCTGCTTGTGGCCTGCATCGATGCTCACAGGCCTCCCTGGAGTTGAAGCGGTTGCGATTCCCTCTGCAGCCACTGTAGATGAAGGGTCGGCACTCAGATACTCTTTGGTTATAGTACCACTTTAATGTGTAGTTGTTGCAGTCTCCCTCGTCCAAGGGCAAGGCACACGCGTCAGCTGGAAGAAGAAAGTGGACCTACACATTAGCATCTATAGGGTTAGGTATCTTTTCTCTGATGTTACACTTAGCAGAAACCTCAATGGAAAACAATGCACATCTTCTCTGCTTCGTCTGATATAACGTAAGGATAAAATGGAAAGAAGCCAGATGGGGTTGGTAGTTCACAAATCAGCAGCTTTTACTTATGGATTCTCGTACGTATATTTAAGGCTACAGGTCTGAGCCCTTCAGTGCTATAATATGTCAATGTTATAAGTTTCTTGAAAGTTTCTGAATTAAATAGGAAGATTCTTATATAAGACATTTAAGGCCATGGCGGGACTTTTCTTAGTAGTTAAATTCAGCTTTCATCTGTGTGAAGCTCACATGTATATCACTTATCGCATAAGCCATCTGCATGTTCACAGAATATGTGCAGAAGGAGAGCAGGAACGAGGATGCTGGCTTTGTCTTCCACCTCCATGTGACTGCCACTCATGAGCACAGTGCCTGTGTGTGGAGGAAATGCCTGCTCACGTGATCCCTCCTCATAATCATTGATGCTGCTGCTTTCTGAATGTCGCTGATGATAGGGAAGAAGCATATGCATGGACGCTTCCTTCATGCATAGGAGCTGTGCTCATGAACCAGCTATCAACTGGAGAAGTAGGGTGGGGCCAGTGCACTTATGGCTGCTCTCCCTTTCCACATGTTCAGTCAGTGCGCAGACAGGTCATGTGCACAAGGGCTAAATTTTCCCATCGTATCTCAAGGTAAAAGGTAATTACTGTACCCAAGTTAGCTATAATCAGGTCATTTTGGTTTATTTCATGCAAAACTGTAAGGCTTATCACATTCACTGTTTTTTTGGAACTGGTCTAAATGCACTGTTGTAGGCTTAGAGCTATTACCAGATCAGATTATTAGTGGGCTGGCCATCATGGTGCAATTTTGTTGATATGTATTCAGCAACCCTGAATCGTCCAGCTGTTTTAAGATTTGAGAATGTTAGTTGTGCTGCAGTTCTATACCTTTAAAAGTGCTGTCCTAAGTGACTTCAATGGATGTAGAAGGGTACAACTTTGCTTAGGATTGCACTGTAAGTCATAATGTGCTGTTTGCTGTTGCCACTGTTTTACTGATTTGTATTTATTGCGTTTTTATCCCACCTTTCCTCCAAGGATCTCAGAGTGGCATAATATAGTTCACCCAGCCCCATTTTATCCTCACAACAAGAGTTTCATGGATTTGAACAGAGGAATACACGAAGATTTGAACACAAGTTTCCCCTGTTAGTCCAACACTTAAACCACTACATTATACGACCTTTTATTATGATTTGTCTTTACATTGTTTTCAGTTGCCTTGGGTGTTATTTTCATAACAAGGTTGGCAATATAAAGGGTTTAAAATGAATAAATGTTATATCTAGCTAAAATGTTAAAATGCATTAAGAGCACACAGTAAGATAGCAATGGGGGGTGTAAAATTACTTTGGATGTACAAAAGTCATTTGATGAAGCTGACTCAAGAGGATCCCTATTCCCCTTTAGAAGTGTTGTGCCACTCTCATAATAAAAACATTGTCAGGATAATGAGTTCCTTATCTTGGGATAACTGACATCAGATGTTGTATCACCAGGCCATCTAGATTCTTGGAGAATTGCAAGTTGGTCATGTTATCATGCTGGGTAGGTACTTTCTGCCCCAGTCCATTAAAAATTACTAAGAAAAATATTGCATATAGCAAGATGACAATATAGACACCTTAGCTGCATATAGCTTAGCTATCCCTGCTGTATTGAGATCTTGATATGTGAAACAAAGATGTTAATGATATGAGGGAAGTCACCATAATGATATGGCTGATGACAATACAAGATCTTTGCATTTAGGTCTTTGGTCTACAGATTTTCTTAACCTCACAAAGCAAGGATGTTAATTTGGCTTGTGGAAGCCAGCATTTGTGGGGTCCATGGACTATGCTAAAAAAACATGCAGCTGTGGGCACATGTCATTATTTTTATCCCAACAAGTTCAAGTGGTATGTGCTCTAGTGCATGCCTGTCTACTACCAGGCGACTGAATTCTTCTTTAGTCCTCAGACTACATTTAGGCTTTGTCAGCTCTACTTAGAAAACCATACCATCCCAGGATCAGGACAGAATGAAGCTATATTTGGCCAGCAAAGACCACCCACCAACTTGGAACAGTTAGTGTCTAATTGCCATGGGCCTTGGGCCCAATCTTGGAGAAAAAACTCTGGCAGGTTGGAATGAGTTCATAGACTCTGTCTCTGTTAGCCTAAACCATCTGTTTCATTAGTCATAGGATCAGAAGCAGGAGGAACATATGGATTTGAGCCCTAAGAGGATGGAAGGAGACAACCTGTTTATTGGAGAGAAAGGCCATAAGGTGCAGAGGTCCACTGCTTACCTTGCTCAGAGAGAGCCCTCTTTTGCTGTCCATGTTTGGGATCTGCCTTTGGGCTCATATCTTCTACAAACAGGGAGTAGAATACTAGTTTAAGAAGAAGAAGCTTCTGGCTTTTGAATCTAACCCCCTTCCACCCAACCTCATAATGAAAAGAAGGAACACAATGGCTAGAAGATTGACTATGTATTCAGATGAGGCACTGAATCTATTTCCAGGGGATAACAGAACAAACGGCTTGTAGGGAGCATCATCACCATTATGCTGAATGAAAGAAGAGATGAGCTGGAGCTGGTCTCTCATCCTGGCCTCAGTAACTGCACAAACTTTCAGACTCAGGATCAAAGTTGCAAAATGGGACCTCAAATTTGGGCATAGTTTGCGTTACAGAAGTGAAAAAAGATCACTTGAAATCTGTTGGAAAGATACAAGGAAAGGAAGTATGGCAGTACCAGAATAAGTCCTTCCTTGATGACAGCTTACTATCAGCACCCTACTTTTGACAGGATGAGGAAGATAAAAGTTTTGCAACATTGCCTTTTATTAATTCATCACACATCTCTTCTTTTAGGTGGCTCCTTTCAGTGACATGCCATCCCAAGAGACAACACTTTTAAAATCTAATTTGAATGCTGGATTTAGTGTGCACTAACCCTGGAAGAATAATGACGTGTCATTTATTCAGCTGTTGGGGAATGCAGCTATTTATTAACAATGTTTACTGGTGACAAAGACGGCAGCAGAGAGTTCTTTTCTAGCTTAATAATACGATGGAAGTTTGTTGTTTGGCTCACTTGGGGTCTTCACCTTGTTGTTGCTTGTGACCTTCTAACATTTGGTTCTTGTTTAAAGGCAAGGATGGCCACCAGGCCCTACATTTGACAAAGACCACCTCTCCCATGGCTGAAAAAAGCCATGTGTTCATCTACTTTTTAAGAACCTTTGCCAACTCTGAAATCAGTGGGGAAGAACACAGTCCAAATAGTGCCAATGGTTTTGTACCAAGGATCTGTCCATGGACAAGCAGATACAAAGCCAGACATATTGGACACAAGCTCCCAGTCACCAGACATTTACCAATAGGAGCCCTGTGCCACAGCCTATTCCTATCCTCACCCAGAATCTTACTAAAGAGCTCCAGTTCCTTCAAAAACATTTTATAGACTGATGGACCTCACCATCCCTTAGCAAAGGACTCTCTGTCCCATCTGCTTCCATGCCCTCTTCATAGTCCTCTGTGTAGAAGTACTCATATTCTGGTTCATTTATGTTCACTATGTTTCGTGCGTGGTCCCCTACAAAACAGGAATGGCTGGTTCAGTAGGTCTCCAAGAATGAAAAGGGTTGTATGGAAAAGAATGTAAAAATACTGGAAGATTTCACGTGCCTGAGGATGTCTAACCTTCTATTCCTAAGTAGCTGACGAATGTGCCATCTCTAGTAATTGATAGAACATTGCAGCTGGTGTACTTATTTTATTTGATAAGCAACCTTGGAAATATATATCATCAGCCAGTGTTGATTATCTAACCGTGCAATCCTGAAAGGGGGGGCGGAGCTGCTGAGGAGGCGACGAGACCCCTATGCCAGTGTAAGTGCCACTTGTGCCGTCCAAACTGGCATGGACACCAGAGCAAGGGCACTTACACTGGTGTAGGGGCACTGTGTGGCAACACGAGCCTCGTATGCGGGCACTGCCTCCCCGGCAGCATTTGTCCAGCACAAGTGCTTGTGCCGGTAATCCAGGGGGGCATTCCTGGGGCGGTTCTGACTTTAGGCAGCTTCCAAAGCCCTTTCAGGTCAGGAACACCCCCTTTAGCTAGCATGGAGTTACGTAGGCTAAAAGGCAGGTGTAGCCCTGTGAAACTCTATGGAGAGGCACAGGGGCTACACCTTCCCTGAGCACAGCTTAAATACCCCCCCCCCCTAGGATTGGGCTGCCCATCATGCAGGTCACTTGCTGGAAGATAAGCACCACAGCGCAGGGACATGCGCAACTTTGTGTACCTTAGGATATCAAAGGTCACTTCTTTAGCAAAGAATACCTGTGGGCCATTTCACACAAGACATGTCCTACAACTATCAGTTCTCTTGTGTGTATTTATCTTAATTAAAATATTTTTACCCTAGCTTTCAACCCATCATTTTTAAGCTGCTGTTCTTGTTGGGTATTATTACTCTTGTTGCTACAGGGGGTGACAGACTGATACCACTATAAGGGTTTGCCTGTATATTTTTGGCCTCATTCTCAGGATAAATATGTCTGTATTAATTCCAAAGGAGTAGCTGTATTAGCCTCTTGTTGCAAAAACACAAAAACCACCTGTGGCACCATACAAACTAAAACATATTGTAGAATTAGCTTTTGTGGATGACAGCCCACTATTGTCAGATGTGTGAAGTTGATACCTACCAGTTTTAGGAAACCCACTTCCTGCATCTAACAAAGGGGGGCTCTTACACGTGAAACGTTGTACTTTAATACTCCAGAGAACTCTTTGATGTGTTACTTTATTAAATTCATCATACATTGCCCTTAGCCAGGACAGAACCCTTAGAATCCTAATAATGTGTATATGGCTAAATTCTGCATTCTAAACAATATATATATTCCCTAAAATTGGTGATCACTGAGAAAGAGAAAATACAGTTGGAATTACTTAGTTCCAAGGAAATGAGAGGGTGATAGCAGAAATTCTATGCATGATCACAGAGATGATACTAAGCATAACAAAACAACAGGAGACAAGACTCACCTTCCCCTTCCTCAGTGTGGGACAACTTAAGCACAGGTACTATTTGAGCGTTAACAGACGGGAGTGGTTGGGTGGATGGATAGTTGGGGAGGACACCTGGGAGGGGCAAGGTCACAATGCAAACATCAACAAGCACATAAGATACATTGTTCCTTCCCCTCATCAAGAAAAATACCACACAGGCACCAGCCAGAGTTCAACAGCCACATCTGTGTTGCCCTGTTAACTTACACAGAGAGTGCATTTAACACAACAGACAAAGAGAAGATAAGCCTGGAATAAGGTTTGTGCGATGGGCCAACTGGGACTATAAGGAACAAAATCCTTTTTGCACACTAGTTCCAAGGGCATTCCATTTCAATTCAGGAATATCTCTTCACCCATAGCATCAGAGGGCCTCTTGGAAAAACCAGAAGAGATCTGTATATAGGAATTTTATCCCAATCCTCTGTTGCATGCTTGGGATGGGGGCACACACTCTTGAATACTGGCATTAGCTTGCATATTGGGGGGAAGCAATGTTTCAGCAATACACAAGAAGACACAGGCAGCTATTAGTCAAACACCAATGGCAAATTTATGTCGGGGACATAGATAAGCACAGCACAGCATGCTCCCAGGTATGCAGGAGTGTCACTAATGGATTGGAAGAAACCTGATTTCCCTTTTACCCTCCTTCACAATGCCCCTTGGAGAAAATCAGAAAAATAATTATTGTAATGTCATGTCATGTGTACCCAGGGACTGGCCGCTCTGTTTATTCTTTTCCATCAACCTGTGAAAGTCAATGTGATCCAACGGATGAAAACCTGAATGTTTACCTAGGAAACTACGATTCAAATTCCAGCACAGTTGAGGGCTTAGTGACAACAAGAAGAGTTGGTTTTTATATGCCGATTTTCTCCACCTTTTAGGGAGAATCAAACCAACTTACAATCTACTTCCTTTCCTCTCCCCACAACAGACACTTTGTGAAGTAGCTGAGGCTGAGATAGCTCTAAGAGAACTATGACTAGCCCAAGGTCACACAGCTGGCTTCATGTGTAGGAGTGGGGAAACCAACCCAGTTCACCAGATGAGAGTCTGCCGCTCATGTATAGGAGTGGGGAGACAAACCCAGTTCTCCAGATGAGAGTCTGCCGCTCATGTATAGGAGTGGGGAGACAAACCCAGTTCTCCAGATTAGAGTCCACCGCTCTTAACTACTACACCACGCTGGACAAGACAAACCAAAATGCTCAGCAATAGATCTGGGACTGGAAGCATGGATTTAAAAAGTGGAGGAGAATGCATGAGCTGGAGGAGGTAACATAACTGATAGGGAAAACATATGTAGCCCTTCCCACAGCATTTCCCTCCCCCAGCTGCTTTTCCTAAGAATACAAGACAAAAATTGGAAGGCTCTCTCTCCCCCTCACTACTTTGATAGTGTATAAGTTATGTAAGACCTCCATGCTTGGTGGCAGCATACTTCTGAATGCTAATTGTTCGGGGGAAGCAATATCCTTCTGGGGGATCTTGCAGGCCACTCTGAGAAACAGTATTCTGGACTAGATGGACCAGTGTAGCCCGACTCTCCTTATATTCCTATCACTATAGCACTCTTTAGATATTTAACAGATACCCGTTTCCAGACTGAAGTCTCTGCCAAATGTCTAGTTTGGCCCTGATAAATGATCACTCAGCCTCTGTTCCTTTTGTAAAATGAGTCCATCTGCTTCTCAGGGTAGTTGTAAGGCTGAATGGATTTTAAAAAAATTGTTCCAAATCCTGAGGAGATGGCAGGCTGAAATTCGAAACAAATGTTTCTTTAAAAATAGGCCAGAGGACCTTGGTCTCACTAGTTTAATTATTACAAAGAATGAATTATACCATCAGTACATTTGTTACCCACTTTACCCCAACAGCACCCCAATTCCCGACAGTTCTCCAACATAAGCATCATCTTCATGGAAATAATTTATTATGAAATAGCTATTGCTAGCTAAGCCACCAGTGATGATTAGAGTTATCTATTCATGGTCTTCCTGATTGGGGAAAAGGGTACACCTAGAGGAAGGCTGCTGCATAACTGGGAGCACAAACCATATGTATTTATCAAATATGTGTCTGACAATAACCAAAACACTCACGTGTATCTGGAGGGGAGAACTGGCCTCCACAAGCTGAAACGAGACAAGAAGAATTTCTACTTTTACAGTGCAATCCTGTACAGACAGCCAAAGAACACATTTTGCAGGAAATCCATGATTAGATCTTCCAGCATTTCTTAAAACTGAAATACTGCCATGGAGATTGCTAATTTCTTTGGAGTAGTGGGTTTTGTCCCCCACCCCCCAAAAATATTTCCTTCTATATAATTTTCCTGATCAAAACTCCTGCCAAATTCCTATCTGTTCTCCCCCACAGGCAACCTGGAGAGGGGCAATTTGATTTGGAAAATGGCATATGGAGGTAAGAAGAAAGACTCTTCCTTCCCACTGCTGAAAGTAAGTCTGAAACCCCTTGGGGGTGCATTTCAGATAAAAAGTGATACAGTTGCAGATTTCTCACTCAGCATGTCTGGCTCTGAGAGGACACTTCTTAAAAGAATGGGAGAAAGACACATGAGCACCTAGCACCACAAAGCAAGTACAGTTTGAGCCCAGCTATGGTAGCAGATCTGAAATAAGGTATTGAGAAGAAAGGGATGGGATATGGAAGGGCAGAAAGGAAAGGAGGAAATACTTGGGACAAAACAGGAGGCTGGAGTCGTCTGAAAACAGCAGTAGGTATAGCCTTACCGCAGTGCTGACTCATCTCTGACCTGACAAACAGACGGATTTCTTCTTCCTGGAGAAAAGACAGAATAGGGAGAAGGAGGAATGCAAAGCATGTTATTGATCTCATGGCACTAGTTGATGAAAGAACCTGAAATAGGAGGGGTTGGTGAATTTCCCTTTTCAGAGCAAGAGAAGGGTTAAGATGGAGATGGCAAAAAGTGTGCCATGTACGAATCCATGTTTGAATGCTTGACTGACCCCAATTTCTTGCAAAAGGAGGAAAGATTACTGCAATAGCCATGTCTGGCTGATATAGAGCAAGAATTAGGCCAGATTTCCACTCAAGGTCATGATTTTGATTCAGGATTTCACATAGGAATGGAGGGGTCTCCTCACCGTCATGCCAGGTACTCCCTTCTCTCCTCTGGGGCCACCAGGCCCTTGATTTCCCTGTCAACAAAAAGAAAAAAGAAGTCAGGAAAAAGGCAGAACCATTTCAATAACATTTGTGATGCAAAACTAGATGCTGACTGGAGTGCAAGCGAGGTGAAAATATCTCAGTTGGAGAGTGGAGCACAGATAGCCAAGGACCCAATAGCTAAGAAACTGTAGATATCTTTGCCAACTTACAGCCACAGATCCCATCACTTCCCTCTTTTCTTTCTCCTGTTGTGTTTTTCTCTTCCCAGCACTCCATGCATCTTCTTTGTATCCCTCACAGACCTCCTTCAGATATTGTGGCACACCCATTTCTTTTAAAACCGTCCACAGTTGAAAGCTAAACACAAACTGATTTTCTTCTGAAATTCTCTGGTATGCTCCAGTAGCCTTCACAATATGATCTCTAGTGCCTCTTCCTTTCCTGGATCCAGCTTGAACACCTGACATTTCTTGTTCCATATATTGTAAGAGGTTTTGTTGTAAAATTTTAAACATCATTTTGCTTGTGTGGGAAATTAATAGTCTAGTAGTTGCTGTAATCTTTGATGTCTCCTTTTTTTGGAACTAGAACATAAATTGAGCATTTCCAGTCTGCGAGTCATTTTTTGTTTCCTGTATTTGTTGGTATATTCTTGTTAAGATTTTGATGGACTCTGTTTCTGTGGCTTGGAATAGCTCTACTGATATCCCATGTACTACTGGAGATTTTCTCCCAACTACTTTAAGTGCAGCTTTCACTTCACTTTCTGAAACTGCAGGTTTTTTCTCAAAAGATTATTCCTGGAAGCAATCTGTCATCCTTTCATTTCTTCTGTAGAGTTCTTCAGTGTATTGTTTCAATAAGTTCTTTATTTTGTCCTGATCAGATAATGTATTTCCATGTTGCTTTCAGCATCCCTACTGTGGTTTGAATGTTCTTTTGATTTCCTGGATCTTGTGGAACAGATCTCTTGTTCTTTCTTTTTTATTGTTCTCTTCATTTTCTTTGCACAGGTTATTATAATAGTTCTATGTAATTCGCTGAAAAGGTGCAATTAAAATTCTACTTCTGCACATTTTACTTTTGATTCTAGTCTAAAGCAATTTTAAGCAATTTGATTCGAGTCTGTAGCAATTTTTTAATCAGTCATCCATAGAGGCTTTACCTTTGCATTTGGCTACAAGAACAGTCTTCGCATATTCCTCCTTGATAGTTACCCCAATAGTACAGTAAGTCCCAACATATACTGGCAAGTACTGATGGAGCTCACCCATTTATTCCAAAGCAAGCAACAAAGCATGTTGGCAGCTAACCTGACACTAACCATTGGCTGGGACATATTACAAACCTGTGGTCCTCTTTCTCCTGGGACACCTGAAATTCCTTGGGGTCCTAAAACTGACTCTCCTGCGGGCCCTCTTTCACCCTGCAATGGGAAAACAAACACATTGAGACAATTTCGTAGCAGGAGCATCACCTGGCATGGCCAGCAGTGCCATTAGCTGATCTGCATCTCCTTTCAGTAAAGGAGGGAGCTGTTTCCAGAAGGTGTTTTTCGGTTAGGGGAGAAGTGCTCATTTCTAAAGTGCCCTCTCCCACACAAACATTTTCTACACATATCAATTGTTCAGCTTTCTTTTCCACGTGGGGAAGTTGCCAATTCTGTATGCTGAATACCACACATAGGAGATTACTGCACCTAGTGGGAACAACGTACAGACTGCTGCACATAGGATCAGTTATTGAGCTTGGAGAAGCACTTGCTCTGCTCTAATCACTCATGCAAATCTGCCAGAATTGCTTCTCAGCTGCAAGTGTTGCTTAATATGCCCACCACCTCATTGTGTGCTGGTCCATGTTCCCAGTCTTTGACACCAGTGAAGTACTAGATAAAAACAATGGTCCAACTCCACTCTGAGAAAGATGCAATAGAGCTGCCACTGGCTAGAAAAGGATGTACTCTCCAGAGAAGACGCTGGTAGAGTATACACTTCCAATGGAGTATTGGGAAGGCAGACATAGTACTTTGGTGCTTCTCTTATTGTTTATTAAGAAACAAATGTAGTCATTGCTCATTTATTGTCTGGGATCCATGTGCCCTTCCTCAAGGAAGTACCTTATTTCAGGTATACTGAATTGATCCAGTACCCAAACTACACTGTACAGTCACTAGGAAATGCAATTATTTCCCCAGCTAGTAGACCACTGTGCCATCCAGGAAGTGGTTACTTGAGTGCCATTAGATAATGTCCATGACATCATATACAATACATCTCCCCACCATAATGTACATATTTTTAAAACACCTTAGAAGTTCTATTTTTTAAAAAATTATTTCCAGGCTAAGCACACCTCTGCTGTACTACCCAGGTATGACTGTGCTTATGTAGCCCTTCAGAAAGAAGGAGGAGACAAAAAGACAGACAAGTAAACTGAAAAAGTTATTAATCAGGGATATCTTTCTAAAGGAATAAAACCTGCCATGGTCCCCTCTTCACTCAAGGGCTAAGTCTATTATAAACACTTTAATTCCCTGTTAGTACCTAGTCTGAGATGGCAGGCCTACCAGGGTCAAAACTAGGAAGAGAGCTATCTACATTGGACATACAATAGTGACTCAGGCAGAAACAGAATGAGGAAAACCAGACATGCTCTCGTTCTGTTCCAGAACTACAATATCTGCCCATCCCACAGACTTGTACTCTGCCTGTCACTTCTGCCCCATGGTTTTTCCAGACAACAGGGGAGAGGACGTGGCTCAGTGGTAGAGCATCTCCTTGGCATGCAGAAGGTCCTAGGTTCAATCCCCAGCATCTCCAGTTAAAGGGACTAGGCAAGTAGGTGATGTGAAAGACCCCTGCCTGAGACCCTGGAGAGCCGCTGCAGGTCTGAGTAGACAATACTGACTTTGATGGACCAAGGGTCTGATTCAGTATAAGGCATCTTCATGTGTTCAACAGGAGTGGTGACAGCTGTCAGACAGTACCTAAGGCACCATTTATTACTATTAGCTGGGTCTGGTGTGCCAGAACCAGGGCTGTTGGTATGTATGTATATATGCATGTATGTACACACACACACAGCCAACAGCCCTGGTTCTGGCTCACCAGACCCACTCACCCATCCATTCAGAAAAGTTACCATCTCCACTGTGCTGGTTCACTCTGAGGCTTGTCGCACCGTCTGGGAAACGTCTCTCAAACCCTTTAAAACCGTTACATTCTTTTCCCCACGCACCACAGACCTTCCGTTTCAGCTTGGAAATGCTTTGGAAGCGCCAGACATGTTTTTTCCGAAAACGCCTATACCACGATGTATTTCCTTATGTCGTTTCAAAACCGGCAAGCCAAGGGTGCGTTCAATTACAAACGCTATTCTGTTCTCCTCCCCTCTTTTCGCAACATCCAATGAAAAGCCTTTCTCCTCCCACCACCTTCCCCCTCCCATTTGCATCCACCAATCTTTACTGCTACTAAATCCCCCCCCATAAGTGTTTGTGCAGAGGAGGGCGAGGGCTGGGAAAGTAGCAAAATTGCTGCGAGCAGCAGAGGGGGGAGGGGGAAGCAGCAAGAGGAGGAAGGGAGAGAGACTGAGGAATAGAGAGAGTGCCCGCCCGCGCGCACACACACAAAAGTCAGGGCTCTCCAGTGCCGGCACAAAGTTTCTCCGTGCCTGTTTTTTTATCTTTCTCCCGCTTGTCCCAGCAATAAAATGCAACATCGTTGCACCAACGCCCGCAAAGACGGCAGCTCTGTGATCAGCTCTGTGCAAGGAACTGCTCATTTTGGTTTATTTGGGGGGGGGGAATGCCTGCATTGGTTGTGATTAGGGTTTCCCTGCCGTAGGGGAAAATGTGAGCTCATTGCCCTATCGTCCGGATGCACTGATGATACCGCGCAGGCGCATTGACATGACGAGAGGGGTGGTGGAGGGGAACCCAAGCAACGTCACGATTAGGCGGTGCTCCTCCACGCCCCCTTATCTCTTGGGAGCGCTGTTTCATTGGAGGTGCGCTCAGAACTGGCAGAAGTGTGTGTGTGGGGGAATAGCAAATTGCCGAGCACCATCGCTCTTTAGGTGTTTTCCACATGTTTCCCAGACATGGTGCGATAATGCCCTCTGTCTCAGGAGGCTCCCCGTCACTAGATCTAGAAAACAAAGACACGCCTTGTGCAGAGTGGCCTTCTGTTGAGACTCAAACTCAGTAGCTGCTATCCTGTTACATTCAAGAGGCAACTGGACAGAGATGTTTTCCCCCAGGGGACTGAGCAGAGCATGGCTCCGTGTTCTCTTACAACAATTAGTAACAGACCCTGAGAGAAATGGTCAAAAAGTCAAAAGATTGGTACTGACCTTCTGTCCTTGAATGCCTTCTGGGCCTTTTGGACCAATGCTTCCAGGGGGCCCAGGGGGGCCTGGAGGTCCCTCACTGCCTCTGGGCCCTGGGGAGCCAATAGCGCCTGGTGCACCCTACAGAAAGAAAAATAGCATTAGGTATGATCCTGACATAATAGTACTGCCCCTGAACAGCATTCAGACCGACTGTCTTGCTCCTGTTCTGGGTCAATATTCTGTTGTCCTGACCTGGACTGTAAGAGTTCTCATTCAACAACAGGATTTTCTTCCTTCAGAACTGTTTAAATTGTGTTCTTATTGGTGGGTCCCTGTTTAATTGCAATTCTCGGCAGCAGTTAGTAGCACTGGACTCCCTCCCAATTATTCCCTTTTATTAAAAAGAGGAAATATCTAAGGCAGGAAATTACAAGATCATTTGCAAAATATACTTTTCAGAGCAGCAGTTTTCAGACACTTTAACCAATGTGGCCAATTCCGACAAAGGCCAGGTGGTGGCAGTGGTTGAACCGACAGAGGGAGAGAAAAGCCTCTCTGGGTGTTGGGGGTGGCATACACTGCATGGAGACCCTGGACAGCCACTGGTACCCAGATGGCATGGATGGCAGGACATAATAGAGCCCGTAGGTCAGAGTGGAACTGTTCTGCCACAAAGCTAGTACATGTCTATATAGAAAATTGCAAGGCACAGCTAGTTTTTTATTATTAGTATACAGTGTTTGATTACCTTTAAGGATGATGTCATTTGTGGATTTTTATTGTATGTGCAATAATTATTTTGTTTGACTTTCCCCATTAAACACATATACTTCTATATAATGAACTGTGTGATTGCCAGCATCCTGTACTGAAGGGCAAAAATGGGGCAGAGGGTAGCTTCTGGATTTGCAATATGCGCTGGGCTGGAGGAAGAGTATAAGGCCATACGTGAGAACCAGGATGATGTCATCTGATGTCAGCATAACAGTGAAAGAGACAGCATGTAAAGGAGCCTGAAGTCTTTATAGGGCCTGGGGGGGTGCGTTTTCTGGACTCCCACTGCAGCCTGATGGAGCAGCAGAAGCAAAAATTATGAGGGAAGAAAACGGTGTTGTGTGATGCTCTAGGAATTTTCCAATTATCTACAGCAATTCAGAGATTTTGAGAAATTCCTAGAGTGCACTAATGCTGTGACATCACTTTCAGTTTCCACAGTTTCCCCCCTCCCTTCGAAGCTTCCAGGGGTTGATGTGTTAAGTGTGCATGTCACAACTCTAATCCTACCTATGGATTTTCAGCAGGGCATTAAACTTGTTTCCATGTCAGTGGTGGCAGTGGTTGGCACTACTGTGTCACATTCCTGACCTGGATACTGCAAACTAGTCTTCCTGTCGGCATAGGAAGTTTTGTTCTGGAACTAAGATGATTACCAAGTCTCCAACTGGCTGGATGAGTCCGTGTTTGGGTGATTTAGGACACTTAAACACCTAGCTTTGGTGAGCAATTAATGAGCATCTATAAGTCACTGGTCTAAAAACTGCTTAACATGTGTACTTCCTGCCCTTTTTCGGATGCAAAATTTATCTTGTGTTTCTCCAAAATGAGGAACCTAAAGCACCTTACCACTTAGTTCTCCCCTATTCCATTTTATCTTCATAACAACCACCCTGTGAGGTAGGTTAGGCTGAGAAAAAGCTACTGCCCAGGGTCACCCAGCAAGCTTCAGAGAAGACCTTGGTTCTGAACCTGGGTCTTTTAGATCCTAGTCCAGCACTCAGCTATACCATGCTTGCTTTCAACAGTATTATTATTAAAATATCATTATTTCATTAAAAATAGAAGCAAAGCAGGCGAGACAGGAACTAGGCCAGACTTCATACCACCAGAAGGGATGAGAACTATGTCTAATTTACATAGTCCAGCCTGAGGAGTGAGCGGGATGAGTAACCCACCAGGATATCCTCCTCCGTCGACAGATAATTGCATGTGGGATAACATCACATAATGTGCCAAAGGAAAGAAGAGTCACAAGGGAAAGCTATAGAACTCCCCAGCAGTTTGATCCTGGCCGTGACCCTGCTGAAGCTGGAAGACCCCAAGAATAACTCACCCTGTCCCCTTTCTCTCCTTGGTCTCCTTTGGAGCCTTGCTGCCCATCAAATCCCCTGTCACCCTAGGAAAAAAAACCAACACAGTAAAGCATGTCAAGTGCATTTTTAGCCTCTGTGGACTGTACCAATAACATTTCATAAAGACAGAAGCACTGCTAGGGAGCTTCAGTGGTGCAGATAAAATAAGCACAACATGCCCCTGTGGTCTAGTGGCTGTCACCAAGAGGCAATGAAGAAAAATAGAACCATCTCCTTCCATGGTCATAGGTCAATGAGAAAAAAAATACTGGCAGTGCTGAGCTGAAAACCCTGCTGTTAAGATTTGGCTGTTAGACCCAGAGTTTCAAAACAAGGGATGTGCAAAGTGCACATTCTACATCTATTATTTCCATATCGTATCAGTGTCATACTGCGCAGCATTGTGCTAACTGCTTATTCTTATCAATTTAGACAAAGGCACAGACATCATTAAGCTGTTATCTTTTATGTAGCATTAGTGACCTAACTCTTGGACCCATATTAGTGTATCTGAACTCCATACCTTGGGTCCTATGAGGCCTTCTTTCCCAGGGATTCCTGGGGTTCCAGACATGCCCGTTTCCCCCTAGGAAAACAAATCAGAAGGTAGGCTTTCCAGTCCAAACACATTTCCAATTATACAGCCTAATTGGCATATGATGTGAACACTTACGGGCTCACCCTTCCTCCCGGGAAGCCCCATTCGACCTGACAGGCCTGGTTCTCCCTGGAACAGAAGCAAGGAAAGGTATATTAGAGAGAGATAAAGACAGAACCTTTGTACTTGGTTCATAAACACTTGAGCTGAGGGACTGTTTCCCTCTCTGATGTTTGACAAAAAAAATAGATTGCTTACTTGTGACTATTGGTCTTTGAGTGGTCATCTGTAAATTTGCACTGATGGGTTTTGCTCCTGTGCTTCAGTTTGGAAACTTTTGGAGCTAGCTTTTAGGTGCAAAAATCCTCTCTACTCAGAGGCACAGGCTTGATTATGCATGTCCAAGGAGAAAGAGTTGCATCTTCCCACTCAGTTCTTCCCCAAAAGATATTCCACGGTAAGTTAAATGTGCTCATTGCAGGGTCATGTGAATACACAAATTATCAATTGAAGAACAACAGTTAAGGTAAGCAACCTGTTTTATTACTTCTTCTTTTTGTCTCTGTGCATCACACTGATGGCTGAAGACTAGCAAATAGATCTACATGGTGCTGGATTACAGTGCATCTGGGAGAAGAGAGCACTCATCTCTTTCTACATTCCTGATGACCCTGAGGGTAGGAGGGTCTGGAGGGAATACACAGAACTGGCACCTTATCCAGGCACTGAAGGAAAACATTGCTCAGAGGGCAATATGAGTCTTTATGTGGTACAGAATATCTGGTGCTTCATGATGCTTCGCAAGGTGAAGAGGTCTGCCTCTGGAGTGCTCTAGCATCTGAAGACTGGTTGCAGGTACATTTTATTGAGGGACAATTCATGGGCAACTATTCCCTTGTGACTTAATATATCTGCTAAGGTGTCCTTGCTGGCAACATCGATGGCAGTTTGGGTAAAATTATTTCCTTTAATACTGCATCTGAAGAAGTGAGCTCTGACTCCTGAAAGCTCATGCTGAAATAAATGTTAGTCTTTAAGGTGCCACTAGACTTCTTTTTTATGTTTCTACCACAGACGAACACAGCTATCCCTCTGGTATTATTCATCATGCTTAATACATCTCTCCCACAGGTAGCAAGCCAGATAGTTTAGAGCAGCAGAGGCAGTGCATCTGGGAGATGTATTACTTTGTGGCTTTGTTGTCTGTGGCCACTTGTACTGCTTTCCCCTGCAGTCTGGGGAGAAAGGCGCAAAGTGATTTGTACACCGTCAGGAGCTCCACATGGTTCCTGCAGAATTGTCTCTCCTGTGGTGACTAGGTTTGGCTGATGGTATGCCTGCCACACTGTGTGGCCCATCTCCACTGAGAGGCATCAGTTTGGAGGATGACTTATGGTGATGAAGACGTAAAAGGGCTTTACAAGTGTAGGTGATGAGGGTGACTCCACCAGGTGACCAGTTTTTCCTGCAAGTCTCGCAATGGTCGGAAGTTGCAACTGATCCTATACTGCAGATGTCTCCGCCTGGCAAATCACACTATCACAGTGGATGCCGCCATAAGGCTGTACCAGCTGCTGAATTTGCCTGACAGGCTGCAGTGGGTGTCACAGGAAGTATGCTGGTACTACGGAAGCAGACGAAAAGGAACCAAGTGAGATGTTACCCCTCCCCTGCGGATGCAGAATCAAAGTGCCTCTGAGAGGAGAGGATTTTTGCACCTAGAAGTTTCCAAGTCAGAGCTCTGTGCAGGCACAAAGCCCATCAATGTGATGCTCTGAGACCATGAAGTAACTCAAATTTATCAAGAGATAGCACCTTCCTGATTTCAAACTACTTTTAATAAAAATGGCTAAAAGACATGTGACAGGGTAGTCACATGTGTTGTTCGTGTGTCTTCTCCATTCACGTATAAAACAGAAGACTGAGGTGAAGCCCAAATGTTGTTCTCCCTCCTTAATTCCCAGTGTTCTGTTGCTTCCCATACTTTTCTGATTTCAGAGCTGGATTGAAAGAAAAGTGCCTTGAGTGACAGACAGAGGGGAGGTTGGGGGAGGAAGGATTCAGCTCCCCTTCCCTGCACAACTTGCTTTTGATCTAAAAATTAGAACCTTCTGCTTCTAACATGAGCATGGCAGACAAGTTGTCTTGTATTGGTCTTTCACCCAGGACTTTTGGGGCCAAGGCCTGGCTATGTATAGCCAGAGAATCACAGGGTTCTTGACCTACTGACTAGGTGAACCCCTGAGGGAGGACTCTGTTGCTGTGGAAACCCTGGAGGCAGTCGCCTGAAAGCCATTTTAATTAGTTGGTTGAGATATGACTTGTCAAGCCAGGCGTGGCTCTGGCTTCCCATCTCTCAAGATAGAGAAAGGAAGGTAAATGAGAGTAGATAGACAGATAGTTTATTTGCGGCCCTTGGCCAGATAAAACAAGATACATGGACTAAAATGGTCTTACCGACAAAGGTTTACAGTCCAAGTCTTAAGTCACTTAAAAAATTAAAAATAAATAACATCTGAGTTACATCTGCCATTTGGACTAAGAGAGTACTCTGTGGCAATGAATTGTCATTGCAGCCGTACAAAATATTGCTACCTGAGAGGTGATTGAGGGATTATCTCCTTGTAGGAGCTTTTCTAACTTTTCTCTTTCCCTGACGGGTCCCATTCTCAGTATGAGGGGCTCAATAAACTTAGAGTGGGGTATAGTGTAATAGTTACAGTTCAGGAGAACATGTTCAGTGGTTTCTAAATTCCCGGATTTACAGGGGCATAGTCTCTCTGCCCTGGGTATCTTCTTGAATTTCCCCTCTAACATAGCAGAGGGTAAGGCTGCGCACCTAGCCAAGGTAAAAGCCCTCCTATATTTGTTTATCTCTAGGTAACAGAGATAGGCTGCCGGTGCAAGGATAAATTTGGAGTGGGGGGGAGCCATAAATATGGGCGCTCTTGCTAGATCTATTTGTCGCTCAATATCTTTAACTCTTTGGTTTATAGTTGACTTAGCTTGATCCCACCCTAACTGGAGTAGTGCTATGGGGGTAAAACCCAGTTTATTTAGTTTGTCTTCAATGGCTATTATCCACTTAGACCTAAAGGTATCACAAAGAATCAGTGGAAGAAGACCCTTGGGGTTGAAATTAATTTTCAGCCATAGATAAAGCGAGGACAAGACTACCCTTGCCTCTACCTTCATTATGCCAGTTTCTAAACGGATCATAGCATTTGATACACATCTTGGCAATTGCAGGGCAGCTCTAAGAAACTTGGATTGCACTCGTTCCACTGGAATAAGACATGAGGGTGGAGAGTCGAGTTGTGTTCCATATAACATTTGTGCTAGGGTTTTCGCCTGAAAAAGTTTAAGGGCTGCTGGAATATAGTGTGCCCCTTTGGTCCGAAGAAAATTTATTATTGAACGGGCTGATCTTTCCCCTAAATTGGCAACATAGGTATTATGGGCTAGCTTGGAGCCAGATGCCTGGATTGTCGTTCCAATATATTTGAATTGGGTTACCTGTTCCAACCTATGGCCATTTATGCTCCACCTCCTATAATTAGGGCGATTGCCAAAAGCCATTACTTTTGTTTTGTCATAATTAATAGTCAGGCGTTCCTTCTCACAGAACGTTCCAGTAAATGAAGAGTAGCAACATAGATAATATAGCAAGAGTAGGAAAATGTTGGATAGTTGTTAGAATTATCTGTTGTTTTCACTGTAACCTTGTAACTGTCATCTGGAGTTTAACCCCGTAAGACAACATGCCTAGGTCTCTAACCACCTAAGACTTATTGCCTAACTGAACCTGTGTTGTTGAGTTTCTCTTTTTCATGAAAGAATTACAAAGGAAGGATTTACTGCCACATCTTGTAATGGAAAAGGGATGAAAGAGAATCTCTGGCACTTACCTTCTCCCCCTTATCTCCATCCTGGCCACAGGCTCCTTTCATTCCTCGATCCCCCTACAATAAGAAATCACCACCCAAATTTAGTCTTTATTTCTATAGTGCTTTTCAGAATACACAGTGTTTTGCCATTTTAGCCTCAACCCACCATATGAAAACCTTTCCTGTAACTGTTGTTCCTTGAGTTGTCCTCAATGAATTCACAATGACTGGGCTCTACACCTGTATGCAATGCATCCCTTCCACAGATAATTGTAGTGGTCTCACCAGCTATCTACAAGTCTATATATAACACTAAGAACAGCTATTTACACTGTAGTAACTATTTTCATGAACTGTGTACTATCAATATACAGAACACAACTAACCGACTCTAAAGAAAGAGTTTTCTCGGAGAAGTTTCCAAATGACCCAGCTCCTGCAGCAGACAAAAGAGAACTGAGCAGAAAGGAGCAACTCCTCCCCTTTAGGCAGATGCTGTCCAATCTATGTGTCTGGGGGGAGGAGGGTTTTATGCCTAAACACTAGCTCTAGAAGTTTTCAATTCAACAGTTGCACAGGTGCAAAGCCCATCAACGTGATGCCCAGGGACTGTGAAGTAGTAAGTTGGCAAGTTTGAAGGAAAGTGAATTTGTCAAGGCCTTCCAATAACTTACATGGTATCTGAATGTAGATCTCCCTCAACCAATTCAAAGTTTTATCAATTGTGCCATACCATCACATAATATTTTCTGCATTATCCAGGGTGGGATCTTTATACTAATCTTCCACACCTCTTTCAGATACAGGCTTTACATGGCAACTTTAATGCTAAGTGGGAGAAATTCAACTGATCAAAGCTAAATCATTAGACCTTTTCTTGAGAATACACGCAACCTCAAGAGAGGCTTTATGAAGACCCCCCTCAAAAAACCCTTCCTAAAAGTACAAAGCCTGCATTTCCCTTTTGACAGCTCCCAAGTATCTAAAAGGCGTTAGTCAGTGGGATCATCTTCCTCTGCTTTGGTATGAAATTCATGCACACCCCAGCCTGGAAGGGCTCTCAAGATCATACAACTAAACACAAAAGAAAGCAAAGTATACTATGCCACCTTTGAACCTCGCATTCCAATTGGCCCCATGTCTCCTTTCTCCCCTCTGGATCCTGGGATACCATCCTTTCCGGGTTGCCCCTGGAGGACAATAAGGCAGTGTGATTCTCAGGGTTCAACTTGCACAAATAGAAGTAGACAGCAACAAAAAGCAAATTCTTACCGGCTCTCCTGGCTCTCCTGACTCACCAACTTCTCCCTGAGTAAAGACAAACACACAATAAGAAGGTGAGATGTGAAACAGGAACATACCCTAGACTTTACAGAACAAGCCTGTCCCTTCTACGTATACCACAACAAGCAAAGGCTACAAATGGACATTAGAACATTTCACCTTTAAAATTAGGCTGCAACTTCCTAGCAGCAAGAGAGATGGAATGGTGAAATAGCTCACCAGCCTTGGTCAAGGTCTTTCAAGGTCTTCGAGGAGTGGAAAGGGAGTGGCAAGGATGGGGTTTCCCACTCTACTGCCCTGTCTGTTCTGAATTTCTTCAGGTACATGACCAATTCCAAAATGATAACATTTGTACAAGTTTCAAACCGTACGCAGTGAATATTGAAAGAAGGCATGGATATGGGTTGAAACCATGCTGAGTTAAATCCCCAATAGCGTGAATCAAATTGAACAAGTACCAGGATCCATGTAGGACCAAGACTATCAATGAAATGACAGGTGTATATAGTCTAACTATGTTTCTGTCAGTTACCTTTGTTGGTGAATGTATAGACATGGTTGATCTGATCATCTCTTACCTTTTGCCCTCCAGGACCTCGTGCTCCTGGAAATCCTGATGACCCCTTTTCACCTTGCTCACCTCTCACTCCCTATAGGTAAAAATACTGGTTACTGAAGCGTATGAGTGACAGTGAAAGAAACGATTCTTGCCTAACTCCTGTTGTTGGACCAAAAAAGTACTCAGCAAGACTACAAGCTGAAAACAAAGCTCTCTCTAGCCACGATAAACCTGCCAACACCAGATTCATGAGTTTCAATAACTCACTCCTAGTTCAGAACAATACTTATTTACAAAGGATAAGATTCCATGCTCTATCTATCCTGTTGTATCTCAGATACTGGTGCAGGACACATTATCCCTACATAACCGCTACAGTGATATTAACCCTATCTGTGCCATATATGCATTATATTCTGTTTACAGACAACAATGACAGCTGCTGGTTTTTTATTTACTGGACTAAACTTCATAACAACACTTGGGAACAATAAACTTCCCTGAAGTATAATTTGTATCTGTAGCAGTATCTAGCCCATAACTCTATGTTTTCTACCTATTCAGAACAATGCAGATTCAGCTCTGCTTTATCCAGCCCATTCTGCTGCTGCCATTTTGGGTTCCTGGTGTTTAGGAACAGAGAACAGACCAGTCTAGGGTAGCACTGCAGGCAAGATTTGCCTTCTAGCACTTGGCTTGAGCTGATTCTCTGACTGGGTCCTTGTGCATGGAGTGCAGGCAAGTAACCTACCCCGACCTCTACCCAAAGTGTGGTGAACGGCTGCTCAGGCATCTGCTGTGCTACCTTTTCTCCAGAGATGCCTTGATCTCCTTTGTCACCTTTCTCTCCTTCCATCCCTTTTAGGCCACGGTCTCCCTTTTGAGAGAAGAGTTAACTGTCAATAAATTGCCAACAATAAGTCAGATAATTACATGTTATATGATATTGGGGTTGGGTGAAAGATATAAAAGTATGTGTTCAGCATAAAAGAAGAAGTACTTACAAGGAAAAAGCAGAACGTGACAAATGAATTTTTGATGGAAACTGCCATCACTTGAATTTCCCTAAATACACTCAAGTTTATTTGGAGTTTGCTTTACTTAATATTAACGTCTATAGTACCAGGCTATTAAGCACAATTGATACAGTACACAGTTTTATTGGTTATGTAAGTAATTTTTCAATGCTATAACTAATTTCACATTATAAAGAAGTAGTAGTGGTGTTGGTTTTTATACCCTGCTTTTCTCTACCTTTAAGGAGTCTCAAAGCAGCTTACAATCACCTTCCCTTCCCCTCCCCACAACAGACACCTTGTGAGGTAGGTGAGGCTGAGAGAGTTCGGGGAGAACTGTGACTAGCCCAAGGTCACCCAGCAGGCTTCGTGTGGAACAGTGGGGAAACCAACCTGGTTCACCAGATTAGAGTCCGCCACTCATGTGGAGGAGTGGGGAATCAAACCTCTGTTCTCCAGAGTCCGCTGCTCTTAACCACTGTACCATCACTAAGAAAGGATCACCAATACCACCAACAAAAGAATCTGAAGAAAAAGGCATGCCTTACTCTATAATCACTATCCCTACAATTACCATACCCAACTTGGAGATATTCTCATGGCTACTCAATGACTAACAGTGCAATCCTAAAGACAGTTACTCCAGTCTAAGCCCATTCATTTCAATGGTCTTAAACCTGAGTAACTCTCTTTAGGACTGTGTTGTATATACTTGATATTTTGTATCTATACCACACACATTATTCTTGGGGCTTCTTCTTTCTAGAGGTTTTTTTTTCCAGATCTCTCCCCTCAGCTACCATAAATCATCTATCTAAACAATTTTACATTTTTAGACATCTAGCTAATCCCAGTTTGGGTCACCAAACCAGCCTATCACAGGTAAGCCTTCCTTAGTGAAAACAAAAGGAATTTTTCTGAATCCCTTTCTCTTTTTCTCACCTGCTTTTTATTTTGGCTTTAAAATCTGTTATTGGAATGAATTATACCCCCCATCCCCCCACAAACACCTTTTGTCCCCTAAAGCATAGAACAATTTCGGGCTTTTGAAATGACTTCCAAAAAAAACAAAACAAAAAAGGACAAGGTCTTAAAAGCACACTTGCTCAAGACTTGGAAGTAACTTAGTAAACAATTTATTTAGGTTTTATATGTAGCCATGACATTTACCGGTTCCCCTTTGTTCCCCCGAGCACCTGGTGGGCCTTCCACAACAGTAGTATCACCCTATAATGGAGAAAGAATAGGGCAGCCAGTCAATGATTGAAGCGTTCCATTTGGCTGCAGCCTACAATCCCATTGGCATATCCACAGGCAAAGATATTTAATGCTGAGTACAACCAATCATTGTTTTAGTCCAGAAAGCATTAAAGGAAGCTTTTCATTTTAACATGGCAAAGTCAAAGTACAAACCAGCACTCAGTTCAGCACTCCTCTGCTTCACAGCTAAAGAATTATTAGGGCAATATTGGGAGTTGGGAAATACATTGTAGTCTGAACAATAAATGCTAGACAATATAAAGGACAGACCAATTTGTTACAAGCAAAGCATTTGAGGGGTACTGTACATTTTGCAGGAGTTTCTCAAATGGATGGCATCAAGCCCTATTTTCCTGCTAGTAGGAAAGTATTATTTTTGTCTTTGAAGAATTTCCTTGGAACTCTTCAGGTGTCAGTATGGCTGTATTTGTAACCATAAACCAGTCATCAAGATCCTTTCACTGATGGAATACTTACCTTGTCTCCCTTTGGCCCTACAGTTCCAATATCTCCCTAGGAGAAGAAAGTATGAAGGTTAGAAACAAGCCTATCTAGGACTCAATGAATTCTAACCAGACCATTCTAAACACCTCAGAAACTTATGCCATAAACACATTTTGGAGGTTATTTATTTCTATTATTTATCATTAACAGCACTTCACAGATCTGCCTTAAGTAATTTATAGGATTACAGTCTTCAGCTGGAAACGAGAGCCAGATGAACTCCTGGGAATCCACTGTTCCCTGAATGTTGGCTAAAAAAAGTCAAAACTAGATGAGCTCTACAAGCAAAAGAGACATGTTGCAATGATGTGCTTGATCCTGAATCAAAGGAAATTGCTCATAGGTCAAGATCTGCTGGATAGGACATCTTTTGCTAGGTTGACGTTCAGCAGATAATATCAATAAACCACCTGGTTTAGCTGTCTCCCACCATCTGTCCTTATTACCAGGTTTATCACTATCAATTTGATATTTCAATGGATAACACTTCAGAAGGAAATTAGCCTACTCTTCCTTTTCCAGTGTTCCTGTTCCCACACATGTTACATTGCTTACTTTGTCACCTCTCTCCCCTCTGTTTCCTGGAGGTCCCTAAGGAGAAAACAAGAGACACTTCAGATTGGCAATGAATGCCCAGTCTCAGATTTGAGGGAGCAGAGAAAGGAGAGTTAGGTATTTACCGGAGGTCCCCGATCTCCCTCCGTGCCTGGGCGCCCATCTTCACCCTAAGAAAATGGAAAATACTGATTTAGACCAATTAAGGGAAAGTCAGGGGGCAGTGGCTGCAGCCGTCCAAGACTATTGCGAAAATCTCACAATACCATTCTGATTCTCGCATTTTCCTACCATTCTGATTACCATGGCCAATAAGACACCATGTCAGATTTAAGCTAAGCAGACCTTTGGGGGATACCAAAGTGGGGTTTCTGCACATTTTGGTAATAATTTTCTTATACAGATAAGCTGGAATGGCAGATTAGGTCTTCATCTGTAGATCATCCTGAACATTAGTTTTTGGTTTCTGCTCCAGTAAAGAAAGGCTACATGGTATTACAGCCTCTTCCTTCAACATATACAATGCTGCACAGTACTGGCATGCCTACATACATACATACATAGCTATAGATAGATACACACACATGCTGTACACAGTGCTAGACCCCCAGCTGTCAGTGGGCACCTCTCTACCCCTGGTCCACCTGCTGCCCAAGATGCCTTCCCTCCCCAGCTTCTCTGGTGAGGCTGGGCTCTGCTGGGTCCAGGCTGAGCCACTAAGACACGGCTTGGCCTGTCCTTTCCCAGGCCCTTCCTCCCCTGCATCACACCCACTAATGGCAGCAGCAGGTATGACAGGATACTAGACTGGCTGCCACAGGAAAGGCCTCAAACCCATTCACGGCCTTCTCTGCTGGCCTCTGGAATGTGGCCCTGACCTCAGCCAACAAAAAGGGTGCCATTGTTTCTACCACTCTTCCCCCATATCTAGGCAACAGATTCAGGCTTACCCGTGGCCCTGGATCTCCTCGCTCACCTCTAGAACCTGGCAGTCCAATACCTGTGTCACCCTAAGGAACAGAAAAGGTGAGAAAAGTGATATTTCATTGGTCATGTTACTTAAGGACAGGGGAAACTGATTCTATATCGCCCTCCCCACATGGACAGCTCCTATCCAGATACTTGCTGTATCTTCCCAGTGAATTCATGGAATCAGCTACTTGGCAAAACTTTAACATATCTCAACGTTCCAAAAACTCTGTATCAGAATGACCCTTTACCAATAAAAAATGTTTAGGCCTAATATGACTTAATATAACAAGGTATGAAAGCTATGTTCTTTTCAATGATTTCGTTAACAATTGAAAAAATAGCCTCCCATCCATTTTGCTCAGAAAACAATGCAAAGTAGTTGGACAAAAAACTCTTTTTTCCGCTATTTTATGTAGTGAGGCTCTGAAGTCAAATAAAATTCCTGCACATTTTCAGACATGCCTTTTAACTCCAGTAGCTAGACACTGTTTTAAAACAACGAAACAAGATGTTTAAAATACTTCCAGGAAAAATTCTGTGCTCAAGGCATCATGAGGGCCTGGCAAGCAAGGGGGTATAAGCTACTCCTCTTTTAGAGCTACTGGAGGCTACCTCTATAAAAGACAAAACCAGGGCCTACCTTATCACCTTTCAGGCCAGGGGTGCCTTGTGAACCCTGCAGTAAAGGAGTGATGAAAGAAAGAAAAAGAAAGAGACAAGGAAAAATAAGACTAATATTGTCACACCATCATAGGAACATTAACAGATAACACAATAACATGTGGGATGGGATTTAGACAAGCTGCAGCTAACTAAGCCATATAAGCAAACTTCCTCACGTTACATCCCGAATTCTCATGTACTTACTGCTGGCCCTGGTGGTCCAGATGGTCCTGGAGCTCCTGCAGTGCCATCTCGTCCAGGAAAGCCAATCAGACCCTGGTACAAACCAAACAACAACTACTAGTTAATTCAGACACTGGAACATTGGGCTTACCTGTGAAGGTTCCATCTTACTTGATGACGAGGAAGACATCTTGCTACACTTAGGTACTCCTCCCATGGTAAAGGGAGGTGGGAAATAGGTAGCTCTTTCTGTCCCTGAAGAGAGAGTACCTACCCCTCTTTAGTTCAAAGACTTCCATTGCTGTTCAGTGACAACATGGTGTGTGCCCAACATTTTGAAATTTGATGACATAAACATATAAACCCAGAAAAAGAAACAAAGGAACATTAACAAGAACATTAACACTCAGAAAAAATAACTGTTAGACTTGTGAGGAAAGAGGACCAGTGCAAAACACTACACAAGGAGGGAAAATACTGTACACGTTAAGCAGGCAGAAAGACAAAGATTCTTCTGAAGGTAAGCACAGTTGAAAGAAGGACCACACTTCAAACACTGGGTGGGTTCAGGCTGTCCTCTTCTTCCACAAATAGTCTGATTACATGATTGTGTGTGTGTGTGCCATCAAGTCACAGCTGACATGGCGATCCTATAGGGTTTAAAAGGCCATTGCCTGCCTCCACGTGGGCTGAGAGAGTTCTGAGAGAACTGTGACTGGCCCAATGTCACCCAGCAAGCTTCATGTGGAGGAGTGGGGAATCAAACCTGATTCTCCAGATTATAGTCCACAGCTCTTAACCACTACACCATGCTGGCTCTCAATTAGATTATTAGGTCTATCGAAATCAGTACTGTCTACTCAGACAGGCAGCAGCTATCCAGAATCTTGGGTAGAGATCTTTCACATCACCTACTGCCTGATCTTTTAAACTACAGATGCAGGGGATTGAGCCTGGGAACGTCTGCATGCAAAGCAGAGGCTCTTCCATGGAGCCACAGCCCCTCACTATTCCTGAATGGGCTTGAGTCCACAGGTTGCTGTCATAGACCCCATAGCTGAACTAAAAACATCAGGTCCATTGACTTGGCTGAGTGTACCTAATTTATCAGATACAATCTATTCAATCTACTCACATAAAAGTGTTTTTAGGATTGTAGGTATAGTTCCTTGAGTTTCCTGAATACTACTGTTCATTTACTCTGACAACAAAAGGGCTTGTAGCATGGTAATGGATATTAACTATCTTAAGCAGGAGGAAGCCTATACATTTTCCAAATCAGTAAATAAATAAACATTTCCCTTACCCGCTCTCCTGGAGGCCCTGGTGCGCCAGTCTGTCCATTTTCTCCTCTCAGGCCTGGCTGGCCTGGGGTCCCTGCCACACCTGCTGAACCTGGAGGTCCTGGTAGCCCAGGTAAACCAGGGTCTCCCTGTAATAGAAGCCACAATAGATGATGTCAGGTCCAGTAATCAGGAACTTGAAAGGCAATGCTCCATTCTTCCCCACTCCAAATACTTGAGAACCTCTTCCGCTTTTGATGCATAAAAGAAGTTGCAAAGAAACTAAATTACATTTACATTTTTTGAGCCTTTCCAATACCCCTAGACAATAGTACTGAATGAAATGATTGTCTTTGAAAGAACTTATTCATCTGGCCAAAACTGACAAAGGATCAGGACAACCTAGGCTTACAATATAGTTATGAAAGGAGCTACAAAAATCCCACATTCATTTTAAGAAGTTCCTTTGTTAGTACAAGGACAGGGAACAGGAGAGTGGTTAATTGTTCTCAGGCACCCCCATTCCTTCGATGGTGCTCTCAGGAACAGAGTACTTAAATTTGGTTATGCAAATGCTTCTACCTAACAGAGAACAGTCAAAGGGTCATTTCACCGCCTGGCAGGAATGTGACACCTGAGAGGTGACAGAGACTGGGGGATGCCAAATGCTGCATAGGTTGTATCTCTTCCTGGGAAGGAAAGGAAGAGAAGGAATGACCCACAGGGGGGTGGCCAAACAGGATAACTCCTCGTCAGGAATAGAACGTGGTCCATTTTGGGCGATTTCATTTGAGGATAACTTGGAGGAAAGAGCTGTCACACTGGGGCTCCATCTATATTACCGCCGTGACAACTTGGAGCTAAAAAAGAGCAAGCAGCCCAGAAAAAGACTTCAGGTAATGGATGACTGATAGAAAGATGCAGCTTTAAAAATAAGGAACCTACCCTAGAATAACAACAATCAGGGCATGTTTACAGAGAAGGGACAGAGGAATGTGTGTATGCACCTTTAGTTTGTAACCTTGTTCAGACCAATGCTGTACAGACTATGTGTGTGGACATTTTCTTTTTAATAACTTTCTTGCTAAAATGCTGCCAAGGAAGGGAGATGGCTGGTCAATAGTTTGTTTGATCATCAAGAGTGCGCAAGTGCAGTAAGCTGTCCCTACGGAGGCTAGACATAGCAACAGCAGGAGATGCAGGATCTAGGGGGAGCCTGTAAAAGGCAACATGGATGGAGTGTTACAAGCACTGGCCCTCTTGGAAGATAGTGCTTTAATCAACCAGCTGGTGGCAGTGGAAATACCAGAAAACGCAAGGAGCCTCTCCAGATGGGTGGGCTTGAGAAAGTAGTGCGCTACCTCCCAACAAACACATTTGCTAGGCAAATATACCATTTTAGATAGCCACAAGAACTCAGGATCTCCTCACCTCACCACCATCTAACTCGAGCATTTGCCAAGAAGCTTTGGGGTTGTACAGCAGCTATAGTGGTCGAGTTCAGTTACCCTGTGCCCTGCAGCCAATTTTGTCTATACAGTAGGTTAAACTGTTTCTTCTCAGGGTCATGGATAGCTGGGTCACAGAACTTAATGAGGTGGCGGTGGGGGGCTACAGCTCCCATAAGGAAGAGTGAAAATGTACAGGCATGAAATAACATTGACAATACTTTGTATAAAAAGGAGTTTATTTAAAAATAAATGACTACAGGTTTGCTCAATATTTATTTAAACGAACGGCTACCGAGTGGGGTGCAGCAAAGACAAGTTGACAAGTGGACTACAGCAATACAAAAATGTTCAAGCTTCTCACTAACAGCAAACTGCCGGATGAAAAATTGGCTTCTTGATTGTAACTGGCAAGCAGAATGTGAGCCAAACCAGCACCTAAAGCATCCCTGATTTTACGATCTTTGAATAATGAAAAACAGTGCAATGGAGTGAAAAAGATTAGAAGAATGTCAAGACTGAAGACCAGGTGTAGGTTAACAGAAACAATGGGAAATGACTTACCTTCAAACCTGGAGGCCCAATCTGCCCTGGAGGTCCTTGTAGGCCAACCCCAGGTGAACCCTGAATGGCACAGATGGAAGAAAAAAATATGTCCTGAACAGCTGATGTCTAAATGAGGAATAGTTGTCTATTTCTTAATAGACTGTATTGACTGAGGGCCCCTGATTGTTGGTACAACATAACACTGGAGAACAGGGGAAGAACAACATCTGCTTTACTTCCAGCAGGCTCACTCATTGATTGGTGAAGAAATCAGGATGGGTACTAGCAGCAGAAGTGTAGATTGTTGACAAGCTCCCACCAATCAACAGACATCTATAATGATGCAATGCAGAGCATCTTAGGACTACTGCATTGGACAGGGTGAATGGAACTAAATGCTTTCCTATTCATATGGACAAGAACTGCATACCAAAAAGGTTTAACAAACATTTGGACTCTCTCTCATAGAAGCTTGTACAAAATACATGAAAGCCACTGCATACCTTTTCCCCTTTGATCCCAGGTGATCCTTTGGCTCCCTATTAAAATTTAAAAACATAAAACTGAGTATGGAAGAAGTATTGCACATATAGTAGATGGAATCAGGGCATAGACTATTGACAAACAGATGTCAACAAGAAAGGATACCAATTGTACACTATATCTCCTAAAGCGAGGACAGAAGACAATGGCTTGGACCCTATGAACAAGTTCTGGGTATGCTATATAATGCCATGGAGTGTGCTGCCTCTTGCAGTAAAATTCTGTTTGCCCAAGTTCAACAGTTTTCAGGGGGCCCTTGTGTAATCAGAAGTTTTACCAGAAGAGGTAGCACACTCTACAGCACGGACTATCTAAGTGCTCATGGAACTCACTCATAGGAAAGGCATATTTTGGTGTAACATTTTTTAAAGTGTAACTGAAGGACAGAACAAGCTGTCTGGGTATGTTAAGCGCATCTGTTTTGGAGCTGTCAGGGATGGGGTTAAGATATCCTGCCTAGAGTTGAATACTGGACTACATTAGGAGACATTCTTTTTTTAACTAAACACCTTTCTCAGACTATTATACTTTGCATGCATTCTGTTCATCTAGCCAGGACTTGCTCAGATGTTTCCATTGATATTTTCTATTACCTATCCTGTCCATATATTTTCAACCAGGTTGGTGGTGATTCAAGAATGCCTGGCAGCTTTATTTCACCACAGCCTATTTTGCCTACTGTTATATTCATACAACGTATCCCTAGGGGGTCAGGATCCACTGTGGGAAACCCAAACTACAGAATCCATGTTTACTCTTCCAACACCCAACCCATCATTAGACAGCTGTACATCGCTGGGCTAAATACTCTACTGTGTACTCCACAGTACTTACATCTTCTCCAGGATCTCCAGGTTCCCCCAGGTCCCCAGGTGCCCCCTAGCACAGAGAAAGAAAAGTTGACTAAAAGAATTTTGAAAATAAGCCACTTTCAGAATTTCCATGAAGCCCTCAGTTGCCATGAAAATAGAACAAAGACTTCTTTCCAGCAGACCATTTTTCACCTTCTCTCCTCGGGGGCCTGGTAGACCTCGATCACCTTTGGAACCCTGCAGAGCAGAAATATCATCAGGGACATCTTACTTGGAAAGCAGTCTTAGAACTTGCAGAGGAAAGGAAGAACAAAAAGCAACTTACCGGCTTCCCAAGCAGTTCACTATCAAAATCACCTGGTGCACCCTAAAACAGATTATATTGAAGTTAATTATGGCAGAGGCTTCCCCCTCAAATTTCAGCAACCTCTTCCCAAGTAAGAGTCACTGTGCTTCTCTTCCTTTCTAGAAAATCCCATTTGATTTTGCTGATTTTCATCCCTTTCCTAGATGTCAAACATCAGAGAGATTACTTCTTCTATCTCTGACCCTCCTTGTTGTAGATGAGAAAGATTGTCAAAGGTAAAGCAACCCTCTTTGAAACAATCTAGCAATAGTCCACAGCACCAATCTACAGGCAATGCTGCCCAGACAGATCATGACATCTATATAGCACTCACTGCCATAACATACCCTTTCAAGATCTCATATTTGCAGGAGCAGATTCTAGAGTCTAGCTGTTGGATCTGCTGCTATGATCTTCTCTGGGCTATCCTGAAACCCAGGGTGTTCCAATATTCCAGTCTGTATTTCAGTTCCTTGTCCCAACAGACTATATTATGTTCAATCTCCATATAGAACAGTTGATATTTTTAGTTTACCTTCTCGCCTTTCTCTCCAGAAGGTCCCACAACAGTCTAGAGAAAGCAAGTTAAGAAAGAAGAGAAGTGAATATTAAAAAGCAGTGTAAGGCGGAAGAACATAAGACATTAAAAGATTAATGAGATTAAATGAGATCAGTGCTGGCCTTCCTACTCCCCACCCCCAGTTTATGATCTATTTGGGGGTGGGTAGCCAAACCAATTATATGCTTATTACCTGGCACAGTAAGCACGTATATACGGTGTCCATCTTTTAAATTAATTGGGTTATTTAATGGTTTATGGTATTGTCCTGCGACCCCCGTACACCCGGGTGTCGCCGGACTCGGCCACGGCCCCCCACCTCCTCCGCCCGGGGGGGGGACAACGAGGAGAGGCGCCCGGGAGGCCGCAACGCGCAGCGGCAGAGACGGGCCGACGGTGGAGCGGCCCGGCGGCGCGGGTGGGGCACAACGGGAATGGCCCGATCACAACGGCGACTCACCTAACCCCCGGTCTCCTCCACAGGCAGCCCAGAGCAACTCCGGGGTCCGGATACGCCGGAGAGCAGTGGTGGAGGCAGGGACAACCGGCGGCGAGGGGACAGCCCCGCTGAAGAGCGGTGGGGGTGGCGGCCAGCCGGACAGCTGCTAGGCGGGCGGGCGGGCCGGGGAAAAAGGCGGGGACGCCCAACACCGGAGGGGGAAGGGGCAGGATGGCAGCAGGAAGCCCTCCCGGGCGGCAGCTCAGAGGAAGAAGCCGGGATTGGGAAGGGCGTGGCGTGGCACCGTGGGGAGGAGGATAAAAGGGTTGGGGGAAGCGGAGGCCAGGGAGGAACTCGGGAAGCCAGGTGGGTCGTCTAAGCAGGTCGCACGGAAACCCTGGCTTCCTCTGAGGGGGAGTGCAGCTCCGACTCGCCCTCAGAATGGTCTGAGGCCGAGGAAGCTCCCCTGACCCGACCTCCTCCTCTGCCGGCGGGTGGCGATGCAAGTCCGGGGAGGGGGCTGAGCGCCCCACAGGTTTTATATACTTTACTGTTCTATTGTTATATTGGAAATTTTAATTGTTGTAACCCGCCCTGAGCCCAGCCTGGTCGGGGGCGGGCGGGGTAGAAATATGAAAATAAATAAATAAACGGAAAAAAATTAAGCTTGCTATGGAGTTTTCATCTAAGAATGGGTGCAAGAAAGAGACATAAATATCAGGAAAACTGTGCTAGTATATTCTGAAGCTGTACTCAGACATCAAGAACAAAACAGAGTTTACGCATGACAAGATTGAGACAGGAAGTCGTTTGGGTTTTTTGCCCCTGCCTCTTGCCCCTTGCATTGAGACTGAAGACTTCCAGGACTGGAACAAATTGCAGTTTGACTTGAAGAATGAATCGAGTGAAACAACTGTGGCTTTTAGTCTAGCCTACACAGCCAGATTCTTAACCTTGATTTGTTCATGTTGTCTGAATGCAGCCTGAGAATCTGAGAGATCTTCCCATTGCTAACTGGAGTAATCAATTCCACTGGATATTATCACCATGCTAACAATGCAAGCAATGACTACACAATGATGAAAAACTTCCAGTCTTCAACCATATTGTGATGATGATCCCACTAGCAAGGCATGAATGTTAAGTGGGGAAGGATAAACAGAGTCTATAACCACTACTAATGACAGAGGAAAATTCACTGTCCCAAGAAAGCACAGGACAAAGGAATGGAAAAAGGATTGGCAGGACTGTATAGAAGGGTAGAAAAGTCATTGTAAGGACTGATGTTATTTTAGCCGTGTGGCCGCACCAGGGGGCAGAAGGACATCATAAGTGTCTTCCATGGACAGCAGAGACTCACCAGATGCAGTGATGCTCCTTAAGTGTCTCTTTATTGGAATCACCTGGCCGCTTTTGCCCTTTCAAAACCTCAGCGGGCTGAGCTGTCCCTCTGTCTTGGGGCAGTTCTACCAGGCCCTCCCAGGTCTAGTAAGCTTCTCTTGCCCCAGGCCCCATTCTCCTCCTTCCTTCCTTACACCCTCTCAAACTTTCCCAGCCAGCTTGCCTTCCTCACCTCCCCTGTCTCTTCTGACCTCTCCCTATTTATCTCTCAGGCTCCACTCATGCTGGCCAAGCCCAGCACTGCTCCTCTCTTCTCTGAGCCTTGTTCCTCTCTTATTCCTTGCCTTGCCCCACCCCAGATGGGTTGGCAAAGGGCTAGCCAGATGCCCTTGCTGTCCTCCATGCTCCCAGCTAATGCCCTGGGCTGCCCATGTTCCTGCCCATGTTCAGTTCAGCCACTGCCTGGTGGGAGGGAGACTCTCCTGCAGGTGGTGCACCCGCACTCCTGCTGGGCCCATCAGGCTGCTACTGCCTTCTTGAGAGGTATCCCGCCATGTCCAGGAGCAGCTGTTGCCTTTGGCCTAGTAGGTGGGGCCCTCAGGTTGACTCCACTGCTGCCTCTCTGCAACACCGTGAAATACAATGTTTGTATTTGTAGTTGGAAGATAAATGCTCAATAGCACAAAGGAAAGAAAAATGTTCAAATGTAAGAGAGGTTGTCACCCACCTCTCCTGGGAGACCTGCATCCCCAGGTTGTCCTTTAGGTCCAGCAGATCCCACAGGTCCTGGCATACCCTAGAAAGCAATTAATAGTGGCAGGCAGGCTTTAATAAGAATAGGAATGGTGGCTACTCTGCCCACTTGGTCAACAAGTTATTTGCAATAGTTGTTCCTTAAAAAGACTAAAAAGGAAAAAAAATTAAAAAAAAATTGGCCACAATCTTGGATTTAATTTAGTCCTGTTAGCATGCCTCTATCATAAAAGTTATCAGTTCTGTAGATGATACTGCACTGCTTTCCAACCTCTACGTTGAACAACATGTCATGCATCATAGTACGTAAGAGGCTTTAGTCTGTATATGATACAGAGATATATAAAAAACTAGGGACATGCAAAGTCATAGAATCAAAGTCTTTATAACTAGCCCTTGTGCACACGGGCCAGATTAAATTAGTAGCCTTGAGACTTGCTACACTTCCATTCGTGGGCAGACAATTTATGTAATTTATATTGTAAACCATACCATTTTCCCAGGCAGTCCAGGTTCCCCTTCTTTGCCTGGGACTCCATCTCTCCCTGGTACACCTGGCTTCCCTGGTTCACCCTAAAATGAAAAGGCCACTGGAATTAGAGTGTACATGCATCCGTACACATGAGACCACACTCCTGGCAACATCCTCTGTGAACAAATTCATACTTACTTGGTCAAAATGCACACATCTAGCTTCTTAGACTTGGCTGAGGAATATGGTACGTGGGTCAGAAAACTGACCACAATGAAGAGTAAAATTGCTTATCTGTCACTATTGTAAGTTGCAATTAATTGAAGAGACAAGTCATAAGAGCTTCAGGTACTGAATGTATCAGCATGGGTTCAATCCCAGCAGCTTCTGCTCACTGCAGAAGGATCTTCAGTTCCATATAAAATGGGGGATGGAGTTAGTTGAGAAACTGTACAAACCAAACTCTTACCGCTTGTCCTGGTAATCCTGGAGGCCCCTGAGGTCCCTACAAAGAAACAAACACAAACAGGAGTAAAAATAATAGTGAGGAAGGAACCATCAGCCTAACAGTTTCAGTTCTGGGCACTTCAATTTAAGAAGGATGTAGCAAGCTGGAATGTGCCAAGAGGAGGGCAACGAAGATGTGAGGGGTCTGGAGACCAAGTCCTATGAGGAAATTTGAAGGAGCTCGCTATGTTTAGCATGGAGAAGAGATGATTGAGAGGTGACATGATAACCATCTTCAAGTACTTGAAGGGCTGTCATATAGAGGATGGTATGGAGTTGTTTTCTGTTGCCCCAGAAAATTGGACCAGAACCAACGGGTTGAAATTAAGTCAAAAGAGTTATCAGCTAAACATTAGGAAGAACTCCCTAACAGTTAGAGCAGTTCTTCAGTGGAACAGGCTTCCTCAGGAGGTGGTGGTCTCTCCTTCTTTGGAGGTTTTTAAGCAGAGGCTAGATGGCCATCTGATGGTAATGCTGTTTCTGTGAACTTAGGCAGATCATGAGACGGAGGGCAGGAAGGGTTGTATCAGTGTTTGGCTCTTGTGGCCCTTTCTTACATGCCCAGGGTAATGCAGATCGCCACTTTGGGGACAGGAAGCAATTTCCCTCCAAGCCAGATTGGAGGGATTTTTTTGCCATCTTTTGGGCATGAAGTAGGGTGTGTGGGGGGGAGGTAGTTGTGAATTTTCTACATTGTTCAGGGGGGTGGACTAGATGACCCCGGGGGTCATTTCCAATGCTATAATTCTATGGTTCTACTTCAATATTTAATAGCTTCCAACCTAGATGACATCACTGGCTACCTACCACAGGGCCAAGTGGACCTGGTGGTCCTGGGAGTCCAGCATTCCCTTGGGGACCCGGCAGGCCCTGTAATAAAACAAACATAAATAAATCAAAGAGCAAGAGACAACTCTGATTTTGTTAGTCTTTAAGGTTCTACTGGACTCTTACTTTTTTCTACTCAAATTACAAGTAACATCCAGCTGCTATATGGTTACTGGGCTCTCCCAGAAATCTGTAGATGTCAGTTGCCAGAAAGGAAGGGCCATATGAAACGCAAGCATCAATGTATATTTTCAAAGCCTTCGTGGTGGTTGCTATGGACCAGAACATATATGTGGGATGGAGAATGAAGGATAGATATACTCACCCTGATGCTAGGACCAGGCCCTCCTACATCACCCTGCAAATGAGGAAAAAACCAAAGCTGTATAAAGCTGGATAATTCAACCTACAGAATTCAACCAATTTTGTCCTACTGCACTGTTCTTGATTTGACCAGGAATGAGATTCTGCAAGCTCTGTAAAAATTTGGCTTGTCTGTGGCCATCTTAACAGAGTGATATATTTACCTTTATTCCTGGTGGACCTTGAGTACCTGGAGGCCCAATAGGACCCTGAAGAAAAAGAGATATTCAAAATAGAGCACAAAAATTATTGTAGCATTAATTCACTGTGTACAGAACACATTGACTTGGTTTCTATCATGTCCTCAAACTTTTCTGTAAGTTTACGACATAGGCCATGGAGTCGCCGAGAAGTACATACATGCTTTTCAGCCTTAAAGATGTTAAATACCTGTGGAATTAGTTTATAATAACTTTCCTTCATATGGGCATGAATCACATTCCTATTGATATTGCCCCAAATCCATTCCCATTCCACTGAAAAACTGGATCTCCTTTATCTGTTTTACAATCTATTCTCATACTTCTGCCCAATGCTTTGTAGATTATTCAAAAGTATATTTGTCCTTCACATACATATGCTCTTCGCTATTACTAACTCAAATACAGTCTTATTTCCATTCAGCAGCTCTTTATTTCATATCTCCTGAAAATATAGCAACAATGGCGGGGGGGGGGGGGGTAGTAAACCATCCATATGAGAAGATCTGACCATTTTCTAACGAGTCCTTAACCCTAAGAAGCGTTTTTTAAAATGCAAAATAACTGGGTCACCAAACATTTTTAAAAAATTCTGAATTATAGATCATTGGGCAAGGGACAACACCAGTTTCACTTACAGGAGGGCCTGATGGTCCAGGGTCTCCTTGGTTACCCTGGAGGAATGAAGACACACAATTAGTGCAAGAGATGCAATCATTTTATTTGTCAGCATTCTTGAGGATGATCTTTTTTTGTATACAAGTACATTTATTAAAATATCACCACCCACTTGTATGACACTACATATTTGATACCCTAGATTTTTAGGGTGACCAGATCACTGAAGAATTAAACAGGAAATGGCCAAATGTTGGGCTAAACATTTTTGTCCATTAAAATTGAAGTAGAATAGCAAAGCCTTTACAAATAACAGGAATACAATCTCTGATAACAGTACAAAAGCATCATCCTTGGAATAACTAGTGGTAGATCTGCATATCATCTTCCCGACCTCTCTTATTATTCACGGTTGGCCAGTAGTACTTTTCATCATCAGTTTTTCTTCACCCATGTATATGACCACAGTCATGTGGAGAAAGCATGTAACTATAGTCATATACAACCCCACAGTAGCACATAATGTTATGTGTGTGAAATGGCACTCCACAGCAATTTGTACAAATCAAACCAGTACTTTTTAGCACTGCCATGATTGTGGAAATTTCTGTGGAGAGTACCCTGTACATTTTCTGTTCACAAAGCCCATTTTCTTCACTCTGGCACAATTAGCATGAATTACAAAAAGGGTGATAGTTAGAAGCACAGTCTACAATCACCTAATGAGTTCATGGCTGACAGTATGTACGTTTTTGCAAGGATGTCAGAATGCGTTACAATTAACTGTAAGCTTCATTCTTCTGATTCCCATTTTAAAAATGAAGAGAGAGATTAAGTGGATTATTTTCCTGTGAATACTAGCCTCTTACTTTAACCACCATGACCTCCTTCTTGTCTGCAAAGTTTACAACTCTGATTGTAAATGCAATGAGAACAAGCCACCTGCAGAGTATTATTAGCAAGAAGTGTATTGCTACATGCAGTAAAGCAGGCAAGTTACAGGGGGGAGGGGAACCTACCGGTCTGCCCAGAACTCCGGGAAAGCCTGGCAAGCCCTGAAAAGATCCAATTCAAAGATCCAAAGAGTTAGGAAGAACCAGAGCAACCCCTTAAGCAAGCCTTGCTCAATCTCTGCTTCCTTTACAACAGAATACCAAGGAAGAGTTGCTGATAGTGAAACAAACAAGCATAAAAAGATAAAAAAGAGAGCATGAGCAGAGAAAGACAACCATAACCAAGGGTTCAGGTCCACTAAAGAAAGTTACTTACAGCTGGGCCAGATGGCCCTCTAGAACCCTGTGGTCCCTGGATTGGAGGGAATGACACAAAAAATGGAGACATGTTAACCAGCAACACAAAGTATTGCAATAATGCAGGGAGGCTGGTTGTTGTCATCTGAAGTACTTTTGCTCCTCATTGTGCTTAGATCTGCCTGACAATAAATGAGCTCCACTGGACAAGTAGTTCTGAGCCCTCCAGATACCGTTTTCAGCCTGTTTAATTACAATAGGGTCACCCCACTGGAATAAGCCATATGGAAGAAAAGAGACCATAGCCTTAGAGAGTGTTTGGAGGTTTTCAGTAATCAAATCACTGTTCCAGCTGCTTGATTTAAACCAAAATTATAGAGCAGAGTGGAAAGGCCTGTTCCACTCAGAAGTGCTGGACAAAGTTACTAACCTACCACCAATAAATGGGGTGAACACTAGGCAGATTCTTCTTTTGAAGCCTCCTTCAAAATATGGCCTACTCTGACATTTGGTGACTGAAAAATGACAAGATAAATGGAAGCAAAAGGCACAGCAGACTCTTATCATGTACGTGTCCATTAGGCTGTCAAAATAACCAGGCTGATAAAGACAGGCATGGAAATAGATAGCTAAATCAACACAGAAATCTCATCAAAAAGACGCAAATCATTATTATGGGCATGGATGAAAAAGGACATAGCCACACCTAGAGGGATCTAGCCAGGTACCAATGGAAATTTATCGCAAACCTTCTTCCCCTACCATTTCTCACTGACACATGTTTCCCTCAAGCTGCCTGCCCCAGAAGGGGATGATCCTTTACTATCTTCACTCAGGGCTCAGCTTGCCTCAGGGATTTTACCCAACAAAGTGAGAAGCACATGGAACCCAGCCTGGCAGAAGCTACTGGTGTCTCCCTGTACAAGCAGAGTTGGAAGGTTAAACAAATATAGGGATATCTGCATAACAGTTGACAATTCTGGACTGAACCCTGTGTGCTGTTGAAATACTATTTTCTTCAGGAGTCCAGATCCACCAGTTAACTCCTCTCTGTGAAGTATCTCAGTCAGTCTGCTGCTCTTTGTACAAATCATTTTGCTTTGCTCTCCCCTTTCTCTTCTACTCCAAAGTCACTCATATCTCCTACTTCAATGTTGATGCGCCCTCCCTCTTCCTTACCGATTTCCCTTCGGGGCCAGGAAGGCCTCTTTCTCCTGGAAAGCCCTGAAGGGGAAAAAAGGGTTAATGAAAGAGTAAGAAAAATTCCATCAAGGCATCAACATCACTTTTGAAGTCACCAGTCTAATGCAGCATTAAACATGCGAGTGTTATTTATTTCTAAAAAGCACCAGCAGTTCTAACTTCAGGACTGTTTCCCCTTTGGCAGCTTGCACCAATTCCAACTGTGCTCCATGAGCAATACTTACAGGATTGCCATCTCTGCCTTTTTCACCAGCTTCACCTCTCTCTCCTTTCTGCCCTGCTTCACCCTGCGATTCAAAATATCACCTGCATATCACAAAAGCAAGAAAGCAGCACTATTGTGTCAAACCCCTACCCCAACAGCCTATCCTCATTCATCACATTGATCACTTATAGCATGCAGTTTAATGACAACCTTGTTTCCCCATGAGTTCATCTGCTGGTTCCTAAAGATGCTCACTTCAGCTCATCAAACAGCAGAGAGGTTTTCAATCTTTTGGAAGAGCCCTGACTAATTCCCTTGCCTCTGTTGAGTGTACATAAAGGCAAAAGTCAGTATGCCAAGTTTTATTGAAATTAATGACTGTATTTAACTGTGTGCTTATGTCCCAGTGATTTCACAATGCCATCACATTAGTGGAACTATCACAGCATTATTTTACTCCTCCTTAAAAGAAAAATCCCTTTCATGAAACAATTTCCACATTTTCCTAAAATCTCCTAGCATTTCCTCATCCAACTATAAAAAAGGTAGAGCAGACCCCCCCACTGTGAACATTTCCTGCTTTCCTCTCAGTCTTTATATTACATAAATATCAATGTAAGGAGGGTTTTAAACCCCAAATTTTGATCCCAGAGAGAAATCAACTGCTCAGATCCACACTGAGGAATGGAGTCAGCAAATGATTCAGAGTTCCTAAACTAAATATGACATGAGAGGAAAATAATTTCAAAATGGGAAAACATATCCATGGATATACAAATGTCAGGCTACCAAGTTGAGATCTGAGGGAAGATATGGTGGAACAATAATTTAATGAAGGAATCAAGGTTCCTTCTGAAATATGTTAGATGGTAGTGGTGAGGACGGCTTAGTCTGGATGGTTACTTCACCTTTACATAAATGGGGGAAAGGGTTTTGTTTAGTCATCTGGCAAATGTCTAGCCCATCTTTCTGCTCAAAAGAGCAGTCCAAGTAGCTATCAATAAATAAAAGCTTCCCATAAAATTATTTAAAACATCAGATGACTTATAAATCAATAAAATACCATTCAAAAACTAACAGGATTACAGCTTACAACCTCAATTACAATAAACAATTACTTTCAAAGTCCCTCCAACACAAACTTGTTTTCATGCTGTGCTGGAAGACCAACAAGGATGAGGCCAACTGCAATGGCTGGAGGAAGGACTTCAATAACACAAGTGCAGAAACTGAAAATGCTCTTGCACAGATTACTACCGGCCGTATAGCAGACAGCTCAGGTTCCTGTTACAAGACCTTATGGGCAAAACCTGGGCTGGTTCTTGTGGATGGAGGTAGTCTTTTGGACCAAAGCTTTCAAAGGCTTTAAAACTAGCATTCTTAATTAAGCCTGGAAATAAACTGGGAGTCACTGTAGTTGATGAAGCACTGGTTCCTCAAGGCAAATTCCTGTTAGCATTTTGGCTGCCACATTTTTCATTAGCTGAAGTTTCTGGGTAGTCTTCAAATGTAGTCCAACACAGAGTACTTTACAGAGGTCTAAACTGTAGCATCTCAACAAGGGGTGACACTAGAGGTCGTCTCAACAAGGGGTGACACTAGAGGTCGTCTCTCTGGCTTACCTCCCCTTGCTGCTGCCGCCACCACCACCCAGAAGCTGGAACAGAAAATATTCCTTCCTCCCCTGTTCACCAGGAGCCTTTAAACACATGCAGGAAGCCATGCATGTGTCACTGGGGTTTCTGAGCTGTAGCATCTTGCTCCAGCTCCTGGCTGAGGGGCTAGGGGTGAGGGTGAACTAGTGGCAGTGATAAAGGCTGCCACTCCCCAAAATCGACCACCTGAGGCTATTGCCTCACCTCGCCTCATTGTAGAGCCGGCCATGCTGGATGTTGCCAAAATATGCGTGACAGTGGCCTGGTGAACCCCTTTTTGGTTCTGGATTGCTGAGTTCTTCACGAAGCCAGTAAAATGGACAGAGAAACAGATTAAAAAGCAAGATAAAGTCAAACACTTGCAGAAAAGAAGAAATTCCCCTCTAGTAAGTGAAGGCACAGAATAGACACAGGGAAAGCTGGAGAGATGCAGGGGCAGGAGACTTACTACACTCAGACCTTATCGCCTCTAGAGCCTTTCTCGCCATCTTGTCCTGATTCTCCCTGCGCAAGAAGATAAGGAGAAAGGTTAAGTATGAACCTTAAAAGAAAGGTTAAAAGAGCTTCCTCTACTGACCACCAAAACATTGGCTTGGATCCTATGGACAAGGACTGTGTACACTAGACAGCTTACACTCTACAGTGTCCTTCATCTTCCACTAGCATTTCCATTTGCTAAAGATCAGTGGTTTTCAAAGAGCTCTTAAGCAAACTGAAGAGCTAGCAAACAAGGAAACATGCTCCATGGCTGAGGCTGTCTAGCACATATAGAACTCATCCATGGGATCCAAGCCTTACGTTCCCATCACCCATAATAGCCAAGGGGCAATTAATACCACCCCATCAATGCCTTTGCATTTAAATGAATGATTAGAAGTCAACCAAGAATCATTTAAGAGGTTGTAGCCCTACTAAATACTAAACACTAGGAAAGAAGGGAGAATTTACAATACAGACATCTCAGATTCTGTTATGATTCTGCATGGTTTCCTTGTTCGGGTAATAGGAACATTAAATACCTATTCCTCTAAATATCAATGACTAAAGACAGGACTTATTTCACTCAGGACTGAAATCACTAAAACTATTAGATGGGACTCTAGAGTGGTACATCAATTGGATAAATTATAAGGAAGTGTCATAACTTCATAATGATTCACAGTGGAATTTAGTTAGGGTGTCATGCACAAAGCAACACTAAATGTTAACCGCAAGGGGCACTGTCTCAGAATGAATAGCTCTATCCCCACTTATGACACCTAAGGGTTTTACAAAATGTCTTCTGGTTAATCAGCACCCTTTCTCCTGCAACATCCAAGGCCACCCCATAAAATATGACAGAAACGTGGGAAGGCACAAGAAAAAATGAGGCAGCTGTCCACTAACCTTGGTTCCCTTAGGTCCGGCAGGTCCTCGTTCCCCTGGAAACCCTGAGACAATCCCGTCCATCGTGTCTACCTGAAAATACATACATGCATGAGACAACCAGGGTAGGGGATCTCTCTTTCTCCCTATTTTACACACACCTCGCAAATCTATGCATCCTCTCTGGTATTCCTAATAACATAATTAAAAATCAAATAGTATATTAGCAGGAGAATAATGTGTTTAGCTAATAACCAGAATTAAAAGAACTGCATGGATGGAAAAGGCATGAGGACCATCTGGTTGCATCCCCTGGGCATTCAAGTATTCCACAATGCTTCATCCAAGATATCCCAAGCTTCTGCCACATGTAGAGAACATTTGTTTGGATGTTCTGAAACCTAGAAAGAATGTGAGGTCCTAAGAACTAGTGGAGATGTAGAAACTGCCAGACCTAATCAGACTACCCTGTGACATATCCTCTGCAATTTAGGACCCATCCCACACATACATACAAATGATTGACATGTGCCCTGAAACAAGAGTGATTGCATTCAGCATCTGTTTCAGATTTCATCTATAACCAGGATAGCCTTGTGCTTGCTGAATCTGGTCATTTTTCTAAATTTCTGCTCCCAGGCACCTATAATCATAGGAAAAAATCCACAAGGGATAAAATGCTGGGTAGCATACATACCCCCCTCACCCCTCCCAGGGTTTTCAAAGCCCAAGCATTTTCTTATTAAATTGAAGCAGCTCAAGATATAGCTCAGCTCCAATGACACGGTATCTGATTGTGGGCCCAGCACCCAGAGAAGATTAATCAAAGGAGATGGCCAGGAATGAACCCCTCACTCACCTTGGGTCCTGGGGGGCCTGGAGGGCCTTGTAAGCCATCTCTACCCTGGGGGCAAGAAATACAGCATAAGATCAAGAACATGGATGATCTGCTAAAGAGGCAATGCAATTCCATTCACCCTCAATGAAATAAGACCACAGACCATGAACAATCACTCCATAAGGCAAGGGAGGAGTGGGGAAGCCTGGCTCATAGGGAGTCTGCAGGAGTAACTATACTTCAAACACAGCCTGATTATGTATTTTTTAACAAGTGTAGCCTTAGAACAGAGTGATTTAGAGTGGAAAGGTAAGAAGCAGAAATAGATGGAAAGGGGATTCTTAACCTTTTCCATGCCTGCTTGTTTTTCCATTCCAAGTCACCACCACCACCCTGCCCAGCTGCTGCCCCTAGGAAGATTTCAAGCTCATTTTTTACATACCAATCTTGATATTCTAATTCTAAGGCAGGGGAAAGCCATGGGGTGTTATTTGGAAAACACAAACAGTAGGTATGGAAAAGGCTCAGTGTCCATCCCCCCCGCCCGCACACACACACTTTATGATCTAAACTCCCTAATCTGGAAGCTGCTTTTCATGTCAAGCAGTGATGTCAGAGTTCTGTAACATGCATTTGTGTGTAATGTGCAGTTGGCCCCTACAGATACTATAACTAATGCTGCAGTTCTTTTACTAACAACAGCACTTGAGCAATGAATAGCTCCATAATGAAGAAACTCAATTGACTTGATGCTGGAAGAACAAGCACCTGTAATTGTTAAATGTACAAAGGCCTCTCTTTGTGAGGAAATAAGCTAGCCAACACAGTAAAAAGGGAAACATTGTAGTCATATTCCAAGATGCTTCCTCCACACTGACATGAGTACTAGTCTCCAGGAAGCTGTCCTACAAATTCCTATGTCTTAGGAGTATGGATCATGGGAACATATATGACCATAAATGGAGAGTAACTTATCAGACTAAGCTTGTGCAAGTATTCTAGTATAATCTATACCAAATTATATGTGTCACTGGAATTCCATGACTGAAACTCAAGACATAGGGTTGGATCCAGGTGTAATTTCCACTAATTCCCCATTCCTGCTGCAACCCCCCAATTCTCCCCTTCTGCCATTCCCGAGGGTTCCCTGTCTCCCAGAAGCAGCATTTTGGGGAGATCAGTGGGCTGCAATGGGGAGTGGGGAGGGAATTCCTGTTCCCCTGATGAAACCACCTTCTGTTAGCAGAAAATCTAGTCTGGATCCAACCCATATAATGTGGCCCTGAAAATTTCCCATCAAGGAATATGGATTGGAGCCACAACACTATGCAAAGGGGGTATTAAACCCCTCAGTGCCATTTCTCCAATCAATAATGGTTCCCTGGACTGCTTTGAGCTCTGGTGTGTTACTAGGTGGGCAGCCTGACCTCCCGCCCTGGTCATGGCAACCACACCAGAGACTCATTATACTGCCTAAGCGGCAATGCCCGTCGCTTTGGCAAGCGTTCCTTTGCTTCGTGCAAGCCAGACTGTCCAGGCAAGAGACCGGGTCGCCCCTAAACAAGCCAGAGGGAAGCCATGATCCTGATTGTCTCCTGATCCAAAGAGAAGCCATGGAGCCGAGGCGAGAGCACCACGTAGCCTTCTCCTGCATTCCCCCCCTCCCAACAGTTCAATCAGCAAAACATCCGTTGCAATCTACATTAGCAGCTGGAGACGATTCCCACAGCTGCCACATCCTGGAAAGCCGAAATTCGCACCTTCATGAGACATCGCCATAAATCTCCAAGAGATAAGAATCAGATTCCAGCCAGTCCCGCGGATGTACAAATCACTGGTGTCAGGATAGCATATAATATTGCCACATCACAAGAAGTCTTTGATCCCCATGGTTTTGAGAAGGAGCCATCTGGGGTAATCTCTACCCCCCCCCCCCCGGAAGCCCCTCACCACCCCGCCCCCAGCGTAAGGTATAATTGAATCCCCCAAAAGTCGTTAGCTCTCTCTCTTCCTCTCTCTCTGATACTGACTGTCACTCGGCCAGAGTGAGCAGCCATGCTGGAACATACAGGGGACTCCCCCGCCCCCCTTTTTATTCCTCTCTGCCATGGAACTCGAACATCTTCTGGATTTGGTAATGTATTACCCCACCAACGACCTTAGAACCGTCTGTATATACCACCTTTTCTTTCTTAGGAATTTCTGTATGTATGTATGCATCATTGAACGTTTGCTTACATAAAATCTCTTAATCCGGAAGCCATTTGCCTCTGTCTTTATTCAGGGGTTACTGAAAACAACTGTGGTATACATTGGGTGTGATTCCGCTATATAAATAAATACTCTGTGATTTCCAACTGCTGCTATAATTCCCCAAGTTGAGAGCAGTTTGGGTAACAGGTGCAAAAAGAAAAAAGAAAAAGAAGTGTTAGGGTTACTTGCCAGCCCCAGGCTACCTGGCTCACCCTTGTGAGTTGTGCAGGACTGGAGTGAACGCACACAAAGCAAGGCACTGCTGTGCAGCCAGGAACAAAATGGAAGTTTTCCAGCACCTATTTTGGGATAGCTCTGGAAGCCAACTGGGCAAGTCCAAGCATATCTGATTTGCCTCCCCCAGGCCCAATGCTAGGTCCGCACCTGATGACAATGGAAAGATCCTGTGTCGTTTAACATTTGTTAAAGGTTTTCTCCTTGCAGCCGATAAGCCCAGAATCTCCCTTATCATATTCAAAGACCCATATTCAAATTGCAGAGTACACATGAACACATGAAGCTGCCATACTGAATCAGACCCTTACGTCCACCCCCTCATACCTTTTTATTTCCTAGTTCTTGAGTGTATCAGCTCTTGTGTCTGTTTTGCTGTGTGTGTCTGTTTTGCTGTGTGTGTGTGTTTAAAAGTTATGTTCACAATAAAAACCAATTAATTAAAACAAATCTCCTCTTTAATAAGAGTTTTCCACAGGGATTTGATCTCTGTATACAAAGGGAAAATATTCCAGTAACCCCTGCCTCTTGCAAAATATAGACTTTCCAGCTAATTTCCCACCAAAAGGGGAGACTATCTCATTCAGGCAACAGAAAGGCACAATATGAATATCTGTCTTTTTTCCTTCCTGAGTCCTAAAGCAGCCTGCAAAAACAGCATGCCCATGTGGAGAGAATTAACTATCCCCATTTACCCAGCATTACAGCCCCAAGCAACAGTCCCGTTCTTGGTAGCTGCTAGCGCCAAATTAGGTGTTTAGAGTTTCAACCATGGAACTCAAGAGTTACATAACAGCCATCCTAACAGGATGCCTACATCATCAGTGTCTGCAAGTAATAACATCTGCATGTGTGAACACAACCACACCCAGAGAGGGAATTTCAGATGCTTTGATGCAGCGAGATCTATAACTCAGCATACTAGAAAAATGTAACACTGACACTGTAATCCAAGTAAATCATTAAGTGCGTGGGTAGTAACACCTACCTGATCTCCTCGATCACCTTTCTCACCTCGATCACCCTTGAATTAAAAAAAAGGTTAGAAATGACTGTTGCCTTCTCTCAAGGCCTATTAAAACTAATGAACAAAAATCTCCGGTGGCAATTATGGAAGATATTAACACTAGGAAACACGCTGGTCTATATTCTTTAAGGAAACTTAAAGGAAAGCACTTTCAATTTATGAATGAGGAACAGCCATTATGGCAGGGTTTAAGCTCCTAATACATTACATTATGTAAATAGTATTACCTTCTATTGCATATCATTATGGTCAAATTACACATACAGGAGTGTATCCACTTTCCTCTCCTATTACAGCTCATAGAGTGCACACACACACCGACTTTTGCTTCTGGGTGTCAGTGAACTCTCAGGAACAGCAAAGGGTGAAAAGTGGAGGTCTGCAGTGGCAGGAGGAATAAATGAAAACCGCCACCCACGCTTCCTTTAAAAGAAATGCTGTTCCTTTAAGGGAAGTGCAGTACTATCATTGCTAAGAAAACATAGGTTAAGGAATAACTCTCCTTTGAAATTGCTAATGAAAGGATTGACAGGCAATTTGTGTAAACATTTGTTAAATCTAAGGGACATAATTAGTAATCAGATCCATCCTTTCCAAATGCTCAAGGACTGACTGATGATTTGTTCAAAAACTTTTCCTGGTATAGAAGTCAAGCTGCTGGGTCGCTAGTTACCCAGATCCTCCTTTTTCCCCTTCTTGAAGATGGGGACAACATTTGCCCGCCTCCAGTCTTTTGGCACCTCACCTATTCTCCAAAAATTCTCAAAAATAATGGTAAGAGGCTCAGAAATTACATCTGCAAGTTCTTTAAGTACCCTTGGATGCAATTCATCTAGCCCTGAGGACTTCGTTTCATTTAAAGAAACTAGGTGTTTGTGTACTACCCGAATGCCAATCCTAGGCTGCAACTCCCTTCCCTCATCATGTGATGAGGGAAGGGAGTTGAAGCTTTATAACTTCCTGCCCACATCTGGTGCATTATCAATTAAGAGGCTATTTTACATTTTCTATCTTTGACTTGTTATCCTTGACTCACCTTCTCTCCAGGCCTTCCAGCTTCTCCAAGTTCTCCAGCCCGACCTGGTACTCCTGGAATTCCAGGTTTCCCAGGTTCTCCTGATTGGCCTGGTGGCCCTTCTGGTCCCCGCTCTCCAATGGCTCGTCCTATTGGACCTTGTGGGCCAGGTGGACCTGGGCTTCCTGTATCTCCCTTGGGCCCTCTCTCTCCAGGGAATCCAATGACACCCTGCAAGAAACACAAGTTTGAGCAGCCTCAGATCAGGTTTCTCTGCAAAGGACATTCAGAGATGCATATATCCAATGTGTCTGTGCCAATAATGCTGCTCACTACTGAGTCTAATAATAGGAACAGAATCTGGTTCCTTCCTCTGCGAGGTTGTCAACCAGGCAAATGACAACAATTCATTTGTTACTGTTAATCAGAGACGTCCCAAAAGACAGAGGTTCAATTTTGGGTTATCATACTTATTATTATATTGTACTCTTCTGTTTCACATTCTATTCCATAAAGGCCTAAAAGCTTCTTATGAATTCAACATTTCCTCATGGAATTGAAATGTTCCAGTTGCAATATCAGTGAATTAGTTTCCTGGGAATCAGTGCAGTGAACTTTTGCAAAAACAATAAAACAACAACAAAGTAGTTCAACTAATGCCAATGTTAATTAGAATCCATTTTAGTTCTACTTCAGATGCAGACCCACTGACATTGAATGTAAGGAAGACCTTGCATACACTGGTTTTACAGGATTGCTTGCATACAGTTTGAGTGAAGAGCCTTATGCAAGCTAGGCCAGCAGAAAGGTCTTAGGACTATAAGTAATTCTTGTACAAGAACAACTCTACCTCACCTCTTTGCCTGGGGGACCCCTTTCTCCTGAATCCCCTCTGTCACCCTTCGGGCCCCTTCGGCGGTCAGGGACAGGCAAGAATTGATCAGCACTGCCATCATAGGCACCGGTGATCTCCCGCAGTAAGGAAATCTGTGGGAAAGAGAGTTCGTTTGTAGAAGCAATGGGAAGAAGCATATGTCTACTCTCAATCTAGAATGCATGTTGACACAAGTACAAAAAGCCATCTACACCCTTTTAGGCCTCCAGAAAAGGAGCAAGCCTTTTTCCCTGAATGCCACATAAACAGTGTCTACCCGTGAAGATGGTGGTGAGCTAGCAAAGAAATGAGGGGAGAGAAAAGTGAGGGTTGTACTGGCTAGAGTTGGTGCTACCTGAGGTGGGTAGCAACACCTATTATGTCCACTTCACAATCTGCAATACTGAGAAGCATCATTGATGGGCTACATGGCACAGTACTAACCATTACAGTGGGGTTAATGGAACTTACTGGGGACAGAGCCCGAAGGAGCTCTGATTGATGACATCACCACTCCAGATCCAAACAAAGTCTGAGCTGTGCTCTGGTATGGTTTCGCTCAAGTACAACCTTGCTTTTGGGGAGCAGCAAGAATACTGTTGCACTGAGCAAAATGGTCTGGCATGGCACCATCTAGAGAGTGACAAAAAACTATCTAGGCCTTATTTAAGTGCATTCCCATGCTGTCATTCATGCCTATAGACAATAAACAGTGATGGAGTTACTAATATGCATACTCACATACCCTGTTTGTTTATTCATTATTTATTTTATTTAGAACCCATCTTTTTTTTTTACTTTCAAAGTAAACAGTGCTGTCCCTCACAGTTTATTTCATTTCTTTGTTTCCTGACCTAGACTTGAGTGGGTTTATACTCAGGTTCAGAATTTATCTCCTGGAATCCTAATTCCTGCTGGGAACGTCAATATTCTGTCATTCCCACACCTCCTGTGTTCTCCATAGCAATTTATCCTGGCCTTCAGTGACTCAAATGAAGATTCCAGTTTTCACTTTCACCAGCCACAGAGTGGACCATGACAGATGTACACTGAAAAATATAGCCCTTATGTAAGCAAGCCAACACAGCTGCTAATTTATACCTTAATACCGTAGGCATCTAGGGCACGTTCAACATTCTAGACAAAGAGAGGAAAGAAACCATCACCAACAAGTAAAAAAAGTTTATTAGAAATAAACACCAAACATAAAAGGTTTTCTCTGTGCCTTCCAGAAAAATGCTGCCCATCCTTCCTACTTGCCATATTTGTTAATGAGCCCCCTGAAATATTCCAGTGGAGTACAACTGGGGCACCAAGAAGTTAGAGCCACATCAACTTCTTTGTGGTGAGTGGGGTTAACCCAGCAAGGTCATCCACATGTCGGCTGGGTCTTCTTCCCTTGTGCTAGCCGAATCCACACCAAATGGACTTCTGTGATACCTACATATAAGGAGCTCACTGAGAAATGGAACTCCCAAGTAAATTCACAGGCAGGAGGCTGCACTGGCAGGTGGTGTTGCAGCAGGTGGGCTTCAGGTTCCCATATGCCATCTACCTACTACAGGTTTAACCTTTACAGTGCTACCCACTAAGGACTTCTACACTAGTTCTTCAAGTGGCAGAGAGCACATATACTGCAGAAAGATACCAGTAGAGTAAATAGTTCCAAATGACACAAGCAGGCAAGTTACACTGTACATTTCAGGAGAAGACAATTGCTGCTCTGCCTAGTATCTATAACCAGGGTAATATGGGAGGGAAAAATCTTGTCACATGCTTTTCTTTGTCAGGGCTTCAAGATTTAAAAAAAACTGCCCTGGTAACTCACTTGCATTGTTCCAGGTTCACCTCGTGGTCCAGGATCTCCAGGTCTCCCCTAGTCAAAGCGAGGGGAGAAAAACACCAAAATTAATGTGTTTCTATAGCTCACTCACAAAGCACTGGTAATGTAGCTTGGTTGTGTGATGCATAATACCTTGGAGGAAGTGATCACTAGCAAACTGATGAAAAGGCTGCAGAAGGACTTCAGATAATTTTCTATCTGAAGGTAATTTGCATCAGCTTATCTTACAAGGCAATACTGGGTTTCACTGCATATGCAGGACACCATCTCCAGTGTAAAAAAATCACTCACAGGGCCAAGCTAATGGATTTTCTCAATGGCAGATGCAGAACTGTCCAGCGCCAGTCTGAAAAAGTTTTGATGGACTCATATTTCTGCATCCAGATTTCAATAATTTCTAAATTAGATTCCAGAAAACACTCCAGAGTATCTATGTTGAAATAGTCCAAAATGACCTTTAGGCTATGCATGCCAACATTTATTTATTTACTTAGAACATTTACAGGCATCTCTCCAGCTCAAGGTGGCTCACCTTGTGAAGTAAAAACAATACAATTAAACAACAGAAGAATTATTAATAATAGACAAGCCATAAAAAATCCAGAAGCATAGAAACAACAGCAAGCATCCTAAAATGATATCCACAAACAGCTCACAGACTAGAAGCAGACCATATAAACAGCTTTAAAAGATGGGAATTTTCAGTTAAAAAGAAATACTTTGTACTGGCTACTCAAAGGTCATAAATGGAGGGGCCAGGTGAACCTTGAGGGAAAGGGCATTCCAGAGGGGCTACCACTGATAAAACCGTCTTTGGTCCCCACTCTACCTCTGCAGACAAGAGTACAGAGAGCAAAGCTTAGAAAGATAATTCTCCTCCATTTTGTCTATTTCCCCCACTTTCCACACCTTTCCCTTCACTGAATACCATCCTCAGTTCAAGTGTGAGGTGGGCATTGTGCTGATTATCTATTCTTTCCAGCAATCAGGAACTTCCATGCACATTTTGTGGTTTATGCAAGAGTTACACAAAGCATTCTACTTGTAGAATGTGCTGTCCTCATGGGGACATGTGAGTAGCTGAACCAACAGGAACTTTGGAGATTTTAGTCCAATACAGCTAGGGACATAGACATGTTAGATTTGAATCTTCCTTTCCGTCTTGGCCAGTATTCTTTTCCTAAAATGAAAAGAATAGAGGAGGAGCTCTTAAATCTCCCTGCTGCTGTATAACAGGCAGAACTGGAAGTGGATGAGGTGTTCTTCGACCAGAAGGGATGACAGCCCCATCTAATGTAAAGATCTTTGTGTATGGATTCAATGGGAGCAATAACCCACACCAGAATATCCTCCTTCACCTGTGAAAAGCAGGTACATTCTGCACTGTCCAATGCCTTGTGGTACTGATAGGTACTCACCTGCTCTCCTTTGGATCCGGTCTCTCCTCTGTCACCCTTTAACAAAATGAGCATGAGAAGTCAGGGTTTTGGTACTGCTCAGGAAAATTTACCTCTCCCTTCAGATGGAAAGTGCTTTGAGTCCCAAGTACAGGGAACAATGCAACCTGCACTGTTCAGATGGAAAGTGCTTTGAGTCCCAAGTACAGGGAACAATGCAACCTGCACTGTCGCTCAGTGGTGGTATTCTGAGATGTGTAAATCACAGCATGCTTCCTCCACTTCTCTAATGGAAGTGGTCCCAGAAGGTTACTATTCCATTCTGTATCAAAACAGTGAAGCCCAGAGCTGAATCTTCCATCTCCCAGATATCTGGCAAACAATTATACCTTGCTTTCAGGGATAGGTCAGGGATAGGAATAGGTCAGGCCCTAACTGACTTGTTTATTGAACAAAATCAGGCACAGAATGGGTGAAGGGCTTTGCCTACCTTTTGTCCTGAGGTTCCAGGGAGACCCGGCATGCCCTATAAACAGCAATACAGAGATGTGTCCAAAACAGAGGCACTAAATAAGTTAGTAAATATGGGTTCTGCTCGAACTAACAGAATAAGAAGACAGGTCCATCAATGGCTACAAGCCATAGTGAGTAAAGGGATATCCATATATAGAGTCAGCAAAGCTCTGAATATCAGTATGAGGAGGCAGCAACAGAGGAAGGCCTTGGCCATTTGTTGGCCCTCTGGGGCAACTGGTTGGCCATTGCATAAAACAAGTTTGTTGGAGTAGATGGACCACTGGCCTGATCCAGTAGGGCTCATGTTATGTTCATAGGAATTTTTCATATGTGCTTCATGCAAGATGTAATTCTCCTCTAACCCCAGAGATAGTGTATAGAACTCAGGGCTTTTTGAAAAGGCAAAAGCAACCACAGGATCAATTCCCAGTTCTGATTTCAGCTTCTTAGTACACCCTTCTGCTATTCTTTGGCCCTTACTGAGACTCAGTTTTCATATTCAGTAGCACTACCCCTGCTGTCAGCTCAGCTTTCTACAAGAAGCCAAAATATGTTGTGCAGAAGGCTACCCACCTGGCCTGGTGGACCCACTTGGCCAGGCACACCAGGCACACCTGTTGCCCCTGGGGGCCCTGAGGGACCACTGCTCCCTCGTTCTCCTTTAATACCTTCCCGACCCTGCAAACAGAGAACAAAGGCAGTTTAGTTATTAGATATAAGGAACAGTCTCATTTACTACAAAATTTGTCTTGCATTTCCTCATGGCTTAAAAATCATGATTAAAAGAATCACAACTTAAAACCAACAAAATGAACTCCCAAAAGATACCTGCAAGTTATACTCTATTAAAAGCCCTGACAACTAAAATGGCCTTGAAACACTTCCTAAAAAAGATTATGGAGACTGTGCACCCCTTACCTCCTCAAGGAGTCTGTTCTATGAAATAAGCATTGCAATGGAGAAGGCACAGGATCTGGCTAGTGTAAAGCAGACTATCTTAAGTGAGGAACAGCCAGTACGTGGCAGCCTGACAATAGCAGCTGGTGCGTGGGGATATATGGGAGGAGACTGTCCTTGAGAAATGTGGGACCTAGGCCATGAAGAATAGGAGCCCCGTGGTGCAGAGTGGTAAACTGCAGTACTGCAGTCAAAGCTCTGGCATGACCTGAGTTCGATCCTGATGGCAGTCTTTTGCAGGTAGCCGGTTCAAGGCTGGCTCAGCCTTCCATCCATCCGAGGTTGGTAAAATGAGTACCCAGCTTGCTAGGGGTAAAGTGTAGATGACTGGGGAAGGCAATGGCAAACCACCCCATAGACAAGGGTAGACCAATATAGACTGCACTATATTAGTCCAACCACAAGGTTACAAAAGCATGAATCAGCATAGCCAGACTAGGCACACAAACTAGGCTAAATGCGAGACTCTATCTCTTCCTTTTGGATCAGGAAGAAAGGAATCATCCAAAGGGAAGGAATGGGCTCTCAAAAGGGAGATTATAAATTCTCTGGACACACCATTCTCTTCTCTTCTGCTTGCTTCTTACTAGGAGCATCTTCAACTTGCCAAGTCATAAAAGGCTAGCTTTTTACAATGGGACTCCATCTTGACCACATGTCAAGGGACAAAGGGGAAAAACCCCTAAACTGGAGAACAGAGGTAATGGAGGACTTTTAAATTAGCATACCCTAGCAACAACATTGTTAGGTTGTCTAGAGTTTAGGACTAGAAGAGTGTGCGTTTTCATCTTTTCCTTATAAGCTTGATCAGGTTGATGTGTGTACAGATGTGTTTTTTTAAAGTGTAAGGTGTTTATTCCACTCTAAGGTTTCTGATTACAGGTGCAAAGCACTGATTTCAATCACAGGGGCTGTCATTCCACTCTTGGACCTGTCATTCCAGTTCCAGAACACTTCTACACTTAGGAGCTGTTATACCACTCTGGAACCAATCATTCCAGTCCTAGAACCCTACTGCTGCTCCCAGGGGGCATCATTCCACTATGGGAATGAGACTGTTCAGTCTGTGCTGGTAAAGACACAGAAGAATTCAGGTACCTCTGCCTATACCTTTGATAATAAAGAGCTGAGATGGCTTTGCATAAAAAGACTGAGATTTTTGAACACAATGAACTTCTAGGATCATCAAAATCTGAGATTACATTCTAAGGTAATTTTAAATTGCAGATCTAGGATGAAATCTTGAGGAAATTGATTTTTTAAATAAAATTCAAAAGCTAGCTGTGATTTTTAGTCAATAAATAGGGCATTTTTCCTGTTGCTTCTGTTTACCGTATATACCCGTGTATAAGCCGACCCGCCTATAAGCCGAGGTGCCTAATTTCTCCCCAAAAATGGGGGAAAATTAGGCACCCGCGTATAAGCCGAGGGTCGGCTTATAACCCCTCCCCCCCCCCGCAGGCTTACCTGACAGGGCTCCCGGCAGCAAGCGGCGCGGGCCCGGCGGCGGTGGCGGCGTGGCCCGGCGGGGGCCGGGGCAGCCTTCCTGCAGCTGCAGGAGGCCGCCCCAGGCCGCTCCCGGCGGCAAGAAGCGGCGCGGGCCCAGTGGCGGCGGCAAGTTCCCCCTCCCCCCTCCCTCCCCCCTCTACCGTATTGACCCGCGTATAAGCCGAGTTCGGCTTTTTCAGCCCTTTTTTGGGGCTGACAAACTCGGCTTATACGCGAGTATATACGGTAATTCCTTTTAATGAACTAGCATGGTCCATGAGATCAATTGTTTACATTCTAAGTGTGAACAAAACACCATGCAATCACATTCTTCTCCATGTCATAACAAAACACTGTCCAGTAACTACCAGCCTTTGCACTGCATGGGCTATATTGGGATTGAAAAGTGATTAGTGAGAACTACTTGATGATAGTGTTAGACATGGACCATTAAAGCTAGGTTTTAAAAATGTCATTGCTCAGCCTTAATCTAGGCTCACTGGGTAATCTTGACTGAATCACTGTAGCTTCTTCTAACCTACCTCTCAGGGTTCTTTTCAAATATTTGTTTATTTACTTCATTTGTACCCTGTCTTTCTTCCCAACAGGGACTCAAAGTAAGAAAGGGGCCCCAGCTATAGTCTCTCACCCAGGGTATACAAAAACCTGGAAGCAGCCCTGGCCCTGCACCCGTACACCTCTGTGTGTGAATCAGTCATGCTTTCCAAGCAGCAATGAAAGGGAGGGGCTTTGTGATAGATCATCCCTGCATTAGCTAAGAAAAGTGAAATGAGAGACACTGCAAATAGGTTGAGCATTTGAATGGAAAAAGGAAAGAGTGCAAGAAATAGGTTGAGCGTTTGAGTGGAAAAAGGAAAGAGTGCAAGAAATACCAATCCTTCTAGCACTAATCTTCAAGACTAGTTGTCCAGAGAAAAGCTGGACAAACCCTCCAGGATAAATTGGAGAAGGCATTGCACAGCTGTGTGCAGACCCTCCAAAGCCCTGGAACCCAAAGGAATGGGGTTTGTGAGCCCGTTTCCTCACAGTCCACCTAGCATAATAATTATCTTTTTCTCAGCTAGTACAACCACTGTGATTTAGAGAGCTGTTTGTAATGTAGTTGGCCAAGTGGCATGGGCAGCTATTGAATAACTTGGGCTGCTTAGCCATTTCCACAGGGAACGGTTCCACCAGCTGAGATCCCAGGTAGATATGCAACCCATTCCTATGCATGATTACTCAGAAACAAGTTCCACTGAGTTCCATTGGTCATATGCCCCCATATACATACAAGGGATCAAGGTTATGTAATCATCCTTACTCAGAAGTGGCTACTGATAGTCCTATGATACAGGCCAAGAAGCCTGGTGCTGACAGAGAAAAGCAGCCTTGTTGCTGTATGTTAAGCATGTACATCATCCCACCCCTCTCATGTGCCAAGATAAGCTCTCCATGAAGACTGGGGGAGGGAGAGAGAAAGTGTGTGTATTGCGACTGTGAGGAGATGAGGGTAGCAGCCTACCTGTGAGTTAAATTTAGGCATTTTAGAGCAGCAGTACTTACATCTCTTCCAGGCTCTCCAACTTCACCTTTATCCCCCTGATAGAAATGGGAACAATATTAAAAGTATATCTGTGTAGTATGGACAAAACTGAGCTATTCTTGCTCCTTTCCTTTTCTCTTCTTTGCACAGAGACAGCAGAGCCTTCTTGGACCTTACACACATTACTATAGCAGGGAAGTCACTAAGCAGGCATTCCATCTGCTCAGTTTTCACCTTCTGTTAAAAACACCTCTGGACATTTCATCACTGACAGCAACATGTCAAAATGATATCCATAGCATGTTCCTTTTAAAATCACACCCAAAATGTGAAATTATAAGCAAGAAAATCATGAGCCCTCTGGAATCTGCTGCCTGGAGCAACCAGAGGATCTGGCTTCATGGTGAGGCCACCCCTCTCATTTGCAAGGCTACAAGAAGACTAGTTGAGATGGAGGTCTGGCTAATGCGGTGAGGGAGTATGCAGGGCATTTACCTTCCTGCCATCTTCGCCTGGTGTCCCATCTTCACCCTGGAAAATAAAACAGCACAATCACATTTGCATTCTAAGCCCTAGTTAAAGGTGTGTGCTCTAATCTCCTATCTGTTTATTGGCTATGAATTCTAATAAAAACCTGGGCTGTTTTAATGGCCACCACCACTTCCTTCCCTAGTAGTCCCTTGCCTCTCAGGCCCCAAGTCTCAATTCTCGAGTGGCAGGAGGAGTCAGATCCACCACTTACATTCTTGCCATTTAGCCCAGGTTTGCCATCTTCACCAGTCTTACCCTGAGAAAGAAACACAAGTTGTTAGCAGAACAAGAGAGTTTTCCCTAGGATGAAAGAACTATAAACTACACAGAGCAACAACATCATAGCAATTAGGCAGCAACTCAGCTAGAATCTGAAGCAGCAGATGAAGCTATATCCAAATGCTAGACTAGTCCCCACGCAATACATGGCACAGCTATTGGTAAGATCGAGTTCTCACTAAATCAGATGAGTGACATTTTTCACTTCAATAGCTATTGCAATAATAGATAATGGAATCAAGACAATTACTTCCTTAAAATTGCCTCATGAATTAATAAACTAGAATTTGAATCCAGGTAACTCTAGCTAAATGTTCATTCTTTCCTTGGCTTTCATCCTTAGGTAAAAACACAAAGGATTTTTTTAAGGAGAAGGAGACAAGAATTTTCTCAAAGGTATTAAAGCATCTGTGAGTCAAAATACCTAGAGCCTTGCAAAATCCTTACACATACATTTTAGGACCGTGACTATAATATGTAAATGTGTGGGTTTTCTGAGCACAGATGTACTCAGAGCCTGGGCAATCTTTCATCACAGTGCACTTCAATTTTTTATTGGCTCTCTGTCAACATTTGATCATAGAGACAGTCTGATGTATCACAATGCAAAAATCTTCACAAGGTCCATGGGAATGCTAGAACTAGGTTTTTGCACAACACAACATTCTTGCTTTCAGAGGATGAATACACCCTGTGACATCCTGTCCACTTCCTGCCTCTCTGGAGAGCTAGCAACAAAGCTGCCCCAACCTTAAATGAACCAGTCATCAGCAATCCTTACAAACAACAGATCTCCTCATAATAGGGTTGCCAGGTCCCTTGACGCCACCGGCAGGAGCTTCGTCGGGGGGGGGGGGGGTTGGGGGGGGGAAGACCCACATACGCAATGGCATCACTTTCAGGTTTACCCCGAAAGTGCTGGCATCACACAGGGCACTCTAGCACATTCCTGCAAAAACTCCATGGAAACCATAGAGTTTTTGAGGAAGTTTGCTAGAGTGTCAGCGTTGCTTCCAGGGTAAATCCGGAAGTGATGTCATCATGCCACGAGCACAGATTGCTGCCCATCCTCATCTGGCATCTGGTGCTTCTGACCACAATACTCACAGGTAACCCAGTAGGCCCCGGCAGGCCAATTGGTCCAGGAGGACCCTGTTCACCACGCAGACCAGGGAGTCCCTGCCAAAAAAATAAATAAATTGAGAAGACCCCAGCTGGACTATCCTATCTCTTCTTAGGATATGGTAGCTGAGCTAGTAGCACAGACAGAGTACTGGAGTAAATATTCTTCAGGACAGGCAAGATAGATGGACAGTTGGACTCCACGTAAAGCAGAGAGCCTAGAGAGGCAACAAAAGGGACACCTCACATTTAGGGGTTTCAAAGATCAACTGAAGGCCTTAGATCCTAAGAGATTTTTGCCTTTAGCTTAGGTCTCAAGAAGCACATGCCAGAGAAATGACCAAGGGCTGTGTTTCAGGAGGCTAAGAAGGAAAAGCAGTAAAAATTGATCAATATTCTATTCTGTCAACTTCCAAGCAATACCCTACTATGGAAACAGGGCTGCAGGAGGGAACATCATACTCATGTGCCCTGATTCAGAGCTCTCATACTTACATCTCTGCCTGGGTCACCCTGTTTTCCTGGGTCACCCTAGGTAAAAAAAAGAAATACACTATAGATATGATTATTAGTCAGGCAATGCCCTATGTTGCATGCCTGCATTACATCAATAAAGTTTCCATGGGGTAATATCCCCTAGGATCATGGCAGCATAACAAGAAGGACTATCCCCAAAGAAAGTCTGTATTTCTCAACAGAATATTATGTAGATTGTTAATAACAGGGGACTTGAGCCAAATGGACCAGAACTATGCGTCTCTGATCACCTAATGACAAGGTCACTGAGGTCAACAGTTTACAAAGAACAGCACTACTGTTCCATCAACAAGTTAAAGAAACTTTGTAGTACCTTGGTGTATTTGCTTTGTGTACTTGTGGTATCAGGGAACAATTATGGGTAGGTGAACCCTAATGGAAGCAGGACAGCTGTAGAGTCCAGAGGGCTCAGGATCCAATATGAGTGAAATTCTGCCATTTCAATCTTTCCTGCCTGGAATCTTAAGGCGCCTAAAGCCGGCTTGCGAGCAAGAATTATCCATATCATTGTCATTTATATGCCATAACTAATCCTGGTTGAAACCCTCCCCAGCTTCTTCTGCATCTACGAGACACAAAACGCTGACTGTGATATCAGAGAATCAAAACTCCTTTCTTGCCATAGACGCTGAATCAGATTTCAAAAAAGCTCAACATGTGACCAAGACAGAAGAATTATTTAGAACTACATAAGGACGCACAAGGAACAAATGTTTAACTCCTTTTTAAGAGATAACAGAACAAGGTCAAATGGTGGCCTGATTCAAACTAAGTTAGCCTTGTGCAGAAGTCTGAAAATTTACAAGTTTTCACAGAACATCACTGAACATTTTTTTTTTTTGGTTTCCACTTTATGCCACTTAGCCTAATATCTGTTCTGGGTAAATTAGCAGAAATTATTATTAAAGACAGGATTATAGTTTATCCAGCACTGGATTATCCAGAATGCTCAGTTAAGCAGCATGGCTCCAAAGGCAAGCTCCTCCCCCACGGCCACCAGACCTCTGTGTCTACAGGCATGCACTCCACTCCTCCCTCACCAGCCAGCCAGCCTGACGCCGCTGGCCATTACTAGGATTCTGACAGCCAGTGCTGCCAGCTGATGGCATCCTTGGGTGCCCCCTCAGCCTGCTTGAAGCTGTTCTGCCTGCTGGGTAGGATGGCTCCATGGCCTGGGGGGAAAGAGAAGGTTCCCACCAGGTATGGGGACTGTCACCATGCCGTTCCTAGCTGGGTGGGGTTTGGGCGATGCAGTGGCTGCCTGCTGAGTGATTCAGAATGCTGGACTAGATGGATCACTAGCGCATCCCTTATATTCCAATAGTTTTGTTCCACGCATTTTCATTGTCGGTACAGATGATTTTTTTTTCTTTTTATCAATTTATATGTGTATGCAACTTTAATGCATTGAATGTAATGTCATTTATACATAGGTTTATAATATAATACAAAGCTGATTTACTGGTGTGGAAATAGCATTGAAAAATGGACTTATATTACAAAGACAAACCAATATGAGTAACCAAAGTGGCATGAATTCATGCCATAAGAAGCAAAATCAAAACAGGAATTTTTAGGTAGAACCAGTCAGCATGAGATATTCGATAATGTCAATATTCCATTAAGAGGTCCTTGTCACCTCGCTGAATTGAATGGACTTAAATTAGATTAACTTTGCACAGGGTTCACTGTCACAACGTTCAATGAAAATCAAAGCATGCATATTCTTACACCAACCTAACTTGCTCTCATAAATGCTATCATCATTTGACCTATTTTGTATTTTTTTATTCTTTGCGACCAAAAGAGCAACAACCATCATTATGGACACTAATAAATAAGTAAAATAAGTGCAGAAATCAGTATGTGCAATATCTTGGCAATAGCTCCTCTGAACAGTTCATTCTAAAGAAGTGACATCATGATCTAACCGTACTTGTTTACCGTTCACCTGTTTACTGGGTCTTTAACCAAGCCTTACACTTACCCTTTGTCCTGCAGGCCCAATTTGCCCAGGTTTTCCATCTATCCCATTCCGACCATCCAGTCCTGGAGGGCCTCGATCACCCTAAAAGAGATTTGAAAGGTGGGTGAATCATTTGAGCTCTATGTCTGATGGATCACTTGGGAGTTGGACAGCAGAGCAGAGTGCAAATTCCAAAATCCACTGTAAAGACTAAGTCCTGTACCTCCTCTGACAAATCCACAGTCCCCATCAGGGGTAAGACAAGTAATTGATCCATTTCTCAACTAGGAGAATTCGAGTCGACCTGTCACCTCTTCTGGACTAGAAGAATCCAAGTACACCTCTCACCTCTTCTGGGCTTGCCCATATCATGTAATGTTAGGGAATGGGAGTGTCACAGTTTCATAGATCTCACTGATTCATTATGAATTTTTCCTAATTTTCACCAACTTTCCTGAATCCTTGTATAACCGTTTTATCCTTAAAAGGACCAGGTTAGTGGTCACAGTCAAACTCTGAACAACACTTAAACGAACAACTTATATTTAAAGATGAGGAAAGCACGGGGTATAGAAGTTGGAGTTTAGGGGGAAAAACCAGTGTCAATAATCAAATATATTGAGTAGTGTGAAAGTCAGGTTAAAGGAGAATTAAGTCCCTTAGGGAGCAACCTGGTCTACTCAGAAGTAAGTCCCGTGTTATGCAGTAGGGTTTACATTTCAGGATTCCAGCCTCTCTGGGCTCTCTCTCACTGACACAGACAGTTCAGAGTGCTTGATGAGGTCTCTCTTTTCAAAGATTCTGAGTAACCATTCTTTCAGCATAGCAGCAGCAGATATCCCATAAAAACTGTGGATCACCAGAAGATGGCCACTCTTCTACCAACTGCCCTTCTGACTGCTCCACAGATTTTTCTTCTCTAGAACTCCTTCTTCCTCAGAAATCCTCCACTCCCTCAGGGGAAAAAGCCTCAGCGTCTTCTCTTTCTCTTAGAGTTCACCCCTCCCGTCCCGCTGCCAAGCAGCCGCTCACCCAGTCTTAATGTAGAAATTATGTCCCTTTAGAGGACAGTGTTTCCAGACTTGGTCTCTCGATGCAAGGGAAAACAGACTCTCCAGTAAATCTACCAGGGTCACCTTTATCTAATCATGATCACAGTCCTTGATGACAGATAAGTAGAGGCAGACTGGCAATCAATTTTATTTGAGGCCTAACAATATTTCTTAAACTATGGATTAAACTAATAAACAAAAACACTGAATAGCAGTCCTTGACAAAGGAAGTTCCTTTCAGTCTACCAGCCCAGCTGTTTCACAACCACTCTTCCTCTGTTTCCTGATGTCCTCTCCACTTTTCCCTTTCTCCATCTTCTCATTCCCCTCCACTCTCTTCAGCTCCTTCTTCTTCAACTGTTAACAACTGACAGTATCTCTTTTGCTCTTTCCCAGCATTCCATGTCCTCCCCTTCATTTGCTTAGCATTCTGCGATCTCATAAAGTAGACGTTTGTCTCAGTAGGAAGCAAAAGTTCCACAGGATGCCAAATCCTGCCTCACATCTTGCACTTACATGGGGTAAATTGTTACTCACGCACAGGCCTGTGTAGAAATTCACAAGGCTTCTATGGTCCTTGCCACAGTACTACCCTTCCTTCCACAACCTCCTTTGACATGTGACAGAAGTCCAGAACTCTCTTACCTTTTCTCCTACAGGGCCTCGGTCTCCAGGGTCACCCTGCAAAGTAGAACAGATGAGCACATAACTAATTTACAAATGCATATCTTGACACAAGAGTCTCCAGGAATCACAGGTGAAGCGGGGCATTTTGCTCCCTTCCAAGGCAGGCATTAAAAGACTTACACGAACTCCAGGGGGACCTCTGGGGCCTTCAATTCCCTGCAAGAAGAAGAAAGAGGTCTCTGCAACAGGAATATGAGGAGGGAATGGCTGGTCCCTGCTTCCCATGCCGACATTCTTATCCCATGTTTAGGCCATCTGATCTCCTCACTGTTGTGTTATGCTTTGTAATCAAAATACAAAAACTTTCCCCATGTATGTTCTTTCCATCCCAGCAATTCCTTTATCCATCCCCATCTTTACAGCATGACAGAACACTTCTTGTATATTCCCTTCCATATCTATTGTTCTCTCTAGCAAGCCACCTTCCCCTGAAGGCTTCTGCTATTGCTATGCATTTTCAACGGCAAGGCATCAGTATGATTATTATTGTTTTTGTTGACTCCTTTCTATCCATAGGTTACTCAAGTTGATATTCAGAAAAAAAACATAAATAAACTATAGTAATAACATAACACAAAATAAAAAAATTAAATTTCAAACACCTGTCCCCTACATTCAACTTGCTCTGTTCCAGTGCCTACCTGTACTCGACTTTACAGTTCTCTAGACTTTATTTGGTGTCTCTCTGAATCCCATTTTTGCCCTCCTATAATCCAACAAAATGGTACCCACTCGTTCTCCAGGCTGGCCAGGTAATCCAGTTTCTCCTCTCACACCTTTCATCCCATCTTCTCCAGAGTCTCCTGGGTCTCCCTGGAAGGGAAACAGTTAAGTGACTAGTTAGTGACTAGTTAGAAAACAGCTTCTCATGAACTAACTCCTAACACAAACTATTTCTGAAGTATGTGCTGAGTGACTTCTCTCAACCACCCTTATGTTGCAAAGAGTGCTGCTGTGCTCACAAGAACACTTCTGGTTCAGGGATTCCAGTACTCCAACAGCCCCCATTGAGTAGATGCAGGAATCCTACAGCATGATTACCTTCTCGCCTTTCTGTCCCATTACTCCAGCTCCAACACTGACCTGCAGAGCAGAAAGAGGGGGGAGGGATAGAAACAGCAAGTCAGACTTTTATAGAATCAAAGTAATAAAAATGGTAGCAGGACTGGGGAGTAAAATATGGAACTTACTGTCTGGCCTGGTGGCCCCGGCTGCCCCTGTAGGGAGGGAGGGAAGGATGAAAGGCAAATTTTAACTGATTTAATACCATCTTGGATCCATCTCATTCAAGACCAAAGAGAAACACTGTAAACTTGCTAACAGAAGGCAATGTCCTCAATACACACAATATGAAGACGACATCCAAACACCTCTACCCGGCACTGTTAGGGATTCTGAAGATTTACTGCTTTCCTAGAGTCTAGATGTCAAATCCAGAATCAGCAGAAAGAATATTTAATGCTCTACTGGCAAACACAACCCTGTCAGTAAAGTGTAGAGAACTGGGACAAGAGTCCTTGGGATGTGAATGCAATAGATAGTAATGGAGAGCACTAAACTAAGCAGAACAATAAGAACATGTATAGGTGAAGAGCTTGGGGCAAAGGCAAACCTGCATTCTAATACGTACACAAAGAAACAGATTGAATGAGGAGTGCCATGAATTAAAGTCAGCCCCAGTACAGGCTCTATTGGGAGGTTTTGAGTATTCTCAAGTCTGTCATGCAATGAAGGGCGTGGTTGGGAAACAACCTGCTGCATTGAAATTCAGTGTTTACTTTCAGCTGTGCATTCTCATCTAAAACTGCAGTATGACCTAAGTCTTTGAGGCAAGATCCCACCCGGTGTGAGTTAGACTGGGTGAGAACAGCTCTCAGCAGGAAAACGATCCAAGCAAACTGGGACAAATAACACTGCTACTTACAGGATCCCCTCGGTCACCCTTTGAGCCTGGTGTTCCAGGGCTACCCTGCAAGAGGAAAAAACAAGATGGTAAAGACAAGGGTTGGTAGCTGGTGCTGCAACAGAGATGGGGGAAAAGAAATGTTCTCTTACATTTCTTCCATCTTCACCAGGGTCCCCCTGGTCCCCCTTCTCGCCAGGGAGCCCTCGGTTTCCTGGCAGACCCTATGGTAAAAACAGAAATTGCTATCACGTACCAGTTCTACATAGGCCAATCCTGGGGTGAAGACTTATGGAAATGGCTAAACTGGGATGGAGGTGGTTACACCTACAGACCTTCTAGCAAGATGGGGGCTCTAACTCAACGAAGGTAGGGAGTATACTGTCCTTACTGACAGGAAAGCAACATTTTCCAGGAGTGCCCCAAAACAAGGATGGTCAGTATATGGATGGTCACATTATAGGCCCCTCTCCCTGGGAACACCAATCAGTACTAACATTTCATGCCAAGCCTAGGCAAAAGTTGTAAAGGAAGGAAAATTCCACACTAGCCATTCTGCAGATTCAAGGTATTGTTTGAGACAACAATCAGGGGATGATAACGGACATACTAATGAACCATCTCACTCCATACTACCTATCTCTGTGCTTACAAGACCCTTAAGATATTCCCCATAGCTATTCTGAGTTCCTGTCCTCACTTCATATATAAATTTTGGGGTGATGCTCCCACTCTACTTACCCTTGGACCTCTTTCTCCAAGCTTGCCAGGTGCACCTGGCTCACCCTTGAGTAAGAAAAAGATAAATGAGACTGGTTATTAAAAGAAAGAACATCTGAGGGAACAAACTGACAGGCTGTCACTTACTGGAGTCCCTTCTTCACCTCTGTCACCCTTTTCACCCTAGAAGCAAATAATCCACAGTGGTGAATTAATCATCATTCTTGTTACCCTCAACATTCAACCACAGCCAGCCCTCTGTTTTAAGTTAAAGTGCTTCAAATCTCTCTCTAAATACCCATATACCCAGTGAAATTTTATGCAGCATGTCAGGATCTTATGCAACAAGTCAGAATCCCAAAAGAAATCTACATGCTACAAATTTTCTTTATATCATCACAGAATTATAGAGCTGAAAGGGGCCATACAGGCCATCTAGTCCAACCCCCTGCTTAATGCAGGATCAGCCTACAGCATCCCTGACAAGTGTTCGTCCAGCTGCTGCTTGAAGACTGCCAGTCCTACAGATGACAATGTAGTATATGTAGCAGAGCAGCTGCAGGTTTCTTGGAGGACACATCAGCTCTGGATCAGTTTCAGTCTGGCTTCCGGCCTGGCCGTGGGACAGACACCGTGCTGGTCGCCCTCACAGACAATCTCCACAGAAAGCTGGACTGGGGTGGGTCAGTGGTGCTGTTGTTACTTGATCTCTCAGCAGTGTTTGTCAATGAATTGTTGACCCACTGCCTTACCACCATTGGATTACATGGGACAGTCCTTCAAAGGTAATACACTGTCAGCCGCCCTGAGCCCGGCTTGCCGGGGAAGGGTGAGGTATAAATAAAATAAAATAATAATATCTTTCTTCTACTTATCTTTCTCCTACATATGCTATCTTTCTTCTACATAAACCCATGAAAAGGAAACTGATTCTCAAAAGTAATGTGCTGATGTTACCACAGCATTCTGATGCAAGGGTATCCTTGAAAATCATGTAAACGTGGTGCCTATTCTGGTTATAATTGCCTTATCTTCAAATGGCTTGCCCATTTACAGGCATACATTCTGCTGTAAACAACACTGCATTTGCCCTGCCAGCCTGTGCTTTTATAACAAGGCAATCCTTTTTCTCACTCTTACCTCTTTCCCTCGCAGACCACTAGGTCCAGGGGTCCCTGCTCTCCCTGGCTCTCCTCTCTCACCTGGCTCTCCAGGGTCACCCTAAATAAGGGAAACAAAGGTAAGAACATTATAGTGCTCCCAAGAAAGCAAGATCTTCATTCAGGTCAAAACCACAGATCATCATACATATACACACACCTGGGAGGACTAGACGTCTCTATCCAAATCTTCACCCAAGGTACAGTTAAATCCTAAACAACTTGGGACCATGATACTTGAAGGGCCACCTACTGCCATATGAATCTACCCAGCTTAGGGATCTACATCAGAGGCCTTTCTCCAAGTCCCTCTGTCATCTGAGAGTATGAATGATGACTTTTCAATAGTGATGCCCCATTGATAAAATTACCTTCCCAGAAATGCTCATGAGATGTCAACATTGTTTTCACTTAGGCACCAAGTTAAGACTTCCAGGGACAATTTCCCAGGGCTTTTATGGGCTGATTTGAGTTTCTGCTGTTCTTGTTAGTGTTCTTGCCTATTGGACCAAGTGAGAGGAGTAACCCACCTTCAGTGTACTCCTCTCCAACGATTGAGAATTTCTAATGTATAGTGCCCTAAACTTCCAGGAGAATATAAATGTAAAGATAAATGAATGTCCCCAAAGCCTGAGTCTTTCCAACTTGAGATGCCCAGCCTCAGAGCTTCGCTGACTCAGAATCTCATATTCTTGAGGACACGATGAGCAACCTGCATTCCTACAAATCTGTGCAGATAGAAACTAGCTCACATCCCCAGTGTACATCCCCATGCAAGGCCCACACAGTCAGTTCAGGACCCCTAATCCCAATTCTTATGCTCCCTTCAATGAATACACAGTAGTTACCTTTGGTCCCGTTTTGCCAGTGAGGCCAACAATCCCCTAGTTATGAGAAGAAAAGAGACAGATGATTAACATTGTTCTGTACTATTCAGGGAAAGCAGAGGCTCCTAGAGCCATCCTACAAGAGAGGGAAAAGGGGAGGGGGAAATGATCTACTAATTGTATATGCTGCTGGCTGGGAGCCATACCACTGTACTAATGTTAGGCTACTAAAGCAAACACTACCAGGCCAGCCTTCCAGCCTTCCATCAAAGAGCACAAACAAACAGATCCCTGCTCCTTGGAGCAAAGAGGGAAGTCAACACAGCTCTCAGGAAACAACTTGGTGACCTAGTCCTACACCCAGGAAATGAGCATATGACTCACTCTGTCCCCTTGCTCTCCTTTTGGACCAGCTATGCCAGGAAGACTTAATCCCGGAGACCCCTAAAAGAAAAGCAAAACCAAGTTAAAATAAAGATCTTTTAAGGGATATGACGCATTCCTCTGTACATAGTCACCGATGTCACAGCTTTACTTTGAGACTAGTTTCATTTTTATTGAAATGGTTCAAAATTCAGCCAGCCTTTGGAAGGACTCAATTATTATTACATACTAATCTCAAAGAGCAGAAATCCAATATAGAATCTGAGGAAAAATCTTGGCAAAAACCCATTCTTCACAGATGGCAAAATTCTATAATTTCAATTCACTCAAAAAATAACCACTATCCAACCCCTGTCACAAAAGTAAAGAGCAAATTCTGTGTTACCATCCAGCATTGTCCTAGCATTTGATCTGTGGCAGGTAACCAAATAAAGAAATTGTCCTGTTCAAAAGTGTCTTCTTGAACACACAGGAAGCCACCTTACATTGACCACTGGTCTATCAAGGTCAGTACTATCTATACAGAATGGCAGTGGCACACTAGCATCTCAGACACACGTCTTTCACATTATGTACTACCTGATCATGAAAGCCAGCAAGGTGTAATGTTTAGAGTGCTGGACTAGGATGTGGCAGACCCCTTGGAATCTTGTATAAACAAACTTGTCTATATGGGATTTCAAGACTGGCTCCTCATCATGAAGCGTAGGGGCAGAGCAGTGCACTACAGCAGCCACTATAGTACTGGCTACTGCTATGGGGGAGGGAGTGGTGGACTAGGTACTGCTGAAAAGACAGTGGGCCAAGGAGCAGGGCGGGATGGCTGAAGCAGAATCAGGAGGCTGGATAGAATGCTTCTGGATCCCCTGCCTCTGGCTGTAGCTGAGGAGTTTAGCAAGTAGTTCTCCAAGTCCTCAGAGGAATGGCTGAGGCACCTGTGAGATCTCCAGGAGACCATTCTATGTCTCTTGCGTCTGTGGGGGAAAGAGGAAGCCCTTTCCTGCCTTTTTCTCTCTTCTAATCTGTGCTTCTGCCCTTTTCTTGTTACATCCTCCTCCATTTTCCTTACCTCTACTTTTTTACTCTAGGCACAATGATAGAAATCCTAAAACTTGCTAAGGCTCAAGAGTGCCTGTTTGCAATATGCTTAACTCATCTAAGTATACCCTCTCCTCCAGTGATGAAGAAGCTCAATTTGGTTGAAACTCAAATCCCAAAGGGGAAGGAAGCACAGTCTACACATCCTGCAGTTTTGTAACCAGAATGAGTTTTCATCCCTTTTGAATATCAAAGATACTCACACGCTCTCCTTTGTTTCCAGGCTCTCCTCTGAGTCCAGGTGGTCCTTCTGGTCCAACAGGACCTCTTTCTCCCTGGAAAGAACAGAATAATGTCATCAGTCCTCCATAGTGGCATGCCAAACCACTGCTTGTTCTATTTTTAATGAAAGATTAACATTACTGCTTGCTAAGGTACTATCAAAACCCAAATACAAAACCATCAGAAAAAAGAGGTAAGATAGGGTTGAAAGACTTTTCGCAAGGCAGCTTTTTCCAAGAAAATATAAAGTCAATGAGGCTATACTTACAGTGAGGGGGGAAAGTATTTGATCCCCTGCTAAATTTGCCCATTTGCCCTCTGACGAAGAAATGACCAGTCCATAATTTTAACGGTAGGTTTATTGTAGCTGTGAGAGACAGAATAACAACAGGAAAAACCCCAGAAACCCAGAAGACAAAAGTCAGAGATTGATGTGCATTATAATGAGTGAAATAAGTATTTGATCCCCTATCAACCAGCCAGGTTAGGGTTAGGGTTCTGCTGTCGACAGAAGCAATCAATCCATCAGATTCCAAACTAGCCACCATGAACAAGACCAAAGAGCTGTCCAAGGATGTCAGGGACAAGACTGTAGAACTGCACAAGGCTGGACTGGGCTACAAGACTATTGCCAAGTAGCTTGGTGAGAAGGTGACAACCCTAACCCTAACTGTCAACCTCCCTGGGTCTGGGGCTCCATGCAAGATCTCATCTCGTGGAGTTGCAATGATCATAAGAACGGTGATGAAGCAGCCCAGAACTACACGGGGGGAACTTGTCAATGATCTCAGGGCAGCTGGGACCATAGTCACCAAGAAAACAGTTGGTAACACACTACACCATGAAGAACTGAGATCTTGCAGAGCCCGCAAGGTCCCCTTGTTCAAGACAGCACATGTACAGGCCCATCTGCAGTTTGCCAATGCACATCTGAATGACCCAGAAGAGAACTGGGTGAAAGTGTTGTAGTCAGACGAGACCAAAATCGAGCTCTTTGGCATCAACTCAACTCGCCGTGTTTGGAGGAGGAGGAATGCTGCCTACGACCCCAAGAACACCATCCCCACCGTCAAACATGGAGGGGGACATATTATGCTTTGGGGGTGTTTTTCTGCTAAGGGGACAGGACACCTTCACCGCATCGAAGGGACGATGGACGGGACCGTGTATCGTCAAATCTTGGGTGAGCACCTCCTTCCCTCAGCCAGGGCATTGAAAATGGGTCGAGGATGGGTATTCCAGCATGACAATGACCCAAAACACACAGCCAAGGCAACAAAGGAGTGGCTCAAGAAGAAGCACATTAAGGTCCTGGAGTGGCCTAGCCAGTCTCCAGACCTTAATCCCATCGAAAATCTGTGGAGGGAGCTGAAGGTTCGAGCAGCTACACATCAGCCTCAAAATCTTACTGACTTGGAGAGGATCTGCAAAGAGGAGAGGGCCAAAATACCTCCTGAGATGTGTGCAAACCTGGTGGCCACCTACAAGAAACGTCTGACCTCTGTAATTGCCAACAAGGGTTTTGCCACCAAGTACTAAGTCATCTTTTGCAAAGGGATAAAATACTTATTTCACTCATTATAATGCACATCAATCTCTGACTTTTGTCTTCTGGGTTTCTGGGGTTTTTCCTGTTGTTATTCTGTCTCTCACAGCTACAATAGACCTACCATTAAAATTATGGACTGGTCATTTCTTCGTCAGAGGGCAAACGGGCAAATTTAGCAGGGGATCAAATACTTTTTTCCCTCACTGTATGTTCTATTGCCCATTCTGCAGATCCCTACTACAGAGCAGATTTGTTTCCATGAAGTTACCTTGTCCCCTTTAATTCCTGAGATGCTGGGTGCCTAGAAAAGACAAACAAGGAAAGATGTTGCTGAGGTCTAGTCAGAGTAAAATTGACAGTTACCCAATTACAGTCTGTGTGGAAATAACTAACGGAAATGAGCATCTCTTCTGCTCAGGATGTTCTACAGGACATTAAATCCTCCTGGCCAAGGAATGACACAAGCAGGAAAAAAGATGAAGAGTGGGCTTGGAAGAATCTCCTCAAGGCGATTCACACACATACACAGAGAAATATACCGTGGCATTCTTACATTACATTCTTATTCAATGAAGAGTACTCACCGGAGTCCCAGGTTCACCAGGCTCTCCCTGAAGAAGGATATGAAGGAAGAGAGATGAGACAGCCCATGAACATCACAACCATCTTATAAGAAATTTGCTGTAATTGATCCCTACTTGCAATCTCATTAGTACATCTACCACAAACCAGACGTTACAACTTCAGGCTTCACATGCCATTAGTGTGTGTGTGTGGCGGGGGGGGGGGGGAACCCAGCACCAAAGTCTAATTAGTTCAGAATTAATTAAGAATGAGTTACTCCTTCAAGTGTTTACATAATTATTGCATAGAAACAGTTAAATTCTTGATCTCAGGAAGTTCAAGAAACAAGAAAGACCTACTTCATTTAGCTTTGCCAGCTTTTTGACAGGAAGGACTAACCAGACTTTCAGGACCTTGTAGGTCAGGCCTGTGTAAGCCAAATACAGACCACTAGCCATATAGAGCAGTTCACTAGGGGCTTACTAAATCTACTGCCTGTCGGACATCAAAAGGGGAGGGGATGCTGTGATGTGTCTGGCAAGTCAAAAATATAGTTGGAAGGCTTCATTTGACTTAGTAGGCTACACATTGTGTATGCCTCCTATAGGCAAAGGAGATGCTCAGCGTGCTTACTTCTCTCAACAATGTTCAGCATGCCTGTAAGACAAAAGATGCTCCGCTCTGGGGAGTGAGGAGTGCTTTGCTTGTGGGACTTCTCCAAGGCTACCCTCCCAATTAGCTACAGGGGACTGGTAGAACTCTATCAATCTGCAGGTCCAAAGAACACAATGGTGTATGTAAATGAGCTTTGCCAGTTAGGAAAAAAGTTACCCAAACTAAAAGGTAGAGTTTTCCTCTGAAACACACACAGGGGCAGCTGGGTTGGTCTACCCAAGAGGTAATCCACAGCATGAAGGCTTTTTAGATGTACTCCAATGTGACTCAGGCCTGCAGGATTTGCATTGTGTTTTACAGTCAACATCTGTGTGTCTGCATGGTAATGAGGGTTACGCATGGTGATTGCAGTCAAGAGCAGCACAGGCACATGGTTGTTAAATACAACATTATTTCTGCATAAAGAGGAATGACTGCTCCAATTTTCAGTCCCGTCCAGCTACAACAACTCTGCATTGAAGGCACACTTTATATATGGAAGTACATCAGAAAGTACTTGCCCTTTGTCCTAGAAGACCAGGTGGACCTGGCAAGCCCTGTTCCAGAGGTCAAAAAGAGAGACATCCATTACAAACCTGGCGGTGTCCGCAAGTCTCATATTAGCATAAATAGAAGAACACAAACACTAACCAACTTTAAGACAGACTCTTCTTCTAAAAGCAACACCAAGGGAAAGCAGAGCCTTGGAACAATGCCAGGATTCAAGTAGGGCTGAACCATAACAGTGTTTTTAATTCTGTTTTCACTTGTATCATTAATTACCTGGTGCTTGCACAGGGGCAACCTTTACCTTTTCTTCCACTTGTATTATTGTCAAAAAGCACCTCCATGGTTTGATAACTACTCAACAGCCCCCATGAAATTTCATGTATTGTTTCTCCAAGTCCTAAACACTAATCATATCTTGGACAGAGCTGTGCAAAAGTCCACAAAGACTAATATATAAGGCTACAGGGAATTGTGTATTCCCAGAGCTAGCCCACAGGAAAACCTCTAAGCCTTGAAAGCAAGGGAACGTTACAAACTCTGAACTTATATGACTGAATTTAGCAATGGTTCCCAACCCAGTTGAACTAAAAGCAGAATCAATTTATTTGTTTACTATATTTACAGTCCCTCGTCAGATCTCAGAAGCTAAGCAGGGTCAGCCCTGGTTAGTATTTGGATGGGAGACCACCAAGGAATACAAGAGTTGCTGTGCAGAGGAAGGCACTGGCAAACTACCTCTGTTAGTCTCTTGCCATGAAAATCCCAAAAAGGGGTTGCCATAAGTCGGCTGCGACTTGACGGCACTTTACACACACACATATTTACAGTCCACCTTCCTTAGTTAGACTCTTCCACTTAATGTAAGCCTTTCCTGTAGTCGCAAAACTCAAAAACAGCCACATGATTGGTTTGGGGTTGCCTAGAGCCTTGGCATTGTTAAACATATAACTAAAGTGGCTCCTTTAGAGATGTGCTGAATTCATGATAAGGGCAAAATAAATAGAAAAAATGTTCAAGAAAGATTCAGAACGGAAAACCCAAAACTCTGTCAGATGGCTGTGAAGTGGCAGGGGAAAGATGCAACCTGAATCACTGAAATGGCAGGTAGAAGATGGTGAGGAACCGTCTCCATCCATGCCTAGAAACTCACCTGGAAGCAAAGTGACCGAGGGAGTAGAGGGGTAAGATTAGGGTTCGGCACCCTCTTCTCACCCTCCTCTGAGAAAAAGGTGTTTGAACCTTTATCTCACCCACTGTTTTCCCTCTGCTCCTTTACCTTGGACAGTTTGCTTCCAAGTGGGTTTCTAGCCACATGTATGTGTTCTCCCTCCATTATTTTTCAGTTATTCATCAGATATGTAGTTCTGGTCTTTGGCATGATATCTGAATGTTCAAATCCAGCCACGGTCAGGGAAGGTTCAGCATGTTCATCACCTCTTTTCCTTCCCTAATGCTTCACTATTCCTCAGCTCAAAATCAGCCTCTAAGCTACTAAACTTAAAAGGGGAACTGAGTGAGGCAAATTCTGCTGTTGCATGTAGCAAGGAATACTGCTATCATGGCCATCAGAAATTAGAGTTATTGGCTTCTGTCTAGATTCCGCAGAGTTATTACATATTGAGGTCAGGTAGCATCCCACACTCACATCTCTGCCAGGCGGACCAGAGCGGCCTGATGGTCCTTGCTCTCCCTAAAAGAACAAGAAAGAAGATCAGTTTTAGTAGGACCAGGGTATGGTCCTCCACTCAATGTGCCCATTGAAAAAAATTACATAGCACCTCCTCATTGAAATTCTCAAGGTGGTTCTCATTTAGATTATTTACAGTGCAATGTTAAGCACAGTTACTGTGGACAAAGCCATTGATTTGAATGGCTTACAGGAGTGTAACTGCACATGATAGTACTATAATTTGTTCCCTTTCCATAAAAATGCTGAGGTGGTATGAATGACAACAGGAATCAATTTAAACTATACAGTATTAAAGTGCATTAAAATGCACCGGTAATATAATGAAGAGGGGAAATATTAAAAGCATAAGAAAATACAATCAGCAATTAAACAATTCCATAAACTTCAATAACAAACATAAGAGCAAATCAAATCGCTTGACTAGTAGAACAGATTTTATATGCATAAATAATACCATTCAGTGATAAAAGAGATTTTGCTAAATTAACAGGAATTAAAAGCAAAATAGAATAATTTTGTCAGTAGCGGGTGATCCAGGCAATGAAGCTCATATTCTCCACTGATGATAAAAACAACTCACAAAGGCACCTTGTCATCCAGTGTCCAATCTCAAAAAGAACTACAGACATGTGAGGATAGTTTTGGAACAGTCAGAACAAGTTTGTGAGGTAGGTTAGGCTGAGAGATACTAGGTATTTAATGAGTAGGAATTTGACCCTAAATCTCCATTGTCCAGTCTCAGTACTTGAACTACAACAACAAACAAGCTTAGTATGAATCAATGTACCTTCTCGCCTTCAGGGCCAGGGGATCCACGATCTCCCTACAAGGGAAAAAGAAACAAGAAAAAGTACATTTCATAGAGATAAGATATCTCGGTGCTTTGAATAAAATGCCCTCTGACACCAGCCAATACTCATTCTCCTTTGTGGGCCTGTTTCCTTGAGAGAAGGCTGGGTTATGGGTTTTGCTTCCAAGGTCACACTGCAACAATTCCCAGCTGAGCATAAACTTATTTCCAGTGCACATCCTCGAGAACCCTTAATTTTAATCCAACATTTCTGTTTTGAAAATGGATGTGAAGTCTGAATCCTAAGGAAAACATTAGCAACTCAGAGACACAGCCATCACTTAAGTTACTAGTGTACCATCAACAAATAGAAAACAGGAGCTTGGAAACTTGCAATCATGAGTAACTACTGCCATTATAACTACTTTGGTCTATGAGAAATGTGTGTGTGTGTGCGCGCGCGTGCCATCAAGTTGCAGCTGACTCAAAGGTGACCCCTTATGGGGTTTTCAAGGCAACAGACTAATGGAGATGGTTTTGCCAGTGCCTTCCTCTGCACAGCAACCCTGGTATTCCTTGGTGGTCTCCCATCCAAATACTAACCAGGGCTGACCCTGCTTAGCTTCCGAGATCTGATGAGACTGGGCTATACCATACCGCCTTCCCTCCCATAAGGTACACCACAGAAACAATCAACAAAATTGAATTACTAGTAGTGTTATATGGCTAATGGTATTAACTTCTGTTGCAAAGCAATGAACAGTATCTGCAGTAACAGCACCTCCATACATGATGAACAAGAAAACAAATAATGGCCTTTTATGCAGGGACGTTTCCCCATGGTCATCCCAGCCGACTGCTTTGGGGCTTCCTTTTGATAATGCATGCCTTTTCTGCCCGACTCGCTCTGACCATGTATTTTGCCCACATATTCCAGATTCTGGCTAAACAGCATCTGTAAAACATGGGCAAAACGTGGGGGGAGAGCGAGGCAACCTCTGATGGGTGGAAAAGGTATGCATAATCAAAAGGAAGCTCCAAAGCAGTCGGCTGGGGTGACCGCGGGGAAACTTCCCTGCATAAAAGGCCAATAGTACCTCCATGAGACCTTCCTTTTCAAGAAAAGCCTAGTCTGGATTTCTCTCTTTTCTATGTTGCACCTTCATTCATGATCCCTAGAGATCCCATACCAAACTTTGCATTTTATCTGAACCCCATATATCTTTTATGTAGAGGAGTGCAGAATTACTAATAGCAGTCAGGCCATTTCCCAGAAGCTCCCTGAAGATGATTACTTCCAGAATAGGTCGGTCTTTGGGCCGACTCATACATGCACATGACTGCAGCATTGTGATGACATACATGTGAGAATTGGGCAACACCGAGGAAACTTCACAGACAGAGCTTTCATATCACACGGAAAAATATGCAGTTCTCATATTTAGTCATCAAGTGCTGTACATTAAGGAGAAGAGACCTCAACTGATGTATATGCATGTGTGAAACAACTCTTGATTTAGTAAGCTGGGCCTAAGAAGTGTGCCTGTTATCTTCTGTATCTAAGAGGAAAGCTTGGCTCGACAAGAATCTGCATAATATAATAGCGACCTGCTCCAGTCTCTCACCTTCTCTCCTGATGGTCCAACCTCACCAGGCTGCCCACGGTCTCCCTGTCACAAAAAGAATAGATGTGTCAGCAGAATGAAATGATCCAAATGACTCGCCAAGAGTACCTGTAGATGGAAAAGCTCATTACAAGATGACCACAGGACTTCTCACCTCTACTATAATACTGAGTAATTGAGCCATAATAACCTATGAAGGAAAAGCGGCCCTGTATATCAAATAACTACAGTGGGCCTATTTTAGCTAACTTCCCATTATGGATGACAGTGGAAGGAAAAACACAATGAATACAGGTGCTGAATGCTAACAGGCAGGACATTCATGAGAAATAGACTACACCATGTAGCACAGGATCTCTATCTAGTGCAGAATTTGGTGCTATGGAGAAATTCCTAAAGATTTCCTTCTTATTTGAAAAATAACTGTTTTCATCATGGTTTCTTGGAACAATGAAGAATTGCATGTCTGGAGCCCAATGGTGAAAAGGGACACAGACAGATTTAAAGTGCTTGCAAACCATTATGGAATACTAGAAAAACATTTCACCCTCATTTATCAGTAAGATTAGAGACCAGTTATGCCATCAAATAAGTTCAGGAAAAAACAGCCCCATTTATTATCTAGCAATGTCTACCACAAACTTCAGAAAGCAAAATATACAGAATTTTCGCAACTGGAGTAAACTAGGAAAAGTAATACAGAACCTCACAGCAGCCATTGGAAATACAATGAAGGAATCCTGATTTCCAGGTGAGATCCTAATTTCTAAGCTTCACTGTAGCAGAGTGCTTCAAATTTGAAGCTTCATCAGTACCCACCTTGCTTCCTTGTTCACCTTGAGGTCCTCTAGGGCCCTAAAATAAGAACATTTTCATTTCAGTGAGAAGTTTGCTACGGTTTCCTTGAAATTTATCAACAAAATTCGTGATCACTTCTCCAGGTAATCACCAAGGCTAGAATAATGAGCAAGAAAGTCAAGATTATGAAGATAAAAAACTAAGATAATCATTAATTAGCACTCTATATTATTACATATTGCTTATATATATGCCTACTACTGAGATATTTTTTCCTTTTGATGGGCATAAATATGTTTACTGTTTTATTTGTAAAGGAGAATATGGCTTGTTTCCTTCTATATCAATTGTAATAATCTCAACTTTTATTATGGTCCGTACATGTTCTGTTTTTATTATTATAAAATAAAAAATAAAAAAGATTTTGAAGATAATTAGAGGCGCAAATTAGAAATGGTAATGAGTATTACGTGCAGAGAGCCAGCATGGTGTAGTGGTAAAGAGTGGTGGACTCTGATCTAGAGAACCATGTTTGGTTCCCCACTCCTCCACATGAGCGGTGGATGCTAATCTGGTGAACCAGGTGGGTTTCCCCACTCCTACACATGAAGCCAGCTGGGTGACCTTGGGCTAGCTACACTCTCTTAGAGCTCTCTCAGCCCTACCTACCTCACGGGGTGTCTGTTGTGGGGAGGGGAAGGTGATTGTAAGCCGGGTTGATTCTTCCTTAAGTGTTAGAGAAAGTCAGCATATAAAAACCAACTCTTCTTCTTCTTTTGCCAAGCACAGGAGACAGAGGTACTGACAGCAAATAATCAAAGAAATCTGCCTCTGCAAACATAGCTGTACTGGGAAAAACATATAGAAAGAAAACCTAAAGACAATGTCCAAAAAGAAAATGACTAACTGCTGAGGGTTGCTTTGCCTAAAGCTGAGAGAAGTAGAGAGTAAAAAGCCAAAGCAACTGAGGTAATTTCCTTGGAGTATAAATGTGGCGATACTAACAGAGTAACAATCAGATGATAAGTGAGTGGGAAGGCACTTGCCCCTCCCCTTGCAGCAAGCTCAGTGGCATGATATCCTATGGAAAGGAGGGTTTTGTGTTTTGAATTTGGCATTTAGAAATTTTCCAAGCTGTTCTGCATTGATGCAAACCCCACATGTGGGACATGAGTAGAGAGTTCCAATTTACACAAGCTCTCATAACAGTCATGCATCTTCAAGAAGATTGGGACTAAAACAATACTAAACTGTTATTCCCGGGCTAATCTCCAGGCTTTCTTTTTCCATTCTGAGCCTAGAATCGGGAGGGGGAGGTCTCTTTTTGTAAGAAGGAGATGGTGACCCTTGTAGTTACTCAGAAAGAGTGGCTAAAAAGCGGCAGGGAAATCTCCTTCCGTGGCAGGGAATATGCAGCTGCACCAGCTGAACAGCCCTTTGAACAGACCTTCCTCTTTGCTAGTGCAAATTAGGAATTGCCTGACTGATTTAAAGACTCCAGACACTGGAGAAAACAGCTTAGAATGAATAGTTTGTTGTTTGTATAAGGTTACCCCAATAGCAGACAAAAGAACTGGCTTGGATTTCACAGACTCTGTCATTAATCTTCAGCTCATCTCACACTAGGAGAAGGTAGACTCACCCGATCTCCAGGGTCTCCTGGGCGGCCAGGTGGTCCAGGAAAACCTTCTTCTCCATCCCCCTGTAGGCACAAAGCAAATTAGAGGATGCCTATAAAAAAGCAAAGCCAGAGAGAGAAAACAAACAAACCTGGAGTAAGCTGCAGGATACAACACCTGCACCACTACCTACTGCCCAAACTCATTTGTGTCTGACCAGTCTTGGTTCATGGGCTCCACAGAAATGTCTATGTAGAAATGAAGCAGTACAGCAAGCTCCCACTTGACTTCCATAAGCAGACTTTTTTCTTACTTTGTCTCCCTTCTGTCCTGAAAGCCCAGGAGGTCCTCTGGGTCCAGGATCACCAGGTGTACCCTGGAGAGCAAAAGACAGATGACAGAACCAGATTTAGACCAATTATAATTTTTCAGAATTTACACCACATGTGGCACATTTTCATGTTTGGCAAAAATGTAGGCTAACCATCTGCCCCTTCCATCCCAGTATCATCACCTTTGACAACTTTTACCATTCACTAATTGGTCAGAATTCCTAGACATGACCCGTACCTCTATATGGGTGAAGGTAATGTCTGGGAGTACTGACCAATTAGCGAATGATTTGATGTGACGAAGGAGCTATGACTGATGAAAGCTTAGACCCCCAAAATCATGTTTGTCTTTCAGGTGCTACTAGACTCAAATCTAGCTCTTCTACTGCAGACCAACATAGTAAAAGGTAAAGATAGTCCCCTGTGCAAGCACCGGGTCATTCCTGACCCATGAGGTGATGTCACATCCCAACGTTTACTAGGCAGACTATGTTTATGGGGTGGTTTGCTATTGCCTTCCCCAGTCGTCTACACTTTACCCCCAGCAAGCTGGGTACTCATTTTACCGACCTCGGAAGGATGGAAGGCTGAGTCAACCTTGAGCCGGAGCTACCCTCTAAAACTACCCTCACATCTATGTGTTTCTCATCCATCCCATTGTTTCTCAAGTAGTGTCAAGCGCCCATCTTCAGTTGCTGCCTTTCCCTATATACCCTTCTGTAGTCTTCCTAGCCAAAGCATGGTAAAGGATATACTTACAGGTAGGCCGGGTTCTCCTGCAAGCACTGTTCCATCACCATGTCCAGGAGGACCCTAGAAAGATGGCCAAAGTGAGCTCTGAACCTTGATGAAATCCCAACCACAACTCTTGAACAGCATAGCATATCCTAGAAGCAGAAAGCATGTTCTGCAAACCAGTAGGAAGAACAGAGACGGCTGCTATGATCAGAGCAAGAGAGAATGGCCACCTCACTGAAAGCCTTCCAGAGATTGGTTAAAACAAGTCTTTTCTGTTAAGCTAAAACCCTCTCCCAAATTTTGGATTGATTTGTTTTAAGGTTTTAAGATTTTAATTTCAAATTCTTCTGAGGCTTTAGTGGGTTTTGGATTCTTGTTGCTTGGCACTATTGTGGGTTCATAACTGGTTTAGAAGGGCTTTTTTGGTTTTATGTGATTATTTATTGGTTTAATATTATTTACTTATTGTAAACTGCCCTAAGAGCTTTGAAAGCGGAAGGGGATGGTGTATATTTTATAAATACATTCTCATTGGCAGACCTCTTTTGACTATTAATGAGCTGGGAATCATTAGGATTCTCTCTCAGCACAACAGCATGGTGAAGACAACCTTCAGATTTCTTCCAGACCTACACTTTGATTAATCTGCACCCAGACACTTCTTTCAGGATACAGTGTGCCATGAGCAAGGGCAGAACAGGCAGAGGAAAAGAAGGATCACTTACTCGCTCACCTCGGTCGCCCTTGTCTCCCTACAAGAAAAAACACCACGTATGTAAACATTTCACACAGTACATCTCGGTGCCCCTCTCAGCTAAACATAGAAAGTACAGCACAATAGGCATTTACAGGAGTGTGATACATGAACAGCACAAACAAGCATAGAGTTCAACGAGATCTGAACACACTGGAAAAGTGGGCAGATGTGAACGGATTGCAATTCAACAAGGATAAGTGCCGAGTTCTATTAATATTAATGAGTTTGGGGTAGGTATGCAAGTGTTTTCATTCTCTCTACGTGTGCACACAGAAGCATATATGTATATAAGTGCTGTCAAGTCACAACAAACATATGGTGACCCCTGCAAGGGGCTTTCAAGGCAAGTGAGAAGCAGAGGTTTGCCATTGCCTTCCTCTGCAGAACCTTCCTTGGTGGTCTCTCATCCAAGATGGGACTATACCATGCCACCTTCCCTCTCAGAGAAGCATATGGGGCTTTGTAAACTTGCCTATGGAGAGGGTACTATAAGAAGTGCGACTGCTGAAGCAGAACACAATCTGAAGTAGAGAAAGCATACCTTAACAAATTCGCCAGGAGGTCCTGCTAGTCCAGGAGGTCCGGGAGAACCGACTGGTCCCCTGGGTCCAGGACTTCCAGTGGTTCCAGGGTTTCCCTTGAGACAGAAACACATATTCAAGGATGTGCATAGCAAAGGGGTCTATTTAACAGGTATCGTGAAGATTTTGTTAAGCCAGTGGTCCAAGTAAGCACTGAAATTTCAAAGAGGGAGAGCAGCAATGCTGAAATGGCAATATGATGCAATACGAATAAGATATATATGTCCTTCCCACCCCACTACAGATTTCTTGTTTGTATGATGCTACATACCGGACTGCCAGGCTCTCCCTTCCGGCCAGGAAGCCCACCTTCTCCATCTACAACCACTCCAGGCTCCCCCTGCCCAAAACAAAAGGCCAGAGGTCAAAGATGTACAGTAGAGGTCAGAAATGAAATGCAAACCTGTGTTAGTTTTTCCTGAGACGAGGGCTAACTCTGCCCTCCAGTGCTGTTGTGAAGAATTACCACACAGGAAGGTTTTGGAGCAACCTGGTTAAACGTGATCCAGACCCAATTCATTCTACAACACATCTCGTATTCTATTCGAAAACTCTACAAACAACAGACAGACCTCAGGCCTTTCCACCATGGTCTGAAACGTCTTTGTTTTCCTCTCCCCTCTTTTTGGGTGGTGGTGGTTGTACTGAACATCCAGACAAACGAAGACCTCAGGAGAACTTGAGGTAGGGGCCATGGCTGAGTTATGGAGGAAGAGCATCTGCTTGGCATGCAGAAGGACCCCTTTTCACTTTGATCTGAATGTGCTGAATTCAAAAATGTAGTTTACCAAGCTCCATTTTTCATTTTCATTATAGCAGGCAAATTTCTCAAAAGAACAACGCTGCGGATATTTTGGGGTGAAAAATCGGTAACATCATTTTTCTACTTATTTTTAATGTTCCTGCTATAAAAATGCTATTTTCTGAGCTTGGCTTTGTCATTCTTGTACTGTGAGATAAAAAAAGCAAGAATAAACTCGCATCTGAAACTGTTATATTTCTTCACAATGGACTAAATCTGCAAAATTAACACCTAGTGTTCAGTGGAACACAACAAAATGCTTTTATACAGCTTAGCAATTCATTTTAAAGCTTAACAATTGATTTTAAAACTTAACAAGTTGCATCATGAGATTTGTTGCTTCATATTTTCATATCTTTCACCACCAAAACAGCTGAAATAAATGAATGTCTTTAATATTATAAATTAAGTGAACACTTGCATTAGTTCTGCATATGTATGCTGTGATGCACGGCAGTTTCCCTTTCTTACTACCTATGGCTTGACCTGTATCCAGCAAAGCATCCACACACCAGCAATAGGTGCTGGAGTGAGTGACGTGAGCTTTGGAACAAGTTTTCGACAACATTATGTTCAACCCATTTTCTCTGGGGCAGGTAAGTTTGGTGGTGGTGGTGGAAAGTGCCAACAAGTGACAGCTGACTTATGGAGACACCTTAGGGTTTTCAAGCCAAGAGATGTTTGGAGGCAATTTGCCATTGCCTGCCTCTGCATGGGCTGAGAGAGTTCTGAGAGAACTGTGACTTGCCCAAGATCACCCAGCAGGCTTCATGTGGAGGAGTGGGGAATCGAGCCTGGTTCTTCAGATTAGAGTCTGCTACTACACCATGCTGGTAAATTTGGAAACTTACAAACTGCTTGCCTCCAATTTGAGAATGAGCTAGCTTTATGCAGAACCTGAGTGCATCGTTTGTAGAAAGCAATGTTTCAGGTAACCAACATTTGTCAAACAAAAACAATGTCTTATCACTGCTACTTTCATTAGGAAAATTGTACATCTTGCAGACAAATTTCTCCACTGACCTGTACACAAAAGACAACCTTTTCCTAGATTTTTAAGCAGACCGGGATATGAACAAAATGTTTTCCAAGCTCTTTTCTCGCCACACACAACAACAGTGTGGGCATTACAGCACATACAGTGAAATTCTTGTTATCAGCTGACTCATGATTGACTACCAGTGCACATTGGAAGACTTCATTTGAATAATCTTCTATTAATCCTCCAGAAACCATCATGGTCTTGTTCTCCGGTACCTGGAAAACGAGTTCTTCAGAATGGAAAGAAGCAAGGGCATCCTTTTTGTTTGGGACAGCCATGAAATCTGGCCAGTTGTTTAAAAGTAGAACAAATCTCCAAGCTGGCTTAAGTCCTTTTGAATCTTGCCCTTTCTTTGACAGATTCTGACCTGTACCAGCCAAATGTAACACCAGTCCTGATGAAATGGCATCTACTGTGAAAAACAAATTTCACAAATTTGTCAGGCAGGTTACCAACAGTGCCACAACCACAGGATTTCCCTTCAACCAACATAAATGCTTGGCCATCAATTAAAAGACGTGAAGTACTTTCAAGTGTCACTTGAGGAAGATAAAAGATACTCTTGTCAGGGTACCTCCAAGGACTGATTTGTTTCCTGCTCTAAGGTTTCCATTAAGTTCTGTGAATGTAATTGGCACTACACATGCTGCAATATTTTTGGGAGTTGAACACATGAAGCTGCCCTGTACGGAATCAGACCATCAGCAATCAAGGTCAGTACAGTCTACACATACTGGCAGCGGCTCTCTAGGGTTTCAGGCAGGTCTTTCATATTACCTGCTAGTTGGTCCTTCAACTGGATATGCCAGGGATTGAACCTAGAACCATCTGCATGCCAAGCAGCCCCTCCACAGTTCTACTACTCTTCCAGCTTCAGAAGCCATGATTGAGTGATGCAAGATGTTTTGACTGGCTTTTTCTGTCAACCTCCATGTCTTCTGTTTCTGAGATGCAAATATCTTTACCTTCTTCAATGGATCATTAAATTTTATTTGCGAAGTTCCCTCCACTGGCACCATGAATCTTTCTCAAACAAAAGCAATCAACTGCTTCTGACCCAGGTATTCAGTGCTGAACAAAGAATCTTGTATTCTCTGACAACCACTGTGGGTAGGGTTGCCAATTGCCCAGTGGTGGTGGGTAAACTACCGCCCATCCACCGGGCTGCCCGCCGGCCAGCTGAGGGCCAGCAGGCACTGTGGGCACATGCGCACAGACACGGCGCACAAGTCACTTTTGGGTAAACCCGAAAGTGAGGCGGACGCTCTAGCACCCTCAGCTAAAACTCTATGGAAACCATAGAGTTTTGGCCGGGATCACTAGAGCGTCCCCGTCACTTCCGGGTTAAACCAAAAGTGACGTAGGCACATCATGCGCGGGTGTGCCGTGCCAGACGCGCACGCGCATCGCGTGCTAACGACACGGCCCCATGAAGCTCCCACCGGTGGAGCTGTGGGGCCTGGCAAGCCTAACTGTGGGTATTGGCATGAAGAGTTGCAATGGATGAGACAGAAGACAAATACATGGAATTGTTCCAAAGTCTAGAGAACTTTACATTCATCACAACGATCTTGCTGTTTTTCTTGAAGGAGATGATTCATTGAGTTATAGTTTCATTATTATAGTTTCAGAACAGTACCCGTGTTGCTTTGCGGTAGAAGAGCTAGATTTGAGTCCAGTAGCACCATAGAGACCAACAAGATCTTCAGGGTATATGCTTTTGAGAGTCAAAGTTTATACCCCAAAGATCTTGCTGGAGCTACTGCATTTGGTTATTATGTCTGTGCAAACACTGCCCTAGTTTGGGCTGCAATGTTGACTGAATGAAAGGGTCCACCTACTGAGTGCTAAATCTGTATTTTGTGATTGCTACAATTCCTCCACTCATTCCTGTGGCATTCATCCATTCCTGACCATAATCAGGATCCACCTGCTCAAACCTTTCATCTGAGTCTTTAGCAAACAAGCTGCCCTACTGGAACTGATGAAGAAGCTGAAGCTTTTGTGCAAGATATAGGACTACATCTGACATAGTTTGTATGATCATATCTGTGCAAAGATGACTTCTTCTGGATGCATGCAGATTCAGATCCAAATGCCATTTCTCTGAGTCCCTATGAAGAGCAGAATGAATGAAAACATGTCCATATATTGTCACCAAAGTAAAAATTAGGATCGTTGGCTGTGCTGCTTTGTAAAAATGCTGCTGCTGCTACATCATGGGATTTAGTCATGGATAGAGTTTTGCTGTCCTCTATATAAGATTCTTCAGCATTAATATATACTGGCTGTGATCACTCTCCTGTACCTCAATATAGGTCAAGAGTTGTGGCACAGCAATTACCACAGGTCACAAATGACCACAGGGCATTTGTGAGCACAAGTTCCTTTGACCTAGTCCTTTCCTGCCATTACATTTTTAGCAGCGGTTTCAAAAAACAATTTGCTTTCTATCCACAATCCAGAGTCCTACATATACTGGCCTATTTCTTTCAAGAATTCCATAGAAGTATGGAGGTCCCACAAGCACAAGAAAATAAAGAGGACAAAGATGAATACATTTTGTGTATGTTAATTTACAGTCATCAATGCAACTCTGGAAGTGATACAAATTAAAGAGAAATACAATACAACTCAGTTTGCCATTCCTCCCTTTTTTCCCACTGTCAGGTGAATTAAATATGACATTATGAGCTTTGTAGAGGAAAAGCAGGATACAAACACAGTAACAATCCTTACAACGTCCTGTGGGAATGAATCCCATAAATTAAGCTTTTGCCATAATAAATGTGTTACTGTATCAGGTGCCATAGGGATCTGTTGTTTGTGTTGCAACGTATCTTCTGAAAATTCTTACTGTGCAGGAATCAGGAGAAGGAGGAGGTAAATAGACACTGGTCCCAATCTGGAGCAGATTAGCTTTTATTTGAGGTCAGATGCCTTTTTCACCCTAACTGCAACCCTGGGTTTCAAATAATATTTAATCTCCAATTAACTTATCTCTTCCCAAGTGTCTGGAAAACATAACTCCCAACTTCCATAGGACAACTCAATCCACTTGAGGTCTTCGGGTGAGAATTCAGCTTAGTGACCAGAAGACGTGGATTCAGCAAATTCAAATTATGGTAAAAAACCTGTTTACCAACTTTTCACTTCATAACTCAGCATGTTTCTGGAAAATTGTCTCAGACTATTTCATCTATCTATTGTTTAGCTCATGTTCTCAGTACACTGGATGACTGCAGCAATATAGGACTGGCAATGTTTCTTGAATAACTGCTTGGAGGAATTAGGGATGAGACAAAGTAGAATCTTCACAGATACTATAATCGGCTCCTCCTGTAGGCAGAACTACTTTAGCTCTTGGATGGATCTCCCACAGAAGTACTACTAATACTTCAAATGGCTTTTAATTACTATCATTGTTAGTATTACTCAAGTCTTACTTGAACTAAGCAGGGTATTTACCCACTTACCTGCTCACCTTTCTCTCCCTTTGGCCCAATGGGACCAATTAGGCCACGATCCCCCTGGTAGACAAAGGAAAGGATGAGTAAGTGGCTGCCTAGTTGGCAACTGGGGATCAATGAAAATCAAACTCTTTACTTACAGGGTTTCCCTTGAGACCAGGAAGGCCAGGGCCGCCCTGGGAAAACAACACAACAATTAACAGGCTTTCTCCCATAATGCTGAGGAACAGGGGGTGGCCAAAGCATAAGGACGCATAATATGCATGTTAGCTGTCAAAGTAGGGTAGCCTTAGCCACTTCTTTGTAAGACTTTGTAAGAACTTAGTGGACACAGCAACATGGAGGTACATGTCTTAGCTAAGGATGGACCCTTTTAGTCTGGATTTACATTGATGGATTAACTCTATGGATAGCAAAGCACCATGGGAAATGGGAATGCCACTGCATGCAGTCATTGATTACAAGATGAGAAGGAAAAAAATGCTACTTACTGGTTGACCAGGAGAACCAGGGTTACCAGGACGGCCAGAACTCCCTGGTATGCCATCTGTTCCTGGAGATCCCTGGAAGAATAAGAGACATCAAGCACATGTGTATTTGTGAAGATACAACCATACATCTCCTGGGTTTCACATACCAGAATTTAAAAATGTGTGGATCCGCACATGAACGCACACATTAAGGTCAAAACCAAGCATAGGGTAGTGCAACAGAACACAGATCAAAAAAGGTTCTTTCAGGACTGGTTCACACATGCATGTTCACCACTCATATACTATCAATCATCAAATAACACATTGCATAGGTAAATAAATCACCATATTTTATCTGGCACAGCTAATATTTTTATATTACCCATGTTACCCAGGGTGAACTCTCTCTCTTCTCTCTCTCTCTCTCTCTCTCTCTCTCTCTCACACACACACACCTATCAATACATATAGAGAAAGAGAATGTAAACTCACAAATTTGGCTGAGAGTCATCAAGTGGTAAGAAAGCAGAACTGATGACAGATCATGTGATATATATGTATGAATGACTTAGACCTCAATTTGGATTTAGCAAGAAGTCAAGAAGAAAAAGAAGAAGAGTTGGTTTTTATATGCCGACTTTCTCTACCACTTAGGGAAGAACCAAACCAGCTTACAATCACTTTCCCTGCCCTTCCCCACAACAGACACCCTGTGAGGTAGGTGAGGCTGAGAGAGTGTGACTAGCCCAAGGTCACCCAGCTGTCTTCATATGTAGGAGTGGGGAAATAAATACAGTTCACCTGATTAGCCTCTGCCGCTCATGTGGAGGAGTGGGGAATCAAACCTGGCTCTCCAGATTTGACTCCACTGCTCCAAACCACAGCACTTAACCACTATACCACGCTGGCTCTCTGAATATCACTGTGGGAGTGCCAAGCTGGAGAGGATTTGGAGAAAGATAACTGGCTTGGAATACACAGCACATAATAAAGGATTAAGGAAAAGACAGCAGTGATTTTGATACCTTGAAATGCCCACCATAAGGAAGAAAATAACTGATTTTAAGATCAATTGGGAAAGCAAAAACAGAGCAATCAATTCTAATTGCAGGTAGAGCACTGATATTAGCTAAAATTCCTAGTTACAAGGCCAGTTAGTCAAGGAGACATGTTATCCTGGAAAGCTTAGGGATCTTTTGTTTATTTTAGAAGAGGTAAGATGAACATCTGCTGTAGATAATTTAAGAACAGAAAGTTCTTCCATGGCAATGTACTGATCTGATTTGAGACCTCTATACTATTTATTTTTATTTGTTTTACAAAATTTATATCTCCCCCTTTATGCCCTCACAAGGGCCACCAAGGGAGCTAACAAATTAAAACATGCACAATACAATCACATTTTAAAACCATTAAAACCAACAAAAATACACACACACACTCATCATTAAAACAATTAAAAACAGAGCTAAAATACATATAAAGACATAAAAGCAACAATTAAAACATTGCTCAGGAAGGAGAGGTCTCTGGTCAGGAAGGAGGAATCACAGATGAAAAAAAAAAGACTTTACCAGCTGGATGAAGATGGCAACAGAAAGGGACAGACAAATCTCCATGGGGGGGAGAGAATTCCAGAGTTTTGGTGCCATGACTGAGAAGACACTCTTCTGGGTTACCACCCACCTAATTTCAGAAGGCAGGAGCATCCGAAGCAGGGCCTCCGAAGATGTCTGTAGTGGGTCAGGCAGATTCATAAGGAAGTAGGTGGTCCCTTCAGGTATGCTGGTCCCAAACCACATAGGGCTTTAAAGGTCAACACCAGCACCCTGAATTGTGCCCGGAAACAAACTGGGCCAAGAATGTAGTTATATGCTTCCTATTACACACTCCAGTCAAGCAGTGGCTGGACAAACGCTCGACAGGGATGATCTAGGCTGATCCTTCATTAAGCAGGGGGCTGAGCTAGATGGCCTGTATGGCCCCTTCCAACTCTATGAGTCTATGATTCAGTCAACATCCTAGCAGCAACATTCTGCATCAACTGAAGTTTCCAAATACTTCTCAAGGGCAGCTCTATGTACAGCACATAGCTCTAGGCTATGTTGATGAGGTGAATTCTATGTCTAAGCTCCTCCCTGACTGAATTTTTTTTCTTTAAAAAATGTCTGCATATAGAAAATTAGTATATCAGAGAGAAGACTGAGCTTCAACCTGCTCACTCTGATATCTAGTTGGGAATATTTTTCTATGGAGGGGCATCAAATGGTAAAGCCCACACTCAAGTTAACCACTTGAATTTGAACTAGGTTCAAGCATTATATGCTTGAGTCACCTAAATTGTTATTGACTTGTTTTTATTGTCACAATTTGTTTCTATTGACTCTCTTTTTGGTTTTGTTTGTTGTTTTAGCTGTGGGCAACCTGAAACAAACCTGAAGAGGCAGTATGCAAATTTTCTAAATAAAGTCAATAAAATAAATCCTCCACAAGGAGAAAAAAACTCATTCTTAGTTCCTCCTTTCAGAGAAAGACATTGAAAGGATTTGCAGGAAAAAGGGCAGGCAGCCATGAGTAATAACCACAATCCAAAATATTGCTCTGCTAATGAAACTTTGAAAAGTTGAAGGCAGCAGGAAAAGAGGAAGACCCAACATGAGATGGACTCCATCAAGGAAGCCCTCAGTCTCCAAGACCTTAGCAAGGCTATTTAGGAGGCAGTTCATAGGGTTGCCATAAGTCAGAAATGACTAGACGGCACTTCAACACACACACAAAAAAGCCTCAGTAAAGTGTTATAGTCTCATCCTAATCACAGTTACTCACAATGAAACTCCGGAGACTTCAAGAAGGTAAATTTAGGATTGCCATTTTACAAGAACAAATTTAGGAAGGTAGAGAGGATTATCTAATTTACTCTTGAATGAAAAGGGAAAACCTGCCACTCATTATCCAAAGACCAACCAATGAAATCCAAAGCACACTAGTTGCCACAAACAGAATCTCTGCAGAAGAACACCTATAGAACAGATGGTGTCTCATCTCAAGCAAGAGAGCTAAGCCACACATTATAGAGGGAAGCAGAAAGTTCACAGGATGCCTTCATTTTTCAGAAACAGGATCTCAATCAGTAGCAGCATTGTAGAGCTTAGCTCCCAAGGAAGGTAAAGTGATTCTCTAATCTGTGGTGTAAACTAGAATAGAGTCCTATGGGAAAAGAAGACTGGCTTCTGCACTTGCAGTGAAGCTCCAGGAAATTCAGTGCTCTGTTCTGTCCTCAGTAAATAACCTTGCATGAGATGCTGGAGATACCCACCCTGTCTCCCTTCACACCTGGCCTTTCAATGATATCACCTGGTGGGCCCCGGGGTCCCACTGGACCTGGAGAGCCTGGGATTCCACTGCGTCCCTGGAAAAAAAATAGAAGAATTATTTTGTTTTGTTTCTGGATCTCAAGATCAACTGCACTAATCCCAAAGGCAGATCAGCCTTTCTATATTCTTTATGTACATATACCCATTGGCTGATGCAACCTTCTGCAAACAGATAGAAGGGTAATTAACAGCAATGAGAAACTTTAAGGAGCAAATAAATGATTAGCATCCAATACATCACTTCAAGAGGCATCATTTCATTCTCCTTCTGATCAGATTAATGAGGCATCATATTAGTTTAGCAAACTTTTTCACAAAGAACTGAAACTTTGTTGGCACGGATATACTTTGGCTGTTATAATTTGTTACTGCTTATCTCACAAGAACTCTTAACATTTCCTCATCAGCCAGTCACTGGCATTCAGAGGGAGGTTTGTGGTGGGCTGCCTTACCGCCCTGTAAGTGCAAGGGGTACTTTCTCCCTAGCACACAGCTTCCAGCCCATTCAGGAAGCTGGCACAGAAAGTTGTTAATTGCTCCTCCTTTTCTAATACCTTGCCACTACACCAGGTGAGAATCAGTCCCCCACCCCTCTGGTGGTGTTGCCCGAGGTCAACAGCACGGGGAAATGTATTTCTTTAGTGTGCTGTGCGGCCAGGCAAATGAGTAAGGAAGTGTGCAGATGCTTTAGTTACAAAACTTTATTTCTACAAGGCACAAACGCAGGGTAGCTATAAGACAGGCTGTAGGTACATCTAGTAAAATAAAAATTACCATCTAGTAAAAATACCATCTACCATCTAGTAAAAATTACATCTAGTAAAATAAAAATTACCAACTAGGTAGTTACAATCCATGGAATGTCTGGTCTTTGTCAGATGCATGCCCCCACCCCTGGTGCACCTGAAAACATCGTCTAGCATAATTCCCCTCTATCATTCCACATTGTAAACGTATGCATGAGTGCACTGCCAGTTTCCCCAAAAGACAGACAGCCAAACACAAATGTGGGGGCTTATACAAATGATCCCTCTAAAAAGGATCAAAACAATGAAGTATTTCTCCAGGATCACACTGTTCTTGTATTCAGCACTTCTGGGCTCATGTGAAGTATTAGAAGCATGGTGCAAAAGTAGGCGGCAAAGAACTTCTGAGCAGCACACAACAGAGGTGTCAGATGAAACTGGCCATCTAGTGTAGATACATTTTCCACAGCTTTCCCAGGAGAACTCCTTGTCAGGCTACTTTGACAACCATCTATGTGTCAAATTCTTGTGGCTTACATGACTTGCTTCATCTTGGGAAATAGTTTTGGACAGCCAAGACCCTTGGACAGCCAAGACCCTCACAGTAATGATCTAGTTTACAACTAAACAGCAAAAGGATGTTTCATGGCCAGTTCTATATCAGAGGAGTGGAGAATGGGTGTTACATTGGATTCTCAAATCTACAGAGATCCGATTTCTGAAAAAAAGTGAAGTATTGACATGAAGTTCAGGTACTTCATGTCAATAATATTCATTTGGGATGAAATTGCCCAATCTCATTAGGGACTGTTTTGGTTTGTCCTGCAATAGCATTAATTGGGACTCAAAATCCTATCTGGGACAGCAGTAAAGTAAATTTGAAAATGCCCTTGGAAAACAGTGCCACCTGGAAGAATCCCATCTTTGAAAGAGACACCCAAGCCATTAATTCTTATGTGGTGTGGTTAACGGCAACTTAGTTGGAAATAATCCTGAGAAACTGAGCAGCTCAGAGGTGTTTCGGAAGGTAGTTATGATTTGCAAAGGCAATCTAGTTATCAAAATATAGTGTTAACATCTGCAGCTACTCAACTCCTGTAACACTCACACTCTGTCGAGTAAAAGGACAGCCATGATAGTCCATAAGTGAGCTGGGACAAATTAAGCTAATAAATCACTGAAACTCAGCTTAACAAATCTCCTTCCTATAAAGAATGGTGAAGAGAACAACTACTTGCTTGAAACCAAGATAAAGATGCTACCCTAGGGACTAAAAGCACATTAGATGGAAGAGGGTTCTAGTCCAACTAGCCCAACCCTAAAGGATAGTATCAGCTTCATCATAATTGATACAATTCAGAGGCCGACAAAGAACAGCAAACATTACCGGTTCTCCAGGGGGGCCAGGAAGTCCCATGCGTCCATTCCGCCCCTGCAGAAATGATCAGAGAAATTAATGAACGTTTTGTCACTTCCACTTTGGCCTTTCAAGGAGTTCCATATGAGATTCCCTTCCCAGACATAACTCAGATACTCACAATCTCACCAGGCTCCCCCTTATCACCCTGCAAGAAAAGAGAAACAAAAACCCATTTGAGAGTCTGATTTGCTGATTGTCAGAGTTATCTCAAGAATCCTTTTCCTCCTGGTTACCTCTGGGAAGTCAATCAGTCATAGCAGCTTTGGGATTTGCTGCATCAGAAGACAGTGCTGAGCCAAATGCAGAACATTTTCCATTCCTACCAAGGCCTTCCAAAGGCCCTCCCTATCATCTTCTGGACATGTCCCCAGGATACTGTATAATAGGCTGGGGTAGCATGCTATTGCTGCTGGGAATGGCTCTGGCTCAGAATGAAACTTCAACTGTCCATTTATTCCAAGGGAAACAAAACCTACTTGAATATCCTTTTGACAGCCTGCAGGTTTTAGAGCACCTTCTTAAGGTAGGAAAGCACTTACAACTTGGCAAAGTAGGATCAATTCTCTCACAACTCTCCTTACATCTTCTTTTGGCCCCAACTGGAACTTACAGAGTCAGAAAGCTGAGGGTCATTTTCAGTGCCTGAACTGCAAGTTCAAAACAGGTTTCCAGCAAAACGTCCAGGAATTAAGCTTCTTTATATCTTTTAGATTTATATCTGCCATTTTCCATATTACACAAAAACATGCTTAATTCCTACTCCTCAACACTGCATACTTTCTCTATTTATTTATTTATTTATTTTGCCTGAGGAAAGAATGTTAGTTCATTAGAAAACCTATTTATTCTAGTCAACTGTAGCATTCAGAGACTCACCTTGGGACAGCTTACTACACAAGGCTCTGGTCTAGACTGAGAGAGAGATGGAGACAAAAAAAATCAGGATTAAAGTAGTTGTATAATGCTGCTGTTTGAATATTAGGCTTTGGATAAATAACAGCAACCATGCACTGCTTAAGTAACCATCTGGTAAGGTACTCATCTGATATGTTCTGCCAGGCGAATTTTACCACACACTTGCATCCCATCAGCAATCTCAGGGGGCAGGTAAGTGGTAGCACCGGTCTCTGCCTTACCCCATCTGTGATAGGTGCTCTGCAGAGGGCACTGGCAAGCGCCTCCTCCAACTCCGACAGGCTGCTCGAGTCCCTCACAAAGAAAAGGTGGTGTGCGTCTTCATTGGTTACCAGGCGGCGCAGCTGTTCACGATCAGCCCCATCCATGCCCACTGCCAGTATGTGAATCCCTGACAAGCACACAGATGACGTCAAAGGGGTTGAGGAAAAAGGACTCAAAGCCCTGCCGACCCAGCTGCCTCTTGCAAAGGAAAGCTTCAGCCAGGATCACTCATCAAACCAAGCCACCCTACATCCATAAGAATTTCTTCAGTTTCCCAAGAAAGTAGAAAAAGACAGACTGCTCCATTAGCTGTGCACACCATCTCCTCAAGACTTTAGCTGGACTTAATGCCAGCTACATGAGAGTTCCCTTCTGTCCTCAGGGGTTGGTGCTTTAATGTTCAACAGAAATTCCTTGCAAAAGCTGGTTTGATATGGTGTGGGAGAATCCTTCTGCAGGAATTCCACTGAAGAGCCCACGATAAAGGTGTTTTACCTGTGGCACAACTAACTGACTGTGTATATGAACAGGTGCAGAAAATCCCTCTTAACGGGTCACCCCCCCTCTTCCCTCTATCCCTCTGTCTCTCTCTCTCTCTCTCTCTCTCTCTCTCTATGCAAAGTCTGCATAAAGCACTACATTCCACAATGTTGCAACTTCGAGAAACACAGCGTCTTCTCTGTACAGTTAGCTCAGAGTTAGGCAAAGGGAACATTCATGTTACAGCTAGGAGAACTGGTTTAAGGCAGAAACGCTTGTTTACTTCAGTAGCCAAAAAGTGATGCTCATGGTCTGATTCTGAAAAGTATCTTTTATTGCCAGAAAAAGTATAAAGCTTGCTGCTTGTAGAACAAAAGGATTGATTTATTTTTGCAGTCTGACTGTTGTAGGGGATTAATTATGTGACTCTTGATGTGATTCTGTCTGTAGTCTGACTTTCGTGTTTGCTGTTTAAGACTTAGTACTATTAAACAGTGAGCTGAAAACTGCAGCTGATCTCCAGCGTTATCTTTTGATTGGAGTCTTTCCTGGATAACTTTTCCAGGTGCAACACCACCTTGGCTTAGGAGCAATCTGTGGCCTGTTTGGGCCTTACTATTTCACAGTGCAGGCAACTAAGACAAGTAAACACTCAATAACTGACAAATGCCTTGCTGGCGGGACCTGATGAGCTGAACAACTATATTTGATTCTTAAGTGGAGAAAAAGCATCCATGTGGATGCACTATTTGGGCCAAACTAGGTATTGAGGCTCCCAATACTGTATTTCCACTATAACACTATAAAGCTGGAGACAGAATGAGCCTCGGGCGGGGGGAAGCAGGAGGCCAGAGCGAAAACCTCTCCTCCTGCTCTGCAACTGCCATCCGGCCCGGGCAGCCCCGCCCTGCTCTAATAGGCCCGTTTGAGCCTACAGACGCCTCCTGATTGGCCGGGATTCGAACAGCTCCCCCGGACCAACCAGGAGGCGAGAACCGGGGCAGGGAGAGTGAGGAGGCGAATCCAACGCCCCCATCCCCTGCCCAGGACTCCAAAACCGGCTCTGGGTAAGTTCCGGAACCGTTGTCTATAACGCTAATACAGGGATTTTCAGAGAAAGCGGCTAAGGAGGGAGAGCTTCGTTTTTACTGCCCTCCACTTCTGTCCTGCAAATAACTCCCTGGGGCAATGTTAATTTACATCCCCAGCTCAGCTCCAAAACCAGAACTGAGCCCAGCAGAGGGGCGAATGGCCCTGGGCAGGGTAGCATTTGCCAGGAAATACCAATGGGTACAGAAAGGATTAAGCACCCCTCTCTCCTATCTGCAGATCTCCCCCTGTAAATGCCCACTTCTTATTTCCTGGGTTAGAATCTCTCATTTGCTGTCATAATGTCTAGTTTGGATAGTTGTTTCCATGGAAAAGAACACAGGTAGCTACCATGCCTCTTTGGTCCTGTCATGGGGTGGTAAGAATATACTGTATTGAGATGCTTGAGTTTAATATAATCTTCTGTAGTTCTTTGTGAGAGTTACCCCTCCATCCTAATGGGGTAGGCATGTAGCTACTGCTTCTTCATAACTGCTGTTTACAGCTAACCCAGACACGCTGTGCCTTTGATCTAGTTCGCAGTTAAGCTTTCATATACAAGCAAAGGCAAGGCATACAGCCAACCACTGTGCCAAGGAGAGAGAGAGAGAAAGAGGGATTTGGATTTCTAATCCCAGAAACAACTGCTCCTTGCGATGGGACTCTTGTAATTTAAGTTAACTATAGACTGCCTACCTGTTATTTTACCTAAGTATTATGATAGAAACATTTTACTATTCTGGTGGTAATTTTATGTTTCTGTGTATGTTAAGTAGTAAATCCAGCCTCTAGATTAAATAAACTATGGTGCTCTGATTTGGTGGAGACTCTACTTAAGTGATTTCATGCCACAACTCAATAAACCAGAAAGACTTCTTAGCTGCTTCTGTTATTCCCACCAGTAAAAGTTTCTACTGTTCACAATACATAGTAGCAGGTTGTTTTGGGGTCCAGTTAGTCACACTGGTAAAGCTGAAGTAGTTAGACCTGCATCTGCTCCAGTTTATAATTGACTTCTTGGGGCGCCAGAGAAAAGAGAGGAGTGACCATTCTCCAAAGGACCCAGGGATGTCACAGGTCCTCAGCACTGTCAGCCAACACAAGTTGAAGGATATACCCCCCAATTGTGACACCACCAATCAGTAAGAAACAGCCTGATCAATCAAGACAGCAATAAAATGAGCAGAGAGGTACCTTGAAGGAGGTCACCATGGCTTCCATAGGCAGCACTTCAGGAAGGCTCTCTCCACACCCTCCAAGAACTGCGCTCCTTACAGAAAAAGCAAGAACCCTTCGCATTAGAGGTTTTCCTGCTCAAAACTCCAAGGACCTGTATCTCACCTGCTGCCTTGATCTCCTGGGCCTGCTCAATGGCTTCATCACTTGATGGCCCATCTGCCAATATTACCAGTACTCCCGGCACACCAGGTCTACGGCCTGCATTGGGGATCATAACGTAGCTCTTGGCAAAATTAATGGCAGCTCCTGCAAAGCACAGAAAGCAGCATGGGTAGGCACTCATACAAAAAGACACACACAGAAGAAGCCGTTAAGACAGTTGTTACAGCAGCAGCCTTGGTAGCCTGGCACACTACTCCCTTCAGGCCTCAAGGCAGCAACCGATTGGCCAGTACATGACCACATAATTTCAGTGGGAACAAGACTCTCCCTCCCTCCTTCCCTCTCGTTCTCCATCCCTGTTGATTTTTTTTCACACACATAAAACCTGGCTCCCTCTCCCGTCCCTTACATCAAAGGAATTTGGATTCTCTAACTTCACGCCCCCTTACCAATAGCATTGCCGCTAGGCTCCTCATAGCGCAGTGTGCGTATCAGCTGCAGGACTGTGGCAAGATCACCAGAGCGATTGAACAGGAGTAAGGGAAGGCTACGGTAGCTGTAAACTACAAGACCCACCTAAGAAAACAGAGAGAGCACAAGTAAACAGCACTGAAGATCTGAGGGACAGTGCAGACATGGCGATCTGAAGAAAAGACACTATCCTGATAACAGAGGTAAACCAGGAGTGAGGTGTCATATATGGATTTGTACATCTACCTATCCTAATATGACGTGCTGATATATGATATATTGTAATTGTATATATGACCTAGGGCATGTGTATTTAGTTTTCCCACATCACACCACTCTACAGGGCACAAAAGTCTGATTCACACATGCAAGAAACCCTACAGGTGGCCATTTGAAACATAACAGCACAGAAGCTGCATGAAGAGGCAAATAATATTGTGTATACGCCCTTGATTTTTTAAAAAAGATCTTCAAATAATCGAGGACAAAGATAATCCCAATGAGTATCCAATTAAGTATACCCTAGATAGGAAATAAATAAAAAGGAACAGTTTAAAAAAAACACCTTTTCAGCCACACCCAACTATATTTAGATATTTTAACACACGTCTCAGCCTGAGCTGGTTATAGCGTTGGCAGCCAACTGTACTCTGGGATTCAGGTAAAATGCAGGCCCAAGCCATTCAGCTTTTCCCTCAGAACTACTGGGTAGAGATGGTCCAGTTCTTCAGATACACATTTTCCTTGATCACACAAACATCTACCCACTGTAGATACCCAGAAAGAAGCTCTCAGTGTTCAGAGATAGCCAGGTAGAAACTCCCATCATTCAAATGTCAACCTCAACTGTCACTTTCACTGAAGCATTCTACCCTCCCTATAGGGTAGGGAATTAGCATGCCAGTTGCTTACACTGCCCACCAATCATAAAAAAATGAGACTCGCACTAGTACACGTGGCTGCGCACACAACCCATTTGAATCAGGCCATGAAACTTGCTCATAGGCACAGTTGCAACACTCTCAAGTCGTTTGTTACCTGAGTGGCGCTAGGGCCCAGCTGGCCCAGTGCAGATATCGTATTGGAGAGGAAGCTTCGCACAGCCTCTGCATTGTAAGCACTGTCTCGAGTTGCATGTATGAGAAAGGCTATATCGCTGGGGGCATCTCGGCAAACTGCAGAATTGAAAGTTTCAGACTGAGTCAGGATGGGCACTTCAAACTGGAGGAGGACATAAGATTAGATCTTTCCCCTCCATCCATCCTCAAATGGACATGTGAGAGATGAGAAAGTAGGGTTCTTACTCTCCAAATACTCTGGATTTTAAGTATGAAATAATAGACTAAGGCCTTCTATGCAGGGACGTTTCCCCACAGTCACCCCTGCTGACTGCTGTGAGGGCTTCCTGACCATTAGAGGTCACCTCACTCTTCCTGCGCATTTTGCCCACATTTCCCAGATTCTGGCTAAAACAGCATCCAGAAAACATGGGCAAAATGTGCAAGGAGAGCGACCTCTAATGGTCGGGAATCAAAAGGAAGGGAGTGACCACAGGGAAATGTCCCTGCATAAAAAGCCTAAGTAGAAAAGGCCCAAGCAAAACTAAACCATTTTATCTCAACAAAACCTTTCTGGAAATATGTTAAGGGCAGATTAAATAGCTCTTCTCTTATATTGAAGGTGTCACCCTTTTTTGGATGGTGTCACACTCCCTTTGAAGGAACAGGTCCATAACCTGGGGGTGCTCTTGGATCCACTCCTACTGCTAGACAAGCAGGTGGCAGTGGTGGCCAGGAGTGCTTTTTACCAGCTTCAATTGGTTAGCATCTTCAGCCTTTCCTGGGCAGAAAAGATCTGGCCACTGTGGTGCACCCCCTGGTTATATCTAGATTCGATAACTGCAATGCTCTCTACGTGGGGCTGCCCTTGAGAAGTGTTCGGAAACTTCCATTCGCACAGAATACTACAGCTAGGATGCTGACTGGAGTGGGTCATAGGGACAGTATCACTCTAATCTTGTCCCATCTACACTGCCTCCCAATTTGTTTCCGGGAACAATTCAAGGTGCTGATGCTGACCTTCAAAACCATATACGGTTTTGGACCAACATACCTGAAGGACTGCCTACTCCCTTAGGAACCTGCCTGACCACTACGGTCATCTTGGAGGCACTGCTTTGGGTGAGCCCACCTTCTGAGATTAGGTAGGTGGCAACCTGGGAGAGGGCCTTTAGATAATGGCACCGAGGCTCTGGAACTCTCCCCCCAGGGGGATTCATCTGTCCTCTTCTTTTGACATCTTTTGCCAGTGAGTGAAGACTTTTTTTTTTCGCTTGGCATTTTTTCAATGATCTCTCCTTCCTAACCAATGCTTTAATTGCAGTTTTTAAGGTTCTGTATGTATTTTCACTCTGCTTTTTAAAATAGTGTTAATGATGAGTGTTTGGCATGGTTGTTTTTAATGGTTTTAAAATGTAATTTTGTCATGTATGCTTTAAGTTGTTAGCCACTTTGTTGGCCCTTGTAAGGGCAGAAAGGTGGGATACAAATGTTGTAAATAAATAAATATACTCCCTGCTATATACTTATGACTCATGATACATTCTCCATGCCCAAATCTGCTGACATCAAAGACTGTTCATGGCAATGAAAAGGATGAAAAGAATAGAACATTTCTGTTCAGATGGTGGGCAGAGATTCTCAGCACTAGAGAAATGAAATTTCATATAATCCAAGTCCCTCCCAGAAGCAAAACCTCACCTGTGCGCTCAGTAACAGAAGTCTCAGCACCTGTGATGCTGCCAAACACAGGGCGAATAGTGAAGGTGTATCTGTCACCCAAACGCAACCCAGACACTCGGTGGGATGTTGCTGATCCAGACAATGTTCTTTGTGCATCTCCACCATCTAAAACAAAAGGAGGATATGGAGGGGTATTATAGCACAGGCAATTTCACAACTGGATGGCGCAGTGTGGACATACGAGCCTGATATGCATTAGGGCTCAGGCTGGCAGTGGATCTTGAACTGATCCCCAGAGAGGGCCATGTGGGGCTTGTGCCTGTGCACTACCACCCAATTGAGGTAAAAAAAGAAAACTGCAGGTAGACCAGGTATTCAAACCATCTCGTACTAATAGGCTAAAGCAGGTCAGCTGATCTTCCATGATCCTTGCAAGAACTTAGAGAGGAATTTTGCTGGTAGTCTGAGCAATAAAGAGACCTACTCTTGCTAATCGTAGATGGTTTTTCTCTCCCCACCCTTAGCTGTACAACTCTGATGCTAAGGTACCCCATCATCATTTTCTCTTCCAAAAACTGCAGGGCCCCCAACATGTTCCTGGAAAGAAAGACATTACCTCTTGAAGACTTCCATGTGAGGAGATAGCTAGTGGCTCCAGAGACTGGAGTCCAAGTCAAAGCCACAGAATCTTTTTGAGTCTCTGCCACCCGGAAATTAGCCACCCGGCCCAAAGATCCTAGAAAAAGAGAGCTAAAGGTAAGATAGAAATTCTAGTTCTGGAGAATTAACATTCTGCCTCCACCTAGATATACATCGGAGACTGCTGACAATAGTTACAACACTCATGATATATCCTCCTCATTGTTATTAGCTTCTCTGGGAAAGAGATTCCCATGAACAAGCACCACAGTAGCCATTAGGGTGGAGCCAACCACCCTACAAGTAGTCTTTCTCCAGCCTAAGGAACCTCCCTCCAATGTAAATGGATCTTCCTCCAACAGAAGGGTGACTTAATTTGGAGGAAGTCTCAAACTTGAGTCAAAAAGAAAGGTGAGGTTATAAACATTTTAACAAACTAATACATAAACTTTGCTCAACTGACTGGTAGGAGATGAGTAGGATCCACCCCACTAGCAGTTATTGTAACTATTGTGAGAAAGTGGGAGAGTGTTCTAGTCACAAAGACTTTTATTGGAGATAACAGAACAGTGTCACTTACACAGCTAGCTACTTCTGGTTTATTATAATCACATATCAGCTTTAATACTATCTTATGGTAAGGTAAAACAGAAATATGAAAAATACATACATACATACTGGCTTGGACTGACCTACTTTTTTAGATATGAAAAGACTATGCTATTTTTTCAGATGGGTAGCCAGTTGTGTTAGTCTGTAGTAGGAAAACATAATTTGAGTCCAGTAGTGCCTTATAATACCAACAAAATTTTCCAGGGTTTAACCTTCCGTGAGTCAAAACTCACTTTGTCAGACACAAATCTTGTTGGTCTTTAAAAAGCTACTGGGCTTGAACTATGCTCGTGAAACAGCAAGCGGAGTTAAATGCCTATAAGGCAGTTGATGCAAGACCAATGAATCCAATTATCTCTGGTGGCATCATACAAGCATTTTATTCCCATGTGATTTACTGTAGTGAATACCTATATACATCCAAGCAAGGGTAAAAAAACCAATCATGCATTTGAGCCCTGGGAAAGAAGTGAGTAAAAACCAAACTGGAGTAAAAATCCCCTTATTTGTACTGCATTGTCTTCTATCTTTGTACCCTACTTTCTTCATTATAGATGTCACGCTTTGGACAGGTTTTTTTTCTTTTTAATTTTGCATTGGTTTCCAGTTCTGCAACCACCGTCCTACTGCATTGTATATTGGATGTCTTCTGACATCTGACTGATTTTTTAAAAATATTTTAAATCTGCCTTGAGTATCAGTGAGAAAGCGGGCTATAAATGAAGTTCACGCACGCACACACACACAATATTAATATATGAAGTTTATAATTTTCTTCCAATTTGCAGTTTGATTATTTCACCAAGAGGTGCCTCCCTTACTCCAAGTACGACTCAGTCTGCAGAAATGTTGTTTAAAAGACTGTGGTTAAACCAGATGGAAGTGGAAGTTAAATTACTGGATCTCCAGCAAGGGCCAACAGGCAAAATGTCTTGTTCCTTAAACAGATGCTTAATGAGATGTTATTTACCAAGTGATATAATTTTCCTTGTTGCCTGTTTGTGGGACCCGTTATATGTAACCTCTTTAAAGGCACCTCTCTGTAGTATTCTCAGGTGATGTGCATTACATTGCCTCTTTGCCTTCCCTCGGGGTGGGAAGACAGGGCCTGCAGCCCTGCTGGTCTGGTGGTGATACTCCACCTCCGGCACTGGCCTCGCATTCATGGGTGGCTCCATGGGGTCTGGGCTCAGTGCCGGTACAGGGGCTGGAGGCAGCAGCAACATGGCACAGCTCTTTTAGAGGGCGACAACAGCCAACAGGACCACCTGCCAGCTAGTTGGGCAACAGGGAGGACAGCTTTGAAGGAGCCTTGGCCAACAGATCTGCCCTACCCTCTCTCCAGCTCTCACAGAATCCTGCCTCCCTGTGGCAGCAGTCAAAAGATTCCTGGGCCTGTGCAGCTTTTAAAAGGGAGCTTAGGCTTGAGCTGAGGAAGATGTGCCCAAGCTTTCTCCCTTTCCTTGAGCTGGGGCAATCTGAACCTCAGACAATGGACCCTGGAAGACAAATAGGTCCACAAGCCCAGCTCCAGGGGTGCAGATTCTGACAGCCTGCAAGAGAACAGCTAATACTTAGGAGGCTTCTACTGCTATTGATGCCTTTGTTTGGGGTGACAAGCCATTAGGTGAGGATGGGGGCAGATTACCAGTGCTGGCAACAATGGCCACAGCTTCACTCTCCTGATTGCCTGTCAGGCTGGTGATGTGGAATTCATAACGCCCTCCGGGCTGCAAGTCCTCAATTTCATAGGTATTGATGCGGGCTGGCAGCAGCTGGCTCTTCTCTGGTCCACCTGTCCCATGTGAGAAGAGCAGTTAATTACAGATGCACCATGTGGCAGTGAGAGAAGAGGGAGAGAAGGCATGGGAGATACTCACCACCTGCTGGCCGCCAGGTAAGTCGATAACCTGTGCTACCTGGCGCAGGGCTCCATGCTAGCTGGATGCGCTTTTCTGATGAGTCAGTCACACGGAGATTCCCAACTGGTTGAGCTGGGACTGTTGCTGAAGAGAAAAGTAGGGAAGAGTTAGTGAAAGAAGAGGACACAGCTGAGTCATTAGTGGACAGTAGACAGCACTGTGGATGGAACTGTTATTCTGATGAGTTGAGAGGTGCAAACTTTGCTGAGGAGACACCTATAATCATTCCGTGTATGGTTTAAACAGCCCATTTGAGCAATGGGATAATAATTATGTCTTCCGGAATAGGAAAAGCCACTTATACCCTCCAAAGCTGAGCATTTCTAGGAAACTAAAATCCCACTGTCCACATAGCCTATTCTTACAGAGAACATCTTGGACAATAGGAAAAAGTGAAACCACTAGGCTGTCAAGCAGCACAGAAATGAGCCAAATGGCTCACCCACAACATAGTGTTAGGAACTAGGGTTGTGCGTTTGGCAAAGCCATACCACAACCCCCCCCCAAATACTTTATCAGTATTTGGGGGGGGGGTGTCCCAAAAAAATGGTGGCAGTTTAAAGGGTGCCGAAAAGCAGGTCCCAAATCATGTCAATTTTTTTCTGCATGATCTGGGCCGTTTTAGCCCTGCCACCATTTAAAAAAAAAAAGACTGGGGGGAATTCCCTCTCCCTCCCTCTCCCCCTCATTTACCTGATAGCCACCGCCACCGCGTTTTGGCTCCACATAAGGCTCGGAGGCAACCGCCGCCACCACCGGACTCGAGGTAAGTGAGGGGAGGGGGAGATGGGGTAAAATTTGGATTCAGGTCTAATGGAACTGATTTTTGGGGGGGAATCTTGTATATTCCCAATATGAGGGTTCAGGAATATCCAGGATTCCAAAAAATTTCAGGTCTATTAGATCAAAATCCGAATTTTACCTTTTCTTTTTTCTTTGCACACCCCAATTAGAAATTGCAGGTTCAAATCCTCATTCACCTGTAAAGGCAAATGACAGCCTTGGGCAAGTCACCATCCTTGACCTACTTTGCAGAGCTGCTATAAGGCTAAAATACTACCGTATATACTCGCGTATAAGCCGAGTTTTTCAGCCCAAAAAAAGGGCTGAAAAAGCCGGCCTCGGCTTATACGCGGGTCGGTAGGGGAGGGGAGGAGGGAGGGGGCAACTTACCGCCGCCATCGCCACCGCCACTGCCGGGCCCATTCGGCTTCCCCCGGCCAGGAGCGCCATGTGAGGGCCTCCTGCGGCCACTGGAAGGCCATGCGGCCGCTGCCGCCAGGCACGCCCGGCTCCCCCCGCCCTGGAAGGGCTGGGGGAAGCCTCCTGCAGCCTCTGGAAGGCCGTGTGGCCGACGCCGCCGGGTGTGCCCGGCTCCCCCCGCCCTGGAAGGGCCTGGGGAAGCCTCCTGCAGGGGGCCCGCCGTCGCCACCACCGCCTTCGCCGGGCCTGAAGGTAAGCCTGCGGGGGGGAGGGGTTATAAGCCGACCCTCGGCTTATACGCGGGTGCCTAATTTTTCCCCATTTTTGGGGAGAAATTAGGCACCTCGGCTTATACACGGGTTGGCTTATACATGGGTATATATGGTGCTTCACACTCTTTAAAGTGGAAAAGTGGAACACAAACATCACAAAATAGGTAAATAAATAGGGCTTACGTGTGGTAACAGTGATAGTCACAGGATCTCCCTCACGGTTGCCAATCAGCGCTGTGACTTTAACAATGTAGCTTACTCCTCCTTCCAGGTTGAGGATGTCAAAGGAATTGGTGGTTCCTGAGACTAACTTGCTGTTTTCAGCTCCACCTTCAAAAGAAGACATTGTTTACCTTCCCACTTAAGAAAATGGGCAGAGGTATGTCAGGTTATTTGTAGACTACAGAAGTATAAACCGTGATCACACCAACAATAGGTAACAACCCTGGCTAACATTAGGAGATGATCCACTGCCCTACAATACCCTTCTAAAAATTCAGTTGGGTAACATCCACCAGTGTCGACATGTTGAGCCAGCTCTCTATTTTGTTGTGGTTTTCCCAAGAACTGAAATAAAATGTGTCAGGAAAAAATCTGGCAAAATTACAGAATTCAAAATCTAGACTTTCAATTTTATACTTATCTAACCTTTGCTTTTCAAATTCAGACCTGAGGGATTCATTCTGTCTTATGAATAAATTTTAAGGTAATAACACTATGTATCATCTTGCCAAGCCAAATTCAGTATTTCAGTACAGTATTTTTATACTAGATGTGGAATTACATAGTATAGCCCAATCCTGACAGATCTCGGAAGCTAAGTTGGGTTAGTACTTGGATGGGAGATCACCAAGGAAGACTTTGCAGGGGAAGGCAATGGCAAACCACCTCTGCTTTACAGAAATCACACAAGGCAAAAATGGGCAAGTGTAAGCAGCTACTTTACCATCCTGCCGACTCCACATCACTCTGTAAGCTGTAACCCCTGGCACACCAACCCATGTGACTCGCACCACATTGCTCCTGGACTCAAGGACCTTGAGACTGGATACGGTTCCCACTTGATCAAGGGCTGCAACAGAACACATGGAAAAGACAATGGTAGAGGGTACTGTCATGATGGAAGCATAGCAGGCAGAGAGTTCAAGGAAGTAGCCAGAGGAGGCCTCACCTGTTGTAGCCGTGGTGGTGATCTGACTTCCTTCTCTACTCCCAGCCAAGGCCGAGACCCCAATAACATAGGCTGACCCAGCCTTCAAGCCCTCAATAGTGTAGGAGTTTACATCAGCTGGCAGGACCCGAGAGATCTCTTGACCTGGGGTGAGAAAATGGAAGATTTTACAAGTGGGTCAAAACAGAGATGAGGGATATGTGCGTATCTTGATCAGAAGTGGAGCTATTGCAACAACAAAATCTCTCAGCTTAGGGCCACCAGACAACCCTCTCTGAGTGGACATTTCTGTCACAAGTACTAACTGAGTCCATAAGCTATATCTCCAGACAACAGAGACACTTCCATGTAAATCACAAAGTCATGTAGGACATACATAAATCACATTCCTCTGAGTCATTGATATCAAAGCAACATTATTATATTGTGATAGCCTGCATTCATGTATGTGCATGGGAGGGGTAAGGGAAAGCTGTCAGTCTTCAAAGCAAGCTGCAAGCCAGAGCAATGAGAAAATAAGAGGGCAAGTCACCAGCAGCAGTGCAGTGGTGTATGTTGAAAGCACCCCACATCCACAACCCTGGGGGCTGGAGACAGTTGCTTTCCTCTAGACTAAAGTTTCCTCATTGGGAGCAGATGAATCATATTCCTCGTAGACTCAACAATGCACCATGAATCAGATCATCAGAAGGCAATGTAAAAACAAAAAGTCTATGAATCATTTGTTAACAGTCCCTGTATTTTCCTCTTGGAATTAAAGATTACTAACCTGTGTCTTTGAAACTCTGCCGCTGTTCTGCAAGCTCCTAAAATCTATCCCAGTTCTCTAGATGATGATTATTGATTGAACTAGACCCCCTGATAGTAAAATATTTAATAACACTACCTTGTCCAAAAAGTTATAATTAAAATTAGTTCAGAGTTAGCAAAACCTAACCTTGTATAAGCATAACTTATTGAAATCCCAGTGAGTAGCAGGAAGAAGTAGATTTATTAAAATTCCTTTGACCATCTCCCAGTTTCCTGGAGGAATGCAAATCGTTGATAAGGACAGGAAAATTGCATTTACATATTAAAAGCAAAGATTAACAATATTGAGCCATACCAGGCATGTCTTGAAAGAGATTGAATCACACTGCATCAACAGGAACAATGCTTGCACACAGGATATTCTGAGAAGAGTAGTGTTTCTCCTGTTAGATGGAAACTTGATTTTCCACCCAAGATTTTCCCACTTAAGATAAAACAAGTGGGTGGACCCACATGTACTTATGGGGGGCATCTCATTTTCCCCTTGTCCACTATTTCCTCTTCCCTGAAAGCCCCCATAGCCTCTCCCCTTTCCTGCTTCCTTCTCTCCTTTCCACTTACCAGCAAACCTACCTTTATTTGCCCTCCTTCTTCAGCTTTCCCTCCTTTGCTCCAGGCAGCCTCTACCCAGGAAAATTATGGACCAGTTGTGTGGGGCTGGTGGGGAATTTGCAAGGACTTGCAGGGGGCACCTAACTTTCCCCTGTTCCTTCTCACCACACTTTTCCCTCTTTCTCTCCTCTGGGCAACCCCCATTTCCTCACCTTTCCCTGCTTCCTTCTCTCCTTCCCACCCACCAACTTACCTACCTTACCCCAATCTTCCGCTATATTATTTATTTACTTCACATATCCCACCTTTCTCCACAATGGGGATCCAAGGCAGCGTACATCTTTCTCCTCTGTTCCATTTTATCCTCACAACAACTCTGGGAAGTAGATTTGGCTCAGAATGTGTAATTGGCCCAAGGTCACCAAGTGAGCTTCCATGGAAGATTCAAACCTGGGGTGGCTGCTGTTGAACAGTAGCATGCAACTGTGCTTGGGTGAGTCACACAAGTTGTGTATTATCAAGTTTGGCCTGGTGGTTGCTGCCAAGCCTATTCTTGATGAGTACTTCTTCAAAGTCAAAAGAGCTCTGGAAAGAATCCTGCCCCCCTCTCATACTGGCCTTTTACAGTCAGCAACAAATGCTTGAAGGGTAGCAATACTGTTGTGGTTTCCTAGCAACCCCCACAATGGCCACTGAGAAGGCATTCATTTTTTAAAGCTACAGGTGCCACTACTTCTATAATTTTGGGGGGTTTAAACCCTATTATTATTGTTGTTAATATTGTTGTTATTATTACTATTACATTTATTTCAGGTTTTCCTGTAAACCTGGGGATTTTATCAGGTTTGTATAAAGATCTGTCTTCCCTCTTCCTGGCTCCAGATGTTGAGAATGAACTATACTGGTGATGATGATGACGACGATGATGCCCAGAGTAGGCACTGAACTGTCTAACAGTACAGTCCATAGCAGAGTTGCACCATTCTAAGCCCATGACTTTAAGCAACAGGAAAGGATATTGTACTGTTCAGAGGCTCAGGTAAGCTCTGTCTACTGCACAGTTATCAGAACTGCAGAGCTGCCCAAGTAGGAAAAAAAAATGACTTGATGGTAGCTGTGTAACCATCAGCCCAAACAACAATCTGTGATGCTGAGCAAGTTGGATCTGTCTGCACAATCACAAGCCAACCTCAGAATTGCAACTGAGACAGAACAGAAGGCATCATGTCAAAAGGCATGTTTCTGCACCAGCAGCAAGCCGTAACAATCTTGGAGGGTCTTCTCACATAGAACACATTACAGAAATTAACTCCAGGGCACAACAAAGTAAATTATAACCATCAGTTTCAAACCTGATGGAATGAGGTTGAGGCATTTTTACCAGATGGTGCTGATGAAAAGTACTCCTAGTCACTGCCTCAATCTGAAGGCAGCAGTGGATTCAGGAGCACACCAAAGATGCAAAATTGAGAGGCCAGGCAATGCTGAACCTTGGGACTTATGGCGTCCCAGTTCAGGTTGCAAGTCTTACTGGCCTTCGTTTTGAGAGTTTTACCAAGACAAACCTAAACAGTTGCAAAACAATAGTTACTGTAACCTGGCAGCTCCCACCAACTGAAACAATGACTCAGGTCCTGCTCACATAATGGCCTGCTCCGTTCCACTCATTGTTTCCATTTCTCTAGTTTTGGTACCATCCATGTAGTCCACCAGTAGTCCAGGCTTCAAAACCAATACAACACCAAATTCCATCACAAGGTAAGTTAACTATCCTGTCAGAACACACACATACACACAAACGCCTAGCAGGACACAGAGCACTTACCATCCCTCGGTCGCCATGTCACCTTATAGCCAGTGGCCCCAGGAACTCCATTCCATGTGATCTGGAGCTGGCTGGGCCCAGTTGCAGTTGTCTTTAGGTTGGTGATGCTGCCCACAGATGGATGTTCTGCAAGACCAGAGAGGGAACCAATAGGTAAAGAGCTCATACAAATGCAAACATACTACTGCTACTTTACAACAGTAATGCTTTCAAGTTTTCACCAGGGATGTGCAGTCAGAACTTAATGAAAGCAGAACAGTTTGCAGATGTTCCTGCCGAACTGGATTGTCCTGGTTGGCGCTTTTTTGCACAGCATTTCCAGTTCCCTCCAATCACTGCTCAAGCTGTGATTTGGAGAAGGTTTTCTAATTCTGTATAAGCACAATTTCAGAGGGTAGCCAGGTTGGTATGCAGTAGAACTTGTGGATCTTGTTGGTCTCTATGGACTCAAATCTAAATGTATAAGCACAACTATCTCTGGAGCTTTGCCTGCCTGCAAGACAGGAACAAAGCTTTGCTTATACCTGCTGACAGGCAGCCAGGACTGCATAACTTGGGAGAAGAAACAGCAAGAGAAGCTAGCCGTGCATCATGCTCCTTTCCCATGGCAGACAGGCACAGCAGTGCACATATAGAAGACAGAGGCAAAGATGTTGCTTGCAATCTCCTCTGTCAGACAGGCCTGGAATGCTCCTGATGGGGGTGAATGAGGCAAATGTTCTCCCCTCCAATGAAAACCAGGAAAAAAAACCAAGAAATCTGTGATGAAGAAGGATCTGAGTTCTCTCTCAATGTGAGAGACTAGCAATAATAATCAAATTTCTGATATTTTAGTCTTGTAATCTGTTTAATTCATGAAAAGACATTAATGTACCCAGCTGCACCATTTCCCTAATACAAATTCCACTTCCCAATTGCTATGAGCCCTAGTATGGGGAAAATAGTAGGATAGCCAGTGCAGCGTAGTGGTTAAAGTGTCAGACTAGGATCTGGGAGACCCAAGTTCAAATCCTCACTCTGTCATAGAAGCTTGCTGGGTGACCTTGAGCCAATCACACACACTCAGCCTAACGTACCTCACAGAGTTGTTGTGATGATAAAATGGAGGAGAATGATGTGAGCCGCTTTGGATCCCCAAGGGAGGGGAAAGCAGGATATAAATAAGTTAAAAAGCCAGGCAATCTCCTATTCAAATGTAAAGAAAGCAAAAGGTGGCTGTGAGGAATCCATTTCCCCCCTGCCATCTAGTGGGGAGGATCCCTTTGGTGTGCAAGCCAAGCAGGTCGAGAATTTTATCCCACTTAGGTGACAGGAAGAGTTACACCTGGAAAAGCATTTTTCAACTGAAACCAAATAGAAATCAATATGACATTGACAAACAAATACAACTGTTTTTAAACATGGTACTAAAGAAACTCACATTTTTAAAACGACAAATTAACCAACCCTGACTCAATTTTTTTGTGCACATTCTTAAAACGGTTTATCCACCTCTCACATCCTTGAATTCCCACATATGGAAGAAGGAATGAACACCAAAGGATAAAGAATGGTTGCCCAGCACTCTCATGATACCCACAGCCTTTAATAGTGATACTGATTTGAACTGCTGAAGAGACACATGAGCTAAAGACATACATGAGAAGTACTGCATTGTACTACTGCAAAAATGCCCTAACCCTACTGAGAGAGGCAAGATATACTGCCAGGCATTCACCAGCCAGAAGGACCCCACAGTCAACCCAGCCCAGAACCATCAAGGAGAGACACACAGCCCAAGCCCTGAGACAGAACATACCCATGTGAAAAGTAATGGTGGCGGGAGTGCTCTCCTGGCTGCCTATCAGTGTTGTTATTCGCACCAAGTATCTGACTCCATCCTTCAGATCCTGCAGTTCAATGAAACCCCGATCGCCAGGGATTTGTTTAGTCTCCTCAGTGCCATCTGAAATTGTGTACAAAAGAAACAGAATCAGTCTCTGCACAAAGGGAGCCAAGCTTAATCAACCTTCCTCACACTGCACACAATATCCCTGCCCCTCCCCACTTTTCAGAAAAAGCATTCTTTCTCAGGCCTGGTTCAATCACTCATGTAAGCCTTGCAGTATTCCAACCATCCTCCCGGATCCCAGTTAAGCTTTCAAAAGACTAGAACACCCCTGACCATTCAGCACCTATTTCTCCCCAGAACACATTCTATTTTCACCCATCTTGATAAATATGCGAGCACATGCTAGCTCTGAATAGCTCTAACCTATGCTTTCAGACAATTCCCCTACGGTACAGTCCTTACCCTGGGTGTTGACAATCACCAGCTTATAAACTGTAGCCCTGGGGATCGGGGTCCACACAAGTCGGATGCGACCCAACCCAGCTGGCACCACACGCAGGTTTGATACGCTGCTTACAAGCGTTGGCCCTGCCATGGGAGGACAAAAGATCTTTTTACTGGAAGAGCCTGGTGAGGTTACAAAACTCCAGAGGAGTACATATTAGCAGGAGTAAGAAAAGCCCAAAGGAGTTAGAACAGCAGTTTCAGCCTGTGTGATTCCTTTCTGAGGAATGTTCTTCCAAAACTCAAAGAAGTGCCTTAACAAAACAAGAAATCAAAAAGTTTTCGTAGATGCATTTTACAAGTTTAGTTGCAACTAATTTGGGGAGGGGCCGTGGCTCAGTGGTAGAGCATCTGTTTTGCATGCAGAAGGTCCCAAGTTCAATCCCTGGCATCTCCAGTTAAAGGGACTAGGCGATGTGGACTAGGGACTAGGTGATGTGAAAGACCCCTGCCTGAGACCCTGGAGAGCTGCTGCTGGTCTGAGTAGACAATACTGACTTTGATGGACCACTAGTTCTGATTCAGTATAACACAGCTTCACGTGTTCAGTTATTGAAAGCAAGTACACAAAATGGATAGGCCCTTCAAAAACATCTTAAAACATCTGGCATTTCTCCTTATTCATCTGGGAGCGTCACAGAACAGCTCCACTGACCTACGAGCCCTGTTCCGTTGTGGCCCTCCAAAGCACCTAGGCACTCAGCATGGTGCAGTGGTTAAGAGTGGTGTTTTGGAGCAGTGGACTTTAATTTGGAGAACCGGGTTTGATTCCCCACTCCTCCATGAGTGGCGGATGCTAATCTGGTGAACTGGATTGGTTTCCCCACTCCCTCACATGAAGCTAGCTGGGTGACCTTGGGCTCGTCATAGCGTTCTAAAAGCTTCCAATTACCTTGGGAGTTTCTGTCTGGGCTGCTGGCTTTATGTTAGCTGCATGTGGCAATGGTTAGAATTGACATCAAATGAGACAGTTAGATGATAGGCTATTTCTACCCATCAGAGTAGCCCAGCTCAAGACTATAGAGAGAAGAACTAAGAAGGAATCAGTAATATTCCAGTATAAATTATTTCGCTTCCACTGTCCTCGTTATTTTACCTCAGAACACGGCCCAGCCAGAAGCACCTTCCCACCCCACCAATTCTACAGTTTAAGTTTCCACAGGCCAAACTACAGTAGTGCACAAGACAAACAGTTAGTAGTACAAAGTAGTAGTACAAAGATACTTTGTAACTATGTATTTTCATATATCATTTAACAAGACTGTATTGTTTTTATAATGGTAACATTTACCCCTTCCTCTTTTTTCCTGTACCCTCTATAATATAAATAAAATAATAATAATAATAATAAAAAAAGACAAACAGTTAGGAGGCTCCCCCAGCCCCTCATGCAAAGGCCCACATATCATAGTGGGCTCAGACTACCTAGGGATAACTTTCTCATCCTCACTGTTAACACTTACGAAGACGGATGTTCAAAGGAACAGCACTACCCTCACGACTGCCAATAAGAGCTGATACACGCACAACGTAGATAACATCCTCTTTCAGATCACTCAGGTCCATAGTGGTCTGGGAACCTGAAATACGTCGACTCCTCTCTGTGCCATCTGCAGAAGAGATCACAGTAGCCATGCACTCACATGACTGGTTCTATGGATATGACATGTTATTATCCAGCAAGTACTGTACATTATCTCTAGTTCACAACCACAGCTATCACTTAAAAGTGAAAGTTCCCATTGCTCGTGTTTACAGAATCCAGAAACATGTACACATGGCTTAGGAACTGTACTTTAGTAGAGCAGGGCTCACAGTTGTTAACAGGTTGTGTTTCCTTACCTTGCGCAACTCCCCTCTCCCCTCTACAGTTACTATTTGCAGATCCCTCTGTCACTACTAGTTATTAGCAGTAAGCAGATGAGAGGCCCCCCACACACACAGTCACACCTTAAAGCCATCCTCACTCAGCTCCTCCCCCCCACTTACCTTGGGTATTTCGAAGCACAATCCTATAACCTGTGGCCTCAGGGACGCCTGTCCAAGCCAGTCGGACTCTGTTTCCTAAGATCTCAGTGATCCTTAAATCAGAGATGCTGCCCACTGATGTTTCCACCCCTGAAAGATAAAACATAGACCAAAGTTAGAGAAGTCAATGAGGGAATGAAAGGTGCATCACAGGTGGAAGTGCCAGCTTAGGGTCATAGCAGAATGCAATCAATGGCAATATTTATTAAAGAAAAATCCTTGTCCTGCTTGCAGCACAAGGACTAGGAATGAGTAAAGATTGCTGCATTTTATACCCAAGCCATACAAATAGAAGGTTTGTCCTAACCTGAACAACATGGAAGTATCCTATCCAGAGGGCCAACTGAAGTCTAACACTCTCTCACAGGCCAAGACAGTATCTGAAGAAGTGAGCTGTGACTCACGAAAACTCATACCCTGCCAGAAATTTTGTCAGTCTTTCAGGTGCTACTGGAGTCTTACTCGTTTCTACTGCTACAGGCCAAGACAGTATGAGGGATTATTTTAAATCCAAAGTAATCTACAAATTTAGCAATGGAGCCTGGCTACTAGCCCTGTGACCTAATGCAGGGATTTGGCTGGAAAGGGATTCAAAGTCATTCCTTGAAGACAGACCTAGCACATACATGACTGTTGCTTCTCACAACATAACATGGTACACTGGGTTTCCTGTGAACCTGGGATTAGCCATTCAGCATTTGAAAAACTAGGCTCCTCCCAGGACCCACAAGGTCCCTCTCTATCACAGACACCACTGGAAGCAGCATAAATAAATCTGATCCAGACAGTTTCATGTTTGAATATACAAATCTCATTTTTAAATGTGTGCTGGAAGCACAAATAGTTGTGAAAGAAAGATGCTTCATCACTTAGACAAGTTATTTATCCAGTTATGTTATTTATCCAAGATAATGGAAGGGCTAAGGGTACAGGAAGCAGCACTGAGCAGTAAACTCTTACTCACCAGTCTCCGAGATGGTAACTGGAGTTGCCACCTCCTTGCCATCATACAAGGTGTAGAGGGTTATATGATATTCTGTGCCTGGTTGCAGGCCTGTCAGACTATAACTGTTCTCACGGGTTGACAGGGACACAGTACTGGGTGCATCCACACCTAGGGATCAGTAAAAGATGGAAGTCATAAAGATGACCCATATCCAGCCCCACAGTCTTCAATGGATCTTCCAACTTTGTCTGGGCTTAGTAAACAACCTCACATTCCTCTGCAGAAGAGGAGGACCCTGTGCCTGTGGAGAACCCTAGGAGACAATATCTCAGAAAAATCTGGAGCTATTTGGGAAGGAAAGTACAAATCATATATCCCTCCTCAACAACTTTCCTGGTCCTTTGACCAATATTTTCCTCAAGTTTCTCCATGCAATGCAAAATCCAGATAGCCTACCTATTGCTTTTCTCCACTCCAGCCGATAGCCCCGGGCATTGGGGATGACATTCCAGGCCAACTGGATAGAGGTTGGACCTACAGTGATGGTCCTCAGAATCTGGATGATATCTAAATAACACAAAGACAGACTAGACTCAGCAGGTCTGTGACCCCAGGAAAGTTTGCATGACCACTAAGTAAATATTTCAGATTCCAAATCTGTCCCAGATCCTAACTATGACTATAAGATTTGATGAACACAATCGGCCTGTCAGCTCAAGATACTTCAACACGGCAAGCCCAGCCACATTTTACAATGAAGAAGCTGAGGCCTTCACAGAAAGCAATTCTCTCTTTCTGTATAAAATTTTGAAGGTAGACATATTGGTCCATATTCAAATCCAAAAGTAACAGTAGGATAATGCCTTTATTTGGATAAAATAAAACATCATAAAGTAAAAGGCAATCTTCACCCTACCGCTTGACTGTACACTATACAACCTACAATCCAACATGCGGCCAAGCAGATCCATGTTGCTGGTCCCATAGCCCCTTCCCCAGGGGGCTGGGGCAAGGAAGGTACTGGCACGATCATGCAATTGCTTCAAAAGATTACTAGTATAATAGTATGAAATAGTGGAATAGCAATTATTGATTTTTTTGACAAAAAATCAAAAAGTCCTCTGGTGGTGAGGAAGGGGGAAAATGCAGGGAGGCAGAGACAGTTGAAACAGTCCCAAATTATATAAATTAGTCATAAATAAATTCTGTGTTTAGAAAAAGTCCAACTCTTCAGTGTTCTTCAGTGCATGGCTGCCAATCTGTTAGTATCAGCAGCATTTTGAACACATGTAGTTTTGAAAAAAACAAACGTGATGCAAACCTGTTCAGTGGACATTCGGTTGATGCCAACAAAACAGACCAGGTGATTGGCTCATGTCTGATTGTTGCATTCAAGCACTCGAAATCTGACTACTGGATATGTTCAATGAGAAATTCACAGCATCCCTAACAGGGATGCAGTGAGAAATCTCCTCTCCTGGGGGGAGGGATCAAAATGCCAACTCTGAGGGTCATGTTTAAATTTTCCCCTCCCCAGAAACATCTTGCTTCACTGAAGCTCTTGGACTCAACAAGAAGTTTCCATTCCCCAGGGGAGAACTCCCTCGAAAAGTGCCACATGGCCCAGATTCTGGTTGAGGACACAGCCTGGGGGAGAAGGGGCATGCCCCCTATGGCATTTTCCTGACCCAAACAGTGCCAGGGGCATTATTTGCCATGATGGGCAGCTGCACATGCAAGTAGGAGCCCCTCCTCCCCCTGGGCCACAGTCCCAATCAGAATCAGGGACCCCCAGCACTTTTAGAGGGAGCTCTCCATGGGGACCAGCAGATGGCGTATGGCTGCCCATCCCCATGGAGAACATGTTTCAAACATCATACCTAGGTCAGCTCTCAAGGGAGATTTTCCTCTTCCCTTTTCACTATGATATCCCAGTGTTTAAAGGAGTGACTAATTTACATAAAAACCCTGCAAATCAAATGCCCAGTAGACCAGTATTTAAACTGTAGGCCTCACTTTGCTTGAATAATAATTATTATCCTTTGAGCACACACCAGTTCTCCTCCTGATGGAGGCTTTGGGCCCTTCCAGCTGCCCGTAAATTGGAGCAACAGTCACCAGGTACTCAGTGTCGGGCTGCAGTCCAGTCAGCAAGTAGGAATTCTTGCTTGAGTCAAAATCAACGCTTCGAACATCCTGACCTGAGAAAGCATAGAAGAGCAGCAATTTTAAAAAGCTGGTATTTAATATACATATAGTTTGCTAAGTGGTATTTAATATACATATAATTTGCTAAGTGACCTCGTAAAGGGCTTCTTGTGTGTATTAAAATGGGCCTGTAGATTACATGTACTTGGCTCAGGCAACAAAATATAAACATCTGGAATTCTTAGATATCTGCTGCTTTTAATCATGGGTTTAGGGACTTATTTACTTGCTGTTTTACGTCTGTAGTTTATGTCTTTTATTGAAAGTTGGCTTGGTCTACTCCTTTTGATGTGCAAAGCAGAGATAACTAATTTGCTAAATGAAATCAATAAAAAATAAAATGCACTATAAATGATCTGCCTGTCTCTTGGAGGCTAATCAATGGTCAACAAAAACGAACCCTTCATGCCCTTGTAGTGTGGTGGAAAGTGCTGTCAAGTCACAGCTCTTTTATGGCGACCCTGTAGGGTTTTCAAGGCAAGAGGTGTTCGGAGGAAGTTTGCCATTGCCTGCCTCCATGTGGGCGGAGAGAGTTCTGAGAGAACTGTGACTGGCCCAAGTCACTCAGCAGGCTTCACATGGAGGAGTGGGGAATCAAACCCGGTTCTCCAGATTAGAATCCACTGCTCTTAACCACTACACCACACTGGCTCTCTCCATGCTCTTACTATAGCTAAAAGACTCGTTTTACTGGAAAGATAAAAGCCTACCTCCGGTAAATCAATGGATTGAGGACCTTAGAATATCAATATTTGGCATATGTACTTATTTTTAGATATTTAGAAACTGTTTATAAAAACATGTAGATTCACCACCACTGTTATTTTTTGTGTCTACTTTATGTTTCTATTTTTTTAACTTTATTTAGTTGCTGGCTAAGGTTTTTTTCTTGTTCTTTTTTATGTTTTTTTTAAAAAGAAAGATTTTTCTAAAAAATTAAAATTAAGTATAAGGCGAAATGAAATTCATGGTGGGGGTAGGAGACTCTTTGCACAGCACTCAGAATAGTACATAGCAGAGGGAATATCTGCAAATGCTTACCTGAAAGTGACCAGTGCCCATTTAACCCAGTACCTCTAACTTCCTGGACAAGTCAATGTTAAATTATAACTTGCATAACAGAAATAACATTACACCAATCTGAAATATGAAGACTAGTACGATTACTGACTATTTTGGAAGGGGCCATACAGGCCATCTAGTCCAACCCCCTGCTTAATGTAGGATCAGCCTAGAGCATCCCTGACAAGTGCTTGTACAGCCTGTGCTTAAAGACTGCCAGTGAGCTCCCTAGGTAGCTCTTACTGTAAAACCTTTTTTCCAGCCTGTACCTTTCAGCCTCAATTTAAACCCATTATTGTGAGTCCTATCCTCTGCTGCCAACAGGAATAGCTCCCTGCAAGTGCTTCAGGTGTGGGTACACATGATCACCGCCTTACCAAATAGTAATATTTGGTTACTCAAGCTATTTTATAAATGTTCATAAATTGAAGGGGTTGAACAGACCAGTGTCATTTTAAGCCAAGTGGATACAAACTCAAGGAACAATCCTAAACAGGTATACTTGGAAGTAGGCCCATGGAGCATACTCCCAAGAGAGTATTTTTAGGATTTCAACCCTTGATAACTTGATGGACCACCAGCACAGATATAGGATGTGATTGCAACAATAAGATTAGACCATGAGGATGTTTGTGTAATAGCATCACTGCCCCTCTAGGGGAACTCTTCAACTACCACAACTTTTTAATTTGCCTTGTGTCAGCCAGAAAGATAAACTGTAAATTAAATAAACAGACAAACAAATATTAATGCATTTTATATTGTGTAGGTTTTTGGCATGTATGTTTAGTTTTTTAAAGGTTGGTATAAATGCTAACAATGATTTTTACACAAACATCGGTGCCTCTCCTCTCATACGTGGAATATCAGCTTGCTTTGGTCAGTCCCCTGGTTTCTTCTGCTCAACAGATTAAGCTAGTTTGGCAACAACTACAGTGCCTTGTTCTGGGCTACTATGGATCAGCAAACTAGATCTAAACCCTTTCTCTCCCACACGTCTTATCCTCTCATGGCTGTCAGGAAAAAACATCCTAACGTAGATATTCATTAAATAATTGGCTCACTCTTTTCGCTGTGTGATGGCTAAAGCAATAACGTCTCATAAATCACCAGCGAACTCTACGGTGTATGTTTTCTGGGCATTGAAAGTAGTATAGAATGTTAATCAGTTATCATGATAGTTAATATGATTTCAATGGACATGAGTACTATATCTGCATGGCACCTGGCATCACATAGCCAAGCAATCTATAAAGTCAACTGATATCAACTGATCATACTCTGGTCTAGTATCCTTATGCTGGAGCCTGGGAAGAAAATATAGCAGCCAAGCAGACATACCTGAGAGAAGTCCCCAGGTAACACGATATGCAGTAGCTCCACTCACACCCTGCCAAGACAGCAGCATGCTCTGGGAGGAAATGTTCTGGGCAGACAGATGTTGCACTCCTGCCAAACTCGCTGTGGATTCAAAACAAACACAGAACAATATGATGTAAGACAGTATATTATGAATAATCCCTCTTTCCTGGTCCGTCAACACAGGTTCGGACATCATCGGCATATATTTAAAGCTAGGATTTTTCATTCCAAATGTGCATCAAATTACACTTACTGATTGATATTTTATCTCATTTGTCATGCTGTCACCTACTCATCCAGTTTTTAGATTATGGAGCTCTTCAAAATCTCCTTTGGTTCTTACCATCCTGAATAATTTGGTGTCATCTGCAATCTCAGCCATTGTAATCTTGGAGCTATTCACCCACCATTCAAACCACATATGGACAGATGGAATAGCATTAGCCCCGATACCTATCCCTGTGGAATCACTCTGCTTACTCCCCTTCATTACGAGCACTGTCCATTTACCCTGGCTTTTTTTTTTTGCCATCAAGTCACATCTGATTTCTGGCGACCCCATAGAGTTTTTAAGGCAAGAGACATTCAGAGGTGGTTTGCCATTGCGTGCCTCTGTGTCATGAACCTTGTTTTCCTTGGAGATCTCCCATCCAAATACTTGCCAGGGTAGACCCTGCTGAGCTTCTGAGATCTGATGAGATCAGGCTAGCCTGCGCTAGCCAGATCAGGATATTTACTCTGTGCCTCCTGCCATTTAACCAATTTCTAATCCATGAGAGTACTCTTCCTCTTATCTCATGATTGCTAAATTTACTCAGGAGTCTTTGGTGAGGACTCTGATAAAAACATTTTTGAAGTACAAGTATAAAATGTCTTCCAGTTCAACCTTGTCCATATGTTCGTCAGCCTTCTCAAAGAACTCCAAAAGGTTGGTGAGACAGGACTTCTCTTTACAGAGGAGATCATGATAGCTCCTCCATATGGCTTGTTCCTTTAGGTACTTAATAATTTTATCTTTAATAATAGTTTCCACAAATTTACCCAGAACAGACATTAGGCTAACTTGTCTGTAATTTCCTAGATCTCCTCTGGGTTGCTCTGTAAAAATGGGGCACCAACTCACCCACCGAAGAGCCCAAGGTTGCTGGGCTGGGCCATGGAGGGCACGGGGCGGGCCAGTTCCCCCCCCCCCCCCGCTCCAGGGCGGTCGCTGGCGCTGGGGAGCCTGGGGGATTCTGGCCGAGCCAGATTCCTCCGCGGCATCACGGGCCGCAGTGGCAGGAATCAGGGCGTGGGACCCGACGTCTGGGACGCGCACCGGCAGGTGATTGGCTGGGAGCTGGTTCAAAACGAGCCAATCAGGCTCTGGCTCCCAAGGGGGGGGCGGGCCTCCTCATAGCCGGACCTGAGGTTCACTCAGGTCCGGCTTCCCGGCAGTTAAGGAGGCCTCGCAGTTTACTTGGAGGAAGGCCAATTTTAGCAACACGTTGCATATTTATTCTGACATCACAGTAGAGATGAAAAAACAGACCCATTGGCTTTCATAAGCTTAACTACTCTGATATCACAGTGGCTTGGGTGGCAAAGTATGAAGGGAGGATGTGTTTGGGTTCTTTTGTTTGGTTTTACTTTGTCTTTACTGCAAAAAAAATGCAAATAAAATAGCTTTGGAAATAAAAAATGCACCCTTAAAATTTTCAGAATAATAACCTACACAGGATGAAACTTAGCCCCTTTGCACATTTGTTCATATGTGTGGAAGCACCTAATCCAGTTAGATTAAAGCAGTGTTATTCGGTCAAGCTAGGAGTCTCCCAACCCCATTCCGTTCTGAAAAGCCAATTCCAGACATTACATTGAGAGTGCATAATTGTGCAAGGTAGTGAATAAATCTACCGGATACTATCAGTTACTTCCAGCAGGCTAACATTTAGGGACACCTTTTGCAAGACAGTGTTTTCCTGACTGCCACCACCTCACCATTAAACCATTGTCTATCTGTTTACATCAAAGACCACTGAAAGCACAAAACTAATTTTCAGGCACAAGGTACCATTTAAAACCCCAGCATGCAGGCAACTCCATAACAAGAGTCACTCTTAGATCTAGAAATTCATACCCTAGGGCCAACAAATCCCCCTTCATTCTCCTTTGCCCATCCCGAGATACCAAAGCAGCCACTCTTATGGTATCCAAAGAAACTGTTTCTGCCTTTCCCCTAGCCTACATGGGTCTACTCTGACATCAGAGCCACTCGTTGGCCAATATCATGTTCAACCGGCAGACTGTAAATATTCCAGACATTCAGGTTATTTTCCTCAATCACTTTCTGACCAGTTTCAAATGGGTCTTAAAACCATCACTTTATGCATTACTTAACTTAATCTTCTTAACTTGAGATGCATACTGCATGTGCTAGGCTGAATTACTTTTGGTGACCAAAAATTGTAGTCAGGCACACCACTCAATCTACATTAGAAAGACCTGAAGCAATCCTATGAGAGATTATTCTGATGACTTCTCCACTATTTACATGGTGCGCTTGAAGGTGAAAAGGTGGGCAGCCATGGGCAGAGCAGTCAGAGAAGTCACTTCCTTTGGAAACACCCTTGTCAACACCCTAACCAATTCAGTCCAGCTCCTCTTAAACCAGGGATAAATCTCTTAAGACCATTTATCTGCCAGAACGTCCAGTTATCTGACTAAGAGGGCCCTTACATGTTTGGCCAGTAATCACAGAAGGTGCTATGGTCTGATGTGGATAGATGGGGTACAGCGTGATCACATAGTCCGTGTTAGGGCGAAGGTTGCTGAGCAGGGCATATGTAACACTGGACCCGAGCCTCATCTCCTCAGCCTGAGTTTCACCTTTGAGAAGAAAAACAAAAGTATCAGGAAAACAGATTATGGTAGATCATCAGAGGTCACTGACATAAATGAGATCATTTGTTGCAAGGTATGCTTCCTTTTAGAACATCACTAAAATATACCTTAAACTTCCATGACATAAAAACTGTGTCTTTAATTACACATCTTAATTCCACAATTTTCTGACCAAAATTTGGTCAGGAACATGGGGTGAGCTAACAAGATTCAGTAGCTCTCAAAGCAGGACACCCATACTGCTGGGTTGCAACCACAGAATCCTGAATTCACTAGAGGACACAAGTTATAGCAAAGGCCTAGAAAATCCACATTTGAGGTGTATGATTTCTGTTTCTAGTCCTTGAGTAGGCAACTGCAGGAAGCTACGCCAGTGAGCAGGGAGCTAAGCTTATTTCACTGGCTCTGAATACAGCCATAGTGGGCACCAATGGACAACACAGCTGAAACCACAGGGCAAGAGAATGTGACTGAGACTGTTACTGACAGTTTTTAAAATGTGCTCTACTGTCAATAAACCTACAGTATTCTGGTCGCTGCAGGCCTGGGCTGAGACTGGGCAAAGCAAAGCAGCAGCCAAAGCAGCGATTTGATCATCTGAGGTGAGCACCCTTTTGGTGCCCACGGGGGCCAGCATTCTCTGCTAGGGAGATGCACTGCCATGGCAACAGGTGTGGCCAACACAGGGCGCAGCTCTGGGAGAGCTGCCAAGGCTATAAGCACTGGGATGGCTGGAGGCTGAGGAGGGGCAGCTCCAGGTGCAGCTCCCAACAGGCGCAGTGCAGGAAATTGTAGAGGAGGCTTTCAATAGTGCCTTGACTGGACTCAAGCAATCCAGCACATTCTGCACACATTTATTTATCCACCATTCCCCTGCTTACGTATGCCACGATACCAGATAGCAGGTTCACCCACACACTCCCAGACCCTACATACTAGCAACAAGCTATTCTCTCCTGTATCCCAAATGCTCCTTCAAAACCATGCCAGGTTACAAGGGTATTCTTGTCTATGTGAGCACCCTCCCCCAGCCATGTTCTTGTCTATGTGAGCACCCTCCCCCACGCATGCTCACACAAAGCTCAGAGTGATTCAGCTTCTCTCTTCCAGTTAACTGACTCCACTTCACTGAAGATTTTTAAGTACCCATCCTCCTGGACACCCTGACCTCGATGGCCCAGCTGGCCCAATGTTGTTAGATCTTGGAAGTTAAGCACGGTTGGCCCTGGTCAGTATTTGGATGGGAGACCACCAAGAAGTCCAGGGTTGCTCCACAGAGGCAGGCAATGGTGAACCACCACTGCTTGTCTCTTGCCTTTAATAACCTACAGAGTCGCCATAAGTTGGCCGCAACTTGATGGCCCTTTCCACCACCATCTTCCTGGCCTAGTTGGAACCTTGGTGGCTAAAGAAACTATGATAATGGCTCCTCCTTCAATATAAGCCAGGAGCAGTCTCCAGGATTTAACAAAGTTGTTTCTCCACCTCCCTTACAGCCAAACAACACATGAACACATGAAGCTGCCTTATACTGAATCAGATCCTTTGTCCATCAAAGTCAGTATTGTCTACCCAGACCGGCAGTGGCTCTCCAGGGTCTCAAACAGGGGTCTTTCACATCACCTACCTGCCTAGTCCCTTTAACTGGAGATGCCGGGGATTGAACCTGGGACCTTCTACATGCAAAGCAGAGGCTTTACCACTGAGCCACAGCCCCTCCCCAACATACATGGCTTCCCCACATTTCCACCAAGCATCTCCTGGGAACATTTGTAAAGCAGATGTGTATCATGATGTGACTGTGCTCTGCATTTCCACACCCCTATCACTTCATTGACTGCTGCGTAAGGGGTGGGGTGGGGAAATGTTGAAGACAATGAAATAATAGTTAGGCTGCTTTAAAAAAATATTCCTGGGAGATGCATGAAGGAGACATGCATGGTGTTGACCATAAATTTAAGGTAACATAGTTTGGCCTTTAAATTTCAAATTCTTTTCATCTTGGGCAATCTGAGATTAGGAATATCTCTAGAAACAGACTGAGGAAGGAACATCTGTCATGGATGATCCTTCCAGCCTCTCCTTTCCCTAGTCTTGAGAAAGAGAGTGAAGGCCTATCCAATAACCGTTTCTCCTCTTCCCTCAGAAGGCATTAAACTTGCAATCATGCTCATATTATGAGCTGAAGCCCTCAGGAAGCCATACCAGAGAGAGTTTGTTATTGTTTTAAGCAGAAATTAAGCTACAGATGAAGCTCTTCTGGGGATTCAGAGGCACAGTATACCTTACAGCTTTTCAGTAATGCCTTCACTGGAGAAAAGGATTCAGCTGGGTTGGGGGACCAACCATATCCAAGAATTCTACACCAGCACTTCTGTCTTTGTTATGATATAAACTGACCTCGGGCCATAAAAGTGAGCCTGTAGCCCTGTATGCCACCTGGACCAGCTGCCCAGGACAGTCTAAGGTACGATGATCCAGCTTCCAACACCCGAAAATTTGTCACTCCTGACAAGATCTCTGAAAGAGAAACAAAACAAGGAAAGAATAAGAAGGGGAAAGGTCCATCACTCTCAAACCAATGAGTGAAGCCAGCGATCTGTCCTTCAGTTAAACTGTGACATATTGTGGTGCCAGGCTGAGGGTAAGCAACTTGCCTCAAAGCACCTTGGTGTGTCAATAGGAAAATCATAACTGTGCTGCGTGAAAACTTACAGTGAATTATGCTACCCAGGGCCAGGATCAAATAAACAAAACCCAAAAGGCCAACAGATAATTGAACCACTAATTATCAGGAAGCCAATAATTTTCAGTTCTCCTCCTTTTAGACTGGCAGTCCTCAACATCTTTCAAAGCCAACAGCTGCATTTAATCCAAAACTGCAGCATAAAACTCACCTTTAATTTTGTTTGCAGTTCAACAATGGAACCAGTTATGGTGGGGGTGGGGCTATCCTTCACTGGAATTTTTTCAAGCAGAGGCTAGACAGCAATTTGTTAGGGGTGCCCTTGCTCTGGATTTCCTGCACATAGCAGGAGGTTGAACTAGATGAACTATAGCACCCCATCCAACGCTATGATTCTGTGTGTCCATCTCTCCCTGTCTGTCTTTTCTCTTCCACTCCCTACATACTAAAGGGGGGGCAGGCAAATGAAGTAGTATCGCTGGTGCAACAGTCAAAGCACAACCTGCTTGTGGGACCCATCCTATCAGTTGATGATCAATGTTGTAGACAACCAGCACATAATCTAAACCTAGGCTACAAGACCCACCACGTCTGAGAGCTACTGGTTTCATGGCACTCACCAAAACGATCTAATAAATTCTACAAATTCCTTCCCCCCCCCCACTATCATTCAGTTACAGAATCTAAGATGGCAGTACTAATGAAGAAAGCTAATGGTTAGTTTCCCTATTCCTGATGATATCCATATGAAATTGATAAGCAGTCTCAGTCAACTTATGGTCTGAACTTTACTCAAAGACAGAGATAGAGCTCTTTCACACATGCTGAATAAATGCACTTTCAATCCACTTTCAATGCACTTTAACAATTGTTTGCAAGTGGATTTTGCCATTTCACACAGTAAAATCCAGCTGCAAAGTGCATTGAAAGTGGACTGAAAGCGTCCTAATTAATTTCACAGATGATGCATGACTCACTGAACCTCTGTGACTGAACAAACCATGGCCATTTTCCACGCTACAATGTTTTTTTAAGAGAAAGAATTTCTATGCTGGAAAAGCATGAAACCTGGCTGTAGATTGTCAGTCATGATACAACTACATAGATTGCTGGTACACAGAACACAAAGAAGCGCATGCTAATTCGACTCTTAAATGAGGAATCATCATACTGACACTGCAGAAAAAAATATGGCAATACTGGTATATCAGATGTGAGTTACATTACTCACGGGTGCGTCCTTTGCCAGAGACTGATTCTCCAATGCTGTTGGCATACTGAGCAATGACGGTGACCAGGTATTCTGTCGCTCCCCTCAAACCACGCAGCACAGCACTTGTCTCACCAGCACCCACACTAACCTGCTCAACAGCAAAAAGATATATTGCCTATGTCTGTTTTTCTCCACAAACATTACAAGTAACACTCAGAAAGGAATGACCTGCATCTTGTTTTGCTGGGCATTCTTAACAGAAGAAACACAACATAAACAAACTAATTTCCTACATAAGAGAGGTTTCTTGTGAGAAATGGCCCTTAGCTACAAGGTTTATTAGGAAGTTGCTACTCTGTTTTTAAGTAACTGTTAGCTGGAGAATAAAACCTAGCCTCTCTCAGACAGAATCTGGTAATCCAGTTCTACCGCTCTATCTAAGAAGTCTTATTTTCTTCCCATCTAATTTTGTGTCAAACAGATGATATGTATTTGATAGACTGAGGGCACCCACACAATTCCTAAACATGGATTAGTTATTTTTTTCATTACCAATTTATTTACAAGTCAAGGTGGGTAAAGGTATGGTAAAATGATCAAGTCTTCCATATTACCAACAAAATCCTTAAAAGCTGGAGTGTTTATATTCACCTGTGTTAATAAATCAATTATTTGTCCAAAACATAATACATCCTTCAGGGTGACATTGCAAGGAAACTCCCAACTGATGCAAAGAAAGGGGAGCAGAGAATAAGAATGGAAACAGCATGCCAGTGATACAAATTAATATGTGACAAGTGATCATAAAAGTACACCCTATAATCGGACAAGTGATAGTAATGCTTTGTAACAATCACAAAAACAACAGGATAGCGTAATACTGTTTAGAGTCATTACAACAGAATGATCTTAATAAGATGCCCTCAAAGCTGACCGCCACCTAAAAAGCACTCACCTCCTGCCTCTCTGCTGTTAGTGGTTGCCCCAAGCCTGTGAGAGGTACATACTGGACTTTATAGCCTGTTACGGGACCCCCAGCAGCAGTCCAGCGGATCCTCAGCATGTCTGTCCCCTGATCCATAAAGACCAGGTTCGTGGGGCCACTGTATGCCTGTGTATCTTAGGGAAATAAAATAAAAGTTACGCTTCTTGCTGGTTCCTGCAGCTGCCAAGAGGTCTGATGTCTGAGAAGGACAAAGCAAAGGTTTTTTTCCCCCCAAAGAAGAAAGGATTTATAGAATGATAAGCAACTATGTTGACACCAGGAAGCATTGGAGAGTAACAAGATTAAATGCTACCCACCCACAGGGCAACGTTAAAAAAAGCACTGAGTTCAGATCAGTATCTAACTGATTAAATCAGGACTTTCCTCCAGAAATGCATGGGTGGAATTTAACCCTTTAGCTGCAACAGCTAGAGCAAAGAATCAGTACCTAACAGGCATGCCAAGCCAACTGCCCCCAATCCTTTTACCTGTTGTCTGAAGGATGCCCCCTGTGCTGGCACACACCTTCCGTGACATTAGAGGCAGCAAAGTTCCCAGGATTTTAAAATCAGAGACAAAGAAGAAGTAATCATCAGTGGGTGTGGAGGCCACCTTTGTGAGCTCTACGGTGTCTGCGTTCTTGATGCCTAAGTGAGGAACAGAAGTGAACCACAATCTTCATTTCTATTATTTATTTATCTTATATCCCACCTGGAGTCAGTCCCAGGGCAGCTCGCAACAACAAAACAACATAAAACATAGCAGCATTTAAATCACCTAAGTTAAAAACCAACAGCCTCTAAGTTTAAAAACCAGATGGCCTCATTACAATACACAGAGGCCAGGGGGCGGCCACCTTGGAAGCAGCCAGGGTCCCCTAATCTAGATCTTAGAAGGCAACAGAGTAACAGGAAGGGAGGCCAGGCATGTTGGAAAAAAGTTGCTGCCCTCAACCATAGGCCCATCACATTCCTATACTAAGTTCCTGGTCCCCACTTAAACTTAATTTGGTAAGCAGAAAGTGTTGTACATAGTGGCAACAGCATCCATCTGGCACTGTTTCTTCTTATACAGACATCACAACAGGGTGAGGAAAGAAATGGCAGGAGCCAGGGATCAAGACAAGAGAAATAATGGCTCTGTGATGTATGGAGGGGGGAAGTCCCATGAATGCTGTCCTTGGTTAAGCGGAGCAGCTACTTACCCACAGCGAAGACTTTAATATCTTGAGACTTCAGCTTAAATGCTGCCTGCTCCACAACATCCTGAGATCTGCCATCTGTGATGAGGATACAAATCTGAGGCACAGAAGAAAAATAACAATCAAGCAGGGAAACACCTGAACAAGCCCTGTCTCAATGTCTCTTTGTGCATTTAGAATGGCATGAAGGTTTTGCGTTCCTGGCCTAATCAGATAGAGTTCAGCAGCTGTGATGGAGAAGTAACAGAGAAGCACTACCAAACGTTGCTTAGGGAGATGTGCTTCATTCTATAAAAGCCTCCATAAAATGGAACATGTACAGCCTATTTCTTAACACAGCATTTCATAACTTTAGCACTCCACAAAATTCACAGACTATATGCAGTCGCTTCAATAAGTTAAATTTAATATGGCAATTTGGGTTTTATTCTGCTGTTGCCACTGCTAGCAAAATGGAGACGGAGCAGGACAGACTAATCACAGGAATGTTAGATAGTAGGAATTTAACAGTTCCCTCCCTCTTTCTCTGTGCCTGCCCAAATCAATAATAATTAATTCTCCTGCTTCACAATACTGCCATAGCCTAGCAGAGGATAGAAGTCCCATAAACTACTACCCTGATATTTTGGCAATTGCCATCCCTCTTTGATCTGAAGGAAAAAAATGGTACCTTTGGAACACTAGGCCGGATTTGATTGGCTCCAAAAAAGTTATCTGCTACATAACGAAGGCCTGCACCCGTGCGTGTGTTCCCGCCCTTGTAGCTCAGATCTCTGATAGCCCTGATCACCTCTGTTCCATTGAGGTACTTTGAAAATGTGAACTCAGTCCTGGGATCAAAAAGAAACTAAACATAACGGGAGGCAACAGCAGAAATCACAGCATTTAACATTCCTCAAAGGCCATCTTCTTGGCATGGAGTAGGGGTCACTGGGGGGTGTTGGGGAGGTAGTTGTGAATTTCCTGCATTGTCCAGGGGGTTGGACTAGATGACACTGATGGTCCCTTTCAACACTGTGATTCTATGACAGTCCATTTCAAACAGGACAGGTCATCTCCTTATGGGCAGCTTCAGTTTCTTCCAATAGTTGGCTCAGCAAGGCTGAGTCCTAGTGGGACCATTAAAGAGTTCTTCTATACAAATGGAAAACTTGGTTTTTCAGAGAAGTAAAAGAAATGTATGTTCTGGATGCAGGTTTTTTAAAAGAAAGGTTTCTAGGGGACCTGATATTTTTTAAGGAAACATTCCAGCCATTTTCAAGCCCAGCCTGTGTTGCTCGATTAATACTTAAACCTCATGTCAACTATGTGAATACAGCAGAGGAAGAGCAATGACTAATCATTTTCCCTCTCTTGGGCCTAGGGTTGCCAGCCCTTGGTTTGTACCCAGCAAGAGACTGACCAGCCTCCAGGAACAGGGTGGGGAGGCAGAAATGGCACTGTCCAAAATGCGAGTTTACTTCCAGCCAAAAAGCTGGAAATGTGGTGATGCTCTAAAGGTAAAGGTCCCCTGTGCAAGCACCGGGTCATTCCTGACCCGTGGGGTGATGTCACATCCCGACATTTTCTAGGCAGACTTTTGTTTGCGGGGTGGTTTGCCAGTGCCTTCCCCATTCATCTTCCCTTTACCCTCAGCAAGCTGGGTACTCATTTTACCGACCTCGGAAGGATGGAAGGCTGAGTCAACCTTGAGCCGGCTACCTGAAACAGACTCCCGCCGAGATCGAACTCAGGTTGTGAACAGAGCTTTGGACTGCATTACTGCAGCTTACCACTCTGCGCCACAGGGCTCCTGTGGTGATGCTCTAGGAGTCCAAGAAATCTTTATTGTTTAACCATAGGAGTTAATTGGATTCTTACAGCGTCACTGCAATGTGGTGACATCACTTCCTGTTTTTCAGCCAGAAGCGCCAACACACATTGTGCAATGCCATTTTCCCTATCCATTTGCTCCTGCTGCTCATCCAAGCAGCAGCAGAGGAATGGGAAGGATCGGTGGGAGCCCTCCCGCACTAGAACTGGGTAAGTGGCATCCCTGCTTGGGCCCTTTGGGCCACTGCTCTTGAAGATCAGGCACCAGGAATCACATGGGCCATAATCACAGACTTATTCTGAAGTCAAACTGCGACAGAAAATTACACCCACAGGCAGAGCTTAAGAGCATAAGAAGAACTACACTGGATTAGAGCAAGGATACATCCAGCCCAGCATTCTGTTTCCAGCAGCAGCAGCCAGATGATTCTGGGACACCCACAAGCAGAGCATGGAGGCAATAATCCTCCTCCTTTGTTTGTCCCTAGTTTCTGGTATTCAGAGAGATACCGTTCCTAAACATGAACACTCCATTAGTTATCATGTTTAATGGTCATTGATAGAAATATATTCTCCAAAACTGTCAATTGTGACTATCCTTGGAGGTAGAAGGCCTCCTGGACTCACCTGGGATCATCACTGTACTGAACAAGTCCAAAACGCACCCCATTCTCGCTCACCACACTGACAAAAGGCACAACCAGCCCCTCCATAAAGGTTTGGACCATGCGGAAGTTGGCCCTTCCGATGCTAGATGATCCATCCACCAGAAATGCAACATCAGCTGTGTAGACATTGGTGCAGACCACTGCAAGGAAAGAGCGAGCAGATCAAAATGTCTTCTTCCTCTCGTCACAGCATGCACTACTGATGTATGATGCCCCCCAACACACACATAATGTAGATGGGGCTGGGAATAACCTATATCCTGTTCTATATAGGCTAAAAGCTCTTACAGAGGCATTTCAGTGAAGGTATTATATATTTGCAGGTTGGTGTCACATTCATTCCTGCTATTTGCAGTCATGTGCAAAGAAGACAGAAATACATAAGAATGTCAATTAAAAGTCTTTTCCACAGGGAGTTTCTCTCTCAAACACAAACACTACATTCCTTTGGAATTAAGTCATCAGAAAGGGATAGCTGGGGCACCAGGTCCCACGGGGGTTGGCAAAACCATCTCAATGCAAGCATATCTATAGGCACTTTCCTCCCCACACACCAACTCCATAATTCGATCTTTAAACTCTCAAGTGTCCAGACTATGAAATGGCTAGGAAAGAGGAGAGAGTAAGATCTGGTCAAAATACTGGCACACAAGAAGGAAAGAGAGAATGAATGGAACCATAAGATCTGATCTAGGAGAGAAATACAGAATACCACCTATATACTGCAATCCTAAAGGGGGGTGGACTGACCCTTACGCCAGCATATCTCCAAATTATGCTGGCATGAGGGCCAGTTATGCCGGTGCAGGCCCACGGCACCACTGCGCTGGTCTTGAGAGCTGGCACAGCCCCACAGCAGCTGCCCATTGGCACAACAGAGACACAGGCCCCTGCACCAGCATGGTTGTGGGCAGAGTGTGGGGCGTGGCTGGGGTTAGTCAGCTCCCTAAGTCCTTTCAGCCTGGGAATGCCCCCTGACATAGGCGCAAAGTTGCACCTTTAAAAATCATGATGTAGATCATAGGTGCCCATTGAACTCAAAAAGCAAGCCCCTCCCCCACTGCCGTGGCCACACTCATGCTGACTACGGGTGTGATCCTGTGGCTGAGCTCTCTCCCCAGAACCCAATCTCAGCCCCCCCTGTCTTATAAAAGCCCTACCAAGACGCCTCAGAACTCATGAGGTAGGGTGTGTGGCATGAGATGCTGTCTGACAGCTCCCTGCTGTGCTGACTTAGAGTGAACGCTGAGGCACCTTAGTGGCAGGAAAGGCATAGAAAGGGCACTTTGCGCTCCTGTGGAAGAACTTTGCACCAAGACCCACAGGGGAGAGCAAACTCCACACTCTGTGGCTGCCCTCTCCCATTTCAGAACCCAAACAGATACCCCATCCAAAGGGGCAGCCACACACTGACAGGTAAGCAGTGGCCTCCTTTCTTAACCTTGTTCCCCTTTCCCCGTATTCAAGGTCAGGAGCCACCCCAACAATGCCGCCTCCTACACCCAAGCCCAGCAGCATGGTAGTCAAGTGGGGGTGGCAGGAACCGTGGACTCACAGAACCATGGCCTCTCATGCACAAGGGGGCTTGATAAATTGGATGTGGGCCAAGAGATCTGCCAGGGGAGGGGCCCCAAGTTTTCAGCCTACACTGGGCTGACAGCTCATTCATTTGCCTGGTTCGCCCTGGGATAGGATGTTTTTCGGGGGGGGGGAGCCCCTCCATCACAACTCTCACAAAGCCCAGCCACTTTTATCCTGCCTGCAGACCAAGCCTGCCTTCAGAAGTAGACAGTTGTCTTCAGCCAGCTGCTCCATGTGTGGCTCCGCCCACTCACGCGCACGCCACCCCAGAAGAGGAAAGAGGAACACCCATTTTCCCTGTGGTTCTGCAGAGGTGGTCTCTGGTTTCCTTAGCCCCTTCCCCCATTAGCTGTCAAATAGTTGCCCAACTGTGTCTGTGTGTGGGTTGTGTCTTCGGGTTGTCGGGGGGGGGGGGGTTGTTTTTGAAGGTACAGGCTTCAATCTGCCAGAGGAGCTGTTGGTGCCTATCCTGCAAGTAACCAGCACACCTCAATCTTGGTAATCCAAGGGGTCCAATGCAGTGGGCCCCTGAACAGGGAGTCCCCAGACATTAACAAACATCATGCATGGAGGGCATGCTGGGTGCAGGGAGTGCTTATCGAACAAACTGGGTTTATTGGTGTCAGGGCTGCATTGGAGAGGAATGGGTCAGCTCAGGATGTGGTTGCGGTGATGCGTTTGATTGATTGATTGATTGATTGGAGGCGGCTTTGGAAAGTACAACAAGGTCCATGAAACATTGCCTGGTCCTGACTACTGTGTTTTGTCCGTCTGGGGGGTCAAGTGGGTGGGGAGGCCTGTGAGAAACGAGTTGCCACCCATTTTTCCATAGGATGGCTGCCTGGAATCAGGCATGCTAGTGGGCAATGGGAATGGTGCTGCAGGCTGGTGGAGTTTCCCAAGAAGCAGTCTAAGAAGAAGTATAAGAAGAAGAGTTGGTTTATATACACCACTTTTCTCTACCAAAATGTGTCTCAAAGCAGCTTACAATCACCTTCCCTTCCCCCCCACAACAGGCACCTTGTGAGGCAGGTGAGGCTGAGAGAGTTCTGAGAGAACTGTGACTGGCCCAAAGTCACCCAGCAGGCTGCATGTTGAGGAGATTAGAGTTCACCGCTCTTAACCAGTACACCACATTGGAAACATGATGCAACAACCCAACCCCACATAAACTGAGCCTCCAAGTGGTGAGGGTAACAATCCCCCCTCCCCTGCTCCTCCCTTTGCCTCCCCCTTATCTTTGTTAGAATTAAGTCTCTACTCCTTCAGGTCTTGTTTTTCTTTTATATCACAGACTGATGAACATAGGAAACTATCTTATACCAAGTCAGGCCAGAAGGAACATCTCTTGACTGGCAGCAACTGTACGATAAGGAACATACCTCTCTCACTTTCCTGCGACTTAACTTGAGTTGAAGCAAAAAGAATGGCATGGAGCGCAGCAAGGAACAGCATCTCCCCTCTCATTGTGGGAGTCTAGAAAACAGAAAAAGACAGGCTGTGCATATGGGTGTTCTTTTTTTCATGATTCTGCTTCTGCATCATGTGGTCACTCCCACATCATACCCACAACTGTCAATGGCAGTTTTTGGAAGCATGTTAAAGACACTTAGAAATTATACGGGCCACATCATTCTCTCATGCTGATATGGACCTGCAGAAAATGATGCATCTGTGAAAGAAAATATCTATTTACCAGCCAGCATTGCATTAATTAACTACAGTGTGCATACAACCACTTGGTAGTGGACTTCCTTGAAATATCTCGCCAAGCAGTGAGATTATCACCACTCCTCTGCTATTTTTTTCCGATCAGGTGTGAATATGAGGTAAAGTTCTCTTCATTACTCATCAAGCAATTAAAGGCACCTGCAGTTGTTGTCAGGGGTGGGGCAGAACTGAGCTGCTTGAGGGGGGCAGCCTGTTGCCCCGCTAGGTGGCAGTGTTCTGGGCCATGGTGGGAATCACATTGGTCATTCACATTGGTCATTCAGCCATTGGTCATTCAGCAGTGTTCTGGGCCATGGTGGGAATCACATTGGTCATTCACATTGGTCATTCACGTAGGTCATGCCCAGTAGAATGACAGGGACTGGTGGAGGTGAGATTTGGGTGTTAAAACAGGTTGGGAGGCTGCAGCGGCCAACCAATGAGCTCTCTGCCTTTCAAGAGCCAGGAAGCTATGGGTGAACCTGACTCCTCTTTATGCAGGCCTTTGAGAGTCAGAGAGGAGCTGATAAGCACAGGCATGCCCTTCACTCCAGGCACTGGAGGAGCCAGCTGTGAGGGAAAGAGGAAAATAGGGTTGAACCTCAACCCCCTCCCTAAGTTGAGGCCTTAAGGGGAATGGGTGAATGGCCTGCTGGAAGGCAGCATGCACTTGGTATGTCACCCATTAGCAGCTGGCTGTCTATATTAACCTTTAAGCACACCAGCACAGAGATACAAGACAATTGCACAATGAATTCTGACAACAACCATTAGTAGCAGGTGACTGAAAGGCAACTGATGACCTCCATCCCACCGGAAATGAAAGCCTCAGCTTAATCATAGGTTATCAAGTTATTAGTGGTTGGCTTGATGAATGTTCTCCCTTTATCTAATGTATTAGACATGTTTTGAGACTAATCTAGTTACAAGACCAATTCTCTTACTAATTATGCCAAATTCAAAATAATTATGCCAAACCCCAGCCATCTCAAAGCAAAACCAGGATTACTTCAAATTTAGCCCAGGGTCCATATATACTTCATAAGAATACCAAAAAGGACCCATGCTACAGTATCCAAGACAAACTCCTGAAGTTGCCTTATGCCAAGTCATAGGGGGTTACCGCACTTGTATTCCCAGTGATGTATTAAGAGTTTGAAAACGTTATAAAAAATACTTTTCGCACTTTGTTTGGCCCCTTTAGCTGTGAAGGCGTCTTCCAACCATTTATAAGACGTGGTATCCAAAAACCATTTTAAAGTGATGTTTTTTATAACATTTTCAAGCTCTTAATACACTGCTGGGAATACAAAGTGCGGTAACCCCCATAGCTTACCAAGGTCATTGCTGTCTACTCTAACTGAGTCTCAGGTAGATATCTCTTCCATCATCTACTATGTGCTGCTCCTTTAAACTAGAATATACCAAGGACTGAACCTGAGGCCTTGTGCTGAACCACAGTACACCTTCACCCCACTCCAGATGAAGACGACAGTTGTAAGAGTAATTAAGATAATATCCTCTGAATGTACAGTTTCCAGGACTTATGGGAGGGGAAAGGGGAGCATTTAAAGCATCAGTTCCCAGCCTCTAAACAAATAATTTGCCATTTGATGACTGAAAATGATTTTTTTAAGTGGTCTTTTGTAATGGAGAGGCAGATTTTATGTTGTCTGATCAAGATCTTCTGCAGGTACCAACTTGCAAATGGGCAAAATCAACAACTTCCCATACACATGCCTTCTCCATTGTGGCCCCCACCTTATGGAATGGCCTGCCTGAGGAGGTCAGGAAGGCTCCCACTCTCCTGGCTTTCTGCAAACTATGCAAAACTGAATAATTCAAGAGGGCATTTCTGCACAGGTAATAGGGTTACACTGTACAGAATGGTTCTCAAACTTGGATAAATGATTAGGGACTGTGATCTATACTGCTGTGTAGGATCCTATTATGTAATTTTTGTACTAGTTGGTGTATCATTTATGCTGTGTTTCAGTTTTTTCCAGTTGGTTCCATACTTCTAAAATCCTAATATATTGGTTATTGAATGTTCCATTTGGCTGACTGTACTGACTCACTGTGTGGAATCTGCCTTGAGCCCCTGTGATGCATCTAAAGGCGGACCATAGATGCCGTAAATAAATAAATAAATCCAACCACCCCTCTGCTCTTATGTAAAATTTTCCCTGCAGAAAAAGACCATTATACAGATTGTCACAGCACAGAATTATAATTTCTTTTCAGTAAACAGTAATTTTGTCAGCTCTGGCTTCTCTGCTATCATCTAGTCATGTATTTGTCATGCCAAGGGGAAAATTTAGGCCACCACTATCACATCACCTTTGCTCTGAGATTCTTTCCGCTTTCCCCAAGGCCAAGCAAGCTACACCCTTCAAAGAGCAAGCACCATTGCACACAACAAAATGATGCATGCAGTTATTAGATCATGGGCCTTCTTGATAACCTGCAAAGTTTTATGGCCATTCAAGTAGCATGCCATTCAATTCCCCGGCCATTCAAGTAGCAACTTTTGGGGTAGGAGACTCAGTGGATAAAAATGTGCAACAATATGTGTGACAATAAAGGGCGTTGTGTGCATGCACAGAACTGATTGTGAAGTCACGTATCTGTTTGTGGCAGGTGCAAGCACAGGTGCTGGTGTGAATAACGTGCCTTTTTATCCCTTCCGCTTTTTTTCAGGTCCCCTTTATCCCTGAGGGGCTCCTGTTCACTTCTCATCTTTTGAGTAATTCCCTGCAACTCCACGGGCAGGCAAATACAGCCCATGAGGCAGTGTCTTTAAAGAGCTTTGCACGAGGAGTGTGCTGCTGAAAGGTTCTCAGCCTCAGGGCAGAGGGTGTGTACAGGCAGCAAAACATACCTCCGAAGGCACTGCTGCCCAGCCCTTCATAGAATCTTCTCTTCCATCTGCTCTCTCCTCCCGCTTTGCTGTTCTAATGCCAAACTTTTATGGTTATTGGGATTCCCCCCCCCCTCCTGTTGCCTCTAAACTCCACTGCATTCATATCTGGTCTACAGTATATAAACCACTGCCAAAGCTGACTCCCTTGGTGCTGCTTTGGTATTTCTGGAGTCACTTTAGGATGTCTGGTCAGTTCACAACTGAGAAGGGACTTTAGTAATGAGACTATCCTTCTAGTAAATCCAGCCTGATGAAGAGTTCGGGAGAACTTAAAAAGTTACCCTGTTCTGTGTCATTTTGGGTGGTCCTCATAAAAGCTGTTATGCAGCTTTTGCTGTTGGTGAATGAAAGGGCACACCTTCCCCCAGACAGTGGCCCTTACAAGGGGAGAAAGACTGTACCAGTAAGCGTACCAGCACCCCAAACCCCCTCCTCAACTTCCCCTGTACAGATGACACCTCACCTAGCCTTGCATAAGCTCCACCTCCCTGCTACACTTAAAGACCCATCTCAACCACAAACTCTTAAGATAATATTGGCAAGTTGTTATTGCTCAGGGCCTTTCCTCAATAAATGTGTAGCTGTTGCTGGCCTGAGCACACATGAAGCTGCCTTATGCTGAATCAGACCTTGGTCCATCAAGGTCAGTATTGTCTGTTCAGACTGGCAGCTGCTCTCCAGGTTAATTTCAGGCAAGCCTGCAATACATTTTGCCTCCCGATAAAATGCAATTCTCCCTCTGGCTTCACTGTCTGTTTTTGTCATACGCCAAATATCAGAAAGGCTACCCATGCCCTACAGCAACTCACTCCCATTTCATTAACCTTTTGCCCTTCTATTTTTTTTTAAAGATGTTATTTAGTTGTCTGGTGCCTCTGCACACTCTACTGCTCTGTTTTATTTACTGTATGACATTTTTTATTCCAACTTTTGTCCAAGGCTCTCCAAGGCAGCCCATGGGAGCTTCCTACTTTCATCCTTGCGACTGTGGTCAGTTCTGTGCCCAAACCAAGCAAGGGGGCTGCTTAGGGCAGCACAACATGTAGGGTGCTGACACATTTCAGGGTTTCGGCCTGCCTCCTCCCACTTGGCAGCACACAGAAGGCAGGTGGCAAACCCCTATGCCCATCATCCCTTCCCAGATCCATGTATCTGGTGGTCTGGTCCAAGCTGAGCACCTTCAGCCCTGCCAGGGCTGCTCGTTCTCACCTTGCTCCCTTGATGTCAGGAGTGCATTAGGAGGCAATGGGCCCACGTGGTTTGGGGTGACAATGTACCTTCAGCAGGCTCGCAACTGCTTGTGAGGTAAACTGAGAGGCAGCACAAGGGCATCCTGCAATCTTTGCAGCTCAACAAAGACTCAGTTCTCTCACCTGTCCAGTGTTTTCACTGCGACATGACACTAGCTCTAAAACATGCAGGTGTCCTAATCTTTAACAATGACTGTCTTGCATGCTTTATTTATTTACAAAATCCATACCCTTTCTGCCTTCGTCAGGACCACCAAGGCGGCTAGCTGCCACATGTACTATATTATGAAAGCTACACAGTAGCTGAAGCATGCTTTTAGGAGAGTGCCTGTAGTGCAATAGCAGAGAGGGCAGCTAGGTCTTAGTAGGAGATATCCCACCCTCTTTTCCTCACTGCTGCTTCATGGAACAGCAGGAGCAAAACTGAACAAAACAATACATCACAATACATTGATACACTGGACGGAGTGTTGAGCTTGGATAGGAGAAGCTTGATTTGAATAAATGCTGAGCCATATATCTCACTGGTCATATAGATCACAGAACCCCGCAGTGACACAGTGCCTGCCCAAAGCATTTACAGACTACATCATTTTGGATGCCTAGGAACACACTCTCATAGAGGAAATTAAAAAAAATCTGCCACTGACAGCTGGGATACTGGCTGAAATAAGCAAGAGACTGAAGCAGCCAGTGAAAGAAGGCAGACAAATTCAAGGTTAATTTCAGGCAAGCCTTGCTAATGAACACACATGAACACATGAAGCTGCCTTCTACTGAATCAGACCCTCAAAGTCAGTTTTGTCTACTCAGTGTGAGGGTCTCTGTCTTTGTGTCTCTGCTTTCCATCACCTGCGGTGTTATCAGTGAACTCGTAAAAGCAGTTCACACCTTCTGGTCTCAGGCGCCAGGCCTGATGGCCCATGTATCTTCCCCCCCGCTGTTCTTCCTGCCAGTACTCCCTCAGGCCGGTGCGGCCTTGGAAGTGTGATAGCCGCACCAGACTTCCTGGGATCCGTCTGATGTTTTGTATTATGCCAAGCTTGTAACTTCCCATAACAATAAGTGTGAACCCCAGTGCCCCAGTGCCCTGGAGTCAATATATTCTGTAAACCCGTATAGCCCCTCACTTGCAACTTTCTACCTGTGCCTGTCTCATCTCCTGAAGGCTTCAATAAATCTATTGTTTCTGTATCAACGTCTGAGCAACTGATTTGGAGAAGCAAACTCAGAGAGGGGGATCAATCACATTAAGTTGCAAGTCCTTGCCTCTCGGACTGCAGCTGTACCGCTTTGGACAGAATGTCAGCCGACGAGGACACCACCCCTAACCCCGATGCCCCCAAGGAACCGGACGAGCCGGAGAAGCCGGACCCGAAGGAGGAGGGAGCCAAGCCAAAGAAACCGAAGGGTCGCGCCCCCGACCAAGATCGGGACGGACGTCCCCGGGGGCTTACTTATTGGCTGGACTCTCCCAAGGGCTGGTCGCTCTCGCGGACTGCGGCGAAGGATCGCCGGTTGGCCTTCCCCAGCACGGGACTCGAAGGGGACCCGGCCCGCAAAAAGGCCCTCATGGAGGAAGAACGAAAGCAGTGGCAGGAAGACCGCCGGGCTATGCAGGAGCAGATGGAGACCATGCAACGCGTAATGGGTGAGATGGCCACGACCCTAGATGCGCTGAAGTTGCAACCTCCAGCCGGTGCTCCCCCAGACGGGGCGCCGGTAGTTCCGCCCGCAACCCCTGCCCCCCCGGCCCGTCGGGACCTGAAAGTCACGTATGACGGGTCGGGAGACCAGTTGACCTTTTTTATGGTCCAAGTAGACATTTTTATGCGGGAACAAGGCCGAACCTTCGTTTCTGAGGAGTCCCGGGTGCAGTACGTGGCTTCCTTACTGCAAGGGGAGGCGGCTGCCTGGATGGTGTTGCAGTATGAACTCCGCTCGCCGGTGCTGCGAACCCTGGACGAGTTCATGGTAGCACTCCGAAACCGTTTTGAGGACCCGACTCTGGGTGAGCGGGCTAAAGCCTCCCTGATGCAACTGCGCCAAGGGACTAAGTCGGTGGCGCAGTATGCAAGTGAGTTCCAGTCACTGGCTAGCCGAATTCTGGACTGGAGTGAAGCTACCTTGGTACAATGTTTCAGGGAGGGTCTCAACCCAGACCTCCAACATTGGGCCTTCATGCAAGGGAACCCCCCGGATGTGGAAGGTTGGGTTCGCCATGCTGCTGACATCGAGAATCGCAAACAACTCCTGAACTTGTCCAAGCAACGGCTTGGGCGAGACCCCAGGCCCCGAGGTGACCGTGGCCGGGAACTCCGGCAAGGGGGTGGCGGGGGTCTCTCGGCCGCGGAACGCCGCAAGCGGTTCGAGGCCGGCGTCTGCCTGATCTGCGGGGGAAAGGGTCACTTTGCATCGCAATGCCCCTCTCGCTCAGGCCGTCCGACCCCCCCCCGCCAAACCCAGGCCGAGCCGACGAAACCGGCCGCCGACAGCCAGCCTCGCCGCAGAAGTGGACCACTGAGCCGGCGCTCCGGCGCACCCTCCGCTCTCCACGCGCGCCCCCAGGATGGGGCATCCGACTCTACGGTCCCATCGGGGTCCCGGATTACAAATACCGTCTTTGATTCGGACGGCTCCCCGGAAGCCACCACCCCGTCCCCCTCTTCCAGCGAGGAGGAAGAGTGGGAACAGCCGGCAAAAAACGCCGTCGGTCTGCTGTAGAGGGGGCTCCGCAGCAGACCGTCCCTATCGTTGTGCAAGGAGCTCCACCGATGGTAAGCGCCCAAGAGGACAATGTATTTGTGCGTGTTCATCTGTCCCTACCCAAAGGGGGTCCCCTGTTAGAGGTCCCCGCGTTGGTCGACTCGGGGTGTGCCCGCACCATGATAAATGAGGAAACTGCCAAGAAGTTGGGTGTCCGGCGCAAGCGGCTTCCGGGACCCCTCCGTTTTTCCCAAATGGACGGGAGTGACTTTAAACGGGGCCCTGTGACCCACAGAACTGCAGCCGTGATTATGTCCGTGGGGGAACATTGGGAACGGTTGTATTTCACCATCGCCCCTATTGTAACCCCTGTGGTGTTAGGGATGAACTGGTTAAGGGGACACAATCCCTCCATTGATTGGGTTAAACGGGTGCTTTCCTTCCCCGAAAACCCCTGTGGGTTGCATGACAAGGAACGGGTACTCAGAACTCCAGCCGCCGCACTGGTAGGGTCCCCCGCCCCAGTCTCTCCTCAATTACCCTCTGAGTACTCGCAGTTTACTGATGTTTTCGATGTTAGAGAGTGCGACGAACTGCCTCCCCACAGAGAAACGGACTGTGCCATCGAGATTGTAGGGGAAGGCAAACTGTCTAAGGGAAAGGTTTACCCCATGAGCCCTAGTGAAAAGACTGTATTGCGAGACTATCTGGATGTCAATCTGGCGAGGGGTTTCATACGCCCCTCCAAGGCTCCTTATTCAGCCCCAGCTTTCTTTGTAAAGAAAAAGACGGGAGATTTAAGACTGTGTATTGACTTTCGCAGACTGAACGCAGTCACCCAGTCTAATGCTTACCCCCTCCCTCTTATTCCTGACCTTCTAGCACAATTAAAGGAGGGCCGAATCTTCACCAAACTGGACTTGGTAGAAGCCTACCACCGCATTCGCATCAAAGAAGGAGACGAACCCAAAACGGCCTTTTCCAGTTGTTTTGGGATGTTTGAGTACCTGGTCATGCCGTTCGGACTTTCGGGGGCTCCGAGTGTCTTTATGCAATTAATTAATGAAGTTTTGCATGATTTACTGTTTCGGGGGGTGGTGGTATTTCTCGATGACATTCTTATTTACACTGAGACCATGGAAGAACATGTGCGCCTAGTGCGAGAAGTGCTCCAGCGGCTGCGGGAGCACAAACTGTATGCTAAGGTGTCCAAGTGTGAATTCCACCAACCTTCTATTACATTTCTGGGGTATGTGATTTCCCACCAAGGGTTGGAAATGGACCCCGCCAAGGTCCAGGCGGTGCGGGACTGGGAAAACCCCACTACCCGCCGCCAACTTCAACAGTTTTTGGGGTTTGCCAACTTTTACCGGAATTTCATTCCCAACTTTGCCCAAGTTGCACTTCCCCTCACTGCCCTGTTGCGTACCAAGGACAGGGGGGCTAGCGCCGCACTCCCCTCAGCCCGTCTGCAATGGTCTCCCCAGTGCCAGCAAGCTTTTGAACGTTTAAAGCTACTTTTTTCATCCGAACCCGTTTTGGCTCACCCGGATTGCACCAAGCCCTTCGTGGTGCAGGTGGATGCCTCGGATGTAGCCATGGGCGGGGCCCTATTGCAGAGGGATGAGGGGGGACGGTTGAGGCCATGCGCCTACTTCTCCAAGAAGTTTTCCCAGTCCGAAATCAACTGGGCCATTTGGGAGAAGGAGGCAGCAGCGGTCAAACATGCCCTTACCATATGGAGACACTTCTTAGAGGGGGCCGAGCTGCCGTTCGAAGTGTGCACAGATCACAAGAATCTTGAGGCTCTCAAGGGAGCTAGAAAACTCAATGCCAAACAAATTCGGTGGGCCCAATTTTTTGCAAAATTCCGGTTCACCCTCAAACATGTCCCTGGCAAAGAAAATGCCCTAGCTGATGCTTTGTCACGACTTCCCCAGTATCGCAACGATTTCGATCGCCCCGTCGACTCCCTGTTCACTCCCGAACAGCGAGGGGAAGTCCCTGGCTTGGCCGTCACCACCCGATCCCAAGCCCGCCAACCGGAGACCCCCCCTACGCTCAAAGGTATCCCGGAAGCATTCCAACAGCGACTCCGGGACGCCTCCTTACAGGAGGAGGAGCACCATCTCCTCCCCACTGGCTTGGAACGAACCAACACTTGGTGGGTGCAAGGGGGGAAACTATATGTCCCATCTTCCCTTCGCAAAGAAGTATTGGGACTTGTACATGGGGCCAGGCTAGCGGGTCATTTTGGTTTCATAAAAACGCTTCACCTGGTTCGAAGGCAATTCTGGTGGCCCGGTATGAGATCTGATGTAGAGTTGTATGTGCGCAGCTGCCCCACCTGCGCCACAGCCAAGAAACGGATGGGAAAACCCCCGGGGCTTCTCAAACCGCTTGAGAACCCCTCCCGTCCCTGGGAAGTCATCGCCATGGATTTTATCACCGACCTACCTCCAAGTCGGGGGAAAACGGTTCTCTGGGTTATCACAGACCTCTTTTCCAAACAGGTTCATTTCGTTCCATGTGCAGGTCTTCCTTCAGCCCAGGGCTTAGCTAAACTGTTCATCACGCACGTCCTCAGGCTACACTCGATCCCGAGGAAGGTCCTCTCCGATCGGGGGGTCCAGTTTGTTGCCAAATTCTGGCGGGCTTTCCTAAAGTTAATGGGAGTGGAGGAACAGGGCCTTTCTTCCGCCTATCACCCCCAAACGGATGGTCAAACGGAACGAGTAAATGCGGTAGTAGAATGTTATTTGCGTTGCTATGTAAATTTCCACCAGGACGACTGGGTCGACCTGCTGCCATTTGCCGAATATGCGTACAACAATGCGCCTCATTCCTCTACCGGCTTTAGTCCCTTCCAAGTTATATACGGGACGGATTTTGGCCCTTTCGGTTCTGCCCCCGTCTCGCCAGAGCTCCAGTCTACCCCTGATCTTCAGGAGTGGATTCAGGTGGTTAAATCCACCTGGCCATGGTTGCTCAAAAATCTGGAAAGGGCAAAAAGCAAGTACAAGGAACAAGCAGACAAACACCGGTCTCCGGGATGGGAACTCAAGGTGGGGGAGCAAGTCTATCTGTCCACCAAAAACCTCCGCTCTCTTCGCCCCTGCAAAAAACTGAGCGACCGTTATGTAGGACCTTTCCCCATTACCAGAGTAATCAACGAGGTTACCGTGGAACTGAGTCTCCCTAAGACTCTCAAGGGAGTTCATCCAGTCTTCCATATAAGCCTCCTCAAACCTTATGTAGCAGCTCCCCAGTTCCACCCCCCTCCCGCTCATGAGATTCCTACCGTAGTAGGAGGGGATACCCATTTGGAAATATCCAAGGTTTTAGATTCCAAATGGAAGAAAGGGAAACTGTTTTACTTTGTTCGCTGGAAAAACCTTGGCTCCGCTCATGACGAATGGGTGGCCGCACCCCACATGGCAGCTCCTCGCTTGGTCCGAGAATTCCACCTCGCTTATCCCGATAAGCCTCGTCCTCTCGGAGGGGGGCCTTAAGGGGGGCAGAATGTGAGGGTCTCTGTCTTTGTGTCTCTGCTTTCCATCACCTGCGGTGTTATCAGTGAACTCGTAAAAGCAGTTCACACCTTCTGGTCTCAGGCGCCAGGCCTGATGGCCCATGTATCTTCCCCCCCGCTGTTCTTCCTGCCAGTACTCCCTCAGGCCGGTGCGGCCTTGGAAGTGTGATAGCCGCACCAGACTTCCTGGGATCCGTCTGATGTTTTGTATTATGCCAAGCTTGTAACTTCCCATAACAATAAGTGTGAACCCCAGTGCCCCAGTGCCCTGGAGTCAATATATTCTGTAAACCCGTATAGCCCCTCACTTGCAACTTTCTACCTGTGCCTGTCTCATCTCCTGAAGGCTTCAATAAATCTATTGTTTCTGTATCAACGTCTGAGCAACTGATTTGGAGAAGCAAACTCAGAGAGGGGGATCAATCACACTCAGACTGGCAGCGGCTCTCCAGGGTCTCGGGTCTTTCACAGCACCTACTTGCCTAGTCCCTTTAACTGGAGATGCCGGGGACTGAACTTGGGACCTTCTGCATGCCAAGCAGGTGCTCTACCCCTGAGCCACAGCACTTCCCCTCAAGTTAGGAAACGGATTTCCAAGTCGAGGTCCACTTCCCTGGGAAACGTGGAGCAAGGGTGTACTTCAGAACATGCCAGCAGAAACGGGAATTTCCATCCATGGCGAGAGGGTGGGCGAAAACGCGCGGTCGCTTGAGCCTCCTTTCTTCCCTGTTCCAGCCAGGCTTCAGCCAGGATCGAACGCACGAACGTTCCAGCCAGGATCGAACGCACCAACGTTCCAGCCAGGATTCAGCCAGGATCGAACGCACGAACGTTCCAGCCAGGATCGAACGCACGAACGTTCCAGCCAGGCTTCAGCCAGGATCGAACGCACGAACGTTCCAGCCAGGCTTCAGCCAGGATCGAACGCACGAACGTTCCAGCCAGGCTTCAGCCAGGATCGAACGCACGTGCGTTCGATCCGGGCTGAATCCTGGCTGGAACAGGGAAGAAAGGAGGCTCCAGCGACCGCGCGTTTTCGCCCGGTGACTTGCAGGCGCGCTCAAACCCGACCGCGTTTGAAACCAAGGCTGCAACGCTGCTGCACGCTGGACTCAACCAGCACGCGCAGCGCCGGCCGGCCAGCACGGAGGCCCAGTTGGCGCAACAGGCGTGAGGCGCCAGACCAGCGGCCGGGCATTTCCCGGAGCCCTCCACGCGGCCGGCTCCCCGGCAGGAGGCCGGCGCGCCCTAAGCCCTGGCTCCAAACCAGCGGCAAAAACCCCAGCCAACGCGCGCGCGCGCAGCCGGCAGAAGCAGCTTCTCTTCCCCTCCTCGCGGCAAATCCGCGGCTTCCCCCCCCCCTCCGAAGGCGGGAGTCGTTACCTGCCGTCGCCGCCCGAGAGCATAATAGTCTGCAAAGTTTGCAAGCCGAGCTGTGGGACGCAGCGGTTCCTCGACGCCTCAGCGAGCCCCCCGCTTCGCTCCTCCCGTGGGAGAAAGGGGGGGGGGGAATCAAAGGATTTCCCCAAAGCAGCCGGGAGGAAATCTGGACTCCCAACGCCGTTGTTGCCGGGGAGGGGGCGCGCTGGACGTGTGGAAGGCTTGCTCCGCCTTCCTTCTGCCGCCGCCCCGGCCTGGTTGCTCCCCAAGGGTTCAAGAAATCCTCGCTGGCCTCCAGAAAGGGGAGTGTTGGGGGGGGGGTCCTGCAGGCGGCCCCTCCAGCTCGGCCCCTGTTTCTCTGGCAGCCAATGAGCTCCCGGCCCTCTCAGGTGGAAGGGGGCTGCTTCTCACGTGTCAGGGAGCTGAGAGGAGGCCACACCCGGGAGCCTCCAGCTCCTTACAGCCTTTCTTGTTTGGGGAGGTTTTTTAAAAAAAGGTTTTCTTTTTTCTCTCTCCAAGAATAAATAGAACAGGAAGGAACGTTAGCTTATGGCATGTGTTGCTATTTATACTTTTAAAAAAGATCTTCCATAAGTCCTTTTTGTCATGTTTCCCCCTCACAACCTGAACAATAGATCGTGGTTATTCCAGTTTCACTGCTGGAGAGTTAAGGCGGAGAGAGAGGAATTTGGCAGAGCTGAGACTTGAACCCAGGCCTTGGAGATGAGCATCCTGCATCCTTGCTTGTTAGACCATCACGGCTGTCTGGGAAGAGGGCACTAGGGGTTTGTGGTGGGGCTCGACTGGGATACCCAGAGGAACTGGCTGGCCACTATGTGAGACAGGATGCTGGACTAGATGGGCCACTGGTCTGATCCAACAGGGCTCTTCTTATGTACCCTGGCCACAAAGGAAAGACTACTGAGCCAATAACTGTTCCTCAGGTCCAGCTCAAGGGGTCGCAGTTTCTGGAAATCATGATTCTATGACATGATTCCTATTGTGGAAGTTATTCCTTTTGTATCCAGATAATTAAGCAGTCAGGCTTAGCATTCATACATTATAAAATGTTTCTGCAAATGTAGCAACTGACTGCAGCTTGTTGTTTCCACAATAATAACCAAAAATGCAGCTGGAATGATTCATACCGAGTAGATTCCCTTCCATTCATGAATTGGAAACAGATATATGAGTGGGTTTGGATACTACTGATGGTAATCCATAGGATCATTCAAGTCCAGGATGCTGAGGGCCAGCGAACCAGAAAAGACTGAAGAGCCAGGATGACTTTGAGGGAGTGAATGATCCCCAATAATTTTTTGGGTTGGTTTCCTTTAGTAAAATATGTTAGTACAAGAATAGCCCTACACACCCTGGAGACAAGCTTGAAACCTCTATGGAGTTGTTGTTTTTCTTTTTAAAGTGTCCTCTCCCTAAATGCACACTTGGTCAGGAGGGATTTTCTTCACAGTCCAGTGACTTTCACCTAAATACATCATTCCAGGAAGGGAGTGAGCAGTTCCACCTGTCAGCTCAACTCAGTGTATGCTAGTGGCACCTTTCCATATATCATGGTTCACATGGGTACAGATGCATCACCCTTGTATCTTAAGATGTATGGAAATGTAACAAAGGAGATGCATAATAGCACATCTTTGAACCCCATGCTCATTCATTTGAAATAACTACTATCCTCTTGGTCCCATACCTATAATCACTGTTGTGGATTGTAATCCCTCTGTTTGTTTATAATTATTTACCTGAATTTCTATAGGAAATTAGCCTCCCTCCCTTTAAGGAGCAAACTTCTCCTGAGCCAGTATCATTGCTCCTTTGATTTTTCCTAGGTCAAGATAACAGCATCCTGGGTGCTAATCTATTGAGATCCAGCACAAATCTGTCTAATTAATTCTATTGTGTCATACAAAATTTGTTCATCTCAGTTCAACCCTTGAGGAAAGTGTACAGTGGGAGAGGGGAGAGAAAAGCAAAAGCATTGCACAGAATAAACAAATGCAGATTCAAATTTACATTTTGGTTGCTAAATCTAAACCCTTACCAGCATGCCAAGACAAATGGCTGTCTTGGAATTTTCTTAGCAATATCACAGACTGCTGAAGAGTTTTCATGTCATATGAAAGGTGTTAATATGGGATCTTATTGATGCACTCCTTTTTTTCCTTTTCTTTGACCATATAGTCCTTCTGCTCATCGTAAATATGTCTACCACGAGAAAATGTTGTTGTTTAGCACACCATCACAGACTTTTTCAATATGAACTGAGTGACAGCATGCAAAAGTGCTGGTCCACTCTAAGGGATTTGGCAGAAGCAAAGAAAAAGATATGTTGACCAATATATGGTTGTGTAGATTGTATTTCAATAGTTATTCAGTTTTTGTGTCACCAATTAACTTTCTAAAGTGCCTGAAAAGTCTTACCACCACCACCACCATACATTTGTACATATTTTTGCATAATTATACATTTTAACCTCTCATCCTTGTGTAAAGTTTCTCTGTGGTTAACAAATATATTTCAAAAGTAAGAAAATTGTGCCATCATGTTTTTGCTTCCCTGTCAAGGGATTGCAATGCAGAAATTCTGATGTGCAGAGTGCTTGAGATGTGCAAGGGAAATATTGCAAAGAAAAGAGAACAGCAACAGCAGCAAACATCTTCATGGCGCTTCAGGCAAATTTCCCTAGGTCTCTCCAAGTTGGGGGGCCCAGGACACACTGATTCATACTGCATCAACATGGTGTAGTGGTTAGGAGCAGTGGACACTAATCTAGAGAACTGGGTTTGATTCCCCACTCCTCCACGTGAGCAGTGGATGCTAATCTGGTGAACCAGGTTGGTTTCCCCACTCCTGTACATGAAGCCAGCTGAGTGACCCTGAGCTAGTCACAGTTCTCTCCGAACTCTTTCAGCCCCACCTACCTTACAAGGTGTCTGTTGTGGGGAGGGGAAGAAAAGGTGATTGTAAGCCAGTTTGATTCTCCTTAAAAGATAGAGAAAATCGGCATATAAAAACCAACTCTTCCTTGTCTTCTTCTCAGATGACTTTAAAAGGTAATTAGACAGATTGTTGGAAAATATCAATAGTTACAACATGATCAAAGGAAACCACATGAATCATTTATTAATTCCCATTTTGCTGTACAGCTGTTAACTTTACCATCGCTGATAGTTTTTTATTGTAATTATGGCTTTATTGTATTTTTTGACCATTTTTGAGAACTCTAATTGTAAATAACTATAAATGCGCATAACATTATGGGATCACATCCAACTCCATAAGCAATTACTATGAGCCAGCATCCAGGATGAGCAAGTGAGGCACTGTTTCCACCACAATGAGCCGGTGATGTGTTGATGTTTAAATTTTGGAAAGCATAACTTGTAAATGTTGGAAATGTACATTAATTGAAGTGAGGGAAGATTCCCAAGTGATAATGAAAGTTCTTTGAAGTGCACATGTGATTTTGGCATCCATGTCTGAAGGAAGATTTCCGTAAAGTGTATAACCCGGACTACCAGACCAGAAAGTATAGCAAAACCCAAGAAATATAACCAGGATTATCTCCATGCCACAGTTCACCATACACACAGAATTTGCTCTAGTTTTCAAAGTTTCCAGTCATTATTATGAAAGTTGGTTTGAAAGTGGATTGGCAATGTCCAGTGAAATCTTTGAAACCAGATGTGTCCCAATAGTTTTCCAGTAGCCAAGAGGCAGCTCTAAATAAGGTATAGGGGATAACAGCCACCCCCAAATGAAATTGAGAGTGTCTCCTCCAGTGTATGAGTCATACCACACCCATGCATACAATAGTATCTTCTGAAACTAATACGAAAGAGGGCTCTCAGAGAAATAGAACTGATGAGCAGCACCTGTGCTGATCTATGGTTAGGGTCGCCAGCTCCAGGTTGGGAAATACCTGGAGATTTTGGGGGCGGAGCCTGAGGAGGGTGGGGTTTGGGGAGGGACTTCGATGCCATAGAGTCCAATTGCCAAAGCGGCCATTTTCTCCAGGTGAACTGATCTCTATTGGCTGGAGATCAGTTGTAATAGCAGGAGGTCTCCAGCTAGTACCTGGAGGTTGGCAAACTTATCTATGGTTTTCAGGAAACTACAAGCCACAAACTCCATCCATGCTTACACAGGAGAATGATATAAGCTACTTTGGGCCCCCACTGGGGAGAAAGGCGGCAGCATAAATGAAGTCAATAAATAAAGCAAAAATCAGTATGAGCATTACAACCCCTTGTACAAACTAATACATAGAAGCAAATGAAGAAATGTCTGTCCTCTGCTTTGAATTGTTCATGCCCTGATGCACAAAGATTGAGTCCCACTGTCTTATTTATTACAAATATTTATCATACACTATCTTGCCATTTTTCTACAGGACCTAATTTAAAGAATATGTTCCTTAAAACTGATTCCAGCACAACAAAGGATTACTTTCCCTGACAGAGCTGATATCAAGCGATACCAGGATTCTTTGGCTAGTTGGAGCCATCAAGATTAATTCACTAGGAAAATCTTTTCCATATGACATCCAATGAATGCACGGTGATTTGCTGGCATTTCCATCCTTACAGTTTCTGTAATGCTCAAGTATTTCATCACAAGAATGTATTTTACTTTTTGCGTATGGCAGACTCAATCAGATGGCCAGACCCATCAAAACCCAGTGTGGGATATTCAGCAATTTCTAGAACAAAAGGCTTCCAATGCAAAAAAGAAAAGAGAAAGAAAAGAAAAAAGGCATGTATGTCATAGCTCACATTTCATTGCTCTTGGGTCAGTGCTGTGAGAAAATTGTGGGCAGCTGATGGGTTGGATCCAGTCAGCTTTTTCACTCAGTTCTTACTACAGCCCCTGTTCCATGTGGCTTTTTCCATGAAGGCCCCATGATTCCCAGCAAGGCTCTCTGCATGGTCAAAAGTGACTCTGTCCTCTATCACCCACTGAAAACTTGGTTGGATCCAACCCAATGTTTATTTAGAGCAATCTGGGGGAAATGCATTCCTAACTTGTCGTTTCTTAGATGCCTTTCTGGTTCCTGAGGTGTTCATGACAAAGATGGGCATAAAATATTAATTAATAAATATCTTACATTAATTTCAGCCTTGTTTTGTAGCCAGGTTGGGATGGGACATGAGTTTAGAAAGCACCACTGTCAACAAGTAAAAACAGTGATGCACACACCTCTTGGCTCATGTTCAGTCACCCCACTGCCTATCTTGGGATCAAATATATGAAGCCACCCGTTCTGCTGCTCAACAAACCAAACGAGCCAAACTTAGTCGATCAACCATGGATAGTAACTTGCCAGAGACAACAGCCTGTTTTTTGTATGTGGGACTACAAAGATAGGGCATGTGACGTTGCCAAGCAAATGGCAGGGCACAGTACATAGGTAGTATGCTGCCTTCAGTCACAAGTCTTCATAACTTTTGTGAGGCATCGGCTCAGAACATACAGATTTTTGCCCTTAAAGCCAGAAGGGGCGATTTAGTTTAACACGTGGGACCGCAACTCTCGCTACAACCTGAATAGTTACAGGCAAATGTGACACAGAACAACCAGCAGAGGGTGCCGTCAAGTTGCAGCTGACTTATGGTGACCCCAGCAAGGGGCTTTCAAGGCAAATGAGAAGCAGAGGTGGTTTGCCATTGCCTCCCTCCGCAGAGTGTTTCTTGGTGGCCCTTTCAAGTACCAACCCTACTTAGCTTCCAAGATCTGATGAGATTGGGCTAAACCAAGCTGCCTTCCCTCTACTAATTCACTTTAGTGACTGTGAATATGGAAACAAATTAAAATTACGCTCCAAAAATAAGTAGTACTTAGGGTATGAATTGTAGGAATAGGATCTTATACAAAATAACTCTGCATGCAAAGATATACCTAAAATTAAACTGAGAGCATCATCAAAATATAAAACACACAGGAGGCATTCCTTCTTATTACTACAAATCTAACATTCAAAATATAATAAAAAATCCATGTAAAAATTAGCCAGATGTAATTTAACTCAATCTTTAGTGCCTAATTTTCTGAAGGGCTAATTCTACATTTCTTCAATAGCAGAGACCAAATTCACCATACCTCTTAATTATTCCAAGTCAGTCATCATGCTTGTGGATATAATAGTGCTTATCACTTTCCTAAGTAAATGAAATAAGGTGTTAACATAGGCAGAGCAGGATTGAAGATTCTTTCTTTCATTTGCTCTTAGAGTGCATGAGTCTGAAAAAAGAATGGAAAGAGGAAACAGATGAATAGACGGAGGAGGAGCAACCCAAGTTATTCATTCATAGTCTGGCTTCCATCCACTTCATGGGGGGGATATCTGGGGAATTTTAACCTGCCCAGTTCAAACTGTGGCAGATCTTCAGACACCAGAGACAAGAGAGATATCTTCAATAAACAAATACTGAGGGACATGGCTCCAGGATTTAATGCAGAAATTACCCCCAGGCCAATCACCAGAAAGAAAAGAAAACGGGGACATGATTCTCAAGCTGCTTGATTGCAAGTGAGACGTGGGAGCATGTAGTATACACAAGGTCAAGGAAATCGGGGGCTTCTCTTTCCTCCCACTTTTCCCTACCACAAGAATGAACAAAGAACTGATTATGCAATAAAAATGGTCACAAAGAGATCCTTCTTGCACACCTGATAGACTGAGAAACTCACTGCAACTGGTTAGGGAAAGGAAGAGCAACAGTATCATCTATGTTTCAAAGAGACATGGATGACAAGTTTCTGATCATAATTCATGTTGTCTTTCCAAAGCAGTTATATCATGAGAGGGAGGGCATCTTGGCCATCTTCTGGGCATAGAGTAGGGGTCACTGGGGGTTTGAGGGGGGGAGGTAGTTATGAATTTCCTCCATTGTGCAGGGGGTTGGACTAGATGATCCTTTTGGTCCCTTCCAACTCTATGATTCTGTATGTGTTATTGTAAACTCCGATGGTATAGCCAGAGACCAAAAGCCAGTAGCTCCTCTTCCTATTTCACAACCTTGTAGGACATCTCAACATGGATCACTGGGCCCTCTGTAACATGCTTATGAACACAAGGAATGCTGGAATCTATATAATGCTGTCAAGTCAGTGGGAAGTAAATGGGAATCTTAACTCAGCTAAATCAACATGCAAAACAAAATCATGACAGGGTAGAAATAATGGAGGCATTTATGGAATCAATTGAGTCTGTATGCCTTGGAGAACAGCTTTGGTCCTAGTTCTCCAAAGAGTTTCTTGGCACTAGTTTTATTTTGTTTTGATGGAGGATTGATAAAAGGAGCCTAGGTAAGGGAAGAGAAGTCTAGAGGTATTCTAAAGCCATTCCAGTGAAGAGTTCAAACATGTTGTCCATAAACACATCCAGCAGTAGAAACTTCAAGAAAAAGGTGAACAACACATTGCAATAAGCAATTGCAGGATCAGTTGCAAGATCAGCTGCATTTTCACCTTGGATGAGTTATGGCTTGTGCTAAGATACAGAAGGATCATACTCTTTGTAGTATAAGGATGCTGAACTCATTCTCAGATAGCAACCTAATCTGGAATCATCCACTAGCAATAAACATACTAATTCTTTATTTTAAAAAAGTCTTTCCTGGTATTGAGGGTTCCTTAGACTGACAGCTGCACCTCATAATGATCTGTCTTTCCCTTTTTCTGGGTAATGCTAAAATGCAATTCCCTCCCTACTGCTGAAACGAATCCTAGAAGTAGGTGTGCAGATATTTATGCTTTCTGGCTGATCAATCTTGTATCTTGGGTTTCCTTCCCCAATTCTCCACTACACAGACGGAAACGCACTGTGCTAAGATGGCCAAGGCAACTGATTCACCTGTGTTCTTGAGTCCTTGTTTGGAAACACAAACTTTGAAGATCAAAGAGGTCCTGCACTATGTCCAAAGCAGCACACAACTGAACATGTATCTTCAAGCAACGTGTACTGTCCTGTCACCAGTAGCCTAATACAAACACTAGACAGAGTTGCTCACAATGGAAATTTTAGTTATTCTAGAGAGTCTACAAAAAGCTACCTGTTCATTCCCTTCCTCAAAGGCATCTCCTTTTGCCTCATTAGCACTTGCTTGCAGAGGACTATAATCCTTTTTTTTCTTCTGGAGGGGAATCATATTTTACAGGCTCCTGAGGGTACAGGAACTTTCAGCATCCCTTACTTAGACAGGCAACCGAGTTGCTAACTTTTGGTTGGGAAATTTCTACAGGTTTCGGAGTTTACCCTTGGATGGGCAAGATTTTGAGAGGGGAGGGACCTAAGTGAGGTTATATTACCATATTCTCCATCCTCCGAAACAGCCATTTTCTCAAGGGGAACTGATCTCTGTAGTCTGGAGATCCATTGAAATTCTGGGAGATCTCTAGGCCCCATATGAAGGTTGGCAACCCTTGCAAACCATACATATACACATTCACACACGTGCACAAATGTACACAGAGCTCTACATTATATGATCAACAGAATCCTTTGACCTTCCTCCAACCTGAAGTAGCCGCCTACTCAGAAGCATGATTAACAAAGGAAGGGCAGCCTGTCCCAATTAAAAGCGGGGACTGCATTAAACAAGGAATGGCTGAGACTGCCAAGAGCTTTGGATCTGGCTTTGGGCCGAGAGTGGGAATGTAACATTTCTCTGAGAGCAAAATCTGTCTGGAGTTGGCAGCTAGGAGCTCAAAACAAAGGACTGTCTCTGTCTTCCAGAAATATCCTGTTTTACAAGGGGTTGCTAGTATAAGGAACTAAGAAGTAGAACTTTACAGCCCAGCACAAACTTGAACCAAACAGGAATGTGCTGTTCTGATATTCTTCAAGTACAGGTTTTGTGGGAAGGGAATAGGAAAGGAGTTAGTGATGGGACAAGCATTATTTATCCAGGTCATGCTTCAGTAAAAATACATAAAGGCTACTCCAGAAGAGATTCACACAATTATGGCCCAGATCCAAGATCTGTTTGGCCAGACAATAGGATAGCAGCCTTCCCTTAATTTTTACTTTGATGCCAGATTAAATCCAGGAAAAAAGAAATCTGGTCAAATCCCACAGTGACCTGTCTAGTAGGAAACATCAAATTAAACAGAATATGGGACAAAATGGCTTTGTTTGCATTCAGGCAGTGTAATAATCTGGTCTAAAACTACAAAACTGGCTTTTTAAAAAAACGATTGTTGCTCTGTGGTCAGGAAAACCCCCAAAATAAATCCCTGCTGTGGTGCTGTCTGATTACCATTCTTTCTGTAAAGTGGTAGAAGACAGAATTAAATGTGTCTTAGATACATCCTTTTACCATACCATGAATAGTCTTGCACTAGGCTACCATCCAAGAAATAAGTAAAAATACATAAAATACATAAACCAGCCTTGAGGTTTTTGAGAGCTACAATTGTGGCAGAGAGGCTAGTATTGCAACACTGGTAAACTGCTTATTCCCTACATATCCAGACTTGAACAGAGGACCTTCATTTAACATTAAGAAATGAAACATACAATTTCTAATAGTCAGGAAACAAATGTTGCATTTCACAGTATTTGCTCAGAGTTCCTGTAAATTTATGGTCCGTAAATACACAATACATATAATTATCCTGTTCCCTTGTATGTGTGGTTGTATTTACCCTGCATTGCTCTTTAGCTGATGATCTCCATCTGAATACAGACAAAATCTTATTGGACTAATCTGCAGCCTTCGATACAATAGATCATACCATCTCGCTGAGACTCATGGAGGTGGAAGTAGGTGTCAGGGGATGCGCACTGGTCCAAATAATTCCTCATGGATCGGGCTCAAAGGGTTGCTACTGGAAACCAGTTGTCATCCATGTGGGACCTAACCTGGGGCATTCCACAGGGTGCAATTTTCATAGAATCAAAGAATCATAGAGTTGGAAAGGACCACCAGGGTCATCTAGTCCAACCCCCTGCACAATGCAGGGAATTCACAACTACCACCCACACACACAGTGTCCAGAAGATAGCCAAGATGCCCTCCCTCTCATGAACTGCCTAAGGTCATAGAATCATAATTGCTGACAGATGGCCATCTAGCCTCTGCTTAAAAACCTCCAGGGAAGGAGCACTTACCACCTCCCGAGGAAGTCTGTTCCACTGAGGAACTGCTCTAACTGTTAGAAAATTCTTCCTAATGTCTAGATGTAAACTCTTTTGATTTAATTTCAACCCTTTTGTTCTGGTCCGACCTTCTGGGGCAACAGAAAACAACTCGGCACCATCCTCTATACAACAGCCCTTCAAGTACTTGAAGATGGTTATCATATCCCCTCTCAGTCTTCTCCTCTTCAGGCTAAACATACCCAGCTCCTTCAACCTTTCCTCATTTTATCCCCCATGCTTTAAAAATTTTTTTTTTTAAAAAAAATATTAAACACATATTACAACATATACTAATAATCAATAAACATCAAAATAGATAAAAAATGTTTATCCAGATTACTACATTTAATCTTAAATTAACTTCCCCTATACCCTCCTCCATCTCAAAATAAATTTGTATATTCTTTTGCATAAAATTTCTAATCCTGATATTTATTTCCATTATTTACCTATCCCCTATTATAACATATAAGGAAACAAAAAGAAATAAGAAAAAAGGGGTTAATAATTAAATTCTATCTTATAATAGAATAAAAAAAAACAATAATAATAAAAGGATTAGTAGAACAAAGTAGCATTAATTACTTCCATTAACATTTTTAATTTGTTTTACATTCTCCATTCCTCCCAACAAAACCTAAAGCCATTTAGGTTAATCCCCAGTAACTTATTTCTAATAGATTTATTATCAAATAAGATCACTATCCATTTAAATCTAGTCCTTTTGGCAATTCCATTTATCAGTCTTCACCACAGAAGCCATTAAAATTATTTAATACAGTTCCTTAATACTGGTTTTCCAACATCTTCTTCTTTCCATCATATGTATTAAGCACCGAAGATGATCCTTTGAATTTGTTGAAGGGCTCTCTTCCACAAATAGGTAATCTTCCAATCGCATCCCAGTTGTGATGTTTTCCTTATCCAGTTCCAGAAGGGAAATCCCAACATTGCGAAATTTCCTGTCCACATAGATGCTGAACCATTCATTGAATGAGTTAAAAAGATCGGTTATTTGCAACTCCATTGGTATCAGCAAGGCTTTTGGGATTTGATGTGGTACATGTTCTTCTTTTTCCTCTTCAGCCAGAGGGCCCTCTAACGCTGGTAAGATTGGAGATACATCTTCAGTTAATTCATTACTGCTTTGAAGTGTGAGTTGGGTGGAGATATTGAGTGTAATCATCATCTGCTCCAATTGTGATGACATTTGCTCATAAAACCTTGCATTTGTCTCATTTTGTAAATTAATCATATCTTGAATGAACTTTTCCATAATAGCTTTACCCCCATGCTTTTTGATCTCTGTGTGAAACCCTTAGGCCAAATCGTTCATAGCTTTGGGGTTAGTTGTCATCAACATACGGATGATGCCCAGCTCTATATATCCTTATCCAAGTCTCCTGGTGATACTGTAAAGGTCCTAAATCGCTGCCTGGATGCTGGCTAAGAGTGAACAAACTGAAATTAAACTCTGAAATATGGTAATGTTGGTTGGGAAGTCAGAGAACTTGAAGGACATTGTGCTCCCCACTTTTGATGGAGTTCAGCTGACCCTTGCTGACTTGGTTAAGAGCCTTGGGGTTATACTGGGCCCAATGTTATTGCTGGAGATGCAAGTTAATGCAGCTACAAAAAAGGCTTTTTTCCAACTTAGCCTAGCCCGTAAAATGGTCCCTTACCTTGATACGGCTGAACTGGCCACCTGGATCTATGCCACGGTGACATCCAGACTAGACCACTGTAATGTGCTGTACATTGTTCTTCCCTCAAAATCAATTCAGAAACTCCAGTTGGTGCAGAATGCCACAGCTTGGCTATTATCAGGCGCTAGATGGAGCATGCATATTGTTCCCACTCTACAGTCACTTCACTGACTGTCCGTCAGTTACTGGACTCAATTTAAAATATTGGCTGTTACATACGAAGCTCTTCATGGCCTTGGACCCTCATATTTGCAAGACTGCCTCGCTCCCTATGCACAGCCACGCCAGCTTCGCTCATCTGATCAAGGTCTTCTGCAGGTGCCAACATGCAAATGAGCCAAATCAACAATTGCCCGTACGTGTGCCTTTTCCGTTGTGGCCCTAACCTTATGGAACTACCTGCCTGAGGAGGTCAAGAAGGCTTCCACTCTTCTGGCTTTCCATAAACTATGCAAAACTGAATTATTTATCAGATTTTTTTCTATGCAGGCAATAGAGTTGCTGTCGGGCTGCTGCTTGGCGCCGGCCCTTCATCTCCTCCCCGCCCAAACCCCAGCAGCCCTCCCCCCTCCCTCCTGCTGCAACCCCGACCAAGCCCTGATGGGCCCTGACTTACCAGAAGTGGCAGCATCGGGCCAGCAAGACTCTTCCCTGCCGCTCCTGGGCTCTGATCCTGCTGAGTAAGTTGGCCCTGGTATTGTCTGACCCTGCGGTGTGAATTAGAACCATAGAATCATAGAATCATAGAGTTGGAAGGGACCACCAGGGCCATCAAGTCCAACCCCCTGCACAATGCAGGAAATTCACAACTACCTCCCCCTCCACACCCCTAGTGACCAGAAGATGGCCAAGATGCCCTCCCTCTCATGAACTGCCTGTCACAGAATCAGCATTGCTGACAGATGGCCATCTAGCCTCTGCTTAAAAACCTCCAGGGAAGGAGCACTTACCACCTCCCAAGGAAGTCTGTTCCACTGAGGAACCGCTCTAACTGTTAGAAAATTCTTCCTAATGTCTAGATGTAAACTCTTTTGATTTAATTTCAACCCTTTTGTTCTGGTCCGACCTTCTGGGGCAACGGAAAACAACTCGGCACCCTTCTCTATATGACAGCCCTTCAAGTACTTGAACATGGTTATCATATCCTCTCTCAGTCTTCTCCTCTTCAGGCTAAACATACCCAGCTCCTTCAACCTTTCCTCACAGGACTTGGTCTCCAGACCCCTCACGTAAAGAGACCTCGTACTGTATAGACCACTCCCTAATTGCTGTAGCATCTGTGCAAAGACGCAAAGACGTTGTACCACCCTGTTTGTTTAGAATAGATGTATATAAAAGTATATTTTTAGTCACTATTAGTAGAGACCTCCCTCTTATCCAATTCCCCCACCCTTTCCATGAGTACAGGCATCTGTGGCATGACTGTTTATTTATTTATTTAGTACATTTTTTATCTCACCCTTCCTCTAAAGAAATCAAGGCAGGACACATTATTCTCCATTAAATCCTCACAACAACCCTGTGAGGTAGGTTAGGCTAAGAGAGTGTGACTGCCCCAAGGTCTCCCAGCGACCTTCATGGCAAATTTGAACCTGGATCTCTGAGATCCTAAGTGTGACACTCTAATCACTACGCCACACTGGCTTTCCTTCTTTCATGGTTCATTAAGTCTGCCTAGAAACAAACAAGGTTGGTGCAGAACCCTGTCAATTTTGCCACCTTGTTGTTGTTGTTTTCCCCCCCAGAAGGCCTACTGTGTACATCAGGGCTAGTTGCATATTACTCTAATCACAAACTTAATTGAGGAGGCAGGGTGAAACTGATATGACCTTGTCAATTTCACTAGAAACAAAACAACAGAGAGAGAAGAAATTGGTATTGGTATAATTGACAAGGCTCCCCCACTTCAGCTTTGCCAGAGACCAAAGTGGGATGATATTGATGGAAGTGGCAGTGGAGCAAGCAGGTGAACGCATAATGCAGAAAGGTGGGGGCAGCAACTTCTCTTGCACTGGTTGAAGAGGGTGGTGACATTTCAAATGGGAAGAGCACTGCCAGCACACATTGGCAATGCACATTAGCTGAAGCAGGAAAGGTTCCTGAATGATCATTAATGCTCTTGAAAATGCATCTGGATTTTTGCCCTCAGGTAGGATAAGCAGGAAGGCTGGAGTTTGATATAAAGGAAACTAACAGAATCCTCCCCACTCCAGATTTTCCAAACTGCTACCCTAGTCCATGTTGCTTTCTATACTTCTGTCAGATGCTTCATCCCTCACATACCTGTAACTGAGAAAGGAATTCTCTATTCCACCCTCAGGCACAATGGCTGTCTTCTATGCAAGGAGAGCACCTGATGTGAATACTTCATAATACCCCTTCCAACTTTTACTCATCCAAAAAAGGAAGGGCAAGAAAAAAGAGAAAGGGGACAGGTGAGCATTATCATACACCAGCCTTTCAGTCCTCTCTTGGTCCCTCCCTCTACCTAGCATCGCCAGTAGGGCTGCAGAAAAACGTCCTGTCCCTTTAATAGAGGGTGAATGTGCAGAAATGGCCAGCTGAAGTTTTTAATGGCATGGAGGTAAATAACATTATCTGGTAAACAACATCCCACTAAGCCTCTGCTAAAGGGATAGAACATTTTATTCTCCAGGCAGCTGGCAACCCTCCCTCTATCCAAGAGGGAGCCAGATTTGTCTCAGGTTAGGATTTCTCATCAAGAGAAGAAATTCTGAAATCTGAATCTGCAGGCAACCTGCATTCATCTTTGTTCTGTCTTCTGCCTCCATGGATAAAATAAAAATCATGTAGAGGCACAGATCACAAAGTGAAGGGGACAGTTGGCTGCTGACTTATTGTCCCTTCTTTTCATTTTTGCTGATACACCATTTCATTCTCCACATTCAGGGACAAAATAGATGAAGCTCGTAGACCGGATCGGGCCACATAGTCAGAGCAAAGGGGATTCAGTCCTCTGAGTCCCAGTCAGTTTTGCTAATTGAAACCATGCTCCCTGCATTATTAATTGCATTTTAAAGCAAACAAGGCTGGTTTTCAAAGGATACGTCTTTTTTTCCTTTAAAACACTAACTGTGGGGTTCTCAGTTTAGATTAGCAAAACCAAGCAGGAGTCGAACTCCCTTTCTTTTTCAAGTGGTTCTAGACTGAAACTGGGCTGCATGTACAATATACTTTTTTAGAGACTGACAAAGCTCCACAATCTTTGTCAAATGTGTTTGTGGTATAATGGATTCAGTTGGAATTCAGATATTTTACTTAAAAACAGCAATATGATCTCCTGATGAGGTATGTGGAGTACTTTGAGAACTCAGGAGTTTAAAATAACCATATCTGAATGAGACCCCTGTCAGGTAAGAATTGTTTCCCCTGGCACAGCTGCAAAAGGAGAGAAGTTGCATCTATAAAGCTTTCCACCCACTGTGCAGCTACTAAAGGCCCAGGAATACATTTCAAGGTTACCTGTTGAAAACTCTCACTTTAAATCAGTTCCACAGTAGACCTTCATGAGAGAGCAAAGACAGTGGTTCCCCACTGAGGACAGCCGGGAGCGGTACGTGTCTTCCTTATTACAGGGAGAGGCAGCGGATTGGATGATCCAACAGTTTGATTCACGGGCCAGATCCATACGAACCCTGAATGACTTTATGTGGGCCCTGAGAAGGCGTTTTGAGGTTCCCTTCTGAAGTGACAAGGCTAAGGCAGCCATCCTTCAATTGCGCCAAGGCACCAAGTCTGTCCGAGAATATGCCGGGGAATTTCAACGTCTGGCCAGCAGAATTACGGACTGGAGTGAAGCTACGCAAGTGCAATACTTTCGTGAAGGATTGCACCCTGAAGTTCTATACTGGGCTTATATGCAACGAGATCTGCCTAACCTCAAGGAATGGGTCCTGCTTGCGGAGGAGGTGGAAAGCCAACGGCAATCCCTCGCTCTCTCCAGACGCAGAGCGAGGGAAACAGGTCCACGACAAGACCGTGCCACCCCACCTCCACGGAGACCAACCGCTCCTGTTTCGGACCGGGTCAAACGCTTCCAAAAGGGAGCATGTCTCATTTGCGGTAAGATGGGCCATTTCGCTGCCACTTGCCCTGCACGTTCCGCTCCTCCCAACCCAGACCCGCAAGCGGAAGGGCATCCCTGGAGCGGTGGGGAGAGCCGTCGCAAAAGCACTACGCCAAGCGGGCGCAAACCACCCATCGCCCTGCACATGAACGACGAGGTTGCTCGTAAAGGGTCGCCAGCGCTCCTTCCTACCCCGTCGGGGGCTCGGATTACAAATGAAGGCCCATCTGGGCCACGGAATATAATCACCTCTAGTCCCGCCGATGCGGATACATCGGAGGAAGAAGAAGACGGGACCTGGGGATCCTTAGCAGCCCTGAACCTCGTTCCCGTCCAGGAGCAGACAAAAAATGAGCAGGGTCTGCAGTGAATGGAGCGCCACTGTGGACCAAAGTGACTGCACCCCCCACAGCTCCGCTAATGGTGAGAGAAGTGGAAGACACTATGTTTCTTGATATAATATTGCAACATTATAAGGGAGGCCCCCAAGTTGCGGTTAAGGCTTTAGTAGATTCTGGATGTGCTCGTACCCTAATCAGTGAGGACACTTTTAAAACCTTAAACATAAAAGCAAGCGTTTTACCGCAGCCCCTCCGATTTGCCCAGATGGACGGGAGTGACTTCAAAGGCGGTCCGGTTGACAGGTGAACGGGCATAGTCGCCATGGGAGTGGGGGACCATTGGGAACAGATCTGCTTCACTATAGTGCCCGGCATCCGCTTTCCAGTAGTCCTGGGAGTAAACTAGCTTTGGGGGCATAGCCCCATAATCGACTTGTGCAGGCATGCCCTCCGCTCAAAGACTGGCTCACTTATTTGTGACACACATATTCAAATATCATTCCTTCCCGTGCAAGATAATCTCGGACCACAGCGCTATATTTGTAGCCAAATTCTGGAAAGCTTTCCTCAAACTGGTAGGAGTTCTGTCAAGTGCCTTCCACCCCCAAACAGATGGACAGACGGAAAGAGTAAATGCTGTATGGGAATGTTATCTCCGATGTTATGTAAATTATCATCAAGATGACTGGGTTGATCTATTGCCTTTTGCAGAGTATGCATATAATAATTCTGTTCATCAATCCACAGGCTTCAGCCCCTTCCGCATTGTGTATGGCAAGGAATTTGGCCCCGTCAGGCAGGTGGATGTGTCGGGGTGTGTGTGTGTGTGCGGAGATGTCAGACTGGATTCAAACCATCCAGTCTTGGTTAACTGAAATCTTAAAATGGGCCAAAAGAAAATATAAAGCTCAGGCAGACAAGCATCAGTCCCCCGGATGGACGCTCAGGGTGGGTGATCTGGTATATCTCTCCACCAAAAATCTACGTTCTCTACGACCCTCCAAAAAACTGAGTGAAAAATACATTGGTCCCTTTCCTATCACCCGAGTTGTTAATGAAGTCACAGTGGAGCTGCAACTCCCCAAGAAGTTGAAAAGGGTCCATCCAGTTTTTCATGTCAGTTTATTAAAACAGTATGTGCCCGCGTCTCAGTGGCATCCAGAAGAGCCTCCAGAGATTCCCGAAATGGTGGGGTGGAGTTCTGTGTAGTTTCCAAGATCCTTGATTCCCGCATTCATGGGGGGGGGGGGCTTGGAATACCTAGTTCATTGGAAACATTTCAGTCCCGCCCATGATGAATGGGTTAAACATCGTCACATCTCCGCCCCTCGCCTGCTGCGTCAATTCCATGCTACGTATCCAGATAAACCCGCCCCATCGGCTGAGGTGGGGAGGGGGGAGCTCTATGGGGGGCAGAATGTGAGCTCCAGGCTGAGAGCGCAGCTGGAGTCAAGGTCGAGTAGCTCAGAGGTTTATTATGATGGCCTGCGCCCCGGCGCGATAACTGTAATCTATCATGGGAACCAGGCTCAGCCTGGTATCCAACGGTGCCTTTCTGATGTATATGTTTCAACCTGCTCGCTTTCCCCCACTTGAGTCTTTGTACCTTTTCCTGTAAGCTGCTGCTACACACCTTATGCTTCCCAAATAAACTGCTTCTTAGGACTGTCTGGATGGTCTGTTGTTTGGGATTTGACAGGTGGACTCAGACCTTACAGTTGGCGGCAGAGGATAGGACTCGCAATAATGGGTTTAAATTGCAGGTGGAGAGGTACCAGCTGGATATTAGAAAAAAGTTTTTACAGTAACAGTTGTTCAACAGTGGAATCAGTGTATTCCAAAAAAAGATTTAGATAAAGGTGACAGAGTCATATGTCAATATAGTTTTGCAGCAGCAAGAATTACAATTGCTAAAAAATGGAAGCAAACAAATAAACCTTCAATGAAAGAGTGGAGAGAAAAAATATGGATGTATATGCAGATGGCCAAAATTACAGTCTCTTTACATGGTAAATATATGGAGGAATTTAAATCTACATGGTCAAAGGCCGCCGCATATTGGGATAAATTGGCAAAAATGAATTTTACAAGTATAGTTAACTAATTATAGTACAATGTGATTTTTAATTAATGATATAATAATAGAATTTTTATGTATTGTCATAACATTCCATCGGAAGTCCAATGGTGAAGGGCACTGTGGTGGGGGGTGGGATTTGGATCCAGGGCACTATGGGGTTTTATAAAGAGAAAAGAATAATGTGTTAGTAGAGAATTAGTGCTCTGTATATGTATTTTTTTTGTGTGTATTTTATGTTTCTTTTTTTTGTATTCTTTGTATGTTTTATTATAAAAATGCAATAAAAATTTATATATATAAAAAAAACAGTGGAATCAGCTACCTAGGGAGGTGGTGAGCTGCCCCTTACTGGCAGTCTTTAAGCAGAGGCTGGACAAGCACTTGTCAGGGATGCTCTAGGCTGATGTTGTATTAAGCAGGGGTTGGACTACATGGCCTGTATGGCCCCTTCCAACTCTTTGATTCTATGATTTAAAGTGAGAGTTGCCAAGAGCAATCTTAGGTTAATGCCTCTAGCAATCAAGAGCATACCTAGCTGCTTCATTTCTGGGCTCCGTACACAGATCTGGCATGCCAATTTGCTGATTCAGCTCTGGCAGGCAGACCTGAGTCCTATGATGAAAGCACTATGAATGATAGCCAGAGAGGCATTGCCAAAAGGGAAGTTCTCCTGGGGCATCGAGTAGGCACAGCTTACAGCCCACTGTTATTTGAGCTTACTGAGACATCCAAAAATATGCCGTATGGCAGAGAAACACAACTGTACTTCTGAAGAAAGGAAACTGAGATTTTGCATCCTGAGTCCAAGCAGAACCTTTTAGATAGGGCTGCCATTTGTAGCGTTCCAATGGGTTTAAGATGCCTGTACAGTATTGCTGTCTCTCCTGCCTACACACACACATACATTAATTCTTCTTCTTGTATTCCTCTTTCCTCTTCATACTCAGTTGGCTGAAAGTTGTGCTATTTTGAATTAATCTACAGATCTCTGTAGTCTGGAGATCAGCTGTAATTCTGGGAGATCCCCAGGTCCCTCCTGGAGGTTGGCAACCCTTTGTGTCAATTAATGGTTTACTGTAAGCAGTGATTACTGATGATCACATATAAGTCCGAACTACACTGTTTAACTCAACTTGTGCATGTGGGGTGATTAACGGTCATGGTGAGCTGAGCAACTCAAAGGCACAAATTCAGCTGACTGTAAAAAAGTCATCCTGGATTGTGGAGGGGGGGAGCATTAAAACAATTCCGTGAAATTATCTGAAAGCATCAGAGGGATGTCTTTCTAATTTGCAAAGTCAGTAGAGACAACAACATTCTTATTCTCATTATATGATAGCTTCTGATTGTGGAAAAGCATGCATGCTTTCAAGTTTCATAGCTGTATAAGACACTGGGAATCCACGATCAGGTATCAGCATGTATTTTAGCTGCAAAAAAGCAGCTGTAGCAGGGGTTTGGTTTGGGTGGGGGGCACAGCACTAGGGAAGAGAATTCAACTCCCCCTCCCCCTTGCCATTTCCCTAATCAGCAACAGTCTTCCAAAAGACAGTTATTATACTTGGCTTTATCTCCTTAATCAATTCAGGATGGACATTTTGAATCAGGAATATGTCACAGGTGTGTGTGTGTGTGTGTGTAAAGTGCCGTTAAGTCACAGCCGACTTATGGTGACCCCTTTTTGGGGTTTTCATGGCAAGAGACTAACAGAGGTGGTTTGCCAGTGCCTTCCTCTGCACAGCAACCCTGGTATTCCTTGGTGGTCTCCCATCCAAATACTAACCAGGGCTGACCCTGCTTAGCTTCTGAGATCTGACGAGATCAGGCTAGCCTGGGCCATCCAGGTCAGAGCTATGTCATGGGTAAGGGGAGTTAAATCTCTCTTCCTCAGTGCTACTGCCTTGCCCTATCACCCCTCCCCCATGACTTTTTTGCAACTAAAATACACTTACTGCTGCTGCCTATTACCGTTTGGTGTTTATTATTATTTTCTGATATGTATTGATAGTTGGTATTCTATGTTGTACTTTTCTTCATTTTGTGGGTTTATTTTATTATAGTTTGTAAGCCTCCTTGAGGTTTTCAGGTGTAAGTGTGCGGTAATAATATTTTAAATTTTAAAAAAATGTTAAGGGTGCTGCCCAAGATTACTTTGAGGTCTGTGAGGTGCAGTAATTATCACCTGTATATGGTTTTCACATTGCACCTTTCGTTCCAAGCCAAGAGAAAGGAAGATGTTTGCGGAGGGCTCTTCTCCAGGCAAGAAAAATGGAGGCTCCTCCAGTCTCAATCTGCTGAGACTGGGTGACTCTGTGCTAAGCCTTTAAATATAAAGCATGCAAAAGCATAACTAAAGCCCTCGTACAGACAGGCAACTCAGTGGGGGTCATGAGGAGAACTAAACGCGAGGAAGGAAGGAGCCCTGGGCTCAGCAATGGTGCCACAAGCAAAGCCTTCGGCGGCCCTAATTAAGTTACAGTTAGCATAGAACAAGAAAATTAAAGGGAGCAGCAAAGGCACGGGCTTCCTTTTTGCAGCAGTGGCTCCCCATCTCTGCCAAACACCAGCAGTCCCTCACCCTCCTTATGCCCCCAGCCCTCTCCCCAGCAGGCACCATGTGGCCAATGCAGCCTTTAGTCGGGGAGTGAGATTTTCGCGTGGAAGGTAATGGGCAAACGAGAGAATCAGCCCAAGACTTCGGAGACTGAACAAGTCTTATTACCAGCCCAACCCATCCTTAAGGCATGTAGCAGGTTGCAATTTTTATGAGCACATAAAAGAACTCTCATAAAATCAAAGGAAACAAAAACATACATCAAGATCTCATTATGAAAATACCCCCAGCTACCAAAACCTATCTCCAAATAAAGGTTTTGCAACCCTTCAGAAAGTTGCTCATCCCTGGGTCCTTGAATAGCCGCCATACTTCAACAATTGAGGTTGGAGATGCTATTCCCTCTGCATGCCTGTCTGAACTTGGCACATGACTAGACTTGCCAAGTGGGTGGGCACGGTTGATCTCTAGGTGGGAAGTATGGGCTCTTAAAATTGTGTGATTGAGGGTTATTTTAAGGGACATGCCTTCTTCCAAAATACTGCTACTTATCCCTGAATGTCACAGTACTGCTAATGAAAACAGGTGACTTACATTTCAAATCCAAAGCTACAAAATGTCCCTTGTGGCTGGCATTTGAGTCTGGCACCTAGATGGGAGGCACTGCCAACTTTACATGCATACATATTCATAATCTTCAGAGCTTCACACTGACACAAAAAGCCAAGCTTGATTCTTTATTCTATTTTGATGCCAGCCCTATAGATGCCTCTCTTGTTCTGATAAGGTTCCTCTCTATCAGCTGCATGACAAAAAACAACCACAACAACAATTCAGCAGGTACAGTCCATCATGAAGTTGCCATAAGTAAAGAAGTCCTTGAAAAATAATTTGGCTCCCCCCTGTTAAGAAGAAGAAGAGTTGGTTTTTATATGCTGACTTTCTCTACCACTTAAGGGAGACTCAAACTGGCTTACAATCGCCTTCCCTCCCCCTCCCCACAACAGACACCCTGTGAGGTAGGTGAGACTGAGAGAGTGTGACTTGCCCAAGGTCACCCAGCTGGTTTCCTGTGCAGGAGTGGGGGAAACAAATCCAGTTCACCAGATTAGCCTCCGCCACTCAGGTGGAGGAGCGGGGAATCAAACCCGGTTCTCCAGATCAGAGTCCACCGCTCCAAACCACTGCTCTTAACCACTACACCATGCAAGTTTGTTAAACTCAACATTGTTGCAAACTCATGCATTTTTGTAATCCATTCTGATAAGTCCGGTACTTTCGTGGCTTTCCAGTGCATGGCAAACAGGGTTCTCGCTGCCGTTGTCGCATATTGAAAGAGTTCCTTGTGAACAGGTTGTATCTGAGATGGAATAATCCCAATCCCATTCCCAAGCAACATGTGCTTGTCATTTAAGTCAAAATTTGTATGCAGCATGCCCTGAATTTCTTTGTGTATTAACTTCCAATATTTCTGAGACTTTTTACATGTCCACCATTGGTGAAAGAAGGTTCCTTCTACTTCCAAACATTTCCAACAATTTGCTTGATTAGATCTGTACATATTTTGCAAGTCTTTTGGTGTAAAGTGCCATCTGTAAAACATCTTATACCAATTTTATCTTACTGCTTGCAACACTGAGAATTTAACCTCAGTCTTCCACATTTCCCCCCAAGTTTGTATAGAAATCATCTCTCCAAAATTCTGCATCCATTTTATCATGCAAGTCTTAACTTGTTCAGGAGCTGTTTCAAAAGTGTAAATTCGACTGTTGAACCTTTTCAGTGTGAAATTCATGGTTGTCTCTGTTTGGAATTCACAGCTTGACAGTATTTCAGCTTTCCCATCTCCTTCATCTGTAAAATAAAACAGCCGTTAAAATCTCTCTCTGATGGAGATAATAAATTAAATTGATGAGGTGAACCCATTCTGGGTTTACACAAGTTTGCAGTTTGGGTGTGTTTCCCCCTACAGCTAGCCTGACTGCTGGATGAATGGGTAGCAACTGTGCCCCAAAGCACCTTTCCTTAACTAGATATAATCCTCTGGCTGCAGCTCTTCTTTGAGGATCAAGATTTGGCAACATCCGTGCTTTGAGCTGAAAACCCCATTTGCTGTAACATGCAGTCACTATCCCTAACAGTAAACTCTTTGGCCCCTGTGCAGATAATGAAAGCTGTATAACGGGGCTGCTCACAGGTATGGAAGGTTTCTCTGCCTACTTGGTGGGCTCCTCGGGGATATTATAGGAAAATAATTTTTGAAAGACAATGAAAAAACCTCAACCTGTTGCAGACTGAACGTGCTTCAGAAAGGATCTAGTGCTGATAGCAGCTGAGTATTAGAGGGAAAAGGCAAGAGGGAGGAGAAATAAATGTGCTCAAGCCACTGAGAATGTAGAGACTCTTGAGAGGGGAAGATTTTGGAAGGTGAAGTGGGATTTCCAAATTGTTTATGCCCCTGAGATTCCTTATGAGTCCCCAGTTGGTAACTTATCTATTGAAAAGCATTGAGCGGCAAGCACACATCCAGGCAGTGTGCTGTGACAATCGTACTGGCTCCTGCCCTGGCTCAGTTTAAAGTTGCAGGGACTCTGTTCCTTCAAAAAACAATCTGACTCTGTAGTTCCAACCTGAATGATAAAAAAAACAGTACAGAAGCAGGAAAAGATCCCTAACCCCCGTCACATCATCACTCAGATGGGATGACATATCTTTAGTTGAAATAGGGGAAGGGCCCCTGCAAAGAAAACATATCTCTGCATCATCCACTATTTGCCCTTGGTTCTGTTAGCCTATGTGCAGAACAGGGCTAAGAGGCTGACTCCACATCATTCCATGACAATGCACTTTACAAACAACATGAGCTTCTCCTGTACCCAGAGGTCATGAGCTATCAAACCCAATCTTTACAACCCATTCATAATGCAGTAAGTAACCCTTTTCACCAAGGACAGAGTGGGGTATCCAAGAGCAAATATAACAAGCCTATGGTCCAATTGCTATTGGGAGGCACCTACCATCTCCCCTCCCTCCATCTCCAAACAATTATATATAGTTTGAACGTTTGAGAAGCTCAAAGGTAACTGAAGAGATATGACTGTTACTTTGGTGAAAAGAAACTTTGAGGGCTCCTGAGTGAAGCCCCCTAATTAACTGTGGGATGCTTCAGACATTATAGAATAGACAAACCGTAGTATGTAAGTCAGACCTCAGGTGCACAAACATAATGAAAATGTGCCCAGAACCTCAGCCAATCGACGCTCTCAGGAGAATGTTACACAAAGACATGGATGATGTGACGTACTTGAAACATGTATTGTGCGTATTGTGTCTTTTGCGTATTGTGTGAAATGGCCCTAAATTGGGGGATTTGAACAGTTGGCCAGATAGGAACAGCATTCAGGCAATATTTGGTGATTTTTAAAATACAAAAGTGACAATAGCGTGTGTGTGTGTGTGTGTGTGTGTGTGTGTGTGTGTAGGGGGGAAGTGTGCCATTTTATCTCTGCTCCTGGAGGTACAAACAAACATTTGCCTCTGTGGGGGAGACAATCCTCTTTGGTGGGACTATACACTAACTCAGGGGTGTCAAACACAAGGCCTGGGTGGCAGATCCAGCCCCTTGAGAGCTCTTATCTGGTCCGCAAGCCAGCCGAGGCAGTAAACCTCTATCACCGCTCCCGATCTTAACACTGTAAGAGTGCTATTGTTTTAAGCATGTTTGTATTTTAAGTAAAAAATAAAGTAAAAAATAAAATCATTAATTGTCTTGGCTTTGCCAGTGTCTTCTATTCTGTGTCTTCTGTGTCTCTGGTACCTGGCGTTAAATTTTATGGTACACATGGCCCAGCCCGACCAAAGTGACATTTAAGTCATATCCTGCCCTCATAACAAATGAGTTCAACACCCCTTCACTAACTATTGGAGTTGGAAGATGTCCTTGTCACTGGGATTATCTGCTGAATAACTCTCCCTCTATCTCTGCACTCCCTCCTTTCTGCTGCCTTTCTTCCTTTGTGCAGGTGTGAAAAACAGACAGTGAAATGAGTCATTTCCAAGAGTTTCCAAAAGTTACTGAAAGTCGCCATTTTTTGACCAACAGCAACAGATTAGGTATATTAAATAAAGTAGAGGAGATCTAGTAGGGGTTTGGATTAATTTCAAAAATCACATTCATACTAATATATATATATATATATATATATATATATATATATATAAAAACATATATCCTTATAGACGTTTGCCGTGCCAGTTTTGAGATCCTCCCTGGGCATCTCATCCTTTCGCCTCCGAGGCTTGTTCGACATTCAGTCTCACTGGGTGGGGTGAGTTCTTTTTCCTGGCATGCTCCCCAGTGACAATGCAGCCTATGCAAGAGACAGAGACAGCCAAGGGCTGCCCAACCTGTGGTTTTCTTTGAGAGTCCACAAGACAAATATCCAGAAGCAGTGTCTGAGGCCCGAGGAAGTTAAACAGGTAGTGGCATGTCAGGAAGTGAGATCTTGCATGGATCTTGCTACTGTGACAGACTTGTGGGATCCCCGCCAGTCAGACATTACGGACATATCTGCTGAGGGAATACATTTGAGGAAACCAACCAACCTTAGCTTGGAGGGGAATGGACTCTTTCATTAACTAAACAGGGAGTAACATGGAATCCCCTGCCTTAATACAATTCTACATTTTATATCAAAAAAGAGAGCAAGTGCACTGAGCTACAGAAACAATTGTTTAAACCCTGTAATGTTTATTATAAAACCATGGAGCCACCCCAGCATGCACAATATATTTTGCATTGCCTTGTTGTGCCAGACTTTTATCCCATTCCCTGTTAAGCTGGAAAACCTTCTCTGACGTAGGGCCGGCTTCTACTGAGGCCCACAGCATGGCAGGGGGTCCACTGCTGTCTAGAGACATTTGGTCTCTTCCTACTAGGGTTGCCAGGTCCCTCTTTGCCACCAGCAGGAGGTATTTGGGGCAGAGCCTGAGGAAAACCCAGAAGTGATGTAGGCACGGTATGCAGGGCGCACTCACACATCATGCCGGGCAGACGTGCACATCGCACATCCCAGCCACACCCCTGAAAAGCTCCTGCCGTTGGAAATAAGGGACCTGGCAACCTTAGTGCCATGACATCGAGCAATGTCCTTCCCCCCACTGATGGAAATAGGGCAGCATGGGTGGGTGTTTGCCTGGCAGAACTGGGCAACAGGTAAGCCTTCAAATAGCAGATAAGGCAGCAAACTTAGCTCTGACTGATACCAGTTTGGCAACTGCAAGTGGAAGATAGCATTATGGAATGCTGTCCATAAGACAAGAACTTTGAAAAATAGCATGTTAGGAAGAAGGCTAGGATCCAGCCCTTTTCACAGATATCTCACATTTTTATGTGCTTGGTATTCTTTTGTCTGGGGAAGCATTCAGTCACATGAGGCACCACCTGCAGTCTTGAAGTGGTAGGGTTGCCAACTTCCAGGTAGTAGCTGGAGATCTCCTGCTATTACAACTGATCTCCAGCCGATAGAGATCAGTTCACCTGGAGAAAATGGCCGCCTTTGGCAACTGGACCCTATGGCACTGAAGTCCCTCCCCTTCCCAAAACCCACCCTCCTCAGGCTCTGCCCCCAAAACCTCCCACCGGTTGGGAAGAGGGACCTGGCAACCCTATGAAGTGGTTCAGTCTAGACAGTTTTGCCACCTTATCCGCTCTTTGTGAGAACTAATCCTTAAGACACTGTGAAGTCTAATGCATTTTAAAGACTTTCCCCATTTTTTCCCCGTGGAAACACTAAATTGGAGGACATTGGCTGCTTCTGAAAGCAGGCGACAGGACTGATGGGCCACTGACCTGCCCTGACGTAGAAAGTTTTTACATTCTCATCCTGAGTGAGATGCAGATTGCCAGCAGGGCCCAGTTGTGGGGAAATGAATGACCTTGGACAGAGGTCAGCAAGCAGAGGAAGTGGAGAGTGCCTCAGGGCTCTTGATGGAAAGAAATAAAAACTGTGGAATTTCTGCTTTGCCCCAGACCTGCTGAGACATATTTCTGGAATGTTCTTGGAGTGCCAGAAACTGGCTGGATGTCAGCTCCCCACAATGTATGGAAATGCTCCCCTAGCAATCCTCCCTGAAGGAAGGATTCACCTCAGCTAAAGCCATGAAATGGAAACCTGGGAATGCAAATAGGACAGACAGAGTGTATTATCTAATTTCCTATAGTAACTGTTCCTCCACCCTGCCTCTGGCATCTGGTTGGCCCCTACGGGAAACAACTGGACTAGATCCAGTACACATCTGATGTTCTTAAAAGAAGGTGAAGAAAAAGGAAATTTAGAGGGGAAAGCCTTCCTAGCTCAACAGCTAGCACTGGAACACCCAGTTAAATGGCACCTTACAAAACCTTCATAAATGTGCCCTGATATTCCTTATGATAAGTCTCTCCTGCTGTGAATGTTCTCTCTTGAATCTGCCAATTAGAAACTTATTCCCCCCCTTTTTTTTATCCCTCTCCCTTGTGTGGTATCATAACTTCAGTCCTTTCTTCTATTACTACTGCATTCTTTTTTGCACCCTACTTTTCTCCTCAGTGGGAACCCAAAGTGGCTTATGACATCGCTGTTCCCTCCTCCATTTTATCCTCACAACAACAAGCCTGTGACGCATTTTAGCCTGAGAATGGGCCAGGATCACCAATGAGTTTCCACAGCAGGGAGGGGATTTCAGTCTGGGTGTCCCAGGCCAATGCTCTAACCACTGTACAATACTATTAAGAGAATAAATATAAAATTAGAGTGATTTCTGTCAAGGTCAGAACTTCAGGCCTTTTTAAGGCACTTGTATTTTTGTGATCTGTGTGGGAAGAAAGGACTCCATGTTGGAAATTGTGAAGTTAGACATTTCCTGTTCGTTTTGAAGGACTAAACATTTGGGATTAATTTCTTGAACTTAACAGTGGGTTACAGATTTCCATGACACGGTATGTTCCTTCCCCATAGGCTCCAGTGTCTGAGGCCAAACCAATATCCCAGACATATTTTTGAAGACAGGCCTGCAATTCCAAACCCACTCAACCCCCTGACACCTTAAAACATCTTTCTGAGTATCACTGTCCAGACTTGTCCTCCTCCCCAGCAGATGTGACTGCTTTGTACAATGAAACAATATCAAGAAGAGTTAGTTGCGTGTCAAAAATCACAAAGGCAGATTAAAACCACTTAATGTTTCAGAAATACAGCTGAGCCAGAATTGGCGGAGAATGAGGGGTTCCATAATACTTCTCTTGATGACAAGCCAAGGGTCTGTTTTTGGGAACTGGCTGGTATTTTGTCCCCAGAGGCTTTCATGGCCGGAACTGGCTTTTGAAATGGAAACAAAAACAGAGGAGTCAGTAACCACAAACTGGCTTCGCTATCACTTTGCATTCTGTCCAGTGTTGACCCTATAAGGTTCAATCATCACCCTTCTAACTGGACTATATGGCCTGTCTTCTAGTGCAGGCATCGGGAAGAGTTCCAACAAACAGAACCTAATATAGATAGGGTTGCCAGGTCCCTCTTTGCCACCAGCAGGAGATTTTGGGGGGCGGAGCCTGAGGAGGGTGGGGTTTGGGGAGGGGCTTCAATGCCATAGAGCCCAATTGCCAAAGCGGCCATTTTCTCCAGGTGAACTGATCTCTATCAGCTGGAAACCAGTTGTAATAGCAGGAGATCTCCAGCTAGTACCTGGAGGCTCAATCAAAATAACAGCACACAAATATGTTTTATAGCAAACACAGGCTGTATTAACATAGAAGTGACAAGAAAATAGGAAATACCTAGCTAACTAAGAGCATGCAAGCAGTATGTACAAACGAACAAGTGGTACTGAACCAAGCTATCACATACTATTATTTACAAATATATACATTATACAAAATAGGTCCCACAGCACGCTTATGTAAGTTCGATAATATATCTTTAGAACCCTTTAGGTACAGTTTGTGGGCTTGACTTGCATCGAGTGCACTGTCAATATCCTTAGTGTTGGAGCCGATATGAATCCCTTAAAAGGGATATAATATATCCCTTTTATCCAACACAATATCCAACACAATATCCAACACCCGTAGTGTTGGAGCCGATACGAATCCCTTAAAAGGGTAATGTAAAGCGTCTGGTGGGGCCCACAGAACTCTGAGGGTGTGATTATATTGCTGCACATTCCGGTGTGGCCTTGGAAATGGAAAGGGAGCTGCCAGAAGGAGGAGGATGGGCAGGGGGGGGAAAGCCTGTCATTACACTATCAGCTACTGAGAAAAGAATCAGGAGAAACAAAACATTCTCAAAAATCATCTTTATATTTTACCTGCTCAAAACTGATAGTTAAATTGAATTGATGTGGAATCATTCAGGGACTAGTGACAGATTGTGTATTTATTAATGTGTCTTTTTACAGCAAAGGCAGGCTGAACACTTCACCATCCTGGGTGATGAGAAATTGATAACCATTATGTAGGGAGACACAAAGGGGCCAATAACAAATGTGAATAGCTTTCCAAATCTATTGCTTCCATGTATACAAACCTTCCCATTTCCCATCCACACATGACCTCTAGGATGACAGAGAGGAACCAGTTCTTTTTTTTTTATTAGATGCCCCAGCAGAGTGTACCCAAAACAATTGTGAGTTTATATCCCAGAAGCTGGCAAAGGTTTCAGGTTAGGCCCCCAGCTATGAATTCTTGGGCTGCCCTACACCATTGTACAAATTCCTCAGAACCTCTGCCAGTGAGTTTTTGAGAGAGTCAAGCCAGTTCTTGGCAAAGGCTGGCAGGATAACTTGCACATAGAAGCTGGGATTGTTTGGGCAGAGATTCCTCCCAAAGAGAAGACAGCAGTGATAGCGGTCCCCCTCACACATTGTCTTGGGCATTAGTGACATCCGACTTTGGGCACTGCTGTAATCTGAACATTTTAAAAAGGAACATTAGAATAACTGTGCTGGATCAGACCAAAGGTCCATTTAGTCCAGCATCCTGTTTGCCACCGTGGCCAATCAGATGCTGTGGAAGGTACACAGTAGGGGCACACGGGTGTCTACTGCCCCAGCAGCTAGCCTTTGGGGCCATTTTGCCCCTGAACGCAGAAGTCCCATTTGGCCACCATGTGTGTTAAGTGCCGTCAAATCGCTTCTGACTTATGGCGACCCTATGAATCAATGTCCTCCAAAACGTCCTATCTTTGACAGCCTTGCTCAGATCTTGCAAACTGAGGGCTATGGCTTCCTTTATTGAGTCAATCCATCTCTTGTTGGGTCTTCCTCTTTTCCTGCTGCCCTCAACTTTTCCTAGCATGACTGTCTTTTCCAGTGACTCTTGTCTTCTCACAATGTGACCAAAATATGACAGCCACCATGCCTAGTAGTCATTGATAGACCTCCACATATTGGTCTAATCCTCTGTCAATGCTAGAAGCTATCACTACATCCCCTGGCAGTGAATTCCACAAGCTAATTGTGCATGTTCCCCACTATCTTTAAGCCTCTATAAAATTATGCAAAGTATCCAGAAAGTAGAAAAAGAGAACCTTTTCATCCTTATTTAATTTTTCCAGTACTTTGGGAGAGGATAATATGCACCACAGGTTTGTCCAGCCTCCTTTTAAAGCTGCTTAAACGAATGGCCATCACTACACCTGCACGGAAAACACAAGAACATGAGAGAAGCCATGCTGGATCAGACCCAGGCCCATCAAGTCCAGCAGTCTGTTCACACACTGGCCAACCGGGTGCCTCTAGGAAGCCCCCAAACAAGACAACTGCAGCATTACTTCTCCTGGCAGGTTCTTCAGTCTACAGCTGAAAGTGTGGAAGGCCAATGCTGGGTTGAAGGGGTTCTTTTACTGGGAACAAAATGCCAAACCCCTCCCATTCTGGACTAGAGCTCATTTTTTAAAATGCCACAGGAACATCACTCATCCTGAAACATTATTTCTTACGCTAAAGAAATGCCATGTACTTCTTCATGGTAACATTGGCCTTTCCCCTGCATAAAATGGGGAGGGAAGGAATAGGTCTGCTGCTAGGGTTGCCAACTTCCAGGTGGTGGCTGGAGATCTCCTGCAATTACAACTGATCTCCAGCCGATAGAGATCAGTTCACCTGGAGAAAATGGCTGCTTTGGCAATTGGACTCTATGGCGTTGAAGTCCCTCCTCTCCCCAAACCCCACCCTCCTCAAGCCCCGCCCCAAAAACCTCCTGCCGATGGTGAAGAGGGACTGGCAACCCTATCTGCTGCCCTGAACTCTTTGCAGGAAGGAGAGCATTGAAATGTGCTTGATAGACTGAAAACAAGATGATGTAATTCAGGGCTCATTACCCTAACTCCGTCAGCTGTGCGGCACATGCACAGCTGCAGCCCCTTGAATCCCCTATGCAGACTGACAGGGAAGGAGCTAGATCCACTAGATGCAACAAATGGACCATGCAAAAGCACCCGCACCACTAGGGTTGCCAACCTCCAGGTATTAGCTCCACCCCAAAAACCTCCCACTGGTGGCGAAGAGGGACCTGGCAACCCTACGCACCACCTCCATCCTCTTTTCTCCCCAGCAAAGGCAATGCCATGTTACTGTTTCCCAGCAAAGGCTCCCTAAGCAACTAACGTCATGCATGCTGGAGGCTCGTGAAAGGAAGCAAAGCACATTTTGGAGTGCAGCGGAAAAGTGAAATGCATGAAGAAGGTGGCTGCTGAGGCCTGCCGGGCTGGGCCACCTCAGCCTTCCCGGTGTGAGATACAGAGCAACGGCCACCCACATGGCTGAACAGAGTCCACCTCATCCTATGTATTCACAAAGGGAGTAAGATGCTCCCCTGCCCTCCAACTCTCCTCCTACCCCCCTTCCACCTCTCAGAAGGAACAGCAAAGGCACTGCCTACTGTTTTGTTTTTCAGCAGCTGTTCCTGGGGGGAGGCGGCTGCATCAACAAAGCAGAAGGAGAAGGGAAGAGGGGCAGAAAAAAGCAGGAGGGAGAAGAATAAAAGACTCAAGCGAGGCATCAGAGCCAGGCTGGCTGGGACACTTGCAGGGTAACAAGCGTAGCCTTTGTCTGCTGCCATAGAGCAGTCCGAGGACACCAAAAAGCAGCCAAACTGCAGAAAGTTCCCTGGGGGGAAACAGACGCTTGTTGGGTCTGATGTTCATCCCGGGCAGATAAAGACAATGCTTCTCCATATGCCAGCCTGCCCAAGCGCTCGACATGCAGCTCTGTACTGGACTGCACATAGAGATCCCTTGCCTACCTCTTCCAGTGTCAGAGGTCCAAGAGGAAATGTGATGAAACTGGCCGAGTATGTGCTGGCACGCAACGAATACGAAACCCGTTGATGGGGTCAGAACCTGAACGTACGGAGTGCCTTAAAAGAAGGTGCCTCAAAAGAAGGTAAGGGCAACACAGTGAAGTCACTGTGTCTGGCACCGTTCTGTCCCTGAGACAGCCAAGTAACACATGATGTGCCATTTGTATGTGTGTGTGTGTATGTGTGTGGGGTCAACAACAGGCATAACTAGAAGAAGAAGGTTTTTATATGCCAACTTTCTCTACCACTTAACGAAGAAGCAAAACGACTTACGATCACCTTCCATTCCCCTCCCCACAACAGACACCCTCTGAGGTAGGGGGGGCTGAGAGAGCTGTGACTAGCCCACCCAGCTGGCTTCATGTGGAGGTGTAGGGAAACTAACCCTGTTCACCAGATTAGTGTCTGCTGCTCATGTGGAGGAGTGGGGAATCAAACCCGGTTCTCCAGATGAGAGTCCACCGCTCTGAACCACCGCTCTTAACCACTACAGATCTGTACCAATGATACCAGCTACCTGATTAGCAAATAACGTGGACAGAAGAAATATCTGCTCTCTGAATAGCAAGCACTGAGGAAGGGCATGCGACTGAATCCTTGTCTCAAGCACAAAGTGTTTGTACAATTAAAAAGGTAAAGGTCCCCTGTGCAAGCACTGGGTCATTCCTGACCCATGGGGTGATGTCACATCCTGACGTTTACAAGGCAGACTTTGTTTATGGGGTGGTTTGCCAGTGCCTTCCCCAGTCATGTTCCCTTTACCCCCAGCAAGCTGGGTACTCATTTCACTGACCTCAGAAGGATGGAAGGCTGAGTCAACCTTGAGCTGGCTACCTGAAACCAACTTCCATTGGGATTGAACTCAGGTCGTGAGCAGAGCTTGGTTTGTACAATTACTTCATGACAAACTTCATTTGCAGCTAAGCTGACATTAACTGCAAGGCTGCAGAAAATGGACAGAGTGACAACATGAGACGTTTGAGTAGAGTTTCTAGCTGGGCGCAGGCCGAAGCAGCCCTACAGTCGCTACAGAATGTGGCCCTTTCTATATGGGCTCCTCTCAAGTTACATTCTCAGCCCTCCACTGAATTTGCTCGGGGCACTAATTCTCTTCCAAAGAGCCTCTGACATAAGAGGGAAGAATGACCTAATGTTGCTCCCCATGCTCAAGCCATTGTACAAAAGTAGAGAAACCGCATTGCTCCACTGCTGACTAACATCGTGCTGTGTGAGAGCTACGTGCTGTACCAAACAGGGGTGGCGCAGCCTCGCCAGGTGGGGTCAGGTCTACAGCAGGAGGCGAGCATCTCTGCTGAGTGGTGTCTGCAGGGCAGGAGCAGCTGGGCTCAACCACAGTAAATTCTGCCTGGCCCAGATCTGAGTATGAGTAATGCAGCTCTTATCAAACCATAACAAGGGAAACTTCAAGCCTCTTCACAAAGGCAGCTTAATTACCAGGCCTTGAGGGGACTTTGGCACACTTTGATTTAGAACAACGCAGACAAACCCTGTCTCTCAAGGCGGGCATGCTTCTCGGAGCGGTATTCCAGGCAGGCAAGGGTGCCAAGCCGCTAGCTCCAAAACTAGAGGCCAAGCACAGCTACGACACAGCAGCAGGTTTAGTCCCCATGTTGAGGGATCCATGTGGAGCAACAGCCACACAAGTTGAGAGGCTGAAGGGAGGAGCAGGAAGGTGGCAAAAATCGATCCCTCCTGCCTCTTCTGAAGAAAAAAAAAATACCCCATTCCTTTGATAGGGGCTTAAAATGGGTAGGCGTGCAGATGGGTAGGTGAAGCTTTTAATGGAGGTAAATAACATTATCTGGTAAACAACATCCCATGAAGCCTTTGAATGCATGAAGCTGCCTTCTACTGAATCAGACCCCTGGTCCAGCAAAGTCAGTATTGTCTACTCAGACCGGCAGAGGCTCTCCAGGGTCTCAGGCTGAGGTCTTTCACATCACCTTCTTGCGTAGTCCCTTTAACTGGAGATGCCGGGGATTGAACCTGGGACCTTCTGCATGCCAAGCAGATGTTCTACCACTGAGCCACCACCCCTCTGTTAAGGGGGCAGGACTTTTTTTTTGCCAGGCAGTCAGTAATGCTACTTCTGTCAGCTAGGGCTGCCAAGCCCCCTGTGGGGTTGGAGGAACCTGTACCCCCAGTTCCCATTGCCCACCACTGCTCAGACTGGAAAACTCGAAAGTGACATAGGGTAGCTCTAGCAATCGCTGGAAACCCTGCAGGGAAAATCCTAGTCATGGATCTTTGGACCCATCTTGTCTAGTTCAGTCCTAAGATCCAGGCACAATTTAAAGTTCTTTTTCAAACTGGAGTCAGTGTACTTGATGGAAAACTTCTTCCTGTATGTTCCCCTATGACTGTATTTAAAGAGCTTTGAGGGAGGCCCTGCTCGGATGTGCTCCCTTTGTCTATGGCCATTTATGCAGGGCTGTTTCCCTCGCGGTCACCCCACCAACTGCTTCAGGGCTTCCTTTTGATTATGCATGCCTTCCCCGCCCATCAGGGGTCGCCTCACTCCCCCTGTGTGTTTCAGCGTGTTTTGCCTGTGTTTTCCAGATACTGTTTTAGCCAGAATCCAGAAAATGTGGGCAAAATGTGTAGAAAATGCCCGGGGAGCATGAGGTGACCTCTGACGGTCGGGAGAGGCATGCATAATCAAAAGGAAGCCCTGAGGCAGTCGACGGGGTGACCGTGAGGGAAACAGCCATGCATAAATGGCCTATATTTTATGTAAGGAAGAGGGTCTTCTCTGTAGTTGCACCCTCTCTGTTGAGTTCCTTGATGAAGGACACTTGTCAGATTAGCTGTCTTGTAAGCTTTTGATGGATGGAGGAGGCTTTGTTTACACAGGGTGTGGGGCGTAAATCAGTTGGTAAGGAAAGTGGGAAGAATGGATGTTTAGTTTGTTTTTGCTGCACAATTATGTTAGTTTTATTGTGTTCTAATTACCAGTAAGCTGCTTAAGAGCCTGCTTGCGGGTTAAAAGGTAGGCTATAAATTTTAGATTACAAAACAACTATTTGGAAGGAAAAACCTGCGATTTATACAGTATATGTGGATACCTTTAATAACTGAAGCAATATATGTATGTTTTATCCTTGGGACTGTTCCCAAGGACAAAGTACTTTATGAAAGAACCCTGGGTGGCCAATAAAAGAGGGAACAGGGCCCTTTGTCATTCCACTGAGACACTTCGGACAGGACAACTGCATATTAGCTGCACAGGATGCCTCCTTTTATCCAACGAAATGGTCCGAGGTTAAGGACTCCAGCTTGGAAGAGGCTGAGCTCAGAATGCAGCCACTGATCCTTCCTTCTCAGCATTGCTCCCTTTATTTGGAGCTAGATTTGGAAATTGCTTTTCAGAGGGACTATGGAAAGTGCCCATATGCTCTCTAGGGTTGCCAGGTCTCTCTCTGCCACCGGCAGGAGGTTTTTTGGGGTGGAGCCTGAGGAGGGAGGGGTTTGGGGAGGGGAGGGACTTCAATGCCTTAGGGTCCATGTTATGTATGCATGTGGGTGTGGGTGACTGAATCAAGGGAAGGAGCTCCTTGTAATTGCATCAGGGGGAACCCTGGGCAGCTTGGAGTTCCCCAAGGCTCCTGACCAGTATGTTCCAATTGGCTACTGGGGTTTCCCCCCCCCCCAACCAAGGTCGTAGGGGGAGTGGCCACAGGCGGCCAAGCGGGCATATAAGCAGGGGTCTGGGCACTGTAGTTAGTTCTGTTCCTGTTCACAGTGGTCGGCAAACTCATTAATCAACAGAGCCAAATATCAACAGTACAACGATTGAGATTTCTTTTGAGAGCCAAATTTCTTAAACTTAAACTATATAGGTAGGTACACTGTTTATTAACTTAATAAACTTTAATTAAAGTTTTAAGTCTTAATTAAACTTTAGGTACACTGAATAAAACTTGATATCATACTTAATAATGATCTTATTTATTGATAAAAATTAAATTGTAAGTAAGGTATCCATAAAATTAGATCATGACAATGACTAACACTTAATGTGAACAATGGCCTTGCATCTCCCCGACCCCCACTGACCTCTCGGCGGCCGCCCTGGTGCATCCCGGCCGCCTCAGCCTCCCGCGCTCGCCTCTCGGCCTCCTCCTCCTTGCCGCTGCCTGGGCTCTTTCCTTCCTTCCCTCCCCGGCCGGCCTGCCATCCACCCGTCCGCCTGCCCGTCCACCCCTCCTCAGCGCCTCAGCCTCTGAGGAGGAGGAGGAGGAGGAGGAAGAAGAGGAGGAGGAAGGTGGAGGGGTGTCCTCCCCCCTCCCCTCTCACTGGCGTTCTCCAGTGGCGGAAGGGAAAGGCAGGCTATGAGGGCGACCCACTGGAGCTTGCAGGTGAGGAAGGCAGGGGAGGGTGTGTGTGTGCTGGATCGGGGCTCCCTCCCTCTCCCTGGTGCTTAGGCAAGCACGTTGCAAAGATCCGCCCCCCCAGACGCCGCGGCGGCGGCTCCGGGCTGGTGGAAAGGCAGAGAACTTTTGCGGAACTTCTGCGTGTGCGCAGAGCCCGGCCTGGGCAGGGAAGGGACGCCAGGCTCTCCTCCGCCGCGAAGTGCAGCCCCGATCCTCCGCCGAAAGAAGCCAGCCCCCCCCCCCCCCCGCGCGCCCTCCGCGCCCGGGGAAGGTGGCTTCTCTTGGGTGGGCAGCCACGATCCTGCATTCCAGAGCCACATTCAAGGGGCCAAAGAGCCACATGCAGCTCTCGAGCCACAGTTTGCCTACCCCTGACCTAATAAAGCGGTTGATGTTGGAACTCCGTCTCTGACCTCGTGTGTTCCCCCACGCAGACTTAACAGTCCAGTTGCCAAAGTGGCCATTTTTTCCAGGTGAACTGATCTCTATCGGCTGGAGATCAGTTGTAATAGCAGGAGATCTCCAGCTAGTACCTGGAGGTTGGCAACCCTAGCTCTCACACTTTTTCACAGATGTAGATGTGGCATTCCCCACCCCCCAAAAAAATTAAAAGCAGAAAATGGGCAAGGAGAATCTGGAAAGCTCTGTATTGATGATGGATTGGCTGCATCTGGCTTCATTCATATTTTCCCAAACTGATTCCCTGATGAATTCATTCATATTTGGGTGGGCTGAGGCTGAGCATCTGCAAAATGTGACTCATGGCATTCTCGGATCTGAGTCATGCAGTGCCAGTGTCTCATTCCACAGCTGGGCTACAGAGCTGGCTCAGCAGAATCCTGAGAGCCAGCTGTGACTCGTGGGGATGGCCCGTTCTGTACAATCCACTGTGTGTGTTAAGTGCCACCAAGTCGCTTCCGACCCTATGAATGAAAGTCCTCCAATATGTCCTATCTTTGACAGCCTTGCTCAGATCTTGCAAACTGAAGGCTGTGGCTTCCTTTATTGAGTCAATCCATCTCTTGTTGGGTCTTTCTCTTTTCCTGCTGCCCTCAACTTTTCCTAGCATGACTGTCTTTTCCAGTGTCTCTTGTCGTCTCATGATGTGACCAAAATACGATAGTTTATTCATTTTAGCTTCTAGGGTCAGTTCAGGCTTGATTTGATTTTTGGGGGGGGGGGCAGTCCACGGAATCCGTAACACTCTCCTCCAAAACCACATTTCAAAGGAATCTATTTCCTTCCTGTCATCTTTCTTCAATGTCCAGCTTTCACACGCATACATAGTAATAGGGAATATAATGGCATGAATTAATCTAGTCTTGGTGGCCAGTGACACATCCTTACACTTCAAAATCTGTTCTAGTTCTTTCATGGCTGCCCTTCCCAGTCTCAGTCTCCTTTCTTGGCTGCAGTCTCCCTTTTGGTTAATGGTGGAGCCAAGGAATAGAAAGTCTCGAACAATTTCAATTTCCTCATTGTCAACCTTAAAGTTGTGTAATTCTCCTGTAGTCATTACTTTTGTTTTCTTGATGTTCAGCTGTAGTCCTGCTTTGGCACTTTCTTGTTTAACTTTTAGCAGTAGTCGTTTCAAATCTTCACTATTTTCTGCCAATAATGTAGTGTCATCAGCATATCTCAAATTATTAATTTTCTTCCCTCCAATTTTCACTCCACCTTCATCTAAATCTAATCCAGCTTTCCTAATTGTATGTTCTGGATATAGATTGAAGAGATAGGGAGATAAAATACATCCTTGTCTGACACCTTTGCCAATTGGAAACCATTCCGTTTCTCCATATTCTGTTCTAAATGTGGCCTCTTGTCCAGAGTACAGGTTGTGCATTAAAACGATCAGATGTAGCAGCACACCCATTTCCTTTAAAACCAGCCATAACTTTTCATGATCCACACAGTCAAAAGCTTTGCTGTAATCTATGAAACACAAGCTGATTTTCTTCTGAAATTATCTCGTATGCTCCAGTAACCAGCGTATATTAGCAATATGATCTCTAGTGCCTCCATTACTTGTCCTCAATCCCAAGGCACAAATGTTGTTCTGAAAGCTCACAAAAAGGGCTCAAAATCCATAGACATCTTAGCAAGACACCTTCCCTCTTCAGTAATGCCTTCAAATTTTACCTTGCTGAGCTCCAGCGCTTCAAGCATTTTTCTTCCCGCCACTCTCTGATGCAGCAAGTGAGCCTGGCTGGGAGAAATAACGCTGAAAAAGATGGAGCCCTGCAAAGGGAAGCAGTTTCTTTTAAGGAATTGGAGTGGCTGTTTTAAAATGAAATTAAAGGTGTGAAGATATCTCAGATCTGGGGCCATCACTGATCTTCTTACCAGTTTGGCCCTCATCTCTCTCTCTCTCTCTCTCTCTCTCTGGCTCTCTGTTATTGGTTGCAGTTTATGTGCGTTAAAACAGAATAGCAGATTCTGTCTATCACTGAGGGAGGGACAAATGCATCTGATTATATCGTCCCCAGATGTTACCCTGTCAATTTGTCTAAAAGCAAGGAGAAGTTCAAAAATGATGGAAAACCTACATTTATATCAGATGACTGAACATCGATGCAAGTGATGGAGGTGGGGCGCAGAGTGTCTTGTTGGCTTGCACAGAAAAAACTGCAGGGTGGCAGCTTCTGGGTTGGGATTTAAACCACGAGTGTCTTCAGCAAAAGTAAAAGCGATGAGGCTTGCCCTGAAACTAAAACACCAAGTAAACAGTTGAAAATGGATCCAGGCAAGGAAAAGCAACAGAAATTCCCCAACACAAGTAAATTGAACTAATTCCTTAACCTGCTGGCTTACTTTGGGATCCTGATACACAGCACATGCAATCCTCTGTGAAAGGGCACACGTCCCATCACAAGTGGCTACCCTGCTGAATAATTCCAGGAGATGCACTCCTAAGGGTGGAGAGCCTTATAGATTTTGGTTAAATGCCTGCCCCATGTGAGAGTCTGGGAAAACTACTTCCTCCTGTCAAGGGTTGGCAGGGCCCAATCCTGAGGCCTGAATTTTACTTGGGACACTAAGGGTAGGAAGAGGAAGATCATCACCTTTTCCAAAGACAGAAAGTCTCCACTAACCACGTGGTTCCTAGCCATGAGCTAAAATGTACAGAGGATGCTCTGAGTCTTGGGAGTGCTTGCTTCTAGACTAGAAAAGCTGGGGAAGGGAGCTCAGCAAGAACAGGAAAAATCGTAATGAATTCTGAGCGATCCAGGAAATTCTGTACAACTCCATTGAAAAATTCAATACAACTGCATTGGCCAGTCAACACCCCAGACAGATCAACCTAAATGATGAAGGGCGTGGTCTGCATCAAACAGAATGCACAAACAAGTACTATGTCAGAGCTGCCTGTTATAGGCAAGGAATCCATTTCGTAAAGCAATTCCAGATGGTTCAAACAAACGAGCAATGCCAAGTGCTACAGGGAAAGGAAATAAACAACAGGCAGACTCAACAGTCAACGGGATTTGCAAAAAACTTCTTTCCAACCCCCAATATGACAATCTCCACCACAGTGCTAGCATGTAGTGCTACTTGTCCCTTTACTACAGGCAGCTTTCTCTTCAAAGGCATCCCTAAGCAAGAAGGTCCCCCCCCCAACCTGGAGCCAAAGTGGACCCTTTCCTTGGATATAGTAGTAGCTAAAACAAGCCCGCTGGATGTTCTTTTGGCAGATCATACACACAGCATTTATGGGGTTGCTGATAGTACACAAATGCGACTAATGAAGAAAGCAGCTAGGCCACAAGAGCCAGGAAAAGAGTGCTGTGCTGTTCCAGTTGGAACTCAGGAATACAGCAGAGTGGGTTGATGGGTTAAGAAGACCTTGGCAAAGGAGTCTCAGGGATCTCTTTGAACATGGGGGAGGGAGGGAGGAACTCTGCATCTGGCTGCTGAAAGATTCAGATGTCTTTGCCTTTGAACGTTATGAACATCAGGTCAGCCCATATTTATTCAGCATGAGCCAACCCATCCTCCCACTGCCCCCAGGAACACTTAGCCAGATGGTTATACTATAAAACCAGCTACAGCAAGAATCAAACAGAAGGGGACTAAGCGGATACACAGCAAACCCCTGGATGGGCTGCTCCTGCCTTCCCACATGCCCTTTGCACTTCCAGATGCAGAAGAGGCACTGTTCGCAACACCAACCTCGTGTTTACTATGACATAATTACTACATTTCATGTGTGCACCGCCTATTTTAATCTGCAAAAGTGCTTTTACTATCCCATAAAGTTCACAGATAACCTTGTGAGAATATTATTCCCAAATTGCAGAGTATGGAACTGAAGGTGAGCAAGAGGAATTGTCAGAAGTTGTTTGGAGCCACACGGTCCTCCTATACCCCAAAACCTAGAAAATTCAACAGGTGATCCCAAGTTAGGGATGCCAGCTCTGGGTTGGGAAATACCTGGAGATTTGGGGAGATTGGTTACTAGCCTTCAGATTGTATGAGTTGTGAAATTTCACTTGGCAATGTGATAGAAGTTCATCCATTGCAACTACAATTCCCAATAGACAAAGCACCTGCGAAATGGGATTTGCACCGGGTTCCCATCTCGGGGATTCTTTACTTTGATCATGGGGCTCCGTGATCAATCTTGTCACAGCTTTTTTGATTTTGGGCATCCTCGTCTTCATCTTTGGTTGGACTCCAAGCTCAGGTAGACGCTGCACCTTGAGCAGAGGATTCTACACCACGCTGTGGGTTATGTACCCAGGACTCTGTATTTAAAACTTCGGGACTATTTCAGAGTGTCATACATTTTGTACACATTGTAGCCTTATTGTTTATTTCCTTGCTGTTTGCCTTGTTACCCTTTTGATGTGATTATATTTCCACTTAGTCATCAGTGCTGTTTCTATTTATTTCCTCACCATCTGGAGGTTGGCAACTCTATCCTAGGTTCACAGAAGGCAACCTGGGAGACAGGTGGTTTGGTACAGCCACAGAATTTTGGGGGCAGAGCAGGAAACCCATTCCTGGCTAGGAAGGAGTCATAGGAGCCCACTTTTATACGGAGCATTCTACCAGGTCTACATATAGGCTTGGCAGACCTAATCAGGTCTTCTGGGGCATCATAATGGCTACTGTGGAAAACAGATGCAGGACTAAATGGAGGGTTTTTCATGCTCCTATGTTCATTAACAGGAATTTTTGTGTGTGATGGTACTCACTGGTACTGAATATTGTTATGTATTAGTATAGCAAAGTTGCACAGTCAGGAACGTATAGCTGTGGAATCGTATGCAGAAAACACACTACAAGCAAGTCTATTGCAAAATGATAAAACTTATTTTTATTGAGTTAGGGTCACAACCATTTTGTAGTAGGAAGGGGACAGAAGCCTAGTCTAGAGAATATTTTGCCTCTGCCACAATTGGCTGGCTAACGCAGCTTCACACGTACAAACGTATTCTTGCTTGGGCACAGCCTTGGCATGATCTCACAGGAAAGACAGGCAGGTAGCAGCATCTTGTTTATTGCATGATGGGGAGGGCAGGAGGGAGGAAACGGCACAGGAAGAGAAGGGGGAGTCAGAGAGAAACTCTAGACAAGGAGAGGCATCGTATTCAGTAAGAAGATAACACAAACACAATTGGCTTCTAGTACAAACAGAACTATCGTGCCCACCCCGTAAGAACATAAGAACATAAGAAAAGCCCTGCTGGATCAGACCATGACCTATCAGGTCCAGCAGTCTGTTCACACAGTGGCCAACCAGGTGCCTCTAGGAAGCCCACACCAAGACGACTGCAGCACCATCCTGCCTGTGTCCCACAGCATGCTAATATATTAGGCATGCTCCTCTGATCCCGGAGAGAATAGGTATGCATGGGACCCCGTATGTCCAGGCATGCTGAGTTGCCTTTTACTCCAATACTGAGTACTGGCACCTTTTATGGAGGCTCTCCCAATACCTGAAGGGGGAATTGGTGGAAATCCGTGCAACCTTAAAAATGAATACTGGCATTTTTACTGGAGAAAGGGGTTCGAAGCCCCACTGCTCCACATGAAGCCTGCTGGGTGACCTTGGGCCAGTCACAGTTCTCTCAGAACTCTCTCAGCCCACACTGAGGCAGGCAATGGCAAACCACCTCTGAATGTCTCTTGCCTTGAAATCCCCAAGGGGTCACCATAAATCAGCTGTGACTTGATGGTACTTTATACACACACATGCAGGAAAGGTAATCCAGATTCCATTGCATACAGAAAAGAAAGGTGAATGGAGATGCAGAGAGACAGACAGAAGCAACAAAAGCTACTGTCTTTTGACTCATGTTAAGTTTTATAAACTAACGTATCTGCTAAGACTTAATGGAAATGCTAATAAGAAGCTGCATGAGATTGATGCGCCTGGGTGAGTGAACAATCGAAGAAGAATCTTTATTAGGTCAGACCCCACCATGCAGCAAACACACTCTTAGAGATGAGAGACCTCTTGTTTTGGAGGATAACTCATATTCAGGTAGTCTGTTGTGGTGAGGAGAAGGAAAAGCGATCGTAAGCTGATTTGAGACTCCTTAAAGGTAGAGAAAAGTGGGGTATAAAAGCCAACTCTTCTTCTTCTAGTGATGAACCAAACCGCCAGCCAGCAGCAGCTCTGGATGTGCTTCAAACCAAACGTTCAAAACCTTCATTTACAATCACAGATAATCTGGGAAATATTTTTCCCCCCAGTGGTCAAATCCCAATGCCCATGCTGGGTCCCCCCCTTTTTTTTCACCTACACTAGCCACAACATGACCACATTTCTACGGATGTAGAACATAGTTAGAAAAAGATGAAAAGATTCTAGTTATTACATCCCCATCCACACACTGCCTTGTTCTGTAGCATATGTTTGGCAGTGGCCAAAGACCAGAACCATTTCATGCAGCACCTTAGAGACCGGAGACATATTTATGGACACAAAGAAGAACATTAGCACAGCACAGACAATAGGTATTGTGTTGACCTCATGTGTATAGCTTGGCAGTAGACCCGGTTCGTTTCACTTTCTTCCATTATCTGTTAAGCCTTTTCCTGTGTTTTGAGGTTAGTCCAGATTGGATAAAATGGGGCATTTCCTGCAAACTCCAGCCCGTAACCTCAGCTAGGCTTATGTCACAATACTATCCAGATCTGTACAGATTCACCTATCCACCCCTAGGTGCGTGTGACTAGACAGGTTAAAAACAGGACTCTCTTGGTGTCAAGCTGTTGTGCCCTCTACTGGCAGGCATCTGAACTGGTCTTGTGGCTATTGGTTTATTTCCCCATCCCAAATCATATTCACAACCCGGTGATGAATAATCTCAAGGAGAATAGTGAATAGGGTGACCAGCCTCCAGGTGGAGCCTGATTTCTAAACTATAATTAATCTCCAAACCACAGAGATCAGTTCCTCTAGGGGAAATGGCCACTTCCAAGGGTGGATTCTATGGTATACCATAGAGATCACATCCCTAGTGAACTCTTCACCCCAACACTGCCTCCAAATCTCCAGGATATTCCCAAGACAGAGTTGGCAACCTTTGTAGAGAGGAAGGGTAAGACTGAATGGTGAAGCAGGACAAAACGAATTATGTGGGAGAAGGAATTAAAAAGAATTCTGAGAAGGAGGCAAATTGCATTCACAGTGGAAGGGAAAAGATATTCTCCATGATTTTAAACTTTAGCTCAACTTCATCTGACTTGCTTGTTGTGAGTCTGAGAATCTGGTGCTGTTCCTGAGGTCCTGCTCTATGTGAGGCAATTGCCTTATTTGAACAAAACAACCCATGGCTATTCATGGCTAATGCCATTAAAAGTCTGCCTTTTGGATGCCACTACCCAGCACTGACACATACCCATGTCGGAACTGGAGGCTAAGTTCCATATTTATTGCTTTTAGGACTTTCTCCACATCGGTGTGGGAATGCCGGAAGGGGTACACTCATGACAGCCAGGGTGTTGAAGCTCAGAAACTGATCTACTTCCTGCATAATACATGTCTCTTTCCCACACATTCCATGCAGGTACATTTTCTGTAAGCATGGACTAAAAATCTTGCCTGACTCTTTGTTCTTTCCCGGGCATAGGACCAACGATCACTTCCTCAAGTGCCAATTTGCTTTTTGAGGTACAAAATGGATAGTCATTTCTGCTTTATTAGGAAGCTCGAGTGCATCTTTGAGGTGGACACAGTCTTCTGAACCTGTTTCAGGAGACTTGCTGACACTATTAAGATCCTCTGGCTTTTTATGAGGAATTGGCATTGTACATTCCTTGTGAATTACTCACAAATGCTTTAGGCATGATTAGCAGAATCCAGATGAAACATGCAGGCCTGGATTATGAACCATATGTCTAATGGGGGAAATAAAATACATCTATGAGCCTGTTCTTTACATGAATTTTCTTGTTCTGTATCCCAAAGCTTGCAAAGCTACATGATTATTTGTTACTGGTTATCCGGGGAGGGAGGTCCAGTTCTTCCTGGACATTCATGCCTTGTCTGGCTACACTAGAATTTTATCACAGTTTACTGCTAATTTGGCCTGCCCATATTTCACATCAAACTTAGAATATGGACTACAAAAAGAACCTGAGAGGGTTCGTAGATTTGCTGTTAATACATTAAAAATGATACTGTTTATAAAAGAAGACTGTTGCCTTTTTTTCTTTCAGAAGGTACGCGACATAAGATGTGCTTAAAACAGGTGAGATCCAAACATGTTTTATGGAACCAGCAGCACAGACGTGGCCTGGGAGTCAGCAGAGACGATGCTTCCTCAAGGGTCAATCTGACTCCTCAAGAGGCCTCTTGGAGTGACTTCAGGGAAACAGCATAGATTTCAAGTGCGCATTGCAGCTGCTTGGAGCCTTATGAAGACATGGGCTGGCTCTGGTTCTCCCTGCCCATAGCCCCCACCCCCACCCCTGGATCTTTATTCTCATTTCCCATCATAGTAACTTTGTGGTTTCTGTTCACACAAGCATGTCAGAATAACTAAACAAAAGATTAATTAAGCAAACAAACTTCCAAACAAGAGACCAGACGAGGAAAGTAGTCTAAAGCTCAGACACTTGGGACTGCCTTTCAAACCCTTTTTGCACTACAGAGGAAAGTGGTCAGATATGTGTGGTTCTTTTGGGAAGAACATTAACCATTGGCAACGGATCAAAACAGATGAGATTGGATCTTCCCGATAGTTTGGAAAGAGCAATTTCAGCTGCACAAGAGCCCATTCAGGGTTGTACAGGGTGGATTGGATCGGTGGTGGTGGGGGTGTTAACCCTTTATCCCTGTATTTTCGCTAAAAACTCCCTGGGTGCCCATCTGTTTTTCTTTAGAATAGTCATAGGTTGTGTGTGGAGAAGAAGGGTAATTGATTAACAAAACAGTGTGGAACTGAATGCGTAAACCTCCTCTTCATAGGGCCCTGACCTACACTAGAGCTGCCTACAGCTGAAAATGTTCTTTAAAAAAGGAGGAAATCCATGATTTGCATCACCAGTGTCTTCTACATGGGGATGGTATTCTGTCCTTTCTCCATTGCTGTTGTGGCTGCAGATAAAACACAGCAGCAATGGGTAGGGTTGCCAACCTCCAGGTACTAGCTGGAGATGTCCTGCTATTACAAGTGATCTTCAGCCAACAGAGATCAGTTCACCTGGAGAAAATGGCTGCTTTGGCATGGAAGTCCCTCCCCTCCCCAAACCCTGCCCTCCTCAGGCTCTGCCCAAAAAACCTCCCACCAGTGGTGAAGAGGGACCTGGCAACCATAGCAATGGGGCTTTCACATGGCACTTTACCTGCAGTTTCCCTATCCCAATCCCCCAAGCAACGACCACACCTCTCCCCTGGGCCACTGGGGCTTTTGCATTTTTTCATATCAGCACTAGAATATCATTATATTGATATACTATTCTAATAATAGGTGTAGCGAGTTCTCTGAATTCCCAGCTTTTTTAAAAAAGTAAGGCTCAGCTAGCCCCTTTGGTTGCAAAGATATGCCTTCCCCCTTATATTTCTGAATAGGAAGGAGATGGAGACTTTAAAAAAAAAAGAAAGCAAGCTGAGAATCTGCTACACTTATTGTTATAACTGTAACACATAGCACCTATTTTCTCTGTTGTAACAGATATAAATATATTCTAGTGCTAAAGCCCCTTAGTGGTGGGCAGAGGATTGGCTCCCATGTAGATAGGATTGGGGGGGGGGGGATGGCTGCCACGTGGGCCAGAAAATCCAAATTTTCCTACCCACATGGCAGCCATCCAGGCTTTACTTCAATCTTTACCAAAACCCCTGGAGGGGGAAGCGGGGTAGGGGAAACACTTCCCCAAAGCAATGAGCTTGGGGCAGATAACCCTTGCAGATAGGGTTGCCAACCTCCAGGTAGTAGCTCGAGATCTGCTATTACAACTGATCTCCAGCCGATAGAGGTCCGTTCACCTGGCGAAAATGGCCGCTTTGGAAGGTGGACTCTATGGCATTGAAGTCCCTCCCTTCCTCAAACCCTGCCCTCCTCAGGCTCCGCCCAAAAAACCTCCTGCCGGTGATATGCCTGTATTATTATTTAGTAGCCAATGATAATAACACAGCAGGAGATTGAAAGATTAAACGATCTGTTTATTGTGGCCAAAATAAAGCAGCAGAGTGCAATTGCCCCAAAGTGCTGGACCATCCACACCGAGAACAAAGGATTGCAACAACGTTTATAACTTTTGGTCAGGGGTGTTACAAATACGTAATATAGTGCGTAGATACACAAAGATCCAATAATGGATACATTTGGATTAGCATATCCTATTAGAGAACCGTAGGCTTTACATCTAGATAACAACTTGAGCCTCAGGCAGAATCGAAGCTACAATCTTGAGTGACACCCCTGGCAGCCTCAATCACTAGTGGGCCCCTTTATGGGGGCTATCTGTACCAGGCAAGACTAGAATCTTCTGTTCTGGCAGCTCATAATGGCGTCTGCCAGACTCATGCTAACTAAGTGATTACACATTAGGGCATCCGTTCCAAGGATTAATACTTCACCCCTTATACCTGGGGCTGCATGTCGATTACATATATGTGCTCTCACATGGTATTGTGCTAGATGCTAACCCTTATACCCTGGGCTTAGCATCCTTATAAGTGCGAGTATGCGGACTGAGCATAAAAGCATACATTTCCAATAATAATGAAGATTATAGGCATTACACTGGTGGTGAAGAGGGACCTGGCAACCCGACTTGCAGAAGCCGTCATCTAGTTTGACCCTGGGTTAAATATAATGAATATCACTCCACTGAAAACTAGGATTTCTGCATGGGGTTTTTAATCAGTTCTGGCCCCATACTGCTCTGATTTATCCACTGATTTCCGCAAACATTTTTGTGTCATTAGTTTTTGCTTTTCTTCCCCCCCTGCCCCCCGCTTTCATTGAGAGAGTATAGTGCCATAGAGTCTACCCTCCAAAGCAGCCATTTTCTCCAGGGTAACTGATCTTGGTCATCTGGAGATCAGTCATAATAGCGGGAGATCTCCAGGTGATACTTGGAGTTTGGCAAGCCTACTTATGAGGTAGGTGAGGCTGAGAGAGTTCTGAGAGAACTGTGAATGGCCCAGGGTCACCCAGCAGGCTTCATGTGGAGGAGCAGGGAATCAAACCCAGTTCACCAGATTAGAGTCCACCACTCTTAACCACCACCACACCACGCTGTTGAAATTCTTCTTACCACATAACATGTTGATTCTTATACATAAAGAAAAAGGGGTTTGGTGTAGATCGTATCAATTTAGATTGTCGAGTTCAGCATAAGATTAAACTGTCACTTGCTAACAGCATCATGGAAATTATAGAGAAAACGGTATGTGCAGTTTGTTGAATATAACCAAGTATGTCAAAAATTTGAAGTATGACATGCAATCAGTTGTTTTTATCAGGTAGTATTTTATCTTTCGTGGTTATTTGTTTAGAGAATTTTTATCCTGCCTTTCTAGTCCCAAAGAATAGTCAAGGCAACCGACAATAAAGACATCAGTTTAACAGTGTAACCACAACATCAGTGCAACAGAGTACTAAAACAAATCAGCACCGTAGATTTCAAAGTAACAAAACCCATTAATTAGTTTCAGAGACCCTCTGGAACAAAAGTTAGTTTAAGTGATGCCAGAAGGCCTATAAACAACGCCAGCTACCTCCTAGAGAAGAAGGCGTTCCATAAATTGGGGGGCAGCAACCTAAACAGCTTGCGCTGGTATAATTGATTGTATTCTTCTGTTATGACTTACGGCCCTGAATAAATGACTTCGTTTACTAACTTCAGTATCATGGTGCACATGTTCCTACAGGCTGTCTGGGCTGGGGTAGGCATGTTTTACACAGCAGATTTAAAATCTAGTAAACAGGCTGCTTGATTATACCATAGGCATCTAAAGGAATATAAAAACCAAGTTCATTTGAGACCAGGCCTGAACTACGTTGGAATTCACTGCCAGTGAATGTATGGCCACAAATGTGGATAGCTTTAAAGGAGAATTAGATAAATTCATGGAGGATAGGTCCATGAGTGGCAACTAACCTTGGTGACTAAAAGGAACCTCCGTGTTTAGAGGCAGTAAACCTCTGAATACCAGTGCTAGGAGTCAACATCAGAGGAAGGCCTCAGCCTCTATGCCCTGCTGTTGCCTCCATTAGGGTTGCCAGGTCCCTCTTTGCCATTGGCGAAGGTTTTTGGGGTGGAGCGTGAGGAGGGCAGGGTTTGGGAAGGGAATTCAATGCCATAGAGTCCAGTTGCCAAAATGGCCATTTTCTCCTGGTGAACTGATCTCTATCGGCTAGAGATCAGTTGTAATAGCATAATTTCTCCAGCTTGTACCTGGGGGTTGGCAACCCTACTCTCCATAGTAACTGGTTGGCCACTGTGTAAAATAGGATGCTGGACTAGATGGACCACTGGTCTGATCCAGCAAGGCATTTCTTATGTTCTTAAGGATTTTCACAGCAAGAGCTTTTTGAATGTTGTCTTCTCATGTGGATCCATCAGTTGGTTAGATGTCATGATCAGGAATATGATACAATTGCTGGCAAAATAATTCTCTTGGTCCCTCTGTAACAAGGGATACGGGAGGGTTTTTCCCCATCTTCAGGGCATTTAGTAGTGGTCACTGGGAATGTGTGTGTGTGTGGGGGGGAGGTAGTTGTGAATTTCCTGCATTGTGCAGGAGGTTGGACTAGATGACCTTCCAAGTCTATGGGTTTGCTACATCCAGTCCTTCTGCACCACGAGCATCCCTCTGGCACATACTTCCTTGCAACAAGGCACTCTGCCAAAACTGCAGCTCTCTGGATCTACATTTTTTTTAATAAGAAGCCCATGTTTATTTGACATAGAAACAAGATTGCAGGAACACCGATTAGGAGAAGAATTTGAGCAGTTTGATTTTGAAGTCTCCGTCCACGGAGAGATAATGTATCATCTCCAGGCCCTGCCGATTGGGGAAGGAGATCTCTTGATCGTTGGACAGATTCACTTTCAGCTCAACAGTATCGAAGGTGATGGTGACCTCAGCTTTTTCACCATGCTGAAAAGGAAAGACGCTGTACCTCTGTTCTTCCCCCCAGACCCCTTCTTGCTTGGAGTTACAGACGATGAGATTCATGTCCCCATGACAGTTGAAGCACGGATTGAAGTGGAGCACCAGGTTCTGGCTGTCTTCCCCAAGATTCACTGAGAAACCTTTGGCATCTGGGAGGACCCTCCCCTTCACTAGGCTGGATTTTCAGATGAGTTGCAGTCAGTCCAGGTTCCATGCTGTAATCTTGCTTTGGGTCCCGCCTGCAAATCCAATCTCAGCTCACCTATGACTCACTGGGTCTACATTTTCATACTGTTTGCTTTGGAAGAAGTGGTGCTGGGAAATGGCAAGAAGCTCTGAGCAAGAAGCTCAGCGAGCTCGTGTTGCTGCTGTATCCATTGTTCAGATAGGCAGTTCAGTAAATTCCACACCACAATGGAAGACCACTTGGCCTGATAATGTAAGCAAAGCATTAGCCAGCCATCCCAGATTACTCTAGAGGGAGAGGGCTGGCAATCCAATGAAAGGCCTGACCTTTTAGCAGTGCAGCTAAGCCGATCACGGGTACACTCTTGCACTGAGTCCAGGCAACACTTATTTGCCTTGTTGGCATGATGCTGCTTGTCTTAGGTGTTCTTGCCTTAAAGGCTTGTGCTGTTGATTTTTCAGTTTTTTGGAAGAATGCCTGCTCCAGAAAAAGGACAAATATACCCTCACAAAGTGAATCTGTCTGTCCCCATAGAAACCCCTCCCATATAAAGACCCATCAAAGATGACCTCAGCCTCCCTGAGAATAAGCAGGCTGCACCATCCTGCTCAGCTGTTTCCCTGGCAGCACATTGAGTCGCATGACAAGGGTGTGAGCACCTAGATCATTGTTTGGGTGCCTTTCTAAAACAGACTGGAATCTACAGCCAACAGATACGTTTGTAGACAGCAGGACCTCACCAGATTGAAGGTAAACCGTTCACCTTAAGGGCCAAGGAAAGCAGGAGAGAGGGTTGGACGGCTGCCAGAGTAGACTGGACCACACCACTATTATTAGCTGTCATATAGAGGAAGGTGTCAAGTTGTTTTTTATTGCCCCAGAAGGTCGGACCAGAACCAACGGGTTGAAATTAAATCAAAAGAGTTTCCATCTAGACATTAAGAAGAAATTTCTAACAGTTAGAGCAGTTCCTCAGTGGAACAGGCTTCTTCGGGAGGTGGTAAGTGCTCCTTCCTTGGAGGTTTTTAAGCAGAGACTAGATGGCCATCTGTCAGCAATGCTGATTCTATGACCTTAGACAGTTCATGAGAGGTAGTTTATGAGAGGGAGGCATCTTGGCCATCTTCTGGGCATGGAGTAAGGGTCACTGGGTGGGTGTGGGGAAGGTAGTTGTGAAATTCATGCATTGGGCAGGGGGTTGGATTAGATGACCCTGGTGGTCCCTTCCAACTCTATGATTCTATGAAATGGCCGCTTTGGCAATTGGACTCTCTGGCATTGAAGACTCTCCCCTCTCCAAACCCCGTCCTCCTCTGGCTCCACCCCCAAAATCTCCAGGTATTTCTCAACCTGAAGATGGCAACCCTAGTTGCATGGTTGCTGGCTCTGATTCATAAAACCATACAGGAAGCTTTAAGCAGCTGGGAAGCCTCCTAAATGAACACAAAAGCACAGAAATGGAGAAAACACAGCAAAAGATAGGAAAATATAATACTATATCAACAGGATCCACATGTTTTATTATAATATACAGCCCAGGTTATATTTTGGTTCTGTTCACTATGCTGTGATTAACTTCCAAATATTGATGAGGGTGGGTCAGGCTCTCTGAAAAAAATCTCTGCCCTGTGCTATAAAATCATATTGTGTAATAAAGAAATATACAGCAAGCAACTTAGGACTCAGCAGAAACCTTTCCAGGAAACTATTTGCAGCATGGAAGGAACAACGCTATTGAATCCAAATACTTAGAGATCCACTCCACAAAACTAGAGACAAACAGTGGTCACCAATCCTTTATTTGTTCTCCATTGGCATAGTGTGAATGAAATCTGTTCAGTAAGACTTTGCCTGAAGGGTCTGCCAGTATCCAAAGGACAAACTCTTAAAGAGCCCGAGCTCACTGTTATGCTCACTCTCACAGATTTGGAACCAGCAGTATTTCCCCAACTCAGAAATCCATATAGAAAAGCAGTCGCATGAATACATGAAACTGCCTTATACTGAATCAGACTCTTGGCCCATCAAAATCAGTTTTGTGTACTCAGATGGGCAGCAACTCTCCAGGGTCTTAGGAAAAGGTGTTTCACATCACCTATTACCTAATCCTGTTACCTGGAGATGCCAGGAATTGAACCTGGGACCTTCTGCATGCCAAGCAAATGCTCTTCTACTGAGCCACAGCTCCTCTCAGTAGGCTGACACCCCTCTGCTAAAGACTTGGAGTATCAGGACTGATCCAAGATAACCTCTTGGGACAAGAAGCCACAACCCAGGCCTGCTCTGAATCAGGGAGGCAGTTAAAATTTAATTGATAATCCAGTCCTACAAGTTTATTGGCAATTGTCTGATCCACTTCATGGGGACTTACCTGTGAGGATGCTTAGTGCTGCATAGGGTTGCCAACTGCCAGGTAGCGGCAGGAGATCTCCTGCTAATTCAACTGATCTCCAGCCGATAGAAATCAGATCACCTGGAGAAAAAATGGCCGCTTTGGCAATTGAACTCTATGGCATTGAAGTCCCTCCCCTCCCCAACCCCCGCCCTCCTCAGGCCCCACCCCCAAAATCTCCCCCTGGTTGTGAAGAGGGAACTGGCAACCCTAGTGCTGCAGCATTACAACAATATCATAAGCATGTTTATTCAGTACCACTGACTTTGGAGGGGCTTGCTTCTCCCCAAGATGTTTGTCTAGGACTCTATCCTTAGCTTCTCTGAAGATAAGCTGAGCTGCTGGGACTACATGCAAATGTTGCCATACTTCTGTTGCTTATGAAACACATTGGGGCTGTAATTCTATGCATACTTACCCATCAGTAAATCTAGGGTTGCTAGCCTCCAGGTACTAGCTGGAAATCTTCAGCTATTTCAACTGCTCTCCAGCCGATAGAGATCAGTTCACCTGGAGAAAATGGCTGCTTTGGCAATAGGACTCTATGGCATTGAAGTCCCTCCCCTCCCCAAACCCTGCCCTCCTCAGGCTCCGCCTCCCAAATATCCTGCCGGTAGTGAAGAGGCAACCCTAAGTAAATCCCATTCAAATCAGTGGAAACTCCTGAACCAATAGATCTAGCTGTGGAATGTCAGCAATTTAGAACAGGAGAAGACAGAATTTATGTTTCGGGAAGCTATTTAATATTTTCTCAAGAACTTTGAAAGCTACCCATCACAAAATGGAGCAAGAGTCCAACAGCACCTTAAAGACGGTGCTACTGGACTCTTGCTCTTTTCTACTACTGCAGACAGACTATCACGGCTACCCTCTGTGAATCATCACAAAATGGAAATTAAATAGGTGGACCAAGTCATGAAGTGAAGGCTGCAGTTGCCAAACTCCAGGTGGGGCCCAGAGTTTTCTTGGAATTACAACTGATTTTCAGACTAGGTCCGTTCCATTAAAGGAAATGATTGCTTGAGAGGGTTGTCTCTATGACATCACATCTCAACAAAGGTCCCTCCACTCCATAAACACCACTCCCAAAGCTCCAGGAATATCTCAAGCCACAGCTGACAACTTTTAAGATTATACAAAATTGCACTTTTCCAGAGCAGGACTGCAGTACTCAGGTGGGGGAAACGATTCTGCTGTTTTCCCAAAGCACCCCTCCCCCAATTCTAACTTGCCTCCCAGTGCAAAAATATACAGTTATGCCTTTCAGTTATGAGAGCCAGCGTGGTGTAGTGGTTAAGAGTGGTGGACTCTCATCTGGAGAACCAGGTTTGTTTCCCCATTCCTACATATGAAGCCTGCTGGGTGGCCTTGGGTCAGTCACAGTTTTCTCATAACTCTCCCTGCTCCACCTATAGGGTTGCCAACCTCCAGGTACTAGCTGGAGATCTCCTGCTATTACAACTGATCTCCAGCTGATAGAGATCAGTTCACCTGGAGAAAATGGCCGCTTTGGCGATTGGACTCTATGGCATTGAAGTCCCTCCCCCTCCCCAAACCCCACCCTCCTCAGGCTCCACCCCAAAATCTCCTGCTGGTCGTAAAGAGGGGCCTGGCAACCTACCTCACCATGTGCCTGTGGTGGGAAGGTGATTATAGGCCACTTTGAGAGTCCTTACAGTAAAGAAAAGCGGGGTAAACAAACCAACTCTTCTTCTTTTCCTGGAAGAGGCCAATAGCAGCTTTGATGCAGGGTGTAAGAGTTGACAGCATGTTCTTTTACTGTCCAGAGCATGGATATGCATGTATGTGCGCCCACAAAGCAGGGGGAGAAGTGGATGGGAAAGGGTGCTCGTGCTGTCATTTCCCCACCCAGGACAAAGTTGTGTGCTGCCTCCTTCACAGGAAAGAGGAGAAAAGCTGCAGCAGTAATATTAATGGGAGGGATAAGAGTGATTACAGCATCACTAGCAAAGGGCTCTTGTTAATTGCTTGGAGTGTGAGTAGCAAGCAGTCACCCTCACCTTCCTATTCATAAAATAGGGAGAATGTTGGTCAAACTTACAAAGCTGATATAGGCATTACTTTCATAATATATGTAAAGTAGCTTGTATAACTTTAAAAAAGAGCTAGCATCTCTGCATATTTCTGTGGTATAAATCAGGTGTTCCTGGCAAAAGCAGGCTTGGCAAGCAGGACTTGCAAAACAAGTAAAAACAACGCTACCCAGGATAGAACCCCGCTCAGTTTTATACGCTGCATCTGCACGTCCCATCATTTGGCAGCAGAGCTACACTGGTAGCTACCCACCTATTGTAGAACGCTATGCAATGTCTGGTAGAATCTGACAACTGATTAAAAAAACATTAGGATGGTAGTTCCATCAAATAAAGAAAGGAACATTTTAAATTCTCCGGGTTAGGGACATTTACAGAGGCCAGCTCCATGCTCCGGTGTAGAATTTTTTTCCATCTATCATCGCAGCATCCTATTTCTTTACCCTTACACTCCACCACTTTATCGCCATTTCCCCTATCCCTACGCTACTTTGGGAGGACAACCCGACAGAATCGAGCATTCCAAAGTTTACATAGTTTCATGTATGCTAGAATGCTCAATTCTGTCGGGGTGTCCTGAAAATGACCCTTTTCATCATTTGAGCATGTCAGCTAATTTTAGCTAAGTGAAAATGCTGAGCTTCTATATTACAGAATTTGGAGTTCATTGGGGTGGAAGAAAAAAGTGTGTGCTGTGCGTGTTTGTGTGTAGGAAGGGATCTAACCCACATGCAATCTTCACTTTAAGCCTTTCCTTCCCCCATTGCTTAGTGCCAGTGCCCAAGAATAAGATCCATTTGTAAATTGGGCCATTTGTAACCACTCATTTACATGGTATAACTTACTGGCATACTTTTGAATACACCATTTAGGCTGTGCAGGCACTTCATTACCAATTATGCAAGGGCTGGTAGCCCAGGGTGAGGTGGCATTACTGGTACATGGCTTAAATGTTTCTATGCGCAGTTACAGAGCAGAGGGAAAAGTAAGAGTCATTTGCTTCAGTTACGGGAGGCTCATCTAGTTCCAAGATACTAAGCTCCTTGTAAATTAGTTCAAAGAAACACCCACTGTATTAATATTCACACCACTGTTACTTTCCTACAGGAAACTGAAGACACCTGAAAATATGGACAGTTTTGCATGCTTATCAGGCTATCACAGCATGCATCAAGACAAATATTAACAGAGGCTGTGGTGAGATAGCTCCATCTGCAGTATAACAATCCTGGAGCACCTTAGAGACTAACCAGTGTATTACAGCATAAACCTTAATGGGTTTCAGCATGCTGTATCAGATGCAGATTGCTGGCTTGTGTAGCATTCTGGCCAGCCTGCTAACCCCACACAAATGTCAAGGGCAGAGAAGGCCCCACTCCACAGATAGCCACTTATGAGAAACGTATGGAAAAGAGCAGATCCAAAAGCTGCAGAAAAGTGTGGCTTGACAGTTATCTCTTTCTCATTTCACTGCAAGCAGCTCTTTGTGGTGGAAGGGTTCCCTGAGGACAAGCAACAGCTATGATTAGCATCAGCAGCAATTCCAAAGTGGGGAGGGGGCAGTAATTTAGTTCAGGTGAGGCAATTACTGACAATCCGCTGTTTTGGAGTGCCACTTGGCAAGCAAACGGAATTCCAAACAGGTAGGTCTCACATATCAAAGAAGGAAGCTTGTTCCAAAAGGTAATATACTCCCTGCACATCCTCACCTTACAAGCCTCCGTTGTAGGGCTGGGAGCTGAAAATATTTCAGTTACAGCCCCTTTAAAAATCATTCACCCTTGAAACAAGTTGAAACAGTCAGCTAAGCCCAGTGCTACAAGCTTCCCCGGTAAACTTCTTCTCTGTGCTAGTCTGATAGGGCCCATAGTTTGTCAGATGTTTGTGTTCCCAAGTGTTTGCATCCAATATCCCACAAGGCATTGAACGCCCAGGAGAAAACTCAGAGCAACGAGTAGCAAATTAATGAACGGAAGCAATTTATTTAATCAATTAAAAGGGAAATTTAATGGCATGGTTAGAACCAAGTATTTTTAGAATTGAAACCGTACAGCCCGGGGCTTGCTAGGTACGCAGAGAAGAATGATGCTTCAGTGTGTTACGATGCTGTAAGGAAGTCATTACTTACAAAAATAGAAGGGTTCAAAGCACAGGAACCATCCCACACTGTCTGAAAGCTGATCCTATAGGTCACTCCAGTACAGATGTGTAGAAAAATTGTTTTCCCCTCAATGAATTGTTGTTCTTTTATGCCCCTCAATACTGTCTCACCACAAGAAAGCCAGCATAGCATAGTGGCTAGAGCAGTGGTCGCCAAACTCATTAGTCAACAGAGCCAAATATCAACAGTATGACGATTGAGATTTCTTTTGAGAGCCAAATTTCTTAAACTTCAACTATAGTGGTAGGTACACTGTTTATTAACTTAATAAACTTTAATTAAAGTTTTAGGTCTAAATTATAGGTACACTGAATAAAACTTGATATCATACTTAAGTGATCTTATTTGTTGATAAAAATTAAACTGTAAGTAAGGTATCCATAAAATTAAATTATGACAATGACTGACAAACACTGTACATTTTCCCCATCTGCATTCTCAAAACTCTGCAGGGGAGCTTATTGTTGAGTTTTGAGAATCTGGATGGGGAAAATGTGCATCTGAGTGGCAAATCCAAGACAAAAACTTCCCATTCATAAATGGCCAATAACCCCCCATGCAGAGTTTTGAGAATCTGGATGGGGAAAATGTGCATGAATCAAACATGACTTCCCCCCGCCCCCGGGCCCCGACCTTGTCCTCCGCCTCGCTGCCGCTGCCGCCTGGGCTCCTTCCTTCCCTCCCCGTCCGTCCGCCCCTCCTTAGCGCCTCGGCCTCCTCCGCCAGCCAAAACCAGCGTGAAAAATCCTGCTCACTGATTGGCTGCCGCTGCCGCCCCTCGAGCGCCGTGTGCAAAACCCGGCCGCGCTGAGGGGAGGGAAAGGGGGGAGGGGGGAGGAGTGCACTTTACCTCACACACCGCCCCTCTTGTGGGGGGGGGGGAATAATCCCCAAATGGGGCGGTGAGGTTTCGTGGTCGACTTTTTGGGGGGGCGCGCCTCTTCCTCCTCCTCAGAAACGTTTGGATTTCCAGAGCCGCACTCAAGAGGCCAGAGAGCCGCATGCGGCTCGCGAGCCGCAGTTTGCCGACCACTGGCTAGAGTGTCAGGCTAGGATCTGGAAGGCCCAGGTTCAAATCCCCACTCTGTCATGGAAGCTTGTTGGGTAACCTTGGGCCAGTCAAACACCCCCAGTCTCACAGGAGTATTCTGAAGATAGAATGTTGTAAGCTACTTTGGGTCCCCCCCTTGGGGGAGAAAAGTGGGGAATAAATGAAGTAAATAACAGAGGTACTCTGATAAAACTGCGGGGGGGGGGGGGACAGAGAACTGATGGCCTCAGGTTTTTTTCCTAGACGTTTGCCCATTTTCAATTCCAAGATTCCGTCAGATAAAGCTGTTCCTGAATGAACAGAAGAGCTGACTCGGGTGGCTCATTTAACAGTAATTCTGTGCCAACTAGTCTAAGGTTTCATCTCCTCCTCGGCACTGAATTTTTGAGCCAGCAACAGCAAGTTCATGGCAACCCAGTGATTCAGCAACCCACTGACGTCCAATCAAAATTCAAGCCCCTTGTAAGGCTCCGGCAACATTCCACTGAAAACCAACAGAAGGAAGTCCTCATTTCCACATCAGGGGGCTCCTCTGAGCAACCTCCTGGTATTCCTAACTGTGTGTGTAAAGTGCCGTCAAGTTGCAGCCAACTTATGGCGACCCCTTTTGGGGTTTTCATGGCAAGAGACTAACAGAGGTGGTTTGCCAGTGCCTTCCTCTGCACAGCAACCCTGGCATTCCTTGGTGGTCTCCCACCCAAACACTAACCAGGGCTGACTAGGAGACTCCATTTCAGGTGCAGTTGTCTGGTGGCGAGTTAAAACAGGTCTCATAAATGTACACACACAAGATTATAATGTATTTGCTCTCAAGTGCTTGGAGACACAGATAAGGTTTATATCAAATATGTGGAGCCCAGGTGATAGATAACTACATTTTAGAGTCTCAAAAGAAACCACTTAGCTACAACAGAGATGCTGTAATGGAACGCGTTAAAAAAAAAGATTAGAGCAAAATTACACCCATAAACTAAGGCGGAATCATTTAATGGCCCTGGAAGTGTCAGGAAACAGCAAGTTTGCCTTTAGATACTCAGCAGCAAATTAAGCGAGCCAGAGCTTGCAAAGACATTCGGTGCAAATTACAGCAAGAACACTTAACAATTTCAAACTCGTCTGACATGCTGTGAGTTCAAACACACCAACTCTCAATAATCCAGACTCTGCACAAATGGTTTATTTAATGGATTAGTTTCCAGTCCTATGACTAACACGCAGAAGTTTTGACTCTGTTCCTAAACCCACTTGCCAGGGCAACGTCCTTAGATGAAATGGAACTTCTAAGCATACGCAACCCTAGCATGAGATATTAATAATGACTGCAATGTGGGAGTTTAAAACTAAAGAACTAGTACCACCTTGTGGGGAATCGTTATTAGGTTCACGCTGTGGAGGCTTGAGAAGGCAGGAACTTAAGCTTGAATTCTAAAAAAATACATGTTCTGTGTATTCTATGCTGACAAGAAATGATGAAAGCATCGATTTGCACCCTCTGATCCATACAACAGGGAGAGTTCATTTGCCTGTACATTTTGCATCAGATAGTGGTCCAAGACATTGGACGTACAAAAGGTCAATTTTTCATCAGAGACAATACATGATTAGGCTGGATTAGGGGGTACCCCTAAATTTCTTCTCCCACCCTAGCAGTGAATAGTCACACATCCCAAACTTGATCTGCTCCACAGCAACACAATCAGTATGAGTCAGCTTCCATTCCAGGCTGATATATTCTCCCCCTCCCCTTTTTAACAGAGAAACCCAATAGGCGAAAGGGTTCTTGGCCAGTAGAAATGTGATGAAATCATTTTCAGGCCATCATAGTTAGGAGTGAAGAGAACCAGGGATTCTACAGCAGCGGGGGAGAGAATACACTTTCCACGTAAAGGACAGCTGGATTTCCTTCCTACAGGAGGGCAGCAAGGGTCAGCTGTAGTAGAAATACATACAACCCCTTTTCCCTTCAGAGGACAGGAAGCTGTTTCCAATCTATTTGGTACAGAAGAACGGAAAGGGCGTCTTGAGGCCAAAAATACCCTGGTGAAGGTCAGTTCTCCCCCTTCCTCCAGCTCCATTCACATTTAATTTAGAAGATCAAGACAGCTCAAACAAAAAAAGAGATAGGAGTTAATGACATCATCATCCAGGATACAGAAACAATCATGTACAAGATACACTAACAAAAACAATAACAAAAATGCACACTATCTCCTTGGAAAGATACGAAGGAGGGGGAGAAGTCCTTAATTCTCACTTTCACAATTGCCATGTAGCCATCAACACTCAGGGCCAATTCCATTGAAAGTTAATTTATTTAGCTCTCTGATACATCAGTAATCTGGTTGAAAAGAACAACATTTGTACAGCAACTGAGGGATACATCTTGCCCTAGACACTCAAGAAATGCAGGAGATTAGACCTCAGAGGTTTCCATTCAATAACCACGTTGCCTCATTTCCGTCCTACGTAAAACGGAGCCTAGAAACGGAGCCAGTACATAGCGCTGCGGACACGGTTGTAGTCTGGAAGCTGTTCAATAGGACCTGAGGGAGAAGAGAGTTGGTTACTTGAAATCCAGGAGGGAAAACTGGCATTATTTCAGCCCTACCAACCCTGCAAGTGTCTTCAACACAAATCAGGCCTAGTGAAAAAACTTACTGGACTATTATATTCTTAAGGTAACTTACAACAACCTCTCTGTTCTAGGCTCCCTCAGCAGTCCAAATCCACACGGGATAAATTGGATTTACCATAACTTTATGCTCTGGCAGTCTCAGATAAGGAAAGTTTCAGACAAGAAAGTACTTGGGGTATGCATGTGTGTGATTTTGTTGACTTCCCTATTTTGTCTGGAAACTCCCCCTGAAAGAGCTTTGCTTTCAAGGCTAAGATGGAATGTTACTAATTGCAGGTTACAGTTACTCTAAGTAACAACAGCAATTCTGGCAGGTTTTCCAAGGGAATCTGTTCCTCAGCTGACAGGCAATACATTGCTCCCAAGAGCCCACCCCCCTCCCCAACTTGCCAGTGTTGTGTAACTCAGCATGACCTCAGAAGACTTTTCCCGCTCTCCTGGGGCAGTGGGACAGGACCATCCCCGCCTTCTGCTGCAGCCCACTGGCCTCCCTGAAATGCTGCGCCTGGGGGACCTCGCAGAAGATCATAAGGGGCAAATTGGGGGTTTGCAGCCAGAAAGGGGTAATTGGTGGAAATTACCCTTCCATTACTGGAAGGTTTAGTCTGGATCCCACCCAGTAACTAATTTGGCATAGCTAATCTGTAGCAGCCCAAACTCAAGTTAAAATAAATAACAGACTCAAAAGCCACCAAAGAGGTCCCTATGGAACCAGCTCCCATTTATACCTACTGCATTTTCACCTCCCAAGTAGTAGACAGTACTCAGCGTCTAGTCACTTACCAACTCCTGCGACAGCTGGGCACTTGTCATACAGGTATTTGCTGCAGACCTCCTGCACAGTTTTGGCATCAACCTCCTAGAAGCAGTGCCAGAGAAATTAAAGGAGTCATACTTCAGACACTTTCTTTACCACTGGAAGCAGACTGCCAGCCAAAGATGAGCGCTTTGCCAGCCAGGATGCACAAGTTAAAAATACTGGTCTAATTTTCTAGGAAAGCTTGCGCCATGTACAATCTCTCTCTCGGAAAACACTGATGGGACATACATTTTTGTTACTGCAAGAATACTAGCAAATTGAACTTCACACATCAGTAATACGTACGGAAATTCTGGCATCCCATTCTGCCAGAGATATCCGACGTCCGTAGTTCAATACATGACTTCCAATAGTATCGCAAACAGGCGTGGTACCTGGAAAAGATAACTCAATCCATTACCAGAGTCCTCAAGATGGTATGCAGCATTTTATGAGATGAGGAGCATCCTATTAAAGGTGCAGAAGCAACACCTATCGTCAGGCAACACAGACCAGTTTCTTGCAGCCATGTGTTCCTTTTAATAATTTATTCAACCAAGTTACAACAGAATAGATTTATTTTGGGGCTGTTTCGGATTTTAAAGGTTTAAAATAAATGAGAACAGCTTGATGCTGTACTGTTCTCCTGCACTGATGTTCCAGGAGTGGTTTAACCACTTAATTTAAATGGTAGGCCTACGGCCACTGCAATAGCACACTTCATGCATCTGATGCAGTGGGTTCTCGTTCTTGAGAGCTTATATCACAAATGTCTTTAAGGTGCCACAGTGCCCTGAGTTATTCTGGCTGAAGCTGTACAGAAGTGTATAACACAAGATACAAAAAATAAAATAATTCAAGCAGTGTGATTTTGGGGCACTGCCTATTTATACTGCTCTGGGGAAATTTTTTAATTGCTGGTTGTTAAGAGTATAACCTATGACCCTTTATATTGTGTTAGGTTACGAGGAGGGGAAAGTGGGCTGATTACGTGGACGAGCAAAAGTGGTGCGGTTACTCGCCCAGCTAGGGCTTCATCTCACTTTAAGTCACTAGCAAGAACTGTACAACCATGCCTTCCTATCAGCCATCATGGAGAATAATGAACCTCATGCTAGCCAAGTAACAGATCCTCTCTTCTGAACCAAGGGGAAAGGGCAAAGAAAGGGGAAGACAAAGTCAAGAGACATGTCAGGCAACAGCGTGGATCTAACAGGCTCTGCCTGCATAAAAACAGCAGTATCTCACCTGTAGGACTGAACTCTTAAGTAATGGCAAATATAAACATGAACACTTGCCCCTTTTCAGAGTGGCCCAGTATGCGCTAACACAACAACTTCCTTATTGCAGACAGTGAACTGATGGCAAACTGTTGGTGTACCACAAGCTGCTCTAGGATTTAAGCCCACAGTGGAGCCTGGGTTTTTAACACAGGTGGGGAGTTAGGAATAAGGAGAAACACTATGCAAGCCTACTTGCAAGGCACTTTTCACAATAAGAAACCTGCTTAGAAGACGTAGGTTTGATTGAATGTAGGAGCTGCTCAACTTAAAGACATACCATCCAGTAGCGACACAAAGGTGCTTCGAAGGATATCTTTGGCTGTCTTCACCTCACTGTCAGTCACACTGGTGCACATACGCATCCTATACCAGGGGTGGAGTAGGGAGTGGAAATAGGAGAGGAGAAGAGGGAGAAAGTTAACCAAACACTCTTTCATCTTCTTTCACTTGAAAGACAGATTTAACAATAAGTCTTTACCAAGGCTGCTAACCAACTGGCATCTTCTGAAAGGGCTTTGAGGAAATCAGCTCCAATAACTACGTAACCAGCATGAAGGCAGAAGCAAGAAATAGAACACAAACATGGGTAGGAGGTGAAACAGTTAGATTCTCTAAGAGGCTCATTTCCAAATGCCACCTCCTCAGTGGTCCTCTATGGGGGATAATGCACATAAATAGGCCCCAGCACAGAAACAGCAGCATGTCAGAAATTCTAGTAGCAGGACTAAGATATTCTCCTACACCCTCATGCTCTCCATTATCTCCTTCCTTCTATAGTTCTCTTCCTCCCCGCAATCCAACCCCATACTGCCCTTTTTTCTCCTTCAGACACCAACCAAAAATCTTCAAAACACAGAAACAATTCAGATCCTGAAGATGCTAACTTGCATGATCATCCCTCGTTTCAAGGGTTCTCAGATAACACCAGCATCCTTTAAGGACTTTTTTGTGACATGCTGAATGCGAATGACTACCTTCGGTCCATTTCTGGCAGAGACTGCTCTTCATCTCTATGGCTACAGAGCCGAAGTACAAAGCTGGCTGTTGTCTCGAGGGACACTCTGATCAAATGGCTTAATATTCAAATAAAAATCCTATTGTATCTGATCCCATGAGCCTGTCCAAGAGAAGCTTTTAGTTTTCTAAAAATCTTGGCTGCAACAGTGATGTATGAAATAATGACATCAGTCTTCAACATGCACCTAGAAGCATGGAGAACAGCTTTATGTAGAAACATTAAGTTTTAGTGCTAGACTGTGCAATCAGAAAAAGACAGACTAAAGTGTACCAACTGGAATTCCACTATAATATAGAAAGCAACTGACAGAGAAGTGTCAGCAGGTTAAAATCAAATCTGTAAGCTCCAGGGAAGCTACTAGATGAAAAATCAGCAGACATTTCATTTCCTATGAAAGGAATGTCCAGGAATGTCCAGTAAAACTAAAGTAGTGTCACAGAGGGACTTCAGTGAGCTACATTTTCTATAGACTTATACAGTCTTATCTACATCAAGCATCTGCAAAACTAGCTGTGTATATATATATATATACACAGAGAGAGAGAGACAGTGAATCCCTATGGAGTACCATTTTCTACATTAATATATCATCTACATATTAATATATCATGTCTACATATTATGGTCAGTTTCAGACTGCTGTAATCCTAGTCCTAGTACACTGTTTATTAGATGTCTCCTGCTAGTGACTGCATTGATTTACACTGTCTAATCCTCCTTGAGTCTCTGATAAAAAGGTGGACCATAAACAAAGTAAACAAGATAAAATAAATTGGCAATGAAGGCACACTCACCATTCACCCTGGGCAAAGTGCATTGTATCTTCAATGTTCATTTTATCAGCAACAAAATAGAAACCGAGGAGACCCGTGTCAGAATAGCAGGTGTTGAAGGTCTGGAAACTTTGGCATAGCTTGTGCTCCACGGCAGCTGCAGCCCTGCAAGACTGATTCTGTGAATGAATAATTACATTTGTTAAGACTGCCAAACTCCCAGAGGGCCAAGCTTCAGTTCACCAAGCTGCTTGGAAAGCAGAAATCCGATGACACACTGCACACAGTAAGTGTGAATGAAACCTCCTACAATCCATCTATGGTGAAATCTGCTCCCTGACTATACAGATACAGTAAGAATGCAGTTCTGCCAACTTAAGAGGGTACTCAAGAGATTCCTGAACAGCTCAAACTCAGTTGCCATGTTCCAAAGCAGTTTTAAGAAAATTCCATTTTGAACGTATCGACAAAAGGTAGACTAAAGCGGCTATTAGTCCATCAATCCCATTTCTAACTACCTTGACCAGCAGTCACTCTCCAATACACTGTGTGTGTGTGTGTGTGTGTGTGTGTGTGTGTGTGTGTGTGTGTGTGTGTGTGTGAAGTGCCACCAAGTCACAGCTGACTTGTGGCGAGAGACTAACAGATGTAATTTGCCAGTGCCTTCTTCTGCATAGCAACCCTGGTATCCTTGGTGGTCTCCCATCCAAATACTAACCAGGGCTGACCCTGTTTAGCTTTCAAGAGCTGACTAGATCGGGCTACACCATGCTGCCTTCCCTCCTCCCCTCAAATACATTAGGACAAAGTATTGCCTAGCTCTACCATCCCAGATGCCTTTAGCTAGAAATGCAAATGGATGATCCTGGGTTCTCCTGTATTTTATGCTATGTCACTGAACTACAACTTCTTTATTTGTCCAGGAGCCCTAGGAGCACATCCTCAAGATTAAATATATCTGTCTGATCACACAGCAGTTTGTAGTTGTTTTTCTTACTCAACTAGCGAGGCACACAGCAGTTGGGTGAAGAAAGTACTGTGATGGGAGGCAATTTTTTCCCTACCTCTGTTTACATCTGTGTATCTCTCAACTGCCCAAAAGAGTGCTGACTTGTTCAAACACTGCTACATCTTGCAGGATAGCTTCACATTTGCTAAATCGCCTGATAGCACTGGAAGTGGCCAATGAAACAACCTTTGTTTTAGGTTAATCTCTTGAAAACCTGAAAGGCAAGTGGCTTGGTTTTCCACAACCACAACCTTTTCAATAGGTCTGCCTACCTTCTTCAACACAAAAGACAAACATCATTATTTTTTAGCCAAGTGAGTGAGTTAAGTGAAATCTGTAAGATCCAGGAAAGCTTTACAATATTTCTAAAAAATGACCAATCTGTAATGGTGACCATGATGCCGATTTAAGGACACATTATCACTCTCAAAGTTACTTGCTGTTACACATTCGAGTCATATAAAACAGTAAAGAACATAGGAGGATAATCCATCACGGGAAACATAAAGCACATGTTTTCATACTTTATTGTCTTACCTTACCACCGGCAAAGGTGAGATCATAGCGTCCAATGACTGAGTTCGCTACCAGAAGGGGAATATTGTCTGGGTTGGCCCATCCTGGTCCTTCTACTGCAACAGCAACATGAGCCAGAGGTAAATCATCATCTCTGACTCTTACCTGAAAAAATCGGAAAGAAGGAATGCAAAAGTACAAGCAAACCTTTTCTGCAGAAACAAGATTCCCCCTTTTGCATGTTACAGAAAGACTAAGTCCCATTTACATGTAATGGTGAAAACCGAGGCCCAAACACAGGAACCGGGGATGGGTTTACAGATGGCTGAAACATCATGGAAGAGGGCTCAGAGAACAAGTGAAAGGAGCACAGCAAGCAAGCGAAGAAAGAGAAAATGTGATCCCTTGCCCTCCTCCCAATTGAGGAGTACTGAAACCCAGGTTAAATGAGAACTGGGACCAAATGCTGTTATAAGCTATATCTATCTTGTCACCAAATTTGTTACACTGGGCTCATCTACTCCCTGGCAGTTGAGCTGGGAGTCAGAGCAGGAGACAGAGCTGCTGGCGAGCTGTTGCTGAGTGAAGAGGGCCTGTTTGGCTAGGGTTGGCTGTTGACAGGTGGGGCTGTGAGCCTTTGAAGTACAAGGCTCCTCCTTGCCAGAGGCGCAAGCCGAAGGGCAAGAGCTAAAGGGATTTTGTCCTGTGACTCCTAGCCTAGGGATCAGATCTGGGTACCATATAAGTAGTTAAGCTATTACACTGGTGTTCTTGTTACTCCTTTTGCCTCTGGTAGACGTTCAGGTCTGTTAGTTTCAGGTTAGATCAACACACCAAGGTATTTCTAGCGTGAAAGAATTCAGTATGAGGGTTGACTGATGACAAACCATTTCCAGTCCCCTGCAGGGAGTGTGCCATATTTGTTTTTCTCCCAGATGATAAGATGGACTTCACTGGTCACAAGTGTAAGTTGATAGGGCTCTTAGAGGAAAAGGTTCGGAGCCTGGAGGAAAGGATTGCTACACTCCATGACATCGAGGAATGGGAGGATTTTAATTACCAGAAGCCTAGAGGGCCTGCATAGGGAAGGGGAAACGATTCAAAGGGACACTAGTGTGGTTGCCTGACCTAATGGGACTCCTCAGAGCGCTACAGAAAGACCCCAAAGGCATTGAGCAAGACAGAACTCAGTGCCATTAGAACTCAATAATTGATTCCAGGCCCTTGCAGTGGTGGCGGAGTCAGAAACACTGCTAGTGGAAGAATCACATGCACAAGGAAGGCATAGGGAGGAGGTCAAGGAGACCCGAAGAAATGGCACTGGAAGGAAAAAGGAAAGTGTTGGTTGTAGGTAACTCCCTGCTGAGGGGTATGGAACATCATGTGTCCAGGCCTGACCCCATGGCTTGAAAGGTGTGTTGCTTGCCAGGGGCAAAAATTAAAGATATTGTAGACCAGATACCAAAACTGGTCAAACCTACAGACCATTACCCATTTGTGATGGTACATGTCGGAACCAATGACACGGTTGTGAACACCATCGAAAACATTAAGACTGACTAGGAAGCTCTTGGGAGGAAGCTGAAGGGAATGGGGGCACAGGTGGTGCTTTCTCCAATTCTTTCGGTCAGACGAAGGGGAATGCGACGGGAACAAAAGATAATGGAGGTGAACCACTGGCTGCGTTGGTAGTGCCAGGAGAAGCGATTTGGATTCTGGGACCATGTGTTAGGTTTTCTGGATGACAAACTACTAGCACACGATGGAATTCACCTTTCAAGGGTGGGGAAGAATATTTTTGGAGGAAATCTGGAGAGATTAATCAGGAGGGCTTTAAACTGACACCACACAGGGAAGGAGGCGGCCAACATAGGAATTTAAATGAAGGAGAGCAAACAGTAGAAGCCCACCTGGGAGGGTTGGGTCTAAAGGAGATAAAGGTACAGGGCTTCAGGTGTTTATGTACCAATGCCCAGAGCCTGAGCAATAAGGAAGAGCTTGTGCTTCTAATGCAGTCACAGGGATATGATTTAGTAGGCATTACAGAGACTTGGTGGGACGATTCCCATGACTGGAATGTAGTAGTGGATGGATATGAGTTGTTCAAGAAAACTGAAAAGGTCAAAGAGGTGATGAAGCAACACAAAAAGCTAATGCGATCTTGGGGTGTATTAACAGAGGCATAACATCCAAATTGCAAGATGTCAGTTCCACTGTACACTGCATTGGTCAGGCCGCACCTGGAGTATTGTGTGAAGTTCAAAAAGGATGTGGACAGAATTGAGTGGGTGCAGAGGAGAGCGATGAGGATGATCAGGGGGCTGGAGACCAAGCCCTATGAGGAAAGGCTGAGGGTGTTGGGAATGTTTAGTCTGGAGAAGAGGAGGTTGAGGGAGAACATGATTGCTCTCATTAAATATTTGAAAGACTGTCACTTAGAGGAGGGCAGAGAGCTGTTCCTGTTGGCAGCAGAGGATAGGACTCGCAATAATGGGCTTAAATTGTGGGCGGAAAGGTATTGGCTGGATATCAGGAAACATTTGTTTACAGTAAGAGTTGTTCGACAGTGGAATCAGCTACCTAGGGAGGGAGAGAGCTCCCCTCACTAGCAGTCTTTAAGCAGAGGCTGGACAAGCACTTGTCAGCGATGCTCTAGGCTGATCCTGCATTAAACAGGGGGTTGGACTAGATGGCCTATATGGCCCCTTCCAACTCTATGATTCTACATACATTCAAATCACAGTGCTTCTTGCTGCGCAAGATGCCCAAACACAAAAGATCAGAGAGGAGAATTCAAGGCTGGAATGGAATCTGCTATGCATACAGACTTAAAAAGCTCACTCTTACAAACTGCCTAAGCCAAAGTTACACTGAATGCTGACATTCATATGCTACCTACGGAGGATGCCAAGTGAGTAAAACACTACCTCACTCCCAGTGAAACGGCAGCGAGGAAGAATGGGCACTGCGTCGTCCTTGTACTGATAGGGAACTTTGCCAAAGTGCTGGTTGGCAAGGTTTACTAGTTCTTTGTGACTAATACCTGGCAAAGAGAGCAAAAGGAGTTAACTCATCAGTACAGTGATATTCATTTCCAAAAGGCAGCAGTAAATTTTTAAAAAGTTGTTTATCATGTTCCAGTATCTATATTAAAACATTGCTCTCCAATATATCTTTGGGGGAAGAGCAGTCCAGCACGTTGCATGTACTTACAGGAAGGGTCATAGTCTCCCACCACCCACACAAAGTTACCAGTGGAAATGTATTCACCAAGACTGGTCCATCTGACACCACTGCCGACCACAAGCATGCTACCTGTTCTTCCTACTTGATGCTAAGGCAACAAATCGAAACAGGCCTACCCGCTAGTTCAGTTCTACTCGCTAGCTTGCCTTACAAAACGAATAGGAAAAACACTGAGAATATGGTCCAATTGTAACATAGGCCTTACCTATATAAATTCCAGGGTTTCTTAACCCATTGTCAAGCCCCATATATAAGGACCAGTGAAACACATTCTCAAGAAGGAGAAGAGGGGCATTAACATGACCATCATGGAACCTGTTTCCTTTCACTTTAAAAATTGGACTCTGCCACTCGCAGTGGACTGATCCTGCTTCAGAAAGTCTCACTGTCTGCCCTGTGATGGACTATGGATATGCAACTGCACAACGACAAGCTGCATCCAAGGAAGAGTCTCTGAAGGAAAAGGTGCTCCCCATGACTTATTCTATACCATTAAAACAGTACGAACCTAGGTGGGGGCCCAAGTTGTTATGATCAAGGCACAAAAACAAACAAAACAAAAACTAGTATCGGTACTAACCACCAGCAGCTGCCAGGACCATGCGAGGGGCTTTGAAGTGAGTCTCAATGTACTCTACTAAATTTGCACGAGACAAACTCCTACGGAAAATACAAAGACAATAACTTTAATCATCCGCAGTATGCAATTTAGATGACGCATATTGTGTGGAATGATGGTCAGTCTGAGGAAAGGCATCTAAAGCAGTGTCATTAATACATTCCTAAATTCTGCCTTCATCATAAAAAAAATCCACTGTCTATCCACCATTAATACAGCAGGTATTTAAATCCAAGCTGGAGATAAGTTTACTAAAAGCAGAAAAGAAGGCCGTGCCAATGCTGAAATCAAGGAAGAGAAGAAACAAAATGGGAAAAGAAAAGGGAAGAAACAAAAAGGGAAAATAAATTTCATGCAAGGATCCCTATGAGTTTCGCACGTGACTCTGCCAGGGGCATCCCACCTGGAAGTTACGTTTATGTCAGTTTTGTGTGGTACGTGACTTTGAAATTATGTACCAACAGCTCAGTCTGAACATATTTAGCTTTGTTATATAAAAGAACCTCAACCACTTCACCTCTGGATAAGTCAAAGTCTTTGTATGGCTCCTGTAAAATAGTTTTATCAAGCTCAGTTTGTATTTTTAAAGAAATTGTCTACTTTTGGTTTTGCCTTTGGTTTTAATTTTCTGTAATAAATTTAAAAGAAACACCTTTCAAAAGTATTTTGTGTATGTTGTTGTAGATTCCCCTGATGAAGCTGCATGAATAACACATAGGGATCCTCGAGTGAAACAGAAGTTCTTTCCCCTCTGCACCATCTTTTCTTCTTCTCTTTTTTGGCTGAAAGACTGAGCCACAAATCAGGCAATCCCTGTTTCAAAACTAACCGCACGCCATATTAGCAATAATTAGCAAATGTGTTTTGCTTAAAGCTAAGAGACATTGATTCAAACCCCATTAGCCATGGTCTTAAAGGGGGTAATGTTAGACATGCCATTATTTCTCACTCTCAATCCCTACACCAGCATGGTGTGATTAGAATGTCAGATAAGAACTGGAGATCTCTAGGCTCAAAACCCCACTCACCTGTGAAGTTCACTAGGTGACTTAATATACTCCCTCAGCATAACCTACTTCACCTTAATGCTGAATCATGCAGTCAAACCTGAGCTTCCTGGAACCTTACTGCAATGTAGTCACTAGATCTGAAAAGGATTTGCCAACATTAATAATGCCCTGGTCACCTACATTACCCTCATGACCTGGATTGCAGTCAGTACTCCTTTAATACTGTGGTTAGGCTTCTGTATACAGCAGACTAAGCAAAACAGTCCTATAAGAGGTATGGTAACATCGGTTCTAAAGGGGATGTTTTTATCATATTTCCTTCCTATGAGTGATGTATAAGGCAGCCACCACCACCTGAGTGCCTCTGTTAGTTCTCCTGTGGTGAAGCAACCCAGGAAACCTTTCAGGTCACCCCTCAATGTTGAGGCCTCCACCTTGAAAAACTGCAGCCGCCTTATCTGGCTGAGGAATGGAGCCCCACAGCTCCTCACAAGGCTCCATTCCTCAGCCATAGAGATCTTTTTGAGATCTCTCATGCATCTGGGCTGATCGAACTGCAGAGATGCTATCCAGCCCCCCTCCCCCGTTTTATAAAAAGAAATTACACTCAGGATGAAAAGTGCTGGAAAATAACTTCATAGGAGGCATGACTTGCATCTTATTCTTCATTTAATTTGCTTGTAACTAGCTCTGTAGGACATAACCTGACATGGCACAGGAAGTGTGCTTCACAAGCAGGAAACATTTATACGAGAGACTTACTTTGCATTCTTTGTTGTTCCTTCAACTGTCCGACTCAAAGCAGTGCCTTGGTAAGCTGTGGCATGAAGGTAATCAAAGACAACATCGGACAAGCTGCCATCAATTTCTTTCATCTCCTGAAGGATGACATTCCGCTCCTTCTCAATCTGGGAATCCTCAAGGCTGCAATTCTGTATTGCATCAGCCAGAATCTCGACAGCTGAAAGACACATAAAAGTATTTTCTCTATGACACTTGCACAGCTTGCAGTGTAAAGCTTTTGTGGTGTCCTAGTGACAATGCAGCCAACTCCCCTCTTGCCGCTACAGAGCGGTAAAGAAACCTAATATCACCTCTAGCCTTCATTCCTATATCTCTACTGGCTCCATAATTCCTTTCTCGCAGTTCTCCTCTATTTTTGTTTTCCTTTCCCAATTTCAATCTTATGTTCGAGTATCTTGCATGAGAAAAAAGTGTCTAGTGCTGGAGGAACATGATCCACAACGAAGCACCATTTCTGCTAAGGAGAGCACCGTACAAGCAGAAGGAACCCAAAGGACCCAAGCCTTTGTAAGCGATATTTCTATTGCAACTGGAATTTGATGGCACAAGAGCCACAGGCAGCCAGCACTGGGATCTTTGCAAGGAGGGAACACGATAGGAAAAGATGACTTCTCTCAGAAAGATGCAAACTCCAGTCTGCTGAAAGAATGGCTGAATCATACAACAAAATGTCTGACAAGACAGCACAATTTAACATTGGTTGACATGCGCAGGGCTTTTCCACATGGGTTTCCCCCCGTTGGTTCTGGTGCTGTACTACTTCTGTTTATCCCCTGATTTCCACATGCATTTTTATGTCTTTAGCTTTCACTTCAGGTATTTTGTTCCCCCCCCCTGTTTTGTTTCCAGTTCGAGACCACTTTCACCACGTTTTTCTGGAAGCTGACATTAAGTCTGTTTTTCCCTCGTGTGTTGGGTTGTTGTTTTTGTTTTTTAACAAGTAAGTCTCTAGCCCCTACCCTTGCGGAGATATAAGGAAAACAGCATATCTCTGTGAAGGACATTTCTAAACAGTGAAAGCTGGGAATTCAGAGAACCAGCTAAGCCTATTGTTACAACGCTCCAGCAATATATCAATATTTTAGTGCCCTTTAAAAAAAAGGGGGGTGCTGTAACACCATGATGATATCGTTGATTACAACAGCACCCTTCCTTGAAAATTTTCATTATTGAAGACATGTGAGGAAGCTCATAAACTTACTCCACAACTATGAAAATGCAAAGGGAAGGCAGACATGCAGAAGAACCGTGCCCATAACAATTCCAACGCTTGTGGATCAACTCCCAAGAAAATCAGGAATAAATTGAGCAGGTGGAAAAGCCCACAGGGATTATATGAACCCAGTTTGGGCCATCTGAAAGCAACTGTTCTTGCCAGCAATGTGGAAAACTATTGTCTAGCACACGGCAGCAGTCTTTTGAAAACATGAGGCAGATGAATCCAAGAACTAACCAAGTGGAAAATTGTTTCTTGCTAGTAACTAAGTTTGGCTTAAATTAAGCCATCATTGCATATGGAAGAACAATTAGAATTAAAATAATTCTGCAAACCACCTACCCCATGAAGTCAAGTTAAACATACATGCAAATGAAGCAATCTCACTCCAAGAAACACAGCTCAATGACACTACCTTTGGGCAAGTCTTTGGACAAAGCTTTCATGAAGAAGGCTGTCTGCTCACGAGAGGTATAGCTATTGAGATGTGCACCCATGCTCTCCACTTCTTTTTCAAAGGCCGTGCCAGGGCGTTTCTTTGTGCCCTAAAGAGATACCAAGAGTCAAACAGGCAGGTAAATAGGTTGATGGTGCTTGCCTGTGGATCACTGAAAGCTATGTTTGTGTGTGTGCGCGTTTGTGTGGCCTGGCATTCTCCTTAGTCCACTGGGCAGGATATAAACTCAAGGAAATAGTTCAGATGTTTAGCTATCCTGTTTCCACAAAATACTGGGACATATTCTGTGTATAATTTAAAAAATCGATACCCATTAAAAAAATTGTCTCTTTGAAGGTCTTAAGATCAGTTTGAGGTCTCACTCTGATGCGACCGATCAGAACTATCAGCATGGTTTTGTATATAAAAAAGACACTCAAAAAACAAAACTTATGCTTCTTAAATATACAGTGTTATGCGGTCCATCAGGACAAGGTACGTTCTGTTTCCATGAGGTGCATACCCCTGGGGGAGGAGCCTCTGACCTCAGTGGGATGGGCCTTGTACCAAAGAAACCTTTAGCGAATGTAATGGTAGGATACAACCCCCTTCAGTAAATGGTCCAAACAGCCTAAAAGCTTATGCTGAGGATCTTTTGAGAAGCTTCTTATCCTCAAATGAAGATATAATTTTTTAAAATCAAAAGTGGAGCTATGTTAGTTTACAGCAGTGAAGACAAAAGATTTCTATGCCACCTTATGGATGAACTACAGCATGGCATAAACTTTTTATGGGCCACAGCCCACTTTTTCAGCTGTATGGAGTGTCAGATTATACACAGAGATTACAACCACCCATATAATCAGCTCTTGTGTCAATTACCACAGAAACAAAGACAGCTTGTCACCTCACCTTGAATGCCAGGTGTTCCACAAAATTGCCAACTCCGTTGTTCTTTTCATTTTCACAACGGCTTCCTATATCAAGCCACACCCCAACCTGACATAAATGAAGACTGATTAGGATATTAAACAACAGACCAGCTTTAGAGGAAATTGCACGCCATTAAGAAATCAAGAACTGACAGTGCTTCTGCTGCATGCAGAATTACAATTACAGCTCTAAGTCCCTTTTTCACCATGTGTTGTGCAATTTACGGTAGCACTTTTCTTAATCTGGACAGACAGGTGCAAACTATGGGTGGGATCTTGACAACTTTTCAGCTGATGTAAAAGTTGAAGGATGCCCTTCAACTATCAAAAATGCGACTATACTAACATCTGCATAGACAAGTCATGTGGAATGGGGGCTGTAGTGAGGAGGGGAATTGGGCAGGATTGAATGAAAAAATCCAGTAGCATCCAATTCCATGACGGTAACTGAGGAAGCACACAATGTCTACTGCTTATCTAAGGCACATTTGGCAACAGTTCAGGCTTGAGCTAACTCAGTGGCTGTCCCCTGCTGCTGGAACAGAGTCTAAGAAAATTTATTCCAGAGAGCTTTTGGAGCAGCCTAAGCAAAGGGGGAACACTCTGCTGGTGGGGGCAGAAGACGTCTTTAGATTGGTTTTTAATCTTTTTAAATTCTTTTCAGTGTATCAATTTGTTTTTATACTGCTGTCACCCACACTGGGTCCTGAGATGCTCAGGAGAAAGGCAGGCATATAAATAGTCATTATCTTTGTTCAAAATCTAAGTATTGTTCCATACACCATTGAATTTTGGTCTCAACGTTAACAGATTATAACCCTAAACTCAATTGCAAAGGAATAAATCCCCCTGAACCCCAAGGCCACCCAGAAAACTTCCATGGCAGAGCGGGGATTCAGGCCTGTGCCCCCTAAATCCTATACCAAACTACTCCACATCAGACTTGCTTAAACAAAATATAGAAAGACATCCACAAGAAAGTACTGAATTGTTGGAAGTATGCAGTTGTAAAAATGCATGCTCTGATACAATTGGTAATCTGTTACTTTAAGTCCAAGTCTCCCCAAGCCTATAATGCACCTAACAAAGGAAAAACAGTAATGGTAGGCAAGCTATGTTTCAGGAAAATCTGTGTACCATTACTGGCCTTCTCATTAAGGAATTCCTGATAGATTTCTGAGGAATCTCAGTTCCCCGTCCCTAATCCAGTTTGAAAACCTTTACCACCAATCTTTATTAATACGTGAAGGGCATAGGCATATTCTCAGTTGTGAACTACTTTTTTTAAAGTAACATCTGAGCATTTTTAAAACAATAAAAGCAACCATTTAGTGTCAGTTAAATTGCTCATTTATTGTGGTTTCTATGCTCTAGCATTTTTGCCCTGTTTTTAAAATGCTACTTTCTGTCATGAAATGTAGGAATAAGGAAAGCTAAACTTACTGTACATGTAGGTTGGTTTGACTGTTCAGAAGCTACCCGAAGGCCATTGTCTAGAGTGGTGATCTGTGTCTCAGGGAGACTATGCAGCACCTGGGCATAGGATGCAGTGCTTCCTCTTCTTGTCAAACTCCACAAGGCTGGCTAAAGAGATGTTTACTGTCAAACCACAATTCATGGAACAATGTGAAATTAATGATATACACAGAAAAAGTCACATAATGGCGTTAGAGATAGATGGTAAAGCTTTAACAGAAAGAACTCACGAAATGAACACTACCTGATAGACTATAATTTAGACACCATGTAAATATTTGGAAACTAATCTCCAAAATAAGAAAAAATACATAAATATTCCAGCTCAGCTAATTGGATATACACATATGTTTTACACATACTGCTGTCAAACACAACAAAAAGCTCCAAAACACAACAACTCGCAGACTGCTTCAGGCAAATACTGGACACTCACAACCAAGACAATAAGAGTTTATGTTTCTCATGCAGCTTCATACATACTAAACTGAACAACTTTAGTTGAGGTTAGAAAGCAGCAGCTTCAGAAGTAGAAACCAGAAAATGGCCCAACTGTTTTGCTAAGACAAGCAAAGCACCTTTCACTAGATTTTAACTGGATTTAAATTGTTTAAACAGGATTGTAGGCATTGGTGAACACTGACACGTCTTTCCAAATTGCTGACTCCCATATTATGCAAGAAAACAATTAAGAGTAGCCAAAGCACTGAATCTATCCTTTGCAGACTCTTCCAAGTTTGACATCACCAACTTCCTATACTCAAGCACTTCATGAAAAAAAGCACTAAAAGTCCATTCAGAGGATGCTGAAAGTGGACTACAACATGAACTAGGCAAAGATGGCTTGAGTTTGGATACATAGTAAAGGAGTTATAGAAGTGCTTCACCACAGAGCCCTGCATCCGGAGTTTTCAGCTCAGCCTATTATTTTACCACACCTCAACAGCTTCCAAGATCAAAAGCTTCTGCTTTATTCTGGCAGGGTACCTGTGCTTTAACAGTACCAAAAAAAACAAACGAACAAAAAAAAAACCCACAGGCAAAAATTCAGTGGATGTTGCTTTCTCCATCATTGCAACTTCATTCAAGAAAAGTTGCACCTGCTGAATTTCTACCTATCACAGCTGTAAGGAACACAGGAACCCAAACAGAAAGAGATGGTAACTCTGGATCAGAGCAGAAAATTTTCAATTTACAGTGAAACATTAGGAGCTAGCCATATAATCACATCATCACATACTTAAATTCAGTTCATGCTTCTGCCTAGTTTCATTGACCTGGAAATCAAAATTAAATGTGCACAAGGCACCAATTTATTCTGCAGCACTCACAATCAGGAGAGGCTTATAAGGTGGCATTTTTGTTTGCCCTTCTTACTGTTCAAGGGCTAATGGTAAAACTAAGCATGCACAGTCTGGTACAGTACCAGAATGAGGCTTAGCTATGTTGCAGAAACACTTTTTTTGAACTAAGGTCTCAGAATACCATCAAGGGAAATACAAAAAGTACTTAATTTTAAAGAGAAAGTGCTACTAGGGATCAGACTTACAATGGGAGCCCTGCTCTAAAATTCTCCGTGAGTGGGAACAGGCTGCAGTCACTCAACAGCAGAGGGACTTGAACACGCAAATATGCACTCTCTCACATCCGTTGCTTTAAAGAAAAGGGCCACATGAAGCTGCCTTATACTGAATCAGACCCTTAGTCAGTATTGTCTACTCAGACCAGCAGCGGCTTTCCAGGGTCCCAGGCAGAGGTCTTTAACTACTCGCCTAGTCCCTTGAACTGGAGATGCCGGGGATTGAACCTGGGACCTTCTGCATGCCAAGCAGATGCTCTACCCCTGAGCCACAGCCCCTCCACAATCCAAAATGGGAGGGGCGAGGGGAAAAGACCAAGGGTACTTTGGTCAGCCACGATTCCTGTACTTAAACCAGAACGATTGTAGGCTTGGAGCGAGAGAGAGGCGGCTGCAGCTGGGCCCGGCCTTGTTCCCCTTGACCTTCACAGGCCCCGAAGGCGGCTCAGCGAGGCTCCTCCTTGCCCTTTGCTGCTGCTCTCGCGCGACCCCCTTCCTGGCTCAGGCAGCCGGCCAAGCAACCACTCACCGGCGACCGAGAGCCCCGCAGAAGAGCCCGGCTGGCAACGCAACCCGCCGCCCGGCAGACAGAGGACGCCGCCATCTTGCCCCCAACGGCTCGCTAGGCGGAGGAAAAGAGCGGCGCATGCGCAGGAGCAAACACCGCCCCTCAGAAGAAGCCGCGCCGGCTGCGCGCCGGGAAAATGTTTCCCTACCCGGTGGGCGGGGCCACACTTCCCATAGAGATGAATTACAGAGCGGTCGCCGTGCTTTGGACCACAGAGCCTTGAATCACGAGGGGTCTTGGAACTCTACATTCCAGAGCCGTAGAGGGAAGCGAGCAGCAGTGAGCCCTGGACGGGTCTGAAAACCTGATGCCGCGATGAACCCGAGTCTTCAAAACGCCCCCACCGCTGTTATTATTTCCGGGGAGACGGAAAAGGCGAAGAATGACGCCATCCTGAACTTCCGGTGAAAACGCTATGTGCTGTGAACCGGAAGTCAGCGCGGGAAACTGTTCAGTTGTAGGCAGCGAATGGCGGCTGGGGTCGTTTTCTACCTGTACGGAGTTCTCCCTGTCACAGGCCTACAAAAAAGTATCTTTCTCTCTCTGCATTCATCCCCCACTTTATCTCTCCAACCAACGTCACTACTACCCTTTGGGAACAAACCCCTGAAAAGCTTTGGATTTCACACATTAACAGGATACAATGGTTCCATATTAACATACCACACCCTCATTAGCACATTATCTTGATACTTACAGGACAATGATTAGCACATTACCTTTGTTACTTTTTGCAGGACAATGATTCAACTCAAACCCAACCCCTTTCTGAATATATATTACTCTTCCTACACACTTGACACAGAGACACTCTCCTTCAGTGTTACTCCTCTGAAGATGCCTGCCACAGCTGCTGGCGAAACATCAGGAAAGAAAATACCAAGACCACTCACACAGCCCGGATAACCTACGAGAACCAGTGAACTCTGACCGTGAAAGCCTTCGACAATACCCTGAAAATCTGTTTACTAGTCGAAAAAATGGGGATGGGCATGTGGTCCACAAGCAGCGACCTGCTTCAATCCACTCTCTGGGGAAAAGTCTTTATCCATAGTCTTCAGCTTTCTGAGTATTTGCATCTCCTTCAGTGTTTCACAGATAAAAAGAGAGATAGGTAAAGAGAATTTACCTATTCTCACATTTTTACAATTGTAGAAATAAGAAAATCACAAATACAAGTTTGAAATTTACAAAAATAAACAGTCTGATGGCACCTTATAGACTAACAAAATTTTATCACAGTGTACATTTTGTGGGCTAGAACCTACTTAAAAGGATGCAAAGTGTTTCAATTATGCTGGAATTAAATGTGTTAAACTTTAAGGTATCACAAGACTCCTGTTCATTTTTGTTGCAACAGACTAAAATAGCTATCTTTCTAGAACTGTAAATTACAAGTATTCTCACACACTGCCTGAATTCCACCTCTACCCATACAGCATTGCTGAAGACTATCCAGTAGCACCTTAAATATTAACAAAATTTCTGGCAGGGTATGAGCGTTTGTGAGCCACAGCTCACTTCTTCAGATAATTCTTGCCTGGATGTCTCCCTGCCTACCATCCTGCTCCAGGCATGGCGGAAGCCTCCACCGCCATGCCAGCCCTTTTGTCCACCCTGCCTGGATGCAATCACCTTTTGTCACCTATCTGGGAAGCCTTAACTCAGTCAGAGCCAGGAAATCCATAGATTCTCATCCTGGACTCACCCTGCATTCCTGGACCTTATTTCTTTGAAATTCTTGTGTGCTGGCTCCTATAACTATTGCTGCTCTGCCAGCCAAAACTGTGTAGTCTCTTCCTCTCCACCCAAACAGAGGTGGAGAACTGCCAACTCCAGTTCTCTTTCTCTGGGGCATTCACTTGTCACACAGGAGCACCCCCCCCCCCCACTGCCTTTATTTTTTCCTTAGGATCTTTGGAAGTTCTGCCTAAAGCCTGTGGATCATTGAAACAGGCAGCGTACTGGAAGTTAAGGTGATTTTTCTATCCTGGGACTTGCAGTTTTGTGTGTGTGTGTGTAAAGTGCCTTCAAGTCACAGCTGACGTTTGGGTTTTTCATGGCAAGAGACTAACAGAGTTGGTTTGCCAGTGCCTTCCTCACTTGCAGTTTTAGAGACAAGAAACAGAGGAGATGGGAATATTTCTGGTGTTGGTCATGTATTTGGTGCGGGGAGCAGAAGCTTGTGTACCCAGTGCCCAGTGGTGGAAGTTAACTTGATTTTGGTATCCTGGGAGAAGCTTTAGAGAAAAAGAAATTGAGGAGATGGGAATATTTCTATCTTTAGCCATTTTTTTTTTACTCTGTGCATTTCTACATGGGAGAGGATATAAATCTGGTTCCCCAAATATGGAAAGTGAGGTGATTCTGCTGTCCTGGTTGAGTGGTTGAGTGGTGGTTTGGAGCAGTGGACTCTGATCTGTAGAACCGGGTTTGATTCCCTACTCCTCCACATGAGCGGCGGAGGTTAATCTGGTGAACTGGATTTGTTTCCCCACTCCTCCACACGAAGCCAGCTGGGTGACCTTGGGCTAGTCACATTCTCAGCCTCACCCACCTCACAGGGTGTCTGTTGTGGGGAGGGGGAGGGAAGGTGATTGTAAGCCGGTTTGATTCTCCCTTAAGTGGTAGAGAAAGTCGGCATATAAAAAAAAAACTCTTCTTCAACCAAACAAAGCTTCCATATTTTCAGGCCAGAGTAGCCAAGAAGCCAGTATTTAGAGTAGATTGTGAGATGCGATTGGAGACTCATACTGAGTCTCCAGTATATGAGTGGTGTGGTTGTTAGAGTATTGGTGCAAGATTGGGGAGCCAGGGTTCCGGTGCCCACTTAGCTATGAAGCGCACTAACCTTCAGCCTAACCTTCCTCACAGGGTTGTTTGGAGGAAAAGAGGGTGGGGAAAGTATTTCCCTTCATACACAAATGAAATATTTTCTCTAATTGTCTCAGTGAAGGAGTTTGTGACATCTTTCCTTTCCTCTTACAGAATCCTCTTTCTTTAACGAAGATTCAGACTGAGTAAAGATGTATATATATTTAAAACTACATGACAAATTGTTGATGGCATATGGTTTTTGGAACTCTAAATAACTTAATATTGAAATAATTTAACATACATTACTAATTATGGGACTGGACCAGATCAAGCCCCATGCCCCCCCCCCCCCATTCGGGAAAATTAGAAGTCTACACCCTTGATTATAGCCAATTTGCTTTTCACAACAGCAGGATGACAGTGCCAATTCTCCCTTCCTATACAATGTTTCAGTAAGTGGCGTTTATCATACAGCTGGAACTTTCCCCTAGTAGTTACCCCTGCCTCTTTTTCTGAGGGGGCTTAGTTCTCCTCTGTGCATGTGAGGTGACCCAACCCCTTTTAGGAAGTTTTTCCTCCTTGTCCTTTGGTATGCTTTCCTCAAACAAGTTGATTTCTTTAGCCCCTTACCTCCTACTGAGGAGGGACTCTTCTGGGACTAATCATAAGGTGTGTGTGTGGGGTGGGGGGCTGGCTCCCCATAAAACCTGAATTATCTAATCCCCCCAAGACTTGCATTACTGATTTTGAGGACTCCAGGTTGGGATATTAAAAAACTGTCTGTCTTCCCCCCTTCAATAGCTTGGCCTAATGAAGACAGAACATATAATGAAATCATATGTTTTAAGTGTAACCTGGCAAAGAATGTTTTGGTATATTGTATTGTGTTGTATATTTTATAGATTTGAAAATAAAACTTTGAATTAAAAAAAACAGCTTGGTCAAATGGAGAAAGCCCCCCACCCACTTCTCAACTCATCTATTATACTTAGAATTATAGAGTTGGAAGGGACCACCAGGGTCATCTAGTCCAACCCCCTGCACAATGCAGGAAATTCACAACTCCACACTCCCAGCGACCCCTTCTCCATGCCCAGAAGATGGCAAAAAAAAAAAAAAAAAAAAAAAAAAAAAAAAAAAAAACCTCTCCAGGATCCCTGGCCAATGTGGCCTGGAGGAAAGTTTCTTCCTGAACCCAAAGAAGTGGCGATTGGCATTACCTTGGACATATAAGAAAGGGCCACAAGAGTCAAACACTGACATACCGGTAACCCTTCCTGCCCTCCCTCATGAGCTGCCTAAGTTCACAGAATCAACATTGCTGACAGATGGCCATCTAGCCTCTACTTAAAAACCTCCAAAGAAGGAGAGCCCACCACCTCCTGAGAAAGCCTGTTCCACTGAAAAACCGTTCTAATGGTCAGAAAATTCTTCCTAATGTTAAGCCAGAAACTCTTTTGATTTAATTTCAACCTGGTCTGACTTTCTGGGGCAACAGAAAACAATTCAGCACCATCCTCTATGTGACAGCCCTTCAAATACTTGAAGATGGTTATCATATCACCTCTCAGTCTCCTCTCCAGACTGAACATACCCAGCTCCTTAAACCTTTCCTCATATGACCTGGTCTCCAGACCCCTCACCATCTTCATTGCCCTCCTCTGGAGACGTTTCAGCTTGTCTATATCCTTCTTAAATTGTGTTGCCCAAAACTGAACGCAATTCTCTAGGTGAGGTCTAACTAGAGCAGAATAAAGCGATACCATCACTTCGCTTGATCTGGACGCTATACTTCTGTGGATACAGCCTAAAGTATCATTTCCCTTTTTAACTACCACATCACACTGCTGACTCATGTTTAGTGCATGGTCTGCTAAGACCCCTAGATCTTTTTCACACATACTACTTGACTACCTTCCTCCATGGACGCAACTCAAGCCTTTTATGGCAGGGCACAGAGATGTGCATATTTTTTTAAGGCAAACAGCTTCCCATTCACTTTAGACCTATGAAACAGAATAATATTTCTGTCAATTAAAATAAACATGAATCTGCAACTCAAGTCAACACCTTGCTTTCCAAGATCTGATTTTAAAATTCCAACCCAAGAGAGGATTTTTTAAAAAGTAGATGTTCCCATAGGAATCCAAGTTGATTTTCTGCCTTTTCTTTGTGACAGATTTTCATGCAGTCATAGGATACTGTAGGAAAAACTACAGTCAAGTGGCAGAGCTGAATGGAAAATCTGTATATTTTATTGACTGAAAAAGCACATCCCCAAACAACAAATGAAATATATACAATATCTAGAAGGGTTTTTTCCTTGGCAGGAATTGTGGTGCCGGAAGCAGGTTCAGAGGACTAGAAGATCTTTTGCCTCCAATGTCCTCATTCACAGTTCCTCCAGAATTTGATCAAACTTCTACAGACTAAATGTCCAGTCCTCCCCAGTTATTCAAACACTTGATAGGTAGCTTCTGTCTTCAGTAAATTCACAGTGGTGGAGAATCTCATGTTATTCACTTTTACCAACAAAAACAGTTCAGTCAGTCATCTCAAAATGTGCTGGAGTATTTTCTCTGCTTACAAGTTAGTGTTGCGCATGACCTAAGAAGAGAAAGACAATGGGTTCTGGTTTCTTCTGAAAGTACTTCACATTAATTGAACATCTCTTTGATTACCTGTTCACCATCCAAAGAGCACATTATATCTTACAGGTTGGCTATAGAGTTCTCCAGAGCATGTTTAGTAATGATCTTCATTAAGCCCATCAGAGGAAATGCCAAGACTCACCCAAAGTACATGTCTTAAACTGGATAGGTCCCTTCTGTTCATAGTGTTCTCTGTGTATCACAACCCTAATTGTTTGCTGCTGTGGGGAAAAATGAAACCTACACATTCTTATGGTTTGAATAAAAACCCCAATAGGTTAATTTTATGTCAGGCTTTTATTCGGTAGTTTTATCAAATTTAGCAGTGCAGTTGGATCTTATAGAAAAATTGGGGTATTGTCATTAAGATTCGGGGAGTATTAGTTTCTGATTGTTGCTGCTTTTACTGCTGATGTATTTGGTTTTGTTGGAGGGAAGGTTGCATGGTATAGCCTGATCTTGTCGGATCTCAGAAGCAAAGCAGGGTCCATGCTTGGAAGGGAGACCACCAAGGAAGACTCTGCATAGGAAGGCAATGGCAAACCACCTCTGCTTCTCACTTGCCTTGAAAGCCCCTTACTGGGGTTGTCATAGGTTGGCTGCGACTTGATCGCACTTTACACACAAATTTGGTTTAATTTTTTTTAGTTGAACCACTGTGGTGTACTTGTTAGTGGTTGGAGCAGGGGTTGCTAACATGGCAACACCTTTCCTGGTACCCACCAAATGTTTTTAGAAAGTGGGTGAGCCCACATGAGGCTCTTGCACAGCAAGGCTTCTGTTTGGTTTCTAGAGATCTGATGGCAGTGAAGATTAAAATAATGTTGTTTCAGCAGCAGCTACCACAGTTTTCTTTTTATTTTCTCTTTCTCTCTCCTCTTTCCCATTGTATTTCTAATTATCCCTCATCTCCCTTTCACTTGGGCTTCCTCTGTGTGTGTGGCTCTGCCTCATATGACAGCCATTTTGTGGATCGCTCCACCTCCCATGGCAGCCATTGTATGATTGTGCCGGTGTCAGAATTCCAAATGTGTCCACAGGCACAAAAAGCTTGGGAACCCCTGGGTTAGAGTGTTGGTCTAGGATCCAAGAGATACATATTCAAACCCCCACTCTGCTGGGAAGCTTGTGTGATACCATGGGCCTGTCACACTCTCTCAGCCTAACCTACCTCACAGGAGGTTATAAGGATAAAATGGAAGTGAAGAACCATGCATGCCCCTCCACAAGCAATTTTGAAGGAACGGTGGGGTAAAAATATACTAGATAACTTGGCTATATTTATTTTCATAAGCTATTCTGTTTTTATGATGTAAGCTACCCTGAGTACCTTGTAGAATGGCTGAATGCATGTTTAACATAAATAAACAGATGACTAGATACTGGCATAGCAGTCTTTACACAAACTCTATAAGGCAGGAAGTGGGAAAAAGCTGAGAATTAGTAGCCGGAGATTTTGGGGATGGAACCTGTGGAGGGCAGGATTTGGGGAGGGGAGGGATTTCAATACCATAGAGTCCAATTGGAAAAGCAGCCATTTTCTCTAGGTAGGGTTGCCAACTGCCAGGTAGTAGCAGGAGATCTCCTGCTAATACAACTGATCTCCAGCCTATAGAGATCAATTCACCTGGAGAAAAACGCCGCTTTGGCAATTGGACTCTATAGCACTGAAGTCTCTCCCCTCCCCAAACTCCACCCTCATCAGGCTCTGCTCCAAAAATCTCCTGCCGGTGGCGAAGAGGGACCTGGCAACCCTGTCTTTAGGGAAACTGATCTCTGTCGCCTGGAGATCAAGTGTAATAGCAGGAGATCTCCAGCCACCACCTGGAGGTTGGCAACAGTACACAAAATAGGGGATGCCCATTTCAGGCTGGAATATGGAGAGTGTGCTGAACATACAATGCAGAGTTTAGAAGAGTGCAGCTCTAGTTAGGACTGCACTATAACAGATCCTTGTGATGGAATAAAGAGATTCACTGAACCCATTATCGAGGAACAAGATGTGACTAATGAGATTTGAAAATGGATGTCTGGCTTGGAAATAACTACAAGTAACTCCTAGATGTATGTATGAGATTTGAGAGATTATTCAGGCAGACTGCTTACTGTGGCAGTTTGTGGCAAATTTTCTCCCTGGTTCCTTGTGACATAGGTAACAGCATCATTCACTGTTGCAAAAAGGTGGTTCTTGGTGATGGTTTCACTGAAGAAGTTGCCTCTTTCCAGCTCTGTAATGACTGAAACTGTGGAGAGAAGAATAAGGCATAGCCATGGACAGGTGTATTTGCAGGTGCTGATTGACATGACCACTTTGAGTACCCACCCCCCAGCTAGGGAAACTGAAGAGGGCCAAAATCCAACTATCAACTACATTTCCTCTGACCTAAGGAGTTTTGTTGCTGGATAAGACAAAGGATTTTTCTCATTCACTTTTCCGTCTCTGGCAGTGGACAACCAGATGCCTCTAAGAGCTCAGAAGCAGGGCAGGTTATAATAGACATGAATGAAGCAGATCTCTAGTCTAATCTCCTCAAACAGACGTGTCAGTTAAGTTGGAGGAAATCTTAGGTTGGAAGAAAGATTTCAGACTTGGCTGGTAGTAGGGTTGCCAAGCTCCAGCTACTAGCTGGAGATCTCCTGCTATTATAGCTGATCTCTAGCTGATAGAGTTCAATTCCCCTGGAGAAAATGGCCGCTTTGGTAATTGGACTCTATGACATTGTTCCTCCCCTGCCCAAACCCCACCCTTCTCAGGCTCCACCCCCAAAACATCCCGCCAGTGGCGAAGAGGGACCTGGCAACCCTAGCTGGTAGAGGGGTAGGATGGTGGCAGTATCCACCCCACTGTCTTTAAACAGGATTTATGTTCATGCATCTCCAGGCTTGGTAAAATAACAGATAATGCTATTGTGTGTGAAAAAGAGGAGGGCCAGTTTGAAAGTAAACCAGCAGGAAGAACCAGGCAATAAGTCCAAAGGCAGATCGATGTCATTGAGGCAATGAACATTTTCAGGTGATGGCTTGTTTACTGCAGCTTGGTTGAACATGACTTTCCAGGCCTCCTTACCAGGGCAACCCACAAGATAGACGTCTACTTCAATCTCCCGGAAATCTCTAAATAGCTGCCAAAGATAAGAAGAAGAGTTGGTTTTTATACTCTGCCTTTTCTCTACCTTTAAGAAGTCTCAAAGCAGCTTACGATCGCCTTCCCTTCCCCTCCCCACAACAGGCACCTGGTAAGGTAGGTGGGGCTGAGAGTTTGGAGAAAACTATGGCTGGCCCAAGGTCACCCAGCAGGCTTCATGTGGAGGAGTGGGGAATCAAACCCAGTTCTCCATATTAGAGTCCATTGCTCTTAACCACTACACCATGCTGGCTCCGAGACAGCTGAGACAAGAAACTGCAGAAATATAAACAGTTTTCTTGCCTATTCAGTCAGGGGAAAATGTGGGTATTGTGGGACAATTATCTTCACATTCCCATGGACTCTTTGATCATCTGTTCTTTGAAACCAGCCGTTACCTTTGTAGGTGATGTTCAGATACCTGTCTATCATATTTTTATCTTGCTCTTCCTTCATGGAGCTCAGGGAGCATAATTTTATTCTCATAACAACCCTGTGAGTTAAGTTATGAGGATAGAGTGTGACTGGCCCAAAGTTATCCTGTGAGCTTCGTGGATGAGCAAGGATGTGAACCTTGGCCTAATTCTAAGCCCAACCATTGTATCACACTGACTCTCTATTTCTGCAGGGGAAAGATGCCATGTTCATATCTGACTATCGTGGCTCAACAAAGAATGAGAACATCAGTGATTTCCATTATAGATGAAGTTAAAGAGTGGGATTTAGCAGACAGATGGAGCCAATGGGAGGGCTCAAATAGCCAAGACAGCCATTACTATGGGGTCACAATTGCAAAGTAATCTAGATCCTTCTTGGAAACCTTGGTCATCTAGCTGGCAATATTGCTGATACAACATTGAGCTGTGGGCATCTGAAAGCTTTTCCTCTATAAAGCTCGGTCACTGACAAATTGATAACTTTTGCTATCGATTTCATGACAGAGTTGCTCTTTCCCTCTTGTTGCCTCTTACATTTTTTAAGGTCTTTATACAGACAGTATCTACAAAGTTGACAGAAGTGAAGTCAAGGATGAGAGAGTGAAGAGGAGGCTTTTCAAGCCCCAGAGACTCCAAGGTGGGTTTGTAACAAGGTTGTGGATGGGTGTTGATTTGGGGCTCCAAATCCTGCACATCTCCATTAGGCTCAGCCAATATTATGTCACCGCCTTTCCGATTATCATCTGACTCCTGTGAAAAAGGGAAAATTAGAATTACCAAACTTTAAGGTTGAAATGAGAAAATTGAAATAGTTCAAGACTTTCTATTCCTTGGCTCTATCATCACCCAAAAGAGAGACTGCAGCCAAGAAATAAGAAGGAAATTGAGACTGGGAAGGGCAGCCATAAAGGAGCTAGAAAAGATTCTTAAGTGTAAAGATGTGTCACTGGCAACCCAGATCAAGTTAATTCATGCCATAGTATTCCCTATTACTATGTATGGGTGTGAAAGCTGGACAATGAAGAAAGCTGATTGGAAGAAAGTAGATTCCTTTGAAATGTGTTGAAAAAAAGTGTTACGGATACCCTGGACCACCAAAAAAACAAATCAGTGGGTTATTGATCAAATCAAGCCTGAACTGACCCTAGAAGCGAAAATGACTAAACTGAGGCTATCGTACTTTGGTCACATTATGAGAAGGCGAGAGTCACTGGAAAAGACAATCATGCTAGGAAAAGTTGAAGGCAGCAGGAAAAGAGGAAGATCCAACAACAGTGGGTTGGCTCTCTAAAGGAAGCCATGGCCCTCAGTTTTCAAGATCTGAGCAAGGCTGTTAATGATAGGACGTTTTGGAGGACATTGATTCATAGGGTCACTAACGAGTCGGAAGCAACTTGACAGCACTTAACACATACACACAGCATGTGACAGTTTACTGATCAGAGGGTATTCCTCTCTGCTCCTGTGATGTCCCAGGAAATAGACAGCGGGCTGGAGCACAGGCCCATTTCTTGTGGAAATTATGACTTATCTTAATTTTTCCTGTCAACTTACAAAATGAGAGGTTTTCACCTCAGTCTACTGTCCTGTAACTTGTATTTTATTCCTGAGATGAGCAACATATTTGTCTGGTAAACAGCTACACAAGCTGTCCCTGCAATGATAGTGTCAGTATCTTCTCTGTGGAAGATGCAGAAAATTGGACAAGACACACAGAAATGGACAATAGGAAGTCCAAACCAACTGTTCACCCTCTTTCCCTTTAGTCATGGCTGTTATAAGCAGATGTGGTATTTAATGGTATGGAAAGTCTGAGTATTCCTACTCAAAGACAGCCAAGCGTTTTAGTGCCTGAGGCAAAAAATCAAATGGTGCAGGCCAGGATAAAACTATAATAACCACCCTAATAATATTTGGGTATTACACCTTGATAGATGATTATATTGAATACCATGGTAATGTTGACTGCAGCTTCTGTTTTAGTGAACAAACTGATAAATACCTGTGACTTTGTTTCCATGTCTATATCGACAAAGCCAAGATTGTTGTTCCCAGAGTCACATCCATTTATGGCTTCAGGAGCTGTTTTCTGTTACCAAAACAAGAACGTGACACAAGTTAAAAGGAACCCATGCTTGTTTTTCCACACGGCATTTTAAGAGCCACCAAATGGCAGGAGAGAGAAATACAGAAGTTTCCTCAGGGTTGATGTCAGGCATCACACCCTCTTGTGTCTTTTCTCTGACTGTCTTGCTAACAATGGGTGTGTATCTTGTGGCCCACTTCCACAAGTGTAATTGCCCTTATGTTAGTGGAAGCATTTTTAAAAATCTGTGGTACACTGCTGTGCAAAGAAATTCTTTGCACAGCAAACAGCTAAATCTACGTATACAAGGCATAATGCAAAGACTAACAATTGTGATCTAAGTTTGTGTTAGCATACCTGCTTCTTATTTAATCATGCACTTATACAACCATATGTGATTGCAGTACATGGTTAGAACTCATGCCGTGCCACCACCTGTCCAACAATCCTTCCATTAACAGAAGCTAAACTGGAGAGGAATTTTGCACACATTTTGTTGACTACACACCACTGTTTCAAAAGGTGTTTTCACACATGTCATTAAAAGACCTTTTTGCTTCTCTCCCCTGTAGTATAATGGATGATGCTTCTTATATTAACATTCACTTGTTCACAAGCAGCACAGGAGACACTCAGAAGTGCTTTTAGCGTCATGCTCAAAAATCAAGATGATGACCTAGACTCATTTCTATGATTTTTAATGGAAAACAACATGTAGGAAACTCTCAAATGTTTATACCTCAGAGCAGGAGAGTTAATCTTTCTACGAAAAACTTACTATTTGCTATATTTTCATTATAGTCCGAATCAAACCTTCCCTGGAATCTGTGGCCAGCAGAAAGATTATTTATATTTTATCTCATCCTACTATATTTCACAATGCTGAGCTGCGCAGAGTTGTAGAAAGTCTGTTTTGAGGTACATTCACATGCCACAGAAATTGTTTGAGCTACTGATGTACATATTATTTATCACTGATTTAGGGTTCACACTGCACTAGGCCCTCTACAGAATAGGAGCCCCACATGGAAATGAATTGTATACCATTGCACAACACAGACATTGATTAAACTATTGTAAATTACTCTACATGGGGCTGCCTTTGAAGATGGTTTGAAAATGTCACTTGCTGCAAAATGAACAGCGAGGGACTTGTCAGGCAGAACATATAATACCAGCTCTGTCCTAGTTGCTTGTTTCAGATGCCTTTTGGTGGATGATTGATTCATTATATAATGGGGAGATAGAAAGATGGACAGATAGAAAGATAAACAACACGGATTGTGTCGAGCCCTTTTTAGTGTTTGGGGTTTTTTTTGTTTTTATTTGTTTGTTTCAGACATTTCTGGAATTTTTTAGAACTTCCATGACTTTAAACAATTTTGCTAAAAGAACTTTGCTAAAAGCAGTATAAAATTTCCACAACTAAAAATAAAGCAAGACATGCAGGTCACAGATTGTGGACTCTGCATAGGTCTTAAATAAAAAAAGATGAAGGATAGAGAGGATGGATAAAAACAATCGTTAGATGCTAAACAGAAGGATGCACCTTATTCTTCTTGTTTTCTTTCTTGGATTTCTTTTCTGCCTTCTTCAGAGCTTTCTTCTTCCTTTTAATGAGGTTATCCACATCAATACCACACTGCAAAAGAGACAGCGACTTAATACCCCAGAAGCTCTTGGCTTTTGAAAACCATAGTGATGTTCCCAGTCTGCTCCTTGAGCATGATATTAATGATACCAAGAGCCACAACCTAGAGTCCCCCTTCTTGCTTTGATATTTGGCCAAAATGCATATGACCTTGGGAATCAGTGACTGGATTTTCAGAGATGTAATCTGTCTATAAAAAGCACCCTCTGTTGAAGTCAATAAAGGTTATGAGGCTGAGGGTTTAACTCTTTGCTCCTGCATTGTTTCCCTCAATGAAAATGTACTGATTGGAAATGCCCACCAAATGCCCACCACCACAGACATGCAGCATCACAATTTAGCCTTATGTCACTGCCCAGGTTCATATGACGAAAAACTGTACTGTTGGAAGATCATCAGTGCAGTTCAAAGACTGTTTCTCTATTTCTTCCAAATGGAATAAAACCCAATACATTTTAGAAGCCATGTCACAAAAAATGAAGGTTCTCAAGACACTTCAGGACCTTCTCACCTTCTTCTTTAGGGCCCCTGCGTACAGTTCAGCATTAGCAAAATAAACTGTAGCAGAGGAGCGAAAAATTGTCACACCTGGGATCTCTTCAGCCTGGAAACAAAATATAGAGAGTAGTTAGTGTGGTGCTTGCCTTAAACTGGGAGATCTGGCGATAAATACCCAATAACTCACAGGGCCTATTATGGGGGGCAGGACAGGAGTGCCACTTGGCACGAGACTCACATTCACAGATGGCCTCAAATTTAGACTTTTGTCTAGGGATGTGCAACAAAAAAATTGTATTTGGGTTTATTGGACCCAATTTCTTTGGTAAACCACAAGATTGGGGAAGCAGGCTTGGGTCCAAAAACCAGCCACAAAGGTAGGAGGTCTGGAGGGTGATTTTTATCCCCCTTTAATTATATTAACAAGGAGGCAGTGGCTTTGCTTGGATTAGTCTTAGAGCAATAACTTGAAATCTTATTGGAAAGTTTGAAAATATCTGCTAAAATTGTCCCATGAAGGGACCTTGGATGATAGGACTAGTGACTGAGTCAAAAAATGAAGCTGGGATGAGCTAAAGAATGAAAATGGTATGTCAGTGAGATATACTGAGGGTGACCATGTCTGGGGCCGTGTTGGAGGTTGTGCCCAGGAGCTTGTTTGAGAGACAAACTACACATTACAGCAGACATGGGTGCAGCCCCATGCATGCCCATGCCATTTTAGGGGGCAATTTTAGCCATTTTAAAATTGCTGCGAGGGGCTAATCCTGATTGGGTTGACGCTGCAGCAACACTATTATTTATTTAAAATTAATAGCCCACCCTCATTCCCAGCAAGCCAGGCTCAGGGCAGATAACCTTTAAAACACATAAAGAAACCACCTTTAAAACACTAGAAGCTCTTGTCCCTACCCACACTTTTTCATGTGCCAAAACAGGCATGTGAGGTTGTCTAGGAACTTGACAAGAAGTGTGTATGTGCGTGTGTGTGTGGGGGGGGATGACAAGATTGCCTGGTGCCACCGCAGTGCCGGTCAGGCCCTTTTGGCAATTTTTAAATGGTTACAATTTCCTCTAAAATGGTGTCAACAGCCACAGGTTACTGTCCACAGTAACAGAGAATTTGGTCCTGAATCAAGTTGGGGAGTAGAGGAGTTTAAGCAAAGTCAGGAGCCTCAGTTACTGTCTAGCAAGCTTGAGTCAATTATTCATAGTCAGGGTGTGAGGGGTCTCTATAGGCTTGAAACAAAAGGCCTTTTATCAATGTACTCCCTTTTTAGAGTGCCCACAGAAATTCCTGTCAGTTTCTGGGCCCCCAAGTTGGATATTTCAGGGGTTATCTGTAGGAGTTAGCAATGATGGATTCCCCCTGGCGGGGTCTTTTAGGTATTACCCTCAGCTTCTTGGAGACAGGATAGAACAGAAATTTAAAAAGGAAATAAAGAAACAGAGATTGTTATAAATGAAAGGAAAGCTTTAGAACCATGATATGACTTTTGAGTGGCTGAGAATCTGGATTTTTATAATATTTGAAGGAATACGCTGCCTGTAATGATAGATAAGAGAGTGCCTGAGGAAGATTTGAAATCTCATTGTTGAAGCTGCCATCATTAGGAACATTCTCCTAGCTGGGCTGGAGGAAAGGACTTCGCTTTGCTTGAGTCAATTGAAAAGCACAGTTTTATATACAGTTTCCCACACAGTTATGCCCCTCAGTCAGTTTCCTATCACACTTTACCTTGTCATACTCAGCTACATCTTTGTAAATGCCTGTCTTGGCCACTTGCCCCAAGATGGAATAATGGGGCCTTGGGGAACATAGAAAGAGAGAAAGAGTTAGCGAAGGTTCCTTCAGTCTTAGTAGCAAGCAATATATTTGTTTTCCTTTATTTCAGTATGAGAGACCTTGCCAATGAAATACCATTTGTGTTGGTGTGATGTTACATTCCAACCAGAGTGCAAGAACAAATAACTAACTTATAAACACACATACTGTCATAATGCAATGCCATTATCTTTCTGTACCAATGATGATGTGCTGTGTGGATGTTCTTACTGAAGAACATAACTGCTGTCACATCGGAACCAACTTATGGTGACCCCAGCAAGGGACTTTCAAGGCAAGTGAGAAGCTGTAATGTGTGGATGGGCTTACCTAAGCATATAAGCGTTGCCACGTTGGAACCAACTTACAGCAACCCCAACAAGGGGCTTTCAAGGCAAGTGAGAAGCAGAGGTGGCTTGCCATTGCCTTCCTCTACAGAGTCTGCCTTGGTGGTCTCCCATTCAAGTACCAACCCTGCTTAGCTTCTGTGATCTGATGAGGTTGGGCTATACTATACCATTCCACATCCCTAAGAATATATATACAACCTTGTATTAAGAAGCATAAAAGTAGCAAATATGTATCCCTAAATCAGCACTGCACCTTGATAGATTCTGGTAGCTGGACAGAATCTAATAATTCTATCCAAGATTCCAGATTCAAGGGCTGTTAGAAAAAAGGAGGTATACCATTCCTCTGATCTTCCCAGCATTTTTTGGAAGACAGGTGTAAAGAAATATATATCTAACATCATCATAGAAAGGACAGTGCAGCAGCATATATCTAATTGTTCCAATTTCCCCGGGAGCACAAGGGCATAAGCACTCATGAAGCAGCACACCATGGTACCTCCCTTCTCATGGTATTACTACACTGTATGATCATTCAGTGGTCCAATTGCTGGGCATTCTGTACAGGCTCCTTCATCTAGCTGCACTAGAAGATGCACTTTTGGGTAGCAATGTGTGTGAACAAGATCTTACGGTACGGGTGGACCATAAGTTAAATATGAGCAGCCAGTGTGATGCAGCGACAAAAAAAGGCTAATGCAATCTTGGGTGAGTGTATAATATCCAAATCGCAAGATGTCATAGTCCCACTGTACACTGCATTGGTCAGGCTGCACCTGGAGTACTGCGTGCAGTTCTGGAGACCTCACTTCATAAAGGATGTGGACAGAATGGAGCGGGGGCAAAGGAGAGTGACGAGGATGATCAGGGGCCTGGAGACCAAGCCCTATGAGGAAAGACTTGGGAATGTTTAATCTGAAGAGGAGGAAGTGGGTCATGATTGCTCTTTCTAACTATTTGAAGGACTGTCACTTAGAGGAGGGAAGGGAGCTGTTTCTATTGGCAGCAGAGGATAGGACTCGCAATAATGGGTTTAAAATGCGGGTGGAAAGGTACTGACTGCATAATGGTAAGAGTTGTTCAACAGTGGAATCAACTACCTAGGGAGGTGGTGACCTCCCCGTCTCTGGCAATCTTCAAGCAGCCGCTGGACAAACACTTGTCAGGGATTCTCTAGGCTGATCCTGCTTTGAGCAGGTGGTTGGACTAGATGGCCTGTATGGCCCTTCACAACTCTATGATTCTACTTACACCAGTGATAAGAACTGGATAGAGAGCTGTGGTGCTTGAGGAGACAGTTAAATTCTCCATTCTTGCAGCAGAACTTTTGACTAAGTGGTACAGAGATGTTCCCATTCTTTCTTCTGTCCCCCGTTGGTTCACGCAGTCCCTGCTCAGCAGATGGCAATTGCCAAGGCATTTGTTTCCCTCTAAAGCCAAAGGAATACTCACATCTGGGTCCGGAAGACGACAGTGAAAAGTGAAAAGGCCACAGCGACCCCCAGCCCCATGTCAAGGTTGAGTACAATGGTGGCTACGAAGGTTACAAGCCAGATCAGCTGAGGTGGGGGGGGGGGACAGACAGAGGGGGGAACAGACAGAGAAGACATCGTGTGGTTACAATAAAATGCCAGAGAAGTCCGGAAGTCAGCAAGACTTGAGGGAAACTCACTGAATTACACTGTAGGTATATCTTGAGCTAGATTAGCCACACCTTTCACCAGGGCTGCCAGAAGCCTGTGTGCGTGCTGCTGGTGCCTCAGGGAATACCAGAACTTAGGCCTGTGTTGTGGCCCGCATTGTACAGGTTGGGTCCTCCATAGGGTTGCCAACCTCCAGGTGGCTGGAGGTCTCCTGGAATTGCAATTGATTTCCAGACTAGAGATCAGTACCCTTGGAGAAAATAGAAAAGGGCAAGAGTCCAGTAGCATCTTAAAGACTAACAAAAATATTTTCTGGTAGGGTATGAGCTTGGAGAAAATTGCAGCTTTAGAGGGCAGACTCTGTAGCATCACACTACTGCTGAGCTCTCTCCCCTCCCCAAAATCTGCTCTCCCCAGACTCTACACCCTAATTGCCAAGAATTTCCCAGTATGGAGTTGTCCGGCAAACCTGACCTGCCTGCCAAACTTGAGTGATATCCAAGGGGCAAGAGAAGAAGAGTTAGTTTTTACGCCCCGCTTTTCTCCAGCTTTAAGGAGTCTCAGCTTACAACCACCTTCCCTCCCCCTCCCCACAACAGACACCTTGTGAGGTAGATGAGGTGGGGAGAGTTCTGAGAGAACTGTGACTGGCCCAAGGTCACCCAGCAGGCTTCATGTGGAGGAATGGGGAATCGAACCTGGTTCTCCAGATTAGAGTCTGCTGCTCTTAACCACTACACCATGCTGGCTCTCAAAATAGGGTCTGATTTGCACCCTCAGATGCAGAGGTCCTGGATGCATGGGATCTTACAGGGCTGTGCTGTTCCCTGTGGGAACTAGAATTCACATTTGCTGTATGAGGAGGACCCTGGGTGCAGCACACACCCATGGGAGTATTCTAGGCTTTTGTACAGGCAATGAAAACTAGGCTTTCCTCACTGGATTCTGAAGACTAAAGCACTACTGTAGATCCCGGCTATGATTCTGGCACTGGTATTTCCTGGGGCAAATCAGACTCTGGCATAACAAATTAGACACCTGGGATGTAGATCCAAGTGATTTGCCTACCAGAACAGCAGAGATCACATATTTGAATGCTTCCCCTCAATAATTAAAAAAATCCTCCTATACATAGGCAACTATCATGTTAAAATTGTATGGTAATTTCTTTGCTGTTTTAGTATGTTTCTTCCCCTGGGGGGCAGTATTCAATCATACAATACCTATCAGTTCTTTTTTTTAGCAAATAATTTGAATTTACTGGAATATTTTTCCTCACGTATACTAGACGTCTGGTTTATATTTCAGAACCGAGCAAAATTGTGCAGTTCTGTTGATTATGTATCTCAGCTGTTGGTGCTAAAGTGAGGACAGCAAAGAATTTGGCTCCCCTCTGGTTCCTGTTCCCATCCTCTTTCCTTACCAGGTCAACAAAGTTGGATCTCCAAAGTTCAGGAATGTCTTTGAACTGCTTGAACATGCCCTTCAGGTTAACAAGAATAATGGCAGCTAAAATGGCCTGGAAAAGAAACATCAAAGATAGAAAGAGTTGGAGCATGAGTAATGCCAAGTACCGCACCGATCCTTTCTCAGACAATTACATAACAGCCTTTGCTTAACTTTAAAGGAAGACCTTTGATCTGGGAAGAGGGAAACCTTAAAAGAGATGTTTATTTATTAACTTACTTACGAACTGCCTTTCCCTGCATAGTGAGCCCAAGGCTGATCACAGATATGGGCTGTTCTTGTCTTTCAGAGGCTATATAAGATTGTGATGTCTCATATAATGGGCCCAGAATACCAAACTAATCCCTCCAACAAATGAAGGGAAACAAAGACAGAGTATTAAACATACTTTGGGAAGTTGATAGAATAGCTCCCCGATCTTCAAGATGGTCACAAGTATGATGACGCAAGAGACCAACCCAGCCACCTGTAGACAACAAAATAGAGATCACTCAGGTCAGGGAGGGAAGCGAAGATTTGAAACTGCAGTGATCAAATGGGTTTCACTATGACTTTTAACTATCTCCCAAGTGAACTCTCTGCAGCAACACTGATGGGCAAATAACAGTCAAACAAGCACTCTGGTAGATGCGGAATGGTGTAGTATAGCCTGATCTTGTCAGATCTTGGAAGCTAAGCAGGGTCGGTACTTGGATGAGAGACCACCACGGAAGCCTTTGCAGAGGCAGGCAATGGCAAACTATCTCTGCTTCACTCTTGCCTTGAAAACCCTATAGCCATAAGTCAGATTTGATGGCACTTTACACACACACTCTGACACATTCCCTCATCCTGACCCCTACTCTACTCTGACATCTACTTTTACCGGGGGGGGGGGGAACACATTCTACCTGGGGCTTACCTGGCTATTGCCTCCTGTGCTTTCCTGCACTAGGGAGCGGGACATAGAGCAGCTAATGCTGAAGCACTGGAAGAAGGCACCCACAAAGTTACTGAGCCCCAACGCAATCAGCTCCTGCAAGAGATTTCCCATTGAAAAGGGATGAGAACCTGCATAGGTCTGTTTGCCCAAGTTCCAAGGCCAGAGATCAACAAGCCCAAAACACAGATGCTCTCAGAGCTAAAGAGCCACTCATCATATCACAAGCACCCAAATATCAAATAGTTACTCCAATGAAAATCCTAGTGCACTAAGCACAAGTATGTCATACGAGCATCTGCAAATCAACCCACATTACATATTAGGAAAGGGGAGGGGCTGTGGCTCAGTGGTAGAGCATCTGCTCAGCATGCAGAAGGTCCCAGGTTCAATCCCCGGCATCTCCAGTTAAAGGGACTAGGCAAGAAGGTGATGTGAAAGACCAAAGCCTGAGACCCTGGAGAGCCGCTGCTGGTCTGAGCAGACAATACTGACAATACTGATGGACCAAGGGTCTGATTCAGTATAAGGCAGCTTCATGTGTTCATGTGAAATGCACTACTCAGATGCAGTTTTAATCACAGCTTTATAATACTAGATAGGAAAAATACAGATGAACTATAACAAATGAAGTTTCATGATTGGAGTGAATAATAAATACAGTGCTGCAATACTGGGAGCCTTCAACTGTAAGTGAAAAGTACAACAACTCACAATGCTGCAGACACTTCGAGGACTGTGTAAACATGACTTTGAAGGGATGGGAGAGGTATGATCATATTCACTGCCCCACCTGGACCTCCATGTGTTCAGTTTATTCTCAGCATAATGCCTACATGTACATAACCTATGCAGGTATGCATCTCTCAGTGCCACTAGGAAACAGGTTTCTGGTTGCATAGAGAGAACCCTACAGACATAAAGTTGATAGGTTCAGTGCAGACAATCAAATCAACACTTGGAGGTCAGGAGTGGGGCCAGAACTTGTGATTCCTTCTTTCTTGAGAGCCAGCGTGGTGTAGTGGTTAAGAGCGGTGGTTTGGAGCGGTGGACTCTAATCTGGAGAACCGGGTTTGATTCCCCATTCCTCCACATGAGCGGTGGAGGCTAATCTGGTGAACTGGATTTCCCCCCCCACTCCTACACATGAGGCCAGCTGGGTGACCTTGGGCTAGTCACACTCTCTCAGCCCCACCTACCTCACAGGGTGTCTGTTGAGGGGAGGGGAAAGGAAGGTGATTGTAAGCCGGTTTGATTCTCCCTTAAGTGGTAGAGAAAGTCAGCATATAAAAATAAACTCTTCTTCTTGCTGTCAAGGAAATATATCTGCACAAGAAAATATATCTGCACAATCTTAACTACTACACTGCTAGCAATTGCAGTGCTGACTCACACTGACTCAGCACAATGCCACTCATAAATCCTTCCATTTACTACCTTGTTCATGAATTTCTGATAACCAAGCACAGGACAAAATGCAACAAATGCCATATACTATCTGCATCTGTAAGCAGCCAATTCATGGGAATAGAAGAGGCCCTCTTAAGTTCTTCCCCAGTGTGTCTCCACTACTGGTCTATAGCTTCCCTCCTTTATTCGATGAAGTGAGAAGAACAACAGAAAGGAGGACTCTTTACCTGGTTGCTGTCCACAGTATAGCCATGCTTGAGGGCAAAGATCTTACCGAGTGAGATACAAATGACATAACCAACCATAGCAATGGCAAAAGAATTGCCCACAATGCTCCCAAAATAGTTTCCATTGGGGGCTTCAGGGGGTCTCATCCTGTAATTAAAGAAAAAGCCCAGCTGCAACAAGAGATTTCTGCTTCAGGACACAGGACAAACCTCAGAAGGATAGTCCAGTGCCCAGAGTAAATCTGAAAGATCCTCACACCAATCTGGAAACAAAATGGTTTTGCAAAGAACTTCCACAAAGTGGGGCGAGGGGGGGGGGTAAGAAACAGGAAGAGGTACTCACCCACTGGGTATGTCGCCTACAACACTAACCCCAAAATTTGCATTCAGTTTGGCACCATAGGAGATCCCTGTGGAGATGATAATCTGAAAAGATGTGACAGGGTGACATAAGGCATCTCTTTGTTACATGGTAAACCCCTCAATTTTACTTGGCACCCAGGGCCAGATTTCTGCCCAGAAAACCCACGTACTGGTAGCAGCAATGTGGGAGAAGGTCATAGGCATGGCTGAGGTTTGTCACTGCCTCCCAGACTTATACAGCATCAAGTGAGTCCAAGGTGAATCCTTCAGGTGCCGCCAGTAACACTCGGGTACTAGAACACCAATATTGTCACAGGGAGACACTGCATGATTTCAGCACTTGAACCAAAAAGGTTGCCTACTCCTGTCTAGATGATCGTCCAGCCTCTTCAATGAATCAGAATGAAGTTGAAGCTTGACCACCTTCAGAGCAGGCACCTTGTGCTAACTCTGCACTGATTTCCCAGCACTAACTGGGCTATTTAAATGCAAAGAAAATTGCTGTGTAGAGACTTCCAAATTTCAGGGAAGAAAATAAAAATCAGGTCTCTTGCACAACTGCCCAGAGCTATGATCTATGAAAGGTCTGTTGCTTAGAATGTTTGACAAAGTGGGCCTGTGGGTTTTCCTTAATGTACCAGCTAAATTGCAGTTTGTAGCCTTGAGAATGATAATGTAAATAAATGACTTTTATGCCCAGAATAAGTCCCCAGAACAAGGAGAACAGAATTTGAAACAACTATTATTTGGGAAAATGTTAATCTATGTATGCGCAGAGGTGTCTTACATTGTGTCCTTAGAGGAAACGAATAAGATGATTTAATAAAGACATGTGAGGCTCACATAATTGGGTCTATATAAGGTACCCATGCCTTAAAACCCCAATCTCTCAAATTTGGGTTGGAGTAAGACTACATTATCTCTTCTGCAAAGGTTTTGGTAGGAATGTTAAAAATTGCATTTTATTCTTCAATTTAAACTAGGTAGGATAGGGATGACATGTATGTCTTTTACCGTCTAATCTCATTTACATAAGCTATTATTCTCAGTGTAATTGTGATTCTTCTTTACTTAATTCAAAAATAATTAGATTTTAAAAATCAAGTCCTTAAAAGATAACATTGAGTGATTCCTGGCTGGAATCCAAGGTTTTCACCAAGACCTGGAATAAATAAACTTCTAACCTTTCTTCAGTCAGGAGACTGGTACTTGCAATGAGTGTTCATTAGACAGATTGATCTTTCATCACAAAGCCTTTTGGTTTGGTGGTTAATGTGTTGCTTTAGACCAGTTAAAGAAACTTTCGGTTTCCATGTGCTTATTTTAAAGCAGTGACCCCATCAGAGGGATAAAACCCCATGGCATGCGTACAGAGACAACGGCAAAGAAGAATTCCCTCTTTAACATAAAGGCTCAGACATTCTGCCTCCTGCCCTGCATTACCGTGAGCAGTTCAACGGGGATAGGCAATGGAAGCTTCTTGGCAAATCTGTCATTGAGCATCTTCACCAGCAGAATGCAGACCATGGCAACTAATGATGTGACCAAGGTGCCCGTGTTGGTTTTTGGCAATTGTTTGCAGATATCCACAAAGGTCTGTAGAGAAAGAACAAGGCAGGGGAAGTATTTGTGCATGAGGAAGCTTATTGGGGATAACCCTCCCCATAGGGTGCTTTTCCCGTTTCTGGGAGCCTCTTCTAGTACAGATCAGGATAGGCACACAGCTGTAGTTTAAGTCATGCTGTATTTTGTGATATCTTGTCCATACCTTTTCTTGTCTATCTAAATGATTCTCAGCTCAGCAGGGCTCTTGGGAAAGAGAAGCAGCACAAAACTGAATGCTACTTTGGTATAATTCTGTGCTGTTAGTATCCCATCCTCTGCTGAAAATCTGCTGCTCGCTTTCTGATTTCAAAATATTCACAGCTACAGACATGCGAATTTGGGTCCCCACACTCTCTGTGTGATCTCTGTGAAATGTACTATGGGCTTGTTTACACATACATGAACATCAGACCTGAGACAGGAGTCTGATCACAAGCATCATCTCTGCCTCAGACTTATGCACTTGAAATAGCCATCGTACACGCATAGGGCTCTTCCTGGTTCTTCAGGGCTCTGGCTGTATACTGATGGACTTGTATGAGTTTAGGCTGTGTTCTCTCCTTCAAGCAAATACTCATAGGTCACAGGTGGACCTCCTACTGCAATCAGCTCCCCCACACAACACATCAGAGCTTATGCATATCTAAAAACATCTCCCTGCAAGTGTTTAAGGAAAGGAGGGAGGAAGATTGGGTTACAAACTCACATACCACTTCTCTTCATCTTGCCTGATCTACCAAGGTACTTACATAGATCAGTGACAATGGACCTGCATACTCTTCCACTTCAACCCCAAAGATGTACTTCAGCTGGGAGATCAGCACCTGGACAGAAGCAGCAGTGGTGTAGCCTCGCACCAAGGGCTCGGATAGGTAGATAGCTACAAAGCCGAACTGCAGCAGGCCAAGGGCAATCTATAAAAAGGCCAACACAGAACTCACTTTAGGGATATTTTATCAAACAGAAAAATGATATCTAGATAAACAGTAGTGGAAAGGCCAGCAGGGAGAACACAATGGGAGCAAAGATTAATTAAAAGGATTCCCACCCAGGACCCCCTATCCCCGTCAGATCGCTGGGATATGGTGGATCTCAAGTTATACTGCAAGTAAGAAGAAGAAGAAGAGTTGGTTTTTATATGCCTTCTCTACCACGTAAGGAAGAATCAAATAGGCTTACAATCACCTTCTCTTCCCCTCCCCACAACAGACATCCTGTGAGATAGGTGGGAATGAAAAAGTGGGACTAGCCCAAGGTCACCCAGCTGGCATCGTGTGGAGGAGCGGGGAAACAAATCTTGTTCACCAGATTAGCGTCCGCTGGTCATGTGGAGGAGTGGGGAATCAAACTCGGTTCTCCAGATCAGAGTCCACCACTCCAAACCACCTCTCTTAACCACTACACCACACTATAGTTCCTTGAGGGATAATATGACTTGCCAGAAACCAAATTCCCTTTCACATGGACACTTTAATCCACTTAGGCTTCTGAAGGCAAACAAATATTTTTTAAGGTTTCACATCTTAAGGATGAAACATTGTTCTCCTGCAGTTAACAAGGCATTAATCTGGGTTTTCCAAAACCTGATTTGATCTGGTTTTTTTGTTGTTGTGCTTTATCTTTAGGTGTGTGAAAGCAACCAAAGTGGATTTAAAGAGCCTCTATGAAGGGGAACTAAGACAGAGAATTGCAAACACAGGTTCAGTCACCACTGTGCCAACTTAAATGGTTCTCAGGTAGCAAAGAATGACCTTAACCTGAGACTTTACAGAACTGCTGCCAGTTGGAGCAGATAGTGTTGGGCAAGAGGAACTAGTGGTCAAACTCAGTATCAGCTTCTTATACTCTGTCATACAACCTTTGTATATGATTCTGTGAGTTCATACTTATGGAAAAGTGACATCTGAATTGGTGATTTTTGTAATCTTTCCTCCGATGAACCAATAAACAGGATCTACCCCTGTTCTTCACTGATAAGTTGCAAGCATCAGTCTATCATGTCTGACATGCATTCACCCCCTTCAATGTGCAACACACCTCACTTGCATATTGATCTTCAGCATTTTAGATCATAATTGGCTGGATGACCTCGGGCCCGTCACACACTGTCAGCTTAACCTACCTCACAGTTAGAAAGATAAAGTGGAGGAGAGGAGAACAATGTAAGCTGCTTTGGGCTGTCACTGGGGAGAAAGGTTGGTTATAAATGACTAGGGTTGCCAGGTCCCTCTTCACCACCAGTGGGAGGATTTTGGGGTGGAGCCTGGGGAGGGTGGGGTTTGGGAAGGGGAGGGAGTTCAATGCCATAGAGTCCAATTGCCAAAGCGGCCCTTTTCTTCAGATGAACTGATCTCTATCGGCCAGAGATCAGTTGTAATAGCAGGAGATCTCCAGCTAGTACCTGGAGGTTGGCAACCCTATAAATGAAGTAAGTAAGTAAATAAACTGAGCTACAGAACATACACTGTAGCCCGTGGTGATCACTGGTGGGGCCAAAGTGAAGGACTGTTTGAAGCACTTTCTGATTCTAACTGTGCCTTATTAGATTGAAAGTCAGAAGTTAAAAGTTTTTCTGCAGTTCCTGTCAGCTGTTCAGTTCTGCTGTGATGGAAATGGCACAGTCTTTGAAACCATAGGATATTCCAGAATATTCTACCAGCATCTTTTGAATGCCGATTCTGTTCTTCTTGAAAGCATATTGCATCCTGTTCCTCACCTGAAATATGCCCACCAAGAAGGTGAGCGCAGCCACCAGCTCCACCCTGGCAGCATCCCTTTGGGCATAATTGACAATTGTACTATTTGTATCATTGTTGTATATCATATACTTGCTGCTCGGTTCCATCGAATCCGTCACACTTCCAATCATCACAGAGATGACCGCAAATGGGCCTGTGGGAAGGAGACAGAGGCTTGAATCAAGAGATCAAGTACCTGGCTGACCTGGTATCTCCATGAGAAGCAGTTGTCATAGTGTGCATCTAGCTTTGCTTATCCATACCTATCAGGATCATAGGCATGGACTGAAAACATTGTATTTCACGGTAAAGGGTCAAGCTATCATCCATTTTAGGGGCCAGAGACAGAAGATCCCAGGATAATCCTGTCTTAAATGTCCTTTGGAAAAGTGGATTAGGCCCCTCATACTAAATGGGAAGGGCAAAAAAGCATTGTGAAGCATGTTAAGAGAGGTTACTAAGCCATGTTAAAAATGAATGTGAGATTGTGGTCTCTAGTGCAATGAACCCCCCAAGTAGTACAAGAATACACAATCCCTTCAAGGCCCTTCTTTCCCCATCTCCTGCTCACCTACAGAGATGTGTCTAGATGTCCCAAAGAAGAAATACAGCAGGACAGGATAGAAGGATGAATACAAGCCAGTGACAGGAGGCAGCCCTGCTAGAAGCGCATAGGCCAAACCTAGGCAAAATAAAGGTGGATGTTAACATTCATTTATCTATTTATTTATAAAATCTATATCTCTTCAGAGATTTGTTTGAGGCAATTCACAAAGTAAAAAAAAAAAAGGATTTATTGAAGCAACAACCATAAAATCATCAATGTTAAAAGAAACCCGGGGAAAATAAACTTAGTTCTATCCTAAGCAGAGTTCTACGCCCAATGGATTTAGATTGGTGTGAGTCCACTTAGGATTGTGCTGCCTAAAATGATATCCATGAACAGCCCACAGGCCATGGAAACACCCCATAAAGACACCTTAAAAAGATGGAACCTCTCAGTGGCTCAGCAACGTTCCACACAATGTGTCAGGACTCTTGAAAACCAGATGCTGTTGCCAAGGACACAGAAAACCAACCCCAGGATGCCTAATGCCAGGGAGAGGAATGTCACAGGTTGCAATTCAGATCAACCATTAATGGCTCAGAGGAAGCTTTTCATACCCATTATCAGAACTCTTATAATCAGGGTGCCTAAAGTATACGGGAAAGGAGGAGTGACTCATTGGCAGAGAACCAGAATCTAAGTACATTTTTCTTTATATCTTAAGGACTTAAGAAGAGCCCTGGTAGATCAAACCAGTGATCCATCTAGTCCAGCATCCTGTCTCACACAGTGGCCGAACAAATGGGCGGGGTGGGGGGTGGGAGGACAACGACGACAAAACCCAACCCAAAGAAATAGACTACATTTCGTGAGCCAGGTTAAAAATTCTATCAATAGAGAAACCAAAATAAAGTACGATTTAATAATAGCAATGCAATATATTCAACAGTAGGCCAAACTACACAATACAAAAACTGCTTCTCCATTGCTGAATAGCCAATAAATAAATCTATGCAATAAACGTATGGTGCAATGGTCTATTGTCTAGTAATAAGAACATAAGAAAGGCCCTGCTGGATCAGACCAAGGCCCATCAAGTCCAGCAGTCTGTTCACACAGTGGCCAACCAGGTGCCTCTAGGAAGCCACAAACAAGACGACTGCAGCAGCACCATCCTGCCTGTGTTCCACCGCACCTGATATAATAGGCATGTTCCTCTGATACTAGAGAGAATAGGTATGCAGCATGACTAGTATCCATTTTAACTAATAGCCATGAATACCCCTTTCTTCCATGAATATGTCCACTCCCCTCTTAAAGCCTTCCAAGTTGGCAGCTATCACCACATCCTGGGGCAGTGAGTGTGAAAAAATACTTCCTTTTATCTGTTTTGAATCTGAGCTATACATAATCTATATATCTAATTCCCAAGTGGGAACAGGGAGGCATACTTATCCCCAACAGATTTTTTTCTAGACTTAGGGGACCCCCTAGGTCTGCAGAAATATCTGGAACTTAAAAAACCTGGGGGGGGGGGTAAATTTCCCCAAAACTAAAGAAAGTGTTCTCTGTGTATGCACAGAGAATGTGCCTACCTTTGGCAACTGCCAGCATCCCCTGCCAGCCCAGAAGCGGCTGCTCCGGACTGACGGGGATGCTTACAGCCGCCTAGAGATCAGGACAGAGGGTAGCCTTGCGGTCTCAGCTATGAGGGGGAGTGATTCCCCTGCGAGTTTCGCAGGCCCCACATGTATAAAAACTTGTTTATCAAGAACAACCAGCACACGTTTATCACACAATAAGCTAATCCAAAGCTATACAAATGTGTTGCAGATTTCACCTTCTTCAGCGGTGCAAACGTAGTACAATTTGTAACTTTATATAGGCTTGAAATTCTGATTAAGTACAAATGATATTGGGGAGGGGAAATAGCGTGGTATAGCCTGAGCTTGTCAGATCTCGGAAGCTAAGCAGGGTCAGTCCTTGGAAGGGAGACCTCCAAAGAAGACTCTGCAGAGGAAGGCAATGGCAAACCACCTCTGCTTCTCACTAACCCCTTCTTGATGGGGGTCACCTAGGCTTGCCAGGCACCGTACTTCCACTGGCGGGAGCTTTCTCGGGGCCTGGCGCAGCATGCGCACACATCCTGCACGTCATGCCTATGTCACTTCTGGGTTTACCCAGAAGCAACACGGACGCTCTAGCGATCTTGGCCAAAACTCTATGGTTTCCATAGAGTTTCCTGAGGTTGCTAGAGTGTCCACGTCACTTCTGGGGTAAACCTGGAAGTGACGTGCATGCAGCGTGTGCATGCGTTGCCCGCCAGACCTCAGGTGGCCGGTGGGCAGCCCAGTGGTTTGGCGGGATTATACCTGCCACCACTGGGCACTTAAACAACAACAAGCACTGATGGCACACAACTTATATAATGGTATAGGTACAAAGATCCCATACAATATATAACAATATACAGAACAACCATGTAGTCCCGAGAAGGTCTGTAATCAATACAGAGAGTAAGGTGCTGCGCCGAGTAGCCGACGCAGCTCCAGTCGAAGCGAAAGCTGTGCGGCGCTCTGTAGAAGGTAGGTGGAAAACCCGGACAAGAATTCCGTAGCGCAGGATACGGTGGAGCATGTGTCAGTGCGTTCAATAATGTGGAATTCGTCTAAATGAGCCACAATTATGGCGTGATTCTACTTCATCCCGAAGTTTTTGGGATGGAAATATCCCGTGGGCAAAAGCCTACATTCTACTCTTCCTGCTCTCACTCCCAAATTTGATTGTGCTCCTACCAATATTATCCTAAGCATTTATAGTATTGTACCTTTGGACTGAGTTATCCTGAGCTGGAGTCTCTCCAGCTCCTGTCAACTTACCCCAGGAATTAGTTCAAAAGCTACGCTGCCACCTTTTTGATCTTAAGTGCCAGCAGCCTGGTTCCCTTTTGGTTCATGTGAAGCCCGCCTCTTTTGTACAGGTTCAGCCTGTCCCAGAATGTCCCCCAGTTCCTAACAAACCTAAACCCTTCCAGACCACTTTCTCATTTATGTGTAGAAGCATCGGATCCCTATGGGGGGAGGGAATCTGGGTTTGAGGACCCGCGGGGGGGGGGGGGGAACGGGGGTGCAGGAGACTGGGGTCCTGGCTTGCCAGCTGCCTCGGCTATTCTGGGGCGGCGGGGGCGATGGCTCAGGCGGCCCCGGGGGGCCTTGGCCAGCCTCCCCCATTGGGGTGGGGGCTGGCCATGCTCTACTTGGAGCAGCCGGGAAGAGCAATGGTGACTGCCTGCTCCCATTCGCCCCCGCGGCTGTCTCTCCGCCCCCCTGGGTGGGCCTGGCGGGCCCTTCTGGGCTGTCGCGGGGCCCGCCCAACTCCAATGGGATTGGTGCCGGCCGGTGTGCCAAGGGGGGGGGATAAAAAGCAGCCCCGCCCCTGGCCTCGGCCAGGTGGAATGTCACAGTGGTTGTGGGTAAGGCGGTGACGGCCTTGGGAGGAGCCGTGATCCACCACCCGGACCTGTCTCATCGGATGGGGGGCTTGTTCCGCCCAGACGGGTGCACCGGTCGTCATGGGGCATGGACATATGGCTACAGGAGATACGACATTGGCTCTGCGGGTGGTTGCAGCATTAGGTGTGGGTGGGAGACGCCCGGAGAGGTGGGGTAGGCATCTTCGGTTGCCTCTTGTGGCGGTTTGGGCATGGGGCCGGATCCAGTTTGGGGGAGGACTGCCTGTGTGCCCCGCTTCCTACTCTGGGGACCCTAATAAGGGGTTTTGGGGGAAGGCCAGGATTGGTGAAGCCGGGCTCGGGGGCTGCGGTTTGGCCTCCTCCCAAGTGGCAGTGGACCACACAGTTGGCTTCCGTCCACGGGGTGACCCGGCATATGGCCATTTCAGGCTGTGCCCAGCAGATGGGTTGGGCGCAGGGTGCTATCAGCTGACGGATGGGTCAGCTGATCCCTGGATCCGGCCCTTCATGCTTGCCAACGCTGTAATCAATAAAGTTGTGGCCTTTTCACTCCAGCTACGGTGTACTAGTCATTGTTGGATAGGACCATGCAGGTCAGTCACCGGGATATGGGTGTTACCTGGGGTGGCGGGTGCCCCCCTTTCCCCCCCCATAGGGCTGGGGCCACAAACCCCTAATTTGTGCCTGTCTAACAGGATTTACTTGCAGAACCAGTAGCACTTCTGAGAATGCTACCTTTGAGGACTTGGCCTTAAACTTTCTGCCAGATAAACTATTTTTTTCCACACAACAACCTTTCCCAGTGTCATTGGTACCAACACGCTCCACAATCTTATTTTAATAAAACAACAACTACAAATTGGGGGAAGGGGCCTATGTTATCCTTGAAAGAGAATTGAATAGGGTTTCAGATAGCTTACCCTGGGGAAGATGCATGATTCCCACACTGAATCCTGAGATTATGTCCTTCAGTAGCCATTCCTTGACTGGGTATCGTGGTAACCAATACAGGATGGGGAGCAGCCGATACAGCAATGACTTTGCAGTTGAACCTGAACATCTGGAAAAGAGATGAGGAAAGACATGTTGAGGAGTGAGGGGTGTTTTCTAATTGAGCAGAGTTCTGAAGATGCAGGACTAAGGAAGAATGGAGAGCTGGCTCCCACATTAGAAATACTCCTTGGGATTCTTGGAAAATCCCATCCTAGACATACAAAGTCAGAATGATGTAATAGTTATAGTTCTGGACCAGGATCTGGGAGATAAGGCTGCCAACTCCGAGTTGGGAAATTCCTGGAGATTTGGGGGTGGAGCTGGGGAGGACGTAGTTTGGAGAGGTGATGGAGCTCAGCGGTGATGTGATACCTTAGAGTCCATCTCCCAAACTAGTCATTTTCTCCAGGGGAACTAATATATGTAGTTGGGAGATCAGCTGTAATTCTGCGAGATCTCCAGGTTTCACCTGGAGGTTGGCAACCCTACTGGGAAGCTTGGGTTCAAATCTCCTGGCTGCCATGATTATCACCTTGACTGTTTCTCCTCCTAACCTACCCCACAGAGCTGTTGTGAGGATAAAATGAGGAGTAAAGACCTATGGGTGCCCTCCTTGAACTCCAAAGAGCAGAAGAGGGATAAAATGTGATTGACAGGTAGATAGGAATGACTCTCATCGAGCCCTCTGTTGGCTTTCTGGTTAAAATGTGGAAGGACCAAAATCCACTGCTGAAAGATTGTAGGACTCAAGCCGCTCTGAGCCCAGCAGGGGTTTTTTGGGGCGGAGCCTGAGGAGGGCAGGGTTTGGAGAGGGGAGGAACTTCAACGCCATAGAGTCCAATTGCCAAAGCAGCCATTTTCTCCAGGTGAACTGATCTCTATCGACTGGAGATCAGCTGTAATAGTGGAGAGCTCCAGCTACCACCTGGAGGTTGGCAACCCTACAGTCATGAAAGGACAGTATCTTATGCATTTTTAACAATCTCTGACAGGACATGCAGAGGGGTTCAGCCCTCAGATATGTCAGGCTGGAGAACTGATCTCTTGTCGTCTTGCGATCAGTTGTAATTCCAGGAGATCTCTAGGCTCCATCTGCAGGTTAAACAAAAAACCAAACGAGCACTGATGGCTATAACAAAATTATATTATTACAATTATTTGCAGTTATAAGTCACTTGTAAGCCAGTTAACATTCACTGGATCATTCAACATCATTCAATATAGTAGTCATTGCAAAAGTCCCGAAACAAAAATTCAAGGAAAATTGTAACCAGTAGAAAATTGTGCCCTGATTTTATGTCCCGATGCTCCTAAGTTGCAGGCTGAAAAAGCCGCGAGCCGATCCAAAGCTCATAGATTGTAAGACAAAAAGAGCTGCAAGCTGATATTCAGGCTGAGAGCCATGCTGACTATTTCATAAAGCCGAGCCATAGTCGTACGGGCTATTTTCCTAAAGCCCCTGATATTTGTACAGGCTGGTTCTTTCTCTTATTAGGGTAAAGATTCCCTCAGAAATACTTTATAATCCGAGATAGGATTCCGGTAAAAGTTCCCATTTCGCTGAAGCTTTATCCGTCGGGAATTTTTTCAAAAGGCAAGAGATGAATGTCTATCTCTTTATTAATAAATAATTAGTTGTAATGAGACCTAGTCATTGCCTAGTCATCATAATAATACTAGCAATAATAATACTAGCAATAATCATAATATATACAACAAAGAGTAATTATACATACCAAGTTCCCAATGAGTAATATAACTCAACATTCAATTGGAAAGCTTGTAGAGATCTCATCAGTAAGCATGCGTGTGAAAAATTTATCATGCTCATTGGAAACAGGTGTTAACATCATAATGAAATTTAAAGATACATTCATTTTTACACAATTATAAAGTTACCCAAGTATTCCACAAGAGTAAGTATGCACTGAATTTACAATTTTATTTATATTTTTACAGGAAGCAAGACTAATTAGAAGCTGTATTCAAACCATTTGGAGAAATTGTATTAAAAATAAAAATAAAGCGAGATTCTTGCTGAGAGAGAATTCTGTCTATGTTCTGTTTTGCGTATGGCTTGGCAGTACACTCCCAAGCCTTATAACCGCAAATAATTGTGATAATTTTGTTATAGCCATCAGTGCTTGTTTGGTTTTTTTGTTTAACTCCATCTGCAGGTTGGCAAGCCTGCACTGCCCAAGGAACACTTTGTATTTAATTTTAATGGCCTTTTATGGTTTTGTTAACTATGAACCTCTTTGAAAGTAGATTGTTGGCTGACTAGTGGGGTAAAAATATAACTAACAAAAGCATGCAAACAAATAAATACTCAGAAGCTTTAGAAGAGTGGGTGTGGAAATATTTTGCCCACATTCCACTGTGTCCAAGCCTAAGGCCATCAGACACCCCACCCCCAACATCAAACCACCACTCCTTTCAAAAAGATTTTCCAGCCTCCTCAAACTAGCTCTCATATCGCATTGTAGACACACCAGACCTTATCTTCTGAATCCTGGTACAGATGGAGGGCGACAGTGCCCGGTTTCTCAGGCCCAGCTTCTCTAATTCAGCCTCACTCAGCACACTGTGCTCATCCTGAGGGTGCAACTGCGGCTCATTTTTCGCCATCTCCTTTCTGGGCCAATCCTAGAGTTCAATGGAGAGGTGTGTATAAAAGAAATGTGAACATAATGTCATGTCCACTCCCATCTTGGGTGAGCTTAGATTCTTCCTCCCCCTGAAGACTGTGGATGAGGTAATGAACACATGCTTCTTTGATAACTGGATGCCATCTAAAGACAGACTTGGCATCAACGAGGGGACAAAGGTAGGGGCGTAATCTGAAGGGCACTGAAATAAACTCTGAATTGTAGACAACAGGCAGTTTTTGAAAAGATCCTGGGCATCTGAGGACATGGGCCAGCAGAGTCACATTAGAGGTGCGATGGCTGTGCACACAGGAGCATTAGTAACAATCTCCCCTTCACAGTCACCAGGGGATAATTCCAGTGTTTCTTTGCTGGAGGCAGGGCATGCATACCCATGTCTTAAACAGCAATTAAGCATTTCACAGGAAGCGTTATACTCAGGTCTGTTACTCTGCACATTTACATGTCTGCACCCCAAAAGGCTTCAGAAGTTTTGGAGTGGAGAGGCATGATAAAATACAATGGACTCTTAGCTGAATGATTAATGTGGAGAGAAGATTTTTCTAAGTGTCACTTCACAAATTGTGAGAGGCAAGCACATATTTTTAAAGATGTGAACATATTGCCATGACCTTCTGGGAAATTTCTGGAGGGCAATGCCTGTGGGGTGGGGAATGTGGGGTAGGGATTTCACCTAGAATCTATGGTATACCATAGAGTTTGCCCTGTGAAGGAGCCATTTCTCCAGGGGACAAAATCTAAGACACTGTATACCTCCTTCAAATCATATTCTTTGAAACATCATTCCAGTCTTGGCCCACCTTTACTGGCTTCCAAGCTTTTGGGGGGCACTATTCAAGGGGCCAGTGTTGACCCTTTAAAGCCCTATATGGCTTGGGGCCAGCGTACCTGAAGAATTGTCTATCCCCTTACGAAACTACCCAATTGCTATGGTCATCTTCAGCAGTCCTGCTTTGGGTGCCCCTGCCATCTGAGATTAGGTGGGTGGTAGTACAGGGGATGTAGGGTTTGCAGAAACATACATCCTATTCCAGGGTGGTCTTCCCCAACAGATTTTTTTGGGGATGTGCACAGGAAATCCCCCACTGGAATTAGATCTATGATTTATAATCTCTATATTGACAATATATTTAAATTCTAACACCACGTGACTCACAGTTCAGCAGACTTCTTAAGAAAGGTTAGTTTTCAAATTTCAAGGCTGCAAGAGTATTCCTAATTTGTATCTTTATGTCCTAAGGTCCAGAAAGGGTGGTGAGAATGAGCAGTAGGCTTGCTTGGACAGCCTGTAAATTTACTCTCGGTACTAATTTCCTAAAAAACAAACATAAAACTATAAATTTTATATAATTGTAGTTTCATATAAAGCATAAAATTAATAATTTGCTCATGGTAATGTTAACGTCTCTCTCCTCATGACATAGGAGACAAAACATTAACATTTTGTAGATACATATTTTGGTTGTCCTTCAAGGCAGAAGTATAGAATTCTTACATAATTATTTACAAAATTTATATCTTGCCTTTCTGTCCTTACAAGGGCTGCCAAGGAGACTGACCATTTAAAACATACACAATAAGATTAATTATAAAACCCTTCAAATAAACTCCCATCCCAAACATATCTTATTAAAACAACTTTAAAAAGAGTTAAAAACTGAGTTAAAATACATTTTAAAAAACAGTTTAAATACATACAAAACATAAAGCATTGGTTAGGAAGGAGGGATCATTGAGGGAATGCCAAACGAAACAAAAAAGTGTTCATCTACTGGCAGAAGACGGCAAAAGAAGGGGACAGACAATCTCCCTGGGGAGAGGGACCCAGAGCTTTGGTGCCATGATCAAGAAAGCTCTATCCCAGGTTTGCTACCCACCTAATCTCAGAAGGCAGGGGCACCCAAAGCAGGCCTCCAAAAATGACCATAACAGTTTGGCAGGTTCATAAGGGCTTTGCCATTCCCTCTCCACACAGCAACAGACCTGATTTTGCCACCAAATATACACTGGATAGGGACCTGCTGCTAATCCCAACTGTCTAACAGGAGTGTACCAGGATGGGTTTGTCCCATGCACACTATATTTTGCACCATATTTTATGTGTATGCTTAAAAACACCTTGGGCGAAAACAGCAAATTCTGCCTTGTGCCTGTCCTCATTCTCATTGCACGCAGCAGCGTTTGTTTTTCCTCAGGGAGATTGCACCTTCGAAGAGGAATGCTAGAAAGGAAACTCTTACCTGACGTACAATGCACGGCTGCTGCATTGGCAACATGGACTGCTGTCCAGCTTTACAACAGTGTGTGATCCCCTCTGCTCACTATTAATACCTGAAGGTGATCTTTGAGACGCCACTCCCTCCTAGCCTCCTTTGCAGCAAAGTCACTGAGTTGCTAAGGGGCAATCTCCGGAACCAGGTTCATTACAAAAGCTACTAGGGTGCTTGACTACTTAATATGGAAAGAAAAGAAACACCATGTCAGAAACCTGGCAGAATGGTTAGAACCAGTTGGACACTGTTATCCTTGGATCTATGATCTGTGAAAAGAACAAGGGAAGCTACCTAGGTTGCCATAAGGGAGAAATGTGAGGAATTAATGGTATTGCTCTACATGTGGAAGAGGGCATAGCGCCTGACAAACAAGCAAAATTTAACAGGAACAAACTCCTCCACAAAGTCATTGTGAGCTAGAATTGTATGAAATGTTTCCCTAATATGTTCTTTTTGTCCAATGCAGCTGCAAAGGCTGCAATGTGCAGTAAGAGACTCATTTGGAGAGAGAGGAACTTTTAAACCCTCCCCAGTAGCTATTCTACTAAAATAATCCCTACCAATCTGAAGCAGTTCCCTGTCCCTCACTGGGAGGAAAATGACATGGGGACCCATAAAACAGTTTTTATGTTCCTGTAGCACAGCAGGGTACCCAAACGTTTTCACTCTTAGGGAAAAACAGTCATTGGGTTGGCAATTTTTAGTAGGAAACCTTTTGGATAGAAAATCCCCTTTCTGCTTTCCACACTGGTAAAGACTGGAGCACTTGCAGCAAAAGGAAAACAGGGGAGGATACATACATCTAAGAATCACATTCAATTTGCCTCTCACTGAGAGTGGAAATACCATGCCCCAGAACTGCTGACCAAAACTCTGGAGATGGTTTTGAGATAGAAACAAAACAGGGAAGCAGGGAAGCAAGCAGAGGAGAATAATGTACTAATGAGTAACTCCATGCTCCTTCACATGCCTGGGAAAATGTTCAGGTCAGGACAAAAAAACAAAATGCTTAGATACAATAAACAGCAGTGTCTTAGAACCATTAATTTTAGGGCTGACCAGAAGAGGGTGACCCTTAACATTCCCATGTGGCGTCCAGGACTTACTGTGAGTTGTGTTGTGGGTCAGACCACTTGGGAGCAAACGTCAGAATGGGGAAGCCCCCTAAAAAGGACATTGAACTGTTACCAGGAAGTGTGGAAAAAATTCTCAGAGGAAAATAGGAAGATGGTGGAGAAATTAAATGGATTGTCTTCACTACGAAAGATCTAAGACCAATACAGGTACTCCTCCAGAGTCATTAGAAACTATTTAGTTGTTTATTTACAAAATTTATACCCTGCCTTTCTACCTTCATCACAGTCGCCACAGCAGTTAACAGCTTCAGTATATACACAATAAAAACCCATCTTAAAAACCATTAAAACCAAATAAAAACACATGATTAAAAAATTAAAACCAAGATAAAATACACACACAACGCAATACAAACATATAAAAGTAGCAATTAAACTATAGCAACAGGAGTGGGTCAAATGGAAAGTAAAGATAATGGAATTTTTTTGAAGGAAATCTTACCATTTTTTACTATTCACTCTGTATGATGCATGAACACACAATCAATTAAAAACTGAGGGCCTTAATTTAGTTTACTTTAAGCATTTGTATGCCATTTCCCCCTCCAGTGAAGACCAAAAGCAGCTTTCCATACAAAATATAATCTAAACAGACAAACGGGAGAAGGAAAAAGTTGAGCTCTCTGTCAGCAGACCTTCCTCCTAGCTCTAGGTTAAGAGCCAGAGCTTCATTTATCTGGCCATGCTCAAGTTTAAGAAGGTTACCTGCAAGAAGTGGGTGGGGACCGAGGCTCAGCTACAATGACTTGCAGCAACTGTCAGGTATTCCAATTCCCTTGTCTTCTTCATCACTCCAAACTCATCTTCCGCTTCCTCTCTTTGCATTTTAGCTCCCTCTTTATAGCGTGGGTCAGTCAGCACCAGTTCCAGGTTTTGGGGGGCCTGAGTAGAGAGGCATCCAGGCACCCCAGGCCCACTACCAGGCTCCACTTCTTGCCCATCCAGCCACGTGCCCCCACTTGCCCATGCATCATTCTCCTGCCCACTCACAAGCTCTCCCACTGCCTGCAGACACAGCTGCCCATATGCCCTTTCCCTAAAGGTGCTGGAAGGAGGCCACCAAGAATGCCACAGCTGTGTGTGCCACCCACCTGCTTTCCCCCCCCCCCAGCAGCAGTGGGCAGCATATGTAGCTTACAGCATTGACAAAGCTCTCACAAGCAGGCAGGAGAAGGACATGACTGCAGGCATCAGAGGAGATGTGTGGGTCAGCAGCAGTTGGCCCTGGCAGCTGCCCCACTCCAGGGTATGCTGATGCTGACCCTGGTGTCAGAGCTGCATATCTGCATAGTCTCTTCTGGATGAGTAATCATGTGGCATTTTCCAGACAGGGCATGAGGTCAGCAGACTTCCCAAGCTGTTTGCCCCTTAAGAAGTGGTGTTTGGAGGTACACTGTCTCTGATCATGGAGCGTCTGTTTAGCTATCGTGGCCACTGATAGACCTGAACTCAATGAACTAGTTCTCTACTTGTCAGGTGGAAAGCGCCGTCAAGTCACAGCTGACTCAAGGCGGCCCTATAGGGTTTTCAAGACAAGGGACGTTCAGAGGGGCTTGGCCACTGCCTGACTCTGCGTGGGCTGAGAGAGTTCTGAGAGTTTAAGTGCTTTATCTAAATCAGTGGCCATCACCACTCTTGTATCAGCTAAGTCTGTCAGGCATGTCAACATAACGAAAGGTGCCCCCACAACCTGTGCTGATTTAGTAGGGGTGTGTAGTTGGATATTGCCAACTCATTCATATGCTAGATATTTGGAGTATCGGGTCAGGTTGGCAATATCCAACATAATTTCCAAATCTGACATAATGGGGGTTACCGCACTTTGTATTCCCAGCGCTGTATTAAGAGTTTGAAAATGTTATAAAAAACATTGCTTTAAAAGGGTTTTTGGATACCACAGCTTATAAATGGTTGGAAGAAGTCTTCACAGCTACAGGGGCCAAACAAAGTGTGAACAGTATTTTTTATAACGTTTTCAAACTCTTAATACAGCGCTGGGAATACATAGAAAGTATGAACAGTATTTTTTATAACATTTTCAAACTTTTAATACATCGCTGGGAATACAAGTACGGTAACCCCCTATAACTCCCAGTAACATCAAATTCAAGAATCCTGTTGGGAGGCAATAGAGGCTAGGGAGGAGGAAGCATCTATCAGCTGTTTGTCTGTGCCTGGGTCCCTTTAAAATTTAAAGGCTCGTTATTGTCTATGGAAGGACCATCCACACCCAGAGAAAACAGTGGTCCTTTAGAATTAAAAGAGTAACAGAAGCCAACAAACACCTGATGGTTGGTAAACTTGACATCTGGACTGCAGAGGACAGATCTATGAGCCATTATGTTCTAGGGATAGTAGATTGGAGAGTCTGGAGGCCTGGTCTACTGCCCATCGGAAAAGGCAAGCCTCCAGATGGGTAGATCTGGCCTCCCCAGTCCAGTGGCCAGGTCTAATAGCCACCAGTTACAAAAAGCCCTGTGGCTTACCTTGCTGGTCCGACTTGGGACAATGGCAGGTGGGCTACTAAGCTGCTGGGCAGGTTCCTCTCAGTTTGGACTTTGGAAGGGTCTTTATCTATGGGTGGTAGACCAGGCCTTTGGACTAGTAGATTTGGCCTCTGCAGTCCAGAGGCCAAGTCTACCAGCCACCAGCTCTGAACTGGCTAGGGTTGCCAGTTATGGAGATTTGGGGGGGGGGAGTGAGGAGAGGAGGGTTTGGGGAGGGTCTTCAATAGGGTATAATGCCATAGAGTCCACCTTCCAAAGTGGCCATTTTCTCCAGGTGAACTGATCTTTGCTACCTGGAAATCAATTGTAATAGTGGGAGATCTCCAGCCACCACTTGGAGGTTGGCAACCCTAGAACTGGCCCTAGGACTTACCTTGTTAGCCCTGCTGTCATCTCCAGGGCCAAGTGCCACGGTTCTCTGTGACTTTAGAGTGCTGCCACCAGCAGAGCCCTCCATGCTCCCAATACTGAGAGAATGGTGGGAGGGCTGCTAAGCTGCTGGGCAGGCTCTGCTCAGTTTGGCAGTGTCTTTTCCTATAAGCAGTAGAAAATAATGGCCCTTTAAATTTTAGAATAGAAAGCAATGAAAGTACTGGCCCTTTAAAATTCAAAGGACTCAGACACAGGCAAGCAGGTGACAGGCGAAAGGGCCCTTCCTTTCTCTCTCTCCCTTTCAATCCTATATGGGCTTGGGGAAGGTGCTGATTGTTGTTTTTATTAAATAGAAGCCTTATTTTTCTGATATCTCTGGAATGGCAACAGTAGTTCTGATATTTAAGTAAAAGACAGTCATGCCTTCCCTGACTTCCCAATATGGAATGAAAACAATAATTTCTGAAATACGGTAGTTTAGTGCAAATCACAACTTCCCTTTCCTAGTGATTTGCTAATCATATGTTGGGACCCAAATATTGTTAGCAATCTCCTTAATCTTCCATTTCTCCTTGTTATGTATATGAAGGCCTCAACTAATTGGTTTTAGCACTTGAAGATACTTACAATGTAGGGTTGCCAGGTCCCTCTTGGAAACCTGTGGGAGGTTTTAGGGGTGGAGCCTGAGGAGGGTGGGGTTTGGGGAGGGGAGGGACTTCAATGCCATAGAGTCCAATTGCCAAAGTGGCCATTTTCTCCAGATAAACTGATCTCTATCAGCTGGAGATCAGTTGTAATAGCAGGAGATCTCCAGCTAGTACCTGGAAGTTGGCAACTCTATTACAATGGCAAAAGTTGAAGGGCCCAGGCCTATGTGTTCCAATGGCCATCCTCATTGGCAAGTGTGTGTGTTTACAGTACAATGATGAACAAGGTGTACCATTTGATATGGGATTGTGGACCATGCTATTATCAGATGCCTACTTTGTGAACCCCATGATCTCCTTTATCTCATTTCAGAACGAGAGGTTGTGGAGGTCAATTAAACCCTCTGTGCATTCCACAAGAATGAGAATAAGAAGATTAGATGTTGGACTGGGGAGGGGTTTTGTTTCTTTGTCACGTGAAATAGTCTGATGGTGCTGAATCAAGGCTTGAGGAGGTTATTCCTTTTCTAATTATAGATTATAAACGACAACAATAAAACCTGGGTTACACACCCAAGACAAAGCTCTGCAAAACATTCAGCCAAAACATGATACCATGAAGCTTGTGAATAATTACTGGTTGCACTTTTAGAAAATGATGGCTCTGAATGGGGTGATGCTACATCTCAGAAAAAAAGTAATGTGAAGGGAATTTTATTTTTTGATGCAGGAAATCAAAAGGCACATCTTTTGGCACTATAGTAGGAAGGCGGACCAAGAAGACTTTTCTTAGTGGTTTCTACTGCTTGATGATGCTTCCCAGCACTGCAAGCCAATCAAAAAAGGAAATACCTCTTCAAAATTCCTCAGTTGGACATCCCAGTTTCACAGCTGATACTTCCACTATGCAATTCAAGGATATTTGCTTAATTGTGCTAAATCTGTGTGCTTTACTTTGGTGGCTCAATTTGCATTTTCCCCTCCAGATTTTAAATTTCAGTATAGAGGCTGAAGTCATATACACGTAATTTCATATGCAACGAATTTGCTTACTCTTCAATTGATTACATATCATATGGCAACAACAACACCTGCCTTTGAGGTGATGTGGGTTATATGCAAGTCATGTCTATAATGTTTAACATTTAGTAGCTCATTTACATGTTCAAGTAGTCAGTTGAGGTTGCAGTCATCAGAAAAAGAAGAGTTGGTTTTTATATGCTGACTTTCTCTACCACTTAAGGAAGAACCAAACTGGCTTACAATTACATCCCCTTCCCCTCCCCACAACAGACACCCTGTGAGGTAGGTGGGGCTGAGAGAGTGTGACTAGCCCAAGGTCACCCAGCTGGCTTCATGTGGAGGAGTGGGGAAACAAATCCAGTTCACCAGATTAGCCTCTGCCACTCATGTGGAGGAGTGGGGAATCAAACCCAGTTCTTCAGATCAGAGTCCACCACTCCAAATCACTGCTCTTAACCCCTACACCACGCTGGCTGATGGATATGTACGCAGATAACTGCTATTGTACAATGATAGCACAATAATGTGTGGCTACAGCCTATATGTATCTATTACTATAGGTATGTTTAAGGGTGACCCTAAATTTAGGTCTGGATGCTCAGGGCTTTTGACAAAAGAATGTCAATGTTTCTTAATTACTTAGATATTTCCTTAGTAAATAGCTTTGTTCAGGTCCCATCAAGAAAGTAATACCAATCCGTTGCCAGGACATGTCAGATTTACATGGTGTGAATAAATCATTTTTGGGGTTTGGAAGCAGGGTTGCCAACATGTCTGGAGAAAAATATCCTATCCCTTTAAAGAAGCTTAATGTATGGAAATGGGCAGCTGAAGCTTTGCATGGCATGGAGATAAATACCTATAAGGTCATTACTGTACTGTGAGGCTATGGGGTTTGGACTTAATATTATGTATTTGGTTAACATCTTAGCATCTAGACATATTCATATTGTATGTTTTCTGTTTTAATTAAATATATTTGTTTTGTACCAACAAGGGTGTGAGTGAGACAAAGGTAATACTCAGCATTTTAAATGAGGTTCTAAAAATTCTTGGTGGGAACTTGAAACAAGTGAGAAAGATACCCTAAACTTGAACCTAGACCTTGTTTTGAACACAAGAATTATGTGTGTTTATGCAATAGGACCCACCCCTAAGAGTTTATTGAATGCACTGACCCAGACATACAACAGCTCCTCTGTCAGCAATATGGATGATCAAGGCGGAAAGCTGATCTCTTTGACTGGAAATTCATTATACTAATGATGCTTAAATGTTGGTCTACAAGAGCTCTGTAGCAGGTCTCTGGGTTGTCCTTAAGGTTCCATAATAGTAGTGGGCGTGAGGACTTAGAGGCTTTCCTTGCCATGTAGTGATGAGCAGCCCTTCCCATTAGGAGTTTGGGAATCCCTTTGGATCTGCTGCTTTCTAATATTTCTGCTTGCCTGGCAAGGAATCCCCCTACCCCACCTAAATGATCACAGTTGCACCTTCCCTACAGTCTTTTTTACCAAGTACTAATGTAATATTACCAGTGGGGACCCACAAGGACTTTCATTCATGGGGTCGCCATGAGTCGGAGTGACTTGACGGCACTTAACACACACACACACACATACACACAAAAGTCACCTCGCTCTCCCCTCACATTTTCCCCGTTTTGTGAATGCCGTTTTACCCCAAGTTTAATGTCTGCCTTGATCCCAAATTGAAAGCTGCTCCTGTGCATACTTGTAAATTTAGGGTTTTGTCCCCATGCTATTCTTGTTTCTCCCTCCCACTTGTCTTTCCCTCCCATCCAACCCCTCCCACTCAAAGCTGGAATACTATGAGGCTGCTTATTTGATCAGTTTCATAGTAAGTGTGTCAGTTTCAGACCTCAGCCAGATGGACAAGTATGAGAAAACGCCTTGCCCAGCTGATGTGGAGACACAAACAGAGAACCTACACACACAGAGATGTACACAGATGCATGCAAGAAGGGATGCACTTCATCAAAAGGGCAGCAGGGGGATTCAAAAATATGGAAAGTGGTTGGGAAAGGAAAACAGAGGAAAATGTTGGAGGGAGGGTTTGCGGTGAATTGCGGCTACTCGGTTCAGTTAAAATGAAAGAATCCTGCCCCAAGGCTAGGGTGGTGGTGGTGACATATTTATTAAAAATAGACTACAGCCAATCACAAAGCAGTATGTGAAGGGGGAAGGGAATAATACATACACCATTAGTTCTGAAGTGCCACATTTTCCCTGGTGATGCATAATTTAACCCCAAGTACTCCAGGAATTTCTTTGGGGGGGAAAGCCCCTGTGCATAGTGATTTGAGAATTTGAGTTCAAGTATTGTGCAATGAGCAGCATATCCAGTGGAAACTAAACGTGCATACAAGGCATATGTTTTTTTCTTTCATACCGTTGTCTAGACTACCCTGTGGTGGCTACTGGCTTGCCTGCCCATGGAGCCATTCCTTTGCTTATCTGCTTGTACTGCACATTCAAGGCTGACTTGCCACTTAAGCAACAAAAATACAACCCCTCTCATTAAACTATAAAATAAGCTATCAGAAAAATGAACTTGGTGCCTTGTAAACCTTGCCTCATCCCTTCTTCCTCTTCTCTCTCCTCTGTCCCCCACTTCCTTTGCTGTGCTTCTGTAATCAGTTTTGGTTGACACGTTATATCCGTTCATGGCTTCAACTGGCTTAATTTCATTTTCAAGCTCCATTTAGTTAAACCAATAGCCCTATTCAGATGACCGGAAATAGGGGGCACTGAAAAGGTGGAGAGAGAAGTGGAATCATGGTGACCAGGCCCACTCCCAACCTCGATGAGTTAAAACTTTTGCTTTATATTCAATGCGATGGGTAGCCATGTTAGTCTGTCTGTACTCTGTAGCAGCAGAAAAGAGACCTGAAGAAGTGAGGTGTGACTCACGAAAACTAATACTCTGCCAGAAATTTTGTTAGTCTTTAAGGCGCTACTGGACTCTTGCTCTTTTTTGCTGCCTTATACACAGGTTAGACCTCAACAGGCTCTCTCCATGCAAACAGGGACTTTGTAGAGCTTGAACACAAGTAAACTGTGTGCACCAGGCACAATCTATGAGTGAAAATTCAGGAAGGGACTGGTGCTGTAATCCCATTCCCCACTCCATACAGAAAACCTTGTTTCCAGTTATCTGAGTAGGGTTAGTGAGCCAAACCCTGGGTGGAGATACAACATCATATCATATAAAGCCAGTGTCGTATACATACCAGGTCCTTTATGCATGGGTACTTTCACTCATGTTTGCCCCCGGTCTGACTCAGTTGTTCCTTGGAATTATGCATGAGTATTCCATTAGAGATGACCCTGCGCCCAGCACCAGGTCTTCTTGTTCCTGTAATAACCAGATTCTTTGATCTCCCCTGAGATCAGCCTGGGTAAAATCTCCATGCATAAACCAAAGCACATGACAGGGGAGTTTGGGGGGAGATGTTTCTCTCACAGAAAACACTACAGCCAATTACAGAGCAGCATTTCAAGGCACGGCTATTCAAATGCTTCCTGATTTGAGCTTGGTGACCGCTGGTGGATTTGCAACAGAAAAGTGTTGGTCGAGCGAGCATCAAACCCCAGGTAAAACCCCCATGCATAAACAACCATAGAAGGTCAATGCAGATGAGCATTCAGCCTCATAGAAGCGTCAGTCCAATGCAGAAATTTGCTGTAACCAGGGTTTTTTGTTCCCTCCTTAGTAACCCCCCCCCAACTTTCTCTTGCTCTGGACCTTATGTCTACCAATGGCTACTAATGATGCTATCTTCTTAAGTGAACCTCAACGTGAAGAGCGAATTCATACCCCTGAATGTCAAACATGGGAGTACAAACAACAGAAGAAAAATATTCCCTTCATGCTTCATGCAAACACACACAGGCATTTGTCTACATTTTGCTGGATCTGACAGCTCTTTGTCCGTTCTTACCAGACAATCATCCTTAAGTTTTTAACAAACTTAACATTTTGGAGTAAGCTCAGACATTGAAGGAAAAAGGAAACTTCAGAAGGATAATGAGGTAAAGTGGAGTTCAGGGGGAATTAAGTCTGAGGCTTACTGTAAACATTTTATCACTTTCTGATTATCAAAATAAGTTTTAAATAAAATTCAAATATTCTAAATTCCATTGGAAAACATCTGCTGTTCCCTTGGCTATTCCAAAGTTGGGCAAAGTTGGGGGGAGAAGTGGTTTTTGAGCTATCATTTTCAAAAATCTATTTTATACCTACTAAGATACTGTTACCAATACAAATACAGGCAATCTGTTTATTTGGTTCCTGTTTAAATACACAGTGTAAACAACACTCTAGCCGTTTTCATAGGGATTAACTATGTAGACATCAGTATTTCACATTTCGAGATTTGTAATATGGATCAATAGCTTCTTCATATACTTTGATATGTGGCTTTCATTAATAGGGTTGCATACAGATAGCAAAAAGAGGTTCTTCCTTCTTCTTCCCCTCCCCATACACCGTGCTTCCAGAATATGCTTAAGGTCACATTCCAATAATTATAGTGTTGAAGTGACTATTTTTATCATATTATCAGCTGACTACTGTGGATTTCCATATCAATCATTACACTTATCAAACACATCAACTCAAGTGTTGTCAGATACCTTATTCTTAAATGGCACACTCCTCATTTTTAAAAAGCTGGCCCTAAACATTACTGTTCCTTGTTTTAGAGTACTTTATTGTCTTCTTTCCACTCATATGATGATCTGTTGTTCAGATAGCCCCTGCTTCCTTGTTTCCCCATTAGTTCTTGATCTTAGATAACAGTATACTCTCTCTCTCTCGAGCGCGGACACACACACACAATTGTACAATTGGTGTAAATGATCTGCTGAGGCTATCACGCCTATGGTCCTTTGAGGAAGTTGATTATATTTCAGATACTTTCCAAAGGATAGCTTCATGAAACAGGCTCTAGACTATAACACAGCAGTATCTCAAGATCCTGTGAGAGAGAATTCATTCTCTCAGCATAATATAAACCTACCGAGATGCACAGCCATGCAGAAGCCTGAATGTGGTTCTCCCCTCACCCCTAAATTGTCTATTGCGGGCTATGTTTCTAGATCAGCTTTGAGGGTATAAAGCCTTGCCCGGAGGTGGCATCCCTGCCCCTACAGTTACCCATTTAGTCAGAGGAGGCCCAGGGCCAGCCACAGCAAGAAGGGCCCTGCTGGAGCCCTGCTGGAGCCATCAACCAGGCCCAACAGATCCCGGGGTGTGGTAACAGCAGAGGAGGCATGGTGGGACTTGGAGCAGACCAAGACAAGAAGGCCAGATACAGGGGAGAACATCTGATGGGTGGAAATGGGGAGAGGCAGTCCCAGCCTCACTAAACCTGGCAGGCTTAAGGCAAGCTCTTTTAGAGGAGGCCAGGGGATGGGGCAGGGTGTATCATAGGGTTGCCAACCTCCAGGTACTAGCTGGAGATCTCCTGCTATTACCACTGATCTCAAGCCGATACAGATCAGTTCACCTGGAGTTGCTTTGGCAATTGGACTCTATGGCATTGAAGTCCCTCCCCTCCCCAAACCCCGCCCCCCTCAGGCTCCGCCCCCAAAACCTCCCGCCGGTAGCGAAGAGGGACCTGGCAACCCTAGTGTATCAAGATCCAAGAAGAAGCACCATTGACCTTGGCTCCTGCCAGTCTCAAGAGTCTAGCCCCTGGACTGGAGGGAGAGACTGGAGGGATGTTCCTCATCCAGGGAACTCTTCATAAAGTAGGCCCAGAAAGGAGGAAGAGCCAAGGAGGAAAGGCTTGATCACTCCCTAGACTGCAAAGTGAGAGGATGTGAGCAGGCCAAAAAGAGAGGGAATTGGGTGAAGCGACCCCCCTGCCTCTAGGCCTGTCTGAGGCCCTCCTAAGACTGCAAGGGAAGAAGGGAACCCTGTAAGGTGCTACAGCCTCTACCCCTGCACTGGAGGAATAAGACAAGTCTATATAATGTTCTCCTGTGAAGAGGGGTAACCTTTTTATTTCCTTGCAGCCTTTAGGAAGCATTCTACTTTATTTGTCATATAATATGACTCACTATATTGGTTTCTTGATTGCACTATAAACCCAAAACATGTCAGTGAAGAACAGAGTGAAGGGAACGAGTGAGAGAAAAAGGCAGGCTCATAAATATACACACATGTACACACCAAGGCAGGCGCAACAATGAGTTTTATATTTTATTTCCAAATCTGTCGCTTTCGTGGAACAATTTTACATGGCTACGGAGAAAGCCCATGGGCCTCTCTACCCTCTGCCAACAAATCGGGTGGGAAGGGAAGAAAAATATAATGAACCAACCAAAAAACAAAAAAAAAAACAAATGCTCTCCAGAGCCTAGGCCACCTCATGTACAATCAATAACTGCTTTGTAGATTGGCAAACTAACAACTTTTCCCAGGAAAGAGATGGAGGACACCCCTTTCAAGGAGCATTATGAGCTTCAAGGCAGCGCTAAGAGTGCTGGCTGGTAGCAGCAACACAGCCAACGCTAGCAAGGCATGAGAGAGACTGACGCTTCAGCCAGTTGCTTGATACTTTTCTCCTTTTTGGCACACACCCCTAGCTAAGTGTTTGGGAGATCTGTGGATTCTTCCCTCATCACCAAGGAAGTAACAAGGGATGTAAACCTGTTAGAAGTGGCACCTCTGGGCAGGTCACTTGTGTCTTGTTCCACAAACTTGTTTTAAAAGGCCGTTCAGATGGACTTCCCAGACTAGGAAGAGCTACACCCAAGTTCCTCAGGGAGAGCAGCAGTATTCTGAAAAGCTTAGAACTACTATTGTTAACAGTGAGAGGTTCTGGAAACCTCCTTGTAGGCAACATTCAGTCTTAAACCTCTGACACGGGTATTTGTGTGCTTCCTTCAGGACTTTTTTTCGTAATGGTATACACCGTTACTGAATACTGGCACCTTTTCGGAGCTCTCCGAAGTCCTGAGGGGGGGATTGGGGGAAATGAGTACTGGCACTTTTTATTTTACAAAAAAGCCACTGCTTTTCTTCAACAGAACACTCTCTTCTATTTTGAACTAAACCCACAAGAAACCAAGCCGACCTGCTGATCAAGCCATTTCGGGGTGGGGTGGGGGAGTCATTCCAATATGAACCAGCTTTTAACTCCTGCCCCCAGCAACCCATCAACCAACCAGCATTTTTGGTGATTAAGAAATACCACAGACATCCATTGAATCACAGAGAGGGTGGAAAATATAAACAGTAGCCAAAGAAAGTTAGATGCCATCGTTCTAGAAATCAATATAACAAATAGAAATTCTGGACCCTGGTTTGGCTATAGTAATATACATAAACAGACTGAAAAAATAGTGTAAACAAGCTGTTTCTTGGAGCCCAATAAGTAACATTCAGGGATGATGAGCATACAAAGAAATGTTGCATTCACCACATTTGGAATTATCTGCACTTTCACAAGGGTTATAAAAAAATTGTTTGTTTGTTTTTTGCACAAAATCATGCCATGGCCAGTGCTTGCTTCTCAACTTTATTCTCTCTTATCTTGATTTCTTGTAAACAAATAAATTCTGTTTTCTTGGCCCAGTTGCCCATCTTCTGCCTGTGAGGAACTTGAATCTTTTGCCCCCACCAAGCAACAGAGGTAGATGGCCACCCTTTCTGGGCTTGGCACATAATGGTTTTACTCCTGTTCAATACGTCATTTGTGGGAAGGTGCAGGAAAAGGCAGCTCTGAACAAAGGCCAAAGAGCTGCCATCCCCCACCTTTGCTCAGGCCTCAAGTGTGAAAGGTCAGAAGGCTTAGCAGAGCTCCTTTTTTGCCCCAGAGCTACACACCGTGGAATGTATTGGAGAATAATTAAAATCTTTTTCTTTTTTCCTTCATTCGCAATGGGACCAATGGGAAAGCAGTGGCCTGGCAGTGGAAAGGGGACGCTGCAAGCCAGCTGCCACCCCACCTTTGACAACAGGAAAAACATTTCCCAGTGTAAACATTAAGTCGTTTTTGTTTAACAATTAAGCTACAGTGTTTTGTGGGCAATAAGGCAGTAAATGAAGCATTGTTACTTGCTGTGAGCCAGAAGACCCAGACACCCATGGGAGTGTGAGATCTAACGCGTAGCACCCCATCACTTCTAAAGTAAACAGAACTCTCTCAGCAGTCAGAACTGCTCTGGGGGATAAGATTAGAATATACATGGGTGATCACTTGCAGGAAAGCAACCCCTATGTAAAAAAAAAAAAAACTCTCTCTAGGTAGAAAATTAACACGTCCCGTAAAAGACGCCCTTCTGTTTGACCTGTTAGCATTTCACATGACCAGAGATTTTAACGGGAGACAGCCCTTTCCACAAGCAATTATGGATGAGAGTTTCGAAGGGGCCTGTGAAGGGCGTCATGAACTTCTGAATCTAGTCCAACTGATTGGGTGAGGGTATGGAGAGGAAATTCTTTCAGAATCAAACAGCAGTCCTTTAGGACTGAGAGCCATAGGCCAGTAAAGCTAAAAACACAAATAGTTAGTTGTAGGAGTTAACTTTGTCTCTTTGAGAGCTGACTGGGCTGCAGCATCCTCTTGGTATAGTAGAAATTAATACTTGGGCTTGAGGGGATGGGGAAGAGAGAAGAAGTTGGAAAATCAAACTTAAAATGGTAGTTTGTTGATGTTGTCATAACATTATGACTTTAGTTTTAATTAACACTAGTGTCAGGAGTACAGTCATGACACAAATTTCTTCTGTTTCTCCAGACAAGGCAGAGGTAAGGTGGCTCCAATGGTAAATCTTCTTTCCTAACTATTTTTTTTTAAATTGGCCTACTGAGTGTTTCAATAGGATATAATTAAGTACATGGAAACAAATTGGGTTTGGAGTTAGAGTTGCCAACCTCTAGATGGTGGCTGGAGATCCCCTGGAATTTCATCTGATCTCCAGGTGACAGAAATCAGTTCCCCTGGTGAAAATGGCTGCTTTGGAGGGTGGAGTCTATGGCATTAACCCTGCTGAGGCTCCTCCCTGGCTCCTCCTCCAAAATCTCTAAGAATTTCCCAACCCAGAGCTGGCAACTTTATTTTGGAGTTGAACAGACCTCCATTTATATTTGTGAGTATGTGCACGCACACATGGAGATTTAAAATATTTAGATTGAGGCAAACAGGAGTGTTTTCAGTCCAGGGTATCAGAAACAGCACTCTGTGAAAAAGCAAGCACAGCTCGATCCCTTTGAAATCAGTGGGACTAAAGTGCACAGTTAAATGCTTTTATGTACTATTGGTTTTCAAAGGGACTCAGCCACAACTAACCTGAGTTTGATTGTTCCCAGAGAGTGGGCAGTGGGCGTATGCATGCAGACTGTTCAATGAAAGGAGTGAATGGAAAATCTGCCCCCTTGCTTAACTGGACTATAGACTATAGTTCATATTCCAATGTTTTTTCCACCCACATCTTGCAGAGGTGCAAGTGCTTGTTGCTCGGAAACTGCTTCTGGTAGACTAATGTCAGGAAGTCCAGGACACTGGCTAAGGAGCTGCTGGTGAGTCAGACTTCTCCCTGGAATAAACACGGGATGCCAGGATGGGAGAAGCATCAGATTGACAGTAGCATTTCCTGAATGACCCTTAACAGAACATAGACTACACCAGTGGTACAAAACCACAAACATGTCAAACAATGCTCTACTGCTTGGGGGTGGGGGGAGCAGAGGCGGGGAAGCAATTGGAGGATCTTTTAAAAATAACAGAGGATTACACTCTAGCATGCTAGGCTTCTGTGGGAGGAAGAAACACAGAGTTCTCATTCTGGAATTTCTTTTCAAACATTTCTGAGGGAGGTATTCAGAACAGCAAACTAAGGAGATTTGCCAATTCTCTCATTGCCCTTCAAGTTTTAACTAGAGCGAGTGGCCTCCTTCCCCACTGCCCCCCGGGCGAAAAGCTCTTGAGTCTTTTCTATCACTGAGGTTGTCAGCAGATGGATACAACCATTGGGAAAGATTTACCTGCTGAATTTCTGCTTGTCATGCACCCACTGCTTCTCATGGACCCACATGAATGCCAGCTTAGGACATGGGAGACCCAAGGTTCAAATCCCCAGTCTGCCGCGAATCTCATTGGGGGGCCTTGGCCAGTCATTCTTGCTAAGCCCAACCAACCCTCCTTGGCTACTGTGAATACAGAATGGGGAAGGGTGAATGATTTAGCCATCTTGAGTTCGTTGGAGGAAGTGCTGGTGAAAATGTACTGAATAGACACATCCATTCAAAATAATAGCCCTGCCAAGAAAAAGGTGGTAATCGTAGCTGAGACAATATTGTGTTACAGACACTGCACACCCAAATATACCCATCCTCCATACAAGATAATCAAAACAGCCTAGAATAAAGCCTAGTGCTAGCTTCCTGGTCAAGAAGGAAGTTAACCAATGCTCACCTAAATCCAAGTTTATGAAGATAGGGGCTTGTTTTATTAGAAACTTTCAGATCTTAGTATAGCTTAATGTAACAGAAGCCTCCCCCAAAACTCTGTGAATGCAGAACTTAAGAGTAGATATTAGTGTTGCCAGCTCTGGTTTGGGAAAAACCTGGAGATTTTGGGGGTGGGGCCTGAGGAGGGCGGGGTTTGGAGAGGAGAGGGACTTCACTGCCATAGAGTCCAATTGCCAAAGCGGCCATTTTCTCCAGGGGAACTGATCTCTGTTGCCTGGAGATCAGTTGTAATAGAGGGAGATCTCCAGCCACCACTTGAAGGTTGGCAACCCTAGAAGATATGTGTGTGTGTTAGGGTTGCCAGCTCCAGGTTGGGAAATCCCTGAAGATTTGAGGGTAGATTTTAGGGAGGGTAGGGTTTGTTGAGGGGAGAGGTCTCAGCAGGATATAATGTCATAGAGCCCCACCCACCAAAGCAGCCATTTTCTCCAAGTGAACTGATCTCTGTCAGCCATAATTCTGGGGATCTCCAGGTCCAACCTGGAGGTTGGCAACCCTAGTTCATCAGAATAGGCAACTCCGCCCTAACATTGCAGTAATAAGGTGTGCTCACATAAGGAAACATTCATAGAGCAGCAGCAAGTGCTCAGGCCAAGGCCAGATTAACAGCTGGCACCAAAAAAATTGCTATCCAGCCCCTAACCTGATGTTGGTGTACACATGTGAAAAAAGGCAGTTTTGAATTGGCTTGGATCGGGGTCCTGAATTGACTGAAGGCCATCGAAGGATTGATTCGTAATCACATTCTAACCTTTCAGAACTTGGTCATGCAGGCATGGCTTTGGTCTAGGATAAAATGGGGATCCCGTCAAAGCAAATGATATTTCAGCTTCTGGTGGCTGGTATCAGTGAAGGGTGTTTGCGTCTGCATGGGCAGGTGTGAGAAAGAGAAAGAGGTCCTGCTCCGACTCCCAGCAAGCTGTCTGCCACATCACTGCCATCTTGAGAACAGATGAGAGGCACCCAAGAGGACACCACGCTGAGGGCTGGCCAAAGAGAATCCGCAGTGGGTCTGACACCCCGTTCTCCCCCCCGCCCCAGGCCCTTTGGGGAGCCCTGCTGGGGAGAAGCCTGCATAGCATCATGCCACAGTTCAGACATATCACCATCAAGACAAATGAGATCAGCATTACAGGAACAGAAGAACCGTAAAAATAACCATAGAAATTTCTCTTCTCTCTGATTACAAAGATACAAAAATGTATAAAAACCCTTCCCTGGCCCTCCCCACTGCAGCCACCCCACCCTCTCACGTTTGCACAGAGTATAGAAATGTTTTGGAAAGGAAGGGTTCTGTTGGTCTGCTTCTGATATGTCACAAACGGTGTTCGCTCATGGTGTGGTTACTCCCCCCCCTTCCATTTGGGATGTCCCTCTGAGCAAGGAGGGTGACCAGTATGGCACAGAGGTACCCGAGACACCTTTCTTCCATAGCCAGGTCTGTGCATTTTGCCTGGCTCTCACCCCACGAGTTCTCCACCACTGAGCGCTGGGGGAGGTCATGGTTGATTCGGACCTCCAAAGCAGCCTCAGTTCTTTCCTTGAAGGTGCCTGAAGGATCCCAAACCTCTGCTGAAGAGTCTGGCCTGGCACTCATTCCTACTTCATCCTTTGCTCTGTCAGCAGTCGGCCCCTCAGGAATGACCTTCACTTCTTGTTACTCTTCTCAAGGGAGAAAGAAAAAATAATAGTTAAGAAATTCCCTGTCAGCCTTTCCATTTCCCAGAATCTTTAATACATAAATTCGGCATGCTGTCTCAGTTGTACATTAACCAGTTTGTGGAAAGGTGTCTAAACTTCATGACATTATGATTACTGTTTTGGAAGAAGAAGAGTTGGTTTTTATATGGCAACTTTCTCTACCACTTAAGGAAGAATCAAACCGGCTTACAATCACCTTCCCCTCCCCTCCCCACAACAGATACCCTGTAAGGTAGGTGGGGCTGAGAGAGCTCTAAGAGAGTTGTGACTAGCCCAAGGTCATCCAGCTGGCTTCATGTGGAGGAGTGGGGAAACAAACCCAGCTCTCCAGATTAGAGTCCACCTCTTTTAACCACTACACCCTCCATATTATGATAATGTTTTAAAGGTTAGAGTGAGCAACTCTACAGAATGAACTGTGGTTGAATGAGAGACTGCAGTCCTAACTACACTTATATCATGCCCTATTGAATTTAGTGGAACTTCTTAGTAAATAAGCATATGTTTGGGTTCCACGAATCATGAAAAAGTGCATGGAGATGTCATAAAATAGAGATGTTTCTTTTCAACAGAGGCTCACATTCACACACACACACACACACACACACACACACACACTTTACTTGGTAGGTCACAGCCTGTATCTAGCACAGGAAAGAAAAAGCTCCAGGGGAAAAGGGCACCACTTACTCTGAGTCTGGCGACAGCTCGGAAATACTGTGAGATGTAGCAGATCGAGGCGGTGAAGGGCACAACAGGGAGGGCGTAGAGGATGTCTGTGCCGCAGAAGGTGTGGGTGTGGTCTGTGGGCCTGAGGGAGTGCTGGATGATTGCACAGAGGACAAGACAGAGGAGTTAAAAGAAGCCAGAATAGAAGAAAGGATGTCTAATTGCTCTGTGGAGGGGTGACGGCTGGGGATCGCTTCAAGGTTTTCTCTAGAAGGAAGGCTTCTGGAGAGGAGTTCAAGATTTTCCCTAGAAGGCTGCTGTCTAGAAAGGGCCTCTAGATTTTCCCGAGAAGCCTGCCTGCCAGGTACTGTGTCCAGATGCTCTCTGGAATTAGATCTTCTGGATAAGAAGTCCAGCTGCTCTCTTGATATTTGTCTGGTTGATGCTAGTTGGTCCCTCAAAGGATGCCTTCTAGAAAGCAAATCCAGCTGTTCCCGAGAAGTGTCTCGACTCGGCAAAGTGTCCATTCGATCTCTTGATGCTTGCCTGTTAGGCATGGTGTTTAGCCATTCTCTAGAGAGATCTCTTACTGCCCCACCACAGTCTAGCTGCTCTCGTGACCCAAATCTACAGGGCAAAGTATCAAGATGGTCTCTAGATCCTTGCCTCCTAGGCAGAGTGTTTCCGTGAATTCTTTGATCATGTCCAGTATCTAGTTCCCCTAAGTTTTCTCTAGACCCATGCCTACTGGGTATGCTTGCAAGGTGCTCCCTAGACCCATGTTGGCTGAGGATAGTGTCCAGATGCTCCCTGGACCCAGGCCTGTTCAGAATGGTGTTCAGTTGCTCCCGAGACCCATGCCGGCTGGCTACAGCTTCCAGACAGTCGCCAGAATTATTCCGGCTCAGCTGTTCTCTGGACATCTGCCTTCTCATCAACATGTCAAGTTGTTCCCGTGAAGAATAACGGCTTGCTGGCTGAGAGAGGCTGCCTGCACCAGAATAAATCCTGCCATAAGAAGCAGCAGGAACAGCCCTGTGACCCAGTGTGGATGTTTTGTACCAGGAAAGCTCATTGGTCATTCGGCCCACGGATGACAGCCCTTGCAGAGCTGGAGGGTACTGGAGGCGATTCTTCAGGATGCCTATACAACATTGGGGGTGGGGAGGAAAGCAGGAAATAAGAATTAGACACTCTCCCATTGGGTTATTTGCATTTACAAATGGGCTATTTAATAAACCTACAACCTCCTGCCATGTTGATACCCTCACAGTTACACATCTTGATCAAACAGGCATGCAGAAGGGCAATCATTCATTTCTAAAAGGAGGTGTGTCAAGGCTCCAGATCTCTTAGAAAACACACTTTGACATGGTTTCTCAACCCACAGATGAATAAAGATAGGCTGTGTGGAAGGCATTCTGCACAAGTTTAGAGACACCCTCTATTATTATTTCTCCTATTTCTGGACTGAGATAGGCAGTGAAAGTAATTTCTGCAGCTGAAGAGAGTGAGCCCTTTTTCAAGACTACAAACCATGTGGTAGTTCTCTTCTTTCCTTTACAAATTCCTAGGCTCATGGTTGCTAGATAGATCCATGGTCAGGCTCGGAATAAGGCAGGCTCATAGAAAGCTATTTATTCATTTAGATATTTATACCCTGCTTTTTCTCCCCAATGGGGACCCAAAGCTGCTTGCAGCATCATTCTCCCCTCCTCTATTTTATCCTCATAAAAACCCTGTAAGGAAGGCTAGGCTGAAAGAGAATGACTGACTCAATGTCATCCAGTGAGCTTCCATGGCAATGTGGGGATTCGAACCCATGTCTCCCAGTTCCTGGTCTAACACACTAACTGCTACACCACACTGGCTCTCTTGCACACACTAGCAGTCACAAATCTGTTCCCACCATCTGTCTATTGACCATGTGAGCATCTGAGAGCTCAGGGAGACATAAATACCTTGGGTTACCAACCTCCAGGTAGGAGCTGGAGATCGCCTGCTATTAACAACTGATCTCCAGCTGACAGAGATCAGTTCACCTGGAGAAAATGGCCGCTTTGGCAATTGGACTCTATGGCATTGAAGTCCCTCCCCTCTCCAAACCCCAACCTTCACAGGCTCTGCCCCAAAAACCTCCCGCTGGTGGCGAAAAGGGACCTGGCAACCCTATAAATACCCTCCCAAATAGCTTTTTATCCTCACAACAACACAAGGCAATGACAGAACACCCTTAGGGTGACAGGCGGCTCCAGGAAGCTTTTGAATGCCTGCCCTGGGTGGAGTGGGTCCCACAGGCTTTTGCTGTCCACACAGCTACTATACTAGGTCCTCCCCAAGTAGGGTTGCCAACCTCCAGAAAACTAGCTGGAGATCTCCTGCTACTACAACTAATGTCAAGCCGAGAGAGATCAGTTCACCTGGAGAAAATGGCCGCGTTGGCAATTGGACTCTATGGCACTGAAGTCCCTCTCCTCCCCTCCTCAGGCTCCGCCCCAAAAACCTCCTGCCGGTGGCCAAGAGGGACCTCGCAACCCTCTCCCCAAGTGCAGCGGCCACGACAACTTAGTGGTGCGACTGCTCCACAGCACCACTACTCTGCCATTGTTCCGCCTCACCACTGGGAGTGCTGTGGGACCAGCCCTGGCTGGAGAGACTCAGCAGCAGCTGGGCCTGGTGGGCTGATTCCGGCAGCTCTTGGCAACACAGATGCCCAAGGTGCCCTTAGAGATCAGTTCACCTGGAGAAAATGGCTGCTTTGGCAATTGGACTCTATGTCATTGAAGCCCCTCTCTTCCAGAAACCCCACCCTCCTTAGGCTCTGCCCCAAAAATCTCCAGCTCGAGATCAGTTGTAACAGCAGGAGATCTCCAGCTAGTACCTGGAGGTTGGCAACAATATTTGCACCTCTGGGTTTTTATAAGTGTTCTGACATTTACATAATGTCTGGCATTCCTTGACCCACAAGTGGACACCATAAAAGCAACTGGAGGAAAGATGCAGTGGGGGTGGAGGAAAGGGGAAATCACAGTTAAATAAGGATGCAATTGCACAATAATGTATTTGCTCCATACATTCATCAAGGGTGGGTGATAGGAAGGGGAATCATCTGAATTGCCCCAGGGCTCCAAAGCCCCCCACTATAAGGGAGTTATCCAGTGACATTTACAGTTGGGTAGGATTTGAGTCCAGGTTTCCCTCCACCTGAATCTGATGGACCTTCCCCCTCAGGGTGTGCTTCGGTCTCCTTACCTTTCCTCTGTCGTTGGGTCTGGGTGAGGGAGTTCTCATCTCCACTGGTTAAGGCCAGGTCGGGCTGGTTATTGTTGGCAGCATCTTTGTTGACATCAAAACCAAGTTTCCGCTCTGAGCCCCACTTCTGGAGGGAGCAGGGGTGAACTTCGCATTCACCCAGCGCTGGCCAGTAAGACATCAGGTCGTTGCCATCTACATCTAAGGGAAGGACATTGTCAGTGCCAGAGACAGGATGAATCAATTTCATTTAACCTCTTAGCGCAAGGTTTGCCATGACACTGATGTCTGTCTGGGAACAGTTTCTCAGGTTCTCACCCTTTTTAATGAGTGGTGTAGAATTCCTGGCAATTCAGTACACTACTGGGCTCCATCGGTGTACTGCCCCAGTACATACAGCATACCATAAAGCCAACAGCACCTGTACTGAAGGCAATATGTTGGTCACCAGTGACCCACCTGGCAGTCTGCAGGGATCCCAGTTTCTACATGAGTTGGAAAAAATCGTGCACGTCTGCAGAAGCTAAAAACAGCCATTCATTGATTAAATTAATTTGCATGCCCACTGATTTTTTTCCCTTTGCAACAAAATGGAGGGATCCAGATAGAGAGGAGCCACCCAATTTATTTAAGCTGGCAGCTTAGCAAACATGATTTTTAAAAATCTTTGCTCTTAGTTTCACAAACCATTTTTTTGCAAGCCATTTTGTCCTTGAGATGTTTATTTTGTTTTGTAACATGCTCGAAGGTTTATATCCACAAGGGTGCCACAGAGATGCATAGGCCACTGTTTGCTCTTGCCCGCCCCAATGCAGGCACCCCCCAGGGCTCAGGATGTTCTTAGTCCTGCATCATTATAGCTGCTCTCTGCTAGTACTGACCTTTGGGTGTGGTGTTAGAAGGGTTCGTGAGCAGCCTCTCGCTGTGTGCTGCCCTTTTGAATTGGCGCTGGAACCTGCCCCGGAGATGCATGTTCTCCTCACTCTCTGATGACGGAATTGAGAGGCTGCGTTCCTCATCAAGAGAGAGGTCGCTGTCTGAGTCTGAGTCTTGATCTGTGGAAGAGAAACAAAGTTCCAAAGAAGTGAGGAATCAGGGAGAAACTCGTACATTCAGGGATTTGATGGCTAATAGCTTCCAGTATATAATTTCCCTCTCATGAACAACCTGTGAGGTCAAAAACCTTGCAAAATAGAAAAAATGGACTCATTTATAATACACCTGCTCAAAATTTTTAAAGTAGACATCCCTAAACATGTCACCCATCACAGATGGTTTCTCAGAAAGCCCAGCTAGGTTGTTTGGTTTAGGAAGACACTGCTGTGCAATGTGGCTCAGTGGCAGAGCATCTTATGTTCTTATCTGCTTGGCATGCAGAAGGTCCCAGGTTCAATCCCTGGCATCTCCAGTTAAAGGTACCATGCAAGTAGGTGATGTGAAAAACCTCTGCCTGAGACCCTGGAGAGCCACTGCCGGTCTGAGTAGACAGTACTGACTTTGATGGACCAAGGGTCTGATTCAGTATAAGGCAGCTTCATGTGTTCGTGATAGGTACTACCTCCTTCCCTGGAAAAATTTGAGCATGCTCAATAATCAAAATGCTTATGTTGCAGGATCGGCAAACACTTGGCAACATATGAACATGTAGTAAGATACCAAACAGAATCTGAAAGGCTACTAGTTTTTTGACTCTGCATCTTGGGTTTTGACCTTACCTGGCCCTGCATCACGGTGAAACATAGCTACATCAAGGTCTGTGGGGCCGGCGTGATTGAGCAAGTTGTGATCCAGGGCTGAGCCTTGATGCGCCATCATGTTCTCTCTGCAATAAAACGGAAATATCAAATGTGCACCCCTTGTGCTGAGAGAGGGACCATGGATTAGTAGTGAAGCGTATGCTCCCAGCTTTAGTGTCTGGTATTTTCCGCTGAAGTATCTAAGCAGAGCTGGAATCTATCCAAGTCCAGAGAGAGCTGCTGCCAGTTAGTTAGATTGTATTAACTTGAATGGACTTTTGTCTCCCTCAGTAGGACACTCCTTGTAAAATCTGTGATGCGTATGACCTTTGTATTAAACATACCCAGCATCAGATATATATATCAGCCATACATCCAGAGAACTCAGTGGTACAGGGCTGGAACAGCAAAATAAGTTTGCATAGAGGCCTGGTCCATAGACTCCTACTATGGTAATCATAACATATAACCTTTTTGTGTTGTTCTGGCATGGTCTGTCCCATACACATACATCATGTTACAGAGAGTCCTATCATAGAGGAATATGTGGGACCATATTTTTAAAAACTCAGGATCAGACTGGTAAGGTTTTGTGGTCCCTGCCCAACTAAATTCCTACTGTAAGAAACCCCTAATCCGCTCTAAAACTGTAGATGAGTACCCAGCAGAAATAAAACAGAGGGGACTGATATCGGAAATAATGGAGGAAATATCAGTAACCTCAATCATTGAGCTCCATGCTCACAAGCAGAGGAACCACAGTTAAGACCAACGGGTACTTGGGTTTCCAGAAAAAGGAATTCCCTTCCCAGCATGCCTGTACTTTTCCCCAGCTGTAAATTCTTGGTCATGCCAAAAGACCTATTCCTGTTGTTCCTTACCTGAGGTAGCCCCGCTGGCTGGAATGGGTGCGGGCTGAGCGCACACTGCTGACAGATGAGATGGTGGAAGCTCCCAGGGTGATACGGATGAGACCACTCTCCTCAAACAGAGCTGTGTTGTTGTAGGCATTAGGGCCCTGTGGTGGAAGAGTAAAAATATAGTCACTTTTTTAGAGAGGATGTTTTGAGAATCTTCCGCATACTAAGAGGGCCCTTTCCTAAAAAAAGCAGACTCAAACCGGCTTATAGTCACCTTCCCCTCCCCACAACAGACACCTTGTGAGGTAGGTGGGGCTGAGAGAGCTCTAACAGAGCTGTGAATAGCCCAAGGTCACCCAGCTGGCCTCATGTGTAGGAGTGGGGAAACAAATTAAGTTCACCAGATTATCCTCCGCTGCTCATGTGGAGGAGTGGAGAATTAAACCCAGTTCTCCAGATCAGACTCCATCGCTCCAAACCACCGCTCTTAACCACTACACCATGCTGGCTTGAGAGCCTTCCTTAAAGTAGAATTCTGAACCCATTAGAAGAAAGGCTGGTTATACCAACTTCCATTTTATATCATCGGAGGGGAAGTCAGAGTCAAGCCATAATCACAGGTCTCCCTGGGGAGAGGGCAACATTACAGCAGAGTCCAAGGACTGGAAAAAGCAATCTTTTCCTTGAGCGAGGTCAAATGTAGTTCCCACCTGACTGCTTCTGTTGGCTTCCTCGCTCTGAGCCTTTTTGCCAAGGCAGGCTAGTTTCCAGGCTTCCCGCACCTCTTCGTTCAGGACGCAGAACAGAACCAGCACCGCCAAGCCCTGGGATGGAGAGGAAGAGAAGCCGTGAATCCAACATGCCGAGACTGTTTACAACTCACTGGAGAGGAAAGACGGATGCTTATTATCCTGTCTCAAATGGGATCTGATGGTCCAGATTCTTCTTACTTGTTCCAGAATGCCCAGGGGAGAAAAACACTACATGAATACAAAATATTACTGTTAATATTCACAAGCCCAAGAAACCTAATCAGCACAACTACTACTTCCGGCTTCCACTAGAGGGTAGAACAGGTCCACGGATAAAGGCTAGGTGCTAGAAAGGCTCTTGGGGAAAGCATTCCAAACAGATCAGCACACTAAACATTAGCTAAAGGAAGCCCAATGAATAAGAAGACATGACAAGACTAGCAGATTAGCAGTACTGAAGCGAACATCTGACACCAATCGGGTATTCAGAAAGTTTAGCAGTGTAACTCAGACAAATTTGCTGTTAAAGTATATTTTATGAGTGTTTTAGCAAGAATTTTTAGGCGGGTGAATTTCTGGCTTTTTCCTCCTTAAACATTTTATTTATGCTTTGCCTTAGTGTAGAGACAGCAGCCTGGATTCAAACAGCTGTGCACCCATAGTCTTGTGCGCCTGAGATCCGGACCTCTGTTTCTTCAACAGCAGCCCCCCACCCCACCATGCCATATGGCAACCCTCTTTTGAAACTTAAGGGAGAGTGAATGTATAGGATTCATCTGGGAAGCAAATTCTGTGGAATAGCCCTCACCAGAATCCAGCCATCTTCCCCTCTGCCTGTGCCGCTATATTCTGCCTAACCATCTTTGCCCTAGTGCAGAGAGTTACCTGAAGGCTGCAGAGGATAGTGTAGAGGTAGTGGAAAGCCAGGACACTGTTGTTGACAGCCAAGAGGCCAAAGAGCCAAGTAGTGCTAATAACTAGAAGCAGAACGAAGGAGCTGCGCAGCGTCATGCTGGAGAGAGACAGAGAGAAAAAGCCACCCAGAAGGACAGACACAGAGGTTATAATCTGCAGCTGAGCTTCAACGCAACAGACACCGATGCAGAAAGAGGGAGAGACACGTGAGCCCACCCACCACGCCCGTACAGTGGGCTAGGAGTTCTGGCTCCTCCAGTGCAATTCTTTATGGGGGCTTTTCTAACTCATGACTCCAGCATTACAAAGAAATATTAGTGGAGTAATGACAAAACTCACAGTTCCTACCTCGAGCAACTTCAGTTGCAGGGGAGGCAGGCAGTTCAAATAACATTTGGAAGGGCAAACCAACCAACCAAAGGAGTACATCTCAAGACAAGAAACATGGTGGGATTTTACTGCGATGATGGCAGAATGGGAGAATGATGCGCACATAAATATTTGCAACAACAAAAAAGCCGTGCTATAGAGCAGCCTTCATATTTTTGTGGCTGGTTAATACTCACAGAACAGATTTTTTCTTGGTTTCCTTCTGCCCTGGGGAACACAGCATCTTTGCCACCAGCAGGAACATTACCCCATTCATCTGGAAGCAGAGCAGCTGGTTAGGAACAGCTCAGCTCTTGCACAGAGTGTAGCTCTCTTGTCAAGTCTGCCCTTCCCCCTAACATCCCCATGGAGGTGTCAGGTTGGATCCAGAGATCCATGAATGGAAGGACTGCCAATCTTTCCCACATCCCGCCCCCCCAGTAATCATTTCTGATCCTAGGGAAGTTTATTCCTGGGGATGCACAGTAGAAACAGGCTGATTTTTGTCCCCTTCCCCCTCCCCAGTTCAGGACTACTCTCCTCAGGACTACTGAGGGGAGGGGAATGCAAGTAAGTTCTGCAACCATCAGCAACTTCTGCAGGTGGATCTTAGGATCCAACCCTTTATCTGGTGTAGACTGTCCAGCTAGCTTTACTGGAGTCTGCACAAAAAACTTTGTACTACAAATTCTTGCTCAGCCTCATAGCAAAATAGAAAAGGAGGAAGAGCAGAAAAGGAGGCGGGTGCAATTATTAAAGAGCAGCAAATTGTGCTGAGGTTCAGAAATCTCCAGGAAGAGGGAGAAAAGAAATTTGATAAACAAAAAAGGGAGGCCAAGGAAAAATGAGCAAGGTTTCTTTCCAGACATTTATGAAAGGAAAAGGAAGTAGGGTGAAGCAGACTGGGGAGAATGAGGAAGAGTAAAGGACAGAGAGTCTTGGCAAAGAGTGACTGTATGTGAGGAGTACTTACCAGAATGACAACAGCAATGGGCCCTGCAAAACTCCAGATCAGTTTATCATGAATGGAAATCCAGCAGAAATCTGGATTCCCGTAGCCCTCTGGATCCAAGCCAACAGATAATCCTGGCAGCGGGAAAAGAGATGATCAGTTGAACAATACTCCACTGACACCCCTGGCCTCTTGCCATGGCATCTTAAAGCATATTGTGGTTACTGCAAATCTCCAGCCTCCTTTTTTCTTTTGGTTCTTTACTTCCAATGCAAGGTTAAGACTGAACATTGCAAGCTGAACTATTTGGCTGTTGTGTAGAAGTCTTGTATGTTGGTGGAGGCTCACTATGTTTTAAAAACCTCTGAACTATAGGATTGCTCCTGACTAATTCCACAATAATATATGAACACAGCTTTATGCTTACAGTTTTAATACACACAACCACATATTTGGTTTGGACGACATGGAATCAGAGTAATTTGACTTAGGAAGTTCTGTATTTTATACCTCTTATCTTGGTCACCAGATACTGGAGGAAAGGCAGTTTGGAGGACAAGTTTACAAGTTTACAGCTTTGTTCCTTGCTCTGTGAAACAACTCACAGGATACACTTCTTTCGATAGGCAGAGAAAATCTTGCCTTTCTAAACAGATCCGTACTTACCAGTGATGATGGCAGGGACCCCCCAACCAATGGCGTAGTAGAACCTCATGGCTCCATAGTTGATGTTGCGGACTTCAGTCTGCATACGGTAGATATGGAGCCCTTGCACAAAGAGCCAAGCAAACGTGGAGAGGAAGAAGTAGTGCAGCAGGATGGCAATCACCGTGCAGAAGAACTAGAAGGAGCAAAATCACCCACCGATAATAGAAGTCCTCTTAAAAACTTGCCCAGAGAGATTGATTTCTCCCTTAACACATTTTTGTTAGAATCCCCACTGACTTTGGAAGGTCCAGTGAGTAGAATGCCACATCCCCCCAAACCTAAGCTCCTATACCCAAACCTGCACAACTCTGAATATTCCCATTATTGCATTTGTGAAATGCCACTTGGAGTGTGATATCAGTCTAGACATCTAAGAAGAATTCTGGGAATCTCCTATTGACTTCTTAGCCTACTATGTTCAGAGGCTGGTCCTTCCTCCTCCTTACCTGGTTTTCAGTTTGGTTGATACCCAAGAGAAAGAGCAGCTCTGAGAAGAAGAGGGTGATGGAAATGTTACAGTGGATGCCCCGAGTGTTGGACTTGAGACCTTTCAGGCATACCAAGAAGGAGAAGGTCAGCAGCAGGCACACCAGAGAGAGAGACACCAAGGAATAGGTCACAATGGCCAAGGTCTCCAGGTCGCCCTCCAGCTGCTACAGGGAGAAACCAAAGAAGAAAGGTGGTCAGGGAGAAAAGCACAGAGTCTGCACGAACCAGTCTCTTTCTCCAGCATAACCCTGAGAAGGAGATGCCGCGGGGGTTCTCATCAGGCGTCTTCTTTTTCTTGTTCAGCTTTGCTCAGATGATTAGATAGACCTCCTGCATGTTTAGATTACCACCAGTCTATGGTTGATCATGCTGCTGCTTTGTTTATGCATGAAGCAGATTGGGAAGGAGAGTCTAATTTGACAAGCAAGGCTATGTGCAGATGAGGAAGCTGAATCCTGCCCTGCCACTCTCCTTATCTCCCCAGGCTAAATTACTGAGGGCGCTTTTCCCCCCAGTCTGTCTCCAGCACCAGAAGACAGCTGGCTAAACTGATGATGCACAGTGACATAAGGCATGTGTGTGTGTGGGAATTCAGCAAGTCCCTTATTTTTGCAACTAATGCTTCTGTTTTAATTGTGAATGGGGCGTACTTGTGAAGAAACAAATGTATCCTCACATCTAGTTTGCCCCTCCGTGACACCACAGTGTACTGTTCTAATTTTCATCACTAAATTCTCTGCCTATCCCTCAAAAGCAGTTACCACTGGCCAAAGAATCAGAATTACCTCTCGGTGGGAGCTGTCCATCAGGACTCCGAAAGTGCCCAACTGGGAGCAGTGGCAGCGGACGTGCGTGGCATTTCGATACACAAGATCACAGTCCCGTGCTGTCCAGAAGCCAGTGGGCTCAATCCTACAGTCACAAAGAAATTTAAAAAAAGAGAGGTCTCCTCTTAGAGGCGGGCATGAAGATACTAATGGAGGGCCCAGGTAAGCATGCTTTGTAGGCGCAGGAAATAGTTTTTCAATTTGGATAGTTCTGAGGGATCAGGAAGTAGCTGATTATTTTAAATAGTGGCACCTTCCCAATAGATGGCCAAAGCTGATGAATTCAGCTCTTAACAGAGGGGGCACTTCAACATATCGGCTCTGTGGGACAGCAACACAGAAGACCAGTTTTACATTTGTAGAAGGGAATGTGGTAGGGATCGCTGATTTTTACTCATTCAGTAGGGGCAGCGAGACAGAGATAGAGCAGGGAAAGCCCTTGTTTGCCATTTGGTAACCAACTGAGCTTTTCCTCCTGTTCTCTGACTGTGCCACTCTCTTCTTAAGTCACTATAGCAGCTCCTTAAAATGATTTGCTTAAACTTTAAGGGTGTTCTTATCACGTAACTCTCTTATACCCTAATCTTTACATCTGAACAAGCTCATCGACTATCTTTTCCTTTTGTTACACCAGGGATGACCAAGAGAGTGAGCTGTGATTCAGGAAATCCACAGTTCAGACCTTGCCTTGGCTACAAATGTACTAAGAGGCCTTAGGTGGGCAACTCTTTAGCCTACCCAACGGGGATGTGTAAGGATTACAACCAGATAATGTGTGCAAAATGTGCTGAATGCTGTATGCTCTACATGTGCTAATTCTTAGTATTTCCTCCCACTTCTACCACTATGCTTCCTGTTAAGTTGTTCCTTGTATTTGAACAGCCTCTCCTTCTCTATTCCTCAAAGCTACCTCCCCCAAGAAACTTCTTGAAGCAGTCTTCTTTTTCTTGAACCATACTGGCCTCACCTTAGTTGCTTCTCAGATCACCTACTTTCTTCTACCTCTTTGTCAACCCCAAACTCTGCCCAGTCCTTATCTTGTACTAGGCTAGAACCACATCTCCTCAGTTCAATAGCTGTTGATGTTGAATGAATGCTAAGTAACCATGGTAGTTATCAGTGTTTAACAACAACAGCATACTCTTCTCCAAAGGGAAAGCTGAAAATCAAGGAGCATTATTCTTAAGCGAAAGGGACACCGAAAGCAAATTCACACATGATGACTGATGGCTGAATGTTGAACCCCCTCCTCTGGCATTTGAGATGAGGTGACATAAAACCTCTGTCTGTGTTTGATCTGTGAGGGCTGTTCCACATGTTCAAACCTTGACGTGGATATTGGGAGAGGAACATTTATGCATGAACTTTGTCTAAGGCACAGACAAGCAAAGCACCTTTTCCAGTGTCATGCAAAAAAGCAGGACTAGATATGAGGCTTCCGGTGGCAAGCCCTGTGATCTGTCCTCTGGGCCCTGTGGACTCTTCCGGTGTACTTCCCAAAGTCTTAAGGCAAAGGAGAGCAAAGAGAGAGGGAAGAAGCCCTGGTGCAGGCAGCAGTGCAACTTACTGGCTAGAGTGATTCCACTGAACGCAGAGGGGCTTGCTGCGGTTGACAGTCTCAAGCAGGCGGAATTCTAGCACTAAGGGCGTCTCCAAAGTGCTCTGGAGAAAGGTGTGGTTGCTGAACACAGAGACACTCATGATGGGGGAATTCATAACAGGGTTTTTGGGGAGCCTGTAAAGAACAAAAGAAGCCTTGTTACAGGATGCCATTTGGCACCAATTGACGGTAGACTGTTACAAGTGTCATGACATTACTGGAGTGTGAGCTGTCTTTGCAGATCCCAAGAAAACGGCTTCCTAGTCACTCTGGATAGCAAACATCCACCGGGTACCCATCCAGAGCTGGCAGCGCTTGGAAGCCTCACAGAGAGCCCAGTAGAGAAATAAGCAGGAGTTGGTACCTGAGATTGCGGCGATCCACCTGGTAGCGGGCAGGCAGAAGCCCTCCAAGTGTGCGATAGATTATGAGGATGAGGATGGTTACGGCAGGCTCAGGTTCTGGCAGGGAGTGTTTTGGGGGGGAGCTTTCCATGGTGTCATTGGTTTCGCTGCTAGCTGATATAGATGCCGCGGTGGTTGGAGCTGGAATTAGGAACATTAGATTTAAAATTACGCTGCTCAAAATCAATGGCTCAAGGAGCTTCTAAGGGATAAAAGGAAAGGAAAAATGAATTAGGAAAGCAAAACAGGAAGGAACCCGTGGCACTGTTGGCATGGAATGTAGTATATCTATATATGTGGTGCTATGCACTTCATATGTGGACTTTACAGATACGTTTGACATGCAAGGCATGACTGAATCTTGCTTAGAGTTTTGGGGGGTTTCTTGTAGAAGTTATTCTTTCTTCAGCCTTGTAGAAGCGGACCAAAATGAAGAGGTGTATTCTTTATTGTGAGAATGAGCTTAGAAAGGGAGATCATCTGCCACACTGGCTCCCAGCACAAAGAACAATGCCATACAGTTGATTAATGCCCAGAAAAAAACCCATTGTGAAAATAGTGCCTATCAGAGCATGCTCAGCATCACATTATATCTTTAGAGAGGCACGAATCAGAAAGCTCAATAAAGTCATGAACACATGAAGCTGCCTTATACTGAATCAGACCCTTGGTCCATCAAAGTCAGTATTGTCTCCTCAGACCAGCAGCGGCTCTCCAGAGGTCTTTCACATCACCTATTTGCCTAGTTCCTTTAACTGGAGATGCTGGAGATTGAACCTGGGACCTTCTGAAAGCCAAGCAGACGCTCTACCACTGAACTACGGCCCCTCTCCAATAAAGCATTTGAACACATGAAGCTGCCTTATACTGAATAGACCCTTGGTCCATCAAAGTCAGTATTGTCTACTCAGACCCCCAGTGGCTCTCTAGGGTCTCAGGTAGAAGCCTTTCACACCTACTTACCTAGCCCCTTTAACTGGAGATGCCGGGGACTGAATTTGGGAGGTTCTGCATGCCAAGCAGATTCTCTACCACTGAGCCACAGCCCCTCATGTGTTGACTTATGTAATAGCATCTGTATAAGATGGCCACACTCTATAACCTCTGAATCTCTCAGATTTGGAATTCAGTGAAATATGCATTTCCCTTAATAGACAAAGCTGGGGCTAGGAAGCTTTGAAACTTAACCTTTTTACTTAAAGCCAACTTCGGCAAAATAGCAACAACATGCATTCTTATACAGGATTAATTTATATGGGACATGCCAGTGTTCTGTGAATTTATAGATTATCTGAATATTTTAAAGTAAAAGTTTGATTAATACATTAATTGTCGAAGGCCTTCACGGTCAGAGTTCATTGGTTCTTGTAGGTTATCTGGGCTGTGTAACCGTGGTCTTGGTATTTTCTTTCCTGACGTTTCGCCAGCAGCTGTGGCAGGCATCTTCAGAGGAGTAACACTGAAGGACAGTGTCTCTCAGTGTCAAGTGTGTAGGAAGAGTAATATATAGTCATCAAAGTCAGTATTTAAGAGAAAAGAGGAGAGTTTAAGAATGAATAAGGCTTGGCTTCTTGTCCTGAAAACCTCCAGAATAACAAAGACTACAGTCCACAATAGCCATGCAGATTAGCCTTGGATTCCACATGTTAGCAGATCACTTCAGGATATAATGGTTCCACTTTAACATACCACACCCTCATTAGCACATTATCTTGATCCTTACAGGACAATGATTTGCACATTACCTTTAATACTTTGCAGGACGATGACACTGCTCAAACCCAACCCCCTTCTGACTATATATTACTCTTCCTACACACTTGACACTGAGAGACACTGTCCTTCAGTGTTACTCCTCTGAAGATGCCTGCCACAGCTGCTGGCGAAACGTCAGGAAAGAAAATACCAAGACCACGGTTACACAGCCCGGATAACCTACAAGAACCAATACATTAATTGTTTATTGGCTGGGAAATACAGGGTTTCAATTTTAACCTGGAACAAACAAACCTCAATATCTCCCTTAGAGACTGAGGGCTGTGCCCTCCAAAGACTGAATGCTTCAAGGGAGCATTCAGTACCAAGCAGCACTGTGATTTAGTGTTTAATGCTTTAATTCGGTCAAAAAAGTTGTAATCTCCATAGGACTGTTTAAAGTAATGCCCCCTCACAGGTGGGTCCAAGTGCCACACTGCTATCTTGCCCCTTGGAACTGCCAAATTGGAAGACTTTAAGAGGGGAGTGGGCATGTTCCTGGAGGATACAGGGCTATCCATGGCTACTAGTCAAAATGAATACTAGTCATGATGCATACCTATTCTCTCCAGGATCAGAGGAGCATGCCTATTATATTAGGTGCTTTGGAACACAGGCAGGATAATGCTGCTGCAGTCATCTTGTTTGTGGGCTTCCTAGAAGCATCTGGTTGGCCACTGTGTGAACAGACTGCTGGATTTGATGGATCCAGCATGGCCTTTCTTTCGTTCTTATGCCCCAGTTGGAGGGAGGACAAATAACAAGGGGGGCAGAGATGTCCACTTTTGTCACTGTACCACTCCTCTGGAGTGTTTTGATCTTAGCTATTCCTTGTAAGCCCAAAGGACTACTCTTGGTCCTTTTGCAGCTAAGGAAGCTACTTTCCCTTAAAACCAAGAGGGGGCCGTGAGCTGTCCTTGCAGCCTGGGGACTGAATTGTTGAGTAGGAGCTACTTCTCAGCTAAGAATCAATATTTCTCCCAGCTCCTTCCCTCCTGTCAAGCAAGGGGCTCTGTCCCCTATTAATAATGCTAACTACCTTGGGAGTAAATTAAGCAGAAGTTGTCTATGGCTCCAAAAGAAGAGTCAGGAGCTCCAGGCCAGAGCATCTGCAATGTCACGTCTGTCTCAACTACACTGTTTCCCCCTGGTACTACCCAAAAAACAATAAATTGTAAGGTCAACCCAGGCACGGAAGGTGGCAATGTTTCTAGGTCCATTGAGATGGGGCCGGCGGAGAACAGAAGCAGCAGCCATTTACCTTCTACTTTGGGAGGTGTAAGAACTATGTGGGTGTGTGGGTCCCACATGACCTGGCCGCGAAAGAGGCTGCTGTGATAACGAGGGTAGCGTCTCCTCATGTTGGTGGTATTCTCCATGCGGTCAATGCTGAGTACTGCGTGGGGGGAAAGGGAGACAGAATTAGTTTGAGATTTCAGAGTTGATCAAGAGCAGAGAAACAAAATGGATAACGTCTGACTGAAAAACTTAGATGTGTAAGTGCTCAGAGGTACCTATAACCATAGACACAAATATGCCGGTTTATATTTACCTGTGAAGAATATTAGGGCTACAACCCCTAAAATAAAGCAAAAGTGATATACTGTGGAAGAACACTGCATCATCATCATCATGAGCTAGGTAATCCAGATCAGGCACCTTGCTTTGATCCCATGCAATCATTGCCCAAGTTGAAGAAGTGCGGGCTCAGACTCTGACATGGCAGTCCTGTTCTTAGTCACTTAGATGCCTTAAGTCATGTTGGCTGCCAACCTAAGGACAATTCCCTGGAAGTAATACTCATGGGGCCCTGACCTGGATGGCCCACACTAGCCTGATCTCGTCAGATCTCAGAAGCTAAGCAGGGTCAGCCCTGGTTAGTATTTGGATGGGAGACCACCAAGGAATACCAGGGTTGCTGTGCAGAGGAAGGCACTGACAAACCACCTCTGTTAGTCTCTTGCCATGAAAACCCCCAAAAGGGGTCGCCATAAGTCGGCTGCGACTTGAAGGCACTTTACACACACACACACAAGACCCATGGGACTCACTTCTGGGTAGACCTGTTTAGGATTGCCCCCTTAGTAATCTCCACTGCTATAGCGGGGCTTTGCATCTGATACGGGAAGCATGATAGCTATCATGCCCATCCCTACTGGCCATTCTTTATTCTGGATGTCTCCACTTTTATTTTATTTATTTATATTTATTGGCTGCTTTCCTATGACTAGCAGCATTCATACAGCCCTGCATGATGGTCAGTGGACCACCGTATCAAAACTACACAGGCCCTCTGACCCCAGCTGAGTCGACACTTACCAATATTGGGGGTCACCACACCAACAGGGTTGAGGTAGGTGAGTTTCATGTTGCTGGCCAGCGTGCCTGTGTACTCTTTCAGCTGCTCCATGAGGCCTGCACTGCCATGATCATTCTGTAGCAATGTGTCCCAGTGCTCCCGATTCTCTAGCGCTAGCACGGAGCTGCCAGCCAGTAGCAGGTTCTGTGGATAGAGATGACAGACAGAACTTGAAGCTACAAATCCTCCTTCATAAGCACTTCATAGAGTTTTTTTTTATTAACTTCCCATTAGCAAGTTCAGGGCAGCTTGATTTTACGTGTGTTTATTCAGAAGTAACTGCCCTGACTTCCGCGGGATCTACTCCCAAAATTGTGTGCATAGTGTTAAGTCCGCGTGGGGAGGACACACGAGGTCGAGACGGAGTTCCAACAACAACGCTTTATTGTAGTGAAGAACTGAACTGGGCATACAGTGGAAATGGCCCCGCATACATACACAACACATAGGATTACAGATATATGTGCTCAAAGATAACAAGAAAACCACAGATGTAGGCTATTTATGATAACAACAGTCATTGCCAACATTACATTTCTAAAGATTTTCCTCTTTTTTTAGTAACTCAGATTTTTCTAATTGTGGAAATAGGCCCTTCTCAAGGTATTACACACCTCTTGCAAACAAAGCATAAGAACATAAGAAAAGCCACACTGGATCAGACCAAGGCCCATCAAGTCCAGCAGTCTGTTCACACAGTGGTCAACCAGGTGCCTCTAGGAAGCACTTGCATGAGGACTTATTTGCAGAGGTCAGCAGGATACAGTAATGCCTGTACTAGTTCTGTATACTGTATACAAGACAGAATTCAATGTTATGATGAAGGGTATGTTGTGACTTCTGCTTTGGTGCCATAGGAGGTAGCCAAATAGGATTCCCAACATTATTCTTCGCTGCCACCTCTCCCTCCTCCTGGGTCACAGGGACTGTGTTAAGTAGACACAAGATCCTGGACGATGTGAAACTTTTCCTCAATAAATTTCTCTTAGGAAGAATTTGAAGGAGTTTACTTGTGTTTGTCCGAGTTTTGAGAGACTTGTTTTATCTCAAATTTGAAAACGCGGGCAAAACACAGGGAGACACTGATGGTCGGAAACAGCATGCATAATCAAAATAAAGACCCAAAGTCATCAGGGGTGACCACAAGGGAAACAGCCATGAATAAAGGGCCTACGATTCTTGCCACCACCACCCCTTTTAGCTACAGTCCTACTTGCCAGTAAGGTTAGAAAGAGGCATTCCAGATATCCAAATCCTCCTCCGTCCAATTTCACTATACACTGAGTAATGGAACAGGTGCTTACCTCATTGAAGTGGGCATCTTGGGTGGCGGTGAGGCCAAAACCGTGCTGCCTACTCTCAAATGCCATCAAGCGGGACAGCAGGCGATATGTGATGTGAACATCATTGCCAAAGTAGCGCTCCATCTGGTCTGTCACTGCCCGGAGCTGGTGGGCCAGTTTCTTGGCTTCTATGGTATTCAGTTCTGTTTCATTCCTTTCCAGACCCTCCAGCTAACAACACAGAAAGGGGGGGGGTTATAAATTGCATCCCAAAACAGAAATCCAGTTCCCATCTCATGCTTTAAAGACTAAAACTATATAGATAGGGAAAGGGTTTCTTGGGCTACTAATGCAATAGCTGCCACTGGGGACCACTGGAGGCCTGCACACTGGTTTCCATTGTTGACAGAGAACGACAAGCCATTTCGAGCAAAGTCACCTATAAGGAAAACTGGTGTGTCAATGGTCAGGATCTAACATTTACTCTCCGTCACAAAATGATATCACAGCAGTTTAATTTCCCCAGAGAAAAATAACATCTGGTTAACAGATGGCTCTGCTATTTAACCCTCTGCAAAAAGGACTGCCATAAGTCGGCTGTGACTTGACGGCACTTTACACACACACAAAAAAAAAGGACTGCAGGATGAAGCAGTGATCTCATCTTGAAAACAAACTAACTTAATAAAAGACTGAGTTTCGAAACAGTTTCCAGAGCCCCAAAAGTCTAGCTAATTCCCAGCAGCTGTTCTCAAGTGTTTTTATTTTATTATATGTTTCCTTTGCCTTGTTGTTTGAAAGGCCCATGTTGAACTAAGATAGAAATAAATTTACTGGGTTCAAACTATTATCATGCCATTTCCTTCTCTACAATATAGTATCATATTCCATGTGCTGACATCATGCATGGTATACCTCGAATATGCTGTCCAGACTAACTGGGGGGTCACTAAAGGATAATATAAATATTGTGTTGCTTGTACAGATCTGATGCATTCAATGAGCACCATACAACCGCCCACATAAACATGCCCAGAAGAACACATACCAGTGCTGAGAGCTCCTTAAAGGCGGGTGATGTGCAGTTGAAGAGATCTGGTTCCAGCCAGCCTCTCTCCTCATCACAGTGCCGAACTGCTGCACCTGAGAGAAGGAAGAATACAAACGTTACAAACTGAGAGGACCATTCCCCTGCTGTTGGCCAGGGAAAGAAAGCCGAGACAACAAGCACCGTGCCAGATCAGAATCACCGAACAAAGCACCGGCAATACCAGTAACACTGAGGACCAGCACCGGTGAGAGAACCAATTCAGAGGCTGTACAAACCCTGCATTTCATTAGCAAGTAATTTGCTAACAATTCTGATTTAATGTGCACTAATTTGAGCTTGTGGGCATTCTCCCAAATGCTGAGATTAAATATTTTCAAGCTGGGAGAGTTGTTGAGAACAGAATTACTCAGTCACTGATTCCCTGTCTCTAGTGTGTCACATGGTGTAATAATTTACCCCATGATTGGCTGGATAAAAAGCTTCTAAAGGGTGAGAGCCCACATCACTGATCCTCAAATCTGTGAATTCTTCCAGATTTGTAAATCTCTGGAATACCACAGCAATCACTCAAGCCTTTGAGGGTGGATAGAGACATAGCTGCTGAAAATCAGCATCAATGTGGAATTGAAATGTTATTGGGTAATATTTTATCAGCCTCAGATTGAGTGCTATGTTTGACTCGTGCACACCTGAGAATGGACCATCTCTCACTGTATGCCTGCAGAACCCGTCAGATATGGGATGGGGGGGCGGGGTCTTAGAATGCTTGTATTAATTTGTCAGGTGCTACTCCAATAAAAAACTATACCACTCAGAGATGGTAGAAGTGACACCCCCACCTTATGCTATGATCACTTCTCCCCCCCCCAAATGTGGGTAGAATCTACATATGATAAATTAGTTGGATTACCTCATCCGGCACAAGTACAACCTACTTTCTCTGGATTGAGGTTAATATGTACATTTCATCCCCATCAAGCTTGCTTGAAAAATGTAACATATTTGGTTACAACACATTCAAGAGGAGTAATTCAGCAAACACATATTGGGATGATTGGAAGGAGGGGGGGAGGTTTGGAGGACAATTCAAAAATGGATAAGCGGTAGGAAAGGAGAAGATTAAGCACTCTGTCCCCTCTTGCTTCTCTGATTCACATCAATTTATCTTGTACCAACTTTTCCAGGAGCCAGGTTATACATGCTCTGACGCTGCCTATGTTTTTTTCAGGTTTTTTTTTTTGGGGGGGGAGGGGTGACTTGAAGGGCTAAACATGGTTTAAATTAAGGAAATGTGACCTTCCCAAGGGTTAAACCACTGGAGACTGCACTAAAGCACAAGATTCCAACAATTTGTGGCACAACACAGCCATGCAGCTTTCTAGAACGCTAGAAAGTCACCAGGATCACCAAAGCCAGCAGGCCCACGCTATTGATATCTATATAAAAACACAGTATAGATATCTAGTGGGAGCATTAAGACATCCTTTTTTATATATAAGACATTCTTAATGCTATCCATCAGTTATCACAAACAGCACAAACAGCACCAGCACTAGCGTTAGCATGACCCGCGCCAACTGACGTCCTCACCAGTGGCACTAGAAGTGTGCTCGGCAATGACCTGAATGGGAAAAACATCAGTAGGGTAACAACAGCTGTGATCCCTTAACATTCCAAGATGGTCTAGTCAGTCTGTCATTTTTGTCATTTTACACATAGAAAAAGTTTGAAGTTCTGCCAGAGCCAGGATTATTCAAGTCAATGCTGGAGCCAGGAGAACTCATTAGAAACTATTGGCTTCTCCTCTGACAGCTGAGCTCTCTGATGTTCACCAGATCATCCACAAGCTACATTTGGTGCACTGACATTCTCCTAGTGGTCCCTGAGGCCTCCATGGTGACCAAGCACACATTTTGCAGGCACCAGGTCCCAGAGTCAATCCTTGGTCTAAGACATGAAAGCAAGGAAAGAACCAAGTCCTGGGACAGCTGCTGCCAATGAGAGTAGACGAGAATGAAGTAAACCAAGCAGTACTGTAGCTCAACATAAAAAAAGCCTTCAGTATCTCTTATTGTACCTTCATGTGTTTCAGGACTTGATCTGGTAAAAAACACGCTCTGCAGCTTCATACCTGGCCCAAAATTATTTGGGTTAGCATGTCTGGAAAGGAGTTCTGTTCTAACACTCTACACACGGCACCACACCAGCTACTTGTACCACTCACAAAGCACAGCCCATGACAAGCAGGAGATTCTTCCTACCTAGTCTAGATTTTTGATTCTGAACTCCTTTTATGCTGACTTTTCCCTCTTCTTACCAGAAAGAGGCAAACATGGCACTCATGTGAATCATGCAACTGGCACATACATTTCTTTAAAAAAAAATTAAGTATATACTTAAAAATGTAAAGCATGAACGCACCATGTGAATGTTTCTAAAAATGTGTATCAGTCATCTAGCAAGTCAGGACTGGCTGCAGCTCCTTGAGAAGGATAATGAGTGGAACAGCCTTTAGTTCTAAGAGGTAGCCAAGAATTCCTTTAGCTTCCCTTGAATGATCCAATAGCGAGAAAGACAAGGCAGCAGGCAGCAATCAGCCTCCTTTCTCAAGTTCTAACTAGCTTTCTCCAGTTGTCAATACCACTCTTTGGCCAAGGCCCACAGCAGAGAGAAGGCAACAACTCACATCCCACACCATCAGTTATCACGAACAGCACCAGCACTGATGGCACAATATGACATCCATTGCTTGGAGCATCAGAACTTAGCGGTACGTTAGGCCATCCAAGACGGATGAAAGAGCATCAAGGCAATGTGCAAATGAGCTAAGCGGGTTGACTGTGACGGCAAGTGGGTTTTCTGCAGGTTAGCGTTTTGTGAAAAGGTAAGGGAGCTAAGGGAGGGGGGGTTCACACGGGGTTACGAGGAAACCAGAGCCAGGCAAGGCATTAGTCGTAGCGCCAGCAGCCCGTGCAACAGGTGGGGAAAGTGTGGGGGGTCTGGTGGTGTCTCAGGCAGGAAGCAGGGAATGGAAAAGCCACACAGAGCAGCCCTTATAAAGCAGGAGGAGGAAAGTGGGTCAGCCACAAGCCTTACCTGTACCCCGCAAACCTGCACAACAAGAAGAGAAAAATGCAGAGAAAAGTGACAGTGTTAAAAGCAACGTACATGTAGTGAGTGTTTCCTGGAGTGTGGCCTCTGTAGAGAGGGAACAAAGCAGGATGTTCCCTCATGTGATCCTTAGTTATATTGCATCAAATGTATTTCCAGCTCTGGCCATAGGGTTGCCAGCTCTGGATTGGGAAATACCTGGAGATTTTGGGGAGTGGAGCCTGAAGAGGGTGGGGTTTGAAGAAGAAGAAGAGTTGGTTTTTATATACCGACTTTCTCTGCCACCTAAGGGAGAATCAAACCGGCTTACAATCACCTTCCCTTCCCCTCCCCACAACAGACACCCTGTGAGGTAGGTGAGGCTGAGAGACAGTGACTAGTCCAAGGTCACCCAGCTGGCTTCGTGTGTAGGAGCGGGGAAACAAATCCAGTTCTCCAGATCAGACTCCACTGTTCCAAACCACCGTTCTTAACCACTACACCACGCTGGCTCTCTTGGGGAGGGGAGGGGCTTCAGTGGAGTATAACGCCATAGAGTCCACCTTCCAAAGCAGCCATTTTCTCCAGGTGAATTACTCTCTGTCGCCTGGAGATCAGCTGTAATAGCAGGAGATCTCCAGCCATCACCTGGAGGTTTAGGCACACAACCTGGAGGTTGGCAACCCTATCTGGGCACCTAATGGTTGCTAACAGCAGTGTGACTTTTGCCGCTTGTTGGAGAGGTACTTCTTTCTTGAGCCTAACAGACAAAGTTTTCCAGAATGTTCTGCCAAGTGCTGTGCCACAGGCTGATCACTCATATTAATCACACAAAAAACGTCAGCCCTACTTTGCTGAAAGGAATAGAGGTTGTACGGGTTACAGACAGGTCACCTTCTACGGGCTCATTTTGGGATGAACTCACCTAAAATAAGCTAATTTAGATCATTTGGAACTGACACATTTTAGCTCATTTTATACAGAGGCCCATTCCAAGCTTCATCATGCTCCTCATAATATCATCAGGAACATAATAAAGCTTACAACTAGAGGACTCACACCTCCAAAGCCATTGTAAGCCCCTCATAGTCACTGTCCCTGGCAGCAATAGCGTTTCTAGTACAGAGTCCCTGGAAATTTCAGGGATCTTTGTGACCACAATGCTGTTGCAGGGTTCCAGGTAGGGCTCCCAGGTCCCTCTTCGCAACCGGCAGAAGATTTTGGGGGCGGAGCCTGAAGAGGACGGGGTTTGGGGAGAGGAGGGACTTCAATGCCATAGAGTTCAATTCCGAAAGCGGCCATTTTTCTCCAGGTGAACTGATCTCTATTGGCTGGAGATCAGTTGAATTAGCAGGAGATCTCCTGCTACTACCTGGCAGTTGGCAACCCTAGTTCCAGGGCCTACTGAAGACCCCAGCAGCAGCTCGCCTAGCCTGCCTTCCTCCGCCCTGCCCCCTTGAGGGAAAGAGGGAGCTCCGGGGGCTGCTTGCTCCATCACACCAGGCTCCGTTCCATCCCTCTGGCAGTTGGGAGCCCTTCTGGCCCAGGTTCTGCTGGGTCAGAGAACAGCTGGCAGGTGGATGGGTGGCAGTGGGCAGCGCCCAGCCAAGTGAGTGGTGGTGGGGTGCCCAGCCAAGTAATCAGCAGGCCTGTGGTCTCAGAAGCCCCTGGGCCAGCCCTGAGCATGAAAGAAGGTTAGGAGACAACTGCATCAGGGGGAAGGGCTCAAGCCAGGGATCAACTAATGATCGACTAAGCCCAAATGTTGGTGGCATTTGAGATCAACTCATAATTAGCTCAGAGCTTCTGGCCTGAGAAATGTTATACTCTGACTTCCCCAGTTCTGAACTTCAGCTGTATCACTGTAGTGCAGTTCCTATGCTCTCATGACTGTTCTCACCAGGGCAACCATCCTTGATTCTACTTTATAAGCCTCCACTGCTTCAACCCCTTATGGATAACAATGGTTCTCAGCAATTAGCTAGAGTAGCACAAAGAAGCAAAAGTTTACCGCTAGTGAAGAATGGCAATACAGAAAGAATTAATCACTATATAAGACGGAGACGGAGTATCTTAGCAGAGAAGACTTAACAGTATAGAACTACCTTATACACATTTGCCTGCTGAAAAGCTTACCCAAGGAACCTTTGGGACAAGGTACTGCCACTGGCAAGCCAAACTTGGTCTGGGGCCACCACACGCCAGCTTTCAGAGATTTAGGACATGCATCATAGAGCACTGTGAAGGCAAACACAGAAACCTGGTCATTTGGAGTAAGGGGGCGAGCTCGGTTCCAAAGATAGAATGAAGAGCCCTTCAAAGAAAAGGCCAAGCACTCCTCAGTGTTTTCCTGCATAAACGGAAAGAGAATTAAACTAATGTTTTAATAGTATATACCAATGCTTATAAATAATATATATGTGGACTTGTGTGTGTGTATAAAACCTAGATCGTGAAGTATCACAGATATAATAAAGGGCCAGATTTTATGCATGTATGATGGCATTATGAGAAAATCCTACCTGGGGGAAGGGGGAGCAGGGCAAAGAATTATAGAACCAATTAAAGAATGTTGGACTGTGAGCTACCAAGGGAATTGATTTATTATTATTATTATTTATTACAATTATAGCCCACCCTAATTCCCAGCCAGACCAGGCTCAGAGCAGGTAACGACATTTAAAACCATAAAACATAAGCTAAAACCACAATATCTGAACACAACAAAGATAAAAACACGATGGCATTCTTATAATAGGAATAGGAGCCACTGAAGACCCGGCCAGGCAGTGTAAACGCCCCCCCCCCAGCTCAAAAGTGGGGGAAGGATGAGGAGGGCAGCAAAGATGTAAAAAAAAACCCTTGCAGCTGCCCTCGGGGCAGCCCTATGTAGAGCGAGTTACAGTAGTCTAGCCTAGAGGTGACCGTTGCATGGATAACCGTAGCTAGATCTGGGCGGGAAAGGTAAGGCACCAGCTGCCGGGCCTGGTGGAGATGGTAAAATGCCTCCTTGACCATGGCTGTGACTTGAGTCTCCATAGTTAAGGAGACATCAAAGATCACACCCAGGCTCCTGACGGCAGGTGCAGGTGTTAATTCTGCACTGTCAAGAGCCGGGAGCTGGCACCCCATCCCCAAGTCACCCTGACCGAGCAACAGAACCTCTGTTGCCGATGTCTCATCCAGGAACTCCTGTAGCTGCTCGGCGACCGCTCTCTCAACTACCTTACCCAGGTATGGGTAGTAAGGTAGTAGTTGGATCAAAAGTTGTTTTCTTCAAGAGCGGTTGCACCACCGCCTCTTTCAGCGCCCCGGGGAAAGTCCTGAACTCAGGGACAAGTTGATGATCTCACCCAGGGGAGCCCGTACCACTTCCCAACTAGCTTTAATCAGCCAGGAAGGGCACGGGTCCAAGAGGCAGGTGGTGGGCCTCACAGCCAACAGGATCCTGTCAACATCAAACACTGAGAGCCGCCTGAAGTGGTCTAAACATGGTCCAGAAGACGGGCAAGGGGCCTCTAGTTCACATACTGTATCAAAGTTGGCAGGGAGGTCCTGGCGGAGCGACAAGACTTTATCCGCAAAAAAGCTCGCAAATGCCTCACAGCTGTGGGTCAAATTAACTATATTTGATTGTCTATCTAAATACGTAAGGGACAGAATTACCCTAAACAATTGTGCCGGGCGAGAGCTAGCGGACACAATTGAGGCTGCATAAAACTCCTTCTTAGCAGCCTTCAATGCCATCTCATAGGCTTTCATAAACGTCCTATAAGATGCTCTTGCGGCTTCGTCATGAGTTCGCCGCCATACTCGCTCTAGCTGTCTAAGCTCCCGCTTCATACTATGGAGCCCCTCAGAATACCAAGGGGCTCGGTTTCGGCGGGGGTGAAGAGGGCGTCGAGGTGCAATTTCATCAATGGCCGTGGAGAACCGCTCATGCCAATTCTCCACAAGCACATTAAGGGAGTTGCCAGGGGGAGCAGGATCCCGCAGGACACTCTGGAATCCGAGCGGATCCATAAGCCTCTGCGGGCGAGCATAAATCAGCTCGCTGTCCAAACAGGGTGTGGGTGGAAGGTCTATCTGAGCCTTAAGAACAAAGTGATCTGACCATGGAACCTCCTCTCTGGGCATCAGATCCAAACCTATCCCAACCTCAAAATTAAATCCAGCGTGTGGCCTGCTTAATGTGTAGGACCCGAAACAAATTGGGAGAACCCCAGTGCCTCCATGGATGACACCAGGTCTGGGACATGCGAAAAAGGGGTGGCATCAGCATGAACGTTGAAGTCCCTCAGTACTATAAGCCTGGGGAACTCCAAGGCCCAGACTGCCGCCGCCTCTAGCAAGCTCGACAGGGTATCTGCCGGTGCGTTAGGTGGCCGGTACACCAGCCAGATAGCCAAGTTCTCCTCAGCTTCCCACACAAAACCAACACATTCAATGCCGGGAATCTCTGGGTCAGGAAGGGTCCTAAAGGAGAAAGCCTCCCGAATGACCAAAGCCACCCCTCCCCCCGGCTCATCTTCCGAGACTGGTGAAGGACCGAGTAACCTGGGGGGGGGGTCAGTTCTTTCAGGGCGATGACCTTGCCCTCCTGCACCCAGGTCTCAGTCACGCAAGCCAGGTCCGCACCCTGCACAACAAAATAATCATGCAGTGTGCCGGTCTTATTATTAATGGACCTGGCATTGCACAACAGCAGTGTTGGGGACGGGTACTTCCTGGTCCCCCTACCTTCGTCTCTCAGGATGGGATGCAGATTGGAAGGCATCCGAGCATATCCGTATCTCCGATACCTTCCTTTATATAATCTGCTCCCACCGCCGTACCCCACACGCCCCCCGATGGTTGGGATCCCCAGCCCGTGGCTGGCCTCCCTTATCTCCGATGTCATGATTCCAACTGCTAAATCCAGCAGCACTATAATCTAACCCACAATAATAGATCACATACAATACCAGCAATAAAAAAAAAAATACCCACTCACTCTATACCCTCAATCGCCCCCTAACTAACTACTAAGATATAGACTAAAAATTCCTAATCTATCTAACTTCAGCTTAATAATTGACTGGGATGGGTACAATTATAGATCTTAACAACAAAAAGAAGCCAATTGATAATCTTCAGCATTGGACATAACAGGGGATTCCAAAGGATAAAAACCCTTCAGCTCCCTCTCCCCTCCAGCAACACCTAGAGCCGCAGGTCTTAGATGGTCTAAACAGGAATAACTCAGCTCATGCGTACTGAGTATTCCCTCCTCAATGCAACCCTCCACCAGAGTCCAACGCCCCCGCCTTCTTCGCCAAGATCTTAGTTCCCCATAGGCCAGATGGTGACAGGCTCTAAAATGCAAGGGGCGGAGACGAGAGATGGTATCATGCAGTCTCAATCGAACTTGGTTTCGTCTTGCTATTTCCGAAGTAGTCCGGCACTTTCCGAAAGCAACCAAAGTCTCTCGGATAGCCTCCAGCAATTCCTGATGGCCGACAACATCAACAACGGGATGAGGACTGCAGGAGGCAACAATAATCCAGCGGGGCAATGAAGCAGACCACACAAGCAGCTATTCTTGGGTGAGTCAGCTGGGCTGGCCCCCTTCTCCTCCCAACTGTTCTGGTGGTGGTTGGCCCAGTACAGCCCCGACCTCGCCCGGTCATCAAGCTGCCTTGCGAGCCTGGGCTGCAGCCACTGCATTGGGCTCTTAAGCTGAGGATGAAATCCTAAGTGCTGAGTTCCAGCTCTCACCCGGTCAAAGGCACTTGTCTCAGCTTTCATAGCCCTCCGAAATGGCTGCTTGCTTTGCTCACTTGCTCAGAAGCACCGCAACTGAAAGACAACAGCTGAGAGGCGGCGGTGGAGGAGGAAACAGCGGAGGCCGAAACTCCGAGGGTGATGGTAAAATAGACCAAAACAAACTCTGGAGCCGCTGGTAAGCTCTCCAACCAATGCCTTTATCAGCCGGCTTTCCAAAACTTCTCATCAGTTGGTATAAAAGTCAATCATTAATTCTAAAATTGGGCAAAAAAACCCTTTTGAGGAGGAGCAACTGCTGCACGCTCCTACTTCGGCGCCATCTTTTTTTTAAATGCAAACAGGAACAAAGGAGCAGGCGAGTGGGGGTGGGGTGGAATGTCTCCTTTTGCGTCAGGACCGGGAATAGGCATTTTTAAAGTCGCATTTTAAAAACGAGCTTTGAGCGAGCATCAAAATTGACCATGCAAAAAGGGCCTTGCACAATCTTTCTGGGTTTTAGTATTCCACTTTTCCATATTTTAATGCTAAAACCATGGGCTGAGAGGAGGGGCCACATTTCTCCTTCTAAAATGAAGCACAAAAGACCCTTCGCCTTACAGTGGTTGCCATCTGCCCCCAAGTTTTCCACCCATCCCATCATAATTTTAAATGATCATTTTATTTTTCCAGAGATAGACAACCCTGCTCTGATTGATGAGGCAGCTGCCAGAGGGCTAAATTCTATACTATGATAGGGAGAGAGGAGGCAGCCTTGGACCTGATTTAAAATATGCACTGTAGCTGTACCCCTGGCACAAACTCACCGTGGCAACCACTGGGAGTCACCTCTGCAAAGGGACTGTCACAACTGTTGCACTGTCGGCCAATCACACCTGGCCTGCAGTGGCACTGGCCCGTTTCCTGATCACAGGAACGGGAGGAGGAGCCAATGGGGTAGCAGTCACAGGGAAGGCAGGTGTCACTTCCTTTAGGACGATAATGGAATTCCTGTGGGAAGAAGGGAGAGGAGCAGGGAAGGTGGTTAGAGAGCCGGGTCACAGGAAGAGGGGGAGCGGTGGGAGCGAAGGGCTAACAAGACTGCAGGAAAGGGGTGCGGGTAGGGTTGCCAGGTCCCTCTTTGCAACCAGCGGGAGGCTTTTGGGGCGGAGCCTGAGGAGGGCGGGGTTTGCGGAAGGGAGGGACTTCAGTGCCATAGAGTCCAATTGCCAAAGCAGCCATTTTCTCCAGGTGAACTGATCTCTATCGGCAGGAGATCAGTTGTAATGGCAGGAGATCTCCTGCTACTACCAGGTGGTTGGCAACCCTAGGTGCGGGCCACAAAAGGAGCCTATTGAAACAGTGGAAGAATGGGGGGGGGGAGGCCTGGTGGGATAAAGAGAGGGGCACAGTTAGGACAGCAGAAAGCAGAGGCAGCCTAGTCAGCTAGGATGAACAGGAAGACCATACAGTGCTACAAACAGTGACTTCCTCTGTTACAGAAAGGGTTGTCCTCCCACAATGCTTTTAGCCAACTTCTGCTTTGAATCTTCCCTGCCCATCACACTTCTGAGGTGCTAAGAGGAGAAGTGGTTCGCTGTTGGGCCTCTCAAGCATTCAGGGTTTTCCATGTACTCTCCCCCTAGCATTGGAGTGGGGATCTAGGAGTGGGTGTGTGCTAACAGAGGCTGCGAGGGCCGAGAGAGGGGGAAAGATGAATGTTGCAAGGAGCCTGCATGGGTTTCCATCGAGGAAATCATCCTGGGAGTGAAACGAACTGTATTAAAAAGTGGACGTGGAGGAAAGGCAATATTACAGATTACGAGCAAACTGTCAAAGGTTGATCCAGAACCTCACCTTACAATGACACTGCCCGTTGGATTTATTACAGTCTGGGTCAAATCCCTTGGCTGCATCACAGTTGCAGGGTCCGCATGTCGGGTTTCCCCACCAGCCCTTGGGGCACTGCTGGTCCATCCTGCAAGAGACACAGGGTGTGGGATACCTGATGCTCTGCATCCAGGGCACCGCCTTGTTGATGGTCTGAGTAGCAAGTGAAAGTACAATCGCATGCAAACCTTCAGTTCAGAGGTTCCCAAACTTTTTGAGTCAGGGAGCACTTTCAGGAGAGAAATTCATCACGGAGCACTAATTTTCACCTAGCACCTATATACTAAACCAAATGACAGTAGTATTTTTCTTTTCAATCTCTTCAAGGAGCACTAGGAGATGTTTCGCGGAGCACCAAGTGCTCCACAGAGCACAGTTTGGGAACCTCTGCTTTAGTTGATTTTGATATTTACCTCTTTTAAAGTTTAGCTTGCTGGGGTTTAATATTAGTTGTTTTGCATTTTTGTTAAGTCACTTTGTTCACAGGGTTTTATACAAAGATGACTAATACCTTTAACGAAATGTACATAATGACCTTGGCTGAAAGGGGGGGGGGTGTTGCAAAAACTTTCATCACCAGTTTTAAAAAAGCACTCCGTGTTGTGCTGATTTGCAGCAGTTGGAAAGTACTGATCCAGAAAGCTTTACCCTCCCTCTCAATTGGCTTTACACTTCCACATCTGGCTAGGTAGTGCCATGATGTTCTCACATCTATTATGGTATCTCCAGTTTGCTGGGATGAATATCCTTTGGGAAGAATACCAGTGTCTCTCCCTCCCAGATAGCACTAGACCAAGAATACAATGGCCATGGTTACAGAAACATCCATGAGCTGGAAGGGACCTCAAGGGTCATCTAGTGCAACCCCCTGCCTCCTCCCCACACCTCCCAGTGACCCCTGCTCTATGCCCAGAGGAAGACTAAAAATCTGGCCAGGAGGAAAATTCCTTCTTGACCCAAATTGGCGATTGGCATTTTCCTGGGCATGTCAGAAAGGGCCACGAGAGCCGAGCACTGGCTCACCCCTTCCTGCCCTCCCTCTCATGATCTGCCTAAGTTCACAAAATCAAGGGCATGGTTTTCAGGATGGAAATATTCACCCCATCTCAGAAACAGTACTTATGCCCTCTGAAATGAAACGGGCAAATATTTGGTCAGTTTTAGAAACAACCATGTCTCTAAGGCACAGGAAGCTGGGGGAAAGGTCTGATCAGCTATGAAAAGTAGCATAGATGGCAGGCCACGGGGAATGAGTCCCGGTGCTTTATAGTCTCTCCAAGAAAGAGGTAACAAGCTGCATTAACAAAACAGCTAGAAACAAAAGCTCATTCTGCCTGAGCCTTCCAAGGGACAGCTCTCTTAAGTTTTAGGCTTTCAAGTAAGTGCGGTCTGCTACATTAAAAAATAATAATCTATAAACCAGCACACGGAAGAGAAATATACAAAGAACAGTATTTAGGGTTCCCAGGTTCCTCTTCGCCACAGGCGGGAGGTTTTTGGGGTGGAGCCTGAAAAGGGCGGGGTTTGGGGAGGAGAGGGACTTCAATGCCATAGAGTCCAATTGCCAAAATGGCCATTTTCTCCAGGTGAACTGATCTCTATCGGCTGGAGATCAGTTGTTAATAGCAGGAGATCTCCAGCAAGGACCTGGCAACCCTAACAATATTCAATAGATGAAACAGGAGTCTGGTTTTCCTTCTCTGTGCAAGGATCCTTGGAACAGAAGAGCCCATTTAAACAGAGGAATATCCTTCAGAGGTAGAGAAACATTTCATGGTTAGGCATGCAGGATGCTGAAGTATCTCTGAATGAATACATTCCTTAAAAAAAGCACATACACCAAATGGTCCCTAATCTCACCTGTGCTCACAATATTGTCCAAAGTAGTTTTCTCCGCACTCACAGACATAGCCATGGGGTAAACCTGGCTTTCGCCGACACACCGACTTGTTCTTGCAAGGGTTCAGATGGCAGGCATCAACACAGCTCGTACCATAGTAACCTGGAAGGACAGACAGACACCAGCATGCCAGAAACAGCACACATTTTCGGGCAACCCTTTAAGAAAATGCTTCGAAGATGGGATAATTCTCTAACGCAGACTGGAATTTATTGGGGTGGCTCTCAGTGCAAACCCTTCTGAATTCTGTCTTGCCCCCAACCACAATTAAAATTCTGCAACAAAGAAAGCCAAAGGCCACATTCAGAATACATTAAGCAAACTATGAAGGTGTTATGCGCTCCTGTTTGATTTACATATTTTTGGTCCAAAGTATTGGTTTAGTTGATTACTGAATTCAGAAATTACTTTCATTTCCCAATGACTGGATTGTTTGAGGAAGCCTTGGGTAAGTGAAGATACTGGAAGGTGACAAGAGGAGGGAACTTGGGACATTGGATATCACTTTGTAGTGTTCCAAGTCCAGTCATTCCTAGCAGTAAGAAGAATTATTAAACAGTGTGGCCAAATTGTAAAAGACTCTTTTGTAAAAGAATCTTTTCTCCAATTTACTGATTTCTAAAAAGATTTACAACCTCAGTTTGAGCAGATGAGTGCTTTTACTTGGCTAAAGGCATAAACAAGTTATTACGACAGGGAAATATAATGTGGGGTAAATAGGAAGGAATACCACACATGAATACTCTTAAACGCCAGTGGCAAAATACCTGCATGGAGGCTAAAGAAAAAGAATGGTAAGTGGAATACTGAAAAGGATACAAACTGGAAAGAGAATATAAGTGGAGAAGCCAAGCAATGGCTAGAGTCAGAAAGGGAACAGGAGGAGGAGGAGGAGGAGGAGGAAGAAGGGCTGTGGCTCAGTGGTAGAGCATCTGCTTGGCATGCAGAAGGTCCCAGGTTTAATCCCCGGCATCTCCAGTTGAAGGGACCAGGCAAGTAGGTGATGTGAAATACCTCTGCCTGAGACCCTGGAGAGCTGCTGCCAGTCTGAGTAGACAATACTGACTTCGATGGACCAAGGGTCTGATTCAGTATAAGGCAGCTTCATGTGTTTAAGAAGAAGAAGAGTTGGTTTTTATATGCCGACTTTCTCTACCACTTAAGGAAGAATCAAACTGGCTTACAATCCCCTTCCCTTCCCCTCCCTACAACAGACACCCTGTGAGGTAGGTGGGGCTGAGAGAGCTCTAAGAGTGTTGTGACTAGCCCAAGGTCTCCCAGCTGGCTTCGTGTGTAGGAGTGGGATTCCATAAAAGCTGCAGCCCACGCTGCTTGTTCGCCTCCTACCTGGCTTGCACACACAAGAGTAGGTTTGCCACTTGTCCTGGCATAGGCTGTTGGCTGGACAAGGATTGGAGTCACAAGGGTTGACCACGGCACACCCTGCCTCCACGTTCAAAGTGCTGCTGGGCTTGACTAGCGCATTCCCTGTGGGTGTATCACCTAGGTGCACTCCCTGGAAACCAAAAGCAAAAGGCATTTCAAACTTCCCAGCAAAGAGGACCTGGATTTTAATTAAAAAGAACTTGGACTCGCATGATCCACTCCAGCTTTACCAGAGTGCCCTTCGCTCTATCTTTTGTGCTGCCAAGATCTTAAGTTTCCCACAACAGTAAATACATAAGACCCTTTTGGCCCTCATCTCCCATGGTTGAAAGTATTCTGGAAAATTAACCATCAGCCCTTGCCGAGTTATGCCATTGTTTTCTCTCCAATGAAGACCTGACTCTCAGTGTTTCAAGGCACCAGCTATCCTACTCATACGTATCCACAGAGAGAAGCTATCCTTGGAAAAGGAGATATCTGCACTGCATCTGATCTAGGGATTTTAATTTCCCATTTGTCAATGTTGCCCATCTCTGAATTAAATCATGAATGATTGGGGCTCTTGGGAACTCACCTGGATGCAGCCCTCCAAACCACGATGCACTTTACCAGAATCTAAGATTCCCCCAACATGGAGATGCTTTACTTTCAGGCCATGCAGCTCACTGCCAACAGCTATGGTGTCCTGAGAAAAGAAATCAGATAAACAGGAATTTCAAGCACATTGTTGCTTATATCACTCCCCTAAAAATTTAACATCTCATCTTCTAGCAAGCCCTTTCTCTATAAAGGTCAGAACCAGTTTTCTGCTGATTCCATAAATTCCTAGCCATAGGCCAGGAACGGCATCATTAGCAGTGACCATACATGTATACCAGCAGAGGAACAAAGAAAATCAGGTCTCAAAGTGAGGAAGGGAATATGATTGACAGAACAGAATTCAGTCCTATGCTTCCCACAGTGTACACCCACAGGGCTCACCTGGTAGACTCCGAAGTCCAGATTGAGAGTGATGATGTAGCGTGTCTCTCGGCCACTGCGTACATCTTGTAGCTGCAGTTGCAGGTCATGCCATTTCCCATCATTCAGCTGCATTTGATCCAGGAGGAGCTTAGTGATATGTCCGGAGCCCCTGTTCACCATGAAGGAGAGCAGGCCGGAGTCCAGCTGAAGATATAACAAAGTCAGAACAAACCAAAGTCTTCCCAGTACGCAAGGCTGAGGCAGCACATCTTAGCCCTACTTCTTGTTCCTAATTCATCACCGGTGCTTTGCACATTAGGAGGGAAGGGTGCTGAGTTCAGGCAGGCCTAAACACATTCAAATAGTTTGCTGTGGCACACAACATGGTAAACTGCAGATTCCAACGGGGGCCAATTGTTATATTTCTTGAGAGGCAATGTGTAGGAACCCTGGCTGCAGTAGCAGGCCACGGGCCAGTGTTAGAATGCCTGCTCCACATATAGAAGGTCCCTGGTTCAATCCCTGGCACCTCTAGGTAAAAACAAAACAAGGATCAGGTAGTAGGTGATATGCAGGACTGCTGTCTGAGACTCTGGACAGCTGCTACCAATCAGAGTAGACAATACTGACCTTGTTAGACGCATGGTCTGATGCAGGGTAAGGCAGCTTCCAGTGTTCAATTATGCATTAAAAGCTAACCCCACACTTACAGAGGAGCTCCATTTTCCTTTAGAGGACATGAACACATCTCAGGGCATTGGCTACAAGCTTTGGTAGCAGCAGAGTATTAGATGCTATACTGGTCGACACTGGTAGAGTACCTGGCAGAGTAGGGTTGTGTACTGGCCTGCATGAGCCTGAAGCAACACTCCATCCAGTTGGCGTGTTCGGAAGGCCAGGCCCATATACCACGGAGTGGAGATTTTCACTTCATTCTTGAAGTCCCAGTAGAGGATGCTGTTGCCTTGGAAATGGTGGGGATGATGCATGGCTGAAAAAGGAAGAGTACACAGGAGGCCAAGAGGTCAGAAGCTTGAGATGGAAGAAGCCAGAGAGCCCCTTTTTTCCTTTGAAGGACTCTCTCCCCTTTCAGAGACTTTCATGCCATTAAGGACAGGCCACTGAATTGTGCCTGGAAAGAGGGGCAGAATTTTGTTCTTACATGCCAGGCTTAGGAAAGCCAGACCCTTGGGAAGATTACTAGGGAGAGTCTGGTAGATGGAGGTTGAACCATTTGAAAAGTAGCATATTCTAAACTCTGGAAAATCTCTGCAAGCTGCTGCCGAGCATATATTTTGTACTTTGGTGCAGATACCTGAGCAAAAAACCCCAAAAACCCTCACATATGAATTGTGTCATTTTAGAAGGGCACATGTATATTTAAATATGAAACACTAAACACTAAAAAAAAACACTAAAAAATGAGGACTGGATCCTTTCCTACTCATCACTCACATGTATTTTAAAGAGGAGGCCCATGATTTATGCACAAGCAGTCTTCATGAGCCATATACATGTGTTTTGAAGTTGAACGTGTTTATCTGAGTACAAAACATATCCTGATGAAAAGGTGTGGAGCCAGAACAAAGGACTTCCCCGAGTAGGAGTTCTTTACGGGTACCCAGAGTTGTGGGTACAGGGCAACACAGGGCCAATGTGCAATCATCTTTTGTGAAGGACTTCATGTTATATCCAAGGTTTTCAGTACTTTCCTCTGAAGAATAAACCCAGTAATTCAAGTAGACCAAAACCTAGCACTGGCCCCTGCCAAAGGATTGTGAGGAGTTTTTAAAATCCTCCCATACAGGTTACCCTCACTACCAGAACAACTGGGCCTTTTTGCTGTTCAAAAGAAAGACCAGCCTGCCTCTCCCTCAAACTCAACTACTGTTGCCAACGCCTTTAAAAAAACCTTCTTAGAAATCCCATCCCACTTCCCTACAGAGCCTTTCCAGGGTCATCAGGATACCTTTAACTTAAGTCATGTTCTGGTGTGTGCTCCCGTGAAAGCCCAGGCCAGTGTGGTGTAGTGGTTAAGAGCAGTGGTTTGGAGCAGTGGAGTCTGACCTGGAGAACCGGGTTTGATTCCCCATTCCTCCACATGAGTGGCTAATCTGGTGAACTGGATTTGTTTCCCCACTCCTACACACAAAGCCAGCTGGGTGATCTTGGGCTAGTCACTCTCTCTCAGCCCCATCTACCTCACAGGGTGTCTGTGTGGGGAGGGGAAGGGAAGGTGATTGTGAGCCGGTTTGATTCTCCCTTAAGTGGTAGAGAAAGTTGGCATATAAAAACCCACTCTTCTTCTTCTTCTCCCTCACACACATTTGTTATTTTGGCTCCCACACATACACACACACTTACCATGCCGGCAGTCCTTGCCCCCAAAGCCTACAGGGCACTCACAGGTGAAGGTGGACCAGCCCACCGTGCAGGTGCCGCTGTTCTTGCAAGGGTTTGAATCACAGAAGGAGTGCTTGGCATGGCAACCTAAGGACGTTTCAGGTGAACAGCACATATGAGAGAAAAGAACGAATTGTTACTTGAGGCAGCATCTTGTTTGGCCTCAGCTCCTAATTTTACTAGGCTATGAAACAGGGCTCAAACTTCAGCGGTTCTTCACACTAATAAAAGGCAAGAGTATCTCATGATACCTTAGTTTATCTAGTTAATATATGGCCCTCAAATGCTACTCATCTTCCCAATTTTGGCAAATTTTACTAGTCACCAAGAATGGCCCTCAAAGGCCACATTCAGGGACACAGGCCCAGGCGGCATGCCTGGCAGGTACACAGGTCCAAAGCAAGTCACCAGGGCAAGACAGTTGGGGTGGTGTCCCAAGAGCTGCTTGTAGGATACATTTTCACCTCATTGGTCTGTAGTTTCAATCTATCCCCTGTCTTGTCTGGGCAGTGAAAAAACACAGGTATCCAGATTAGGGCCATATTAGTTTCAGCCAAGCCAGCATGCTTTTTCCCTAGATACCTCCAAGGGCGGATGGGCATGCCTTTCCCCTGAGTCTCTTTCTTATTCCAGGAGTCTTGACAGCCAGAGCTATGCAGAAGAGGGCCAACTGGTATAATTACAGTAATAATGTGAGAAATCATGCCATAGTTCCTCCATATGTAGGTGTTTATGTGGCTCCTAATCCATCAAGCCAGCAATAACACACGCTTTGTAATTGTGCAGTGGAATGGGGTGGGGAGGGGAAAAGGGTGGGAGAGGAACGGCCTCGCAAAGTCTACGGTTAAACAGCTGACATTACCTGTGGAGGTCCCATTGTTTGCAATGTAGGAAGCCAGGTCAATGCGCTTACTGTCAATGTACAGATCTCTCATGCACCCCACAAACTCCCTGTGCTCAACAGGAAAATTCTCAGGCAGATTAGGGACCCCTCCAAGGAGCAAGGGCCCAGTGAGGTCCAGCGATCTGAAGGAAGAAAAGGCCCGTAAGTGGCATTGGTGCAGTTTCCCCAGCAGAGACTATTTCAGAACATGGGTCAGATTTCCACAACAGGTTGTCTTTAGCTGGGAATGGGAGAAGGGTAGCAGGTTGTTTGGTTAATTCTCAGCATAGACAGGAAAATGCAGACGCTCCATGCACAGATCGAGGTGGGGGGTGGGGAGGTAATAATGCAGCAATAGGACTTAGTCTCTCAGCCAGGCATGCGGGATTTGGGGGCAAACCATTGAAGCCAACACTGTGAGCAGATTAGACTTTCCCAACATTGATCAATTGTAAAACATTTATCTGCTGGTGAAATGATCAAAAATAAACTGAACCGAACTGACTTTCCCAACATGAACTGCTTCATTTACTCCACTCCTTCTGGATTTGTTTAATCTCAGAAATAAAGAGGGGAGAACCCTCTGATAAGAGACAGAGAAAAAAATGTGCAAAGCACCAGTGGTTACAAGGCATTTATCACTTGTAGCTACGCCAATTTTTTACAAAATTGTAGTATCAACAAAGGTTCAAATAAATTCCAAAACATATATTACAGAATACAAATAATGAACAAAAGGCAAAAGTGTTGATAATGTAACATAAAACCACAACAGTGACAGGTCTGCCAGCTATTACCCCATTTCGATATCCTTCTTCGGACTGTAACTGTAGCTATCATCAGAAATGAAGCAATTATCCTTTATGACACATAAATAATATGAGACAATGACTAGGGCTGTTGAAAAAAAAAACGGTAAAATTCGGATTCGGCAAAATTCAGCCTGTTTTAATTCGGGAAATGCCGAAGTCCAAACTCCCCTGCTTCGGATCCGTGGAATTCGGCGTGAGATTTGAGTTTGGGGGAAAATTTGGCCGAATAAAGCCATAAAAACTACATTCCAGCCATTCCGTGGCTGCAGGGGGCACATTTTTGGGGGTAGAGCCCGCAAACTTTCAGCGTAGCTTCAAAGGACCCTTCTTGCAAGAACCCCCAAGTTTTGTAAAGATGGGATCAGGGAGGGCTGAAATATGGGCCCCGAAAGGGGTCCCCCCCTTAATGTGCATTTTTATTCCATTTACAGCACACATTCGAGCCATTCCGTGGCTGCAGGGGGCGCATTTTTGGGGGTACAGCCCCCAAACCTTCAGCGTAGCTTCAGAGGAGCCTTCTTGCAAGAACCCCAAAGTTTTGTAAAGATGGGATCAGGCCCCCCTGAAATATGGGTTCCCCCCCTTTTCCCTATTGGGATGAATGGGATCAGCCAATCCTATGCATCTAGAGAGCGGCAAATCCAAGGCAAAACCTCCCGTGCTAACCATTGCAATGAAAAGCAACACGCGAGCTGTGCATTGCATGCTATTAATTAACTCAGCAAAAAGGAAAAAAGGAGCAGGTGACTTGGACCGTGCAAATGTATTGTGAAAGTCAGATTTTGCAAAAACATTTTTGAGCGAGCAGCAAAACAGACCGTGCAAAAAAAACCCCAGAGTTTGTATTTTCTGCCCTGCTCCTTCTCATGGTGGAGGGACGCTCCCCCCTTATGCAAACGACCCCACCAAACTCAAGCAAGTCTCACCAGCACCACCCCCCACCTCTCCAACCAATGCGGCGCAGCGGTGCACCCCCAAAACGGGGGGGAAAATCCAAGACGCAGGGGATCTCACGCAAGCCGCCCCGTTGCACTCAACCCCAGGCTAGGGGCAAAAACAGGGAAAAACACCAAGGAGGAGGCGCGGCCTGGGTGCCGAGCGGAGAGAGACTCGCTAGCAGCCACAAAGACTCAACTTTAAACTTTAAAACTTTAAAAGCAGTACACACACTCCCACAGAGGTGAGCAGTCACACACCCCTCGGCAGAATGGGTGAAAGCCTCCTTTGGCTTCCATCCCCCCACACAGAAACTGCCCCACCCCACACACAGACTCTGCTTCCCCCCCACATACACATGGAAAAAAATTATAGATTAAAGCCCCCAAAGGGGTCTTACTGTGGATGTCTTCTGTTCCATCAGGAGGGACTGGGAGGATTGGGTAATCCAATACGATTCCATTTAAGCACGGGAGGTTTTGCCTTGGATTTGCCGCTCTCGAGATGCACACAGGATCGGCTGATCCCATTCATCCCAATAGGGAAAAGGGGGGGACCCCATATTTCGGGGGGCCCTGATCCCATCTTTACAAAACTTTGGGGTTCTTGCAAGAAGGCTCCTCTGAAGCTACACTGAAATTTTGGGGGCTGTACCCCCAAAAATGCGCCCCCTGCAGCCACGGAATGGCTCGAATGTGTGCTGTAAATGGAATAAAAATGCACATTAAGGGGGGGACCCCTTTCGGGCCCATATTTCAGCCCCCCCCCTGATCCCATCTTTACAAAACTTGGGGGTTCTTGCAAGAAGGGTCCTTTGAAGCTACGCTGAAAGTTTGGGGGGGCTACCCCCAAAAATGCGCCCCCTGCAGCCACGGAAAGGAGCGAATGTGCACCCCCCCACGGGGATTTCTCTCTCACACAAACAGATACTCTCTCTTTCTCTCCCCGGGCAGCGCAGCAGCTGGGCTCACGTGCTCAATCGCGACTGATTGGCCAGAAGAAGACCCTGCTTGGCCACAGATTGGCCGCGGGAGAATGCTGCTTACTAACTGATGGTTATGCTGCTGTGCCGAACCCCGAATTTGCCAAATTTATTCACCGAACACCCTGAACTCGCTGAATTCGGCTCCCGTTTTCCCGCCTTTTTTGAGTTCGGTTCCATTTGAACTAAAAACCGCCGAATTGGGGGAAATTTGGCTGTTTTTCTGTTCGGGACGAACCGAATCGACAGCCCTAACAATGACGCCATAGATTCAATTAACACGTGCAGTGTAGATGGCTATGGGACGTCAACACTTTTGCTTTTGCTCATTATTTGTATTCTGTAATATATGGTTTGGAATTTATTTGAACCTTTGTTGTTACAACTATTTTGTAAAAATTTGGAGTAGCTACAAGTGATTAGATAAATGCCTTGTAACCTCTGGTGCTTTGCACGTTTTTTTCTTTGTTTATTCTCATACATTCCTATCAGCATGGCCCATCTCCCCAGTTTTGGAGTTAGCCCGGATTTTTTAAAAACACTGGTGGTGGCTTCTGATTTGACAATTGGCAAGTCTGATATTTCCCCACTGCCCCAGCCATGTCCCTGCATGTGCTGCAAGAGAACCTAGCCAGGCCCCCCCCCACCGCATTTTGTTTGCAGGCACACCCGCATCTTCACAGTTAGACAGTGCATATTCTATCCAGCATTAGGGCCGGCCCCTGCAGGCTGATTTTAGTGTTGTTACCTGCCCTGAGCCTGGCTTTGTCTGGGAAGGGTGGGATATAAATTTAAAATAATAATTTTAAAAAAAAAGATATTCAAAACTCCATCAACAGGAAGCTCAAACAATAAATATCTCGTGTAGACAAACAATATGTGATAGTAATGTATGAATGGAGGGAGAAATATAGTCACACCTGCTGGCCCCCAATCCCAGCCTCTTCATTGGAAAGTCTCTAGATATTTGGGATCGTCTACATAGAGATTGTACTCATAAATGATTAGGAGAGCAATCCTAATGCAGGTCTGTTCAGAATTCCACTGAAGTAGGGTTGCCAGTTCTGGGTTGGGAAATACCTGGAGATTTTGGGGATGGATTCTGAGGAGGGCAGGGTTTGGGGAGGGGAGGGACTTCAGTGCCATAGAGTCCAATTGCCAAAGTGGCCATTTTCTCCAGGTGAACTGATCCCTATCGCCTGGAGATCAGTTGTAACAGCAGGAGCTCTCCAGCCACTCACTACCTGGAGGTTGGCAACCTTACTCTGAAGTCTACTCGATGGGGCCTGGTTCCTAGAAAGCGTTTCAAGGACTGTCCTGCTAACCATGCAGAGAAACAGTTTATGTATGTATAGACTGTAGGTTTAGTGAAGAAAATTAGATCCATACATGCAGGCCAGAAGTGCAACCAGCAGGTGCAACCCCCACATCCCATCCATTGGATGATTAAAACCACGCTCTTAGTTGTTTGTGCAGGGATGCCATTAGGAAAAACAACTCAGCATAGGCAGTCAGTACTATCCTGAAATCTTACTCTGTTATGCTGAATTATTATTAGACTTTATTGATGGTCTTCCTCATCAAGCTTAAAGTGGGTTATGTATAGTGTCCGTATGTACATATATTTCAGGATTATGTCTCTCTGGATAAATTGGGTATTCCTAGTCCAACTCCAGGTTGAGAAATATCTGGAGATTTTAGGGGTGGAGCCTGAGGAAGGTGGGGTTTAGGGAGGGGAGGGACATAGTGGTCATTTTCGCCAGGTGAAATTATCTCTATCACCTGGAGATAGAGTTGTAATCCCAGGAGATCGCCAGCCACCACCTGGAGGTTGGCAACCCTAGGTATTCCTTTAATAGGCGAGATCTTCGGGGGAGAGCTTTCTGCTCTGTCCTCATACCTGTTCTTCTTTGCTCCTCCCTTTCGCCACCTCTCTGGATGTTAGTTGCCCTCCTGGGCCTCCACCTTGAACACACACAACTGCAAATGTCTTTCCTCCCAGGGTCAAAGCCCCCGATTGCTTTCCTGCATGTGGAATGTTACCAATCCAGTCTGAGTCCACACACACGGGGGCAAATCCCCTGCACCTGACAAACCAAGAACTGTCCAGCACCGCAGTATGTTTGCTTCCTTTCTTGTGGTCTAAGAAAAGGAATTAAGTAACACAAACTGCCTCTGTGCATTTCTGATGCCTCCGTAGTCTGGGCTGGACAGGCTGAAATCTGGAGACAGCGGCCTTTGATCACAAGGCAGAGGGATGCGGCTTGTCACTGATCACATCATCATACTCTGAGCTTCCCGTTCCCCAATCCCCACCTCAGTGTGAACTGGAGATAGAGCTGGAGGTCGGGGGTGGGGGGTGGGTTGGGTGGGGTAGAGCAACAAGTGTTTTCTTTGGAACACTCCTCTTCCTCCTTTCTTCATAAGTTGAGCAGCACCCTTCTGCCCATTACTTAGCCAAACTCGCAAAACACTCACTTTTTGGAACTGGACTGCACCCCTTCAGCTGCACAGGAGTAGTTTCCGATCTCATTGCCAAACTGCAGTGCCAGAGAGGCATCACATTTGTCCACCATTAGGATTGCCACCTTGTCTTTGGAAGGTCCCTGCACTGAACCCAGGGAGCTGATCTTGGGCTGAAACAATAAAGCAAGGACTGAGCAAGCATCAGTGTAACTCCATAGCTCCTTCACTCCATCATTAACTAGGGCCAAGCTACATATTCTTGTGAAAAGGATGTACTGTGGTTCTCCTCAAACTGCACTCACTTTGGAATGCGAATGGGGAAATCATTTTTCCTTCAGACCAGATTGGTCAGAGATCCTGGAGGATTTTTTTGACCATCTTCTGGGCATGGAGTAGGGGGTCACTGGGGGTTTCCTGCATTGTGCAGGGGGTTGGACTAGATGACCCTTTCAACTCCATGATTCTATTATTTGTTTTAGAAAATGCAGTATACTAAAAAGTAGGACTGGATAGAAAAGATTAGCCTAAAACCTTTCTCTCTGATAGAGTAGTTTTCCACAGGCAGAGAGGGTTTTTTTTTCTTGCATAGGGGCGGTATTAAATCATCCAATCCCACATCAAGATAAAACAGTAAATAATCAGAGATATGCTCCAAGCTGCAGAGTGCAGACCTTGAGAACGACATAGAACACTGTTCGCCATGTAATCATATTTACTTTAAAATGGTAGCCATTCTCATGATGTGAATGAGAGTCTGAAACTTGCCGGTCACATATCTACTGACAAGCCCAGAGAAATGTTGCAAATGCTTGAAACCAGTTGCAAATTCACGTACTTTTAATATATATACTAGTGAATGCCAACAATCACATATAGGTCATTGTCATCTAAACTAGTTTTCAGATACTGGCGAACTGCGCCTAGGACTGGCCACATTCATATGTGAATGCCAACAGTCAGCAAATTTTGGACGTTCACGGTAAATAAGATCCCTGACTTCACTTCTAGGCTGACCCTTCTGCAAAAGCATTAAATCCATCCTTTGCATCCTTATATGGTGTAACTCAACTATACAACAATATGGAAGTGGCAGGGTATTACAAATAAATTAATAAAAATGTTGAGAGGATACCATTCAAGAAATCTAACAGCAAAATTACATGTTACAAAGAATGGGCTACTGTCAAAAAATGGTAGCTTGAGCTGAGCCCCCCCTTATCTAATTTAACTTACCCTGATGTCCTTAGGTGTATTTCCCAGTCTCCACCAATAGAAGCCAATGATGTAGAACAGGAGTGGAGAAGTATGCATTGTAATGATAACAGGACACAGGATGAGTTGAATTAGATGTTATTGGGTGGGGGGATTTGACTCCTGGTTGCTGTTTTCTATGGCAGCCTAGTGTTTTTTATAATACAAATTCATGCCCTAAACAGTGGTCTAGAAGGTAAGATGGGAGTGACTCCCTTAGTGAATTGGCTTTGTTGAATACAACAGCTGCCAGCAAAAGAGAGAGAAAAATCACTATCTTCCAGTGCTCCTGAAAAAAGACACCAGAGGAAACAGCTGGTATTTGCAACTTGCTAGATCCAAACACGGCCAGGAAACTGAAAAGTAACAGTAAGAGAAAGCAAAAAGATATTGGCACCTTACCTTGTTGTAGTAGTGAAGCTGTACTGTATGCCACTGCCCATCACTCACACCTCCTGGAGCATAGGGGGTAACCACAGTGCTCGACTCACCTGCAAAATAGGGCACTTTTAACCACCATGCACTGAAAACCAGCCAGATAGACTGCGCCAAGCCCTAAGGGAGCACTTCTGATGTGTGGCAGCAACAGTACCCTTTCAAACATTTCAAAAGGGCCACCACATAACTACCTACACTACATTACAAGTGGAAGGGTAGGTAAAAGCACACAGTGGTGGACACTGACATGACAGCGTGTACACTGTGCACAGGCACATAAAAACACAAAAATTAAAGAGGTTCCTTTATGCTGTGGTGCTCATTTAGTGTTTTCAGCAACTTTTTCTAGGATGTGGCGTTCAAATATTATGAAGAAGGCATAAGCCCCTGTACCACTAAATACATTGGTTTAGGAACCTCTTCCTAGCAGGAACTCTAGCAAAGAATCCAGCTTTTGTGTTAATCTTCACAAAGTTTTCCCAAACAGCAGAACACCATATTGTACAGCTTTGGGGGGGAGATAGCCCCCAAAGCCCAAGAACATTTGGACGTAAGTAAAACTTTGATAGATGTGATACAATTTAAGAAAAGATTGGTAGGTTTTTATTACACTAGTTGGTATAGGTTGATTCTTTTAATTTGAATAGTCCCTGTGGTGTAGCCGTTAGAGTACAGGATGAGAGCTGGGTAAAGCCAGGTTCTAATCCCCACTTGCAATGAAATTTACGGGATGTCCTTGGGCCAGCCGTTCTCTCTCACCTTAACACCCCTCACACGATTTCTGTAAGGACAGAATGGGAAGAGGATGGAAGAATTACGTATATCACCCTGAGTTCCTTGGAGGAAGACAGGATAGAAACCGGGTAAATAATAATAGTGACTTGATTTGAACTTTAAAGAAAGGTAGAGGAGACAATCAATCAAGAACAACACCCTAAAAACAAGCGAAGCACCAAAAGTCCAGCCTCACAGTGTTGTTCTGAAACTCAGATCTCTCTTTGTGGCTACAGACTGCCTGCGTACCCTGGATATCAGCTCAGATGCTTTTAGAACCTTGGGGTCAATAGCCATTTCCTTCAGAAGCTACATTTAAGACATTTTATATCTGGCCATTGCTTTTGAGGTTGAAAAATCCACACTAAACAGTCATCACTTCAGACGCAATCAAATGAATAAAGGATGTGGTTAGGCGTTTTGGTATGTTGCATGGGTATCTGACTTTGAAACCACAGCTTAAAACAGCACATGGTTTCCCACTGATGCAGCTCAATTATTCATCCTGACACTAAAAGCATGCTTAAATAGTCCTTTGAGATACAATCTAATTTTACCGTTCATGACCTTTAGAGCAGATGCAGTGTGAACATACACACATGCTGAGCCACATGCACCTAAACGCTGTTGCGCATACAATTATGCCCTCTCGTTACCTCTAGCATTTCATGCTTTTTCAAGCCAATGCACACACATACCCTATGCCTGTGTGTGTGCGCCCTCATAACTTCCTAATTTATGCTCTCATATTGAATCACATTATCCCATGTAAAGCACAACATAGCACTTTCCACACAGGTCATCCTTGCAATGGTAATGGCTGATCCACCGGATGAACGCTTAGTACAACATGTAGAGCCCGCGATCAATGTATCGACACACAGATAAAAGTTCACAAAGAGACACAAACTGACCAATTAATGTGCAGGTACCTATACCCAATCTCCCTTCAGGCTGAATTAAGAGACACAGAACTCCAAGGCTGAATCTTGTTTGTAAGGTCGCTGACAGGATTTTCTAGGCCCAGCAAACTGTGTTCAGCCCCTCCCCCACTCAAGGGGTAATCCCTGGCTCTTTCTGGTATCCATCCATGTTCCCCTACCCCAAATAGGTTCACTAGTATCTGGTATTGCAACTCTGCATCTCTAACCTTGTTTTCTCCTCAATCAACACATAAAAAAGAAAGAAAAACATGTTTGGCTTCCTTCCCCCATCCTATCCCATCCCACTAAATGGTAATATTTTGTACAACAGAATACAGCATTCTGCTCTCCATGCTGGCCCAACTCCCAATAGCCTAAACTTTCCTATGGTCAGAAATACAACCACCATTTGCGAGAAAGGAATAGACACCATATTCTGATTCTTTTGAAGGACCCCACGTGCAAGAAAAGCAAAGTCTTCCCAAATAATTAATCAGCTGCTATTCATTTTCACTAGGACCATATTCTGTAATTAATATAATGAGTAATCCAGTATTTATTTATTTACTTCACTTATCCCCCACCTTTCTCCCCAATGGGGACCCGAAGCAGCTTACATCGTTTTCCTCCCCTCCCCTTTATCCTCACAACAACCCTGTGAGGTTGGTTAGGCTGAGAGTGTTTGACAGGCCCAAGGTCACCCAGCAAGCTTCCATTTCAGAGTGGGGATTTGAACCTGGATCTCCCAGATCCTAGTCCGGTGCTTTAATCACTATACCTCACTGGCTCTTAGTAAAGCAATTCCTTTTCATGTGCAGCTCTACTCTGCCTTCCTTATAGTATTATATAACCCTTGGGAAACTCTTCCATGAGGGTACAGTAGTCCCATCGACCATACCCACCTGTGGAGTACTTCAGCTGCACCTGCCCATCCACAATCTCTACAGCCAGGAAGTCATGCTTCTCATTCAGACGTCCATTGTAGATTAGGAGACCACTGTGCTCTAAGGTGGCAAAGCTAACACAAGGAATGCAAATTAGAAGTAGGGGAAGAAGGAGTATTTCCATGCGTGATTAATTGAACCAGACATGAAACGACATTTCAGTGTAGCAAGCACCTGGGATGAATGATAACTCTCCTGGGGAAAAGCTTCCTTGCAACGCACTTATCTGGTGCAATTGTCTTGGCAGGAGGGGAACTATTATCACTGCAGAAATATTTAACCTTGTGGAACACCCATTAATACAATGTAGGGTATTTGGCAGGTCTCTAAGAACTTAAACGATCAGCAAATATTTAATAGGTGAAGTGCATTGCAGCTGCCATAAGCCAGCTAAAGCTGCACCTGTTGGATTACTGATATAGCTAGGAGCTTTTCTGCCCTGAAGCCCTGTCAGGGAAAAGATAGTTGGAAACCCTTGCTGTATTAAAGTTACACCCATAGAGGAGATATTTGGCCACAACTCATTTCTCTGACAGCCTAAAATAAAAGAGAAATCCCAAGAAATATGAAGACTGTGCTTTAGATGGCAGAGGACAGTCCACCACAAACCCATAGAGGATCATAAGTGGGCAGGTACAATTTTGCAAGAGCTGCTGCTCCAATAGGGTTGCCAGTTCCAGTTTGGGAAATACCTGGAGATGGAGCCTGAAGAGGGCAGGGTTTGGGGAAGAAGGGTCGTCAATGGGGTACAATGTCATACAGTCCACCTTCCAAAGCAGGTGAACTGATCTCGGTCACCTGGAAATCAGTTGTAATAGCAGGAGATCTCCAGCTACCACCTGGAGGTGGGCAACCCTATACTCCAAGGGGAGGGAAAAATACTCAGTGCAACTCTGTGTGCCAGGCTCTATTGAGGAGCTGAGGGGAAAACCACAAGGTTCACTCAGAGATGTGTAATGAAGGCCTGGCTGCTTTCTGAAAAGAAAAGCAGTTTCAGGATGAGATGATTTGGAGTGGAGAAGCTTTCGGGGAGAGGGGTTGTTTCACCCTTTCCCTCCCTGCTATTTTTACCCCCAAATTCTCCCTTCCCAAAGTTGCTTCACCTTCCCCGCCAGCAAGGTTCCAGGAGAAAGTTTAAGAGGGCAAGTGCATGTCTGAGTCCTGCAAAGGAAGAAAAACATCTTCTTGAAAAGGGGGGTTTGAAATGGGGAAATGACCAGAGATAAAAGGGCTCCCTTCATAGGGTTGCCGGGTCCCTCTTTGCCACTGGCGGGAGGATTTTGGGGCGGAGCCTGAGGAGGGCAGGGTTTGGGGAGGGGAGGGACTTCAATACCATAGAGTCCAATTGCCAAAGCGGACGTTTTCTCCAGGTGAACTGATCTCTATCAGCTGGAGATCAGTTGTAATAGAAGATCTCCAGCTAGTACCTGGAGGTTGGCAACCCTATCCCACCATCACGCAGAATTCTCCAATTCCATAATGATTTTTCATTTTAAAAAACAACCAGCAATAGGAGCTTCATTTTCATGTAATGCCTTATTAGGCTCAGAGAATAAACAGGAACAACTTAGAAACAAAATGGCTTGAAAATAGAACGTTAATAGCTCCAGATTCTGAAGTGAAAGGGATTTGAAGGATTTTCTGCAATTACTAAGCAGGTGGTGTTGCTTTGACTTTCAAGTCCCTTATAAGGCGTATCCCAAGGGGATTCGCACTGCTCTGGCCCATTCAAGATACGGCTACACGTCTCCTAGGAGTTTTGGACCACCCAAGTTACTCCAACCAGATAAGCCCTGTCAGGGCCTCATGATCATAAGACAGACTTACGAGAGGGAGAGGGTGAGGTGGAACCTCTGGCGCAGTCCTCGGAACATGATAAAAGACTTGGGGGGGAAGGAGCGTGTGGATACTTCACAGTAAGGCTTTTCAAAGCCCCCAGGTGGGCACTGGCATAGGAAGCCGCCATCTGCAGAGTTGGTACAGGTGCCTCCGTTCCTGCACACACCAGGGACACAGCGGCTTGTCCGGCTGTCCACTTCACAATTATCACCTGTTAGGAAAGAGCAGGGAGAAAAAACAGATGAGGTGGGCTTCTGGATGTAGAAGAGGCAAACCCTGTAGAGACTATCAGACTGCAACTCCGGGCCTGAATGTTGACATGAGAGGGAGATACCATGTCACATCCATATTTTCCACCCGTACTTTCAACCATGTTTGCAGGGTTGCAGGAAGGCCTGCGGCTTCCCTCATTGTGATACACTCTTGTTTAACTATGTTCTACAGCAAACCTATGTTGCCCTAGAGGTGCCCTTGTGCCAGAAACCAGAGGGCTGATGCATAGCCTATGTCTACAGAGAAAACCCATGAAAACCCCAAGCCTGTCTCTTCCTTTATTTTTCATCTATATCTTGAGGTGCTTGGTTCAGTCACCCCAAAAAGCTATTAGTCACTTGAGATACTGAAGATATCAATTGCTTTAAATTTAAGGCAAATACCCATTAATTTATCTAATTTGCCACCCCAAGCTGTCCTCCTAAGGAAAATATATTGTGCCAGGAGCTAGCTTGCAGCCAGTTTTTGAAGGGCATTGTGTCAGCAGATCCCTCACTAGCACAACATTGCCTCACATCCCATCCTTATCCCTCACAGAGCGCCATCTATGAACCTCAAAGTGCCCCAGGGTCTGTTGAACATGCCCTCCAACTTAGAGAGACATGTGAAGGACAGAGCCCCTCTAGGGCTTGTCTTCCCAGTCGCTGAAATTAAAAGAAGGACCCTTTTTCCAAATATTGCAGGCTTGGAGCTTGTGCTTATATTCCTGTGATGTTTCTAACAACAGGGCTGAAATGCCTACACAAGAATGTCAAATGATCTATGTGCTCACCCCACCCCCCTTTCTGAGGGAAAAAGCTCCCTCTTTCTCTGACATTTCTTTCTTGAGGAGAAGGCAGGTTCTCTGAATGAAAAGTAGAGAATGGAAGTATTGTGATGTAATAAATAAAGTGATCTTATACACAGAGACATAGGCAAGGCAGACTCACTAAGGAATGACTCACTGAAATTAAATCTTTGGGATGTTGTGACTGTACTGAAGCCCACATATGTAGTTTCCCTAACAAAGCATGTTAAACTCAACACAGGAGTGTTGAGTTCCTACAATTATATCAACTGTTGCCCTGTCAAATGGTCTATCCAGAGGTATATCCTCCTTAGGATTCAACAGGCCACATTTCAAAACGTATCTATGAAAATGGCTTGGTATGTATCCCTGCATGTCCCTCAGCTCTTCATACATCAAAGGATTCGTTTCCTCATAAGAGCATCTCCAGAGTCCTCGTTTCCTGGGGAATAATCATTAGCTGATTAGTGCATGAAATGCCAAGGACATCAATCCAGGCAGAAATGCTCAGCAGGGAATGTGGTTAAGAGTTAGCATGAAACACGGACACTGGCAACTTCACTACCATTCTTGCTGACATTGGAAGCCATGTACGTGGAGAACCCTAAATGGGGGAAGCTACTGAGTTACTTCAAAACTGGCCAGGAGGTCTCAATGGCTGATACCTCCTATTCACATGTTATAGCGAATGCGCATACATCCTGCATGTATGAGCGTACCCTAGGTGTGTTCACTGTGCAGTTGAAACCAGGGACAAATATCTGGATAATTGTGAGGTTTGCACCACACATTCAGCTGTACACACATTGAATGTAACATAAAAATTACTCAACACATGCATTTTTAAAAAATCAAGTGTACACTATATGGATTGTATGTGCATCCGCTGTAGCTTAGGGGAAGGGCTATAGTCTCTGTTAAGAGTAGCAATAATGGATGGAAAAGGTTTTTTCATTCTTCAATTAATTAAATTATTTTTACTTTCATTTTCTTTAATTTAACAGTTTGTATACCACTTTTCAATTTAAAAAAAAACTGCGAAGAGGTTTACAAAATTATAACCAGGAGAAAATCCACCAACTTAAAAATATTGACCACTAACAGCATAATCAGTAGAACGTAAATAAAAAGAATTGAAAATTCTGGTCACCTAAAGCATTTTTAAAAAGAAGCTTTTGAGTGCTTTTGAAAGAATAATAGGGACCCAAACACATTTCCTAGTTGGAGGGTGAGAGGGCATTCCACATCTCCCGAGCTACAACAGAAAACATCAGTTTTCTTGTGGAAGACAATATTTTCTCAGTGTAAGAGAGGATGAAATTCAGGGACTTGTCAGCAGTTCATAAATATTGAGGACAGTCAGATGGGAGGCCAGCCACGCCCTCGGTTACTCAGGACTATTTAGAGCTTTAAAACCAGCACCTAGAACCGAGCCACCAAACTAGTTGAAAGCCAATGGCAGTGTTTCAAAATTGGCGACATAGCAGCATGCCATCAGTAGTGACGTTTTGTGTAGTGACATTTTGTACTAGCTGAACTTTTAGAACTGACTTTAATGGCAAGCCCACATGGAGAGAGCATTACAGTAATCCAATTTGGAAATCAGCAAAGCGTGAATGACTGTGGCTTAGGCCCTTACCTTCCAGCAATGCTTATGTTTGCCAGAGCTGATACAAAGCACCCTGGGCTGCAGCTGCCTAAATATCCAGGAGCAAAGCCAGATCCAGAAATATCCCCAAAGATATTGCATTGAGTTAGGAGTGAAGCACATTGGAAAGCCATGCAGAGGAACATAAAAGATGGAGCCCAACACAGCAGAACTACTGTTAGAAGCAGATGTTGTAACTTGAAAAGGCTGGATGATGTGGGTGGAGTAAGAAACCATCTATTTCCCTGCTTCACCCCTTTTACTAGTGCACAAGGCTACCTGAGCACTTACAATGAGTAAGGATATATCACAGGATGAGTTCCCCCCACACACACACACACACACACTTGTTGCGCTATGTTCTTACTGTTCTATCCAGAAGAGCTATTGGCTCCATATACATGTTCTAACTGACTGCCACATGGAGGCGGTGTGAAGAGACACTGGGATGGGAGGTGACCATACCCATGGGGCAATCATAGTGTAGATCTGATGGCCTGACTGCCACGCAAGGATATCTTTTTGCCACCTCTGAAAGGTCTCTTGATAATTCTCTTACCAGAGATGAACTTTTCTACAGGCCTTAAATGAGTAAGATCTGTTCCTCTACATATTGCTGTTTGCCCAGATGGCCACTCGGTGTCACTATTTGTCACTCAGTACTGTTGGAACTTCAGCAGAGCTGTCAGTATTCCTTTGAACTCTCCGCTATTGACACCAAGACAGGAAATGTCAGGTTTTGCTGTACTGTCTTCGCAGCCGCCTGGAGATGCAGAGATGGGGAAAGAGGTTGTCCCTCCCCATCCAGTGATGTGTCATTGTGTACGGGAGAATGTATCTGTTTCGGCATAGCTGAAAATGAATTCCTTCAATCCCTTTGTAATTGTTGACAAGGCACCTAGGAGGCCTGAGCAGCATAGCAGGCCTTAGTCCAGACACTAACCTGGTTTGCTAAAGTAGAAAGTCCAGCCGTCTGTAATCAGACAGCGGCGGCTCACGGACTGTGGCGCAGGCAGGAAACATAAGAACATAAGAAAGGCCCTGCTGGATCAGACCCAGGCCCATCAAGTCCAGCAGTCTGTTCACACCATGGCCAACCAGGTGCCTTTAGGAAGCCACAGTGCCTTTAGGAAACAGCCTAGTCTGCACCACTGTGCATCGCTGCAGTGAGAAGGGAAAGGCAGCCCCTTACCTTTGGCAATGGAAGGCAGCAATGGAACTGCTGCTGGGGCCACCTCTCCAGGAGCCAGCACTGTAGTTGACAGATCACATCTCCCAAATCTGGCAAAACTCTTATTTGGGGAGTGTCCCTCCTAGCTTCCATAGATCATAAGAACATAAGAAAGGCCATGCTGGATCAGACCCAGGCCCATCAAGTCCAGCAGTCTGTTCACACAGTGGCAACCGGGTGCCTCTAGGAAGCCCACAAACAAGACGACTGCAGCAGCATTATCCTGCCTGTGTTCCCCAGCACCTAATATAACAGGCATGCTCCTCTGATCCTGGAGAGAATAGGTGTACATCACGACTAGTATCCATTTTAACTAGTAGCCATGAATAGCCCTCACCTCCATGAACATGTCCACATGTCCATCAGATCGGGGATTACTGAGGTATGGCAAAAGGAAGGATCAACAAAAGCTGGAAAGTAAACAAAGAGTGGTTCTCAGATTCACTTCTGCTTAAGAAACAAGCTGATCTAAGCAGCAAAGAGAAGTCCAACAAGCAGCCCTTGCCAGCTAAATTATGGCCAGGAAAGACACAATCTTCAAGGTACACAATACTAATGACTCCCACTTGCCTTTTGCATGTAGGCTAGGGTTGCCAACCTCCAGGTGGTGGCTGGAGATCTCCTGCTTTTACAACTGATCTCCAGCCAATAGAGATAAATTCACCTGGAGAAAATGGCCACTTTGGCAATTGGACTGTATGGCATTGAAGACCCTCCCTCCCCAAACCAAGCCCTCCTCAGGCTCCGCCCCAAAAATCGCCAGGTATTTCCCAACCCGTAGCTGGCTACCCTAATGTAGTCTTTGCAGCCAGGGGAGTAGAGCTATTTGGGGGCCAAATATGAAGATGCCTGGCAGGAGCATGAGGAACCTTTTATGTACGGAATAGTGTCCGGGAAGGGGCCTCTGGTGAAATGAAAGCTGGGAATGAGGCAGTGCTAATCAGGGCACCAATAAAGCTCTGCACCAAGAACCAAAAAACCCAAAATTGCTGCAAGTTAGATCTTGTCAATCATGACAGACAAAAATTGTTAAGGGGAGAGGAATGAAGAGTACTAGAGTAATAGCCCTGGCGAAACCCATCCTTTATTGATTCATCTGAGAAAAGACAGGCCAAATATCATGTACTTAACGCCTGTCTCAGTCTCAAGAATCATCCAGCCTTTCTCTCAAGCAATCCAGAATCTGAAAAAAGATAAAGAGCCTGGCCCAGATAGATTGACAGCAATGTATTCTAAAAGCCTGGGAGACAATGTAGTATTACATTTGCAGGAAGTTATGAATGAAATAAAGAGAAAACTATACCTCCATCATCGCAAGAAGCTCATATAACCTTGATACATAAAGAAGGTAATGGCCCTACATTACCACAATCCTATAGACCCATCTCACTGTCAAATGTAGATTTTTTGCTTCTATAATATCAGATTAAAGAAATGTATAACCAAAATAATTCACACAGAGCAAACTGGCTTTATTCCAAAAAGATATATGAATGATAATGTGCACTTTATTATAAATGCTAAAGAATTTGTCCCAAAAAAGACAGCGGGGGGAGCTGCGTTTATCTTTCTGGATGCTGAGAAAGCCTTTGACAATATTTCCTGGCTGTTTTTATTGAAAACGCTAGTAACTCTAGAATGTGGTTCAAGATTCTTGAATTGGATTCAGAGTATCTACTCTAAGCAGAATGCACAAAATGCAAAGATTTTACTGAATGGGATGTCAACGGAAGGATTCCAAATTGAAAAAGGCACAAGACAAGAATGCCCACTTTTACAGCTATTCTTCAATTTAGTACTAGAAGTACTAGAGAACAAGAATGGATAAGACTCCAGAATTAAAGGACTAAAAGTAATGGAGAAGAATTTAAAATGAAAAGCTATGCAGATGTGGGGATGACAGTCTCAAATCCTCAGTGGTCGATATGGCATACAATAGATCAAACTGAAGAATTTGAGTCTTTTTCGGGATATACAATCAATAGAAAAATGATGTAAATAACAACTTGAGTTAACTCTAGTTGAATCACTGAAAAGTAATAATAGATGTTCGAACTCATACTAGAAATGTAATTCAATAATTAATAAGCAATACTATAATTATTTACTCAAACTTCCAGAGAAACCATCTATATACAGGGACAATTATAAATAGTGTGGCGATTTGTATCATTTAATTACTTATCATATGTTGCCTACTCTTGTATTTACTATTGATTTTTAAAATATTTTTCCAAGTAATTATATGTTTCTTATTATATATTTATTATGTTATCTCTAAAGTAGATTTTGGCATGAGTCCTTCTATATCATTTGTAATAATCTCAGTTTGTTTGGTAATTTGTTTTGTTTTAATTAATATCATTAAAGGGGGTGCCCATATACCTTCTGCCATGAAAGTCTTCCAGGGGAAAGTGATCCCTCAACTCATGTTTGGGTCGCAGATATGCCTCTATAACAGTTTTCACAAATTAGAAGTAGTCCAGTCAAAATTTCTCAGATCCTTATTCGGTGTCCCTCAATGTATTTCAAATGCACTGATTAGACTGGAAGCCGGGATGGTACCATTAGAAACACGAGCCTGGTACCATGCCATTTCTTATTGGTTAAAGATTAAATTGTCCTCATCTGGTTTAACTCCCCTAATCTTTGCAGATAATTTCTCCTCAAGATGGATTAATCTAATTGAGGATAAACTCCAACATTTAGGTTTATCAAGTACAACTCTTCTAAATCTTGGCTATCAAGGAGCAAAAGCAATAGTCAAACAGAGGCTTTGGGACATTGCCCTTCAAGATGACAGATCAAGGGCTTACTCGGTCCCAGTAGTGGAGAACCGTAAAAAAATTTTGGCCCCTCCAAATTATCTCAATACCTTAGAACACCCTAAACACCGGAGAGCCTTCACCTTAGCACGTTTTAATGCCCTTCCATCTGCTCTTCTTGACGGGAGGTATGCCAGCCTCCCTTACGAATTCCGCCTCTGTCCATGCCAATCTGGAATGGTGGAAACTGTTGAACATGTGCTATTACACTGCCCATTTTATGAAGACATACGCAAAATGCTCATTGATCCAATTTTGTCTAGCTTCCCAAATAGAGACAGAGTTCGCTATACCACTCTATTATTAGAAGATTCTGTTAAAGATATTACCTATCAGGTTGCGAGATTCTGTGCTAGGGCATGTGCAATAAGGCAGAAGAAGCTGCTAAAATGATTTTTATGTTAAATAGACTATTTTACCAAATATCAGACATTCTGTTTTAATTATTATGATATCTCTTTTTGTATAAACTGGTCTTTGACCGTAATAAATAAATGATGATGATGAATTAATATCATATAACAAAAAATAAATAAAAAAGAATCATCTGTCTTTCTTCTGTCAGCAATGGAGGCTTATAACTACCCTCACCCATTTCCTCAATTTCCTTGAACCAAATCTAACTCCCAAATCTAACTTCCGAGGAGTACCAATGGTAGTGGGATCTTGCCTGTAGAATGCTCTTGAGGTTCACTTAACACCTGCCTTACTTTCCTTTAGGTGTCAGACTGAAACATTTCTTTTGACCCAAGATTTTGATCACAGGGTCCATCTTTTAAAGCAGTCTTTATGGTCTGCTTCTGGCCTGAAGACTATTGTATGAATATCCCATTGAACTGCTGAATGTTGTTTTATGGGTTTTTTATACCCTGGCTATTTTTTTGTGCTGTGTTTTTATAGCTTGTTTTTATGCTGTGTGTGGTTTTTATGGCTTGTTTTTATATTGTGGTTATATGATTTCGTTGTACCATTTTAGTTTATGAGCCACTTTGACCATGTGTCTGGGGAGGCAGCATAGATTTTCAAAATAAATAATAATATTACAAGCACAAGAAATGTGCCAAATAATGCCAAACAGCTAGTCAGATGGAGGTCTGAGGGAAGGTACCTGCTGCACCTAGGGTTGCCAACCTCCAGGTGGGACCTGGGGATCTGGAAATCAGTTTGATTCCAGATTAGAGATCAGTTCCTTTGGAGAAAATGGCTGCTTTGGAGGGTGGATTCTAGGGCATTATAACCTGCTGGGCTTCCTCCCCTCCCTAAATCCTGCTCTCCCCAGCCTCTGCCCCCCAAAACTTCCAGGAGTTTCCTAAGCCAAAGTTGGCAATCCTGGCTCCACCTTCCATCTATCAGTTTCCATTCTGCTTCTGTTTAGTATGCTCAGTTTACTGGATCGGAGAGCAATCCTTTGGAATAGTTCCTAGGAGGAGTGGCAGAAACTAGCTCTCTCTTCCTCTCCTCTGATTTCTAGCTTTTTTCCTGTCCTTTTGAATATGGAAAATGGGGAGATGCCAGGAAGTGACAGGGAAGCCAGCACATTAACCCCTTTCTTAATGTGGGCTCACACTTCAAACACTCAAGGTTAATTACCATTGACTTTGCTTATCTCTTCACCAGCCAGGCAAAGAGGCCCGCCTTTTTCACTCCTGTCAACCACAATCTCCCCAGTCTTCATGGAAGGGGGGAGGGAGGCGAACTAGACCTCAGAAGCCAATAACTCATTCTCTAGCCTTTTTATAAATTGGCAGCTTCTGGCTCTGGTTTTCTTGCTTCTCTGTCCAGTGAACACGTGACCCGCCCAGTAGATGAAAACCACATGGGCTTGGTGTGGACAATGAAATGTTAATAGCAGTCTCAGCAGCATGAATCATCCATATGTGAATCTAGATTCAGGAGCTGCTGTGCCCATCAACAGATCTTATGGTGAGCAATGCTTTATGTGAAAATTTATGTGAAAACACAAATGCCACAATTCTATGCCTATTTATCTAGACTAAAGCTACAATCCTGAAGGGGGGCGAATCGGCTTAGGAGCCAGCGTGACCCCGCACTGACGCAAGTGCCCACTTATCCTGGGATAAAGGGCACTTACGCTAGCATGAGGAGTATTCACACCAGTGTTGGTAAGCCATGTTGCTGTGTAGGGTTGCCAGCTCTGGGTTGGGAAATACCTGGAGATTTTGGAGGCGGAGTCTGAGGAGGGAGGGGTTTGGAGTTGGAGAGGGACTTCAATGCCATAGAACCCAATGGCCAAAGCGGCCATTTTCTCCAGGTGAGCAGATCTCTATCAGCTGGAGATCAATTGTAATAGCAGGAGATCTCCAGCTACTACCTGGAGGCTGGCAACCCCGCCGCTGTGCGGCGCTGCTGCTGGTGGCACTGCTACACCAGTGCTGGCGCTGCTACACTAGTGAAATCCCAGAAGTGGGATCCTGCGCCAGCATGGGGGCATTCCCAGGGCGTTCCAAGGGGTGGAGCTGATTTTAGTCAGCTTCCTAACCCCTTTCGCCCCCTTGAGCAGCGGTGTTCATACAACACTTTTTTGGGTGGCGTAGCCTCACTTTGCTCAATGGGGCATTTTTGTTTTTAATTTAATTAATTCCTTTTTCTTTCCTTCCGGCGGCTGTGCCCAGGCTACAGTTCAATGAATTCTTACTTGGCAATAAGTTCCAGGGGACTTAATGCTGAGTAAATATATTTGACTCAAGCTGCACAGTGGTGCTATTCTTCCTTCCGCTTTCAACATTTTATCAAAGGAATTCCCACTTATTCTTTACCCACAGAACTCAAGATGGGCTTGCAGAGGGTTCAATCAGTTCATTCCTACAACAACCTTGTAAGGAAGGCTAGGCTGAAAATGCAAGTGTAGCATAGTAGATAAAAGTGTTTTTTCTTGGGCTTCAGATATCTGCTCAGCCAAGTTCTCAGGCTCACCTTGAGCCTGTTGCAGTTTCCCAGACAAACACACCATACAAGATTGTCATAAAGATGTCACTGGAACAATATCCGCATGTGCCCCAAGGAGTTCCCGGGAAGAAGGGTAGGCTAATAGAGGGAGTGGGATGATGGGGGAGACTTAACTAAGATTACCCAGTGAACTTCATTCTGGAGCAGAGGGCTGAAAAGTTTCTCACATGCAATGCTATAGCTAATATATCACACTAGTTTCTTACTTTTCTTTGGTCCAGAGGTCCAGAACATTACAATTCTGAGAACGAACTCGGTAATCAGTCCTTGAAGCAGCATTCACAGTTCTAATGCAACCTGACCACCATCTTGCTCCCCAAAATTCAAAACAAAATCCTTATGATAGCTAGGCTGTCTTACATTCTTCCTCTGATAAGACTCTAGATCTAGAACGGGACACAGAATTTGCTTTGGGGTTCTACTCTGGAACACAGGCAACTTGAGATAATCGAACAGCTGAAACCCTAAACACGTTTTCTCAGAGGTAAGTGTTTAGGATGTTCACTGGGAAGCAAGTCCCATTGATTTATGTAGAAGATGCTTTGGTTTAGGATTGTAGTCTGAGGGAGAAAAACATATTATAAGAGATATGGAGCTGCTGCTGTTCTGTGTATTTTTCCGTCTCTTCCTCACATCATCTGGTTTAACACCAGTGCATGACAGGAATCTGGAAATTGTCTCTCAAGAAAGGAACACCACTGTACAAAAACATCTTCTTGGGGCTGACCGCATAGCAACAGAGTCTTGCCTCACAGCATACTCCCAATGGACAATTCAAGTTTGAGGGTCTCCTCTCCCCTTTGCAGCTGCTATGCCCAGACACCAGCCCTTGGATTTCCCTGAGCTTTGTTCCAAGTTGACAGCTCGGGAGAATTTACGAAAGAAAATATCTTCCTTCTTTGTGGTTTATGCAGAGAAAGGCAACGGCAAACTACCTTTGTTGGTCTCCTGCCTTGAAAACCCTACGGGATCGCCATAAGTCGGCTGCGACTTGACGACTCTTTGTACACATAAAGGCTAATCCCTCCCCACACACACACCTTCTGAAATCATCTGGCATAGTTTATGTGGTCAATGTATGACTCTGAGCTGTGCATTGCCCTGCCCCCAGCTCACATCACTCACTGTTAGCAGCAAGAGCAGGCCGTGAAAAAATTCCAAGCCAGGGAACTCTTGCCGGCATCTCTGGCAGGGAATGCCAGTGGGGTAAGAAGACTCCATCTGAAGCAGCCCCTTCCCCACCTTCCCTGCCTGCTATTGAAAGATCTGTGTGTCCTGAAAGGAATGTGAGCAAACTGGACTTGGATGCTCTTGTCATCAGTGCTGGGCGCACAACCGAGGACTTGAGACCATTTTTGCTCTAAACTGTTTTATCCAGTGCTTCTTTTGTAAAAAGGAAAAAAACGGTGCCAGCATTCATATATCAGGTTGCACCAATTTCCGCCAATTCCCCCCCTCCCTCTACAGATCCCCACTAGGCTGTTCCTGAGAGTCCCGCTCTCCGTTTCTCTGGCTGAGTGGAGTGGGCTGCCTCACAAAGATCAGGACTTGGGAGAGACACCTCTCCCCCAGAAGGTGATGGTACTTAGTGCTGGTGAGTACTGTCACAAAAAAGCCCTGGTTTCCATCCTTCCAAGGTTGGTAAAATAAGTACCCAGCATGCTGGGGGTAAAGTGTAGATGACTGGGGAAGGCAATGGCATACCACCCCATAAACATCATCTGCCTGTTAAACGTCAGGATGTGACGTCTCCCCATGGGTCAGTAATGACTCGGTGCTTGCACAGGGGACTAACTTTATACCTTTTACCTTTTTTATCCTTCCAAGAGAACACCCAGGGAGATGATTCCATTGGGACAGCCCTTCCCCCGCCTTAAGCCCCTGAAAGACTTGTGTGCTCTGATGGATGAGCCAGGGAGCAGAAGCCTCTGAAGCTATTCAGAGGGCTGGTTTTAATCTTCAAAGCTTTTAATGGCCAGGACCTACATACTTGTTGGGCCACCCCCTCCTGGCATGAGCCCTTGAGAGCCCTGCTTACAGTCCCAACCCTGAAGAAAGTTAGGATGGTTTCAGTAGGGTTGCCAAGGTGGTGGCTGGAGATCTCCTGGGATTACGAATGACATTATGGATGCCAGCCTGCAAGTGGGACCTAGGGATCACCCAGAATTACAGCTCATGTCCATACTACAAAAAGCAGTTCCCATGGAAAAAATGGATGCGTTGGAGGGTGGACTCTATGGCATTGTACCCCACTGAGGTCCCTGTCCTTCCCAGGCTCCATCCCCAAATCTCCAGGAGTTTCCCAGTTTGAGAGCCAGCTTGGTGTAGTGGTTAAGAGTGGTGGAATCTAATCTGGAGAACCAGGTTTGTTTCCCCACTCCTCCACATGAAACCTCCTGGGTGACCTTGGGCTAGTCACAGTTCTCTCAGAACTCTCTCAGCCTCACCTACCTCACAAGGTGTCTATGTGGGGAGAGGAAGGGAAGGAGATTGTAAACAGGTTTGATTCTCCTTAAAAGGTAGAGAAAATCGGCATATAAAAACCAACTCTTCTTCATCTGGCAACCCTACCACCACCCCCATCCTCCGCCAGTGGCCTGGGGAACTTGACAACTCTTCAGGTGACAAAGATCAGTTCACTTGGAGAAAATGGCCACTTTGGAAGGTGGACTTTATAGCATTACACCTTACTGAAGTCCCCTCCCCTCCCCAAAGCCTGCCCTTCTCAGGCTCCACATCCAAAATAAGAACATAAGAACATAAGAAAGGCCCTGCTGGATCAGACCAAGGCCCATCAAGTCCAGCAGTCTGTTCACACAGTGGCTAACCAGGTGCCTCTAGGAAGCCACTAACAAGATGAGTGCAGCACCACCATCCTGCCTGTGTTCCACCGCACCCAAAATAATAGGCATGCTCCTCTGATACTAGAGAGAATAGGTATGCAGCATGACCAGTATCCATTCTAACTAATATCCATGAATATCCCTCTCCTCCATGAATATGTCCACTCCCCTCTTAAAGCCCTCCAGGCTGGCAGCCATCACCACATCCTGGGGCAGGGAGTTCCACAATTTAACTATGCGTAATGTGAAAAAATATTTCCTTTTATCTGTTTTGAATCTCTCGCTCTCCAGCTTTAGCAGATGACCCCGTGTTCTAGTATTATGGGAGAGAGAGAAAAACTTCTCCCTGTCCACTCTCTCCAAACCATGCATAATTTTATAGACCTCTATCATGTCTCCCCTTAGCCGCCTTCTTTCCAAGCTAAACAGCCCTAAGCGTCCTAACCGCTCCCCATAGGACAGTTGCTCTAGTCCCTTAATCATTTTGGTTGCTCTTTTCTGCACCTTCTCAAGTTCTGTAATATCCTTTTTTAGGTGTGGTGACCAGAACTGTACACAGTATTCCAAGTGTGGTCTCACCATAGATTTGTACAAGGGCAGTATGATATCAGCAGTTTTATTCTCTATTCCTCGTCTAATTATGGCCAGCATGGAATTTGCCTTTTTTACAGCAGCCGCACACTGGGTTGACATCTTCATTGAGCTATCCACCACCACCCCAAGATCCCTTTCTTGGTCTGTTGCTGCCAGCACAGATCCCATCAGTGTATATGTGAAGTTGGGATTTTTTGTCCCAATATGCATCACTTTACACTTACTCACATTGAATCTCATATGCCATTTTAATGCCCATTCTTCCAGTACGCATAGATCCTTCTGGAGCTCTTCACAGTCCGATTTTGTTTTAACCACCCTAAATAATTTGGTGTAATCTGCAAACTTGGTTACTTCACTGTTTAACCCCAACTCCAGGTCATTGATGAACAGGTTGAAAAGCACCAGTCCCAACACAGATCCCTGAGGCACCCCTCTGCTCACATCCCGCCATTGTGAGAACTGACCATTGATTCCTAATCTCTAGGTATTTCCCAACCCAGAGCTAGCAACCCTAGTTTCAGCATGTATGCAGGCTTTTTCAGGGCCTGCCCCTAGGCATTTGGAATGGGTTGCCTAGAGAAGTGTGGGAGGTGCCATCTCTGGTGATCATCAGGGGAAAAAAATGTATGTCTGAATTCTTCAAAGGATCTGCTGTTGTATTGTTTCAACATGTGGTATTGGTTTTAATATTGATTGTTTTCTCTGTTCAGTTGGAATCCATTTTAAGTGCTTGTCAGAAAAGCAGTATACACTATTTTAAATATTTTCGAAGGCTTTCACGGTCAGAGTTCATTGGTTCTTGTAGGTTATCTGGGCTGTGTGACCGTGGTCTTGGTATTTTCTTTCCTGACGTTTCGCCAGCAGCTGTGGCAGGCATCTTCAGAGGAATAACACTGAGAGACACTGTCCTTCAGTGTTACTCCTCTGAAGATGCCTGTCACAGCTGCTGGCGAAACGTCAGGGAAAAAAATACCAAGACCACGGTCACACAGCTCGGATAACCTACAAGAACTATTTTAAATATTTTGCTTTCTCAGTTTAAACATTTACTACAGAAGACACTGGTGAGAAACCAGTATGTCGTTCAGCAATCAACGGGTTGTGTCCAATGAACTGCAAGTGGAGCAAAGTTCATAGAATGAAAGTTCATTGACTGTGTCTTTCCCCCTCCTCCTCTTGCTTCAGCACACCGAGACCCTTAGAAACCTGTTCCTTGGGGTCAGCGGGTCTTCTCTAGCCTGGGGGAAGTGTCCTGTAGGAAGGGGAAATCAGTAAAACTGCCCTGTCCGCCTCTGCCAATGGAAGTGCCCTTCTGAGGATAGGAAACAGCGCTTGGATACAACCCATAATGTGTAACACTGCCATGAAAATACTTCATTATCTCTGGTGACAAAGGCAATCCTGTTGCCCATATATCTAGCAGCCTGCCCATTCCACTTCCGTAGCAGCTACAGCTGTGCTTCTCAGACTCCTGAGCAGACAGGCAAGAAGCAAAACAGTTCCACGTGTCCCCAGGGGAAAGTGGGCTTGAAAAGATTTATAACTCAGAGCATGGCTGGCTGTGCTGCTATCTCCAGCCCTTCCCTTCTAATCTATTTTACCTACTCACCCTTACGAAGAAGGCCTGCTGGGAGTCTTGGAACAACGGTCTGTCCAGAAAGCATTTCTATTGCCTCCACAGAGCAGCCTAAGCATGGAATATGCCTGGTACCTGCTAACCATCACTACATTCCCCCCCCCCTCACTGGATCCCTATAAAGCACCAAATGGCTCTGTCTGGGATCTGATGCCCTTGAAGACTTGTGGGAAATTCTGCATTGAGTGTTGCCTTGGGTTACCTTGTGGTCAGAACCAAGTGAGAGCCTAACATAATAAACCACCGTGCTATACAAAAAGGCCTAAATACATATTAGACTCACTCAGCTAGGAGAAGAAAAGGGTGATAAAATGTTTCCTAATGTTAGACCCAGTGGTGACAGCTTTGGGTAGGTCAGGGGTACTAGACAAGAAACTTTTATGGGAGTTCCAGCAAGCATATGATCCGCTTCTGTTACTGAACTGGACTTTGAGATGTGTCAGATTTCAGAAAACACATTCTCAGTCCTATATAACCTCACAGAATAAGAGAGAAGTTGTAGCATAGGTGACTCCAAAGTGTCTCGTGATCATTCATGTACAAGTTGGCTATCAAGCACAGGGTGCACGGGAAGGAGCTGAAGAACCTTGGGATGGGCACTGGTTGCATAATAGGCATAAGGAGCAGACGCAAGAACCACATGCTCCTCCTCCACGTCTGCATTAATCACATCTCTTATGAATAATTGACAGATGGAATGTACTCTGGTAAGATCCATGTGTGCAAAAATCTCTTGGAGAACATGATTCTGATTTGACTTAAAAGTGTGACATTATTAGCGGGGGAGATACTACAAGCGACTGTTGTGTCTGCTCTTTATGTGTATGTTTGATCAGTGGGATGTGCCAAAAGATAATGACAGGCCCAGGCTATACAGACCACCCACGGGCTTCATGGGTTATTCTTTTATATGCCCACTCCCTCTCCCTAACCTATTATTCCTGCCTCCTTGCTTCTAAGCTTTTCTCTACCCTCAGCCATACCTCCACTTTGCACTGGTCTCCACCATCCCAGCCTTATAGTATATTCTGAAATCTGCAAAGACTCAAGCATTCATTGCAATCAGAAAAAGAAAACACACAAATATAGCACACCCAATCATGCCTGCTAATGTCATTTACTTGCTTTTGACATTTACATTGCCATTGTGTGTCTCATTCACTCTTCTATACTTAAGGATAGATGGACTCACATTCTAGCTGTATCTGAAGAAGGGAGCTGTGACTCACGAAAGCTCATACCCTGCCAGAAATTTTGTTAGTCTTTAAGGTGCTACTGGACTCTTGTGCTTTTCTAAAGCACACTGAGTTTTCCTTGATAAAGGATTTGAATTGTTTTAGTACAGACTCTGTCTACTCTTAGATGTGAATAGGAGAGCAAGATTCTGAAAACAGAATCTTGTTTGTTTTATTTGGGAAACAGCCTGTCCCTCCAGCTACAGCAAACCTCCCTGTTCTGTGAGAATCAAGCCCTTACCTGTGAAATGCTGGCGGCAGATGCAGGTGTAACCACCTTCCTTGCGGGTGCAGACACCTCCGTTGTGGCAGGGGTTGGAATAGCAGAGGTTGATCTCCATTTCGCAATAGTCCCCAGTGAAGCCCTGGGGGCAGCGACACCTCAGGCCCGTGATGGGATGGATGGGTCGGAAGAGGGTGGAGGGGGAGGCGATGAAGGGAGCTGAGCTGTCGAACTTGAGCACCGAGATGCACTTCATGTAATTCTGGCAAGGTTCTCGAAGGCAGACGTTGTCATCAAAGGGCAGCACCTCCAGCATGGAGACCGAGGTCAGGGTCATGCGCTTCATGTACAGTTGCTCCTGAAGTTCTTCAGAGCTGAAGAAGTGGCCGCCACGAGGGGCCATTGCCGAGAAACTGACATTCAACACTTGGCCTCCAACGTCTGTGTCGTTCTGGATGTTAAAGATGAAGACGTCCTCCTTGGGCGTGGCCAGCACTGTGGCCACGCCCTCCAAAAAACTGGCTAGAAGGGGGGAGAGGAAACGCTCTTGCCACATGTTCTCTAAACGCACAGTGATGCTGTTGGCCAACATATCCTCAGTGATGACAATGACCCGCAGGACGCACTGGGCTGTGACGCTGTGGATCCCATCTGCAGAGTAGACACAGAAGATGTTAGAACTGGGGTTCTCAAACTGGGATGTAGCAAGCCACCACAAATCAAGGGGGGGGGAGTTTATCTTGTATGTATGTGGTAATCTTATCAAATTTTTATATGTCCACCCAGAACTTCTTTTTATTGTTTTGTACTGTTTTTCACTTTTCTATATTTTTCAATTTTCTATTTCTATTTTTATTAACATTAAAAAAATTTTTTTAAAGTTCATCTTGCAAACTTTGTCAATATTTTTTTTCATATGATGAACCGATAGTGTGATGGTTTCATTGTGTGTCCAGGTCACAGCTCACCATATCAATCTTCAAGCTATACCTGGTGTATTCTAAAGTTTGGTTGAGCAGTGATTTGGAGACTCAGGTTGAATTTACCACATCAAAAGATAAGCTGACATTGGTTATGTGAATTGACTTAAAATCAAACTAATAGGTATGTGGCAGTGCTGGTGAGGAGAAATAAGCAAGCCAAAATAAAAATAAAAATGGGGGTGGGGAACAAAACTATATGGGCCTGCAGCTAGCTTGACAACCTCTCAAGAGAAAGACCCCAAGGAGCAAACAGTCATAGAAAAGGAGGGGGTGACCTATTTGATGCTTGCAGATGTGCCTACAGAAGAGGAGGCATCGTGCAACTAACAAAGACCAGATAAGCCATGGATTGCAAGTACCTAGTTAGTAACTTTTCTTTTGCTTAGTGCCCCAAGATTTGACTTGTAGTACCCTGAGCATCAGTCTGCCCATGTTGATTTAAAGACTGAATGCACTGAACAAATGTACCTACTTGCTTTATGCAGATGTATCACAAAACACACTGGAAAAAAACAATCATGCCAGGAAAAGTTGAGGGTAGCAGGAAAAGAGGAAGACCCAAAAAGAGATGGATGGACTCAATAAAAGAAGCCCCGGCCCTCAATTTGCAAGACCTGAGCAAGACTGTCAAAGATAGGACATTTTGGAGGACATTGATTCATAGGGTCGCCATGAGTCGGAAGCGACTTGACGGCACTTAACACACACACACATCACAAAACATGGGACAAGCTATGTGTAAGGAGGGGACATAACTCTGATTATTCTTGTAGACAGAGAGGATAGCAAGATGTGGTATAATATGCTGGGCACTGAGGAAGGGGGCAGGAAATGATTAGCGCACCGTTGCTATTAATTGCTACCTCCCAAACCTCCGGAGAGTTGGAACAAAGGAGAAAACTGGGCCTTTGCTGCTCCCTGTGCTGTGGCCTGCAGAAAATTTGGCACAAATTTGCATTTGTAGAATCCTGTGGCACTCAGATTGACTTGCCTTGGAAAACATCTTTCAACTGTAAGCCGTTCAGGGCAGGGAATGCATTTTATTGATTCTCAGCAAAGACCTGAGGAAATTTACAGCACGGTAGAAATGTTTTACAGTAACCATAAGGACCCTAGCTATTCACCATTGAGCAGAATCCCTCTTCTGACTTATTAACTCTCTCACACACACAAATCCTCCTTCTGCACACTTTATTTCCCTCAGGACTGCTGGCTATCTTTCATTTCAAGGAATGACGTGTGGGCCACATTAGGCACCACATATTCAAGCACAAGGATGAGGAGCAGCATTTACCATGCTCATTCTTAGGAATCTTCTCTGGCCACCTGGAGAAAGAGCCACATAAAACTCACAGTCCGAACAATAAATGTCATTGCTCACTGCATTCATAACAATCAAAACATAAGCAAATTTAAAAGTCAGATATTGATTCTATTTCTGAACAATCTGAAAAGCCAATAATCAACCAGATGACTTTAGTTCAGAAACTATGAACTAAGAACCAAAAGTGCCTCCTCCACCACATACACTACATCTCACCCTTATATATTCCTTGGCAACTACTTCAAAATAAGTTGCACACAACACTTTCATTCTGTACTGTCAATCACGAAAAGGGATTAGAATTTTCTCTAATATTTAATTGGATCAAGAACGCATAATGTGTAATTTTGACATATGTTTTACTATGTTTAGATTGCATTTAAATAAGCCATTTTCTTAAGCAGGAACTCTAGCATTATAACAAGCAAAAATGCAAGCATATATTTTGAAGTCCTATTTCAGCGGCAAATGATATACCTGCCCTTTGAGCTAAACTATGTATTATGTTGGAAGTCTGACATTAGCTCTCACAGCATTTTTCTTTTAGCCTAAAAAAACAGCTGTGGGGGAGAGACTTAGACTGGATCTGCAGTGTGGGGCAAGGAGGGGTTAACTTTGCCCCTTGGGGCCATTTCCCTGATGGAAATGAGTTTCCCAAGGTTGCAGTCAGTCTCTATAAAGGTTCCGCTCTTTCATTCTCAAAATAAAAGGTCAAAATGACACTCTCTTTCCTCTCTTTGTGGGTTTTAAATAACAGATGGAGGTTGGAAGCAAGAATATGCCCCACCCCACATTTGGGGAGGGACTGTGACTCAGTGATTTTAGACACCTACTTGGCATGCTGAAGGTCCCAAGTTCGTAGGTAGGGTTGCCAGGTCCCTCTTGGCCATCGGCGAGAGGTTTTGGGGGCGGAGCATGAGGAGAGTGGGGTTTGGGGAGGGGAGGGACTTCAATGCCATAGAGTCCAATTCCCAAAGCAGCCATTTTCTCCAGGTGAACTGATCTCTATCAGCTGGAGATCTGTTGTAATAGCAGGAGATCTCCAGCTAGTACCTGGCAGTTGGCAACACTACAGGTTCGACCCCCAGTGTCTCCAGTTAAAGGGATCAGGTAGGGGGTGATGTGAAAGACTTCCACCTCAGACCCTGAAAAGTCTGGGCTGTGGCTCAGTGTTAGAGCATCTGCTTGGAATGCAGAAGGTCCCAGGTTCAATCCCCGGCCTCTCCAGTTAAAGGGACCTGGCAAGTAGGTGATGTGAAAGACCTCTGCCTGAGACCCTGGAGAGCCGCTGCCAGTTTGAGTAGACAATAGTGACTTTGATGGACCAAGGGTCTGATTCAGTAGAAGGCAGCTTCATGTGTTCATGTGTCACTGTCAGTCAGGGCACACAATAATGACCCTGATGGACTGATGGTCTGATTCACTGTAAGGCAGCTTTATGCGTTCGTGTGCAGCTGGCTCATGATGTTTCATGCCAAGGCCAACCCTGAACCTCAGCTCTATTTGTCTCTGAAGGGACTTGTCTTCGGCCATGCCATACCGGGCTGTACCAAGGAGCTCCAAGAGATCAACCCCTCCTTTTTTGCTGGTTCCCTCTCTCCTCGCCAAGTCCTCCTCTATGTCCCCAACCATTTGTGACAGCTGTGAGGGGAAAACAGCCCCAGCATGGCATGACTGTGATGGAATGGTCCCCTCCTGGAAAAAAGCTTCTGGAGAATAAGAAGTCAAGTCATTACACTCCAGCCGATATGTCTTTGCACTCTTTGGGCTTTTATTTATACACATTTCATTTTTTTTTCCTGGAGCTGAAAAATGGAAAGATGTGGCTGTGGCTATTTATAATCCGAATGTGTGCGCTCCTCTCGGCTATAACAAAGCACCACAGGATATTCAGCCAGCAGCACAACCATTGCATTAGCAGCCTTCTCTGCACCTCCAGCGATATGCTCTGTTGTGCAACAGCTAGAATTGCTTCCACCACTGTCAACGGGTGGTCGGCTGTATTAATTACTAGTTTGAAGTCGAGCAGAGGACTTTCCTCTGCAAGCCTGTATTTAGGAGGCTCAAGAATTTTGCACTACAAAACAGCAGCTTAGGCTTCCTGAAGTCTCAGAGGCTGTGATCATAGGGTTGCATGATGAATTCCACAGGCAGGGCTATACAGCAGGGTCTCCCCCCCCCCACCACAGCAGCTGTCCACAATGCCCAACAAACTGCTGTTTGGGGAAGATGCTGCAGCTTCATCCAAGCAACCCAAGGAGCTGCTGTTAGGGGAGGGGGAACCGCGACATTCCCATTTGTCCCCAGAAGGCCTTGGGGGTGTGACTAGAAGCTCGCTGAAAGTCCAACTACACATGTCACTGAGGATCCCTTCATGAGTAGGGTTGCCAGGTCCCTCTTCACCACTGACAGGAGGTTTTTTGGGCGGAGCTTGAGGAGGGCAAGGTTTGGGGAGGGACTTCAATGCCATAGAGTCCAATTGCCAAAGCGGCCATTTTCTCCCAGTGAACTGATCTCTATCGGCTGGAGATCAGTTGTAATAGTGGGAGATCTCCAGCTAGTACCTGGAGGTTGGCAACCCTACTTCACAAATATTTTAACTGCAGAAAAGCAACCCGGAGGACTATATGGATTGGGACTGTGGTACTGGGGAAGAGTCGTTTTAACCCTTCCCCCCCTCCCATACTGTGTCCCTGATAAGAAATGGTCCTCCCAGGCTACTGGTAGGGGGTCCTTTCCCTCTTGTTAACAGCTAAATTATTCATTAGAGGATCCAGTCATGGACCACCGATATCACATGTAACAGTCCACTGTTCATTTGGATTAAATTATCCAAATCACACAAATTGGCATGTTGTAATGTGGATGCTTTATTCTATAAGCACAATTTGGATAGTTCAAAATATATTAAGATAGACAGGCAGGCAGATTTAGGGTTCAGGAAACACTGGTGGGCAATGCAGGCATAAAGGAAGAGGGTACAAATTAAAACCATGAGAGTGAACGTGTCCCAATCCTTAACTGTGGAACTCCATCCAATAACCACACTGAAGGCTCCTTCACATGCTACAAGGTAAAAGATACATTTCCCTTAATAGTATGGTAATGGTAATGTAGGGAGCCTAGGCTAACCAAAAGTCCCCTAGAACATGTACCCGTATCAAAAGGGTGTTTAAAAACTGTTTAGGTACAGATATACAAAAATACAAAGCAGTCCTGAAATTTTTGCAGAAGTTGCCCACATCATGTTTTCTTCAATAACCAAGATGGCTAAAAAATGAGTCTATTTTTATAAATAACGAACATGAAGAATGTTAGGATTTTATGGCAGTGATCAGAGGACGCCACTAATACTACAGCCCATATTCTGGAATCCATAGCTTGATCAGGGCCAAAAGGATTCTAACCACATTTTATCTTTCCCTTCCCCCAAGGAATTTATATGTAATATTTGTCTATATATGTGGCTATCCTTCTACACAACTCTTAATGTCAGTAATTAGTATTTTGAGAACCGTAGTTATGATGTTGATCATCAGGTAGAAAATAGAAACTGGATCATGTAATCATTAGATGTTTTATGAAGCAAATGTGATTGTTCTGAGAAAGTCTCGAGACCATGCGCAGAATGTGCTTCTCATGTCCATGTATTTTTTTGTTTATGTTCTGGACATTATTAGTATTCAGACAGAGTTAGGGAATCGAGTACAATGGGTTGTTTTTAGAGCTGCAGGTCATTGCTGGGAAACTCACAGAAACTCTATAGCATTGGAGGAAAAGGGTATCTGTGTAATTATTGAGATTGCCTGACCAAGCTCTGGGAAGCTCCCTAAATTAATTCACTGAAGAGCTTTGTCACATATTCTCCGTTAGGGCTCTTCCTACCCCATATTTCCTTACTCTTTTTAGCTTAAGTGAGAAAAAAAAACATGCCTCCCAAAATCCCCAGCAAATGAAATAACCATCTACTGATATAGCTGTGAACGTGACCTGGTCTCATAAATCCTGTACGTTTCCTGCATGAATACCAATCTGAACAGCACCTAGAGTTGGGGACACTTGATGTGGAAGGAAGGCAAGATTCAGAGCGAGAGTCATAGGCCAACTTTTAGATATGATTACATTTGAAAAGAAAGCCAGTATGGTGTGGGGAAATGTGTTGTTGGAGTGAGACTAGGAGGATGAGTTCCCAGCTTACCTTACCTTGCAGGATTGCTGTGAGGATACAACGAGGTAATTCTATGTATGCCATGGAGGAAGGGCAGGATACAAATGTGTATCTTAAAAGCATCTTTGTCATAAATTCTTATACTTCCCAACAACTGTATTCACAATATTGATGTAAAGCTTTTAAAAAACAGAGATTTATGCCTTTTGGCACATCTACCACACTGGACCTTTGCAGAAACCTCAAAAGGTCTCAGTACCCATAGCTGTTGTTTTGTCTGGTCCCAAACAACTAGCAAATGTCCAAGGAGACTGTTCATAGGTTCAAGGAGCCAAACATGCCTCAAGATGAAACCAACAGCTAGATCCCTCTTGCCACAGTGGTATTTCTTCACTCCCAGAACATCTGGAGGGCTTTAGACCTGAAGTGCTTTAGGACCAGGGTCTCCCAACAAGTAGCTCATAACCTTCTGGTATCTCATCAGCTGCTGCAGATTAGTTTATGCAGCCCCTGGAAGACCCAGGAATAGATTACAAAAAAGATCTGCTCTAGGCTGTTAAAAAGCGTTTTATTTCATAGAATTTTCTTCTGACCTGCTTAGCTGGTAGCTTTATTTCTGGTGCTCCTCCTAGAGTTTATGTTCCGTTTCCAGGACAGGACAAAACTTGGAGTGTGGCCGGGGATGAAGGCAGGATAAAAATCCAATAAATAAATTGGTAACAGGCTGGGGGTGGGGTAGGGAGTAGCTCAGGATATTTTTCATTAGAAGTAGCTTTCAGTAAAGAATAAACTTGGTGAGCCCTAATTACAGTCAGAAGTAGCCACTCTCCTTACAAATAATCACAGTTGTCTAACAACATGTAATATCTTCAGCTGAATTAATATAAATGAATATCAGAAGAGATGGTTGTACATGTCACAGCATTACAGACAGAAACAGTGTGATCTCAAAGTGACAGAAACAGCATGGTCTCCTAACCAGGACTAATATCACCTAACTATACAGCTGTTCTATTTTACTACAGTATAGTCTACCATGGCATATCTTGGAAGTAGTAAGGCTGAATGTAGTATGCCCATTTAATGTAGGTTTGCCAACCTCCAGGTGGTGGCTGGAAATCTCCCGCTATTACAACTGATCTCCAGGCAACAGAGATCAGTTCGCCTGGAGAAAATGGCTGCTTTGGAAGGTGGACTCTATGGCATTATACACATTGAAGTCCCTCCCCTCCCCAAACCCTGCCCTCTTCAGGCTCTGCCCCCAAAATCTCCAGGTATTTCCTAACCTGGAGTTGGCAGCCCTAATTTAATGGCCTGAAATGAACTAACCAGCAGGCCACAGACAAAAGTGCTTCTGAGGAATGATCACTTGGGATTTGAAAAATGGGACACACTAGCCCCCTTTCTCTCCCTACATGCTATCCCATAGATTCTTATACATACACCTCTCTCTCTCTCTCTCTCTCATCTGCAGAATGTCCCAATAAATTGTAATCCTGCATGCAGGGTCCTTCCAAATTGAGCACTGTACAGTAATTTTAAACACTTTAAAAAATGATAAATTGTCATGAGAATAGGAATCTGGGGAAAGATTATTCTTTAGCAAGCAACCCCTGGGAATACAAGTGATCCTCGTGTTCTGGAGCTGAAAACCGCCAATGAAGAGTGGCTCAAAATTAAGCCCTGGACTCTGTCACCTAAGTCGGCTTTCTCAATAGAACGGTGACAGAAAGTGCCAGGGGTCATGAGCTGTTAACATGGTGCAGGGGGGGAGGCATTGTATTCCTAAAACTGCACAGCGGGGCCTTCTTTTCAGCTCCCCTCTCTGTATGTGAGTTGCTGCCAGCCCCACAGAATGGCAGATAATTGCATTCCATATCTCCTGCAGTGCTGACATAACCTAGACTTCAAGGTGCAGCACACAACAAATGGGCAATGTCTGTGAGGGGGGAAATGCACATGCAGGTTAATGCTCCGCTTGTCACACACGACAGTAGCATTCTGATCTTGTGGCGGTTGCGTCAGAGGTTAATCTGAGGAGATTCAAGGTAATTTCCTCCGTGAAGCATGCTCCAGAATACCAAAGGTAAAATAACACTTGACACAAATAGTACAAATCAGTGCAGACATACTCCTCTCTGTCTATTGAAGTCAGTGGGCTTGGACTGGAGTGACTGCACAGGATTGCACTGAAAACCATGTAAATATATAGATGTTGCTGTGAATTAATATTTAGCAGCGACGTGGCAAGTCAGAAATTGCTCAAAGCACTTCACATACGTTATCACTTTGGAAAAACCTGCAACAGCTCTGTAGTCAGTAGGGTTATTCCCTCCCTTTGCAACCAATTGACGGAAGGGGAGGGCCTGTGGCTCAGTGGTAGAGAATCTGCTTGGCATGCAGAAGGTCCCCGGTTCAATCCCCGGCATCTCCAGTTAAAGGGACTAGGCAAGTAGGTGATATGAAAGACCTCTACCTGAGACCTTGGAGAGCTGCTGTCAGTCTGAGTAGACAATACTGACTTTGATGGACCAAGGGTTTGATTCAGTAGAAGGCAGCTTCACGTGTTCAAGCCAAAGGCTGGTCACTTGAGTAGGGGCAAACAAATGAGGTTTGGGTCGACATGGGATTGAGCTGGGGAATTTCTGGCTTGTTCTGGCCACTACATTACACTACTTCACCATCCCCTTCCTTCTCCAGAAGCCTGCTAGTAATTTTCACACACTCTGGCATCATACCATAGAAACAAGACTTCAGGGCTGCAAGAAAATAATGCTTTCCATATTCAAAGCACTTCATTCATGTAGACAACAATCCTAAGCAGGATCCTCTTTTTTTGAAACCGACTCAGGTTTATTCAGCTCTGCTGACTCCCAGGAAAGTGTGTTTAGGATTGCACTGATTTTCTTATACTCCTTACAACAGAGCTACAAAGCAGGCCAGTATAATTATCCCAATGTTGTAGATGTTGGAGGGTGCTGCCATCACTGCTGGCTGGTGAGCTCCTGGCAAAGGTGAGAATTCAACAAGGGATTTTTGAAATCACAGATCATTCTCTTAGAGATCTTCTTGTTCAGCCACTTTCCGTTGCTCCACAACACCCTTAATCCCTGAATCTTTATCATCCATGCCTCCAGAGAAGAAACTCAGTGCAAAGAGTTCTTGGGACTGAACCTGCCTCCCAAATCGCACCTGCATTTGTTGAAGTGGAGCAAGATTGGAGTGTGACTGTAAATCAGCCTTCCTGCATAGTCATGGATGGATTGATTGAGAAACCTGATAACAAGAGCCCTTAAAACTGCCTTTCAATTTTTCACAGGTGCACACCAATAGGGTAAGAGGCCAGGATGAGAGTCAATGTGGTGTAGTGGTTAAGAGTGTTGGACTAGTATCTGGGAAACCCAGGTTCAAATCCCCGCTTGTGCCATGGAAGCTCGTTGGATGACCTTGGCCCAGTCACATTCTCTCAGCCTAGCCTACCTCACAGGGTTGTCGTGAGGATAAAATGGAGGAGAGGAGGAGAATGATTTAAGCTGCCTTGGGTCCTCATTGAGGAGAAAAGCGGGATACAAATGAAGTAAATAAAATAAAAATAAATAAATAGTGACATGAAAGTAGCAGAAGAGAATCTAGCCGACCTGTGTACTATTTAGGGGACTAAGATAACCACTGTTTTCCCCCTGACAGGACTCTTGTGCCTGTAGTAGCTGTGTGACAGGCAGAAATGCAACAAGTCAAGAGCTTCTCATCACAGCATCTCTATGACATGAAACGTTTCACTCATTGTTTTTTTTTAAAAAAAATTGGTCATTTAACATTTCATTTATTCAAAGTGTTTATGTGGTGTCTCTCTATAATTTTCTGTGGTGTTGAACCGATTAAAATTTAAACTGGTAAAATGAATTACAACATCAATGCTAATGATTATAACAATCATAGTAAACAGCAGCAGCAGAATCTAAACCCCACAAAAAGATGGCAGCACAATAAATAGAACAGTATAAAAGCAACGTAAAACAGCAAAGTAAAAAAAGAACATATCGACAGCAGTGACCGGCAGCTAAAGCTGTCTAATGAAGCAGTCTAGGGGAGAAGGAAACACACACAAAGGAAAATCAAATCAAATTTTAAAAATCTTGTTCTAACTTGGTGTTGAGATAATCAAACTCAGTACCAGGCAAACAATACCAGGGAGGGCATTCCATAAAAGAAGAAGGAGGAGAGTTGTTTTTTATATGCCAACTTTCTCTACCACTTAAGGAAGAATCAAACCGGCTTACAATCACCTCTCTTCCCCTCCCCACAATAGACATCCTGTGAGGTAAGTGGGGCTGAGAGAGCTCTAAGAGAGCTGTGACTAGCCCAAGGTCACCCAGCTGGCTTCATGTGTAGGAGTGGGGAAACCAACCCGGTTCACCAGATTAGCATCTGCCGCTCATGTGGAGGAGTGGAGAATCAAACCCAGTTCTCCAGATCAGAGTCCACCGCTCCAAACCACCACTCTTAACCACTACATAACACTGGCCAGATGAGAGAAGCCCTCCTCCTTGGGGGAAACCACTTCGCCTCTTCTGGTGGGGAGGATGGCTTACAGTACCGACTTTAGTTGTCAGGCAGGTTCACAAGGAAGGTGGCCTTTTTTTTTTGCCTGACATTTAGTTATTAATGGCAAAGGAGTCTCACAGGCAAAAAAGATGCCAACCCTGTGAGGAATAAGGGGGAAGCCTTCCTAGATAGTCCATCCCCGATCATGGCAGATTCTATTCTCAGAATCTGTCTGACACCTGTAGCTGCGGTAATTGCTGACTCTTCATTATAAGTAAATGATCTGCCTATGTATTTTAGTCATGACTTTTGAAGCCTACCTGTCATCCTCCTGGCTTGCTATAAATCAGGGATGGACATGGGTCAGTGTCTGCCCAGTTTTTGAGTGGTCTGCTAGTTCTGGGATTCTTGCAAAGAACACAATATTGACATGATCCAGCAAGGTCCTTCTTATGTTTCGAAGCACATGCTTAGGTTCATTTAGTTATGGTGTCACATTTAAGAGATCCTGAGTGTGTAACTCTTGCATTGTACATTTAAAACAGATCTGTAAGCCATGGAGACTGTATTTTTTAACTAACCCACACTTAAGTCAACCTATACACAAATAGTTAATATAGGAATAAATATCACAAGAGGAGTAGCTCCGGTAGAGCTTGGCATTCATTTCTTACATCACCAAACACAAGACCTTCTGCACGCCTTTCCAGAAAGGCAACTCTTTATAAGATTCAACCAATACCAATAAGCTCACTTTACTCTGAGTCTAGCTAGCATGAGAATTTGTACTAACTCAGCAGTTTAACAACACATTCAGGACTCTACCACTTCTCAGAGTTGGAACTCGTCTTAACTTTATCCCTGCCTGCTTTCTCCCCACCCCACTCCAATTTCTCAAGCAGCATTCCCCCCTGGCAAAATTCATGTTTATCCTTCAGGCAGACATGGGCATACACAAGAATGATTACCGTAGGGAACTGGGCATAAGCACAGCCTGAAATCTATCATGGTCATCATAGGCCCTGTGGAAAAGGAATGTCAACAATTGGAAATTCCAGTAGAAAAATAAGAGCCTGAGAAGCCAAGCTGCTCCTGGCTTCCAAAATACCCCAGTCCACCCCCTCCCTGCTTGGAAGACCTAACTGGAAGCTCCAGGGTGGCAATGTTAGTTTTATCTGAAAACTGTCTCTGGAGAAAGAGAGGCGGCGGTACAAAAGCACAATCCTCCATCTGACACACATACACACCCAGCCACACAGCCTTGCCTCGAAGAACACTCCCAGCGCATAGCTCAGCTTTAATTGCCTCCTTGTCCCTTTATGGCTGCTGCGCCCAGACACCAGCCCTTTGATTTCCCTCTGCCTTGTTTGAAGTTTACATCTCGGAAGGATTTACTAACAGAAATATCTCTTCCTCTTTTTTGGCCTTTACCGGGCAATATTTCCTGGAAAATTCCAGAGCAAGCCTCAGGTGCAGGCAGCAGCAACCCTGGAGCTGTAGAGATAAATTGAAATGGTGTGTGTGTGTGTGTGTGTGTGTGTGTGTGTAACAAACAGAAGCACTGGTGCAATCCGACAAGATCTAATCTCCTGGATGGCGGAGTGAGGGGTGCAGGGGATGGCAGGAGCAGACAGGCAAAGGACTTTCCCTTTCATATTATCCTCTTTAAACCTCATCTGGAAACCAAGGAAAGGACATTTTGTCGGTATTCTTTCCCTTCGAGAAAACCGGTTTCTGTTTCAGGGAATGGATAGCTTTTTGTACAGGAGGCTAACAAGATCAGGTTTTAGGATTATGACCCGAAATGTCTGCCACTTCTTTTATTTATTTTTCTTGTCTTCATAATGTCCAGCCTGAGGAACAATTCTGGTTTGCTCTTCACTAGGAGGGATTTAGGAGCCCCATGGCACAGAGCGGTAAACTGCAGTACTGCAGTCAAAAGCTCTGCTCACGACTTGAGTTCGATCCTGACAGAAGTCGGTTTCAAGGTTGACTCAGCCTTCTATCCTTCCAAGGTCAGTAAAACGAGTACCCAGCTTGCCGGGGGTAAAGTGTAGATTACTGGGGAAGGCAACTTAAACATAGTCTGCCTAGTAAATGTCGTGATGTGACATCACCCCCATGGGCCAGTAATGACCTGGTGCTTGTACAGGGGACTACCTTTACCTTTACTTTTAGAAGGGATTTGGCCTCTATGCCCTATTGCTTCACCCTCCAGGGCACCTGGCTGGTGCCGTGGTGTGAAATCAGATGCTGGATTAGATGAGCTGTTGGTCTGATTCAGCAATGCTCTTATGTACTTAGCTTCAAGAGTTTGCGCATTCTTTTGGGTCATTTTGGTTGGCCTCCAATCCAAAGTATTGTGTGCATTTTGTTCCCGTTTTTGGATTTCACTCTCTGAACAGTGTGAGAAGCAATCAGTATGGCTCTGTTCTTTTTCTCTCTGGACACACTGACCAAGGCCTTTTTATTGGCTTTCCCCCCAACGATCTAAGATTAGCACTGAATTGCTGTATCACCAGCATTTGGATGCATTGGGTTGCTATAATGCTAAAGTGCTAATCTTCAATCATTTTTTTAAAAGCACCACTAAAAAGGCAGCAGAAAAGTGGTCCTTTTGGAAGCGCTCCAATATTTTAAAAAGCACACTGCAGTGATTCAGAAGAACTAAAAATGCGAGAAAGCAGTTTTCATTTTTTTTTTTTTTTTACAAAAAAGCTGAGTACTGGGATGCCAATGGGACATACACATCTCTGTCTGAAAAGGTTTTTAAAAACCCATTAGCTGCCAGGAGTAGGGTTTCCAACCTCCCGGTACTAGCTGGAGATCTCCTGTTATTACAAGTGATCTCCAGTCGATAGAGATCAGTTCACCTGGATAAAATGGCCACTTTGGCAATTGGACTCTAAGGAATTGAAGTCCCTCCCCTAACCCCACCCTCCTCAGGCTCCGCCCCCAAAATCTCCAGGTAATTCCCAACCCAGAACTGGAACCCTAGCCAGGAGCCAAAACAATTGTGTCTGAAATGACACCACAAATCCGTTAGTGACCGGCTGCTCAAACGAATTATAAGGGAAGTTTGAAAGGGGCCATAGGTAGCTGATGGTTGAAAGGGGCCATAGAGAGCCCACCAACTTTTCCTGTTCCACTGCAATGCCCGAATGGGATGTTGTACCTCTTCCCCTGTAGTGAAGTACACAGGCACCAGATCTTATTACACTTATACTCTACTCTTCCTCAGGATCATACTTTAACTTATATGGGACTTGCAGGTAGTTTACTGACCAGGCTGAGATATACTTTGCTTTCACTATGTAACAGCATCGTGCACCATCAGGCTATTCTGTGCACAGGAATAAATCACCTCGCCATTGGAGGAGGAGCACAACTTTTTCCTTTGGATAATACACCAGAAGAAGAGCAAGATGCCAAAGTAAATCTCTTTTCCCTGCTTCCTTGTAGCAACAACCAAGGCCCCTTTATAGTTCTTAGCTCCTGAGGAACAAAGAGAACGCCTTCCCTGGCCTCACTCAGAATATCATTCACTGCCCCGCCACACTCACCTCTGACCCCGTCTTTCTGTAATACCCCCCCTCCCAAGGGCCTGGCTTCTCCTTCCTCCCATTTTTTCATGTATTAGCCGTTCCTGATCTGGGACATGGACAGGAGGGCCAGACGCTATGACAGGCAGCACCTTATCGATACCAAACATTGATTTGCCCCAGCAGGTCACAGGAGCTGCAGTGAGTCACAGCTCACATCTGTAGCAGCAGCTACGCAGAGAATGCTTCTAGCTATGCATTTAAATAAGGGAGAGACACAGCTGAACGGTGGGACCATCACTCTGTGTAACACCAGTTAGGGTTGCCAACTCCGAGTTGGGAAATTTCTGAAGATTTGGGGGTAGAGCCTGGGCAGGGCAGGATTTAGGGAGGGGAGCAACCTCAGTCGGTTATAATGCTGTAGAGTCCACCCTCCAAAGCTGCTATTTTCTCCAGGGGAACTGATCTCTGTAGTCTAGAGATCAGTTGTAATGCTGGGAGATCTCCAGGGGCCACCCGGAGGTTGGCAGCCCTAACACATTTGGTTTTGCGCATGGAAAAATCCTATTTTCACATCACCATTTGAAAGAAGTTGGATAACTTGGCTGGGAAAGCACTAGCCCCAAACCTTAGGGAGAGGCTTCTACACAGACAGTATTATCCTAGACTGATACAGTAGCTCTTTATGCCGATGCCCCAGATGTAGCCTTGCTTGAATAGAGAACTGCACTAACCATTATAGTAAGCAAGCTACAGAGCAAATACTCCCTTACCAAGAAACAAAATGAACTAGCCACCTCAGGCACTGAGCTCTGGATGCAGTAAATGGTGGCAGGGTGAAAAAGGGAAGGCTGAATTTATGGGACAAGGTACGCCTGAACGTTGCCCAGTGCCAGTCTCACTACAATGAACAAGAGCTGTGCAGCAGCCCCAAAGGGTGACACCTGTCTCAGATGACTTGGGTTGCCAACCTCCAGATACTAGCTGGAGATCTCCCGTTATTACAACTGATCTACAGCCAACAGAGATCAGTTCACCTGGAGAAAAGGGCCGCTTTGGCAATTGGACTCTATGGCATTGAAGTCCCTCCCCTCCTCAAACCCTGCTGTCCTCAGGCTCCACCCCAAAAACTTCCCGCTGATGGTGAAGAGGGACCTGGCAACCCTATAGATGACTATGTACCGTGCTGTGCTCTTAGTCACACCTGACGTTACTTTACCACACTGGCCACACACTTCAAAATGGTGAGAAGCATTTTACAACACATCCACACTTAGACAGAAATCCTTGGAATTAGGGATGACGAGTACATTCTCTGTACTCACAAGCTCTCCACAGGGTTACATGCACGTTGTGGTAAGCTACCATTTGTCACATGATCATATGCATTTCATCAGAGTTAAGGTGCCATAGCAGCTCTGCATATTGCATGAAGAAACACTGGCTGTTCATGTAATACACACAGGGCTGGCTGTTCATGTAACACACACACACTCACATCATGCAGGTGGTGTTTAATGTCTGCATAATGTTATGAATCACACTTGCAGCTCAGCTCAGCCCTGCCTAGAGCCTAGGCCTCTTGCCTAGACTCACAATCTGTTCTACATTCAAGGGAAGCAGATGGTTAAAAGAATGACCCTTCCCCCTCCCCACCTTTCAGTCTACACACAAAGAAAGCTCAAGGCTGGCTGGAAGCATCAAACCCCCCAGGAGTAATTTTAATCAGAGAGACTCAGTCATTCTGAATAAACACAAGCCCTGGCAACTGAAGAAGAGACCGGTGAATATTCATGTCTCTTTCCAGACTGGAGCTTCCTCAACATGTAGATTTAGGAATGCGAACCCAGGAAGAGCAAGTGGTTGTTCTGGCATGGGATGATGGTGTGATTTGACACAGAGTGGGTTATGGCACCAGAAACAAAGGGGAGGACCAGAACATCTTCTTCTGGAATGCTACACTGTAAGGACTCAGCAACCCTTCTTGGCTGGCCCTCATATGATACCCAGCTATGCTGATTGAAAGGAATCAGTTGCCAGCTCTTCCTCTTCCAATCACATTCTCCCAGGACGTAAGCTCTCTGTCTCTTCTTGCAAACTACATATATCCCACCCCCAACATGTGACACTCACCAACATATTCCTTCCTTGTTCTCTGTTAAGATTATGTCAAGAATTAGTTCTTTCATTTTTTACCAGCTCAGCCTGGCCTCAGCCCATGTGGGACTCAATGCTGCATTGTGACAGCTTGTCTCAGGGTATCTCTGAAGAAAAACTGAGGGAGGGGGATGCTAACACCCCTTCACCCCAGGAAATGATGGTCTGAGAAAGGAAGTCGAAATCACAGTTGTGTTCAGTGAAACCTCAACCAGTGTAAGAGGCTGGGGGTGTGTGTGCTTTCAGAGTTGCTTTTGAATCCACAAAGCTAGACCTGCTGAACTCCATCATTTCCAGACAATCATAGGCTTCTTCATGGACAGTCTGGGATCTGTCTACTGCCCAACATAAAATACATACCTAAAATAAAACCTTGGTTATTTTCATGAGATGGGGGGAGGGAGGACACCCGGATAATTTAGAAATGAGGAGTGTAGATCAGAACTGACCTCCTTATATCAGGAAGGACTGGTCCACCTTCAGCCTCATAGAGAAACCCCCTCCTCCCCGGTGCAAACAGACAGCATGCCACAGAGGACTCAAGGGGTGTCCCATCAGAAGTGGTGGGGCATCTTCCGCACTGCTTTTGGGCTGGCAGGATTACTCCCTAGCAACTCATGTGTGAAGCTGCTAAGCTACAGACCAGGGGTGTCAAACTCATTTGTTACGAGGGCCAGATATGACATAAATGTCACTTGGTTGGGCCGGGCCATGCCTCACCAGCCCAGATCAAGATTGGGTGTGTGTGGCTGCCTCAGCTGGCTCACGGGCCGGATAAGAGCTCTCAAGGGGCCGGATCCAGCCCCCGGGCCTTATGTTTGACACCCCTGGTAAAGACTGCATCTAGGAGACTTGGTGTCTGACGAAGGGAGCTTTGACTCTTGAGAGCTCACGCCCCAAAACTCTTGGTCTCTAAGGTGCTACTGGACTCAAATCTAGCTGTTCTACTGCAGACCATCATGGCTACCCTCTGAAAGTAGGAGACGTGAGTAACCTTTCTGACCCGGAAGGTGACCTTTCCAACACGAACACACACATATTATTGTGTATGTGTCTAAAATGCCATCAAGTCGCAGCAGACTTATGGTGACCCTTTATGTGGTTTTCAAGGCAAGAGACTAACAGAGGTGGTTTGCCAGTGCCTTCCTCTGCATCGCAAGCGCACATATCATTTAGCACTTACCAGACCAGGTAACAGTTAGTCTCAGGTTGCTTTTGCAATGCTGCTTCCTGAGCAATGTGTGAGGTATTGCTTCTGTTCTTATACAGTGCCCATAACTATTGAATGAGTGGATACATCGAGTATAAACAGGTGATGCTCTGGTCATGACACATAGACCTTAGCCATAAATTTCTGCCTAAGGGGATGGTGCCTTTCTAGTCCAGGGGACACTGTAGGGTTTTAACTCTTCTAGCCCTACTTCAGTATAATTTTAGCAGGGTGCATAAAAACCCAGCTGGATTATTAAGCCTTTCCTGTCCTATCTGTACTTAATGCAGTAGCCCCTGTATTGAATACAACGAAAAAGAAGAGACGTTTGCATCATATGAACACATTTGCCATGCAGACCCTAATGTCATCACAAAGAAAAAGCAACAAATAATAGTTTTCAGGCTAAAGAGAGTAAGGAAAACAGGTGATTTTAAAAGTCTAAATATGTCATGGAATGTCCTGTGGACTAGATGTGACATGAAAGAAAGGAACAGCAAAACAAAACCCAATTGTTTTGAAAGCAGCTGTTTCTTGGCTTGTTTTCCCCCCCTGCAAGGCATCAGCAACTCTTTAAAGTTCCTGATGATCATTTTGGGGAATTAAGTGGTTTTGCAAATCAGGTCAAATTTAGCTTTCACATTGCATCATTACTGATTTAATTGAAGTGCCTCTTGCTTTGGAAACTTTAAATGCGGAGATTAAAACATACAATCCAAGGACACCATAAAACTCTTAATTAATTAACAGTGAACCTAAATAAATGCAACTTGCATGACACCCTGAAAATGATTAGCCCCAAGCTCTGGCAGGCCTACAAGGGTGCAAATCTGAAAAATGGGATTCCTCCAGAGAAACATCTGGCACTAAAGAGAGGGTAAATTCAGGCCCAAGATAATTTGATTAACTTCATGGGAAAGTATGCAATGCTTTTTTAAAGTTCAGGACAACATAGCAAGTGCATTCTGGTGGATCTAGGTAACTCACCTGTTCCAGATCTTTTATAGGTTGAATTTCACCTCCCTACACACACACACCAGTTCTTATAGCAGCAGGGAACTTCCGTTTGTAGGGGACTTTATGCAGCATTCTAGCAGGCCTTGTGGTCATAGGATCATAGTCCTATGATCAATAGGACTATTACTAGTGGTCTGTTGTAACGTAAGAGGCTCATCTCATTCTGTTCTGCTTCTAAGAATCCTAGCCATTTTTTTGTATAAAGGACCTCATGAAATGATGGAAAGCTGTATGCAGCCCACCGCAGATTTGGGACCCCATTCAAAGCATAAGACATCCATCCTCCAAAAGCCTCAAAGGCTATTGCAAGGTCTAGCTGATACTACATGTTCTAGCCTTGATCTGCACTCTGCAAGCTTTGCTTTCAGACTTTCTTGCTCTCTGACATTTGTGCCTTGAGGCTAGGCCAGGGCATGCAGATGCAAAGCAAACAACCCAAAAAAATTCAAAAATTCTGCAGCACTCATGCATGCAAGTGTTATGTCTATGGCTTCTATGGTCACCATGCGAAGTATGAGACAGAAGTGCTTATCTTCAAGCATTCAGCCAGGTGCACTGGGGAACCACAATTGCTCTTTGTTCCCTAGCACATGTCCACTTGATGGTTGGACAGGTATGTCTTCCTGTGGCTAACTCAGCAGAGATCAGTGTAACATGGGCAAAGCTGTGGCAAACATGGCTGCTGCTGCAGAAAGTGTCAACCTGAGTGGCTTGTGGGCCAGCCCATATAGAGCTGCACATCTGTCCCCAAGAGGGTATCTCTCCAGAATAATTTAATTCCTTGTCATCAGCTCTTTTGACACAGAGATCACTAAGGAATCTGGGTGGGATGGCACCCACTCACCTCAGGAATTTTCTGTTAACTTATTAAGCTTCACTTCTCTTCAGAAGAGTATTTTTGATCATAGTTAACATAAAGTTTCAACCAAAGCTTCTCTTAATACAGTGCCAATTAGTCTATTTATCAATACTTCTACTATATCTGTGCCCATGGCTGAGCACTGGCCTTCACTGCTCATTTTTCTTCCTCACTTGTATAGAATCAATCTCCTGGAAAGTCTCTCCTGATAGACAGTCACTAGGAAGAAAAGGAGCAAGAACACAAACTTGCTGTGAAGTGTGGGAAACTTGCAGTGCTGTCCTTAACAGAGTTACTCCCTTTTAAGCACATTCTTTTCAATGGACTTGGGAGGGTGTAGCTTTGTTTAGGATCGATCTGTCAGCCTACAATCTATTTTCTATCTCACTTTTTCATCTATTGCTCTGAAGTATCTTGAGCACATGAGAGATCGGTGCATGGATGCACATGGGACCCACTGAATTGGTGGGATATGCCTATACTATGAAGGGTGATGCTTATCCTTATCTGGGGGCATTTGCCATTGTGCAAGAGCAGTTGCACATGAGCAGAGCTGAACTGGAGCTGAGGATGAGCCCAGTTTTGTATGTCTGTGGGATGCTGGGTCATGGGAAGAGACATCCCGGAAGGAAAGCAAGTCAAGCGCTGAAAGAAGCTCTGCTTCTTAAAAATGGTTTCGCTGCCAGTCTTCCAAACAGAGTCTGTGTCAGATGGAAGCTGCTATATTAATACGTGTGCCAGGCCTGTGTATTATTGAGCAATGTAATAAGGCTAAGATTCCCATCCATTAAGGTGCATTTGGCAAACTGCTCCCCTTCTAGACATAACAAACTGTGCATTGATTTCAGCCTCAAGCCCCTGTACATGTCTCAAACTGGTACTGAATGTCTTCAGCAAGCATTTTTTACAATGGTTGTTCTTTAACAGAATGGTCTTAGCCTGCCCAGAAACCAGCCGAGTCAACAAAAGCCCAGGGCTGACCACTCTGCCCCCCTACCAGTGCCTTCTTTGCCTAATTCCCTTTCCATGGTTCTCCTCTCTTCCAAGAGCATAGCCTTTTCTCTCCTCGTTTCCACACTGGAAAAATGACAACATTGTCCTCTCAAGAGCCTTGTTGTTCTAAGGCAGTTGTATGCAAGACCTGAAAATGTGATTTCTCTCTGCCTTTGTGCAGGGTTAAGTGCGCGAGGAGGCAGCGCCTGCATCAGCACACCCTGGCAGAAGCATGAAAAGGTCAGTGTTGCTCTCCAGTAATCAGCCAGTGTGAGGCTCCCCCCTCTTCCCCGCCAATGTGTGCCTGAATATGATATCTCCCTGCCCTGCAGTTACAATTAACCCCTGAAGAACCTCAATCTAGCACCGAGCTGGAGCGGGCTGCTCTGAACACATAATCGTGCCCGCCACCTCCTGAAGGAAACGAGGGCTGCCTTTTCCCCAAGCCCGTTCCCTAAATTAGTCTGGGGGGGAGGAAAGGGTGGGAGCTAGATGTTAGCTGAGGACCTGGGGAAAGTCATGAATAATGTAAGTCTCCCTAGACACAGCTGGATAACTAAGCCTGCGTGCCACTGATACCACCTCCTCCTTTTCCTCCCTTGCGAGCAGGGCCTTCCCACAGCCATTTCATGAGTCACACTTGGGTTCCTTGGCATCATTTGGCCTCCTTCTCCAAGCTCACTTAACTGCAGACAGAGGAGGGAGAGCGGCCTAATAGGAAGAGCTCATTACCGGAGCTCAAGGGATCCCCATTCTGCTCCTGGCCACAGCACAGGTTGCTCTTGAAGGCCTTGGGGCTATTAGCGTAACCTCCCTCTAGATCTGATTCCCATCGATAACATTGAAATTACACATCACAGGGCAGCTTTTTAGAGACATGCTCATTAAATACACCCACAGAGAGGGCTCAGCTGTGGTCATGCTAGATATCACAGCATGGCAAAAGCATGGAGGATCAGTTTTGTGATGGGACAGAATTTTCTTGTCCTTGTTTCTTCCAGGGCAACAAATGAGTTTTCAAAAAGAGGACCTGGGAAATTAATCATGCGGTGTTATAAACGTATCATGGAGTAGAAATGGGTTTAATATTCCATCAATGCAAACCTTGTTTTCTTGGAGGGCAGGGAGGACAAAGAAGGGATTGTAGCCAAGATAAAAATGCTGACAACAGACATGCTAATGTGACTGATTAAATGCGGGGAAAGCCATCTTCATGAAATCTGAGCATGAGGTCAAACTTTGATGGTGAGGCAGGAACAGGGGAATAGACAAGGGCAGGGAGTCTGCTAAAGCGCCAGGATAAGGGAACACTTCCCTTTTCACAGTAAGCCAGATTGATACCCCCAGCCCATTATTCTTAAAACCAGAGGAGCCACAGGGCTGAAAGGATGCAGAAAGGAAGTTCCGTCCTCTGCCCCAGAAGACGCTCTTATGTCAGCAACCTGAAGTGTGATTGTGTTTTTCATTACAAACTACTGAGAGAAACGCATTCTTCATAAGCTCAGAAACTTTATCTGGATCATCCATGTTTCAAGGCTGAGCTTGGCCATTCTAAATAGTTGTGGGGGTTAAACCTCTGATGAGCATCTGGATTAGATTAGTCCTGAGATGAATTAAGCGAGGGTTTCTTCCCTTTGCGTATAGCTTGGGAAGCAGATCACAAAAGGAATGGAGTTGTTTTCTGCTTTACATGCAGGGATGCTGAGGATTGGGAGAAACGAGGTTGCCGGTACATGGTTGAAAGTAATAAATAGTCATTACCTCCGGGGTATTTGTAAGGCAATTTAGGAAGAGCTACCTCCAACACAGTAACAACAGTAAATCCTTCCTTGTCACTTGATCTCTTCATGTTTTGTGGGGGAGACCAGAATGGCAAATAGCCATTGGGAGTTACAGAGAAATTGAAGAACAGAACCCATCTGCTCTACACTTTATGGGGCTGCTTCCAGAGATATTTCTGGGGGCTGAGCATGCTAAAAATGGCATACCCACACACGAACACACGAAGCTGCCTTATACTGAATCAGACCCTTGGTCCATCAAAGTCAGTATTGTCTGCTCAGACCAGTAGCGGCTCTCCAGGGCCACAGGCAGAGGCCTTTCACATCACCTACTCGCCTAGTCCCTTTAACTGGAGATGCCAGGGATTGAACCTGGGACCTCCTGCATGCCAAGCAGATGCTGTACCACTGAGCCACGGCCCCTCCCCAAAGCAACCCCACAAGCAACACAATGGCATACCCACAAGCAACATCTCCCAACTGGTCCAACAGCAGAAGTAAAAGCACGATGGGGCATAGTCCCAAACAGCAGCTGTGGCTCTTCAGTTAGTACTGCTTTCTTCAGGCACCTCCCACATACTTCAGTGCCAATGAAGCTCTATTAAGCCCCGGAGAAAGCTGCCAGCCAGACAAGCCCTCCAGGTTATGTTGTTTGCAACAACTAAACCCCAGCCTCCTTTCGACTGTCTCTTTAGCAAAGCAACAGGGAGGGCCTCCTGCAAGCGACTCGTTGTAAAAGCTTCCATGTTTGCCGAACTATTGTACCATTTTATGACGTTAAGGCTGGGGAAAGAATCAGGTGCCCTTTCCTTCTCCCTCCCTCCCTCCCCCCTCCTCCCTCCCCCCACCCCGCTCCATGCAACAAGCAGTTTTATCTTAGTAATTTACATCCATTCTCTCTTCCTTTGTGTGCACTTTATCTAATTTAGGTTGTAAACTCTTCAGGGCAGGAACCTGGCTCTGCCTAATAAATTATGAAATGAGTCTGCCACAAGATAATAGTGAGCAATCAAATCTTGCCTTTTGGTAGCCCACTGAGCTACTATGCCCTAAAGGAAGCTGGGGGGGGAATAAATAAAACATCCACCAGTGTAATTACTATCAAATTCTCTCCCCTTTTCTCTTGCCTTCCGATGGCTTCTTGGCCTGGGTGTGGAAGACCCGGCACTGTTCAGAGCCGGCTAACAGGCTGGCCCTATTGTCATGACTCCAGGAAACACAACACGACCACGATTACAGAAAGAGCAGGAACATTTTTACCTGTGACGGTCACCAGCATGGAAGCCACCAAAGGGCGGTTGTTGTCCAGTTTACGGCTCAGCCGGAGTTCCCCACTAGTCTGATTGACGATCAACAAGTGCAGCTCGTTTCCTCGTTCAAAGGTGTAGAAGAGTCTGTCAGTCACATCTGGGTCATAAGCGGGGACCTTTCCTATCACCCCCGAAGGAAAGGTGTTGGACTTGTTGGAGACATAGTTGTTAAAGAGGATCTGGAAGTTTTTAAGAACGGGGCTGTTATCATTCTGGTCAATGAGTCTGATGCGCACTGTAGCTCTACTGACAAGGGGGGCAGAGGTAGCTTGAACTACGATGACGTACTCAGACTTAGTCTCATAGTCCAGGTCAATCAGGGCAGTGAGCTCACCCGAAAATATGTCCATCTGAAAAATTTCAGGGATATTGCCTTCCACAATCTGATACATGATCTGGGCGTTGGGTCCCTCGTCGGGATCGATGGCTGTGATCTGGGCCACCACAGAGCCCACAATGCTGTTTTCCTTCACTAAAACCTCAAACTCTTCAGCTGGAAAGACAGGGGCATTGTCATTAACATCTTGGACAGTGACTTGAATATGGACAGGGGTTCTTTGAGGCGGGACTCCTCTGTCAACAGCATAAGCAGTGAGTTCGTAGACCGGGACGGTCTCGCGGTCCAGCCTGCGGACGGTACGGATAATCCCAGAGGTGGGTTCTATTGTGAAGTCCCCGTCCCCGTCCTCCCCGCTCTGGAAGGTGTACTGCACCCTTCCATTGGTATGGGCATCCCGGTCAGTGGCAGAGATCTGAAGGACGCTGGTGAAGGGTGGGCTGTCCTCAGAGATGATGCCTTGATAGTGAGCGCTAACAAACTGGGGAGCATTGTCGTTGACATCATCTACCATGATTTCCACGTAGGTTGTATCTGCTTTCTGAGGGATCCCGTTATCTTTGGCTGTAATGGCCAGGGTGTAGGTGACCTGGTCCTCATAATCCAGCTCCGCCTGTAAAGTGATGGCACCAGTGTCAGCATCAATGCGGAACTGGGGGATGTTGTCCTCCAAGTAGTAGGTAATCCTGGCATTTTCCCCCACATCGTCATCAGTGGCACTGATCACGACCACCGTGCTGCCGACAGGACGATCCTCGTTAACGCTCACAGAGTAGTGGGCGCTCTGGAACACTGGCCTGTGAGTGTTGGCATCCGTAATGTTGACGTGCACATGGCAATTGTCGTGCAGAGTTCGATCAGAAGCCGTCACAGTGAGCACATAGCGCCTCTCCTGCTTGTAATCCAGGGGCAAAGAGAGAGTGATAAGGCCCACTCCTCCCTGAGTGCTGATGGCGAAACGGTTCCGTGTGTTCCCACCTGTTATCTGGTAGCTGATGGCGCTGTTCACATCCCGGTCGATGGCTGTGACGCTGAGAACACTGGTCCCCACAGCAGCATCTTCGTTAAGACGGATGAAATATTCTTTCTGGGTGAATTCAGGGCGATTGTCGTTTACATCCATCACGGTAATGGTGACACTAGCAGAAGCTGACAAAGTTGGGGAGCCATGGTCCCGGGCTTCTACCCCAAAGAAATAGTGCTCCACGGTTTCTCGATCCAAGGGGCCACTCACAGTAATCCAGCCAGTGGCACTGTTCACCACGAAGGGGGTATCGGAGGAGACTCCAGTGAGCTTGTACTCCAGTCGAGAGTTTTCTCCATAATCTGCATCCACAGCCTGGATGTGAATTACCGAATGACCAAAGGGGGCATTTTCCAGGACAGATATTTGAAAGGGAGTGCTGACAAAAATGGGGGCGTGGTCATTGATGTCCACCACCTGAATGCTAACCATGCCTGTGTTGTTAGATAGAGGAGGCCGCCCCGCATCCTGGGCACGTATTCTCAGGGCATATTCTCGCTCAACTTCGAAATCCAAAGGAGCCACCACCTGTATTTCCCCTGTTACACTGTCAATGGAAAACTGGCCCCTGCTGTTCCCACTGATGATGTTATAATGAACTAAAGCATTATTGTCCTTGTCCAAGTCAGTGGCAGTAACCCTCAGAATTTCTGAATGCGGTCTTATGTCCTCTCTTACCTGGACTATATAGCGCTTCTCACTGAACTGTGGGACGTTGTCATTCTCATCAAGGACTGTGATATAGACTCTAACTGTGGCGGACTTGGGACCAGGTTCTTTCCCTTGGTCATTTGCCTCCACCACCAAAGAGTATTTCTCCATTTTTTCCCTGTCCACCTGCCCGCTTGTGGTGATCAACCCTGACCGTGAATCTATTTCAAAGACAGAGTGGGCTGCTTGAGCATTTACAAAACGGTACCTTATGTTGGCATTGGGTGGGGAGTCCACGTCGGTGGCCCTCAGCTGTAAGATAGGGTAGCCCTCTTCTACGTTTTCCCTGATAGTCTCTCTGTACTCACTCTGTTCAAACACTGGATTGTGGTCATTTCTGTCTGCCACTGTTATGGCAACCATGGTGGTGGCTGAAAGACGGGGAACCCCATGATCCACGGCAGTCACCCGGAAGTAGTGTAAGTCCATGTTCTCCCTGTCCAAAACTTCGGTGGTGGTGATGAGGCCATTGTGGGAGTCGATGTTGAACAGCTCCAGAGACCTGCTGTTCATCAGGGCGTCCATGGAGTACAGCAGCCGCCCAGCGTCACCTGAATCGGGGTCTTGAGCGGCCATTGTTATCACAGGGGTCCCCGGAGGTTGGTTTTCAGCTACCTGAACCTGGTAATTGTACTGAGGGAAGAGGGGGTGGCGATTGGCCGCTCTTCGAGGCCTCAGCGAGGGTAGCGACGGCCCCTCTCTCCTCCGCCTGGTCTTGGCACATGGGGAAGGGAGAAGTAACTCATTCTGCATAGTCGGGCGAGTAGGTTTTAATGGCAGGTAAGGAAAGGACCCCGGAGCCCACGTGCTTGTGACATCCACGCCGACACAAAGAGTTTGTAAACAGCCTTTGGTGGAGTTAGAGGGAGTCCCTACGAGGCAGGGAGGGAGCGGTCTCCCCTCGGCAGCCGGCGGGTGGATTCCTAGCGCCGCGCCGGTCGCTGTCCGCGGCGCCGGTGGTGCTGAAACCGCCTCTGCCCGCTCTTTCCCGCCCGGGTCCTGGAGGAGGAGGAGGCGGCGGCGCTCCCGGCTCGCCCCGCAACACTCACCGGTATGGCGGCCAGAAGCTGCGGAGGGCGCCGGCTGCCCCGCGCAGAGCCGAAGGCACGCCAGGAGGGCGAGCCAGCCGCCGAGGGGCGGGCGGGCGCGGGAAAAAGAAAAGGATTGCATCCCCGGGGGCCGAAGAGGCGGGTCGGGGCTGCCGGTCCTCTGCTCGCAGGCCGCCAGCAGGCAGGGGCGGGCGGACGGCCTCACGCCTCGGCGCCGGGCTGCAGCCGCCCGGCTCCCCTCCTCACGCGCCCCATTGTCCGCGGCTTCGCCCGCGCGGGGCTCTCCCTCCGCCGCTGCCCCACGCCGCGCCAGCCTGCCCAGGCGCCCCCGGCCGGGGTGGAGGTCGGGGCGAGCGGGAGCGTTTATAATCCACGCGCAGCGGGAGGCGCTGCCCCAGTCGCCGGCCGGGCATGGGGCCCTCCTCTTCTCGGCCCGCAGGGGGGCCGCGGGCCCCGCAGGGGGAGCGCCGCCGGCTCCGGGCGCCCTGCCCGCCAGGGGGTGCCAGAGGGGGCGGGCGCAGCACCAGCTGCCCCCCTGGGCGCAGCCTGCCGGGGGCCCCCCGAGGAGGGTGAAGCGCGGCCGGCGCCAGCCCAGCGCCTCCGCCGCCGCAGCCCCGCGGACCCCTCCGCCCCACGGCTCCCCCAGGCCCGAGGGGAACAAAGGCGGCGGCGGCAGCAGCAGCAGCAACAGCAGCAGCAGCAGCAGCGGTAGCGGCCCCAGGCGGCGGCCCCGGCCAGGAGGGCGGCGGAGGCTGGGTCCCGGCGGCGGCGGCGGCGGCTCAGCCATGGCCCCCCGGCCCCAACCCCGCCCCCCCGGCCCCGCCGCCCGGGCCTGGCGCGCCCCCCGCCCCGCCGCGCCCCCGCCTCGCGCCCCCGCCCCGCCCGCGCCGCCACCACCATCGATCTAGCGGCGGCGGCGGCAGCATCGCCTCTTCCCGCAGCCCAACATGGCTCCCGGCCGCCCCGATGGTCCGCTCCGCCCTCCCGCCGACTCCCCCCTCGGCCGCCCTGCCGTGGTAGCGCCCGCCCGCCCGCCCGCTCGGCACAGGCGAATGAAGCCACCGCCTCCGCCATCTTCGTTGCGGGCAGCTGGGGATGGGAGGGAGAATGAGGCGGAGGGGAGGGGAGGGGGGAGAGGTGGTCGCCGGGCGGGAGGGGCGGGGCGGGGGCCTCCGCGTGGCCCAGGCGGCGCTGCTCGGGGGTGGCCGGTCTGCTCCAAGGGGCCGGGGAGCTGTCCGAGGTGCTGCTGATGCAGACTGGCAGGGTTAGCGGGCTCTTACGTTCAGAGCCCTGACCGGGATGGCCCAGGCTAGCCTGACCTCGTCAGATCTCAGAAGCTAAGCAGGGTCAGCCCTGGTTAGTACTTGGATGGGAGACCACCCACCAAGGAAGCCCAGGGCTGCCATACAGAGGAAGGCACTGGCAAACCACCTCTGTTAGTCTCTTGCCATGAAAACCCCCCTAAAAAGGGGTCGCCATAAGTCGGCTGTGACCTGACGGCACTTTACACACACATTCAGAGAGCAGGTGGAGGAGGATCTCCGTGGGAATCATGCAAGCGAACGGGTAGACGACGGGCATTCCAAAAAGACGCTGGTCAGTGGAGAGGTTACAACTTGGCTAGCCAGGTGGAGCGAAGGTCTGATCCTGAAGGGAGTTTGGCTGTTTTGCCAAGCGTATGAACTCATACTAAACAATATTACCTAGACTTGTTATCCTTTTACAGGCGTTCACCTGTTTGTTACATTCACCATTGGGGACATAATAGGGGCGTTCCCTTGTTTAACGAGTCTAGATGCCTAAACTAGAGAGCAAGCATGGTATAGTGGTTAGAGACTAGGAGCTGGGAAACAAAAATTCAAATACCCCGTGATCTTGGGCTAGTCACTCTCAGTCGATTCTACCTCACAGGGTTGTTGTTGGGGATAAAATGGAGAAGAAAATGTAAGCCACTTTGGGTCCCCATTGGAGAGAACGACAGGGTGTAAATATCTAAATAAACAATGGGTAAGGAACCCTGTGAGTGGTGATTTCCTCCTGCTGAATAAAGACATATCCCAGGAGATTCTTTCTGAATACAGGCAGATTCCTCTGTAGGTGGTATACATTGCTCAGTGATTCTGAAACAAGGGAAATCCATTTTATTTGAGGAGGGGGGAAGCTGATGAAAAAGGAACCCTTAAATGACTTTCAAGAACAGCATATTAGAGCTGTCACTGCCCAATCCCCGGCATGATTACTCAGAAGTAATGGGGGTTACTTCTGAATTCATTGGGCACATAATTGCAGGCTTAATCAGATCTCCATGCAGTTTATTTATTTACATAATTTATAGTCCACCTTTGATTTCTAAGGTACCAGAAAACATGCTTTAAAAAGAGAGGGAGAGAGATAAATCCAGCAACAACACAGAGAAAGGTGGACAATTGCTGAATGAGGATGCAGAAATCAGCACAACTACTAGAGGACTGGTGAATGAAATGCTAGGTGGCAATGGCCAGGTGGTGAGATGGAAGAGAAATGGCTCACAAGACATCTAGAGAAAGGGCAAGTACAAAAAATGGTGGCAATAGAGATAACTAATGGGTAGAACTTCAGTGAGTGATGGGCTGAGGATATGGAAGATGGCGGTTTACGAGGAACTGAAGAAGAATAAGAGTTAGTTTTTATATGCCAACTTTCTCTACCACTTAAGGAAGAATCAAACCGGCTTACAATCACCTTCCCTTCCCCCCCCCCCACAACAGTCACCCTGTGAGGTAGGCGGGGCTGAGAGAGCTCTAAGACCTGTGACTAGCCCAAGGTCACCCGGCTGGCTTCATGTGGAGGAATGGGGAAACCAACCCAGTTCACCAGATTAGCGTCCGCTGCTCATGTGGAGGAGTGGGGAATGAAACCTGGTTCTCCAGATTGGAGTCCACCACTCCAAGCCACAACTCTTAACCATTACACCTCGCTGGGCCAGACTGCTCAGGCTGCTGGTATTGCGGAGAGCAGAGTTGCCAGGGAAGGTACCAAAGGAGGCCGAGGGGGGATGTAAAAGAACGGTGAGGCAAATAAGGAAGAGTCAGACCCGCTATGTTTCTTGTAAGGTGTACAAGCTGCGACACTCTGCTCTCCTCCAGAGAGAATCACCACTTGGCTGTCAATGCAAGAGTCTTGCAGTAAAAAGAAGATATCACTGAGCTCCGAATGTACATAACAAACCAGCTCTGCACACCCTATGATTCACCAAGCTAATGAAGCCCACCAACCCACGTGTGAAAGCCCAATGGAGGGTTGATAATCTTCTGGTTCTTGCCTGGGATTGCAAAAAACAACAACAGAGCCATTGCTAAGCATCTGGCTTGTAGGCTGCAGTCTACTTCACCAAACGGGCATGTTTGCTTTAAGACTATTCATGGGCATTATACCAGGCCTGAAGGAGGATTATATGATCGCAAACCAGGCCACGCACACCCCATCCCCATTTTCACAAATTTTAGGTTCCATGGGGAGAAAATTTTCTCAACCAACTCAAATTTGTAGGTAAATGTTAATATAACTCTACGGAGATCTGGAATTATAGTGCTGCTGCAAGATCTTTTACCATTCAGATTCAGTACAGCTGTCTTTCTGCCTGGCACATTTCCATTCCTTCATGTGATCATTTCCCGTTCATTTCCTCTATTTCTCCACTCATTTGCTTCCTCCCTCCTTACTATCATGTCCTCACTGTCTGATCAGCTAATGTTCACGAGAGCTGCCAATCTGTTCCCTGAGGCTCCAGAGGTGTCCCCTTAAATTTTCCAATATCCCACCCTTTCTGTTGCACTCAGGATAACCACTCTCTTATTCAGAGCTTCCTACTCTGTTCAGCCCCACATTTGCATCTCCATAAACATACATTTTTAATGCAACAGGAGGGGGGGGGAATAACTCCTGCTCAGGAAACTCAACATTTAATTGAAACGGAGAAGCAGGAAATTGCTCTTGGAATGGCATGCTCACAGTGTAGATGGAAGACAGGAAGCAAAGCCTTTATTTCCTCTTGCTTTGTCCCGTTTTCATTGTTGCCACCTTCCTCACAAAACTCCACAGTCAAAGCAGACATAATCGCTTATTTCACGGACCATGGATTGTGTGCCTGTCGGATTTCATTGTTATCGAGCCAAGCGCAGAGAAAAGGCGAGTTTCTCAAACTCTGTGTCCATAACCAAATAATCAAGGAAAGCAATATTTAGAGCTTGAAGGGAGATTAAATTAGATGAAACACAGGCCTTCTGTTACACAGTGGACCAAGTAAATGTGCATTATTGTAAGCATGAAAATTTCACGAGGGTCCCAAAACAATGACCGTAGTGACGGTGGGATTCTAGAGCATAGTAGCATCATGCATTTGTGTTTGCTGTCCTTTACATCACAGCAAGCCAGCCTTTGATTCATGTGCCTCCCACAACTGACCCAGACTGTGAGTTTTTTTGGCTTGTAGGGATGACAGCAGGAAGGCCTATGGTCCTGGCTACTTCACAGAGTCAGGACTACACTCCTATCTGTCTCTCCAGTGCTGAGATTGTCTGCTGCCTGGTGCAGAACTGCCAAAGCACGGGGCGGCAGCATATACAGCACATGGCTGCAATGTGCACTAGAATGACACTAGTCCTATATCACGATGGGTAGCCATGTTAGTCTGTCAATGGCAGTAGAAAAGAACAAGAGCCCAGTAGCACCTTAAAGTCTAACAAAATTTCTGGCAGGGTATGAGCTTTCGTGAGCCACAGCTCACTTCAGATACCTGAAGAAGTGAGCTGTGGCTCACGAGAGCTCATACCCTGCCAAAATTTTTTTTAGTCTTTAAGGTGCCACTGGACTTTTGCTCTTTTCTACTAGTAGTCCTATATGAGAGTACAAGAAGCTGCGGAGTAAGATCATTGGTCCATCAAGGCTAGTATTCTACCAACTATTTTGTCAGATTGCACAGATGAGCCATTGAAATTCATAAACATCAGAACAACTTCAACAGAAAAGAAGAGAGTTTAAGAATGAATAAGGCTTGGCTTCCTGGCCTGAAAACCTCCAGACTAACAAAGACTACAGTCCACAATAGCCATGCGGATTAGCCTTGGATTCCACATGTTAACAGATCACTTCAGGATACAATGGTTCCACATTAACATACCACACCCTCATTAGCACATTATCGTGATCCTTACAGGACAATGACTTGCACATTACCTTTAATACTTTTCAGGACAATGACTCAGCTCAAACCCAACCCTCTTCTGACTTACTCTTCCTACACACTTGACAATGAGAGACACTGTCCTTCAGTGTTACTCCTCTGAAGATGCCTGCCACAGCTGCGGGCGAAACGTCAGGAAAGAAAATACCAAGACCACGGTTACACAGCCCGGATAACCTACAAGAACCAAAAGCTAGTATTGTCTATTCTGACTGGCAGTAGTCCTCCAGGGTCTCGGACAGAGGTCTTTCACTATCACCTGATCCTTTTAACTGGAGATGCTGGGGACTGAACCTGGGACCTTCTGCATGCATAGCAGATGCTCTGCTCTAGAGCCACAGCCCCACCTTTCATTTGATTTGTGGAAGAATTGCCAAAAAGTTGGCCTGTACTGCTTTACATTGTAATTGAGTCAGCAGGTCCTAACCATGGATTGCTAGTTTTGATCTGGACTTTGGTCTTCTAAACAGTACCATTAGTCATTGCCATTGTATGTCAATTATTAACCAGATTTTGTCCACAGTAAGCACATGCAGGTAGATAATAATTATTCAAAGTGTGGGGCTAAGTAGCATTCCCAATTTTACAGGTGATTTCAAATGATGAATATGTAGATCCTGAAGACTAGGATCAGGAAGCTGCCTTCCTTAGTACTTTTTGTAACCAGACTTAACTTGTTTGCAGCCTGGAATCACATCAATGCCCTAATTAGCAAAGAAAACCACCACCCCAGATTCTCTCATGGCCATATGGTACTTTGAATACTTCCTTCCCCTTAATTATCAAATGGGAACATGCTCTCCTCAGGAATTAGATTTAAACTTAGAAAATCAACAGCATGTGTTTGGGAGGAAGTGGGGACTGCAAATACTCACAGCAAAGGGGGGTGGGGTGGCCAGTGATCCATTTACATTAATGCATGAGACAGGTCACACTGACAAACGCATCAGCTTCCCCCCCCCACACACACACACACTTCCTCCCCTTGCTCAGAGGCTGATCTCCGTTAATCACCAGATCCAATGACTCCTGCCCGAGGAGGGCTAATTTATGGATGACACTGAGCTCAGGGTGCAGTTACATCAGATATTTCCTGGAAGCAGGCTGTCAGAGAAATTAGACGGTGAACATGCTGCCTTCTTTAACTCTTGTTTCTCAGATGGAATTTTCCCTGATCTCCTTTAGCTTGCTGTGTGCCAGAAATACAAACCAGAAGAAAAGATATCCAGGGAAAAGCAGTTGTGCAAATGAGGCTGTGTTACACAGGCCACTGCTTAGGAAACCCCGCTTATGAGAAATCAAAAATATTTATGGGAGGGAAAGCAGGAGAGCATTGTGAGGCTCCAGTATCTCCCATTGTACAAGTGCCTGATGCGACTGGACTAAAGCCAAAAGGACATTCAGTGGTTGACCTGATTAGATGCAAAAGGAAAGTCCGAAGCTGTTTGACACATATAATAGTAACATGGAATGTGAGGAGCATGAATCAGGATAAGCTTGAAATTGTTAAACAAGAAATGGAACGTATGGACATTTCAGTCCTGGGAGCAAGTGAATTAAAGTGGACTGGATTAGGACATTTTCAATCAGAAAATAACAAAGTGTTTTATTCAGGAAATGACAAAAAGAGAAGAAACGGAGTTGCTTTAATAGTGAGACAAGATGTAGCAAAGGCAGTCAGGAGCTATAATGCAAAGTCTGACCAAATAATATCAATCAGACTTCAGGGAAAGCCTATCAACATAAGTATCATTCAAGTTTATGCCCCAACTACAGATGCTGATGAGGAAGAAATTGAAAGTTTTTATGCCAGTGTTCAGGAAGAAATTGATCAGACACCTAAACAAGATATGCTGATAATCATAGGTGATTGGAACGCAAAAGTAGGAAACTAAGCAGAATCAAATGTTGTTGGCAGATTTGTGCTAGGAGCACGGAATGAAGCAGGAGAACGCCTCGTAGAATTCTGTGAAGACAACAATCTGTTAATTGCAAACACATGTTTCAGGCAACCAAATAGACGATTGTATATATGGACATCACCAGACGGCCAGTATAGAAATCAAATAGATTATATAATTGGAAGCAGAAGATGGAGAAGCTCTATTCTCTCAGCCAAAACAAGACCAAGAGCCGACTGCAGTACAGATAATGAATTGTTAATATCGAAAATCCAGATAAAGCTTAAGAAAAATACCAAAACATTCATAGCACCGAAATACAATCTAAGCAATATTCTGGAAGAGTTTAAAGAACAGATTTGCATTACTGAGTTCAAGTGAATGTAAACCTGAAGAACTATGGGTGGTAACTAGAGATATTATAAAGGAAGAATGTGCAAAGACTATTCCTGTAGCCAAAAGAAAAGAAAAACCTTGATGAATGTCTGAGGAAACTCTTAAAACTGCCAGAGATAGACGAGAAGCAAAAGTAGAAGGTGACAGAAATAGAATCAAAAGTCTAAGTGCAACGTTCCAGTGACTGGCACGTAGAGACAAAGAGACCTATTATAATAACCAGTATAAAGAAATAGAAGAGAACAACAAAAAGGAAGAACAAGAGATCTGTTCCACAAGATTCAAGAAATCAAAGGGAAATTTAAAGCAAGGTTAGGCATGCTGAAAGATCACCATGCAAATACATTAACTGAACAGGATGAAATAAAGAAAAGGTGGGAACAATACGCTGAAGAACTATACAAAAGAGATGAAAGGATAAAAGATTCTTTCCAAGAAGAATCTTTTGAAGAAGAACCTACAGTTTTAGAAAGTGAAGTGAAAGCTGCATTGAGAGCAATCGGGAGAAACAAATCACCAGGAGCAGATGGGATATCAATAGAGTTATTCCAAGTCACAGAAACAGAGTCCATCAAAATCTTGACAAGAATATGCCAACAGATATGGAAAACAAAACAATGGCCCACAGACTGGAAACGAACCATTTACATTCCAATTCCCAAGAAAGGAGACATCAAAGATTGCAGCAACTATAGGACCATCGCATTAATTTCTCATGCAAGTAAAGTGATGCTCAAAATCTTACAGCAAAGGCTGTTACCATATATGGAACGAGAAATGCCTGATGTTCAAGCTGGTTTCAGAAAAGGAAGAGGCACTAGAGATCATATTGCAAATATACGCTGGTTACTGGAGCATACGAGGGAATTTCAGAAGAAAATCAGCTTGTGTTTCATAGATTACAGCAAAGCTTTTGACTGTGTGGATAATGAAAAGCTATGGATGGTTTTAAAGGAAATGGGTGTGCCACTACATCTGATCGTTTTAATGCGCAACCTGTACTCTGGACAAGAGGCCACAGTTAAAACAGAACACGGAGAAACGGAATGGTTTCCAATTGGCAAAGGTATCAGACAAGGATGTATTTTATCTCCCTATCTCTTCAATCTATACGCAGAACATATAATTAGGAAAGCAGGATTAGATTTAGATGAAGGTGGGGTGAAAATTGGAGGGAGGAACATTAATAATTTGAGATATGCTGATGACACTACATTATTGGCAGAAAATAGTGAAGATTTGAAACGACTACTGCTGAAAGTTAAAAGAGACAGTGCCAAAGCAGGACTACAGCTGAACATCAAGAAAACAAAAGTAATGACTACAGGAGAATTACACAACTCTAAGGTTGACAATGAGGAAATTGAAATTGTTCAAGACTTTCTATTCCTTGGCTCCACCATCAACCAAAAGGGAGACTGCAGCCAAGAAATCAGGAGGAGATTGAGACTGGGAAGGCAGCCATGAAGGAGCTAGAAAAGATTTTGAAGTGTAAGGATGTGTCACTGGCCATCAAGACTAGATTAATTCATGCCATCGTATTCCCTATTACTATGTATGGGTGTGAAAGCTGGACAGTGAAGAAAGCTGATAGGAAGAAAATAGATTCCTTTGAAATGTGGTTTTGGAGGAGAGTGGTACGGATTCCGTGGACTGCCCAAAAAAATATATCAGTGGGTTATAGATCAAATCAAGCCTGAACTGACCCTAGAAGCTAAAATGACTAAACTGAGGCTGTCGTATTTTGGTCACGTCATGAGACGACAAGAGTCACTGGAAAAGACAGTCATGCTAGGAAAGGTTGAGGGCAGCAGGAAAAGAGGAAGACCCAGCAAGAGATGGATTGACTCAATAAAGGAAGCCACGGCCTTCAATTTGCAGGATCTGAGCAGGGCTGTCAAAGATAGGACATTTTGGAGGACTTTCATTCATAGGGTCGCCATGAGTCGGAAGCTACTTGACGGCACTTAACACACACACACACACACACACACGAGTTCCCGCACCATTTCAGAGGGTGGGGCATAGGGAGGTGCAATCTTGTGCAGACCAACTGAAAAGCAAGCTAACTGAACAAAACGGGGCTTTCTACAGCTCCACCCTGAGCGTCTTCCAAGGAGTGCAGGCAGTGTGCAGGATCCCTTCTCACAACAACCCTATGAGGTAGGTTAGTTTGAGAGAACATAACTCTCTCAATGTCACAGAGTGAACGTCAAGGCATATTGGAGGTTTGAATCTGATTTCCCAAATCCTAGCCTGACACCAGATTTACTACAGTGCACTGACGGATTTCTAAGTCAAATATGCATAGGATTAAGTTGGAAGTGTTTGGATTGTTTCCCTGCAGTCTCCCCCTTCCCAACCACTGTGCTCACAGTAAGTCTGCTTTTGAAGTCTTTTAACTAAAGCCACGATGTGCCTGATGCCTGACTCTTTACTTCTGGTCAGCTTTTTGGCAGCTCGTCCGTTTAACACAGGACAGTCAAAATGAGATGAAGAAAGGCAGCTGCTAACATCCTAGCCTGTAGGGAAGATGCACAGATCGACATGGTGTCGTGGTTAGGGTATTGGACTATGATCTAGAAGACTTACCTCACAGGGTGGCTTCTTGGAAGATAAAGTGAGATAAGGAGAATTATGTGCATTGCTGGTGCTTTTTGGAGAAAGAGCAGGATAGAAATGTGTTAAATAAATCACATCACAATTATGCCTATAAGTTTCCAGGTTTAGCACTGAGATTCTCCAGTTGGAGGTATGCAGCAGCTGGAAACATATACTTCCTTTATGATTGTGACTTCACCTTTAGAAGTCTAAACTCTAGTAATAAACTTATTTGTGGGGAGGGGTTGAAGTGGGAGTTGAAATTCACAGAAATAGCCTCCAGAGTTGGAATCTGGACTGAAGTGTCTGCCAGGTGAGCTTGAACTTTTTCATTGCAGAGACTAAGAACAAAGGACAATTTAAGGCTGGAGGTTTAAACTTTGATGCTACACAGAGATTTCAATAAGTCCTCTTTTTTGTATAGGCAAGTTACTTGCAGCATTGTTATGGAGAACGGGGCCATCGTTTTTTGTGGAAACAGGATTTTGAACTCTGAAAGCACAAGGAACCAGAAAAAAGTGCACTTGATGTAAGTCCCACAAAGATTTCTTCCTTGACCTTTAGTTAGAAATGACCTTTTACTGAACAGTCTCTCCAATTTGAAAAGCACCAGTAAAAGAGTTAAACCGCCCCCACCCCAGGAACCAAGAGGCATAAGCCATTTGCTCTGCAAAGCTCTCAAAACGCTCCCCTTCTTCCAGCAGCAGCTAAAGTGGCTGATGAAACTGGAGCACTTGCTAGCAAGTGCACATAGGGTTAATCTTCGGCTGCCAGTTCCAATAATGGCTTCCAGTGGTACAGCCCTGGCCACCCCTGGATGTGGCAAGTAGATGGCATGAGCCAGTGCTCAGCTGGCTAATCAGAGGCTGCTGCTGCAATTATTTAATAGAAACGGAGCTGGGAAGAGAATTCCAATCAGAGCCTCATTGTCCCCATTATTCCAGAGGAGAGAAACCACCCTCTTTGCTCACACCAGTTCCTAGCCAGCCAGTTCATTCTTGTCTTCAAGGTTCATGTGCAGAGCTGAAGCCTCCTTCTCTTTGTGAATATACAGTCATGCAAAAGGTTCAATCGCTTGCAATTCAGCATGGGCAGTAGCGTAGCCGACGTTCACTAATGCAAGGCTGTGAGAAGGACGAGACGCAGCCGAGTTAGCAGACCAAGAGCGTTGCGTCGCGAAATCTGACAGGTTTCAGCGGCGCCTCTTGGGCCAAGGGCCTGACCGTGGAGGAAAAATCTAATTATTTGCTCAAGTGAGATAATATGTAATAGGTCCCCAGCCTATTTCATCTAAGTTGTAGCCATTCCCGTTGCATTTAGATTTCCATGTTTGAATAATGGGGTGATCTTGCCTGCTTGCAAAAATCCAATTATATGACACAGATAGGAATCGCTCTGTCACAGCCTAGCCAATTAACGCTGGGGAAACTTTAGCACCTGTTCAAACAGCAGGTCACTCAGGTGAGTGGGGGGCTGCTTCCAATGAAGGGAGCTGCTTTAATTCCTTTCGAGGAAACAGGAGGAAAACCAACATTCAGCAGCAGTGATTCAGTCTCGAGGATGCGATTGGAATGAGCTCCAGCACAGTCTGAATGAGTCGAGATAAGCAGAGAGTCTAAAGGTAACATTAAAAGCTGGCTTAACTCAGCCTTTATTACATCATCATTGGCCAATTGGAAACATACTCTAACCCAACTTCACTCACACCACAGTGCATTGTTTACAGCTTGTAGGTGTGAATAGGTGATACGAGAATGTAAGAGACCCAGCATGGTATGGTGGTTAAGGGCTGCAGCCTCTAATATGGTGGATCGGATTTGTTTCTCCACTCCTCCACATGAGTGGCGGACTCTAATCTGAAGAACGGGGTTTGATTCCCCACTTTCTACATGCAACCTGCTGGGTGACCACATGGGCTAGTCACAGTTCTCTCCAAACACTCCCAGCCCCACCTACTTCACAAGGTGCCTGTTGTGGGGAAGGAAAGGGAAGGTGATTGTAAGCCATTTTGAGACTCCTTAGGGGAGAGGCTGTGGCTCAGTGGTAGTGCATCTGCTCGACATGCAGAAGGTCCCAGGTTCAATCCCCGGCATCTCTAGTTAAAGGGACTAGGCAAGTAGGTGATGTGAAAGACCTCTGCCTGAGACCCTGGAGAGCCGCTGCCGGTCTGAGTAGACCATACTGACTTTGATGAACCAAGGGTCTGATTCAGTATAAGGCAGCTTCATGTGTTCCTTATGGTAAAGAAAAGAAGGGTACAAAAACCAATCCTCCTTCTAAAGAGGGGGTGCCCTACTGGATCAGACCAGCAAGCCATTCTGTACAGGATTCCCTTCTACACAATAGCCAACTAGTTGTCGAGGCCTTCCTGTTTCCCTTTTGTTGCCTCCTAGCACTGGTATTCAGAGGTTTGCTGCTCCTTGATGTGGAGACATGGGCTTGAATCAAATCAAAGCACTCCCACAGGCAGATTTCTGCCCATGGGGCACAACTTTCTCCCCTGCCTCTTCCACAGCAGCCCCAAATGCCCCCTGAAATGCTGCTCCATGGGGAGAGGGCACCCCCAGGGACCAGATTTTCAGGGGGCCTTCTCAGCTGCCATGGGAGGCAGAGGCACATTGTACTCCATGGGCAGAAATTCTTCATTGATCCAAGCTGTGGTAACAGAAAAGTAAACCAATTTAATCTCACTATAAACAGGAAAAGGATATCAGAGAGGTCACAATAACCATAGACCTGAGAAGTTAGAGAGGCTGGGCTGGGGAGAAACACTGATACAGGGACAGCATGAGCAAGTGCTAGGAGGAGGAAGGGCAGAAATCCTGTAGGCTGGACAGCAGCCAAGAGAAGAGGTGAGGGTGATTTTCAAATTTTTGATACATAAGAAGTGACCGCATCTTTGAGTATAGATCTCTGGCTTACGGTCTACTGCTCAGACTACAAGAGGTAACGTTTGTTCTATAAAGCTCCCAAGGATTGACGCCTGTGAGAGTATCTTGGTTGATACCATTACTTGCTAGTATTTCTATCCCACAGTTGGACAACTATGAGTGGAGGACAGCATAAATGATCAAAACATTGTTAAGTGGGTTTGTTAGCATCAAATCTGATGTATTTCAAGTAAGGATACTTGAATATATATATTTTCTAATAGTTTCTCTAGTAGAAACGTTTCTCTAGTAGAAAAGATTTATTGTCATCTTTAAGGAATATACGTTGCTACTGTTATTCACTTTGATTTCTTAGAGGCCTCTTTCTATATGTTTTTTTTAGTGGGGGGATGAAACCACACAGATCACAATTGAATGCTTCCTCACTGATTCACATGTGAAGGGAAGGCAATTGTAAGCCACTTTGAGACTCCTTATGGTAGCTGTGGCTATGGCTCAGTAGTAGAGCATCTGATTGGCATGCAGAAGGTCCCAGGTTCAATCCCTGGCATCTCCAGTTAATGGAACTAGGCAGGTAGGTGATGTGAAAGACCCCTTTCTGAGACCCTGAAGAACTGCTGCTGATCTGAGTAGACAATACTAACTTTGATGGACCAAGGGTCTGATTCAGTATAAGGCAGCTTCATGAGTTCATTCCTTTCTATAACATTATCAAGCCAGCTATAAGCATGTATGTAGCCCATCTGTTCAGTGAGCATTAACTTTAAATGTGCTGCCAATCATCTGCAGTTTCCTTCCAGCCAGAGGGTGTGCAGGTTCGTTGAGGGAGCTGGGCATACTGGCTCTCAAGGCTCTGTAAGGCTTCCCAGTCTCTGGTGATGTTGTTCACATAAATCCCTGTTCAACTTTTAGATGCAGTCTGCATATATTCTTGCAACTGGTTTTATACACTTTCAGCACTTCATCTCACACATCAGAAAAGTGTGTCTTTTATACATCCACTTGCATTATTGCTCACCTGGATAGCCCAAGCTAGCCTGATCTCATCAGATCTTGGAAGCAAAGCAGGGTCAGCCCCGCTTGCCTGTTCTAACTTTTAGCTGGATTTTACATTATCCCTTTTATCAGTAGATTTCTTGTGAGCTCCAGAAAAGTGATTCTGGTTAGCCTTCAGCTTTTATTCCTCTTCTATATGGAAGGTTATTGAAAGCTCTACATGCAAGTTGACTTCGGATGACTTCCTGAAATAGACTGAATTACTGGGCCCTTTTCCTTTCCCATCTTAGTGCACAACTCCTGTGGGCTTTCTTCCAGCAGTCTTCATAACTGTGAGGATTCATCAACAGACTTTGCATTTTACCCCACCCACTACTACCATTTGAATTCTATGTTCACCCCCTCCCCATGATTTTTGATTATCTGGATCTGTGCTGTATGTAGCTTGGGTATTAAAATATCATTTATATGGAACTGATTACATAGAACTGGTTATGGTCCTAGTGATGGCTACTAGGACATATATCATAGTAGGGTGGAATCAAAGAATTTCCTGCATTGTGCAGTGGTTTGGACTTGATGACCCTGGTGGTCCCTTCCAACTCTATGATTCTATGAAAGAATCCACCACCACTAATGGGCTGGTATAGGAGAAACTGGAATGTGGCATTTAGATTCTGGGAAGTTTGAGACCTATCATCTCTGTGACCCTTGGCCAGGTCTCTTGGCTGCTTAAATCTACTTGGGGGGTGGGGGTGGCAGACCGTCCAAAAGACAGCAAATGCCTCCCTGAGATATGGGGAGGTTGCTCCTACCTCAAAGCAGGCAGTGGTGAGTCCAATTCTAAAGAAACCTACTCTGGATCCAGGAGAGTTGAATAACTACCACCCAGTCTCAAATGTACCACTCTTGAGCAAGGTGATTGAAAGAGTGGTAGCCAGCCAACTTCTCAGATTTCTAAATGAAGTGGATAGTTTAGATCCATTCCAATATGGTTCAGGCCTTGTTTTGGGACTGAAACAACCTAGGTCGCCCTGGTTGTTTTTATGTTTGCTGCCTTGTAGACCCTGATTTGGATAGAAAGGAGATATTAACATGTTTTAAGCAAACAAATAAAAATTATTGACTTAACCGACAAAAAAAAGAAAAGGGACAGCCAGGTTTGTAAGGAAACAGATTTTGTTTACTGAGCAATGGAACACAAAGTTCCTAAGTTTTGCACATCTGTATAAAATTACTTTATTGGATATAAAGAATTTTAAATATAGGATGGGTTGAATCCAGATTAAATGGGCAATGTCCACCGATTCCCCCTTCCCACTGCAGACACCCTCATGCATTCCTCAGGGTCCCTTCTCCTCCAGGAGCAGCATTTCATGGGGATGTACTTCAACAAAGATAAATGTAAAGTTTTGCATTTACGTAGGAAAAATCAAATGCATAGTTATAGGATGGGGGAGACTTGTCTCAGCAGTAGCGTGTGTGAAAAGGATCTTGGGGTCTTAGTAGACCAAACACTGAACATGAGTCAGCAGTGTGATGCGGTAGCTAAAAAGGCAAATGCAGTCTTCGGCTGTATCAACAGAAGTATAGTGCCCAGATCACGCAAAGTGATGGTATCGCTTTACTCTGCTCTGGTTAGACCTCACCTAGAGCATTGTGTTCAGTTTTGGGCACCGCAATTTAAGAAAGATGTAGACAAGCTGGAATGGGTCCAGAGGAGGGCAACAAAGATGGTGAGGGGTCTACATACCAAGTCCTATGAGGAAAGGCTGAAGGAGCTGGGTATGTTTAGCCTGAAGAGGAGAAGACTGAGAGGGGATATGATAACCTTGTTCAAGTACTTGAAGGGCTGTCATATTGAGGATGGTGCCGAGTTGTTTTCTGTTGCCCAAAAAGGTCGGAACAGAACCAACGGGTTGAAATTAAATCAAAAGAGTGTCTGTCTAGATATTAGGAAGAATTTTCTAACAGTTAGAGCGGTTCCTCAGTGGAACAGGCTTCCTCTAGAGGTGTAAGATCAGTGGGCTGTCATGGGGGGAAGAGAGGCAGGAAAATGCCAATCTGCCATCGGGAAAATTGAGTCTGGATCCAACTCATTATCTGTAACTAATCATCAGACGCTTTGTTTCTTACTGATTTGTTCCCACTAGTGGTTTGCCTTTCTGGCTCTTAGCCTTTGTTTTATGCTGCGGATGTATCAGTCTAAAGTTTGTGGAGGAGAGCTGAGATACTCAGGGTGCACATTAAGCAACCAGAGTCAGTTCATGTGAAGAAGTAGTTCAGCAGAGCACAATTTCCCATCGTTTGCTAAGATGGGCTTATCAGCTTGTCTCCATGCTACCAGTGTGCGAGCCAGACAGCAGTCCAGCATTTAGGGCCTTTAACAGAAGCCTTTTGACAGCAGGTGACTATTGATTGGTTTGCTGTTGTAGCAAGTTGTAGACAAAGAGTCTGTAAAGAGTGCCTAATTTATAGGACAAGCGAGTACCATCGGGATCTATGAAGTGTGTAATGCATGGGCAAACGCCACCAACTGCCCTCCGCAGCGAGGTTAATTAGAAAGCACAGATGTGCACAGATGTGTGTTGAAGTTTCAGATGCTCGTCAATAAGATGCTCACTCTAGCCCATGAACTCCGCTGCCCTAGGTTTGTTCAGATTGACTGTGAACAGTAAAGCCCTGAGCTGTTTTCACTCGTAGCTACTACTGCAGCGGGCACACAAATCAAATACATGGCTACAAAGATGCCTGGATATTTCAAGAATAGAAGCAGCCCTTACTTTCTATTCAGCATACCCAGCCGCAATATTGCTTTTCCTCTTGCGTACTGATCTGAGGGGAGAGCCGTTGTGCTCGTTTGAGAATGCGGTGGCTAAAGAATCGGGGATTAGGGAAGAGATGTGGCAGCGGGTGGGCAGAAGACATCCTGGAAGGCCAGTTCAGAACAGTCCCTTCTCTGGCTCGTCCCACACTGCCTTGTCCTGGCTGAATGGCTATGCATGCCACACATTTCATTCTACCTCATTCCTTCTCCTTTTGAAATTGGTCAGAGATAAAAATCAATGGCTGGCCATGCCTAAGTCTGTGTTCATACTTGCTTTTCATTTAAACAAAGGGTTGCCAGATCCCTCTTCACCACTGACAGGAGGTTTTTGGGGCAGAGCCTAAGGAGGACAGGGTTTGGGGAGGGACTTCAATACCATAGATTCCAATTGCCAAAGTGGCCATTTTCTCCAGGTGTACTGATCTCTATCAGCTGGAGATCAAGTGTAATAGCAGATCTCCAGCTAGTACCTGGAAGTTGGCAACCCTATTTAAACAGCAGTGCACGGAAGCAAAGTCCTTTGAAAGCTGCAAGGTTAAACGTATGGCCTGGCTCTTGGGGGCTCATTTTATGGGGGGGGGGGTCCAAGGCCTTGGTTCTCACTCGGTCCATCTGAGCGCAATGCAGATGTCGGTTGCAAATAACTGGCCGACAGATGTGCCTTCTGAGGAAGCTGACCTGTACCCAATGGCAAGCATTATGCTTTTTCTACACCCAAAAAACCGTAGAAAACGCACAGCTCTGACATAATCCTGCAGTCGCCTTGGCCCAGTTCTTGTCATAAACATCTAGTTCCAGACTATTCTGTGTCTGCTTCCCATGCTCTTGTTTGTGTGTCAGGTTCACAAGTTGAAGCCTGAGGAAGGGGGTTGATAACCCTGAAGGGAACAGCTCAAAGAATTATGCCAGTATGGTAGGCCAGTGAGGAAAGTTAGTTGATTCTGTGTTTATCCCTGGACACCCACCATGGATTTCCACCTAGCAGCAAATGTGGGTTAATGGTTGCTGGATACTCTACTCTGCTCCATCCATTCCTGTCTGCTGTCATCCGTTCTGACATATTCCCCAGCAGCCTCCCTGGCTCTCGGTCCAACGCTTTCATGATCAGTGGGAAGAGTCCTGGCTCAGGTTGCCAGTCTCCAGGTGGTGTCTGAAGATTTCCCACTGTTACAACTGATCTCCAGGCTCATTCATACCCTGCCAGAAATTTTGTTGGTCTTTAAGCTGCTACTGGACTCCTACTCTTTTCTACTGATCTCCAGGCGACAGACATCAGTTCCCCCAGAGAAAATGGCCATTCTGTAAGGTGAACTCTACGGCATTTTAGATTTTAACGATTTTAAGTTATATAATTTTAGTGTTGATGGTTTATTGATGCCGATGTGATTGTTGTATGGCTTTTCAGTGTTGTTACCTGCCCTGAGCCAGCTGCAGGCTAGAAATTTGAAAATAAATAAAAATAAATAAATAATAACCCACTGAAGTCCCTCCCCTCCCCAAACCCTGCCCTCCACAGGTTCCACCCCCAAAATCACTAGGTATTTCCTAACCCAGAGCTGGCAACCCTAGTCCTGGCCATGGGTGCTGCACAGTTGATAAGAACATAAGAAAAGCCCTGCTGGATCAGACCAAGGTCCATCAAGTCCAGCAGTCCGTTCACACAGTGGCCCACCAGGTGCCTCTAGGAAGCCCACAAACAAGACAACTGCAGCAGCATTATCCGGCCTGTGTTCCAAAGCACCTAATATATTCGGCGTGCTCCTCTGATCCTGGAGATAATAGGTATGCATCATGGCTAGTATCCATTTTGACTAGTAGCCATGAATAGCCCTATCCTCCATGAACATGTCCACTCCCCTCTTAAAGCCTTTCAAATTGGCAGCCATCCTGGGGCAGGGAGTTCCACAATTTAACTATGCATCCCCATCTGCTGTAAGTGTAGGGAGGCAGGTGTGTTTGGGCTGAAACTGACTCCTCTCTGCACCATGATGCACATTGGTTGAACACCCAGACCCTTTTCAGGCTGTGGTGTTGAAGCACTGGCATCTCTAGCCCCATGCAGATTTCCCTCAAAAGAACTTTAACCCAGCCCTTGCAGGTTGACAATGCTTTTATTGCAGGGGCAAGTCCAGGTTCAGTCTTAGTGATTCTGGGCTCCTGGGGAAAAGTCAAGGATACGGCCCCAGAATCCTTGCCTCCCCCTCCAGCTGGGGCCAAACAAGGAGTGGCCCTCGCCCCACGGGAGGCAGGCAGAAGCCACCACTGCTGACTGAGCCCCGGACAGGGTGGGTGCAAGCAGTGGTTCTGATCTGCAGTCATTTGCAGGGTTGCCAGGTCCCTCTTCACCACCGGTGGGAGGTTTTTGGGGTGAAGCCCGAGGGGGGCAGGGTTTGGGAAGGGACTTCAATGGCCAAAGTGGCCATTTTCTCCAGGTGAACTGATCCCTATTGGCTGGAGAACAGTTGTATTAGCAGGAGATCTCCAGCTAGTACCTGGCGGTTGGCAACCCTAAGCCATTTGACTTGCCCACACACATACGCAGAGCATTATCTAAGTTCTGCTGTTAGCGTTGTCTGCAAAGAACATGAACCCTTCAAACTTTGGGGAGGGGAAGCAGCTTTGGTAATGAGCTGAAAGACTTCTTCAGTACTTTTAGAGGGGTGGGGAAGAGAAGCTGTTCTGCTGGGAGCGGCAGTTGATTACTGTGTCAAGCTCATGACTTTTGCCATCAGCTGATAAAGATAAAGCTAATATCACACGGTAATCCACTGAAGCCTCTAATAGGCTTAGGAATAACAGGGGTTTACAGCTTCATTAATGTTCAGTGTTGGGTAGAAATATGAAACACCATCAGGGAAGTTCTTAATAGAAGAAAGTGCTGCTGGGCCATGTGACCACAGCTTGCTTGCTTGTTAAAAGTAGAGGTGAGGGGGAGAGAGGCGGCATTAGAACTATTAGAAGCATGGAGAAGGGTCAGCGGTACAAAGGAACAAATAGGAATGATGGTAAAGAGCAACAGAATAAGCTGGCAGTTCTCTAACAAAAAAACAACATCCCCCCCAAACCACCACCATTGGTTTCAAAAAGCCAGCTATGCACAAGGTCTGTGTCTTGCTTGGTACAGCAGGAAACTCCCACTCCTAAGCTCTCCCATGAGATTCAAAGAACGAGCACTGCCTGTTGGCATTTTAATTCACATTTTAATTGGTATCTGAAGAAGTGAGCTGTGGCTCACGAAAGCTCATACCCTGCCAGAAAATATTTTTGTTAGTCTTTAAGGTGCTACTGGACTCTTGCTCTTTTCTACTTCTTGGCATTTTAGGAAGCTTAGAGATGAAGCTTGCTTCAATAGCATGACAGCCAAAGCAGATATAGGAGCTTGGATCTGTTTACCTGACTATTGTAGATTACATTCCTATTAAACATCCTGGTGCATTTCTTAGTCCTCTTCAAAGATTTGCTAGCCTTTATAATGTCCGGGGAGTAGGGTTGCCAAACTCCAGGTGGTGGTTGGAGATCTCCTGCTATTACAACTGATCTCCAAGCAATAGAGATCAGTTCCCCTGCAGAAAATGGCCACTTTGGAAGGTGAACTCTATGGCATTATACCCTGTTGAAGTCTCGCCCCTCCCAAACTCCACTCTCCTCAGGATCCACCCCCCAAATCTCCAGGTATTTCTAAACACAGAGCAGGCAACCCTATTACTGGGCCACCCTTGCTTGGGTAAAATTTCAGGAAGGGAATTGGAATAGTCACATCCGCTGCTGTTTGTATTCTTCACACAGGTATACAAGGGCAACATTCTTAAAGTGCCTACAATTGGTAAGTGGTGCGCAAATGAGTAAGGGATCATGCTTTGCCTTCACATCAACAACCTAAGTGTAATAATAAATAAGAAATGTTGAGGAGGAAAGGAAATCAAAAGGAAGAAGGGTCCAACTGGGGAAGAAGAGTCCATCCAGGATAAATGATGAGTGTCTGAATGCAAAAATAAAGTCACAACAGATGAAAATGGCACAATGATAAAGAGAAGCAAGCACCGCCTCCAGAGATGAAGGCTGAAAGGGCATAATCATAGGACCTCTTCAGGCTGCAGAGTGAGTCCTCCATGTTGCACCTGTCACATGATACAGATCCTGCCACAATACACTATGGGTTCATATTGGTGGAGGCCTTGCCTTCTGGAAAAAGATGTCGTTATGGATGGACACCCATTGATGGGTGTGCAGGTGGCCTCCTCAGATGGCCAGGTCAAAATGTGGAATAGCTTAACAAAAGTTGCCACAGTTTTCAGTCTTCAGGCAATAATCTTTGCTAAGAGCTCCACCTTGGACAAGCCATCCTTGAGGCTGTTTAGTAGCGTTGCCAGGTCCCTCTTCATCACCGGGAGAAGGTTTTTGGGGCGGAGCCTGAGGTGGGGTTTGGGGAGGGGAGGGACTTCAATGCCATACAGTCCAATTGCCAAAGCGGCCATTTTCTCCAGGTGAACTGATCTCTATCGGCTGGAGATCAGTTGTAATAGCGGGAGATCTCCAGCTGGAGGTTGGCAACCCTACTGTTTAGTCCCACTGACTTCAAAGGAGACGAAGCCCTATAAAGTATAAGCCCACTGGCTTAAAGTGCACATGGACTGCCCCGTAAAATAATGGGCAGTTAGATACAACCCCTTCTTTTAAAAACAACAACAACAACGTTTTGGTCAGGACATCTGGGCTCCTTCCCTAGCTCTTTCAGTGAATCGGCGCATAACTTAGAAGTAATGGGTATTTATCTGCAGTTCACCTGCCATTTGCAGGGCCACTTCCAGCAAAGCAACAGCCTGCCTGTTATTAGGAAAAAGAACACTGCTGAATGTAAAAATACTAGAATGGAAAGAGCAATCAGTCCTGTGGCCATTATCCCAGCTGGCAGTTCCCAGTCAATCGCCAGTAGAAATGGAGGCAAGAGGCTGTCAGTAACTGGGGCTTTGCTCCATTTGCAAGCCAGCCAGCAGCTTAGTTGTTTTAGTCTAAGCTGCCTTTGTCTTATCCTTCCACAAAGCCTTGGTGCCCACTGTATTGTTTGATGCACAGACAAAAACACACCTTTTTATAAAAGCAACAGTATAGGATTTGACCAACGTAGATTACTGACCTCATGGACATCCAAAACCCGGAAATGGAGAAAAGCGAGCTTTGTATGTGGTTCTTTGCCTCTGCCCATTAGGCCCTCACCGAGTTCCACTGTTCTTCCCCCATGCCATGCTTTGCCCAGAGGGGATACAGCCTACTGAACGTGGGAAGGGGTGAGGCAGAAGCGGCAAAGCCACCATGGGGGTGGATTTGCTTCATGCGATTAAGTTCCCCTGTGCAGGGAATCAATTCACACGGCAAATGAAGATTAACAGACAGCTAAAAGGGAACCCAACTATATATCTTCACGCATCCTAATACTAGGGAGACAAGATACAAATATGCACACTGGGTTGATTTAAATCAAGGTGATTTAAATAACCAATTTCATGCAAGTTTCCAATTTGTATTTCTTAAAGGGCATACCATTTGGCTCATAGCTGTTTAAAACATATTGATTTACAAATACAAATGTATGCTTCTCAGGCCAGCGGAGATCCAAAGAGACTTCTCATGCTCCCTACACTGCCTGTGTACTGCAGTGTTCTACCCGTTTGGAGCAAAGGAAGTGATCATGAAATTAGCCAGTTTTTGCTTCTCCTTCTCTTTATGTGTGGCAAGAACATTCAACAAGGCTTACTCGTCAAGCTGCCCTGTCTTTTGTGACATACTGTTTCCCTCTTGAGACTCCTGTGTTAAAGCATGCTTCATGGCCCGTTAATCAAGAAATAAATACACCTCTTTGGCCTTGTGCTTACTCACCAAGCCTACCTGGATTGAATGGTCACTCTCTCTGTTTCTCCCCTTAGTCTTACTTAAAGACTAAGGAGTGGATCCTTGTGAAAGAGGAAGTACCTTCCACATGTGGAAGGATGTCCAGGATTTCTACAGAGTTCACATTTAAACTTCAGCCCTCTGCATTGCATCCCACATTCTTCCCAAATTTTCATGATCCAGAAGAGCAGTTTTTTGGATAGCATGGGGAGGCTGTAGAAGACATACAGGAAACATCCATTCCATGAGCAAAGCTCCACTTGTGGGTTGTTGTTTTTTTGTGGGAAAAGGTTGAACTCTACGTTGTCATTTAATTCCTACAGCAAAGGCTGGTAGTTAATGAGATCAATGTTTTTCTGTGAGACAGAAAATAAATGTGCCCGTTGTTTCCATGTTAGGTAGAGTCAAGTACCTATCATTTTGAGAACAGAGCATATTGCAGAGCTCTGACAACCACAGTTTAGAAGAAGAGTTGGTTTTTATATGCCAACATTCTCTACCACTTGAGGAAGAATCAAACCAGCTTACAATCATGTTCCCTCCCACTCCCCACAACAGACACCCTGTGAAGTAGGTGGGGCTGAGAGAGTGTGACTAGCCCAAGTCACCCAGCTGGTTTCATGTGTAGGAGTGGGGAAAACCAACCCAGTTCGCCAGATTAGAGCCCACCGCTCTTGTGGAGGAGTGGGGAATCAAACCCTGTTCTCCAGATCAGAGTCCACCGCTCCAAACCACTGCTCCAAACCACTACACCATGCTGGCTCTCTCAGTTTAGTTATGAGACCGCCTCTTGTGGACTCAGGCTATGATTCTGGTGTGATCTATAGACTGGCACCTGGGATGGCTTGCCAGGCCCTGCTCTGCTAGTGTCAAGCTAACAGTAATACCAGCCTAGCGGTGGTGGAGGAAGTGAGAAGCCACAGCCAGCTTATGACGTCCCCTCATGGGGTTTTCAAGGCAAGAGACGTTCAGAGGTGGTTTGCCACTGCCTGCCTCTGCGTAGTGACCCTGGACTTCCTCGATGATCTCCCATCCAAATACTAGCCAGGGCCAACCCTGCTTAGCTTCCAAGATCTGTCGAGATCCGGCTAGGTCAGGGCACCAGCCCAGTACATGACCAAATATGCCATTAAACGTCGGCCTCAATTGGCAAATCCCACCCCCCACCCAGTTCCTTCAGGAAACACTGAATTCGATTGTGTTCAAGAGAGGTTTGTGGAGTCAGCTGTGGGGAAAAATTACATCCAGGTTTTACTGTAAAATATTTACATTAATTCACATTTGAAACCAGGGTGTTTTTTTTTATAGAAAAATTCAGTTTTTTAAAAATCAACCTTTTATTTGTTCTACATTTGTGTTGTATCAGAGATCCTTCTTTCCTCTTATCATACCCTCCTTGCCTTTTAACTGCAAAAAATGATCAATACATTTTTATGTATTTAAATAGATCTGATGCTTTACTAAAGAGGCCTTTTCGAAACCATCACTTGTCAATACAGCTTATGGCTTCTTAATACACCTATACCCAATTTTGCAATAAGTGAAAACTCATGTGGCTTGTGGAAATATGTCTCTTAGAAAAAAGAAACATTTGAAATAGATTCTAATACTGACATTATAGGTTACACAAAGAAAAAAATCCAACACTCTTCACTGGTGGAACCAGGACAGTGCCTGGAGGTATTATATTTCTTTCGTTCCCCATGTATTGTTTAAGCAAAGACACCACGTTCAGTAGCAGAACTGCAGCTCTAACTGAAAATTTACTGCAACAGTAGAAGAATCACCGTTACTGATTTTTCTTAAAGAAATGCTCTCTCAGTGTAGGCTGGAAAGGTTATTCAATTAATACATACAATATATAACCTCACCCATGCACCATTTGCATATAATATTCTTGCAAGCTCAGATATACACAAGTCCATCTCTATCCACCATTGCCTGGTAATGCTATTCAACAATGCACTCCCATCCTATCAAACAACTATAGTCCATACACGCACAGGCACAGAGCTTTGACACTTGCACATGAAGAACAAGCCTTATAACAATGTCAAAACAGAAACAAAACATATGAACATGGATGTTTTACAGTTGTAGAATCAAGGGGACATAAAACACAAAATATGGGTGTGTGCATACAAGGTACCTTTACTTGGGTGCTGCTGCTTGTAGCATTCTGTTCTCCTGTATCCTGTTTTAGGAAAGAGGTTTAGGCAGACTTAGGGGTCAAAAACATCTCATTACTGCTAGCCCTGCTCTATGCCAATCAACCTCTTTGACAAGATGTCTCCCTCGGCAATGTGTTACATAACTGTGCTTATCACCATATAACAAAGGCTTTGCAAAAGCTATTCATCTTCCATGTACAATATCCTGGAAAGGCCTTATCGAGCACCTTGGAAGATATTACTTCCTTCTCAATTTATTGAAGTCATTTCACTCCTACAGAAGATGAGCAGAGATTGGCAGACAATCGCAGTGACTGCGCTTTGTCAATGTTGAAGGGGGGGGGAGAGGCATGTGAGGAAGTTACATACAAAATAAATTAATGGAAGGGACATCAGTAGCATAATTTCATTGTATTCATAATAGTCAGTTACCCTAAACCCAGGACACTTTGCATGGATGTGAGAGAACAAAATATGAATTGAAACCCTCTGCTGTTCTGTAATGCTCCTAAAGGACCTGGATTGCAGCCTTTTAAAAGGGATTTTGACTGGGGAGGCAAATGGTTGGCAGCCCATTCATCACAATCCAATCGAAAATTGATAGTTAATGTGTGTTTAGGCTGTAAGCCAACCCTCTGTTGTGAGCAGGAACAGGAATTAGCAGCAGCATAGGAAGCAGACATTATACAAGAATAAAAATTATAAACTGATGGGATACAATTACACTTCAGCATTTTCCTTTTCTCATTCTAAATGTTGTTCTTTATGGCATTTGGTAGCAGGAATGCCTTCACAGGGGATATTGGGTGGACTCCCTATTTATTATATTTAAAAGAAGGCACTATTATATTTTCAACTAGTCTCGAGGCCAAAAAAAGACACTCACGCAACAAGAGGAGTAATAAGGGAGTCGACTGAATTTGAAAAGGTGATAACACAGCAAAAAGAACATTTATTAGGATGAATTTATAAGATATTACTTCAATTTGACACAGAAACAGAACAAGTTAAAACATGTATGATCAAATGGATGCAAAATTTAGAGGAAGAAATATCTATTCAACAATGGACAAAAAATATAAAATTTACAGCCAGTGAAATGTCAAAAGAAAACTGGTACAAGATGTTCTGTCGGTGATATAATACTCCAAAGAAGATGGACAAGAACTATAAAGGGAAATGTAGGAAATGTAAAGAGGTAGATAGCACTTTTTAGCGCATGTGGTGGATGTGCAAAAAGACAAAAAAAAATACTGGAGAGAAATACAGGCTGAGATCCAGAAAATTAAAATATATATATATAAAAGCTAAGAAAATGCAGTCAGGCATTCTGCCAAGAAAAAATTCCAAAAATTTGGGAAGAGCTGTTCATATATATGATTATGGCAGCCAGAGTAACATTTGCAGCAGCAGAATGCCTATGCAGAAAAGAAGAGCAAACTATCTGAGTATGAAGTAATGGCAAAACTGACAAATAATGTGAACCGAAGACTAATCAAAGAGTTCCAAGACAAATGGAAAGCATACTATCTATTTTATCCTTAAAAACTGTGGAACAGAAAAGGAGATTGCTGATATATTTATAAAATTTGAAAAATCTTGATACATTTCATTTGGTTTGGTAGGAAGGCAGAGCAAGGACATTAGATCTCCCATCTTGGATGGGATTATGCTTGAAAAATCAGGTTTGCAGCTTGGGGGTGCTTCTCAGCACAGCAGTCACCTTAGAAAATCAGGTGGCTGCTATGGGTCAGAGTACTGAATGAGTCAGCAGTGTGATGTGGTAGCTAAAAAGGCAAATGCGATCTTGGGCTGCATCAACAGAAGTAGTGTCCAGATCATGCTAGTATTGCTTTACTCCGCTCTGGTTAGACCTCACTTGGAGTATTGTGTTCAGTTTTGGGCACCACAATTTAAGAAGGATATAGACAAGCTGGAACGTGTCCAGAGGAGGGCAACAAAGATGGTGAGGGGTCTGGAGACCAAGTCCTATGAGCAGGGCCGGTGCTCCTATTAGGCGAACTAGGCGGTCGCCTAGGGCGCAGACCTCAGAGGGGCGCAGAACTGGCCTGAGGGGCACAGTTTTAAACAGATTAGCATCTTGACAAAAAATGCAACTGAAAATTTATATTTTTTTACTTTAGGATAAGTACCACAACAGTGCGATGGAATATAATTAATTATAACGTCTTATAAAAAAGTTTTGTGCTTTTATTTTTTCTACAAGACCTCTGTGTTTGAAAATTGGTTAGCAATGGGGGGGGGGGGCACAAGTAGTTAGCCTTGCCTAGGGCGCAAAAATGACTGGCACCGACCCTGCCTATGAGGAAAGTTTGAAAGAGCTCAGTATGTTTAGCCTGGAGAGGAGACAACTTAGAGGTGATATGATAACCATCTTCAAGTAGTTGAAGGACTGTCACATAGAGGATGGTGCTGAGTTGTTTTCTGTTGCCCCAGAAGGTCGGACCAGAACCAGTGGGTTGAAATTAAATCAAAAGAGTTTCCAGCTAAACATTAGGAAGAACTGTCGAAGGCTTTCACGGTCAGAGTTCATTGGTTCTTGTAGGTTATCCGGGCTGTGTAACCGTGGTCTTGGAATTTTCTTTCCTGACGTTTCGCCAGCAGCTGTGGCCGGCATTGCACATTACACAGCCCGGATAACCTACAAGAACCAATTAGGAAGAACTTTCTAACAGAATGGCTGCTCAGTGGAACAGGCTTCCTTGGGAGGTGGTGGGCTCTCCTTCCCTGGAGGTTTTTAAGCAGAGGCTAGTTAGCCATCTGTCAGCAATGCTGATTCTATGATCTTAGGCAAATCACGAGAGGGAGGGCAAGAAGGTTTGCATCAGTGTTTGGCTCTCATAGCACTTTCTTGCATGCCCAGGATAGTGCCGATTGCCACTTTGGAGTCAGGAAGCAATTTCCCTCCAGGTCAGATTGGCCAGGGATCCTGGACGAGTTTTTTGCCACCTTCTGGGTGTGGAGTAGTGGTCACTGGGGGTGTGGGGGGGAGGTAGTTGTGAATTTCCTGCATTGTGCAGGGGGTTGGACTATATGATCCTGGTGGTCCCTTCCAACTGTATAATTCTGATTCTGCATTTGCTCAGCTTCAGTTGGTATGCCAGCAGTATCCATTCCTGGCTCGGTTTGATCTAGTCACAGTGACCAATGCCTTAGACACATCTAGATTAACTATTGCAATGTGCTCTACTTGGGGCTACACTTGAAGAGTGTTCAGAGCCTGCAGCTAGTGCAGAATGCTGCAGCTAGACCGTTGGTCAGCGACACTTACTGGGATCATGTGACCCCAATCCTACAGCAATTACATTGGCTTCTGATCCACTCCCAAAGCCAATTCAAGGCGTTGTTTTTGACCTTTCGAGCCATCTTCTTCCATATGTTCCTGCCCGGGGTACTAAGATCACAGGGAGAGGCCCTCTTGACTGTCCCATCTGGTGAGTACATGAGAGAGGGCCTTTTCAGTGGCAGCCCCAGTTATGGATCAACCACCCAGGGAGGAGTGCCTGGCCCCCTCGCTCTTGATCTTTAGGAGGCAGCTGAATACAATTTAATCATGATGGCATTTGACTAGCTCTTTTGCTTACTAGCAGTTTTAAATAGTTTTTAATTAGTTTTTAAATTGTATTTGATTACTTTGATTTTTATTATGTTTATTGTATTTTATTATTATTATATTGTAAGACATCTTGAGTTCTTATAAGGTAGAAAGGTGGCTAATAAATGTTTTAAATAATAATAATTGATGATAATGATAACTGGAACCTCTGAGCAAGTGTGAAATGCATCTTTCCTCATTACTAAACAGCTGCCAGATCTCTCACATCTAGGAGCTTTGTACAGACTTCCAAATTTTGCTTTTAAGAATTGTTTTTTAAAAATGATTGATTAATTGTGTTGAATTTTGTTGTTTGCTTTTCCAAGAAGTTCAAAGTGGCTGCCTGTAAGTATTTTAAAAATTCAAAAGATGAACAGCAGCTGTCCTCCCCCCTTTAGTGGGTCCATAACATGCCTTGAAATGTAGATACACTGTTCCTCTGATGGATTGTTATTCGAATACTTTATACAGCTCAGCATCATCCATCTACACGCGAGTCATTTAATCCAGGATACTATTCTTCACAGATGTTTTATTACATGCCATTTTATAGCTTAATTTATATTTCCCCATAGGAATCCTAACCCTTAAGAATCATATTCTTGACTAAGTACTGCTCAATTTTCTAGAGGATTCTACCTACCACGAAGTTGTTTACACTTATTGGAGTTCTTCCACAGAGGATGTGGATGTTGGAAAGCACCAGTTTAAGTATCTAAGTAGGAGACAGATTGTGCATCACTCAAATACTCGGGTCAACCTACATATTGCACATAAATGTGAAACTTGTTTCTTAATAGTTCTTAAAGTCTGAAAAACCACTTCAAGAGAAGGTGATTGAGAGTGGAAGGGTTCCAAATCACAACCCTAAGTGGCTTCTCTCCCTGGGGGGGTTTCCAGCGTGTGCTACCTTTACACACACATTTTGTAGAGGGAGTGGAAGGGTGCAGTTCGAGCTGAAAAATTCATTTGCAAAACAGCTCATTGCATGAAGGGTCATGAGGCTACAGAACCAAAAGTGTAAGTATGCATTTTATCCTTATTTTCATTTGCCTATTACATGTGATAAAATGGTGATAGCGTTTCTATCGATGGTGCACCAACTGATGCAATACAGCCACACACACACACACCCTCCCAAGTGCTTCATGCCATGTATTTGCTCAGTCAATTCTCATTCCTGTTACACAAGGGAAAACCCCTTGCCTACCGTCCTTCCTTGGTCCCTGCAGGACAAAGGTTGTAACTGGAGGCAACTGAATACAATTGAACATTACTGGAGGGGGGAAGAGATGCTAAATTGTGTTGTATTTATTCAAAACACACACACTACTTAAAAAAACCCTTACATATATCAAACAGAAAAAGGATGATGTTAAAGAAGAAGGGGGGGGGGAAGCAAAGACTTCCCAACATTTATTTGTTCTCATTGTCCAGTTGATGGTACCAGGGAGCGTCTAAGAAACCATCCAGACATCTAATGCCACAGAACAGCTGTAATTGAATCATTTTCGACAATCAAGTAAACACACTGTGCTGCAGAAACTACAGGCAGTTTTCCCTGGTGCCAACCACCCACACCATTCACCACTGGGATGCAATATTTAAAAAAAAAACCCTCACTGATATCAAGGCATAGAGGTCTAATAATGGTCCATTACATATAATGAAAACTCAGGCATGTTATCTGTGCCTGTCGTCTATACTCACAGTACAGGTGCAGAAGAACAGGGATGAGCACTTGGATAATGAGTTTACAGGAGGAACGCCAGCTTGATTTCTTTCCCTTCAGCAAAGACTCTTTTGCTTTCATTGCAGCAAAACCGATGGTATGATAGGATTCTTGCTCACATGGAAAACCTGTTAGCTCAAGGAAATGACATAATGGCTGCTCTAATTAAGACAGTCAATAGGGCAGACTCAGAGAGGAAAAAGCTCCTTCCAAGTCCTATGAGGAAAGGTTGAAGGAGCTGGGTATGTTTAGCCTGGAGAGGAGAAGACTGAGAGGTGATATGATAGCCATCATCAAGAACTTGAAGGGCTGTCATATAGAGGATGGTGCTAAGTTGTTTTCTGTTGCCCCAGAAGGTTGGACCAGAACCAACGGGTTGAAATTAAATCAAAAGAGCTTCCATCTAGACATTAGGAAGAATTTTCTAACAGTTAGAGCAGTTCCTCAGTGGAACAGGCTTCCTCGGGAGGTGGTAAGCTCTCGTTCCCTGCAGATTTTTAAGCAGAGGCTAGATGGCCAGCTGTCAGCAATGCTGATTCTATGACCTTAGGCAGTTCATGAGAGGGAGGTCATCTTGTCCATCTTCTGGGCATGGAGTAGGGAGTCACTGGGGATGTGTGGGGGAGGTAGCTGTGAATTTCCTGCATTGTGCAGGGGGTTGGACTAGATGACCATGGTGGTCCCTTCCAACTCTATGATTCTAGGAGCAACCACATCTTCCCTGTAGTGATCAGAGGTGTTTCCTGCCCTAGTCTGACATATGGATTAGTGGGATTTTGATCAACTGTTTCTATCACCCATTCTTCTGTTAATGTGGCTGCTTCCCTTACCCCAGCTTGTGACAGCTGTATGCCTCAGTAACAAAAGAAGCTCCATCCTGGCTGAACTACCCTCCTTCGTGCTACACTGCTCACTCCAGACCCAATTTGAATCTTCATGGTACCCCTTCAGATCCCAAAATCCTACTCTGGTGGAGGACTAGAACTTCATTTTGTTCACCCTGCCAGACAGAACTGTGGGTGAGTGGAAGAGTACAAGGCTTACTCAAGGGCACAAGCAGGCACAAGGCTGGGGTGCTTCTTCACAATCGAAGACCAGGCCCTGGAGCCCCTTGCAATATTACAAAGAATTCTTGGGTGGTAGAGTGGTTGAGTGGTGGACTCTAATCTGGAGAATCGGGTTGGTTTCCCCACTCCTCCTCATGAAGCCAGCTGGGTGACCTTGTGCTAGTCACAGCTCTCTTAGAGCTCTCTCAGCCCCACCTGCCTCACAGGGTGTCTGTTGTGGGGAAGGGAAGGCGATTGTAAGCCGGTTTGATTCTTCCTTAAGTGGTAGAGAAAGTTGGCATATAAAAACCAACTCTTCTTCTTCTCGATTGAGCCTGGGAACTGGCCATGCCAGAAGGCACAAGGATTCAATTCAGGCTGGGTAAGCTGTGAATTGTGCCACTCCCCTGTCCACCCTTATGGTTGAACTGGACCAGTGTGGAGGTGGGAGAGCAAGCCATCTTTAAATCTTGGGGCTATATGTCTAACACCTGCAATGCGCCCCACGGTCGCAAAATAAACATGAAGTAACTTCCCCCCCCATTACATCATTTGTACCCCAGCTTTCTCCCCAATGGGGACCCAAGGCAGCTTACATCGTTCTCCTCTCCTCCATTTTATCCTCACAGCTACCCTGTGAGGTAGGTTAGGCTGAGAGTGTGACTGGCCCAAGGTTACTCAGTGAGCTTCCACGGCACAAGTGGGGACTCGAACCCAGGTCCCCCAGATACTAGTCCGACAGTCTTAACCCCTACACCACACCTAACTGTTTAAAGCTGGCCATCCAGCATTCGGCAGGAGACCCCTACATTTTATACAAAGAACACTCCCACACATACCGCAACAAGCACACACTGAATACAGAAAAGTTGACAAATAATTTTTAAGAAGACACATTTCTCCATGGACTACATTTATTAGATTCTATGAAAATACAATTTCCTTTCAAAGTTCACAATTTTTTTAAAGCTTAAAAACGGGGCTGCTCACCAGTCTCAGACAGTGACTCCCAAGGGATGCCCACTTGAAGCTGCAGGGCCAAATCCAGAGGCCTTCCGCACAGACCTCCAGCAAACAGATGCCCCCAGCCTAAGCACACCACTTTGAATGTATTTGGCTCACGTTGGGTTTAGAGGTTATCCAAATAATTTCTAGTTTAAATGGGAGTGACTTCTACAGTGAAGGTTGCCAAGCTCTTGTTTACCCACTACGAAGAGCTTTCGCAAGCGTGAATGTTTATATTAAGATATTGCAGACCCACATTAGTATGAGCGTCTGTTTGAAAGATCTAAATCGGAAGCAGCCAAATCCATTTTGTTGGAGACCTGGAGGAATTAGATAAAGAAAAAGAAGCGTTTCCAACCTGTGCATATTAAGGAGCAGAACGATCAGACATTGGGCTTAAGCAGCCTTCCAGACACGAAAAGGCAAAGCCAGGCAGAACCAATTGCTATTAAGCTCAAGGCAAGGCCCCCCCAGGCTGGGAAAGAGCACTGTGCACTGCCACCTACAGATATGCAGCCCCTGTGTGCGCATGCCAGAGGGAACAAGGCCAGCACAGAGCACAAGATGCGCAACAGCTTTTACAGAGGAGATACCTTAGCAGGGAGAGTAGGTGGCAGGTGTTTTAAAAGAACCCCTGCTGCCTGGACAATTTTTATGCCGCCGCTGCTATGGACTGCAAGGAATTCAAGTTTAAAACACCACTACACAAAAGCGATTAGAAAAGCAGGTGTTTAGACTATGCCTTAGTAAAGTGGGTTGGCTGTAACCCAGATAGCAAAGCTGTGGGTTAGGAAGGTCTAAGAGGGCTCACCGGGCACAGGGGTTAAGAGTGGCGAGCGGCTCCCTCTCTGGGGCTGTAGCATTTTTGCACTAGGATGCCACAGACTAGAGGTGTTACAAAAGCTTCTTCGGAACACTGGTCTACTCCACTTTGGCAGCTGCATGGCAAGATGTGGACAGGGAAATGGACAGCGGTGGCAGAGGCTTTTGAATCCTAGATGGAGCCCAGAGACACTAGTTCACAAGCTCCATGTCCTTTTCTGCGTGCAGCTGAACCAGAAGAAACACGCCGCTGCTCTCGGTCAAAGCATACGCAACCTGCCCCTGACTGCCCACCCTCCCCTTTCTCTACAACAGAATCTTCTTCTCCAGAAAATCGCCTTTAACATTCTCCTGAATCTAACCGTTGAAACTTCTTCTGTGGGGCCTTTTAGCATTCCACCTAAATCACAGGCCTCGACAGAAGGGATGACAAGTTAGGAGCAGTACTGGAAAAGGATGGGAAAGAAACATCCACGAGAGGCATTTTTATCCCAAACAGTTCTCTCCCTGGGCTAGTTAGCTGCCCCCAAGAGATATTTCTGGGAACTCTTTGTAGATTTCTTGGATGATCATTTTGTCCATCTGGCACTGTGGACTCTCTTCTTCTTCCGCCATTATGCGTTGCAAGATCCCTTGCAGGTCAGTGATCCGGTGCTTATGCTGCAGGAACAGTGTGGTCTGGATGATGGCGTGCATCAGAGACAAGTACTCCATCCGTAACTGTTGAGGTAGAACACATTGCGCGAGTTTCAGAAATCAGGTAAAACAGAAGCAGCCACTTGCCAGGAACAGGCACACTGGAAAACAACATTTTGCACGTGCAAACCTCCACCCCAGGCAACTCAGACCAGAAGAGATTTGGTGGGAGATTCCTGAACAATCCTTGTTTGAAAAAGGTGGCCCAGCAGAAAGGCCTGAGGACAAGGAGTGCCCTCGCTCCTCCCAAGTAAATTTGAATGCTGTTCAGCAAATCTACTGAATTGGTTGAACAACTTTCAAATCAGATTCAACAGTATTCTGTGCTCAGTGAAAAGCACCCCCAAACTAGTGTCATCCACAGGTTCAAGTGGCTTCTTCCAACTTGATTGGTACACCAGCGATGATCCTCTTACGAGAAGGAGGTTCTTAGTAATATCCTGGCTGGGGCACTTCTAATGTGGGACTGCCTTTCAAAAGACCGGGGAAACCTCCCTAGTCCAAAATAAAGTGGTCAGGTTGGTTTATCAATTGGACCTTGCTACAAAGAGATCTTCACCAATTTTCATTTTGTTTCTTTGCATAACTCAAAATATGTAAGGCCTTAAAAAGTCTGCCAATAGCATACTGGAAGAATCCCTTTCCCCCAAATGAACCTACCTGGCAGTGGTAATAATAATACCAAAGACTTCCCCTGGTTCTCCCACCTTCTGAGTTACACAGGTTTCCCTCGGAGAGGGTCTTTTCTGTATTTATGCTCCCTTTACACAACTCTCTTACAAGTGATGTTTGCCTGGCACCCCAATACTTGCTTGTGCAGAAAACCCCAAACAAAACCTTTTCTTCTTGCTTGTGTTCATTTCAACATAAATCTTGGTTTTAATTATTTTTGCTTGATCCTTTTGGGTTCCCGTTTAAAAACTAACATTTACTTCTTTTTTACTATTATCGACTTGAAACAAGGGGTTTAAATTACAGGCAGAAAGGTACTGTCTGGATATTAGGGAAAAATTCTTTACAGTAAAAGTAGTTCAGCAGTGGATTCGGCTGCCTAGGGAGGTGGTGAGCTCACCCTCACTGGCAGCCTTTAAGCAGAGGCTGGACAAGCACTTGTCAGGGGTGCTCTAGGCTGACCCTGCGTTGAGCAGGTGGTTGGACCAGATGGCCTGTGTGGCCCCTTCCAACTCTATGATTCCATGATTCTATTATTGTATGTTAACTTTAATGGGTGCTGGTCAAAAAAGGTGGCACACAAATTCTAAAAAACTGAGCTGTGGAAAGGTAGCATACACCAAATATTTTAAGTAAAATGAGTGAATAAAAACTGGGCCTGGACAGTGATACAAGTTCTAGAACACTGATATAATGTACTTCTAGGCACCCGTGTTATGCGACAGCTACTGTTTCAGGACAGGGCTGTGTTAGTCCAGGGATTCTGTAGGGCAGCAAAAGGCAAAGGATGTGGTAGAGATTCTCAGGAGGATGAACTCCTAACCTCTTTTCTCAAAAAGCAACTTTCTAATCCTTATGAATGTGCAGATATTTTCCCATGTGCGTGGGCAGGGGCCGGGGAAACTTCAGAACTCAGGAGTTACCCCCATCCTACAGATACCTGCCAAGAAAACCTCAACCACCTAACTCATCTTAAGTTCTTCCCTGTTTTCCAAAATTTCAAATCTGACGACAAGGGCTTTCTCACAGTACCTTTTCTCCAGGGGAGAGATCCGCAATCTGCCGCACAATTATGTCTATCATTACCATCATGTCTGTGTGATAGAAGATGCTTGCAGTGTCCTTGCTAGCAAAAATATCCTGGAGGAATTTCAGCACGGAGTGTGGGGGCTGGGGCTGATGCTTGAAGATGCTCACGGGATCGTCTGGTCACAAGTGAGAGAGAGAAGAAAAGATGAAGTGTAAAACAGAATACAGTCACAGAACATACTTTGTCTGGAGTTGGGAGTTAGTGTGTATACACATTTTTGCAGCACAAGAGCAGAAGTATTTTGAGGTGTGTTCCTGGGCATGAACATTAATCGTTCACATTGTACAGAGATGCCAAATGGAGGGTTGTTCAATCCTGATCCACAATGCTGTTCCAAGGAGGAAGAACTGGGGCAACTGAAACACATTGTGCCGATGGGCCAGACATGTAACCGTGGCTGCAGATTCACAGCTGGATCAATATGGGATAGAATCACTCTGATTTTGATTGCTGAAGTTTAGCAGTTGGTGCAGCTACAAATACATTTCCACTGGTTCAGCTTTTCTACCTCTCAGGTACGATGACAGGAACAGCTACATCTACCAAAGTTTTCAGTTTCCACATAAACTATTCAAGGAATGAGTGCTACATCCTGCATGGAAAGAGCCAGTCTTGGCTTCACGCACGTGGATGAGAATCCCCTTTGGATATAACTGGCAATACAGGAAGCACCTCACCACCCTGTTTCTCAATCTGGCTGGAATATAGGCTGCAAGCCCCTTTCAAGAGAAGAAACAGGGCAAATTGGTGACTGGTCCGCGTCATACTTTGCATTTAAGATGTTTCAGTTATAAACCTAAAAGTGTGAAGTGTGTGAATCGTGGTTGTGAACACGTGTACAAAACAAGTAGACTTTTCATGGAATGGTATCTGGCTACTGCTCCCTGTTGAGTACGTGTTCTGTGGCACCTACTATGGAGGTATGTACTGTATCTGCATTTCTGCATGTCGAAAGCAGAAAAGTAGAAGTCTTTAGGGGGTAAGAGGAGCGCCCCACTACTGTAAATCCCTCCCCACACCCCTTATAAGAAATTAGCACTAGCTTTGTTCTGACATGTGGGTCCGACATCTAGTTTATTTCTAAAGGTGCCCACTTTTTAATAAGCCACTTCATTTCTGCTCTCTCCAGGAATATAGACAGATATAGTGTGTACTCCATGGGGGTTCCTAGAGAAACACAAGCCCTCTTTCCCACAGGAGAGGGAGAGGAGAGCTGTAGAATGGCTGATGAAGAGAACTTTGCTTAAGGGCTGCTGTTAGAAAGTGTCACTCAGAGTGGACTATGAAAAATTGCCATTCTGGCACTGAAAAAGTTAAACGTGCTGGAAACAGGCCAAGCAGAGGAATACAAAAGCTATAAAAGCAGTTCCTTGATTGATACTGTGCTGAGGTCACAATTTTCAGTCCCAAAAAGGCCTTAAACCAGAAGTAAAGATCTGTAAGCACCAGACGCAGGAAGGGTTATTTAATTACAAATCAACGAACTACAGCAGAGAGCACAAGAATGAGTAGGACCCTCATGCTCCAAAAGGCGTTAAGCCAGCCAAGGTGATCTGTCAGGACAAACAAAGGCAGAATGCATTGGCATTAGGCTGTCTGGGAACAGAGCTCTCCAGCTTTTTAATGAAGTGCTTTATGATAGCCTCAACAAATATCACAGACTTAGCTCCATGCTGAAGGCTTACTGAAGTAATCCTCAGGTGGATGACTTGAAGGGGCGCAGGGAGAAAATAATAGGGTTGCACTCTACAAAGGTAGGCTTGTGGTGGGAGTGCCTGAGGACAGTATGTACCACTGGGGTAGGGAATCGGGTGTGGAGATATAACTAATTCTCCTGGAGCCAGGAATTCAAAACTCGGTTGTAAAATGGGCATGACAGGAATCGGTATGGATTCTATGCCAGTGACAAGACCACTCTGCTAAGTGCTTACAAAGTCCTTAGAGAGGAAAAAGAGGGAAGCACGGGAGTAGAATCCCCCTGCAAAGCCAACGGTAAAGGCCTGAAATATGATTTTTTTGAGAAAGGGGAAGGGAGGGTGATTAGGCTTTCACATCAGCTGTCGGATGCTTTATTCCCTAGCTGTGCAGATTTCTAAACCCCTTGGAAACAGATCACAGAGTTTGGCACTAATTATTTATTATACTTTATCCCGCTTCTCAATGAGGAATTTCCCAGAGCAGCTTCCAAGACATCCATTAAAACTGAGTTCACAGAAGCACAGTTCTGAAGACTTCATTTCCTTCGCCATATGTTTGGGGAATCATGCTCTGAATGTTATTGCAACTAATACTACACCGTCCTGCCCACGGTGCCCAGCATCAGCGTGGCAGAGCAGAATCCTTGCGAGTGCCACCAGTGGCGCTTGGGCAGGCCAGTCTGTCTATCCAATACTGAATGGACTTGGCCGGCTCTGGAGCACAGTGCTTGCCTGCCCATTGTTGTCCTTCCACAATATTTGCAAGGCATTCTCCTCAGACCCCCCCTTTGATCTTAGCTCAGGTGTCCTAGGCCATTTATGCTTGGTAATTAGCAGCACATTCCAGGCTGAAGTGCCCCGCATATCTTTTTAAGTTTTTCACGTTGAACCGTCATTCAGGAAGTGACTGCGAAGCCGGCGCATAACTGCTTCGCATTTCTTAAGAGCCCCTTTAACGCGACCTTTTGTGTTTGCTCTGCCCCCCACCTTGAAGAATCCCCTCAAGGAAGCATGCAAAATCACAGCCACAGGGGGGTGGAATTTCTCCTTTTGCATCAGGACCATGAATAGGCATTTTAAAGGTCGCATTTTAAAAAAGAGCTTCGAGCGAGCATCAAAACTGACTCTGCATAAATGGCCCTAGAGAAGCAAGAAGGTTGCAGGTATGTACTTACCTCCCCGGTTCAGAAGCAGCACCAGCTTTTCTGTGAAGACTTTGACATTGGGGTGTTTGCTCACAGTCACCATGATCACATTATGCTCAGGAACTAAGAAATAAGAACAGGCTTTATTAGGGGCAACTGGCTGTCCTGTACCTGGTTGGGGAGATCAACTGCAAAGGGGAAAGAGATGGGGGAGGGAGAGAAGAGGCAGGGAAGGAACCCAGGACTGTTGTGAAGCACAAACTGCTGTAAAGCTGGTGCACATAAGCAGCACTGTGTTTTTATTACATATTTTTCTCAGAGTACAGCACCCTTTGTTGCTGCCCTTGTTCATCATTACATTACACAGTTATGCTTCCTGACAGTAAAAATCAATAGTACTGTTTTTATTTTTTAAAGTTTATTTTTCATTACGTTGAGACATGAAAATCCTGGAATTGCTAACTAAACAGTATCAGATATTAAGTAAACCCATATTCAAACCTGGTCAAGGATCATAAGAACAAGCACTTCCCGTGTGTGTGGGGGGGGGGGGGGCACCCAACCAGTGCCCCACAACAGTGGCCTATTCAGTATTCCTGCCCATTCCGCAATCAGCGTCATTGTGCTACACAGCTCAGGCATGATTTTGATTGAAAGTGCATAAAGTATCAATAGGTGCAGCCCTACCTAGCCTTTTCTTCCCTACGGTGAAAATACTGCTGCTCAAATCTCATTTCACTGGTTCGCTGTAATTTTATGCTTTGTTTTGTACGACATCTCGGGTAACGTGCAGGAAAGGTGGCAACTGAATAATGTAAATGAAAGTAACTTCAACAAACACGATATTGTGGCATCTGCTTGGGCAGGGCTACAGCTGGGCTAGTTGTAGCACCCTGTTTGGGTCCAGCTTTTCTCTGTTTCATAGACTGCAAGTTTCTCATTGCTGTTTATGAACAGGGAAGAAGAGTTGCATGGGTGTATGTGTCTGAATGCAGCTATATAGGAAAAGGAATAAAATGTGTGGATGGCGATAACTGATCATTACTTGCCATTCTTTGGTATTAGTAATGGTCCCAGTGTACTTTAGGAAGATATCTTATTTAAGGCACATCAAAAGCAGATCTTTACTCTGCTTCCAGTATGTCCTTTCCCACTGCCTACTACATGATACGTCTAATGCCAGTAGGCACAATTTGGACAACTGGTACAAGACAGCAGAAAAATTACTGTGTTTTCAGGAGGGAGGAAGAGGAGGAAGAAGAAGGAGCTGTTTTTTATATGCCGACTTTCTCTACCACTTAAGGAAGAATCAAACCGGCTCACAATCTCCCTCCCATCTTCTCCCCACAATAGGAACCCTATGAGGTAGGTGGAGCTGAAAGAGCTCTAAGAGAGCTGTGACTAGCCCAAGGTCACCCAGCTGGCTTAATATGAAGGAGCGGGAAAACCAACCCAGTTCTCCAGTTTAGAGTCCACCGCTCCAAACCACCATACCATGCTGGCTCTCATGTGTATGTTGGGAAATTTCTGAAGCATTCTTGGGATGTCCCATGAGGAGAAAGTACAAGCTCAAATGTAAAACGATGGCTTAAACAGCACACTTTTGGCTTTTCTTGCACTAGACTCAGACAGATATTTTGATGGCTCAGAAGATATGGGGGGAAAACATGATATCCAGTAAGGAGACATAGGATTATTGAGAGTTCTTGAACTGGGAGAAATCCCAGCTTCTCAATGTACCTCAGGGGGGCAAAAATAATTCCCAGAAAAGCATTGTACATTGGGTGTAACTTTAATTTCCACAGGCAGGCAGTGGAATGAAAAAGATAATGAATGAAAGAGCAGAGAAAATTAACATAATCAGTTTGCGCAATTAATTTTTGTGCAAAAGTAAAAAAAAAAACCCACTGCTACCAGAATATTAATGATTTTCCTTAATTAACTAGCAAGCTACTAGACGTGTGTGCATTGCTGCTTTACCCCACCTCGCCATGAAGCCAAGTGGAACGGCATTGCATGCAAAAGCAGCAAGCAATTAAGACACTAAAAGTAGCAAGCAATTAAGATGTGGTAGTGTCAGATCTTGCCAAGAAGTTCGGGATTTAAAAAAGCTATCCTGATACCATAGAGTGTTTTGACCTGCTTATCACTGTCCACTTAAAAAAAAAAAAAACATGTTCACTATCAGCACCAGCAAGTACAAGTTAAGCTACATCCCAGAAGGCTCAGCCTGGCTGCAGTCAAGGAAGGATCAAGTGTTGTAGGAGAAGGGGCTGCTCGGCAGAATACTTTTACGAGACGCGACCTCCGAAGCATCTACGGCTAATGAGATTGACAAGGCACAGCAAGGGATAAGCGGAAGACCTGCCAATCACCGGAAAGAGGACGATGCTTAGTTAGCTGCAGAATTGTGCTGATAAGGGCCCACAGAAGTGCCCTCTCTCACTGCAAATTAGACGCTCTTGAAGATTTTAACCCACGCAACCCAGGCACTCTAACACAATCCCAGCATCCTGAAGTGGCCTATACAGTGGGAACCCCGATCAGTTGTAAAGTATTTGCTGGTGTCACAGACTAGAGCCTTCTCCCAGCTTTGAGCGTTTACTTTTCAGTCTTAAAAACCTAATAGACTGGAGTATCATGAACATACAAAGTTCTCATAAACACCTTTGAAATACATTTGAGGACTTACTTTTAATCATACTTGGGTTAGGTTTCCTCACATCATGGAGGAAAAAAAATCTCCCTTCCCATGTGTGTCAGTTTCCTCCTATCAAGCAGCCACAGGGGGGACAGTACACCCTCCCATGGAATGTTACACCCACTGTCCACATTCACTAAGGTGGCCCAGACATGAAACAGATGATGGAAGGAGCTTCAGTCTGCCTTAATACCCGGCCTCACAGATTGACTCCTTTTTCTCCTGCCAGCTTCAGCCCATGGCCAAGTGTCCCATTTCCATTTCAGTGTACATTCTGCCTATCTCGCAAGGTCAAGGGATGGAGTAAGTTCAAAAACAGGTGTAAAAACAGATGGCAATTAATATAGCTCTCTTCTCACCTAGCCGCTGGCCAGCCTCAACAAAAGTTTTACACACTCTACAAAATGGTGACCAGATAGCCAAGTTTTCAAGAAACAGAGGGTTAAAAGAGCCAGCGTGGCGTAGTGGTTAAGAGCGGCAGACTCTAATCTGGAGAAAGGAATCTTGATTCCCCGCTCTTCCACATGAAGCCTGCTGGGTGACCTTGGGCCAGTCACAGTTCTCCCAGAACTCTCTCAGACCATGCGGGAGGCAGGCAATGGAAAACCACCTCTGAACATCTCTTACCTTGAAAACTCTACAGGTAGGTAGGTAAATATTTATTTGTAGATAGCCAAAGGCCTTTACAAAGTATATGAAAATTCTACAGGGTCACCATAAGTTATGCACACAGAGAGAACTGTGCAGAAACCAGGAGAGTCACAGATTTGTGCAAATCAAGTATATTCATGTGTAGAATTAAGAACCTCACATGTATATACAAATGTATATTCCACCTCTCTGTATAGTCAAGACCGCTAGCTTACAATCAGTTCATTAAAATGCAATCATACAACAGTACACAACTTTACAAATGAAAGAGAATGCTCTCCCCAAAAACAACCGATTTGCACTGCTTACAAAACGGTATCCAGAAGGATGCCCCGTGAACCCCTCACTAGAGGAGGACTACAGCTGAGAATGCTCAACAACAGAAACTGTTCTGAGGCTTTGCACAGGGAGAGGCAGTCGTTCAAATATTTGGGTCCTTCCTCATGAAGGGCTTTGCAGGTAAGTAAAAGCACCTTGAATTGAACTTAGTGGGCAACAGAAAGCCAATCAAAATGTTTTAAAGTAGACCTAATTTTCTCACAGCACCTCACACCAGTTAACAGCCATGTCATAGCATTTTGCAACTTTACACACTGTGTGTGTGTGTATTGGGGGGGGGGAGTTTCTCAGCCCACTGCAAACCTGTGCATCACCTCAGCTGTGATAAACCACCAGCTCTGACCTGGAATGTGAAGATTAAAAGCCAGAAGAACATTAACGAACAAGTCAGGCAGCTGTTCTGTGGTATCTGAAGGCAAGCCATCTTCAATCACATCCAGGAGGAACTGGACAAACTGGGAATTCAGGTGCTCTGTGAGAAAGAAGAAAGTGGTTAGAAATGGTATTCTTGAAAAGTGACTGATCCTTCATATCCAGCATTTGGGGCAAAAGTGAGCTTTAAGTTCAGAGCCACTCATTTGACAAAGCTGCATAGGATCCTATTTGGAGTTAAAGCCAGATGACTAACAAGCCTAGTGAAGACATGAGCAGGCACATGGCTAGTGGGTGTAGTGAGCCAGTATGGTGTAGTGGTTAAGACTGTCGGACTAGTATCTGGGAGACCCGGGTTCAAATCCCCACTCACGCCATTGACCATTGCAGGGTGACCTTGGGCCAGTCACACTCTCGGCCAAACCTACCCCACAGGGTTGTTGTGAGGATAAAATAGGGAGGAGAATGATGTAAGCCACTTTGGGTCTCCGCTGGGGAGAAAGGCAGGGTACAAAGGAAATAAACAAACAGTGGGATCCCTAAGAGACAGACAAAAAGGCTGGTGACGGATCTGGGTCTATGACCTGGGCCTCTACTAAACAGCTGCAAAGCAGCAGGAAGACGTCACAATTTGCAGTGGAGAGTGAGCACTGAGTCTTTTTTCCAGTCTGTTACTTTCACCCTTGCCACTCTTCTCTCCCTCCAGACAGGTTTCCTGACAAATGCTTGCCGCATTAAGGTCAAAGGCAGCTGGGAGAGAGGGGGTTGAAAAAAGCGGGTAGGAAGAGACCAAAGCAATCTGTCCCCTAACCACTTTTCCATGGCAAATTGTACTCTTCCTCACTCCTGACACTTGGCTTTGGGCTGCCACTAATGCGTATCTAGAACTCTACCGCTGCAACGGTGGAGTTGACTTCCTCCTAGAATCTTATCTGTAAACAGGTCTCACAGGCAGTTTGCCTAGCTGAAATTAATTCTAATGATTAGCCGCTAATTATTGCTTAATCTGTTTGGAAAGCTCTGAAATCCATACAAAATAAGACCACCTAAGTTAATTGCTAGGCTCACACAAAGGAAAAAAAACATTAACAAAAACACAAGGAAAACCTTGGAAAGAGTGCCTCTTGGCTGCTGTTCCTTATAATCTGTTACAGTATTTTATGGGTTATTGAGCTTTATTGTTGTGGAGTTTAAACTAGTGTAGACAATATCCCTTCCTGCAAGGAGGTCAGGGGGGCATACATGGTTCTCTGCTTGTTTATTTGCCCTCACATGGGGGCGGGAGAGGAGAGACTGTCCCAAGGCAATCCCACACGGTTCACACATGAGTGGGCATTTGAACCTGGGTCTCCCAGAATGTAACCAGACATTTCAGGCACTGCACTACATTGTCTTCTTTCCTCCAGCCCTGAAATCAAACACATTCAAAACATTCCATAAAATAAAATAAAAATTAACCATACTGGAACAACATGTAGACTCACAATGAAAAAAAAATCAGTGCTGTAGCAATGCAATAAAAATAGTTTTATGACATCTGTATACAGCCTCATTGCTTTACTTGGAACATGATTGAACATATTAATTGTTAACAATATTTCTTATATGCTAAATTGTGTGTGTGTGTGTGTGTTAAATGCTGTCAAGTTGCTTCCGACTCATGGCGACCCTATGAATCAATGTCCTCCAAAATGTCCTATCTTTGACAGCTTTACTCAGATCTTGCAAAAAAAAAAAAAAAAAGCTAAATTATAAACACCCAAATATTCTCCATTCTAGGCTAAATAATCAGTTTGCTACAGCTGGGAAAGCCTGTACCTAATATGCATTAGATAGATCACATATGAGCCGTATTAACAGAAGCAAAATATTCACCAAATACATAAAGATCACCTCTACTTCTTTATAGAGCTTCTCTGTGCCTTGCAAAAAAGGGCCTCAAAGCACTCAAATGAGATCTTTAGTCATCAATACAACGCAACAAACACCATCCTTTGACTCTAATGGAGGACCGGGAACACTGGGACCGGCTGTTCCTGGCCATCCCACTCTTTACCAGTTCTGAATCCTGCAACAGGGCGAACCAAGTTTTGTAAGTAGGGACCTCTTATTTTCCACTTACAGACTTATTAAACCTTACAGCGGAATTTTACTTTTTTTATTAGGACCAGAGTTCTGGTGGACTATGGAAGCACTTAAGGGTTGGCGCAACTGAGAAAAGGCGCAGGGCTCTTGTCCAGTTAGAGATACAACAATAGTACAATACGTAGTCTGACTAGTCTCAATGAAACTGGTGAGATTTCACTCTTCTGACGTGCAATAATCCAGAATGCCTACAAGGAGAATTCAGTGCAGTCCTAAGTAGAATTACACCCTTCTAAATCCACTGAAGTTAGCGGATTTAGAAGGATGTGATTTTGCTTAGCACTGCACTGACATTTACTTTCTGGATTGTGGAGAGCAGCCCCTTACCAGGCTGTCTCTCCTTATTTATAACTGTTTATATTGCCCAATCCCATCAGACCTTGGAAACTAAGCATGGTCAGTCCTGGGTTAGTTACTTGAATGGCAAACCACCAAGGAAGTGCAGGGCCACTACACAGAGGAAGGCAATGGCAAACCACCTCTGAAAATCCCACAGGGTCGCCATAAATTGGCTGCAACTTGATGGCACTTTCCACCACCAGTACCATAATGCAAAAAAAATCTACCGAGTAGATTACTAAGTAGAATTTATTCTCACCATAGTGATGATATGGCAGTGGTTCTCCCATAGAAAATATCATAGCCAGCACCAATGCAGAGTAGCACATCTTCTGATGATCTGAAAAAGAAACCCAGTCCTTTGGTCATACTCCATGTGCATTCACCCACTGTCTAGATTTGGGTGAGGATACAGAACAGCAGTTGGGGAAAGCAGTTGTCTTCAGTTTCAAAGAGCTTACCTTCTTTCCCCTCAAGGCTATTTTCTGCCTCATTCAACATTAAGACTGAAATGCCAAGTTAATGTTATACAATAATGCAAGATCTGACGATACAGGCAGTTTCTACATTTGACACCCTGCATGTGTCAGCTTTTGTAACCTGAATTCTGTATTTGACAAAACGAAAAACATCAACCACAGGGATGCCTTTGACCCACAACAGCTCTACACATAAACATACTTTTAAAAACAACATACTGCTGAACCAAATCAAATGGCGATGAGAGATCTTATGGACATTATACAACAGGCCCCCAAAGCAGCTGTATGTACGCATCTATTACAACAGCACGGATTGCATTGCTGGGTTCCATTTTCAGCTTCTCTCACATCCTACTTGGAAGCCAAACCCTACAAAACTAGGCTTTGGTGAGACAGGGGGGGAAGTATCATTGCATACAGTACTGTTGCAAATACAACGCCACCTCTATTTCCCTTCTTTCTTCCTGCAAGTGTCTAAGGAGCTTTCACCTGTACATTACCAACAATAGTTTCAGAAAGCAGAAAAACACACACGCACGCTAAGGCATTTTGCCAGCTTTCCACAAAAGCACTTGCCTACACGTCAGAGGCAAGGATGGTTTTTCATCCCAGCAAGTGAACACCCTAGGGCCAGATGACACTGTGAAGGCTGGCAGAATGTGGATCGATCTGACCATCCACCAGACTGTTTTGCAATCAATAGGGAAGGTTTTCAATCTCTGTTCAAGTGCTCTGTTTTATGTTTCCTTTCTCGGCCCTGTTCATAAGAAAAGTGCTTGCCCCAGGCAGTCGCTCTTACTTACCTAAGAGCGGAAGGGAGGGCAGATTGAAGACACTCTTTGCCATTGCTCTGCATTGATACTTGCCTCAGTTTTCCCTCCCCACATCTGTCTCTGCCCTCAGGCCTCCCCTCCTGGCTCCTCCCATAGCCCCACAACAGGTATGTGCATTCAAAAGTGTTCCTGTTTTAATGTAGAAAATACTGGAGGGTACGGGATCTCTGCCATCTCCAGTCCCACCACTCTCTGATCTCTACTCCCTCCTCGCCAAATGTGCTTCTGACCCCGAGAGCCTCCTGTTCCTCACTATTACCACCTTTGTGGCTATGAGTTTTGTGAATGGTTTGGCTTCGTTTGCTTTTCATTACTGTTAGTCTGGCCATTTTTATTGCTAGCCAAAGAATTAAAGGTCTGTGACAGTCTGTCAGATCTCCTGTAAAACCCTCGTAATATTCAACAAAGTAAGATTACAGTAATGTTCAGCACGGGCAGCAATATCTTTGACATTAAACTTCGCAGTAATTGTACTTTTTGTGTAAATGCCAAAGCTGAAATCACGTGCAGTTACTTGGGAGTGAGTTCCATTGAAGTCTGTGACACTTCTAAGTATTAACGTGCATTCAATCAAGCTGCTAATCTGGTTCCCTTATAGCGGGACTAAGAATGCACTTATACATGAACTGCCAGCCCCTGCAGGCTTGCTTGCCTGATTCATGGACATAAGAAGAGCCCTGCTGGATCAGACCAGTGGTCCATCTAGTCCAGAATCCTGTCTCACACAATGGCCAGCTAGTTCCTCTGGAGGGCCAAAAACAGGGCACAGAGGCTGAGGCCTTCCCCTTACATTGCCTCCTGGCACTGGTATTAAGGGGCTTTCTTCATATGAACAGGGAGGTTCCCTTTGGTCACCATGGGTAGAAGCCACTGATAGACCGAATATCCTTTTAAAGCCATTTATGGTTGTTGCCATCACTACATCCTCTGATGGTAAACTCCACACATTTTAATAACTCATTGAGTAAAAAAAGATGAGGGGAGCGGCCGTGGCTCAGTGGTAGAGCATCTGCTTAGCATGCAGAAGGTCCCAGGTTCAATCCCTGGCACCTCCAGTTAAAGGGACTAGGCAAGTAGGTGATGTGAAAGACCTCTGCCTGAGACCATGGAGAGCCAATGCCAGTCAGAGTAGACAATACTGACTTTGATGGACCCAGGGTCTGAATCAGTATAAGGCAGCTTCATGTGTTCAAGTACTTTCTTTTGTCCACCCTGAATCTACAGCCCATCAACTTCATTGGGTGCCCTCAAATGCTATTATTTCTGCAAAAAAATTCTCTCTACCCATTCTCTACCCCATGCCTAGTTTTATAAACCTCCATCATGTCCCCCCTCAGCTGTCTTTTCCCCCCTAAACTGGAAAGTCCCCGTCTGTTTAGTCTTTCTTCATAGGAAAGGTGCTCCACCCCGCTAATCATCTGGGTGCCCTCTTCTGTAGTTTCTTGATTGCCCTCTTCTGCAATGTCCTTCTTGAGATAGGGTGACCTAAACTGCACAATATATTCCAAATGAGGTCGCACCATAGATCAAGTCTCGTAAGGATAAGCCTCAGTGTTCCAATGCTTTCAAATGGAATTCCATGCTGACATAATTTGCAGCTTCCTAACATCCACAAACAAATGCCATATATTCAGCAGCTTTCCTAGGCCAATTCTTGGGCTGAACACATCTTAAGAGGCAACATGCCCCTTCATTTTTGTGCGTGTAGTATACCAAAATGTATATAAAATGCAACTGGAGAGTGTGGTAAATTGTAAACAAACTACATTTTTGTGAAGGTGTTCTGGAAGACGGGAAGAAAACAAGGAGCAAGCCTGGTCCCTTGTCCCTCCATTCTGTGCCTGGCCCCATGTAGTTAACTATGCGTCTGATTCTGCTTGGTGGATCTTCAGATTCTATTACAAGACAAAGCAAGTCTGAAATCTGCCCCACCCATTGTATAATAATCCAAATTCCTGTTTTTTATTAAGTTGTTTAAATAATTTCCCTTTAATTAAACACAATTAATGGAAGATCCAGTTACTCCAAGAACTACCTTATTGCTAAAGGCAGTATTGTGGTGGAATTTGCTTTAAAAAATGGTGGCTAACAAAAAAATAATGATTTTCAACCCTTCCCAGTTACTGTTTGTGAACCCCGTGTTTGTTTTTCCAGCAACTCTCTTAAATCTAAATTTGTGGCTTAATGATTCAGTTAGCATCATTGTAGACAGTCCTTGGTTTCGAAACAAGTCACCTGCCAGGGTGCCATGCCATCACCCCTGGAATCTGTACTCTCTAGTTCTAGTATATAAGCACAGGTTGTAGTTGGTAGTGGCGAAAGGTAGAGATGGTGACAGAAAGACATACTTATTCTCAGAACTACTGTAGCAGTTTGGTATTTCAATGGATCCTACAAGTTATATAAATTCACAAATTCTACAATGGTTCCTACAAATCAAACTAACAAGTTCTACAATCAGGACTTAAGTATGAACCACTTATGTCTCAGAACTATGTCACCCGAACTAGATTTATAACGCCCCTTCAACATCAAGAACAGATGCTCTTTTACTATCACCATTTCATAGGATTTTGGACTGACCTCTTCAGCATGAGCAGAAAAGCCCAGTCCCTCAGATCATGACACGAGATGTCTTTATTTCATGTAGGCATATAAATCAAAGGGAAAACATCTCAGTGTGTTCCATTTCCAGTGTGCCTATTACATAGTTGGTTGGGGTTTACAATTACTGAAAAGAATCTACGCTCCCCTTCAATACTTAAAGTCATACCAATGATGTTAGGGTTCTTTCGTTGCTGTTTTTGTAGAACACATTTCCTCCCCACCCCCCATACATCAGTTTAGTTTCAAGTCATCAGAGATTTGGAAACATTCCAGGTGTGCATTTTTGCTGCCTTTCCAGTGCACATTTCTATCTCATGCATCAATCTGTCCCACAGCCTGCTGGTATAGCACAATTTTCACTGGCACTGTCTATACATGAATGCTTCACAGAATCACAGCCACTGCCTTTCCTGAATCTTAATTAGTTGGCATGTTCTAGCAGGGGTTTATATAAGAAATGCTGCATGACAGGGCATATGGTCACAAAGAAACATGCTTTACACTAGATCGTTAAAGCACAGACAGCCTTACAAAGCTGGGATATTATATGCAGTGATGAATAACACAATAAAAGTCAAATCATTACTGTACAGATAAGGCTCAGGATATAAATTTTATGTGATGATTAACAGACAAGTACTTGGCCTTTGAAAATATAGATTTGTCAATTTCTCTTCCCAACATTTTTTATACCTCCATCAGCTATTACTGCCAGTCAAATAGACAAACATTACAATAGGTGCTGAGATTAAGCCCTAAGATCCATTATGGGGTGGAGAGGGGTAAGGAGTTTCCTTTTTGGACAAGCCAGAAAGTGGGGTATCCATTCAAAACTCGTACCAAAGGAGGCTTTCAGCTGCATCCTAGGGTTTTCTGCAAAAGTCCCTAAAATGGTGTAGTGTGAAAAACTGGGGGAGAGGGTTTACAAAGAAGGACTGGGTGTCAGAATAAGGGAAATTCTCCATTTACACCCCCCCCCCACAGGACAGTTGACCAGTCATTGTGACAAATGCCAGGTGTGAAATCTGGAGGCTGATTCTCCCCATCCTCCCCCCCCCAAAAAAACCCCTGGGATGCTCATGCGCTGTGCCTATGATCACTGTATAATGGAGTTTTGTGCTCAGCTAAAAACAACAACAACAACAACAAACAAAAACAGGACAGGACAGTTTCTTTGCTAAAGCACAGGAGCCTGTCTATAATAGAGGTAACTTGCTGCAGTGGAAAGAAAAAAGGAATAACATACATTTGAAAGTCATATGTAAAATTTAGAACTTGAACAGTTATGCAGTCTGTGAGCTAATTCAGTATGTATTACATATAGGGCTGTCGATTCGGTTCTATCCAACATGAAAAACTGCCGAATTTTCCCCAATTCGGCGGTTTCTACTTCGAATAGAACTGAAGTAAAAAAAGGCGGGAAAATGACGAGCCCAATGGGCAGATGGGGGGACCCCTTCCAGGCCCCATAACTCCGGACCCCCTGACCCAATCTTCACAAAACATGGGGGTTCTTGCAAGTAGGGTCCCTCCAAGCTACGTTGAAGGTTTGTGACCTCTACCTCCAAAAATGCCCCCCGGAGCCGCGGACAGGCGCGAATGTGTTTTTAATGGCTTTATTCCAATGGGCAGATGGGGGGGACCCCTTCCGGGCCCCATAACTCGGGACCCCCTGACCCAATCTTAACAAAACATGGGGGTTCTTGCAAGTAGGGTCCCTCCAAGCTACGCTGAAGGTTTGTGACCTCTACCTCCAAAAATGCCCCCCCCCGGAGCCACGGAAAGGTGTGAATATATTTTTAATGGCTTTATTCCAATGTGTCAGGCATGGGTCTGAGAAAGGAATGTTGTGGTTTCCCCAGGTGCCGGCCAAGGCCAGCTCCATGCCTTGTAAATAGTGTGTTTAGACTCCCAGTGTGTGGAAACTCTCCTAGTGCCTCCTGACATCTCACAGAAGGGGGAGTTGCCATGGTATCCTGATCTCCCCGATTTTCCCTTTACTTTTCTATATATGCGCTATGCTGTACCCATAGCTTTTACTAAAGTCCATTTGACTCCTGGCTTCTGTTACCTGTGGATTTTCTAATAAATCAAGCTTTCTTTGCACTGTCTGTCTGTTGAAGTCTGTTTATGGGATTATCACGGGACTAGAGCTTACATTTGGACATTAGTCCCGTATCCTATACTTTTCCCTGGCTGGAGCCCTGGAGGGATTGCCGGGAGATCGGGTGAGAGCTTTGGACGAGCTCCCCGAGGACTCTGCCCTTCTGCGTGCTATCCTTGAGGAGGCACAGCGGACTCACGCCAAGTCCAACCGATTGACTTGGTTGGTCGTGGATCAGTGGCATCGACTGGCGGCAGTGCCCCCCTGGGAGACATGGGTTGCTGATCTCCGTGCCCACGACGAACTTTGGTGGCTGGACACCTTGCTGGAGGAGACCGGGTTGGTGCAAGAAGACTCAACGCTCCTCACCCAGCTGTTTACCGACCTTGCATTCCGCGGGGCGCAGCGGGAGCCAGCGGCCCCAATCCAGGTGCCCATTTCCCCATTCCCAATGGCGGGAGCTGGGGGTGGAGATGTTCCGGATCCCAGCCAGGGCAGCCGGGATGCGCAAAACGTAGCCGCCAGGACAGTTTTGTCCCTTATGGATCTACCGCAACACAGGGCATCGGAGGGAGATGTGGCAAAGGTGCTGCAACCAGAGTTTGGTTCCTCCTCCGTGGATCTTGCCTGCAAGGTCTTACTGCGACTGGGCAAGCATAAGGAAATCCAGCTGTTACTGGAGCACGTGGCTGAGCCGCTGATGGCGGCTGCAGTGGCGGCTCGAGCTGCCGCCTTGGAAGCAGCTCAGGCTGCTCAACAACGGGAAGCGGAGCAACGTTTGGTGGAGGCAGCCGCTGCTCAGACGAAGGCCGCCCTGGAGCGGGCGGCCATAGCGGCCGAAGTGCGACCAAAAGGCGGGGGGGGGGGACGACTGGAATGGTCTTCGTTCTCCCTGGAACCCTATCCGCCCTGGGACGTGGCTCGTCGGCGACGACTCGCCTTTGCATCTGACGTACAGGATTACTTTGATGAAGGAGAGCCCGATGAAGACGACTCGGATGACTGGAATAGAAATCTCCATGTTAGCCAAGCCCGACGGACTGGAGGGGCTGAGGAGGAGATACGCGCATTGAAATATCAAAACCGAGAACTGTTGGAACGTATGGCCCAAATGCAGGACCAGATGAACGTGTTAGTGCGTGAGTATGGACGCTTGCATCAGGCCCAAACCGCACCACCGCCAGCTCCAGCTCCAGGACAGCAGCCAGTTCCAGGACAACAGCCTGTACCCAGGCAACAACCAATACCTGGGCAGCAGCCGGCTCCTGGACCAGCGCTGCCTCCAGGATTGCCCGCCCAACCAGGGGCCCCACTCCAACCAGCTGCACTGGTTGTACCTTGGCAGCAGCCCCGTCTACGAGTGACTTTTGACGGCTCCACAGACGCGCTACCCTGTTTTCTTCACCAGGTGGACAGCTATATGAAAGAACAGGGGAATGCCTTCCCCACGGAAGATAGTCTGGTAAGGTTTGTCTCTTCTCTTCTGACCAGGAGGGCTGCCGAGTGGATGATCCTACAGTTTGATACCCGGGCCCGATCCGTCCGCTCACTTAACAAATTCATGCAAGCGTTAAGAAGACGTTTCGAGGACCCGTTCCAGGGGGAGAAGGCCAAGGCTGCCCTCCTACAATTCCGTCAAGGTTCTTCCTCGGTCAGGGAGTTTGCTGATGAATTTCAGAGACTCGCTAGTAAGAACGTCGATTTGACGGAAGCTATCCGGATGCATTACTTTTGAGAAGCTTTACACCCCGAGATTTTGAACTGGGCTTATATGCAACGTGATCCAGCCACCCTGGAGGAGTGGATCCTGCTGGCGAAAGAAGTTGAAAGTCGCCGCCAGTTCATTTCTCTTGCCCGACGTCAGGCTAAAGAGGGGGGGAGGCCAGAAAAACCCTCCCAAGGCCGCCACTGCTGCTACGCAGAGACCGGCTCAACCCTTGCAAGACCGAGCGTCACGGTTTCAAAGGGGAGCCTGCCTCGTTTGCGGTGCCATGGGTTACTTCATTGTGACCAGCCCATCACGTCTGGAACGACTGACTCCCACTCCCCGGCTGGAGGGGACCCCTTGTGGGAGGGGAAGCGCTTGAAGGAGAGACTCCGCGGCTGATCGTAGTGTCACTCCGGGACGGAAAGCACCCCCAGCCCTCCACATCGAGGAAACTACAAATGAGTCCTCGCCAGCGGACCCATCGGGGTCCAGGTTTACAAATGCTCCGGAAGGAGTCAGCTCTGCTTCATCTGAGGAAGGAGGCCACTGAGACTCCCCTGCCCTGAACTTGGAGTCTCCCATCTATCGATCAAAAAATGGACTGGGTCTGCGGTGAATGGAGCGACACCGCAGACCTCCACAGGTGCCTCTGTGAAACCCAAGGCTCCCTTAATGGTGAGTGAAGTGGGAGAGACTGTGTATGTGGAGGTAGTATTGCTGCATTATAGAAAGGGTCCTTGGTTACAAGTAAAAGCTTTAATAGACTTTGGATGTGCCCGCTTTTTGATCAATGAAGCCACTTTCAAGGCACTTAAAGTTAAATCAGTGCCTTTGCCAGCACCTGTCCAGTTCGCCCAGATGGATGGCAGTGATTTCAGGGGTGGGCCGGTTGATCATCACATTGATGGAGTGGCAATGGGAATAGGCCACCATTGGGAACAAATCAATTTTACTATAGCCCCCAATGTTCATTACGCTGTAGTGTTGGGGATAAATTGGCTCAGGGGACACAGTCCCACCCATAGATTGGGAAGCCGAGACGTTAACGTTTTCCAACCCAATATGTGAACGGCACCAGTACGAAATAGCTGTTAAGACTGTAATTCAATCAACTCCTGCCTTGGCTTCAGGCGCTTCTAGTCCATCCCAACTGCCTCCCGAATATCAGGACTTTACGGATATCTTTAATGTGCAGGAATGTGATGTGTTACCCCCCCACCGCCGAACTGACTGTGCTATTGAGGTGGTGGGGGATGGAAAACTGCTAAAAAGCAAAATCTACCCCATGAGCTCTACTGAAAGGACAGTGCTCCATGATTTCTTAGACAAGAATATGGCTAGAGGTTTCATCCGACCCTCTACCGCGCCTTATTCAGCCCCAGCATTTTTCGTGCGTAAAAAAACTGGTGATTTGCGTTTGTGCATTGACTTTCGAAAAATCAATGCGGTTACCCAAACAAATGCCTACCCTATTCCTTTAATCTCGGATCTTTTGGGGCAACTAAAGGAGGGATGCATTTTTACCAAATTGGACTTGGTTGAAGCCTATTACAGGATCAGGATTCGAGAGGGAGATGAGCCCCTAACCACCTTCTCCAGTTGCTTTGGAATGTTTGAATTTATGGTAATGCCTTTTGGATTAAAAGGGGCCCGGGGGTCATCATGCAACTCATTAATGAGATCCTACACGACTTGGTGTTCAAAGGGGTGGTGGTTTATCTGGATGACATTCTCATTTATTCAAAAACCTTTGCTGAACATGTCGCCCTGGTTAAAGAAGTATTGCAAGGTCTCAGAGACAATCAAATTTTTACAGGGGGTTCCTCCCACATTTCGCTCAGATTGCGCTGCCCATCACAGACCTCCTAAAAACTAAAGGAAAGGGAAGTGCAGCCACCTTGCCTATAGCCAAAGTAAATTGGACCCCCCCCCCCCAATGTCAAACTGCTTTTGACAGCCTCGAACAATTGTTCACCTCCGAACCGGTTCTAAAGCACCCTGATTGTGAACAAATATTTATTGTCCAAGTAGACACTTCTGATGTGGCAATGGGAGGTGCGCTGTTGCAGCGGCGGGGGGGACGGCCATCTGCATCTGTGCGCTTACTTCTCACTCAAGTTCACTCAATCTCAACTCAATTGGCCGATCTGGGAAAAGGAGGCTGCAGCAGTTAAGCATGCCCTCAAGGTGTGGAGAGTTTTTAGAGGGCTCTAAAGTGCCCTTCGAAGTTCGTAGCGATCACAAAAACTTGGAAGCTTTAACGGGGGCTCGGAAGCTGTCCGCAAAACAGGTGCGGTGGGCGGACTTCTTTGCCCAATTCCGCTTTGTACTAAAACATATGCCAGGGAAGCAAAACCTGCTTTGTCCAGGCTTCCCCAATATCCTACCAAGATTGATCGACCCACAGAGTCTCTCTTCACCCCGGCTCAAAGAGGTTTAGTACCCACTCTGGCAGTTCAAACTCTTTTGCAGACCCGGCCCCCAGCGCCGCCGCTTCTGCAGTGGGGGGAAGCCCAACGTCCGTCCACGCCGGCCGCCCCACTCCCCTTGCCTCCCTCACTGGCACTGACTCTGTCTCCCACGCAGCCTGCCAACACGATTCCCAAGATGCGGGGACCCGAATGCCCAGTCAAGCCGTCCACCCCGGCCCCTCCTTCTCCCGGGACGCCTGCCGGCGAAGTTCCCAAAGTGCTGGGACTGGAGGGGCTTACCGATTCCTTCAAAGAAACTCTCTTTCGCAATTACCAAGCAGAGCTCTCCTCCCAAACCCTCCCGGCTACTCTAATTGAACGTGTGGGTTATTGGTATAAAGATTCTAGGTTGTATGTTCCTACAGTGTTGCGGAGGGAGGTTTTGGGTCTGGTTCATGGAGCTAAGACCATGGGACACTTTGGATTCCTCAAAATGTTACATTTGTTGAGAAGGCAGTTTTGGTGGGCAGGCATGCGATCGGACGAGGATTCATTCATCTGCAGCTGCCCAGTGTGTGCTGCTGCCAAGAGGCCCCAGGGCAAGCCACCCGGACTATTGCAACCCTTGGAAACCCCCACTGGACCCTGGGAAGTAATCGCAATGGACTTTATGACTGATCTACCCCTTAGTGAGGGGAAAACAGTACTTGGGGTGGTCACAGATTTGTTTTTGAAACAGGTGCATCTTGTACCTTGCGCAGGTATCCCTTTCGCCTCAAAATTAGCCCACCTCTTTGTGTCACATGTCTTTAGACTACACAGTTTTCTGCGCAAGATAGTGAGCAACGGGGGGGGGGGCACCTGTGTGGCTAAATTTTTGAAAGCTTTCCTCAAGTTGGTTGGGGTGGAAAAGGGACTGTCAAGTGCATTCCATCCCCAAACAGATGGCCAAACTGAACGAGTGAATGCTGTGTTGGAATGCTATTGATGCTGTTATGTTAATTACCATCAGGACGATTGGGTGGGGCTGTTGCCCTTTGCTGAATATGCCTACAATAATGCTATGCACCAGTCCACTGGATTTAGTCCGTTTCGAATTGTGTATGGAAAAGAGTTTGGCCCCATTGGCCATGTTGATATTGCAGGGGAGGAGGGAGGCGCCGGTGTAGCCGAGTGGGTGCACACGGTCCAGACAACCTGGCCATGGCTGATTAAGAATCTGGAACGAGCCAAACAAATACAAGGCTCAAGCTGACAAACACCGGTCACCAGGTTGGGAGTACAGGGTGTGGGATCTGGTGTATTTGTCCACCAAAAATCTCCGATCTACCCGCCCGTGCGGTAAACTCAGTGCCAAGTATATGGGTCCATTCCCTATCTCCCGGATTTTCAATCCGGTGACAGTAGAACTCTCCCTCCCCAAATCCCTGAGGAGAGTTCATCCCGTGTTTCATGTCAGCCTGTTGAAGCAGCACATTCCCTCCCCGGATTGGCATCCTGAACCACCGCCTGAAATGCCTGTGATGGTGGGGGGGTGGGGGAGAAAATTTTGAAGTTGCAAAGATTCTGGACTCGCATATCCGCCATGGTACCCTTCAGTATCTGGTTCGCTGGAAGCACTTCGGTTCTGCTCAGGATTAGTGGGTGCGTTCTTGCGATGTTTCCGCCCCCCACTTAGTCCATGAATTCCATGCTGCCTATCCTCACAGACCAGCTTCGGAAACATGAAGGAGGGGCCTTTGGGGGGGGGGCAGAATGTCAGGCATGGGTCTGAGAAAGGAATGTTGTGGTTTCCCCAGGTGCCGGCCAAGGCTAGCTCCATGCCTTGTAAATAGTGTGTTTAGACTCCCAGTGTGTGGGAACTCTCCTAGCGCCTCCTGACACCTCCTGACAGCTCCAAGGAGGGGGGGTTTGCCATGGTATCCAGATCTCCCCGATTTGCCCTTTGCTTTTCTATATATGCTCTATGCTGTACCCATAGCTTTTACTAGTGTCCATTTGACTCCTGGCTTCTGTTACCTGTGGATTTTCTAATAAATCAAGCTTTCTTTGGACTTTCTGTCTGCTGGGATTATCACGGGACTAGAGTTTACACAATGGGCAGATGGGGGGATCCCTTCTGGGCCCCATAACTCCGGACCCCCTGACCCAATCTTCACAAAACTTGGGGGTTCTTGCAAAAAGGGTCTCTCCAAGCTACACTGAAAGTTTGGGACCTCTACCTCCAAAAATGCCCCCCCGAGCCACGGAAAGGCGTGAATGTGTTTTAAATGGCTTTAAATGGCCGAATTTATTCGCGAACTCCAAATTTCATGCCGAATTCCAAGGAGTTTGGACTTTGGCATTTCCTGAATAGAAACGGGCCGAATTTTGCCAGATCCGAATTTTACCAAAAAAATTTTCAACAGCCCTAATTACATAAGAACATAAGAAAAGCCATGCTGGATCAGACCAAGGCCCATCAAGTCCAGCAGTCTGTTCACACAGTGGCCAACTAGGTGCCTCTAGGAAGCCCCCAAACAAGACAACTGCAGCAGCACCATCCTGCCCGTGTTCCACAGCACCTAATGTAACAGGCATGCTTCTCTGATCCTGGAGAGAATAGGTATGAATCATGACTAGTATCCATTTTAACTAGTAGCCATGAATACTCCTCTCCTCTATGAACATGTCCACTCCCCTATTCAAGCCTTCCAAGTTGGCAGCCATCACCACATCCTGGGGCAGGGAGTTCCATAATTTAACTATGCGTTGTGTGAAGAAAATTCAGTATGTATTAAATACATTAACAGCAAGCCATAAGATTTGTTCTGTATACCTAGTTCCTCCTTCTAAGTATTAAGAAGCACCCAGCAAATACCTCTAGGATGCAGCAGTCTACCTTTGTGTCATGAGCTTTGTTTTCTAAAAAAGGCTTACCAATAGTTCTAGGGGAAACTCATCAGCCAAATTCATTTTGAAGATATAATACTGTAATTCACTAGGGAATTCTGCTGAAGTCTGACAACACACGCACAGCTGAGTCCGGGTTATGAAGGGCAGAGGTGTCTGCAAACTGTATTTCCTACAGTTTTGAGTTAACTTCTGAGCTTAATTACAGACTAAGACTCCTGCCCAATAATGCAGCGAAGGAAGATCAGAAGCACTCTCCACAGGAATGAGGCCCAAGAAACAGAGCTGAGAGCAGAGCTGTGAGTATATTTAACAGTAATATGAGACAGTCTTCATAAAAGGCTGGATTATAACAGAACTGTTCAAGTTCCATCTAGCTGTGCCTTATTATAAGTTTCCCTAAAATACCATGTCAAGAGATTTACAGGCTAGAAGCATTTACAGGAAAGTGACTGTCCAGAGGCAATAAAACCGTAGCATCCAGCAAAAATTTGGCCAGCAGCCAAGGTGACGGCATCAACACAAGGGAAAAGCATTATTTCATCAAAAGCATCCCGAATCCATGCAGAGAACCTTAGCCCCCAGTCCTCCTTTAACATCAAGCAAGGTTCTTGCCGAACACTTGGCAACTGGCTTGACACAATTCCCAGTTGCTTGAGAGCTGGCATGGACTGCTCTAGTCTCTGTCATCCACAAAAGGGATTAGATACTCTGCAGTCTATCAGAAGATAGATCAGCCTCGACCCCCCCCCCCCAAGTTCCTAGCTCCAAAATAAGCTTCAAGACTCAAGGTCATTTTTCGTGTGAGATTCTGTTTACAGTTCTGTGACAGCAACAGGGAAAAAAATGAACCCGAGCACAGTGTTGCAAAACGGCCTTTAGGAACAGAAGGCTGAAGGGGCAATGGTGGCAATAGTCTCTTGTGAGCTATTCTTTCAAATGAACTGCCTACTGATGAAAACGGATAGACTCCTGCACCAGGTGTATGTGGCAATTAAGGGAATAGCAGCATTCAGAGACTGGAAGCCAAAGGAAGTGCTGTTGTCTAGAATGAAACAGCTAGGCAAGGATACATACCTGTAACACCTGAACAATGCCACTAATACACGTGCATGAAAGATGAAGGCTCAAACAGAAAAGGAATACGAATCAGACTGTAAAGCAGGCATTCACTGCCTGAAGCTGGTGTATCAAACAAAGAAAAAATTACCACTATCTCCACGATTGGACTTCAAGGACCTATCCCACTGTAGCTTTTTTTAAAAAAACTGTATTTTTATGGCTGTGAGTCTTTTGGAGACAAATTTTGGCTGCAATGAGTAAACAAATTACAGCAACTGCATAATAGTTAATGCCAATTTGAAAGAAATCAGCTTCCAGTACCAAAGAGCCAGAGGCTGAATCCCAAAAGTTGAAATGTTCCAATTAAAGGAATATGACGGAGAAGCTAGGATCACCAAACCCAGAACCTGCTCTTCATATTATAGGTGAACTGGACTAGATTCCCAAATTGTACAAAAACCACACGGTTCCTGTGGGATGGGCAGGGAGGATTAAATCATCTGACCCTACTCTGGCCACCGGAGAGACAGAAACTAAACATTTACAAAGGGCATTCAAATGAACTCTGAACACCTCAGCAACAAGTGAAGAAAGGAATTCCTCTGAGAAAGTGCTGAGTAACTTGATTGCCAGGATCTGTCAGGAGGGAGCAAGGCCCTGACTAGGTTGGAATCTAAAATGGCGCCTATGAACAATACCTTCTGCTTGGGTTCTAATTTGGACTTCTTTGCACTGACATGCTGGTTTACTGCTCTGAGTACTCACAGAATGAGGCACACTTCCTGAAGTTTAGGCTTGGTGTGAAATACAATCAGTAAATAGTTGAGGTATGGACAGATTTTGCATCCCAGCTTCCGTAGATATGCCATCATCACTGCTACCACCTTGGTAGATACCCCTTGGGTGCTGTGGCTAACACAAAGGGGAAGACCGTGTATTGAAAATGTGGTCTGGTCTTATTCTTATGTGGAAGTATGCATTTAACATATTCAGCATTACAAACCATACTCCTGGATGTAACAGAGGAAGCGCACTGTAGACCAATAACATTCTGAACTTTTTTAGAGAAATTTGTTCAGGCCTCTCAAGTATAGGATGGGTCTTACCAACACCACCCAAGTTCTTTTTGACCAGAAAGTATCTGGAGTATAACACTGAGCGCTGATCTTTTAAAGGCACTGTCCTGACTGCTTTTTTGTTGAGGAGGGTATTAACCTCTGATAGGAGTTCTGGGGTTGGGGCAGGAGGGTTGAAGGATGGAGGTGAGTAGGTTGGGAGAAAGCTGAACTGTATCATGTACCCTTTGATATAATACTGAGTACCTGTTGATCTTGGGAGGTGTCCTGCCAATTGAGTTGGTGAAAGCTTTGTTCATCTGCTAACTGGCACAATGGGCACAGGTTATAGTTGTCAAAAGCCCTGCCTGGCATATTAACGGGGTTTGGGCAACTGGGATCTGGTCAGGGTAAAAGGTTGCTTGGTAGGGTGATAGGAAGGCATGTTGGAATATGAGGAGCTTGGTGACCTTGTCCTCTAAAAGTAGGGTAGTATGGCCTATAGAAAGGTCTAGGCTTTAGGATGGAAGGTGTTGAGGGAATCATCCCCAAGGTCTTAGCAGTAAGCTTATCTTTCCTCATTTTATTCAGCACTTCATTGGTGTTGGCACTGAAGAGGTCCGTGCCCTCAAAAGGAAAGTCCTAGATTCTGGCACACATTTCCTGGGGAGGAGCTGTGGCTCAGTGGTAGAGCATCTGCTTGGCATGCAGAAGGTTCCAGGTTCAATCCCTGGTGAAGCGGGTCAGTGCGTTTCAGTTGACTATGGTCTTAGAATCGACCCCTTCCTGAGAAGTGGTATGTTATCTTATTCAGTTAGTCACCTACTAAGTAGGACTCAACTTATTTACTCACAAAAGTCTTTTTATTGAATAGCTTCAGTGTAATAAATGTGTGTATATATATGTGTATATGCAAGTATATATGTGTATATGCAAGTATTACAAAGTCTTCAAAGCAATAACAATGTATAAAATAAAGCAAGCAAGTTCTACATACTATTTAGTTTTAAAATCCAATACTTAAAATATAACAGTTAAAGAAGTCTGAATTGTTAAAAGAATCTGATTCACACTATCTAGAATAGTATATAAGTAAATCAATATATACCCAAAGCCAATCTCCTTTGAGATTCTCTTAGTCCAAAGAGATCTAGCTTTCTAGCCTTTCCTTGCCTGTATTTATACTGTCAAAAGTCACCGTATTCCAACTTAGCCGGATTCCTACGGCTAGATTTATACTGCTTTCCTGCAGACTATCATATAAGGATTTCCTCTTCCAGCTGGTTATTTGCTGATCATAGCTATTTCTTAGACAGTCAGTTTTTAGCATTAATATACCTCTGTAATGATTAATTTTATTAGCATCTTCATCTCCTAAAGAGCATGATCAAAATTAATCTATTTTCAACATTCTATTACAACTCTTTCATATTTAAACTTTAAAACCCAATGTAACATTATATAACACCATTTGATAATGTTTCCAGACAGACTGGAAAAAATCCAAAGGTGTAGGATTCCAGAAACTTAGTTTTCTAAAAGCGTAGGATTCCAGAAGAGTCCTCAAAAAGTCTCTTAGCCAGGTAAGTTCATTTTAAATGAGACAAGCCTCTAACGGTTTTTCATGAAAAATATGGTTTTACATTGAAGAATTCTGCATATGTACAACACTAATACAACAGTTTATATGCTCTAATATGTCAAATCCTGTAACACTGGCATCTCCTGTTAAAGGGGCTAGGCAGGTAGGTGACGTGAAAGACCCCTGACTGAGACCCAGGAGAGCTGCTGCCAGTCTGAGTAGACAATACTGACAATACTGACTTTGATGGACCAAAGGTCTGATTCAGTATAAGGCAGTATAATTAACACAACAGATCTCAGCTGGGAGTGGTGACATAGTGTGATAGCTATGGTGAGGCTGTGGGCTGCACAGTCATATGAGTGCTTTGCTGAGGAGATTTGGTGTTTGGACAGCTCTGATACCTCTAGCGCCGGGAGTTCTGACAGTCTGCATTTGTCATCTGACAGCATTTCCAAGTAAGGTGCAATGCCATCCCATAGAAAGAGATGGTAGTATGCTATTAGACATCAACAATTTGCAATCTGGGGGAAGGGAACTGAGGGATGGGTGCTCCATTCCTTCTTAACTCCACTGGAAAAGGTGGGAAACAGCACGGGGAAGGGGGACAGAGCATGCTCAGGTGTTTCTGAGCTTCTCAAAGCAACTCAAGACTTCTACGTATGCAGCCAAAAGTCTTTCCCATCATGTAACTTAAATTTGCTTAGAGGTAGAGAAGCAATTGCGAAATTAAGAATTTCTGTTTGACGCTATTTGTAACCGTACTGAGCGTGATCACTTATTGGAAGATTGAGGACCCAGAACCTTCCAGAAGTCAAGGGCTAGTCTATTTCTGAATGAGATGGAAATTAAATTTCCACACTGTTTGGGTAACAGATTCTATATATTCATACATGTAATACTTTACTTCTAAAATCATATTCTTACTCTCATTTGTTAACATAGAAAAACAGGTTTTAATTTAATGTGCTAGATAAACAGATTGTGGATTCAGTTTTTAGAGGTACTTACAAATCTTTGCATGTTTGTATTTAATCCAGATTTTTAAGCAGCTTATTTTTCTAAGAGATACTTAAAAATCAATTTTAAATGCGTTTCAAATAGATTTCTCACTCACTCACCACTGCAGAAACAGACTGTCTAGCTAACTTAATGAGAACACGGTTTTCTAGTTATTTTATTTCTTTAATTGCCAGTAAGTGCACATTCAGCAGTGGAATGAGAGAAACAGACTATAGATACTGCCCAGTAGGACATCATTGCAGACTTCCTTTTCTGGGATGTTTTGCCCATCAAAGTCAGAGAACAGACAGAATGCCAAGAGATTCCAATAAGCACTTGGCAGTTTTAAACAAATTGCAGATTTATTCAATCTCCTGCATATTTTATATACTGAAGAGCAAAACCAGCTCACTCTATTAAAGTATTTAATAAAAAAATTCCTGTTGTCTAATAAAGGAGTTTCTGCCTTAAAGCTTTGGAGAAGAAAAGCTGAAATATGACATGAGGTCACCCAGGAGACCAAGGCTTACCACTTCACATCAGACCATCCCACCCTACATAGGCCTTCCACTGAAACCTTACCTTCTCCCCCCCACACACACACCATCCACCCTAGCACTTGAACCTGCCAAGTTCCCTTCCCCCTATTATTTAGACTTATTTATTTAGACCTGTTTGAATAGCTTTTCTCCCCTAAGACAAAAAACCATGTATCTTGGGTTTGCCACAATTCAGCAGACACTTCATCAGATGGCACTGGCCACAAGCCACAGGCTAGGAGCCAAAATGGCCAAAGAGCCCTTGGACTTGTACCCAAGGGCTCATGCCTCTGGACAAGCCCAAGCTTAATTATTACCTGCAGGAAGAGGAAGACAAACATGGCCCATATGGAATTCGGCTGCCAGCAAGATGCTCCTCACCCCCTCACCCCAATACTACAGCCATATCCATGTTGTTACCCTTCCCTCCTCTCTTGACCAGAAATATATACCACTCCCCTCCCTAGAGATATATGCACATTGACTCACCCAGCTTTTCCCCTTTGGGTGAGGGAAGAACTTCCTCCTTGACGCTACCGTCAAGGTTTGCTCACAAAGACGTTCATACCTCCAAACTCAATTTGGGCTTAATTTTCTTAGGCACTCAGGACTTCACTGGGGGTCTGGTGTTCCATATTAAATCAAGTTGGCAATAAAACATGAAATCCATCCACAACTTGAAAAATATTTGTAGGTCAAAAATCCTGTGACATGATCAAACGACAGTCCAGAAGAAGGACAAACTTAGACATTTTAGCCAGTGAACAAAGAGCTAATCGAAATACAAAATATTTGTCAGAAATAGACATGTTCAACTGAAAAGACAGGAACCACTAGATTACCACCTTACAAATTGTGGGTTAAAACCAAAGCCTTGGAAAAGGCATCATCTGGCTCTCTTCAATTATTATCAGGTTTATTTGAGATGTGCAGCAGATTTACCTCATCTGCTTCACCTCAAACAGTCTTGACAATGACCTGCTCCTACTTGGTTTCAACTACTCACCCTGCTCATCAGCTTCAATTTCTTTCAACCATACGTCTCATTAGACTCTTGCATTATTGGATTAGGTCACTGTCAAAATACCGACCTCTGTTCTCATCCTGACTTTGGATGCCAGCCCTTAAACCTTCACAATATCCAGACATGAACACTTCAGATGAGATGCATCTCTAAAAGAACTCCTCACCTTGTGTATGAGTCTGCATGTCTCGGGCCAGCTCCATTGGCAAGACAGAATTCACTAGGGCAGATATGATAGCGGCATCCAAGTTGCACATTGCTCCAAAACACTTAAGCAGTAGAAGTCGTAACGGGACCCTGTGCTCCTAAAAATAAAGAGTCTTCAGTCACTAAACCACCAGAACCAAATATTTCCAGTATGCTTTGCAGTAATGAGACCAAATAGTCCATTTAAGAACTGGCCTTAGCATAGCAGGCACAGCTGTGGTATCAGCGGTAATGCCAAGGAAGCAAGCCAACATTGGCATCAAGTTTCAGGGTATCAGAAACAGAGATTAAAGAGAGGACCAACTGTAGCCCAGATGCCAGGGTTTACCATTGCTTTTTGCGGTAGTATCAACAGACAAAATAGTAAAAGTAGTCCTCTCTTTTCTGACATAATATTTGATATTTCCGTCATAATCTCTGCTGCCAAGCTATTGACTTAATGGGTAATACCAGGCAGTTTGCATAAGGTCACTGCTCATTACCGGCTTTCCAGAGCCTTTAACCAGATGTTCTTTGAACTTTCCTTAATTCATGATTATTCATAAATATAAATGTTGAGAAGTGCACTGTTCTGAGGAAGTCTGACCACAAGCTGTCAAGGGCAACTTCCCCTTAATTCAGCTTAAGTAGCAATAAAAAAGGTAAAGGTCCCCTGTGCAAGCACCAGGTCATTCCTGACCCATGGGGTGACATCACATCCTGACGTTTACTAGGCAGACTATGTTTATGGGGTGGTTTGCCAATGCCTTTCCCAGTCAACTTCCCTTTTCCCCCCAGCAGCAAGCTGGGTACTCATTTTACCGACCTCGGAAGGATGGAAGGCTGAGTCAACCTTGAGCCAGCTACCTGAAACCGACTTCTGTCGGGATCGAACTCAGGTCGTGAGGAGAGATTGGACTGCAGTACTGCAGCTTACCACTCTGCGCCATGGGGCTCCTTAGGTAGCAATAGCCTTGCATAAAAGCATTCCATTCTTAACTCATGTTTGTCACCTAAAACAGGCAAAAATCAGTCACCCCAGATCTTATAGTCATATGATTCTTTATCCTCTTTGTAACACTGCATTTTCCCCCTTTAAATGTTTGTTTTGCTGCTAACTGGCCAGCTAGCTCAGGATCATTTGACACTACAGGTTATCCTATGAGGTACCTGCAGTCCCACCCAATTTTTATCAAGCTCCAAGCATCATGCCTGCCCACTCCATCAGCCAAGCCACTGAAGCAAATAGCATGAAAACAGCTCAGACCTCTTCAGAACATTTCTGGGTGCTTCTTTCCAGTATTTACATTAGCATAGCATCACCTTCCCCTTTATTTTGATCTACATCACCACAAATCATGACACCAGAGTGCATAAGGATCAACACAAGGTTTGGGATGAAAGGGGACTGGGAGTATTCCTTGAAAAAGCACATATTAATTCATGCCAACAAGGAATGGATTGGTTTTCAGGAACATCACTCTGAGGAAGCCTATTTTCTTAAGGGAGAGGATAAACAGCCACATTAACACTGTCTTGTGGAGGACGGAAAGGGCTAACGCTTCCCTATCAACATTCTGTCAGAGTCCAACTCCCACTTTTAGCTTCTCCCCTAATAAATAAGTAATCATTATCCTTGACTAGCCTGATAATTTCTGGCTCACCCGAGTGGGCTCTCAAACACCCTGCCAGAACTCTTAATTCTGTGCTCTGGATTTTTTAATAAAGAGATGTTTAAATAGAAGGAGGCAATTAAGGCAGTTGTAGCACCAAACCTAGGGGAGGAAGAGAGACTTAAGGACAGCGGCTTATCTAGGCCAGACTGCTGTGGCAGCCCGCCCTCAGAAAGGGATGGGACAGAGAAATTTTTCTGTAGGCGCCAAAAGCAAACTCCCCACATGTTCTTCTGCATACTTTATTTCCTTCCTTTGTCCCAGGGAAGTCTCTCCATAACCTAATTTCCAACCCAAAGCTGTTTACCAATGCACAGATGTGCCTCAATTAAGAGAAGAGCAGGAACAGCCTGCTTGCGTTCCCAAGGCGTTCTCGGAAGTCCTTCCTCTAGATGACAGCAAAGCTGCTGCCTCTATTCCTCGGAGAAGCTTTTGCTTTTTTGTTTTTTTTTAAAGGGCAGCACATTTTTTTATTTTTTTGTTTTGTTTTTAAAAAGGGCAGCACAGTTCAAACTACTAGATGCTATTCCTTATTTCTTCCACTGAAAGCAGGTGTCTGTGACCCAGATAAGCATCGTTTTCATGCACTCTTTCTTCCTGAGGCAGCAAATCCGTACAAAACTCTAGAAATAAGCAGAACCTTGCTTTGGATATGTTTGCGTAATAAATATTCTCATTCTCCTGAGCAGAGCCACATTCCCTATTTCTTTCTGTGTTCCTGCCCCCTTGGCCAACCGATCATGTTATTGAGTACTGCTGTCTTCAGTTGTCTACTGATGAAGCTCGACAGAAAGTCGGAAATTCTTCTAAAAAGGAATGGGAGGGGGCTTTCCACTAATATTCTGTCTTTTGTGTTCACATTCATCTATCCAGAAAAAAAATCTGTAAGCACACGAGAGCAGTGATTATGCTGCAGTGATTTAGGATTTAAGTGTCCCAATATTCATTTTACAAGTATATAGAATGCAGTCTCATACCATCTGATAATACGTTACAAGGGACAAGACAGATTCAAATTCATTCTTCTTACACATCTTCTTGCAAACTTCAGGATCTGCATCTGTCTGAACATATAGATGGGGAAAAATCAGTTTTCTGCTGTACAAAGAATTATAGATTGTTCAACAGTGAGCAAAGAAGACTAAATTAAAGGCACAGTCCTGTACAGCATCATGTGTCATAAGAAAACCGAGCATCTGAGCAACAACCACCTCCCTTGCTTGATAAAAGATCAACAATGAGCATGGGCTATATAAAAGGAGATAAAAGTGCCATTAAGTGTTTTAAGTGTTGCATAAAATTTCAACTTTTATAATTTTCATCTCATGTTTATTTTTAGAAACCCCACATTAAAGAAGTTGGGCTTCAGAAATAATAATAAGCATGATTTCATTTATTTATGCTGCAAGCTAACTGCAGTGCAACAAACAGGAGTTTACAATTTATTTTGATAGTACAAAATAAGGATGTAGCCTATTAAACAAGTTTTCAAAGCAGTCATAAATCTTAAACTTGAACCCAAATGATAGAATGGTTCAGTCCAGACAGACTTCAAAATCAAGGTTTATTGTAACGTTATTTAGTTTGTGAAACCATGACTCATCTCACAGATGATCAATTCAAATCCTGGCTTGTCTCAACAAATGCTAGTTTCATTTGCTCCATCTCTTGCAAAGATCCAGCTAGTATACTGGCCCGTATTGCAGTGACGTTGGTGCCAGGGAACCAACCAGGATGCCCATGCTGATGTATTAATAAACCAACATAAAACCATGGCTTCAGATCCCTAGCCATGGTTAGTTATAATTAAACCAAGGTTTCATATGACATGAACCAAGTCTTATATTCAGAATACACAATTTACTATGGGTAAATGTTTATATTGGGCAAAACTGATGTTGATTTTGTGGGTTCAGTACAAAACGTTTTTTCTGGGTGTGGCTACTGTGGTTTATGACTTCCTCTCATAGCAATAGAAAGAGATAATTTTCTAGCCAAGGAACAAAAATTTTTTAGCAACACAAATTTGGAAGAGGGCCTCCAAATTTGGGAGTACTGTTTGTTTTAAGAGAACAAAGCACAGGATGTATAAGTAGATAAAATGAGACATTGGATACATTTATGAAATTAAAGATGCCTTCACTTGCTCAAACAATAATTTAACCATATCCTCAGTATTAGAGAGTGGACTGCAAACTACATATACCTCAATTTTTGCCAGCTGGGAATTGGAATAAAATAATATCTTAAAAAGAAGCTGCTAACTTTACAAAGGGATGTTTTATTAGATGGACTTAGAGAGCTCCAAAGAATTGGGCATCTAGTTATCTTCTGAAACTGTGGGGAGTTTGTGGTATGGCATAAGGATCTGCCATTCAAAAGAAAAAAATCAAGAATTTCTAAAAAGCCGTTGGATACATCTAAAATAGCTATCTCAATCCTAGCCAAGAGTTAGACATCAGTGTTACCATTCAGACGCAGAATATTTTTAAAATAACCAATAAGAAACACTAATTAATATAATTAAGAAGTAGGTATTCAGTTAAAAGTTTAACACATTCTCTTCTTTAATAATTGACTGCACACAGTAAGTTGTAATCTTATGCACACTACCTGGAAGCAAGCCTTACTGAATTCAGTGGGACTGTGCGTAAAACCCCTTTCTGCTGTAATCCCCACACCCCTCCTGGGATATATGGCACACGGTTTAGGTGGGTTCCTCAGCCTCAGCAGCACCTGGGGTCGTGCAGAGAACTGCTGAGAGAAGGGGAAGCTGACAACAATTGCTTCTGTGAAGTCACTTCATACACGTAAGAACTGAATCCAACAGAACAGCTAAAAAAGCTAGAGCTCCAATTCTGAATTTTTAACTTTGAGCTTCCAGAACTTCAACAACAACAAAAACGAAAGTTTACATGAAACTCCTTAACTCTTTCATGGGCTAATTTACTCCTTAATATAGTCTGTGAATGTAATTTCAATCTTCATCAGTAATTTCAATTGGTGAAGAAGACAGAGATAAACAGGAGGGTGTCAGGAACCATCCTGATGCCTCGGCTCTTGACATCAGTCAGGCCCGTTGCTGGATCCCTGGTTTTTGACATCAGTCAGACCTGTTGTTCACACTGCAAATGTTTCCCTTGCTGCGGCCCCCTGATCTGTCCTTGACTCTCATACTGGCAACTCCGGTGTTATGGCTTGCTCGCTCCCTTCCTCCTAGCTGGTGCTGTTATCTCCCTGTTCCCAGGCCTGCCTAGTACTGCACCTGGGATTGCGTTATGCTTATAGTTTAGGCCTGTAGATTGAAATGCCATTAGCAGCTCTGAACCTGTGGATTGCTTATGCTGTACCTGCGGAACCTGAATAAACATTAACCTGCTTTGGACCTGTCAGTCTGAATGTGTGACTTTTGGGGATTACCGAGGAGAGCTGGAGAATCTCACATTAAGCTGCTAATCCTCTTTTGCTCCGTTGTCCACTCCCATCCTGGTGTGTGAGTGGCATGGCGGGGGATGGAGATGATCAGAAGACGGAGGACAAGCCAGTGACTCCAGGTAAGCCCGATAGTGGCTCAAAGGAGGAGAAACCTCCTGAGGAGAAACAGAGCGGTGGTGCTGTACCGAAGGTTTCTCATTTACGGTCCTGGCTGGACTCCCCCTGGCCCTGGATGGAGTCAGGAGTGGATAGTCGGCGCCAGAGGCCGGCAGTCACCAGCATACCCAAAGGGCTGTGGGACAAACCGGCCCACAAGGAAGCGGTGTTGCGGCGCAAATGGGAGGAAGAACATCAGCATCTCCACCACAAGAAGCAGGAGATGGCTGAACGGATGGATGCGATGCAAACCTTGATGCAGGATATGTGGCACGAGTTGAACGAGGTGCGGCAGCAGCAGCAGCAACCCTCTCCTCCCAGCAACCAACTGGTGGTTCCTGTCAACCAGCTGGCTCAGCCGGCACCACCTCCTCTACCGGGACAACCGGGTCTGGCACCACCAACCCAGCGGGACCTAAAGGTGGTGTTTGATGAGTCTAGTGACCAGTTGTCTTATTTCCTGATCCAAGTGATGTTTTTATGCGGGATTCACCACGGATGAAAGTCGGGTGCAGTATGTTGCGTCCTTGCTGCAGGGAGAAGCAGCTGCGTGGATGGTGCAACAGTATGAACTACGCTCCTGAGTTTTGCGAAGTTTAGATGATTTCATGATCACCCTTCGTAACCGGTTCGAAGATCCGCACCGGGGTGAACGAGCCAAGACGGCTTTGATGCAGCTGCACCAAGGGACTAAATTGGTAGTGCAGTATGCCAGCGAATTTCAGTTAGGCGCGAGTAAAATAATGGACTGGAGCGAGGCCACCCGGGTGCAATATTTCTGGGAGGGTCTCAACTCTGACTTGCAGCACTGGGTGTTTATGCAAGGGAATCCTCCGGACGTGGAGGGATGGGTGCGCCATGCAGCAGACATCGAAAACTGCTGGCAACTCTTGCAACTCTCGAAGCAGCGCAACCTACGAGACACCAAGGCCCACGGAGAGTGGCCCGGCACTGCCAAGGGATTCCGGCCCCTCCAAGGAGGGGATCTCCCTGCTGCAGAATGAGTGAAAAGGCTTCAGTCCGGGGCCTGTCTGGTGTGCGGGGCCTTGGAGCACTTCGCTGCTAACTGTCCGTCTCGACCCGAGAGGGCTTCATTCACCCAACCCATGGTGGCGGAACCAGAGAGGGCGCACACTGAGGGGCAGACATGTCGGAGAAGCGCTCCGCCGGGACGACGGGAGAAACCCACAGCTCTTCAGTTGAATCCACTCTCTATGCAAGAATCGCCGAAAGCCACCGGCTCATCGGAGGAGGAAGAGTGAAGTCAGCCGGCAAAAAACGCCCTCGGTCGGCTGTAGAAGGAGCTGCACAGCAGACCGCTTCGGATCTTGAGCAGGGAGCTCCAGTGATGGTAAGCGATCATGCAGAGAATGTTTTTATAAAGGTCGCCATAGCTTTACCCCGAGGGGGACCTGTGCTTCGAGTTACAGCCTTGGTTGATTCAGGTTGTGCTCGGACTTTGATTAACGAAGAGACTGCATGGGAGTTGCGAGTAAAAAGAGTAGCACTCCCCGAACCCATCCAGTTCACTCAAATGGATGGTAGTGACTTTAAGGGGGGGGGCGGTCACGCACAGAACGACCAGGGTCGCCCTGGGAGTAGGGGACCATTGGGAACAGCTTCATCTCACCATTGCCCCGAGTGTCCAGTATCCTATAGTGCTGGGAGTGAACTGGTTGCAGGGCCACAGTCCAACCATAGACTGGAAGGAACGGACTATTACGTTCACGCAGCTTCAATGTGCCCGACACAAGAGGGATGTGGCGTTTAAAGATAACGCAGCTGCGTTAAAAGAATCTCCGGTGGTGATTTCATCACCGCAGTTTCCCGAGGAGTATGCACAGTTTGCGGACGTTTTTGATGTGCGCGAGTGTGATGAATTGCCCCCCCACGAGCAACGGACTGTGCAATTGAAGTAGTGGGGGATGGCAAACTATCTAAAGGGAAAATCTACCCCATGAGCCCCAAAGAAAAGGCTGTGTTACGAGATTACTTGGACACTAATTTAGCACAGGGATTCATCCGCCCGTCCTCGGCGCCTTATTCAGCACCGGCCTTCTTTGTGAAGAAAAAGACTGGTGATTTGCAGCTCTGCATAGATTTCCGCAGGCTCAATGCGGTCACGTAGACTAATGCCCACCCCTTTCCTCTCATTCCAGACCTACTCGCTCAGTTGAAGGAAGGTCGGATATTTACTAAACTCGATTTAGTAGAAGCTTACCATCGTATTCGGATTAGGGAAGGGGATGAACACAAGACTGCTTTTTCAAGTTGTTTTGGAATGTTTGAATATCTAGTGATGACCTTCGGATTGACTGGGGCACCGAGTGTCTTCATGCAAATGATAAATGAAGTGTTACATGACTTGTTGTTTAAAGAGGTGGTAGTTTATCTGGATGATATCCTTATATACACCAAAACCATGGAGGAGCATGTGGCATTGGTGAAGGAGGTGTTGGGACGGCTGGGAAACCATTGATTGTATGCCAAGGTTTCCAAATGCGATTTCCATCAGCCGTCCTTAACCTTCTTGGGATATATTGTGTCACATCAGGGGCTAGCCATGGATCTGGAAAAGGTCCGGGCTGTGGTGGAGTGGGAAGCTCCTACCACCCGCAGGCAACTGCAACAATTCATTGGTTTCGCCAATTTTTACCGCGGATTTATAAAAAATTTTGCCCAGGTGGCTTTGCCCCTCACCTCCTTGTTGCAGACTAAGGGAAAGGGCCGTCTGCCACGTTACCGTCCTCCCGGTTGCTCTGGACTCCCGAATGCCAACAAGCATTCGATTTGTTAAAACATTTGTTCACTTCCAAACCAGTGTTAAGGCATCCAGATTGTGACAAACCATTCATTGTGCAGGTAGATCCCTCCGAAGTGGCCATGGGCAGGGCTCTCTTGCAAAAGGGAGACGATGGACAATTGCACCCCTGTGCGTATTTTTCCAAAACGTTTTCCCAATCAGAACTACATTGGCCCATTTGGGAAAAAGAGGCAGTGGCAGTGAAATATGCCCTTTCGCTCTGGAGACATTTTCTAGAAGGGGTTGAAGTCCCGTTTGAGGTTTGGACAGATCACAAAAATTTGGAGGGCTTGAAAGGAACTAGAAAGTTGTTGGCAAAACAGATTCGTTGGGCGGAATTCTTTGCCAAGTTTCGGTTTGTTCTTAAACATGTGCCCGGCAAAGACAATTGCTTGGCGGATGCGTTGTCCCGACTTCCCCAATACCACGGTCAAGTCGACCGACCCATTGACTCCTTATTCTCACCCGAGCAGCGGGGGGAGGTGCCGGGGTTAGCCGTAATTACTTGCTCTCAAAAGCAGGAGAGGGACTCAGACCCTGCTAATGGACTTCCAGAGCCCTTCCGACTGAGGGTAGCCGAAGCCGCTCGCCAAGAAGAGGGGGGTGGAGTACTCCCGCAGTCTCTCACCCGTCGGGGAGATCTGTGGTTTCATGAGTCAAAACTCTATGTGCCGGACACTGTTCGGAGGGAGGTGCTCGAATTAGTTCATGGAGTGAAAACGGCTGGACATTTTGGTTTTGTTAAAACACTACATTTGTTGCGAAGACAATTCTGGTGGCCAGGGATGAGAGCGGATGTGGATCTGTTTGTGCACAGCTGTCCTACCTGTGCAACCTCCAAAAGGTTGATGGGCAAATCCCTGGGACTTCTCAAACCTTTGGAAGTCCCGTCTACTCCATGGGAAGTCATTGCTATGGACTTTATTACGGACCCTCCTCCAAGCCGAGGAAAGACTGTGTTGTGGGTGGTGACAGATTTGTTTTCTAAACAAGTACATTTTATTCCTTGTACGGGGCTTCCGACGGCACAAAAACTGGCATGCATGTTTGTGACACACGTGATGAAACATCATTCGTTCCCACATAAGTTAATTTCCAACAGGGGGCCCCAATTCGTGGCTAAATTCTGGAAAGCCTTTTTGAAGTTAATGGGGGTGGAACAGGGGTTATCTTCAGCACATCATCCTCAGACAGATGGGCAAACGGAACGAGTGAACTCTGTTTTGGAATGTTATTTGCGCTGTTATGTAAATTACCATCAAGATGATTGGGTGGATCTTTTACCTTTTGCAGAATACGCTTATAACAATGCTCCCCACCAGTCCACCGGGTTACAGCCCCTTCTGGTTACAGCCCCTTCCGGCATAAAGACCTTTCCATCATGCTATTGGAGCAATATCCCCGGCATATTGTGTCGGATTTTCCATACTGCTGACACATCCGCTGAATTATGTCTTTGTATCCGGGCTCCCTTCTACTTAATATTGCTTAGAATGGCTTTTAAAATTCATTCATAAAAGCAAGCAAAACTATGTAATTTCATATTTTAGCTCATATCTGTGCTCCCTAATGCCACAAAGTAGGTCTCTTGAGAGTCTGTGACCAAAGACTAGGTAGTCTGCCGCAGTCCATCACCCCTCTGGGGACACATAGCATATGGTTCTGGAGGCAGAAGCTCATGCACAATATTTAATTCCTCCCCCCCCCCCCCAATCAGTTGCATAAAAGAACTACGACAGTAATAAGACTTAGGAAAAGCTCCAACTCTGCCAAGGTTGGACCAGGAAGTTACCAGAATACGAAGCAACTCCTCCAAATAACAGCAAATGACATTTTCGTCCTCATAGAGGGCCCAACTGCGTTGCTGAGCATCATCTTTATGGCGAGCCAGATCTGCAAATATCACCTTGAGCCTCTGCTCATCATGGCAGATCTGTCCGGATGGCAGCCCAGAACACAAATCCTGCAAGAACAAAGAAATGTATCACTGTAACAATAAGACATTACTGGACAAATATTTCACCTCCAGATAAAATTTTCCTTTAAAAAGCTTTGGAAATGCCTACCTAATAACGTCATACACAACTTCTTCAAAGGGCTGTCCATTTTGTGCAAAATTGACATTTCTTTTTTACACAGGGAGTTTCTCAATTTTAAAAATAATTTGGCAAATTTATGGACAGACCAATCAAAACCATGATTATTAGAGGAATGGAGCCTTCAATTTCAGAGGCACTGTATCATTGATTATCAGATGTGACCGACAAATGGGAGACTGTGATCACTTATGTAGCCTTGCCTATGATTCCCCACCCCCAACATTACCACAGGCCTGAGCCCTAGACTACTGCTCGGCTACAAAGATCTGTGACCTGCCCCCCAAAATAGTAGTTAGCATATCCTTATGGCTTAAGTTGGAAGACCAAGAGGGGGATCCTTTAAAATAATTGTATTGCAGGAACCGTACGTGTGCCTGAAATTGATCTTTGAACATTCTTGCAAAGCTACACTAACTATTCTTTGGGTAAGTCAGCAGCAGGTCATTTTCATGCTGTCACTGAAATCAGTACATGAAGTATTCTATACTTTACACATCATGCTGTTTCTTCCCACTCTATTCAGCATTCTCAGTATAACTCTGTTTTATACCACACAAATGCCAGTATATTACTAACAATTCTGCAGTTAACGTGGACAATGGTTTGCAAGGATCTTCACTGCTGATGTCATCCACACACCCCTCTTCCTACATTATTTCCCCTTCAAAAGTATTTCAACCCACACTGCAAAGCATGCACTAGACCCCCCGCCCCGCACCTTAAAATGGCATCCACCAGTAGTTCAGTTCAACCTTACACAACCTGCAGAGAAATAGATTCCAAACTTATTTAAGCATGTTTCTCAGAAACCACCTTGCTTGTATTTTGTTTGCTTGCAATCTGAGGCGCAATTCAATTAGGACCTTTCAAACTACACAACTGAAGCAATGAATCAAAATTGTCTTGGCAATTAACCAATATTTGCAGGCTGAGATAATTAAGGAAAGAATATGCAGGTTTTAACACACAAATTACTGCTTTTTTGCTAAGACTATCCTGGAAGCAGAAACAGAAACGTAACCAGCTAAATTATAAAAATCATGGGCATCATGTAAATGTGTAGTCCCTAAACACAAATCATTCCCTTGAAAATACACACAACAAACACAGTAAATTTACTACAGAATCACATTTAAGGGCCTCTTGCTTACATTCAACTTTAACAATGATGTTGGTTGGTTCTTTCAAGCGCCCCAAAGAGCCCCGTAAAGGACCGTCACTGTGCAAAGCTCCCTATCAGAAGGAACAGTGAGGAAAGACTGAGTTGATGAGAAAAGCTGGTGCACAGGTTCATATCAGCAATTCTTCAGAAATATGGGTCCCAGGCTGAGAAGGGCTTTAAAGCTTAGAAGCAAACACTTTAGTCTGAACCACCAGCACACTGGCAGCCACTGCAGGTGTTCTTAAACGGCAGTGGCATTGCAAAAGTTTAAGCTTTTAAACATTTAAGCCCGAAAGCAAATCACTGAATTTGGCACTAACTGAAGTTTCTGAGTAATCTTCATTGATTTAGGCCCCAGATGCCCTGGCTTCGGGTACACTTTCAGGCTTATGCTTAAGAGTGCTGGTTATGGTGCTTCAAGCCCTACACTGCCTAACCTCAACGTACTTCAAGGAGGGCCTCCTCTCCTATCAACCCCCCTCATTCCAGCCTTAACTTTTCTTTTGGCTGGTAAAGATAGGCTGGTTACTTTGTCTATGGTAAAGTTTACGTTTTGTGCCCTCAGAAATAGACAGGCGTATGTTTAAAATATTCCTGGGGTTAAGCAGGGCTGTTGTTTTATTCGTTTTGCCCAAGATGCTTTGGGGCACGTAGGCATTCTGATTTTGGAAACAGGAACTTAGAGTCATGTGTTTCTCTACAAGAAAGGAGTAAAAATTGTATTAGACCAGTGTGGGACTAAAAACCCCGAAATAGAATTAATAGAATCATAGAATTGGAAGGGACCACCAGGGTCATCTAGTCCAACCCCTTGCACAATGCAGGAAATTCACAACTACCTCCCCCCACACTTCCAGTGACCCCTACTCTATTCCCAGAAGGTGGCCAAGATGCCCTCCCTTTCATGATCTGCCTAAGGTCATAGAATCAGCATTGCTGACAGATGGCCATCTAGCCTCTGCTTAAAAACCTTCAGGGAACGAGAGCTTACCACCTCCCAAGGAAGCCTGTTCCACTGAGCAACCGCTCTAACTGTTAGAAAATCCTTCCTAATGTCTAGATGGAAAGTCTTTTGATTTAATTTCAACCCGACCTTCTGGGGCAACAGAAAACAACTCGGCACCATCCTCTATATGACAGCCATTCATGTACTTGATGATGGCTATCATATCACCTCTCAGTCTTCTCCTCTCCAGGCTAAACATACCCAGCTCCTTCAACCTTTCCTCATAAGACTTGTAGCAAATGAAGTCTGGAGTTTACATTCTTCAGCAATTACTTGGGCCAAAGCTCTCCAGTACGTTCTAATACTCAAATCCTTTCATTACCATCTCCAATCCACAGGCTTTCCAACACAGACAACCCAAGCTGCTAATGGACTTGAATGAGATAAATCTATTAGCAAAGCTCTCTAATCTGACTAACTTCTTGACATATCGTGTGTTGCCTTAATCTAATTTGAGCACCGACGCCATCTCTTTTACTCCCCCCAGCAGGGTCAGATCTGTGCTTGCTGAACAACTGGTAGCTATTACAACTGAAAGTCCAGCCCGCTCTGTTGTTTCCAGGAGCCAGACTACACCTCATGACAGTAACAACTCAAATGAACAGATGCTACAATATTTGTAAGGTTTGCTCATTTGTATTTTCTTTTGTTCTGCATTTGGAGACTGAAATTTTATGCAGGAAACAACCACCACAAGATTTCATTGTTGCTAGAGAGAACATGATTATTTTGGGAAGTTTTTTTCCTATCACCTCGTCTCCACCGCTAACAGATGGATCATATATTCTAGTGCAAAGTTGGCTGCGGTTCTGCAAAAGCTGGTCCTCTTCCTTTCTCTCCGACTTTTTCCTAGCTGCTCTGGAGAGCCGAAGGTGTTCAAGCAAACCCAGCCAACATGTAGCTTTCATTGGGTCGGTGCACAGCACAACACACACCCAGCCCTACACAATAAAAAAATGGGACTGTATTTTTCTCTCAGCTGATGAGAAATGTGATGAACCCCTGGACTAACATAATGTAAGAGAAGGGGTCACCATCTGAACAGCACACTCCAGGAGGCTCTAGACCAGATTAACAGTGCCGAGTGAGACAGACACTTAATTCAATTTATTGAGCCACTCTCTAGGGCAGTCTCTTTGAAAACTTAGTGTGTCATTTAGGAGCAAGCTCAGCTCCTTGGCTGTGAGTGTAATAATTAACAGGATTTCTCCCCCCCCCCCTTATAATCCTGTTACAGAGTGGTCCTATTTTATAGAGTAAAAGGAGGAAATGCTTGCAGATGTGCAGGGGAGTTGGACAAATGAGGGTTTTCCAGCCTTTTAACTACTGCATTAACAGACTTTGCATACCAGGTATTCCAGTCATCTATCTAGATGCCAATGAATCAAGCACTCTCTCCACAGAATTAATGGACAGCAAATATCCCTGGCTGATTGCCCAGACTTAAGGCACATCCCAATGTCCTTGTTCTTTATGCATATGAGTGTTCACAGGTGACCAATACTCTGATTCAGTATGGCAGAAAAACAGAGAAATTAAATTTCTAAGAAGTTTGAAGCCCTATAAAAAAGGTTTCTTTTTCCAGGGGAAAAAATCAAAACTTTTTAACTTGGCGTATAAAATTGAACTATTTGGCATGTTTATGAAATTTAAAAACACCCTAGTTTTCTACATGCACAGTTGAGAATTGGGGAGGGGCTGTGGCTCAGTGGTAGAGCATCTGCATGGCATGCGGAAGGTCCCAGGTTCAATCCCCGGCATCTCCAGTTAAAGGGCCTAGGCAAATAGGTGATGTGAAAGACCTCTGCCTGAGACCCTGGAGAGCCGCTGCCGGTCTGAGTAGACAATGCTGACTCTGATGGACCACGGGTCTGATTCAGTATAAGGCGGCTTCATGTGTTCATGTGTTCGATATATCTAGTACTAGAGAAAAGTGCTGCACTCTATGTTATCGTATCCAATTAAACTACAATGTAGAAAACACTGAACTCTTCAATCCTGCATCATCATCATTAGGGGGCCACTGTCTTCAGCCAGGGCTGAAGAACCTTCACCTTTCTTTGCACCTGTGGAATTATGAGAGTCAAACTAGACGTGAGGGTTTCCATGGGTCTGACCTGTGGGCACTACTGCATTTTAAAGTAACGTAAAAATGCCATAAGGGCTGGCAGCGCGCTGGGCTGAGGCACTCTTGTTCCCCTCCCACACATTTTCAAGTGTTGAAACAGCCGCAGGGTGCGTGAGAGCATGCATGGTTGTACTGTTGAGTGTGACTTAAATCGTAAACTGCCTTGGGTTAAGCTTGTCAGGAGAAAGACAGGGTAGAATTTTTTCCCCCAAAGTAGAAACATACAAAAACACTAAAGTCTCGCGGTGTCGCGAGACTCGTTTATTTTTACTGCAGCTGACTAACACAACCATCCCTTTGGAATTAGCATCATATCCATAATTAACTGTGGACAAAATCAGTTATGTTCAGACAATTTCTCCTCAAAAATACTGTACATGTGCACAGTGTACACAGGCATGATCCTGATCTAAAATACTCAAAACAGCAAAACCTAACAGTAAAGCGCTTTGCTTCAGTGTTGCTCATGCTGCCAACTCAGTGGGATGGGAATAAACCAAACTGTACCCAGCTTCACAGGGGTATTGGGCTGCATCCAGCCAGATCTTCCACTGTTGGAAAAAGGAGGAAGGGTCCTCTTCAACTACCGAAAGGCTATGCTGGGGATCCTGGAACCTGCAAGGACAAAAGCCATGTGGGATGGAGGATGGAGTGAGAAGAGGAACTGGGTGAGACTGAGTGAAAAGGCTGGCTGGATCCAACCCAATGAAGTGGCAAGTGGAGATACTCTGATTTTAGAAGGGTCAGCTGCATGGTGAAAAACAGGCGAACACAAAGCTCTCTCTAGTCCAGTGGTCAGAGACAGAGGGCCAGTGTAAATGCTTGATTGACCAACTGACTTTTTTTCCAGCCCTACTGAACTGTAGCTTAACTAGCTTGGCAGGAATGGTTAACTAGAGAATTGCATGACTTCTGGCTTTTGCATCCTGAAAGTAACGGGTGGCTTATTACAGATATTATTCTATACAGCATGAAGAGGTAGACTGACCAACATATCCATTTCTGGTTTGAATATCTTAAAGCCTTTTAGTATATTTACCAAACTGTATAAACTGAACACAAGCTTGCATACCATAAATTTAATGCAGCATGCATGTGTGGTGAACTGTATGCACATGCACCTGACTTTAAAGTTGAAAACATGGATATAGGCATAGCTGTGTGTAGATATCTGCATGCTTGCCTACTACATTTAGGTATTCTGCTAAACAAATAGGGACTTGCAAGGGCATCTCATTTTCCCATGTCCCCCTCATCCACTATTTCTTCTCTCCCTTCCCTAGCAGCCCCCACAGCCCCTCTCCCCCTTTCCTGCTTCCTTTTCACCTTCCCACCCACCAGCCCACTTACTTTCACCCACCCCGTGTCTTCATTGTTCCTTCTTTCTCTACTGCTGACAACATTCCCCTGGGAAAAGTGTGGCCCAGTCAAGCTACACAGGTGGTGAGTTTTCCGTAGTTGCTGCTGGGCCTATCCCCAGCAAGTCCTCCTCCATGAAAAGACGTGACAGTGGAGGAGGGAAGGATCTTTTCCGGGGCTGTTTTGGCCCAGTTCCCCCTGTCCCCCGCCCAGCTTCGCTTTACAAAAACCAAGACCTAGAAGGCTTGGTAATATTGTTGTGATGCACATTAAGGGTCGCACTTTTGCAACCTTTGGACTTCATGTTTATATAGACCCCCCCAGTCCATGCCTCACTCCAATATTGATGTGCAGAGAAAGAGTGGAGGTATGAACGCAGGGATGTGCAGTTCTGCACCCACTAAGCACAAATTTACACGGTGCGACAAATGTAGAAGCAGGCCCCCATATGCTCTTCAGCATGTGAAACTATGTTCTCTTGCATTTTCTGATTTGGAGATATTAAAAGACTATTTAGAAAATAAAACTGAAGCCCAAAATCGTCACGAAAGCCAGTTTAGACTACTTCTACAGGCATTTTTTTAAAGTTTCTCTTACATTCATTAGGGAGTGGATCTCAATTACCTTTGGCTGGGTTTTCCCCACCTTTACTTAAAAGGTGAGTTATAACAGAGCGGTTCAAGTTCCCTCTTTTTTTGAAAATTACTTCCATTACAAAATGCAAGCAGGGACACCCTGGCAGAATGAAACGTGACAGAAGTGTAACAGGATATTTCTTTTCCCTTGATCCATGTACTGCATGAACGGAGCAGCAAGGCAGACCTGAATGAAAAATACCACAAGCAATTCATCCTTCAAAAGAGCACACTGGGAATAAGTCTGTGGTAATGGATTCTAAAATTGATTTAGTAAAGTAGTGCTTTGACTTTTAATTTAAAGTAGGAGGGCAGGAAAAAAGGGATACAACTAATTAAAGAACGTAATACGAAGCTTGAAAAAAAGGGTGAGAGATTAGTACAGAGCAGTGGGAAATTTTAATCAATGACGATCTCTTACTCTGCAAGAGGGGGGGGAATCTTACAAAATCTTTCACGGTGCCTTTGCTTTAGTTCTCTCTTTGCTAGGAGAGCACAAAGAGTTAAGAAAGGAGTATTTGACTTTAAGCTGCTGTCCACTCACTGTACAGAGATCAGCACATCACAAAAACATGTGTACCACTCGAAAATGAACTAAGGACCATTATAGCTCCCAGTCTCTCAAGCCAAGCTTTATTTAAAACATTTCCACCCCACTCTTCTCCAGTATACACGACTCAAAGCATCTTTCATCTCACCTGACTCCCCATACCTATTAAGCCTGCTCTTGACAACTCTCCTACTGTGGTTGCTTAGTTACTTGGGTCTTCATCTTGCCTCATATTTACTATCCCAGTCCAATGCATTCTCTGGAGGTGACGCTCGGAAGACCATACCTTGATACTCTATCCTCTTGCCACATGGACTCTAGTTGGCTTTCCTTCCCAAAATCCACTATGCAAGGTTGACTTTTGCTTATCTGTGACATTTTTAACCAGCCCTTCTGTCAAGAGCATCACAGTGGTATATGGTTCTCTTCTCCTCTGTTTTGCCTTCACAACCACTCCGTGAGGTAGGTTAGGCTGAACACGTGTGACTAATCCAAGGTCACCTAGCAAGCTTCATGGTTGAGCTGAGGTTCTAGTCCAACACCCTGACCACTAAACCACACTATGAACATCTTTCCCCCATCAACTCAGTTTGAACTTTCTTTATCATGAAGAAGCAATTGGGCTTGATCCCACATGGGACAATGGCATAACACGTTATACAGGAGAAGGCATCTTGTGCCCCAGTTTCATGACATGGTTAGGGTCTCTGGCACTTACACCCACAAACAGTAGTAGTCCACTCACGCAGTAGTGCCAACTCACTGCCATACAATAATAAACTACCAGCCCAGTTTACTCCCACCCCAAGTTAGCAGCATGAGCAGCACTGAAGCAAAGTACATCTGCTGTTATAAAAGGTAGATGCGATCTGGATCATCTTTGCTCCAGATGATTCAGGAAGGTAACTTATACTTGGTATGGCACAATGGCTTGGAGCCCATAGAGGTCTTCCCTAGACAGAACGCATTTCCGCCTACGGACTGCAATTTTCTCACAAATCCCCTGCTGCAGCTCAAAAGGCCACTGCAAAATGCTAATTCTGGGAGGGATGTGTGCCCTGGAACAAGGAGAAGGAGAGATCAGGGAAAGTCACCTTGACTGTGGAAATCGTCATATTCCAATTTTTTTCTTTTGCTCCAGCCCTCCTGCTTGGTGCACATTATGCTCTGGGATCAGGTAGATTAATATCTTTTTCCAAGACCCTGTGCCTTAGATGAGAGCCAGCAATGTGCATATGGCACATTGGCCTGTTCCATCACTGTAAGCCTACAGAGATAAAAGTATAAAAAATGTCCATATACTTCCAAACAGAAAATATCAGAACCCATTTTCCTGTGCAGGGCCAGAACCAAAAGAAAAAAAATGGAAGCTTTAAAGTTATAAAAAAATAAGGCTCCATACAGTTGCCAAATTAAAGATTAGCTGTGATATTCAAGCCTGTTTTATCAAGATACGGTTAGTATTTTAGGAGCCGCCTTTGGAGCAGCACAAAATATGGATCAGAAATTCTGATCAGTTAAAAAAAATTATGCATAGGTTGGGAAGAAAATAGCTACAAAATAAACTGATTTAAGAATTCTGCTGAATCTAGGCTAAGAACTGATAACATATCTTTATCAAGTTAAAAAGCAATTGCTTGCTAGGTGCCATTATGTGAAGTTCTGTTGTTGCATAGAGTAATTCTATTCACTATGGATTACTAACTAGATTACGATTTGATCAGAATTTTGAACAGTTTTCCATATCTGAATACCTCCCTGTAATCTTGCTAGCAGCAATAAAGCTTTGATATTAGAAACTGACTGGAAGCTCTCTTCACCACCAGCATATAATGGAAGAGCTCAATTGATTGTTTCCCACCTAAAGCCAGTTATCTAAATAAAAATCTCTGATTCTCTCAATGCCCATTACAAATGTACTCTTGCCTCTGCATATATGTAGTGCAGGAGAAACAAGCAGTTCCAGTATCACTTGAGGGTTTTTGCAGGAGTTCCAAAAATAAGGACTGGAAACAAACCATGGGATACATAGCAAGCAGCAGAAAAGGAGTGCATTTCAAAGAAAGCGGCATTCGCTGAAGAATGAAAAGTAATAACAGAAAACTGTCATAGGAAAGAACAGTATAGTGTATACCAGGCTGACAAAGACCATAAGATTTGGTTGTGAGTGCATGTGAACCTCCACCAGGGCACTGAATGGACTGCCTATTATAGAATTCTCTCTAGAACTCTTAATTTGGGGGGGAAAGTAGTTTAGGTTTAAATCTTCTGAACAGGAGATCATGACAGACAGATGTTATTTATGATTCTCTCTCTCTCTTTTTGTATCTTTAGAACTAATATTTTCCCTTTTATACCAGACAGTTGACAGTTTTTACAAAGCACCAACGAAATGCTGGCTGTATAACAATGAAGGTTGGAAAAATCCCAGGTACACTAAAGCCCTTGCTCAGTTCTCTTCAGAAGCAATACAAATTGCTTTTTATTGACAAGGTCATCAACAAGGTCTCATTACCACATTTCCTTTCTGTTACTGTTTACAGCTTGTGAAGTTCAGTCATTGAATAATTTTGTGCATAACAACAGTGCAGAACTGATAATGCATGCTGTCATTCTACTTTCATGCCTTCTTGCCAACTTTTGTAAAGTTAGGATAAAGAATGACTCGCCCAATACACAAAGAACATGATGCAGTAGGTGTGTACTCTGCAAGGTAGTGGTTAATCCCTTCTTCCCAAAGGAAGCACCATGCATCCAAGTAAATTCCACTCTTCCCCAACCAGGTGACAGAACTAGGGCTGTTGGGAAAACAAATCGGTAAAATTCGGATTCAGCAAAATTCGGCCCGTTTTAATTCGGGAAATGGCGAAGTCCGAACTCCCCCGATTCGGATTCAAGCAATTCGGCATGAGATTCGGAGTTCGGGAATACATTTGGCCGAATAAAGCCATTTAAAGCACATTTGAGGATTTCTGCGGCTCCGGGGGGGCATTTTTGGGGGTAGAGGTCCAAAACCTTCAGGGTAGCTTGAGGGGACCCTTCTTGCAAGAACCCCCACGTTTTGTAAAGATTGGGTCAGAGGGTCCCGGGCATTAGCCCGGCCGCTGCGCGGCCCGGGGAGAGAAAGAAAGAGTGTCTGTGTGTGTGTGAGAGAGATCCCCATGGGGGGGGGGGGGGTTGCACTTTTTTTTTGTCGGCTTGCCTTTCAGTCAGACAACGGGCCGGGGTAATGGTATGGCCCAACTGCCGAGGCAACAACAAGAGATGCGCATTAAGAATCGCCTGCTCCCATTCATCCCAATGGGCAGATGGGGGGGGGAACCCCATATCTCGGGACCCCCTGACCCAATCTTTACAAAGCTTGGGGGTTCTTGCAAGAAGGGTCCCCTCAAGCTACCCTGAAAGTTTGGGACCTCTACCTCCAAAATTGCCCCCCTGGAGCCGCGGAATGCCGCCAATGTGCTTTAAGTGGCTTTATTCCTGTGGGCGATTTTTGGGGGGGGACCCCTTCTGGGCCCCATATCTTGGGACCCTCGGACCCAATCTTTACAAAACTTGGGGGTTCTTGCAAGAAGGGTCCCCTCAAGCTACCCTGAAAGTTTGGGATCTCTAACTCCATAAATGCCCCCCCCGGAGCTGCGGAATGCCACCAACGTGCTTTAAGTGGCTTTATTCCTGTGGGTGATTTTTTTTGGGGGGGACCCCTTCCAGGTCCCATATCTCAGGACCCTCTGACCCAATCTTTACAAAACTTGGGGGTTCTTGCAAGAAGGGTCTCGGCAGTTGGGCCGTACCATTACCCCGGCCCGGGGGTCTGGCTGCCTCGGCAGTTGGGAGAAGGCTGTTGTGGTTGCCTCGGCAGTTGGGTCGTACCATTACCCCGGCCCGGGGGTCTGGTTGCCTCGGAGGTTGGGCCGTACCATTACCCCGGCCCGAGGGTCTGACTGAAAGGCAAGCCGACAAAAAAAAGTGCACCCCCCCACAGGGATCTCTCTCACACACACACAGACGCTCTTTCTTTCTCTCCCTGGGCCGCACAGCGGCCGGGCTCACAAACTCACCCATGACTGATTGGCCAGAAGGAGACCCAGCTTGGCCACCGATTGGCTGCAGGAGAATGCTCCTTCGGGGTTGCTGAATTTGTACAAATTTATTCGGCGTCCGCCTGAACTCACCAAGTTCAGTTCGTTGTTTTCCCGCCTTTTTTGACTTCGGTTCTATCCAAAGTAGAAACCGCCGAATTGGGGGAAATTCAGCTGTTTTTTGGTCCAGGACGAACCAAATCGACAGCCCTAGACAGCACATTCCTACTTACAACCTAGGCATCAGTACTGTAGCCACTCCAAGATAAAAGTGAATTGCTGCCAGTTCGTAATATGGATAGATTTGGATGCAGTTGCTTTAGGATTGTGCTTTTTATGCTGCTGCTCTAAAACACTGTTTTATGTACTTTCGATATGGATCTCACATCTTTACCTCATTTCAATTGTGCTCTTTGCAGTGTTGCTTAAATCATATTTTTATTCTGTGTTATTGAGTATTTTTTTTAAAAAAGTGGTACAAAATGTTTTACATTAATACATCTAACCTATGTAGTGGAAATTGGGATTGCCTTCTTGGCTGCTATGTTTCTGAGCTGACAAATACGAGGAGCCTGTCATACAGGCATCCTATAGCCTCTCATGCCAGACAGTGATCCATGCACCAGTGTCAGCCAACAACATACATGGCAGTATGGCAGTCTGAGTGCACATCTCCCTGGTCCAAGGCTCTAACCACATCGGCTCTTGAACTCCACCACCACCTCCTTCACTCGAACAGGCCTTTTAAAATCCACAAGATAATCAACCGCTAAATAACGGGAAATGGCTTTTACTCCATTTTCACTCCAGTTGCAGAGAATGTTCAATGGAATTCAAATTTACCAACGCTGTTAATTAAAGCCAGTCAAACCTTCACACTCTATTGAAACCAAATTACATTTGAGAACTTTCGGTTTCTTCTCTCTCGAACATTCCTCTCTTGAACATTCCTCCCTGTCACTTATCAGAATTTCGCTTGTCCCAAAATCATTTCCTATATAATCCAAATAAATGCAACAGCGACATACGTGCCTCTAGCTGTCTGCCCATGGAAGCAGTTCAGCATTTTCCCTACCTTGTTTTCCACCAGTGAGATGAGAATCTGCTCCATTACGCCACAAGTGGCAGGGACCGAAGTCTGAATGTGGCCAATCACCACACCTATGGCAACTCGGGAGAGCTCGTAGCTGAGGTTCGTGTTCCTGCGGACGAGCTCAATCAATTCGGCACCTATGGTCTTCGGCACAGATGCTGCCAGGGCAGATGATTCCAAGGTCTCCACCCCAGCTGCCTCCTTATCTTCAAGGCAAAGGGAGTCAAAGGCTTCTAACTCCGCAGGAACATCTGGCGCAGTCTCCTTGGCCCGTGTGCTCTTTCCCTCATTTTCATTAAGAGCCTCGGTTTGCACGGGAGGATGAGGGGCAGCCCTTTTGGTCTGAGGGGATTTGCTCGTACGCCCCTGCTTTCTTGGAGTGACAGGACTAACATCCGAGCTGTGTGACATCATCGTGTGCGCACTTCGGCTGGGGACGGGGGGAGGGGTGTTGCTGGGGCTGGGAGTGGCGGTTGGGAGACCCGACTCTGTAGAGCCTGAGTACAAGGTGTCCAGCGAAGTTGTGCTGACAGAAGAGGCACAGGAAACGGACCCTGAGGTGATTTCAACTGCACCTGAAAAGGAGCAATTAAAACGTCTCAGCAACAGCATCAAAGGAAAAGGGAAGGAATACCACGAATTGCAGCAGCCGAATCCATTAAGGAGCTCATTGTACATGCTTCCAAAGTATTTTAACTCCTCTTCTGGGCTCACTTATCTCAAAGTAAAATTGTATCAGTGCTCTCTTGAGCATTCCTGATTGCTAACCTCCTAACAACAAGGGGGGAAAGCTGCTCTATAGACATGTATTCTCTTCAAAGATCTCAGTGTTTTTACAGAAAAATATTAACTAGGAGGTAGAAGAGTTTCCCCCCCGCCCTGCTCCCGCAACAGGGCCAGACAATATTTTCCACGTAAAGCACACCTTTGTTATTTTTGGATAATGTATCTCTTATTTTCCAAAGAGGAAAATGAAAGAGAACAGAAAACTGCCTATAGTGTACAGTGCATCATGAGTCAGACCATACTTGAAGAAGAGTTGGTTTTTATATGCCAACTTTCTCTACCACTTAAGGAAGAATCAAACTGGCTTACCCTCCCTTCCCCTCCCCACAACAGACACCATGTGAGGTAGGTGGGGCTGAGAGAGCTCTAAGAGAGCTGTGACTAGCCCAAGGTCACCCAGCTGGCTTCGCGTTTAGGAGTGGGTAAACCAACCCAGTTCACCAGATTAGTGCACACCGCTCACGTGAAGGGGTGGGGAATCAAGCCCGGTTCTCCAGATTAAAGGCCACCACTCCAAACCACCACTCTTAACTACTACACCATGCTGGCTCTCTTGGCTGAAAGCTACTGATCATTCTCCACCCACAGCAATCTACTCAGGGGTTTTCAGTCCTTGGGTTGGGATCCTTAAATGACAGGCAGAGCTCTACTTGCTGTGCTGTGAGCCCCTACAGGGCTGCCTCTTTTAGTTGCTGCTTTTGAGAATGGCCAGTGGCTATTGCAGAATGCCACCCGCTGCAAGGGCGCCACACCCCTGGCCTTTTCTGCATATATGCCAAAGGTAGCAGCAACCGAAGGCAGTAGTGGGCAAGATTCCTTTTTAGCAGGAGAGAAGGCAATGGAGAAGGGTTGGGAAATGTGACTGTCCTAGCTTCTCCAAATGTGACTGTCCTAGCTTCTTCCTGTAAACCTCTTCGCCTCAGCTTGTGATTCCTGTCCCTGGCTCTCTTGGTCTGCTTTCCACATTCCTGGGCACAAGGATATGACTTTCAGTCTCTCCTTTTCCTGTTACATAGTTAAGACATCATATGACTTGTCATAGGCTTGCAACTCAACGCATCCCATGCTATCACATAGGAGTTACAGGTAAGTCCTGGAAAGGCTGAAGATCTCTGATCTAGGTGATGGGGTGTTGATTGCAAACTCAACCTAAAATAGCTCAGGGGTCCTTCTTCCTTAGAAGATTTTTGGGTGCACTTGTCTTAATTTGAACAGTTAAGGATGCTGAATTTTAGAACTGGAAGGGTGAAGGGGATTGAAAAATTCACCCAGACAGGAATTCTAAGCTTATTACAAGTGGAGTCCAACCATCGCCTACCAGTTCAGGCCCAGCTTACAACCAGCTTTGTGCCAGCCCTCCGTATTACTGCACCCTTCCTCCTTTCCATTTAAAAGTATTGAGAAGCAGAGGTGCTGGGGATATCCAAGATGACTGAGGTAATTTCCCAGGAGTGCTAGCATTCCGAGGTACAACAATTATAACACACCCTTATCAGCATAAGAAAGTTTTGGAGAAAGGACAAAGTACAGAGAACAGGTTGCTCAAAAGGGAAGGGTTGGGTGGAGGAGCTTGAGCACTGACATGCTGCCAGCGTCCTCCCCAGGAATGCAAGAAGGCCCAAACTTTGGAACAGGGTCAGAAACAGAAGGACTTTCAGAAATGGAAAATAATTCATTGTAGCTGAGCCCCCTCCGAATCAATATGAAGGGGGACTCACCCATATTAAGCTGACCTAAACCACCATACTCCCTTATCTACAAAAGGATTCTCTATAACTTAATAGGAGCATAGCTAGAAACAATACTTCAGTGCACTGTTTGAACATGCTGTGTACCACAGAATTCAGTCTGGCATTAAGTGTTCTAACATATTCCTAAGCACCCAAGATATGTAAACCTAGGTAAGTGTCCAGACATCATGGATACAGCAAAGAACTTTCAAAAGGTTTTTAAAAGTCTGCTAAAGGTCTGATAAAATCTTTCTGCGTTCAGGAGAAGTGACTTCTTCCTCTCATCATAGCCCCTTGCCAATTGCTTTCCAATATTACAGGAGCCCCATTCTTATATTCCCCTCTATTGTTGTACTGCTTTGCAATTAAGGTTAAGCACTTAACCTAGAATGGCTGCCATCGTTAAGCGATAATTATCAGTTTTACAGAACCAGAAAAGGGTTCATGTCCAATGTAAAAAATTAATGAGTATATTATAAGACTTGCTCAATTTATTCTCTTCAGCATCTCTGAGCTCCAAACGTGGTGCCTTATTTATGAAGGAAATGCCAGAAAACTCTTAACAGCTGATCTCTTTTCTATGCACAGTGGGACCAAAGTAGGCTATCTGCAACTATGCAAACCTCCTATTTGGTCCTCTGAAAACACAACACCTAAGGATGGTTTGTATTTATTAAACCAAGCTTGCATTTTACAACTCATCCTGGTCCCTGTGGGAAAACATAATTTGGCCACAGGAGAACAGGGCTTCCCCAGAATCTCCCCTTTGCAGCTTATTGTGTTGTTAGCTGACCTGAGCCGGCCCTTGGCTGGGGACTGAGGGCAGAATATGGCTTCAAGAATATGGCTTCAATGGCTTCAAGAAGGCATTGCTGGATTAAGGATATACACTGAAATGAGTGCGAACTAACTGAGACATTCTTTAACTTTCATATATGAAACCTCCTGTTCGGGCTTAGGCTGCACACAGCCACATTGGTCCAAAGTAAAATCCAAAAACAAGACCCCCCCAAAAAAGTCACATAATACCTTTTTATCAGGACCAGACCCCCTCCCCTAGCTCCCACTTGTTTTGCATCATTTGAGTTGGTCCTGATAAAAGGTTTCACAAATACCAAAGCTACTTTTTGTATCATTTTTCATGTCCAGTTGAGACCCTGTAATTCTCTGAGTGTGCCTGATTATCTATGCTAGCTCCGTAAGGCATGCTCATCTTCTGTTTACCTACCCTTGCATGCCCTGAGTTTCTTCCTTTATTTTTGCACTTATTAACTCTTGATAAGAAACAAACTGGAAAAAATGCTTTTTATATATACAGTTTATTCCCAAACTTCCTAATACTAGATATGCTGGGTTTGGTTAGTGAAGATAGGTTCAGGGGCCAAATTAGGGAAGGGATGAGAACGAGAGGCTTAATTTTAACTTCAAATCTCCACTGTGAACAATACTTGAAGTAAGATGCAAATTACAGACCAATCCTATGCATGATGACTTGGAAGCAGGTTCCACTTGCATGGCTGTGCAGGCAGTGTTAAATTCCTCACCTCTCCAGTTTTTCTGCTTGCAAGGTGACAGGCAGGTTTTTCTGACATCCTCCTGCGCTTTCCTTTGAAGGGCAAGGGCTAACTTGGGAACCTAACCCATGGTTCATTTGGGATCTCAATCAAGGTTATGGCAACAAACCATGGCCAGGCATTATGGCTGCACTGGGCCTTCCTAAAGAAAGCAGCTCTGACAAGGATTATCCAAAAAGAGTCGCAGTTAAAGGTCAGCATTCCCAGGTCCCATGAAGTGCAATGGACAGCTCATGCTTTAGCCACTATATTCCCTTAAACTGCACCCTCCTCCTTTAGGACTCATAAAGGAACTCATCTTTATGCATGGGAAGAGCTGCCCATTAATGATGGCATTATGATTGGGTTTTGCTATGCAGAAGCTTCTCAGTACCTATTGTTTTAGGAATCCAAACTGAAGCATGTAAACCTTCCATGGCAGAAGCCCCAACCAGCTACTTGTTACTGCTTTGTATGAGCACAACTCAGTATATTTATTTATTTTTATTTGTTTCATTAATCCCCCCCCCAGTTTGTCCAACACATTAACTAACTGCCAGCACTTGTGCAGCTGGCCCACCCTCTTGGTAGAAGCTGAAAGAGCACCATTCTTGAGAATATACCAGTTCCATACACCTGGACAAAGAGCAGGATGGAGTGGAACTCAGAAAGCTCAATCTTCACTGAGACCTCCATCATTGCTTTATTAGTGGGCTCCCCCTGGTGATATATGGAGTTATCACATCCTGGTCAGGAGACAGCTAGGCGCTCTCATTACACCTGGATGTGCTACTCCAGATAGAATTAAGGAAAAGGAGCCCAAATGTTCAAGGGAAAACTCTGGGGTCATTCTCATGACATAATTTTTTTTCATTAATGGGAGTGATCGCTCCAAGATACTGCCCTCAACAAAAATCTAATATGACCATCACATGTACGTGTCTATCTGCAAGACTGATTACAGCAATGCAGAGAATCCAGTTTTACTCTATATACCATATTAACTAAAGGTGGGAACGGGAACAAATTGTTTCAATTTCCTAAAATACTCATGCTTCTAATGTGACAGACATGCAAACCTTCCCATGTGAACAGGTTTAGGCTCACACACAGAAATCTGTCTATGGGTGGCCCTGAGTTCACCCCTAACAGCACTCATACTTGTAGATTCAAGAATGAGAAATACTGTGTTCTAAGGCTACCACCACACTTTGAAGGTAAAAATTACAAATGCAAATATTTAGCATCCAAAAGCCTCTTTCCGGCACTAGAGTGAAATGAGCCAGAGGTGTTGCTGAACCAGTATATTATTTCTACTATATACCATCTGATTTTCATGTCACACACCTGCAAAACCCTCTTCCTTACTTTTAATGGAGGCAGCTGCCTGGATATTCTTGCGTTTCTCTGGCGGCGGGGGAGTAACGAGAGCAGAACGGAGTGGCTGTGGTGGGATCTAAAGGAAAACATTTTCAAACGATCAAAGGCAGCAAACAAGAAAGACATTTGTCAGAAAAAAAAGTTATTTTCTATGTAGGCACCAATTTGTTCCAGTATTGCTCTTATTCTTTAAAGAATCCTCGTGAGGACAGCCATGTTAATAATCATCAGCTTCTTGCAAGAGCAAAGCAGAAACTCTGAACATGTCGCTTTCCTCCCTCCTGATGACAGGAAAAGCAGCATGTTTAATTGCTACATTCAGCAAGTGCACTGTGCTTGCATTGCACAGGCCTGTCAAACATGTACGCTTTATATTGCTTTTAGCTCCGCCAAAGAGGCAGCAAGCCATGTGCATATTAAATGCATTTGGAGTGATCCATGCAACAAATTATCGTTGCAAAGGGATAAAGACAAAGGCTAGAGGCGTGGAGGTTTCCTCCACATTAATGCATTCAGACCAATTTTTACTTAGACAGGAAAAAACCTCAGGTTAGACAAGGCCATTTACAATGCTGTTCATTCCCTGCAGAGATGCTTGCCAGGAAAAGCTTCCACAGCCCTAAGATCCCTACAGCTAGTATGCATCCAACTTCACGCCCCTCCCCTGTGAAAAGACAGGTTTGAAATAATGATTGCATAGCGTGATATGTGAAGGGAATGGGCAGGGACTAGTCCAGACAGTCCCTTACAACTCCGACAATCAACTTCCCAAACAGAAATGTGTCGTTCAGGAGTAGGGACCCTGCAATATTCTCCAACACTACAATAGTCACACAAACAAAAAGGGAAAGATTCCTAAGAATCCCAAAAGCAAAAAACAAAAAACTTGGGGGGGGGGGGAGTTAATCACCTGAAATAGAGAAGCTGCATCTGCACACACATCACAACTTCAAAAATACTCCAAGATCTTGCAAGACCATAGTTCACATTGTAAGGTTGCCTAGCAACCCCATGCAACTGGTGTTTTTTTTTAGGAATTAGCAGCTGGGAGAAAGGAGAAAGCAGTGGCAGAAGGGGAGGGAGCAGAAAGTGGCAGAAGGGTAGGAAGGACATGGCCGCAGAGGGGAAGAAGAAAGAAGAGGCAGGGCACTGGGGGGCAAGAGAAAGACAGGGTTAATGGTGGAAAAGAAGATTACGAGGCAGGTGGTAGAAAGGAACAAGTGATACAAGTGAGCAGGAGGACAGAAAGTGGGGATCATGGGGAGAGGTAGATGGGATCTCCCTCTCCCTTGTAAATTCCTCACAGGTCCCCTACCTGTCTCCTAATTCAGGGTAGGGACAAATCATGGTAAGAATACCAAAGACACTTTTTAGTCTGGAACAATTCGCTTGTGTATGTAAGGCCCAAATTACAGGTGGCACAGGAGATCTGTCATCAAGAACTCCCACGTTTGCTTTTGGGGGGGAGGGTAAAGCTACCACCAATGGGAGGGGGGGAAACAAACTGATCTGAATTAGGAGTGTGCTGGGGGAGGGAGTGATATGGAAGTGATCTAATTAGGGTTAAATAATAGGCATCACAGCAGCAGAACTGACATGACAGAAAGCTTGTTTCTTGCTTCTGGCATATTTACTCAGTAGTTAATCAATAGATAGAAGTAAGAGGCAGAAAGCAGAACTCTGAAACTTCCAATGCATCAAATCAAATAATGAGAAACCCCTAATATTTGGAAGAAGGACTTTATGCCAAAAATAATGGTAAACGCAGTCATATGACTATCAGACCACTGTCTAAACTTATGGTTAAGCGACACATTTCAATCCTGTACCATATAAATTACTGGCTCTCAATTGTATTTTTGAGATGTCATCTCCTAGTCCTACTGCTGGAGTTTTGACCTCTTTTCGTCCTATAAGGGTCTCTCTCTGCGTTTGTTAGATGGCCTCCAGCTTCCGTCAAACTCACAGGTCAATTTCCACTACAGGAGTGAAAGGGGTAACATGATATAAAATCCTGCTGTTTCTTCCACTGCAGGACAAATAATAGTTGGGGGGGGGTCTGCTTTGGGAAAACAGCATGGAGAAAAAGTAAAATTCTTCTTCCTCACATGATACATGATTAGGTTTAAAAAAATGTGAAATACTGATCATGGATTGCCCATAAGTGAGCCCTTAGGTATAAAACTGAACATTCAAATCCAGTGGTTCTTAATTTTTAATACATAATCGATCACTGAACAACACCCTTCCCTGGCCGCAAGTTTTAAAAAATTAGGACAAAAAAATAGAACTACAGCAAGGAAACTGCTGATACGTGCCTATGACAGACAGTTCTCATACTTATATCTGATGAGACTTTGCATTTATGGTCATTACACATCTTCATAACGTGTTTGATTCTTAGTTTCTACGGACCACTCAAAGGATCTAAAGGAAAAAATTAGAATCTGGGATTTGTTTCTTCACAGCATTATAAAACAACTCTTTTCTACTGGCAGTCAGAAGCTATTACAAGTGGGGAGAAAGGACATTCTAAAATCTCAGCTGCCTGTTTGCCCCCAATATCCCATGATTTGCAGAATGCCCCCCTTTAAAAGTCACTGTTACAGTCACTGTAGATATTTTATCCCATTTACAAATTGCAACAATACAAACTCTTCATTGTATTAGATGTGAAAATGGCCTCAGGCAGTTGAATCTCTATTGGTAAAGGATGCAAATTTGACAGTGATACTGTTAAACTTGTCAGCTTTTTCTTTGCTGATAGGGGAGAAAGTTGCTTTTACAGGATCTGTAGTGGTATTCATTTAAGAAGAATGTTCAAATTTTTAGATGTATCTAAGTTATGCCTGGTTGTTGAGTACCAAGGAATACACTTGCATTCCTCCTCTCCCCATATTGATGAAGCCATTTAGCATACTACGGTAGTAAAGCTGGAATATGTTATAAAAAATAATATTGTAAACATCCTTTTCATTGACTTAGCTGTGTAATGGATACATATTACTGGGTATTTCATAGAAACATTGCTAGATGTATGTAGCAATGGACTGGTGATAAACAAGTTAAAAGAAATGTAGTTTGTGAAACATGATGAATTTATCTTTACTCAAGAAAAAAAATTACTCAGAAAATTTAACCCTCAAATATTTAAATCAAATCAAATCTATGGTTATATGAAGTTAGAAATTACTAGACGTTTAGCTTTTGGCTATCACAATCTGAAGCTTGCTCCAGACATTATATTGAGTTCCCCCCCCCAATGTAAATTGGAATTCTTAAGAGTCTAAGAAGGTGTGCAGTACACCCTGGAGCCTTGATGGTTCTCTGCACCTTCTCTTTGTTTTCCACTAGGGCTGTTGGGAAAAAAAAATCGGTATAGTTCGGATTCGGCCGAATTCGGCCCATCTGGATTCGGGATATGGCAAAGTCCGAACTCCCCCACTTTGGGTCCATACAATTCGGCGCGAATTCAAAGTTCGGGAAAAAAATTCGGCCGAATAAAGCCATTAAAAACACAACCGCGCCTTTCCGCGGCTCCGGGAAGGCATTTTTGGGGGTAAGGTCCCAAACTTTCAGAGGAGCTTCAAAGGACCCTTCTTGCCAGACCCCCCAAGTTTTGTAAAGATTGGGTAAGGGGGGGCTGAGATATGGGCCCCGAAAGGGGTCCCCCACCCTTAATGTGCATCTCTGAGCAGAGCTTGCTGCCCACGCACAAAGCTCCCAGCCCTGACAAACAGCTGAGCTGCGGGGAGCAAGGGCGGGGCAGGTGCGAAGAAGTTTGCAAAGCAACACAACTGCAAAGCAACACAACTGCAAAGCAACACAACCATGCAAAGCAACACATTTGCAACCATGCAAAGCAACACATTTGCAACCATGCAAAGCAACACATTTGCAACCATGCAAAGCAACACCTGACACCTGGGAGTTTGCAAACCATGGAAAGGGACAGAGGCAGCTAGCTATGCATAATGAGCAGGAGGGGGTGGAATTTCCCCTTTTGCATCAGACTCGAGTCAGGACCAGGCAAATGCATTCTTTAAGTCACCATTTGAAAAACAGTTTTGAGCAAGCATCAAAATAGAGACTCGAGGGGGCACACACACCCCAGGCAGAATGGGCGAAAGCCCCCTTTGGCTCCCCCACCCACCCACAGAAACTGCTCCCTCCCCCCCCACACACACACAGACTCTGCTTCCCCCCACACATACACACACAGGAGAACAATTATACATTAAAGCCCCCAAAGGCGTCTTACTGTGGCTGCCTTCTGTTCCATCAGGAGGGGCTGGGAGGACTGGGTAATCCAATACGATACTATTTAAGCACGGGAGGTGTTTTGCCTTGGATTTGCCGTTCTGGAGATGCATACAGGATCGGGTGATCCATTCATCCCAATAGGGAAAAGGGGAAAGCCCATATCTCGGGACCCCCTGACCCAATGTTTACAAAACTTGGGGGGGTCTCTTAAGAAGGCTCGTCTGAAGCTATGCTGAATGTTTGGGGGTTGCACCCCCAAAAATGCACCCCCTGCAGCCACGGAAAGAGAAAAGGGGGGAGCCCATATTTCTGCCCCCACTGAACCCATCTTTACAAAACTTGGGGGGGTCTCTTAAGAAGGCTTGTCTGAAGTTATGCTGAAAGTTTGGGGACTGCACCCCCAAAAAAGCGCCCCCTGCAGCCATGGAAATGGAAAAGGGGGGAGGGAAAAGGGGTGGAGCCCATATCTCGGGACCCCCTGACCCAATGTTTACAAAACTTGTGGGGTCTCTTAAGAAGGCTTGTCTGAAGCTCTGCTGAAAGTTTGTGGTCTCTACCCCCAAAAATGCGCCCCCTGCAGCCACGGAAAGGAGCGAATGTGCACACACACACCCCACGAGGATTTACCTCTCTTTCTCTCCCAGGCCGGGCCGCGCAGCAGCTGATTCCTCCAGTACTCAATCCTGACTGATTGGCCAGAAGAAGACCCAGCTTGGCCACCGATTGGCCAGGGGAGAATGCTGCTTACTGAAGGTTATGCTGCTGCGCCCCGAATTTGCTGAATGTATTCGTGAACTCCCAAACTCCGAACGGCTCCCCCGTTTTCCCGCCATTTTTGAGTTCGGTTCGTCCTGAACTAAAAACCGCAGAATCAGGGGAAATTCGGCTGTTTTTCGGTTCGGGCCGAACCAAATCGACAGCCCTATTTTCCACTGTCATCCTTTTATCCCTAGCACAGAACTGTCAGATAATTTCAACTAGCACACACAGCTCTAAAGAAGCTCTGAAGAAATGAAACTATGGAGGCCTCCTGAGCTCCAACCTTTTTATTCTGAGATTATTCCAATGCTACCAATTGGAAATTATTCCAGTGCTATCATGGGAAAGTGGTGATGCTTACCAGGATTCAACAGGAGGCAAATCAACAGTGAACCCACTTGTTCACTTAGAAATGATCAGCCTTCACTGCAAATAAATCTCACAGCTGGGGAAAAGGGCACAAAGAATGCCTTTCCAAATTACTGGCAAAGTGCCCCCTCCACCCCCTGCAAGCTTCTGCACATGCAGCTGACTAAAGCCAACTTCATCTGTCAGTGAACTAGCTTTGTGGGTTCTGAAAACTGACTGATCTCCTGCCCTTGATCATTACTTAGCAGCTCTCCTAGACTACTATATAATTTCATCTGAAATCAGCCAGGACAGGGCTGCTAAATATTTGACTCTTATTTGTCCTTTAGTTACAGATTAAAATCTGTGTAGCCATCAAACAGCACAGCTCAGGCAATCCATTTTAAAAGTAGGATACAAAGACTTACAGATAAGACAAAGACATTTAGTTTTGCATAAACAAGGGTTATTTTTAACAGCATCGCATTTCAAGCTCTCAAGATGAAGAAGTATTTCCTCAGCATTGTGACAAAGGTTGGGAGTCCGTCTCAGGATATATTTACACTTTATCCCGGTAAACATGTTTCCCAAGCACGTGATTGCCAGTTAACACAACTGCAGAGGCATGGGGGAGAGGGAAGCTTAATCCTTCCCTCCGATTTCCCCTGCTAAAAATGTCCTGCAAGAACCTCCTGCCCCCACACTAACAGTATGAGGCAAACACAAAATTGAGAACCTCAGTTCTCCAGTTTGGAGTTGGCTTGAGTTTATTCTGCTACCGAATCTTTCCAACTCCCCACCCCCCCTCGTAAGTATTCTCTGGGCACCCAACCACAGCCTGTGAAATCGCAAAGAATCAGGTCAGCTTCATGCTGGAGTTTGCCAAACCCCAAAGAAGAGCCAATGAGATTTAAAAAAAAGGACCTGTAAGAAAAAACAACAGCACAAGACATTTCTCGCAATGCCATTCTTTTGCAGTGGGTTTCATAAAATAAAGACTACACCATCAATCACACCCTTGTATTGGTGGAGGGCAATTCTTTATTCTCTCAGAGAACAATATTTTACAGGTTATAACACACCTGTTTTTTAAAAAAGAAATGTAAAGAGGAGTGTCCAAGCATGCCAAGATTAGAGGTGTGCAGTTAGATACTGCTGACCTGATAAGATGCCAAATGTTTCAAGGGTTGGACTGACAATATCCAATACCACTGCTGCCCCCTCAACATGATTTCCAACTCCACTATCATTCCAACAACAAAGGAATTTGGAATCGTGTCAGGGAGGGAGGAGTGGCTAGGGAGGAGGAAGTGCTCCTCAGCTGGTTAGCAGTGCACCTGCCCTTTAATATTCAAGAGCCATTATTTTCAGCAGGGCGGCCAGGTTCATCTCTTTGAAAGTAGTGGCCTTTTAATGTTCTTTTTTTGGGGGGAGGGGTCTAAATAAAGAGCTGTAGACTTGGTCTCTAGAATCCAGCTCTACTGTACATAGAAAGATGTCCTTAACCAGCCCCAGGCCCAGACTTCCTTGTTGTATAAGAGACCGCTCCTGCACCACACAGCCAACCTTTGGGGTGGGCTACAGCTGCTTCTGATGGGGTCCTTGGAATCCCACAAGGCTTGGTGAGAGAAGGAGGAGAACCCCGCAGTGCAAATGACCCCCCCCCCCCAGTTCTGCAGGGCAGGCTTAGCTTTAAAGAGACTGGCTTGGAACAGAGAACTGGGGCTGACAGTGGGGGGAAGCACAGCCCCAGGACCCCCAGTGGGTCCACAAGTGGCCAGAAGATTGGCCGTGTGGCATGGGATCAGGCTCTTAACCCACAGGCAGGTGCCTGCTTCTGAAGTTAGACAACACCTCTGCCCCTTCTGGAGGTTTCCCAGGACCTAGTCTGACACCTTAACCACTACACCATGCTGGCTCTCCGAAAGAGGTGCTTAGGCATAACAAAAGCCTTGAAATATGTTTAATGCAGACAAAAGTTCTGCTTAGAGATCCTATTTTCTGAACTTCCTTCCTGAATTTATCAGTAGCAAGAAAACACCCTAAGCAAATTTTCTCTTAAACTGGAGAATAAGCAGCCAGCGTAGTTATCCTAGTTCTTGCAAGGAGTAAATATCCTGCTTCATATTTACCTACCACAGGAGAAGATGCAACAAAACAAGCAGTACTTTTACAAATTCGCTTTCCTCTGTAACTGCACTATGGTACTACAGCTCTTTAAAAGCATGTCATGGGATTCTGGAATTTCCTATTATCTCTCGTAAGTATACTGAACCAGGCTTCCTTCCGGGAGAAGTTTTGTAAACGAAACACTACAGCTAGGTCTGCCTTAGGCTACTTGTTATATACTGATAGCTGGCTACTGTAACATAACTGTTAACATAGGAACTGCCATAATGGATCAGAGGAATGGTTAATCTTGTGTACGGTTTTATTTTCTTCATCCAATGCAGAGATGATTTCTGCCCTTCAGTTAAGATTGCCTTACTCTCATCTCCTTTGATCTTGGAGCAGAATACTCCAACAGGGAGCCAGCAAGTAACATCTCTCTCTTACCTTCTATGCTTGATAAAGAATCCATAATGTTCGAGAGCATACAAAATTTCTGAACAATTTTTTTAAAAGCCGTATGTATTTAATTCTGTAAGATCAGCATCCACAGCATGCGAAGACTGAGCATAAGACGAGGAGCTCTCTCCTTAGACAAGACTTCAGAATGACCAGCACACACAGAAGAGAAGAAACCTTGAAAGATAAAGGCTTAAATATGCTCAAGATGCTACCTGGTAAAAGCTACCGCCTTCCTCTTGGATCTCTGTGTTTGGCAAACTGTGGTGTCGCTCGTATCCTGTCCGACAGAAGCCGTTGGGTTGCCTAGCTAGATCCAGATGATGATCGCTGGAGGATGGAGTCATCCCTTGAGTGGACGATGAATGGCTCTTGCGGGAAACAGTTTCCTTCCGGTGATGGATCAACTTCCTAGTAACAACAGTCATTTTGAGCAATAGGGCTTAAGGGTGTCTCAAAGCTGCAATCACACACCAACCAACTTCTGCACAGCTAATGAAGATTTATTAATGAGTGAGTGAATCTACCTGCACTGAATAAAGGCAAGCAGAATTTAATCGTGTGCAATTTTAGCACAACTACAGGCGAAAAGTTGTTATTCAGTTTCCCACATGGCGCCTTTAAAACGGAGACTCTCTTCTATCTATCTGAAATTTGGCTGGGAGGATCTCTTCAGAGAGAAGCACAATCTGCCCCCAAGACCCTTTCAGGTCAGGAAAACTACTGGAGGAGGAGGGAGGCTGAAGCCCATTCTCCACCTACGACGCTGTCCTGATCCGAATTGGGCACCTCATGAGCAGGAATGGAAAATCCACAACTCGCAAATCACTGTTATACAGGGTGGGAACCTCCAACCCAATAGGTATATTCTTTGTCATTTAAAATAAATAGATGCTGAGGGTTTCTGCTGGCAGTGGTGGGGGCATAGTATTCCCTCCTCATACATCCCTACCATTTCCAAATCTGGTTTACGAAATTTATGATGCAAGATTTACAGGTGCTATCAAATGTGCTCTCAAGAACTGCACACCTCCCCAATCAAGCCCTTAAACCCTACAGGCACAGTGGAACTTCAAGAGCCAAAGGAGACATTACAAGAGACCTGCTGGAGCTGATGGTTCTCCATGTACCGTATATACCCGTGTATAAGCTGACCCCGGCGGAGAGGCCTGCCTGCTCCCAGGCCGCGGGAAGGCGAGCGGGCCGGCAGCAAAGGATGGCTGCAGTGGTAAGTTTCCCTCTTCCCTCCTCCCCTACCCTACCGTATTGACCCGCGTATAAGCCGAGTTGGCTTTTTTCAGCCCTTTTTTTGGGCTGAAAAACTTGGCTTATACGCGAGTATATACGGTATTTTTTAATCTCATGATTCCAATGTTTACTACAAACAATGCAAGATCCAACAACGCAGATATCTACATTCCTTCAAGGCCATCATGTGAAGCAAGGGAAAGAAAATGCATGGAACTACAATAACATATCACACACTCTATTAAACATTATAAGGAAGAGACAGTAGACAGAGCTCCAGGTCTTCTATAATGTCTGCTTAGCCCTTAGACTGCAAATGCATGTCTTAAAACTCATTTGTATTCAGATAATGTGCCTTCATTAAAGCTATTGTTTTCACACCATCTTAAGTATTCTTTCTTGCTTCTGGCTCTACTTACTGGAGGACATCCCTCTGCTCCAAGTTGTATTTCCCCCCATTCTTCATTGCTGCATTATGAATAGCCTCGATCGCTCTGTCAATGGACTGCAAAACCACATCTTGTTCCAGCACCTGAGGAATAAATCATGCTACATGTTGAACCCCTTCGCTTCCATCTTCCCATCAAAGTTTATAATGACAATATGAAATTGACAACCACAACCATCTTAATTCTCTTTTATAGACCAACCCCTGAAACTCTCACGTTGTTTAGTATTCTCATAACCACAGCGCACATTTATAACGGAAATCAATTTCCCCATTCTATTTCTTGTAGTTATTTGATAAAGTTTCTTTTTAAAAAGAAAACAAGATTTTCTTTCTTCTTTTAAAAAGTAATATACAAAATGGATTCTGTCTGTTCAAGATTTATAGCTGGAATTGAAAAACATTTGTTTGGAAGCAGCTGTGGATACATCACAGCTCCACTCACCCATCCTGGGGACCTGGAGTCCCAGCAATTCATTACATGAAGATCAATGGCAAAATTTCAGAGGCGCAAAGCAGCTCTTCAGATCAATTTCACATTCAGATTGCTACAGTGACTCTTCTACCTTCACTGCAAATTCTGACAATTTTAAGTGTACTTCCCTTTGCTGCTAGATCCCCACCCAGCCCACCACACTCTTACAGAGCAATCCTGGGTGGGGGGAGAAAGCTCTTAGGAGCCGGTGTGACCCCTGCGGTGGTGTAAGTGCAACTTGCACCAGCTAAACTGGCACTTACGCCGCGACAGGGACACTTACACTTTCTCTGGGGAGCAACGCAAGCCACAGGCACCAGAGCAGTGTCGCTGACAGTGTTTCCTTGGAGCAAAGGGTCATTCCGGCGTCAAAGGGGGCATTCCCCAGAAACACCCTTTAGCTAGTGCAAACTTGCAGCAGCAAAAAGGGAGGCTTAGCCCTGTGAAACCCAATAGAGCGGTTTCACGAGGCTTAGGGTTTAACTTTTTTTTTTTGTACACTGCAAGCAGCTTGGGAGGCAGTGTGGCTGCATTGTCCCCGGGCGTCCCCTAACTACTCCCCCTCTTAGGATTGCTCTGTTAATCTTAGGCACCAGAATCAAATTTACACGTGTTCAGGTAACCAAATTCATACCAGTTGCTTGTTCCTTTGGGGACTTTCTTCCTTTATCATGTTTATTTTGCTGCAGAAATGGGTGACCCAGATTCCAGCCTATATCTTTACTGTATCAATCGCTCTCCCAGTAAGCATATACGACTATCGAACATTTTAATCATGATATCAGATTTACCAAAATGCATTTCTATCAGAAATGTAATATGTTTACACTGAGACAAATTTAACACCAACAGCTCCTAGCTTCTATTACTAACAATGCAGACATGTCATCACAGACGTCCATCATGTCCTCCAGTTGGGATATACATTGATCCTTAGATGACTATTGGTCTGACCAATTGTTAAAGGGGATTAGACAATCATGGAGGGTAGCTCCATTAAGATATTAACCTTGATGTCCAAGTGGCACCTCCATGTTCAGTGGCAGTATATATCTGAATCCTAGTTGCAGGGGGGCAAAAGGGAGAGACTTTGATCTCCATGCCCCTTGTAGGGCTTCCAGAGGCATAGCATTGGCCACTGTGGAGAAAAAGGAAGCCAAATTACATGGATCGTTGGCCTGATCCAGTAGTGCTCTTCTTTTGAGTCTGTGCTGTTTGACTGACTGATGGCATAACATTTCTTAGACCAACTGAACATATTGCTGTTTTGCTGACAGTGTGATGGAGGCAGGGACCTCTGTGCAGTAGATCATCCTCCAGTGGTAGCTGAAAACCCTACCCTCCTGAGCCAGCCCTTACCAGCTAGCTGTTGCAAAAAAACGATCCTGAGGAAAAGAAAGCTTCAGAAGACACCCTCTCTCCACAGAAGCAAAGCGAGAACTGAGGAAGGAGCCACTGCTCCCCGCCTCCATCATGTGCCCGGGAAAATTCTGGCGCAAGACAGAGGGGAGGGGGAGCGCTCGTAGTACTCTGACTCTTCCAGAAAGCTTTACAATCTTCATCTCCACAGCTCGTCTGCGCAGTCCCATGTGGGACTGCACAGAAATCATGAAGACGAAACCCATCAAACTGAATGGAGTCTCTCTACAGAACCTACCTCGCCAGTATTAAGAACACTACTAGTTATTTTCTTCTGAACATAATTTACAGCACCCGTTATTACCTTTAAATCCTGAACTCTGGAGCAAGGACACTTACGTTACAACTTGCTGCCATAAGGGTCTGTCTACCAGTAAAGATCTTCAGCAGAGGCTGCTCTGGGTGAGGCCCCTCACTCTCAAGAGGTATGATAGACAGCAGTCAGGGATAAGATCTTTTCTTTGATAGAAAAGGTGAGACTATATGCACGTGCCTGGGGAAAACTTCTCCATTTAGTCAGAGTGTGTGTTTGTGTGTGTGTGTGAGAGAGAGAGAGACAGAGCGCAAGCACACTACTAACTTTTATTAGTTAGGGGTATTGATTTTGCTGCTGGCTATTGGAATTTATTATATTTTAAGTTACTGTATATTGTGGACATTTATTGTAGTGCATGCTGTTGGTCTTGTTTTGTTTATACTGCCTCAGAAGTCTAATAACAATTGCACAGTACAATTTTTTAAAATAAGAGCTTGGACCAACACGGATGTTTCCACAGAGAAGGATAGAACTGAGTTTCTCACCTGCTCCTTCCCACTGCAGCCCCAAATGCCCCCAAAGCAGCATTTCAGGGGGCATTTTGTGCTGCAAAGAAAGATAGAGGAAAGAAAGTAATACTCCGCAGGTAGAAACTGTTCTGCCCAAGAAAATGTTATAGCAGATCCAAGCCAAGGCATGTTCAGAAGAATACTGCTTCTGCTTCTGAACACCAGTTACGGGGAGACAACCAATGGGGGAGACTGTAGCTTGCACGTGATGCTCGCGGGCTTCCCAAAAAAATCTAGCTGGCCACAGCTGCAAACAGGCTGGACTAAATGGAACTTTCACCTGGTCCAGCCAGGGCTGTCTTATATTCTCAGGCAGGTACCCAGGCAGGTGGCTGCATAGCAAACAATTAGTTAACCATCATCTTTCCTTATACTAGGGAAAGGACATTACACATTTGCAGTTTTGTCCTGTTTCATAGGGACACAGTAAATTTTGTTTCACCTACAAAATTGCCTCCAATGCCTAGTTTAATTCAAGTAACCCCCAAACTGCCCCAACGTTAAACTGGACAAGACCAAGATTAACTTTCATCTGCTAGATTTGCACAACAAGAGGCCCAATACAAGGCAGTGGCAATGGGACTTGCGTGTGGCAGGAGATATTCTTTTCTCCTTATATCTCCACAATAAATGGTGCTAGAGACTGGTTTTAAAAAAAACTGTAAGCTTTTTTAAAAACTATTTTTTAAGGTTTTAAAAAAACTGTATTCAGAGCGCCTGATATACAAACTGTTACGTTGTTAACGTGATATAATGATATTCCATTGCCAATTTTATTTAAAAGCCTCCTGGTGGTGGTGGGAGGAAACGGTCACTGAGGGTACATGGGAAACAGCTGCAGCGTGAGCAGGACCAAGAAAACCCAAACTTTCCCACCACACAGCAGCCATCCAGGCTTTGCAGTGATCTTCCCTGAAACTCTGCTCCAAAGTAGTGATAGCATACGGGCCTGCCTAAATCTCCAGGACTGGACCTGGCAACCCGGTATGCAAGCGCACTGACTGCTTTCCAGCCGCGCGCCTGCCCCAAACGCTACTGGGCGGTCGCGGCGCGGCTCATTTGAAACTGACACAGCTGCTCTCGCCAGCCCGGGCAACCAGCCACTAGGAACCAGATGCAAAGGGCTGTCTCTTGTGAACCTGAGAGGAGCCATGTTCCTGTAAAACTCTGTTCCAGCAGCAGCCATTTCGCAAAGAGCTGACAGCCACGTACTCAATGCGAGCTGCTTCCCCCCTCCCAACTTCCTCCGTTGCTCAATGGGTCGTTAGCGGTGATCCTGATATCAAGATGAGTCATCCCCCCTGTCCAGCTGCAGCGACCCCAGGACATTTGCACAGATCACACCCATTGTTCCTGAATGCAAATCACATCAGCAGAGAGATTCCAGACCATCACGGGTTGCGAAAGCCATTGGAATTATAATAGATTTCCAAATTCTCACTACCCTGCCCCGGTAGACACAGCTTAATCCTTTTGTCACCTTTTGTCACCTGGGAGGGGTAAAATCCCTCTCCCCGCCCCCAGAAAAACAGTATAACTGGGGTGCCCCATGCCCATTCAAGACACCTTAGGTCTTTCCTGGCACCTTTGCCGTTACTCTGTTGGTTTGGTTTTGCGCAGCCTTACCACGCTCCCTCCCGCCTTGCTGGTCAAGTCTACGGGAACCCCTGCCCCCCCCATCTCGGTCTTCCTTTTCAATCTGTTATTAGTCTACGTGAAATTTGGACAACACCTCATCTAGATACGGTAAATATTTGATCAACGATATCCTGCCACATTGGCAAACGTCTCTGTACTATTCTGTTATTTCTTAGCCTCTTGTATGTCTGTACTGCACCATTTGAATGCGTGAATACATAAACACTGTTTAATTTGGAACTCCTAGTCTCTGTCTTTATTCAAACGTCTCATTAAACGGATTCTGGTATAGTTGAGTGCGAGATCGCTATAAAAATACATAGTTACCGATTGCTCAGCTAATTTCCCCATATAAAGGAGCATTTCGGCTAACAGTAGGTTTGAGGGAGATTGGAGAAAAGTCAGGGACACCTTGGGAGGGACATGAATGCACCACAACGCTGCGGGGAAGGCTGAAAAAGAAACCTTGTTTCCCAACAGCATTGAACCCAGGGCAAATAACCTATGCGGAAATGGCCTAAGTTGCATCTTCTCAAAGGGGCCATGTAACATATGGCCGTGGCTCATCCTACTGAATGAGATCATGCCACTGCTGAAGCTCCATGGCAGACATCAGCTGATGCAATACGCAGACTGGCTCAGGAGGCACCCTGAATAATCAAATGCTTATCCCACAGATGATACTGTCTTTATAGTCTAGCAGAGGTATGGTTGCCAGGTCCCTCTTTGCCATTGGCGGGAGGTTGTGGGAACTGAGCCTGAGGAAGGCAGGGTTTGGGGAGAGGAAGGGCTTCAATGCCATAGAGTCCAATTGCCAAAGCGGCCATTTTCTCCAGGTGAACTGATCTCTATCAGCTGGAGATCAGTTGTAATAGCAGGAGATCTCCAGCTAGTACCTGGAGATTGGCAACCCTAAGCAGAGGCAAAGTTACAGAACTAAGTCAAGACACTGCTATCAGTCTAACTGGTCCTCCTTACATCCCCAGTGTGGAATTAAGACCATTAATACAATAATCGGTAATTAAAGTTAATTTAACCCTCCAGACAGGGAATGGTTGTGACTCAGTGCTAGAACACAGGCTTTGCATTCGAGCTTTGGGGGAGACCCCAGAGAGCCACGGCCAGCAACAACAGATAATTCCAAGTGGGCCAAAGGGTCTAAGATAGCATCATAAGTACACACAATCTGCTAGTACCTACGACTCAGGCCAGCACAGAAGAAACTGCTCTTTTTTCCAATGAGGAAAATGGCAGTTTAAAAGCATCTTTAATCAAATTAAGATATAGAACATCTTTCCTAGACATGTTCAAGCTACAAATCAACAGATTTCAAAAGAATGTGCCTGTGCTCCTCCCTCCCCTCAAAATCTTACTCCCTTTGCAGTCATGGCTACAGAACATTAAGTGGATTCAGAGCTTTGTACTGTTCAGAAAAATAAATAAGACGGCAGTGTGATCCTTCACACCCCATCCCCCAACCACTTTTCTCTTTTCCATTTTCCTCCTCCCTCCAATACACTTATATAAAAAAAAAATCACTCCTGCAGAGTACTTTTCGAAATGTCATTCCACAAAACGCTACGGCTGTTTAAATGCCGGTCACATAGAAGAACTTGTTCAGCAGTCTAGAATAATCATACCTTTCAGAAAAGCATTCTTCTAGACAAATGGGATCGTATAGGCTATAGTGATAGAACTAAAGATGGACTGCAGGCATGCGCTGTGAGTGCATATATGTGCAATTTACATATTTACGGCAATGGGACTATTACAGATATGACAAGCCACTGCAAAATGTGCCTTTCAAACCAAGCTTTTTTCCTTTCCTTTGGGAAAGTTAGATTAAGCATAATAATATTCCACTCCTTCCCTGTCTCTCCCAATTTAAGAAAAAGCAATACAAAACCTAAACAGTTTCATTCCAAAAGTCACATGCTAAATCAGAAGCAAGATGCCTTCTACATTCAGTCTAGGCATTTGATTCGCTTGCTGCGGCTAATGTACCACACTCAAACAAGTGTCAAGAACAGTTTGAGAGTGCCTTTCCATGCAGAGAATTGAGAAACAGCACACAAAATGTGGTTCAGCTGAATTCTACTACTCAGGCCCCATGTTGCCAATAATGATTAATTATACTTTGCATTAACCAGCGACTGGCATCTCAACCCTTGAAAAAAAAAAAGCTAACCTTTTTTTTCTGATTTGGAGGACACAAAAGGGCATAGCATTGTTTGCAAAGGGGTAATCTGTCAGTTTATTGTTGAAACCACCAGATTTATCCCCCATTTTCACACTGTTCTGGCAGGCAATCAAACCACAAGTACAAGTAGCATAGGCCAGTTGCCACAACAATGGGCCAACACAGCTCCTTTCTCCTTTTATTCACAGAAAGGCCTTCATTTGTCCTTGGGTGAAATCAGCCTATATCTAAATCTGACTGACTGCTGAACCAATCAGATCTGGTTATGCATTGCCATGGTACTACATTCATTATGCAAATCCCTGCCTGGCTAGGATCAAGTAGCAAAGGAGAAAGCTGCCCCAACTATGAAATGGTGCCCCTGCAACAGCGTAGTGTAGTGGTTAAGAGTGGTGGCTTGGAGCAGTGGATTCTGATCTGGAGAACTGGGTTTGATTCCCCACTCCTCCACATGAGCGGCGGAGGCTAATCTGGTGAACTGGATTTGTTTCCCCACTCCTACACACAAAGCCAGCTGGGTGACCTTGGGCTAGTCACACTCTCTCAGCCCTACCTACCTCACAGGGTGTCTGTTGTGGGGAGGGGGAGGGAAGGTGATTGTAAGCCAGTTTGAGTCTCCCTTAAGTGGTAGAGAAAGTTGGCATATAAAAACCAACTCCTTCTCTTCTTCAAATTTGGGGAACCAGTCTGTGATCAAGAGCAAAATAATCTCCTCAAAGGTAGGAGGATTCTCAAGTGACAGAGACCATTTTGGCTCCCTTCAACACACAGGTCTTGCTCTGAAGGTATCAGATGGCAAAAAAACTGCACATTACTAAACATCCCAGAGTGCACAGTGGAATGGCTGGCCACATTAAGCCATTCCACTGGACAGTATGTCTGGGGAGACACCAAAGAAGCTGGAGAAGCAGGGAAGACAATGTTACTCTTGATTGCTCTGGTACAGATTATTCTTAGCCACGGTCAATACAAATCATTTGCCAATCATCACCACACAACCATTTGGAATACGGTCTACATTTCGGGCTGCTATGAATTTTTAAAAAAACATATTGCAGAGAGTATCGAAGAAGAAAGAGTATAGAAGACGGCAACCAGCAGGGCTCCTCTTACGAATGCACCAAACACCACAAATATAAAATGGATCCTAACTGCTCACACTGCCCACCTCCCTTAGATACTTCCAGATATGTTGTGTGGAGCAATTTCTTCCTATTTTAAATTAGTTATTTGCCAAGTCATGACACTGGACTGGGTTTCTTAGACCAAAATAAACCAGTCAGTGGTATAATGGATACAATGTACAGGGCTTTCTCTCCCCTTCTTTGGGATCTGAACCCATCTGGGCAGCACTATAGTGTTAGAGGGAGGAGTGAAACAGCAAGGCCCTCCCTCTCCCAACTGCCACATGATTTCGCCAATCAAGAGCAATCCCTGCTACTCCTCAAGCACTAGTAGTAGCCTTGGAAGGGGTGGGGGAGTCTGCTGTTTCTATTCAATAAGCACTGAAAAAATCCAGCCACAGATCTCCAATTATCTCATCTACTTAGGCTCTACGACCTAAGTACAGAATCCTACTAGGTACAGATGGACAGCTAATCAAACATTGTATTTCATGCTGCAGAAAATTTCCACGGAGTCTTTAAAAGACGTTGATACCTTACTTGCCCTTATGAAGTTTTTAGGGGGGAAAGCAACCTCATGGCCTTCTCACACTTGCCCTTTTGTTCCACAGAGGGAAAAAACCTGCGCTGTTTTAAAGCGGACTACGTGCTATGCCACAAGAGCTTTGAGCCACGATTGCTATTTCTCGACCAAAGTTGAAGCAATTGGGGCTTCAAGGTCTGGTCTCACACAGACACTCAGATCCAACTTTTCACTTATTTTATGTGTAAATAAGCAGCCACTGAAGGCTGCGATCAGGAGCGGAGGTGTTTAGTCATTTTGCCATTGGCTGTTTTTCCAAACAGAATTCCCTCCCCTTCAAGCTGCTTTTCTGCCCCTCAATTGTGGAGGTTCTACATAATGAGAAGGTGAACCCAAAAGTTTATGTGTGTGCTATACTCTTATAAATATGTCTCCATCCTTTTTTACATATATATAATGGTGCATAGTATAAAACATGGGCACCCAACATCAGCACACAGCCAGTAGTAGTATATTACCATTGTAAGAGGGAGCAGGTAACCTTCCTGCCGATGGGCTGGTGCCTTGGAATGCTGCTGCTTTCCACAGGCATGGTATTAGGCCCAGGTTCTGAAATTTTCACGGCTCAAAGAGCTTCCATGCTAGCTGGACAGAAAAGGAAATGTGAGGAAGAATAATCAAGCTGACCCTGCTCCTCTGAGCTGAAGCTTAGCTCACTGTTTTATCAATAGCCAAAATCAGGAAGGAATTATTAAAGGGAAACAACCAGAACCCACACAATTCTGCTACCAACTGCTGAGCTGAAGGGCTGCAAAGGGAGTGGGAAGGCAATGGGGGAGAGGTGGACTTAAACAATGCAAAAATCCTGCCTGTAAAATGAAGGAAAACAAAATGTAGCTTTCAGGTATAAGCTAGATGAGCAAAGCTATGCGTATGTTAATAAAGCAACTAATGAAGAACAGGCACTTCCTCTTATGCTCAAGGACAGACTTGGAAGAAAGTGTCGCTAGTTACATTTTTCTTCTTAGACAGATGTGAAAAACTGTACCAAAAAAGAAGAGTAAACTAGAGACACAAATCCCAAGGATCTTTTTAACAGCAGCCATAAGAGAACCCAAGGGCTTGACAGAGCAGCTTATACTTTTTTCTACAAAGCTGTCATTGCAAAATGTAAAGGCATCAGCAAAAACATTAAAGAGACCTTGAGATGTTCTCTGAACGGATTTTATTCCGATCTAAAGGATTCTGCCTGCTACAGGACATGCCTATATTTTTTAAAAAGACCATTCACGGGGCTATGTCCCTGCAATGAGGTTACCTCTGGGCCATTGCCATGTACAAATATACACAAAAACTCCTCTGAAGAACGACTTCTAGATGATCCGTAGTACAGCTCATCATCATATGACCTTAACCACATGAAAGCCACTTCCTTGAGGGAAAGATGAAGTTGTGTGTGGCAAAAGACTTCTGGCACACAAGTACTTGGAAAGGACTTGCCCCTACCCCTCAGATGGAAATGGAAATACCGCTTCTTCCCCATACACAGAATTACACTAGGATGGTGAGGGCATAATCATCTCACATAACATTTTACAAAACATTCACCAAGGAATACATATGCAAACATTGAGCCTGAACAGACAGTTTCCCACACACACACCCATAAAAAGACACATACTGCAGAAGCAACTCTGCAGGGGACTACCGGGAATTCTAAAATATTACCCTTTTAAAAAGCTACAGTATGTGAATTCAGCCACAGCTTTAACTTGAGACTCATGCCAGGGTTGAAAAATATAATGCACGTAGTAATCCAGTGAAAGACTTTTATGCACATCCACACATCACGTTTTCCATGCTAGGCATGCCCAAAGCTGCCGACAGACGATAAAAAGTGATAAAAACCACAGTCAAAGTAACAAACATCTGCTAAACAAGCTTTAAAAACATGTGTAAAATGCCTATTTGAAGACCATCTTCAGCAGATCCCTCAAGGGCTACAAAGAGGGGGCCAATTGGGGAAAGCAACCAAGAAAGCCTTTGCCTGAGTCGCCACTAAAGTGCCAGTGACAATGTACATTCCTGAAGGCAGTCCCTTTGAATGATCTTAAGAATTAGGGCAGTTAGCCCTTCCTCTAGGAAAAACCTTCCAGAAAACAAACAAGATACAGCAACAAAGCTTGGTATAGGACTTCACTAGGCAGCATGCTTGTATCGCTATGTTTGCACTTGGGAATGAAATGCCAGAGGCTCAGGAATCACTTGAGGGGAGAATCATTTGGAAATCATTCCTATCCCATCCTATCTTGAAACCACCCCCATCAAAAGTACTCTAAGCTCTCAGGACATGGAAGGGCTGGTGTCCTCATCTCCCCTTTCCTCCCTTTAATTGATGCTCAGTTGCACAAGATTCCATTCTTTCTGGAGCATGTTTAATCATCATCAGGATGGTCATCTGATCCCTCCCTTTTTTTGATTAATTAAAAAGTCACATTTTCTGCATACCTGGGAAGATCCGTCCTTTGTTTACAGGTGATTCATTTGAGCCGCTTTTATTCCCCGCAGGAAGGCCAGACAGTTTATTGTTATAGTGGTAATACCATAATCCTTAGAATCAGTATGAACTAGAGTTATCCTCCTTTTTACCACTGAGTTGAAAGGATCTTATGGGCTGCATATTAGGTGGGAGGTGGAGAAGAATCCATATTTGCTGCATGTTATATATCATACGTAAATATTAGAGCTAAGCATTACTTTAATGATATAATCCTTAATTCAGGGGTCCTCAACAAGGTGCCCATGGGTGCCATAGCACCTGTTGACTCTTTCCTGGCACCCACCAATTGCTTTTAGAAAGTAGGTCCCACTAGGTGGGGCATTTTCCCATCAGGGCTTCTGATTGGCTGTGCAGATTAAAAGGTATCCTGTTAAACAGAGCTGCTGCCTGAAATGTTTAAGAATTACTATTGGAGTTGCATATAAGCTCGATCCCTGGCATTTTGTGGTTGGCCCCGCCTCCTGCAGCAGCCATTTTGTGACTGTGTCCACCAATCTTCGTCAGAATTCCAAAGGTGCCCATAGGCACAAAAAGTTTGGAGGCCCTACCCTAATTCCTTGATTTTGAAAAACACAAAACCCTTCAAATCTAAAAGGAGGAGGAAAATGGGTAAGGCAAATCTTTTACAATACAATCAGAGACAGAAGCTAGTTCAAGTAATTCAGCTGAGCACAAAGTGCTTCTGTACCTCTTATTAGCTGGCTCATCTGTGTTTTTTTTTGTGTGTTTTTTTTACTGTCTTTTACAACTTGAAGAATGGTTTCCTTCCCATCCATTTTCCTTATTACAATAATGATAGAATCTGAGATTTTTGTTTCTTGATTGGCTGTAGATCCTCCCTCTGCAGTCAGCCATTCTTTCAAACACTAGGGGCACCCTGTGCGATGTTCCTGCATCATCCCTTTCAGCACAAGCTAGAAATCAATTATACCCCAATTGTGAAAGAAGGTCTCTGAGCGCTGCAAAATGCTTTAGGGCAGACTCCTCCTCTCCCCGAGGTGTGGCAAACTGCTACCCTGCGTAAATGTGAGTCGGTGGACTGCTACTGAAACCCTTTACAAGGCTTCAGTGTTTATCCGGGGCAATAGAAAGGAATACTATCCCCATATCAGTTTGGTAAGGATTGTAAAGAGGGGAAGAGGTGGAGAAAGGCTGCCTTTCCAACAGCGTGTGTCTTCAAGTAATCTGATGCTATTTCGTCTGCAGGTATACGGTCAAAAGAGGGCCGAGAGACGGCATCCACAGAGCCATGTGTTAATTATGAACAGCACTCCACAATCTTACAAGCACACTCCTGCAGAATGAACCCTAATTACATTTTGTTTATTTTATTTGGGTGCCTTAATTAGTTTCAGCGGCGTTATTGCCAGCTGAGCTATATATCCGCTTGGCAAGAGAAATCTATCGCTCATCGCTGGTTTCACACTATCACAAACCACCAGAAATGGCTTGCCAGGGGATGAAGTTGGCAGGTGATACCTACCTGAGCAATATCATGTTTCCCCCACACAGAACAGCCTCCATATTATTTGGATTTCAGGTAGCTACCGCACAACCGCTCGTTCACATGAATTAGGACTCGCCTTCTCTCGCTGGAAGTGATTTCCCTCCAGGCTGCCACTTAGTAGTCACACCCTGCCACTCTGCTATTTATTCTAAGGTTGCTATTGCTTGTCATAATGGCAGTGAGATGATGGAAATAAAATCTGACACTAAACTAAGTATGGTCTCATTTTTAAAAAATCAATACAGGTGAATCTGGGGCAAAGAGAAACCTTAATGTTTAGAACGGCACGGCTTTTATCTGCAACCTTTCATTGGAAAAAAAAGCTGTCCTCTTCAATAGCTTTGATTTTGCACAGCTAAGGAAAACTCCTTGGCTTATCCATCAAATAGCTTACCAGTCTTTAAGATTGCCAAGCAAAACCTCAGCTTTAATGCAATAATTTATTACATGTTTTCATACCATACAGCACCCTAAGTCAGGAGGATGAGCCAGGGGAAACTCAGGAGCAGCCCTAAAAGAAGCAGCAGCTCAGTTATACAGAGAAGGGGGAGTCAAAACATCCCCCCGCAGGGCAGGAAGGGGTAATGATTGTGAGCACTAGCCCACTGGGGAGTCAAAGCCTACTCTGCAACAAAGGCTTGCTCAACAATAGAATAAGATCAAGGAAGTGGCCATGTAGGGTTGCCAGGTCCCTCTTCACCAGCGGGAGATTTTTGGGGTGGAGCCTGAGGAAGGCGGGGTTTGGGGAGGGGAGGGACTTCAATGCCACACAGCAGCCATTTTCTCCAGGTGAACTGATCTCTATCGGCTGGAGAACAGTTGTAATAGCAGGAGATCTCCAGCTAGTACCTGGAGGTGGGCAACCCTATGGCCATGGCATAGAAGAATCAGTTAAAAGGCATAAGCAGAAAGGGGGGGTCAGTTTGCTGGCACTGCCAGGAAGCCTGGAAGCAGGGCTGCCAGCAAGGCTGGGGCTCACTGAACATCAGGTGACCAGACCATCAACCGACAAGGGAGAAGGCATTCCTAGTCAGAAGAGAGGGAGAGTAAGGGGCTGCAGGGTCAATAGGTACATTGGATGTACTACTGCCTCATGGCCTAACCCAGCAGTTAGGGTTAGGCAATGTCAGGTGGCTATAATGAAAAGCCTTTGGGCAAGGTCCTGCCCCTGTGAGCAGACTCAGAGGCTTGGCCTGAGGCAAGGAACAAGGGAAAAGTGTGGCTGGAAAAAGGTGGGATTATTCAAAGGCCCCTGACCTAGGACAGGCTTCAAACTTCACCCTTAAGACTGGCCAAGGAGGCATTCATAACACCTGTTTCTGACAAGAAAAGCATGTACATGTAAACAAGCTATTTTGGAGGCTGTCCCACAATGATGGAACTTCCTTGTGAAGTCAGAGCTTGAACATCTTTCGCAAGTGCTTTCAGACCTATTGGGAAAGTCTTGGGGAGAGGGTCAGGATTCAGCTCAGGGGTCCCCAACACAGCACCCACGGGTGCCACAGTGACCACCAACACCTTTTCTGGTGCCCACCAAGTACTTTTAGAAAGTGGGCAGGACAAGGTGGGACTTTTGCCGAGGAGGCTTCAGACTGGCTGTGCACATTAAAAGGCATTCTGCTATGCTAAACGCAGCTTCTGATGGAAATGTTGAAGAGTTACTATTAGAATGATACATAACCTCACATCCTGACAATTTTGAAGTTAGCTCCACCTCCTATGGCAGCCATTTGGTGGTTGCGCCCACCACCTGGTGTCAGAATTGCAAAGGTGCCCCCCCACAGGCTCAGAAAGGTTGGGGATCCTGATTTAGCTGGTGGAGGACTAGAGACATCTGCCTCCCTTGAACTTTTCAGCTGCTCTAAGCTCTGTCCTATACATTTTGATTAGTTAGACTTAAGTCTGCATTCATCCTTCTGTACTATATTGCTTCTAAAACCGTCTAGCTGTCCAATTACATTTCACCTAATAAATGCATTTATTAAGGATTCATGACCCTAAGGTGCCAAGGGGTTAAGCAACATGTTAACATCACATAAAAATCTGGATGGTGAACACTTGCAGTGAGCATGAAGCCAATCAAGGAACTAATATTTCTGGATCATTTTTAGGGAGCTTACTCCACCAATCACTTATAACTGCTGTCTTCCAGCACCTACCCGAAGCAGTCAAAGCATCTTACTTTAAATCCAGCATTACATTTTGTAAGGCAAGCAACAACTCCAAGCCCAATGGGATTTTACAATTATTATTTAACAGGTTACCATACTTAAAGCACAAGTTAATAACTTTTGGGCCCAAAGCAATTGCGCGCATGCATATACATACATACACACACACGATGAATAATATCTTCAGTACTACTATTCCCTGCATGGCAGGTCTTCACATACACTTGTATAATGCTCTTATCATGTGGAATTTGGCAATGTGAACCTATCCATAGAGAAGTTACTAGAGAGCCAAACATCACGGTGTAAAACAAAACAAAACACTTAAGGATGCTGGACCACAGAGAATGAAACCTGTTCTGTATCTCCCTGTGGCATTTGTCTGTTTGCGTTTTTCTTGCATTGAAAGCCCAACTTCAACAGGGCCCAAAACATTTGTTTTCCCCCATATGACTCCATGGCTCAGGACCAAACCTGACAAAATACTGTGAGTTATACACATGGGGCTCCCAGAAGTTCTTTTTCCTTTTAAGCAGATAGTAGGTGGGACCCCCAATTGAATGGGGACCATGATGGGGGGGGGGTTTCCTAAGCCTCCTTCGCAAGCCTTTTACTTGAAATGATACAGCAAAGCGGCAATTTGCCCTCCTGGACAGACATGCACAACCTTAATGGACATGCATGTTCTCCCCAATGGGATAAATGGCAGCCCCAACAGAGACATGTTGAGTCAGGAAAGTGGCACAAAGGAAAGGCTTACCTTCCCCACTGCCCCTCATCATATTCCCAATCCAAATAAGGTACTCAATAGTCAGCTACTGAAGAAAAAAAAAAAACAGAGTTCCACACACCAGACTCTCTGCATCTTGTCCAGTTTAACCCTTAGACTATGCCATGGGTAATCTGGCAGTCCCTCAAGATGGGTAAGTAGGATTTTCTTGCCTTTTAAAAGAAATCCCTCAGATCAGTGAACAGTGTAATGTTTGTCACTACATATACGTATATATCAATCAATACTACTTTACAGGATGAACGTTACACAAATTGCGTTTTATGTTACGGAAAAGTACTGCATATACTAGTCAAAGCTCTTCATGTGCAAGAGGCTGAGCTCCTCATAGCAACTGATGTTTCTACAGCACAATCTGACAAGATGCAAGGGTGAAAGACCCATGGATTTGCCACAAGATTGCTGCTATCAGTGTGGCTACAAATGGGTTGCTTGACATTTGCAACCATTTATTCAATATTCATCTGACAGCAAAGAAATGGTATAACTTAAATTGCTGTATTCGTGATCAAAGGTTGCAGTTTAATCCTACTTTTGGAATCACAGCGCAGGATAAAAAAAATAAAAACTTGAAATCTGAAGGTTCCAAGTTCTATGAGAGCTACTACTTGGGTTACGCCGCTGACCATACAAATGTGAACTCTCTGAAGTGTAAGGAATGGTGGTGTTACGGGCTGACTGTGTGATGCTCTGATTTTGTATTAAGGCTGTTTTGTATTTCATTTTCAAACCCTTCAGGAATTCATCCTTCTACTGGTGCCCAGACTGACAGCTCAGTTGCTGAATACATAAATCTTGGCAAGAGATAGAATGAAGCTTAAACCCTTAACTAGGAACTGGGCCAAGACATTATTAAAAATTATGTTTATTTTTATTTACACTGAAACTGTACCAGTCAAGGAAGGAGAAACGAAGGTCAGCTTCAGCAACAGAAGCGCTAACAGCAATTATATTAAACAGAAATTCAGGTGTTGCTCCAGGTTTCAAACACTGACAGATCTTATGAGGACGAACTGATCTCTCATCAGCAAAGTCCAAGGACAGCTGATGCCAAATACAACAATTTCCTCCAGTGATGCCAGCGGGGGGGGGGGGGGGGTGTCCAGCTATCTGACCAAACCTTTGCTGTTATTCTCATCATTCCAGTTATCTTATAAAGCCCATTTAGAGATCAAATTCACCAAGGAATATTTACCGGGACCCTTTTCCCTAGAAAGACAAATCAGTTTCTTAATTATATTATAGACTACTTTTGTTGAGTGGGTAGTTTAAATCACTCCATGTACAATGGTGCAATAAAGTACCCCTGAAACTCTCTATAATTACCAGTTCTCAGCATAAGCTATGTCACAACAACCATTTTTAAACACACCATATTGTTCAGAAACTTTCCTGTACTTCTACCCCGCTTGGAAACCATCTTTACCACACATAAGAGGCATGAAGCTACCTTAGATCCAGCCAAAACATTAGTCCATCTAGGCTAGTCTTTGAATGACAGCAGCTATTCAAACCTTCAGGCAGAATCTTTCTCAGTCATGCTATCCAAGATCCTTCAACTGGAGATGCCAGGGACTGAACCATATGTTCTACCACTGAGTTACAGAGCAGAAAAACACATAACTAAAAACAACAGGTGCTGAGTTGAGTCATTCCTACCAAATGTAGATGGCAGCTACAAAAACCCTGAAAGGGCCAGATACCATTCTTAAAAGCCTATTCTGATTCTTGGACCTCAAGAAAGGATTCAGAAGATTGCATTGTTGATATGTCAATATTACAAGGTTGTCAGATTAGTTTGACAGGTGCAGGTTAGATCAGATGGATCTAGTAATGATGAAATCAGCCTGGAAAGTCCCTGGAGAGCTAGAGGAAGCTGGCCTGATCCAGTTGTAGCCAGGGGGCTGATGCAATACAGTAGCCATGTCAGGATGACTAAGCATCTACTGTGATTGGTGGTTGCATCCACCAGGTGTATATAATGGAGTGAAGCTAAAGCTCTGGGTGGGATGCTATGAGCGGAGAGTGTGAAAGAAGTATTTGTATTATATCTTTGCACTGTGAAATAAACTACACTTTTCTAAGTAGCAGAGGATTTTCTGATGGTGTTATCCTGGACAGACTGCCAATCTGCTTGGCATCCGCGTCATGTTTAAAATGCAATTAAGGCACCATTGCATCATACAATGCATGGATTTGATGTCCAATGGCACAAATGGACTGGATGAGGTTAACGAGCTAAAGCTCCATCCCAATGCAATGTAAGTACAGTGGGGAGCTCTCTAGACCAGTGATAGCTTATGACCTGTTTTGGGTGGTACTGAATTTTCCATAAAGGGACCAAGTTCATAGTTTGGAGATGCTGTTAGATACTATCTGTCTTTTGGATGTTCAACTGGTTTCTGTGGTTCAAAGCACCTTGTATAAACTTTGGCTGGTATACCAACAAAGGCCCCTTCTTGGAAAACAAAGACCACACCACAGTTATTCATGCTCTCGTTATGTGATTACTGTCATGAACTCTGCTTTGGGCTGCCTTTGAAGACCTCTCAGAAACTGCAACAGGTGCAAAATGCTGTGGCAAGGTTGATGTTGGGGGACAAACTGCCACAGACATTTTACTTCTATTTCATTGCCAATTCAAAGTGATGATTTTGAGCTTTAAAGCCGTAAATAATGCGAGCCCTCGGCAGTCCTGTACGGATCTGCCCATTCACCAATATACGACTAGGTATAGGGCCTTCTGTGGCAGAGATACCATGACCTTGTAATACTTTCTCCCATCTGGTCCACTAGTGGCTTCCTCACCAGGCACAGACCAATCAGGTATTTAATTAAATTGCTTTTCTCCCTTTTTTGTTGTGCGATTTGGACTAGGACCAGAAAGACCAATGCACAAATCTCCACTCTGATGCAAAGCTTGCCGGATTACTCCGGGACAGCCACTCTCTCTCAGCCTAATGTAGATCAAAGGGATGTAATGAGGATAAATGTGGGTGGGAGGGGGAAGAACCTGAGCTCTTTGGAAAACGGGAAATATAAAAACTGAACAAACAAATCATTTTGCTCCACCGAGACTTTGCTGCTTTTGGTTTACTGTGATGTGTTTTAACTAATTTAAAAACAATGTATTTCCAGAAAGAATCTGAGGACTGTAATGGAGTACAACAGCAGTCACTGCTTCACAACTTTGATACTTGAAGGGCTACACAAATCAAGATGGAAAGTGACCATTGATGTGAGTTCTCCAGTAAAATCTGAACCAGAAAATTTTCCAATTCCAATTTAAATAATTTAAATATCTAAATTATGTTAGGGAAAGGCAGCAAACGTACCATGTACCAGTCTGGGGCTTGTCCATGGTTCATATCCCACATTTAGCTCATGTAACATTAGTGATCTGCAGCACAACAGCCCTCACAACTATAGACAAATCTTTACACACGAGGAGCAGAAACATTCCTCTGAAAATATATCATTGGGAATGTTCATTTGTGAAAAGTTTTATGTTGCCCCCCCGCCCCCATCACTGGAAGTGACACTGTTAATTATTTTCTTGTGTTAAAAGGAGTGGGCATATTCTACCAACAGCTGTTTGGTGGCTGTAGACTTCCTTGGAAGTAAGCAGAGAACATAAAGGATGCTGGCTCCTCCTCCCTGCCTCCAGATCAGATGGGTTCCTATGGGGGCAGAGTAACAGCTGTGCCTCCAAACGGGCACTGTTCCCTCAGTCAAAGGAACCACATTGCAGCCCTTCCCTCAGGGTACCCCTATTTTTCATATTACAAGAGAATCTCTTCTACAACAGCTCAATTATCTATGCTGTTACACAACATGCCAATAAGCACTAATTGTTTCAATTACTACCAACATCAGCTGCATTTCCATTCAGTGCCTTCCATTTCAGCTAAGCGTATTACAGATCTGGAGACATTAATTCCTGATTTCATAAGGATTATTGGATTTTTTTGCAAAAGAAAATATATGCAACAAAAATACATATGCATTAAGTAACTTGCAATTATGCAGCCTACAAATCATCAATCAAAAGGTCGGCAGGAGAGCGAGAATCTAAACTGAATGCTTCTACACCTACCTTTCAAACTTCAGCAGTTTACATTAAAATTTAATAGAAAAAGCACTACATTTCATAGGGGAGAGGCCATGGCTCAATGGAAGAGCCTCTGCTTTGCATGCAGAAGGTCCCAGGTTCAATCCCTAGCCTTTCCAGTTAAAGAACCTGGGAGTAGGTTATGTGAAAGACCTCTGCCTGAGACACAGGCAAGCCACTGCCAGTCCTAGTAGATAATACTGACTTCAATGGACCAAGGGCATGATTCAGAATAAGGCAGTTTCAAGTGTGTTCTGTACAGTTTGCACTACCCTCCATAATGTGGTTGAAATTACACCATTCTTCCCTTCATCTTCAATGACAAGAAGGAAGTAGTAGCTATTCCATGTTTTCTGGCACAAGCTGGCAAGTGCCCAGCTCTTGTGGTGGTTTGGGCATTGAGGTGGATAAATGGGGGGGGGAGTTGCGCCTGTGTGCTCACCTTCCCCATTTTGGAGACTCCCTTAAGGGGTCTTGGGGATGGAGCTACTTGGCATGCCCAGTTCAGGGGCTGTCAAGATGGCTCTCACCACCAGGTGGCAAGGGAACCATGCAGCAGCTTGCAGCCATGTACCATTCCGTGGGCTTCACCCCCAGCAGGCAGGATCGGTATATCAAGTGGCAGGTGGGTTGCCCATTGCTGGATCTGCCCCCATGCTGAACCATTGCTCCCTTGGCTATAGTCAATACAATCTGCAGCCTATTTTCCCCCAAATCTGGTATGAATTTGGTCTGTGTGTTTTCTTCCTTACCCTCACTCCCTCTCTTGGTCCTGTGACTGCAACACCATGTTTCCTGGTGCTGAGAATAAATGCCTTTTTAAAAACCAACCAACCTTTCACCTACATTTGCATCTTGCAATAACTAGATACCTCCCCCAACAAAAACGACTGTTGAAATTAAAATGGGGAGGTGGGCACATCCAGCAACAGTTCTAGCAATAAACCTATTGTAAACTGCTAGTGAGAATGCATCTTACAAAAGACCTACACAAACCTTGAAGACCTAGACCCCCTCCCCCCAGCCAAGATGTGCAGTAAGCTAAAATCTGTAGTCTTTACTGCAACCTTTTGGCAACAGCGGACATAAAATGAGAAATCACACCATACCCTGTCTTGACTTCCTCCCTCCTTTGTAATTTGAATATGTAGATAACAGACTGAGTTGTGAGGGGCGTTTCTCCCCACGCTTCAAGCAAACTACCCACTTCACTTTTTATGATGCCCCGTGTATGGTTAGCCATTTACTTGGTCATCCTTTTTTCCAGTTAAAACTGTTTTTAAAAGTGCTAACTGCTCCAAGTATTGGGGGAGGGAAATTCTTAGTGACATTATTGTACAGCACCACACTTGGAATACTGTGTACAGTTCTGGTCACCACACCTAAAAAAGGATATTACAGAGCTTGAGAAGGTGCAGAAAAGAGAAACCAAAATGATTAGGAGACTAGAGCAACTGTCCTATGGGGAGCGGTTAAGACGCTTAGGGCTGTTTAGCTTGGAAAGAAGGCGGCTGAGGGGAGACATGAAAGAGGTCTATAAAATTATGCATGGTTTGGAGAGAGTGGACAGGGAGATGTTTTTCTCCCTCTCCCATAATACTAGAACACTGGGTCATCTGCTAAAGCTGGAGGGTGAGAGATTCAAAACAGATAAAAGGAAGTATTTTTTCACACAACGCATAGTTAAATTGTGGAGCTCCCTGCCCCAGGATGTGGTGATGGCTGCCAGCCTGGAGGGCTTTAAGAGGGGAGTGGACATATTCATGGAGGAGAGGGGTATTCATGGCTATTAGTTAGAATGGATACTAGTCATGCTGCATACCTATTATCTCTAGTATCAGAGAAGCATGCCTATTATTTTGGGTGCGGTGGAACACAGGCAGGATGGTGCTGCTACACTCGTCTTGTTTGTGGCTTCCTAGAGGCACCTGGTTGGCCACTGTGTGAACAGACTGCTGGACTTGATGGGCCTTGGTCTGATCCAGCAGGGCCTTTCTTATGTTAATCAGACTGCACAGAGTGCATTTCTGCTGCAAAAATAAGAACTACTTATTTCCCTGAGCTCCACCTATGAAAAGATGGATTTATTGGATTCAGTACAATAAGAGTACTTCCAAAGCAAGCTCTTAAAAAGAAAAAGTTAAGTATGATTCCGTCCTTCAGGAAGAGGAGGCGAAGAATGACTTGAAATCAGGATTGGGTGTACATTTTACACCAGTAGTTGCTTAAGCAAGTGTTCTGCTCGTGTGAAGAAGGCAACATTGGATAACAATATTCACACATGTCGCAGCAGCATAATTTATAAGCACTGTTTATGCATCCCTAGCATCCTCCATCGCTACAATGGCCATGGAAGCCAAGGTCCCTGAAAATGAACCAGATGGACAGAATGTATGAATTGACTCATAAATTAAACCCTGGGCCACCAATCTATCTACCTCACATTTGGAAATCCACTGCATGTTGTCCAGGTTTATTTGACGCCAGGAATCCAAACTACTTTTACTCATAGTATCGTGTCAGAAAAGTCTACATGTATTTAAAATGAAGAGGTTAGAAATCATTAACATTTACAAACTTTAATCACTCTGAACTGTGAATTGCTAAGATTCTGTTTAAAAGAGTATGTGTTTAGCTGCAATAATTAGGGAAAGATGATAATTACAGCAACTGAGCAATTCAGTTCCAAATAAAATTCCAGTGTAACATAGTTCTGATTCAGTTCCAAATAAAATTCCAGTGTAACATAGTTCTGCTGCTTTGACAGCCAGAAGGTGTTTTTTTGTTTGTTTGTTTTTGTTTTTAAGTTCTAGTTTCCTGTACGAGCATAACTAACTTAGGGAATTTCCCGTCACAAGATATTCTGGTGGCCACTGGCTTAGATAGCTTTAAAATGCAAGTTGGTCAAATTCATAGAGGTCAGATCATCAGTTCTTAATCAGGATAATTAAATGGAATCTTCTGGATCACAGGCTGTGTACTTTTGGATACATGTTTACATGTTGGGGACATGCAAAAAGGGAGAGCTGTTGCTTTCATGCCTTGTGCCTGGGCACCCTAGAAGCATGTGGTGAGCCACTGTGAGGCGGACTACACTGGCTCTTGGCCTGATCCATGGGATTCTCATGCCAAGCCCAACACAGACAAACGCTGCAATTCAAGGGCAGGAGAATAGAGGGAATTTAGATGATTCTAAAAATTTAGTGCTTGGGAAAAATCTCAGCAGGCACTCTGAAGCTCAAAAAAACACGATCACTTATCTTTGCACTTTTGTTAGAGCGACAGTATTATTCCTATATATATCTACAACAGTATGCTGTGGGTGTGAATTTCACAGATTGCTTGTTGGCAGAGTATTTACTCTCAATTCATCGCATGCCAGGTTATTCTTGTATGAACAGACAGGGTAGAAAGGGGGCCTCAGACTATTCTGGCCCAGAATATTTTAGCTCCTCTGTTCATATCTCCTCTCCCAACTATGCCACCCCAACTGTCGGGATTTCTGTCATCTTTTCTACATTTGTTACTACTGCCTAGACATTTTATATTGTTACTCTTAACCATAAAGAGTTCAAGCACTATTGATAAGCCATGCCTTTGCATTTTGATATTCGTTTTCAGCCATCTATTTACCAAATGTACATATGAAATATAATAAAGGCTATCACTATCAAAAGAGCCTTCATTTTCTTGCTTTTACCATTCTAGTAACAGGAGACCAATGCCTTGGCCAGCCATCTTTTAGCTATATATAATGGGGTGTTAATTTTAGTTATTTCCGAGGGTGTAGCAGGGTCTGAGACAGCTGTGCAGAACTACCAGTACAGAAAAGCAAATCTGAATTTTAAATGTCAAATCAGAAACAAAAAGGAAGTAATTGTAATTATCACTGGGGTTAGCACTCTAGGGCTCAAAACCCAGTAAAATAAGATACCAAGTTGATAAGTTAACTGTTTTTTAAAGATGACAAATAGTTTTAGAACTTAGAATGACTATGCCACCCACCAAAAAAGAGAGAACCACCTCCTAGTCAGCTTTTAAGATTAAAATAGGGTTTAAAAACGGAACACAACAACTCAACACCACAAAATAAAACAAAACCAGATACGACACTACACAAAAGACTCTGGTAACTGATATTAGGCTGATGTCAGAATGTCTATATAAAGGGGGCTACATGAAGTTCCTGGGGGTGAGAATTACGCAATCTAGGGGTACAACAGCCTTTGCACAGGACTTCCACCAGACACACCTGTACAAGTGGGGCTTCCCCTAACAAAGGCCCCTTGGATGACCTCAGAGTACAAGAAGGAGCATCCATTACAATAACAGAAATGTATAAGATGAGAAGTATATATATCTAGTTCCTTTAGCCATAATAAAAGAATATAACCGCTTTCAGACATGCTGAATAATACACTTTCAATGCACTTTAACGATCATTTGCAAATGGATTTTACCACTCACACAGTAAAATCCAGCTGCAAAGTACACTGAAAGCAGATTGAAAGTGCATTATTCAGCATGCATGAAAGTACCCTTACCAATTATCTCATTAAAACTCGACAATATCAAATTTGCCTTTGGACAAAATTTTATTCAGGACTCCAAGTCAAAAGATGTGACTTTAGAGCATCATGCAGAAATTAATAGGGAGGTCTACAAAATAACATACCTCTAAAACATTTATTATATTAAGTGTGTGTGTGTTAAGTGTCGTCAAGTCGCTTCTGACTCATAGCGACCCTATGAATGAAAGTCCTCCAAAATGTATTATATTAAGACATCAGACTAATTCCACTCATAGCTCTTTCCCTAACTGTAGGATCAAAGAAGAAGGGGGCAGGCTCTCAGCCTCCTAGATGTGAAAGGGTCCGTTCTCAGCCTTGTCTTCCCAACCCAGTGTATGGCCACTGAGAAAAATTTAATCCCCCCCCCAGCACTAAAAAGCAACAGAGGTTTTAACAAGTATAATAGAGCTGTCAGAGCTGAGCTGGATCCTCAGAGGCTTTGATTAAGGCAGAGAGATCAGAGCAAGGCAGAAGCTACAAACACTGCTATAATCCATGGGCAATGATTTCATTTTCTCTGAAGAAAAGACTTAAAATTATACTAATAAACTAAAGCGGCTAGCTCCTTTTAAAATGGGATTCACAGTGGCATGTCTTTTGTCACAAAAATCCTTTGAGTCCACTGAGGGAGGGGATATTAATTCCACTGTACATGGCTTAAAATAACCTATTAATCACACAAGAGTAAACCTAGACAATTAAAAATCATATCCCCAGCCTGGAAAACTGTACGTTTTGACTAGTCAAAAACAAAGTGAAACTTCCATTCCCCTTCGCCATTTTACTTTAGCCCCAATGCAGACACAGTGATCCTGATCTCTAGCCATGGTCAAAAGATAAGGAGTGGCTGGGGGTTAAAATCTAAACAACATTCCTAAAGAGTTTAAAGACCATGTAAAGAACAGATTTGCATTACTAAGTTTAAGTGAGCATGAACCAGAAGAACTATGGGTTGGAACCAGAGATCTTATCAAGAAAGAATTAGCAACGACTATTCTTGTAGCCGAAACAAATGAAAAGCCTCGATGGATGACTGAGGACATTCTTAAAATGGCTAAAGACTGACAAGAAACAGAAGCAAAAGGTGACAGAAACAGAATCAGAAGTTTAAATGCAGCGTTCCAGCCACTCACATGTCCCGGCAAAGAGACTGATTTCAATAACCAGTGTAAAGAAATCAGAGAGCAAAAAAGGAAGAACAAGAGATCTGTTCCATAAGATCCAAGAAATCAAAGGGAAATTTAAAGCACTGTAAGAGCAACATGGAAATACATTAACTGAACAGGACAAAATAAAGGAAGATGGGAACAATACATTGAAGAAGAGAGTAAAGGATGACAGATTCCTTCAAAGAAGAATCTTTGAAGAAAAACCTGCAAGTTTTAGAAAGTGACATGAAAGTTGCACTTAAAGCAATTGGGAGAAACAAATCAACTGGAGTTGATGGGATATCAATAGAGTCCATCAAAATGTTAAGAATATGCCAAAAAATATAGAAAACTACAATAGCCCACAGACTGGAAACGCTCCATTGACATCCCAATTCTGAAAAAAACGGAGACATCAAAAACTGCAGCGACTATCAGACCTCGCATTAATTTCTCATGCAAGTAAAGTGATGCTCAAAATCTTGCAACACAGACAGTCTCCATAATGGAACGAGAAATGCCTGGTGTTCAAGCTGGATTCAGACAAGGAAGAGGCACTAGAGATCATATTGCAAATTTATACTGGTTACTGGAGCATATGAGAGAATTTCAGAAGACAACTCCTTTTGTTTTATAGATTGCAGCAAAGCTTTTGACTGTGTGGATCATGAAAAATTACAGTTGGTTTTAAATGAAATGGGTGTACCACAAAATTTCATTGTTTTGATGTGCAACCTATACTCTGGACAAGAGGGTACTGATAAAAGAATATGGAGAAACAAAATGGTTTCCCATTAGCACAGGAGTCAAACAAGGATGTATTTTATCTCCCTATTGCTATAATATGCAGAACATATCATAAGGAAAGCTGGATTAGATTTAGATGAAAGTGGAGTGAAAATTTGTGGAAGGAACTGTAACAATTTGAAATATGTAGATGACATCACATTGCTGGCGGAAATTAATGAAAAAGCAACTACAGATGAAGATTAAAGCAGAAAGTGCCAAAGCAGGATTACAGCTGAACATCAAGAAGACAAAAGTAGTGACTACTGAGGAATTATGCTGTTTCAAGATTGACAATGAGGAAATTGTTCAAGACTTTCTGATCCTTGGCTCCATCATCAACCAAAAGGGAGACTGCAACCAAGAAATCAGAAGGAGATTGAGACTGGGAAAGGCAGCCATGAATGAGCTAGAAAATATTTAAGTGGAAGGATGTGTCGCTGGTGAACAGGATAATTCATGCAATAGTATTCCCCATTACTATGTATGGGTGTGAAAGTTGGACAATGAAGAAAGCTGTGGTGTTGGACGAGAGTTTTACAGATACCATGGACCGCCAAAAAGAAAAATAAGTGGGTTCCAGATCAAATCAAGCCTGGCCTCTCCCTAGAAGCTAAAATGACTAAACTGAAGCTCTCATATACTGGTCACATGATGAGAACACAACAGTCACCGGAAAAGACAATAATGCTAGGAAAAGTGGAAGGGAGAAGGAACAGAGGAAGACCCAACAGGAGATGGATTAACTCAATAAAGGAAGCTATGGCCATCAGTTTGCAAGAACTGCGCAAGGCTGTTAATGATAGGATGTTTTGGAGGTCATCAATTCATAGTCACCATAAGTTAGAAGCTACTTGACAGCACTTAACACACACAGAGGGTTAACACACACAGAGGGTTGTGAAGTCCCTCCCTCTCCTCTCTGTACATCAATTCCACTACAATCCGTTGAAAATACTGAATGCCCTCTCAAAGCATCACTTTCAAAACTCACCACTGCACAGACTGCAGCCAGAGACATGACAAAGGACTGCAGATAATATGGCCATCCACATCCATCATGATTGATAAGAATTTATGACAGATACATCTAGCAGCCAAGATCAAATGGGGCCATGACTATAAATGGGTAAAGGCAGCCATTATATCACACATTTTCACGTGTGGCAGACTCCAACACTTGGCAGAAAGACACAGATGACTGAAGTAATTTGGTCAGCTGCTCAAATGTCAAAAACAAGCATCTATTGCTGCAAATAGCTACTTCTGATCTGCCTTAACCACTTTTTGTTTTAAGTATCAGGTTTGCGTCAGAACTCTCTTAGTGCTTTTCCTCAAAGTCTGGCAGGAGACTTTGGTGCCCTGCCCTTCTGCTGTACACTTCCTGTATCTTCCTGCCCAAACTTTCAGTTCTGTCAACTGTGGTTCCACTACTGTAATTTTTTTGATTCTCCCACTCATTGCTCTTTTGGAGAAGACTCCATTAATATCACTCCCATGCACTAAATTTATTACTAGTATATCTTGCCTCTCATGGCTCCATATTTAGATGATAACTCTTCCCCTTTTCACTTTACACTCATTCTCAAATGTAATTTTGCCCCTTGCTTTTCAAATTCCTCTGAAAACCAGACAGTGGCATTTTAAACACTAACAACTCTTCTAAGTCCACTGACTTCGGCACACAGAAGGGTGTAACCCTGCTTAGGATGGCACTGTAATTTTATTCAGAGAGGTGGTGGGAAGCGCTGTCAAGTCACAGCCAACTTATGGTGACCCCGTAGGGTTTTTGAGGCAAGAGACAATCATAGGTGGCTTGACATTGCTTGCCTCTGAGTAGCAACCCTGGACTTCCTTGGTGGTCTCCCATCCAAGTACAAACTAGGGCTGACTCTGCTTAGCTTCTCAGCTCTAACGAGACAGGGTTTTCATGGGCCATCCAGGTCAGTTTTACTCAGAGAACTCTGAGTATTACCAAATCTACAACCAGCTGTATGAAATGCTCTATGAATTTGTTATGAGAGAAACGTTTCATTGACCTACTAGAAAGAAATTCCACTTCTGCGGTTGGCCATTTTAAAGCAACTGCAGAACTGCAATTAGTGAGCTGTTTATGAGAGCAGCTCTTCATGGATTTCATATTAACTCTGCCAAGGCAAACTGCTGTTCTGGTGGCATTGCAATGGCATGGTTAAAATCCATCTGACCTGTCAAGGAGTATACCGGTAAGCAGCCTTTTATATGGAGCTCTGCCCATGCTGACGGGTTGCAGTTTCCTGCTTATGGGACTGCTCCACGTATAAAACGAATCCCAACATTTCAAAAAAGATCTCACCGGCCTTTCCCCCTGACTGAATAAAAAAACTACTACGACAGCTGAACCAGCCTTTTCTTTACCTCAGTTCCTGAAGGCAGTGGGGAAAAATACCACAAACAACAGCGGATGAGAATGCCCTTTTTCTCCACTTGCTCTCAGCAGCCAAGAAACTGAACCAACACCCCTCCCATAGCCATCTTTGCATGGATGCAAACTGGGATCCTGTGCAGCTATAGTACAACTCAAACCTTCAAAGATTAAAAGCTGGAACTTGGAACACAGCCAGATGCCCATTAAGTGATTACATGTTTCACTGTTAAGGTAACATATGGACCGTTTAACCCAACCCTCATTTGTTACACTGGGCTTTCCTTCCTATTCAGCAACAATTCACTTCCTCAACATAAAGAATAAACCCCTTTCTCTTGAGGAGGCTTTTAAATTGAATTTTTTTACTACTTCATATAAAACTTCGATCTTCTGCTATAAATTATCCTCTGCCTCAGATGAAAACCTTCATTGTAGTCACCATACTTTTCTGCTGTTCACAACCTACTGAAATATCACTCTTGCACATTGCAATCTTCCAACAACTGGCAATCCCCCGTTTACTCAGCTGTGCTGTTCTTGGGCCGATTTTGGTGCCACAACATCTGTCTTGCATTATGCTATTAGCAGCATTTATTTATGCTCTCTCAATAACTCCAGGCAATTAATTAAATCATCTTGCTTCTCAGCTGCTGCACCTGTTAGCTCCATTGTTCCCTCCAAGGGGGTTATCATAAAATCCTATGTCCAAACAATTTGGCAAACACTCTAGACACAAAAGGTTTGCTTACATTAAATTCTGCCAGTATTACTAAAGCTAAACAACTGATAATTTACCAGACTGTTATTGTGTTTGCAAAGCTACTCCATATATGTGGCAAATATATGATAGGATTAACACTAGAACACTTTACTAGGACATATGCAGTTGAAGTCCCAAAAATGGTGGTGGAGGAAAGTTGTGTCAAATCACAGCCCACTTATGGTGACCCTGTAGGGGTTTCAAGGCAAGAGGTGGTTTGCCATTGCCTACCTCAGCACAGCAACCCTGGAATTCCTTGGTGATCCCCCATCCAAGTACAAACAAGGGCTGACCAAGCTTAGCTTCCGTGATCCGATGAGGTTGGTCTAATCTGACCCATTTATGTCTAAGCATGCTTAGATGTCACCAAGACTTCTCTACTGGAATGTCTTCTCAGTCAGTGCGCCTGATGATCACTACTGCAGCCATGTAATTTGTCACTTGCCTGGGGCACAGAGCAACTCTTCCTGGGTAAACAGCAGTGTGATAACCTGCTTACCCTACTGATGCTGTCACAGCACTCTGGCACACAATCCAGATCAGAGAAACACAGTCACTTCTTCATAATCTAACCTTTAATCTTCACTGCTAGGGAAATGCAGCAGCATTATGACAGCTGTGTGTCCTCTCACATACCACTCACATCTTATACACTGATGCTCACTCAGTGGTTTGGGAGCCACACGTGCCTCTCTGACATGCCAGCTGTGGCTCTTCTGAGTTCTGTTCCCAACTGTGGCACCTGGCCCATTTTTCGGGAAAGAGGCCAGTAGAACTTGTGGTTGGCAAGTAGTTTTCACATTGAAACAGATGCCACTGGAGGACAGGTACACTGTCAGCCTCATACCAAGGACAGATGTAATGGGCACATCCTTTCCAACAAACCCCCATCCTCCTCTGAAGCCTCCTCTGCACTCTTATCACAGTATCCAGGCAGCTGCTGTTATCATAAGAAGATGACCATGCATACTCTACTTCAAACACAAGTCCAAATTATACAACTGTGCAACTTAGAAGCTGTACTGGGAATTAAGTATAGTTATTTTATAGAACCAGTGTTGGGATGGAAAGCCCTATCCATTTATCAGCATGCACACTTCCAAGTCAATGTCCACAACTGCATGCACAAGGGCAGGTGCACTAGTCAGTACAATACTACACAGTTGCCTAAGATGACTCAAGCCACAGCAGAAGGCTAAAAAAAGTACCCCGGATCACTGCTCACTTCTTCAATTACAAATACAGTGATTAGTCAGACCCTGATCATCAGCAAAATAAATTCAGAATGATCCAGATGGAAAATGCAATTGTTTAGATGTATTATTCTGATTTTTAAGTTTCATGCTTAGAAAGCCTTAATAGGTGGCAGAGAGTAATGCAAGAGAAAAGCAAAGAGAAGAAAGAGTACAGTCATGTGTAAGGAAAGGAAACAGGAGCAGTAGAAAAGGGATAATTAGGTGCACAAGGCATGGAATCTCACATACTGGGAGTTGCATTCAATCATTCATTCAAGCCTTCAAAGGACACTGTCCTAAAATTTCTCAACTGTCCTCTGCAACAAAGTCAACAATGAAATTCTATGGACACCCAAAGATACTGGATTCCGTAGCTCCACAGAAACACTCCCAGGCCCAATGGGAGAAAATTTAAGTATTATACAGCACAATGCTAAACCAGAGCATTTTTTTTTTTTTTGGCAAAATGCAAAATGCAGGTTTGTAAGCGAAGAATTTAATAAAGAATGCTGATCATTTTTCCTAGCAAAACCAATGCCTGAAGGAGGAGCCTGAAGGTTAAATTTTTCAAAAATGTGCAGGTGACATGCAATGGCAGGTATACCACTTGAATTTAAGTCAGGGATCTCACTTTAAATAATGTTATCTCAACTGAGCAGCTGGGAACTTGCTTCATCACTCCCACTGGGAAGTTGTACCAGTGAAGGGAGGGTTTCTTCCTTTGGCTATAGTTCTTGGAGAGTGTGGAGCTTACCTGGAACCTGACTGCATTATTAATGAAGCTGGATGTGGAGCTATTTTTTTGCAACAGTGACTCTCACTGGCGAAAGGCTCACACTCTTTCTCTCAGTCCTGCTCATCCACTGACATTTATCATTAGGCACAATGTTCTTGCAGCGAGAATGGCAGCATAAATCTACCTCTTAGCTTTTTGCCATTAATTATCAGCATTATCCTTATTAAATAAAGAGATGGCAGGTGCTAACAGTTCCTAATACTTTGAAGCGAGTCTTTTGTCAAAAAGATCTGGTCCATTTCTAAATGTTCTAATGACATGTCTGATTCATTAACAGCAAACAAAACTAAACTATTAATCTCCAAACTGGAAGCAACAGAGGCAAACTGGGAAATTAAAAAGGCTCTGCAAACTACTTTATTCCTGAGATGCACCGCTTCCAAAGTTCTTACATGCACACACTTAAGGGGCCCTCAGTCACACTAAGTCACTTGCTCAGAGCATTCTCACATGGCAAGAGATGCACCTGCCTCCTTTAGTTCTAAATAGTCAAGTGAAAAACCAAGTCACACCCACTTACACAACAATCCTGAACCCAATTATCTACAGGTCTATCCCCCCCCCCAAAAGCCATAAAATGTCCTATACATGTAAGTGCATACTGAATTTCACTTCCCACTATTATTTTATAAGTCCCTTTAATACTATGGAGAAGCTGTGAAAGCCTTCTAAATGGCATGATTTCAGATGTATAAAGGTTTTGTTTCTTGTTTTAAAGAATTCATTTAACATAATTCCAGAGAAGTTAGCTTCATTCTAATCCCCCCTTGTGGGTTCTCACCATGTATATCTGAAGCAAGGTATACCTGTGAGTATTTACAGATGAAGAGGTTCCCAACCACCAAAACTCTTAATGGGGAGACTTGAAGGAAATGATGATATAGGAAGGGAAACTTTAAATAAACAAACACAAATAAAAACGTTGCTAAGCACAGATAACATTGCTAAACATGAATGCTAACACTAGGCAAAAATTCTAAGTGAAATGGAATAAGGATCTGGGCTATTTGGAATTCAAATGTTTAGAAATGTATGTGTGTGTACACACACACCGTGGATCTTCTTTTTCAGTATGCCTTTTATTTAAACATAATGAAGATGGTCTATCAATGACATCTTACATCACAGAGATTAGCTAAACTATATAAGACTTCTGCTGGTTTGTGTAGGTACTGTAAATCCTTCCATCCAGATTTTTTTTTCATACATAGTGGTTACATGAACAAGCCAAAATTTTTGGGAAATGACAGCAGCCTTATTAACACCAAGCTTAGATTATGAGATTTCACTCAAATTGAAGATACTATTGCTAAATTAGGTCTGATACCTAAAAGATTACATGTTGCCTTAAATTTAATTACTTATTTAGAAATTGCAACTACTATGGCTCATAGTTTCCCTTTGCACAGAGTAGGGTCTGGGTAACCCAGGTCTGAATCCCCATCTTGCTGTTGAAGCTCACTGGATGATTTTGGACCAGTCACATATTTTCTGCCTAACCTACCTCACAGTGTTGTTGTGCAGATAAAGAGGAGGAGAGAATAACGTAAGCTGCACATCCTCAGAGGATCTCAGATAACGGGCAAGTATATGTGGATGGAAGACGTCCTTTAGGTATTTTGGACCCAAGCCATTTAGGGCTCTAAACATCAAAACTTTGTCTTCAGACTGGAAAAGATTGAAAGCCAACACAGTTGATACAAAATTTGGTGTCACATGTCAATTGTGGAAGCTTCTGCTAACATTTTGACTGCCACATTTCTGAACTAGTTGAAGTTCCTGGACCATCTCTAAAGGCAGCCCCACATAGAAAACATCACTGCAGTCCAATCTCAATGTTACCATGGCATGTATGACAGTGACGACATCTGCTTTAAGCCAGTGGTTAATTAACCTGAAATCCAGGATTTTACATTTAGGTCAAACAAATTCCACTTTACATTCTTATCAGAAAGGACTCCTGGGAGAAATGTCTTCAGGCCCACAAGGTACACAGGCATGACGGAATTAACTAGCTACAACAGTAAGCCAATTAACAATAAGTATCTATATAATTGAACAACTCAGAGTGAACCATGTGCTGGATTGCTGAAAATGAATGTGTAAAAAAGTTATTTTGGCTTGTGATGACATTCATACTAGAGACATTCACTGTAGACAACCATCCTGGACAACAACTCATCAGAAGCACAGCTAAACTGTTAAGTGTTCCTTCATCCTGTTCCAACAAGGCAATACTCTCAAAATACAACTCAGAATATCTCTAGACCAAAAGAAAATGATTAAAGATGGTCCACTAGGCAGTAGCCTGCGAAGAGATAATCAGAAATGAACCCAGAAATTAATGTTCATGGTGAAAATTACTAGAGGCTTGCTAAAAACAACTTTGGTGCACTGATTCTGTGAATCCTAACAAGTTTTTTGTGTGTGTGTGTGTGGGGGGGGGGAGATTATATATTGCATACATTAGTATGGACTAAGTTGGAACTCAGCTTCATACTAGGCAGGGTCAGAGAGAAAGTTTGCATCTCCCCAAGGAATTATGGAAGGCCCACTCATCATTGTTTTCCTAATTCTCTCTATGAATATAAAAGCCACCCACTTAAAGCCATACCAAACACACAAATAACACAGAACCTGTATAATATAAATAAGTTCTGCCTCTGAACACCATACATAAGCCTTAAATAACTCCAATCTGGTAGTGGAAAGGGCCGTCAAGTCAGAGCTGACTTATGGCGACCCTTTAGGGCAGTCATGTCCAAAGTCCGGCCCGGGGGCCAATTGCGGCCCCCAGGCCTGTTTAATACGGCCCCCCAGCCTGTTTTGCAGAGAGAGAAAAGGGAGTGCGTGGGGGCTGCGCCTGTGCTTTGCATCCCCGACCGAGGGGGTGACGCTTGGGTGGAGGGTCGCCTCGATTGGCTTTCTCAGCCCCACCCCCCGGAATGAAGGCCAGCGAGTCTGAAACCCTAGAGAGGCCACTTCCTTCCTACCCAGAGCCCGTGCGTGGGGACACGGCCTTTGTTGTTCTGAAACATGGAAAAGCAGCAGCAGCTCCTCCCGAGTGGGTCAAGGGGGATCCTGAGGATGGGTGCGGGGGACTAGAGGGGGGGAAAGGTGGCGGGGGGGAAGGGAAATGCAAGGGAGGTCAGAGGCTGGCCCCAATCCGGGAGAGGAAAGACACCCCCACACACAAACACCGAAAAGCCTGGGAGTGGGGGGGGGCTGCTCCGTCTGGCTCTCCTCCTTCCTCTCTGCAGAAGGCTGTGGGGGGAGATGCAGCCCCTTCCCTGCATTGCGGAGGCCTCGCGAGGGATCCAGATTTGCGGGGTGGGTGGGAGGGAGGAGGGGAGAGACTGGATGGGTCTTGAGTGGGGGGATTAAAGGTCAAGGAAAGGCAGGGGGGAGAGGGGGCTGGATTTGGGGGCAGGGAGTGTTTGGAGTCAGACCCCCCTCAGCAGGTTCTCTCCAAGGCAAGTGGCTGCTTCGAAAGAAGGGATGGGGTGGGGGAAATAAATGACTCCTGGCATGTATCGTGTTTGGAAATGAGGCGCGTTCAGACGGGGCCGAGTCTGCAGAGGACACCCGTGTTCATTCCAGAGGTCAAAGCCCCGAGCAGAGAGCAAAGAGGTCAGAAGGAAAGAAGAAGGGAAGAGTTGGTTTTTATATGCCCACTTTCTCTACCACTTATGGGTGGCTTACAATCGCCCTCCCCTTCCCCTCCCCACGACAGATACCCTGTGAGGTAGGTAAGGCTAAGAGAGCTGTGACTAGCCCAAGGTCACCCAGCTGGCTTCGTGTGTAGGAGCGGGAGAAACAAATCCAGCTCACCAGATTAGCCTCCACCGCTCATGTGGAGGAGTGGGGGAATCAGACCCGGTTCTCCAGATCAGACTCCACCTCTCCAAACCACCGCTCTTTAACCACTACACCACACTGGCTCTCATGGGGAGAAAAACTCCACATTCCTCCCTGCACGGGAGATATCAGAGTGTTTGAATCTTGGACTCCATGAGAATGGAGCATTGTTTACTCACCGTGAATGCTCCTTCTCTCCTGAGGCGAAGGCGTCTTGATTTGTGGGTTATTTCCTTCCATCATCAGGTAGGCAGGACCAATTCTTTTGACTTCCTGTCTCCCCCTGGTGGGAAATAGCCTGCAAAACCTCAGTTACAGTCTTGCCTAGCTATCAACAGGAATGAAGCTCCTTGATAAAAAACATGTAAACATAATTGACGACAACAACCACAGTAATAAGACCAAGGAGGACTGAACTGGTTGAAAACGGTCATCTCAGGAACCTAACTCGAAAAACTTTCCAGAACCTTGACCTTAACGCTTCCGCCTTAACTAAGAATTCTAACCTGTGCCGGGTGGGCAAGACGCCTTCGCCTCAGGAGAGAAGGAGCATTCACGGTGAGTAAACAATGCTCCATTCTCCTACTGAGGCTCCAGCGTCTTGATTTGTGGGACCTCCAAGAGCTCCCAACTGGGTGGGTAGAGCACCCTATTCCACCACGTGCTGAAGAACTCTACGGCCAAAGGCCACTTGAGCCGATGCCCACGTGTTAACCCTATAATGTTTAACGAAGGTAGAAATAGATGCCCCGGTAGCGGCTTTGCAAATTTCTTCAACCGGGGTCTGTCTATCGAAGGCCGCTGATGAGGCCACGCTACGCAGGGAGTGAGCAGTTATTCCCTGTGGTGCTATAACTCCCTAGGCCTTATATGCCTGTATGATGCAGAGACTAAGGGTATGACTAATAGATGCTGCCGACATCCTTTTGCCCTTACTGGGATTGCTGATACCAATAAACATATAATCAGTCTGACAGATGTCAGCGGTTCTGTCTATGTATATATGTAGAGCCCTACGTAAATCTAAGGTAAGCCAGGCCTGTTCCTTTGATCCTGATGGCTTAGGACAAAAGGAAGGTAGGTTGATTTCCTGCGACCTGTGAAAGGGAGAACTTATCTTTCGAGTAAAGGTAGGGTCTGGTATCAGAACCACTTTGTCCTTCTAGAAGGTACATAAACCTTCACGAATGGACAGAGCTCTGATTTCGGAAACCCGTCGCACAGACGTGATTGCAATCTGGAAAAGGACCGTCATCTGAAGGAACTTCATGTCTATGGTACATATGGGCTCGAAGGAAGCCTTTGTGAGGGCTCTAAGGACCAAATTGAGGTTCCATGAGGGAAAACGGTGTATAACCGGTGGTTGAGTCTGAGAGATACCCTTTAAAAAAGGAGATGACGTGCTGGTGCCTGGAAATAGGTACCCTATCCAGTTCTGGAATAACTGTGGCCACCGCTGCTATCTGTCTCCTTAAGGTTGAGGCTAAGAGTTTAAGCTGTAGGCCTTCCTGTAAAGAAAAAATCAGTACCCTCTGAATGCCCGGACGGAGTGGGTCTACCTTCTTCCATCTGGCCCATCGGACAAATGCTTTCCACGACGCATTGTATATGAGTCAAGTGGAGGGTCTGCAAGCCACTAAGATGGTGATCACTACCTCCTTTGAGTAGCCCCTAACTAGGCGAGATTGCCGTTCAAGCGCCAAGCGGTCAAGGAGAACCAGTGAGGATCTGAATGCACCAGTGGCCCTGGCGCAATGTTCCCCAATGGGTTGGAATAGCCCAAGGTTCCTGGCATGACATCTGACGAAGAGCCGCGAACCAAGGCCAGTGTGGCCAGCAGGGGGCCACCAAGATGACTTCGGCCCATTCTTCCTTAGAACCTTGGGAAGAATGGACAGCAGGGGGGAAAGCGTACAGAAGTCCCCCGGGCCAAGGACTCAGAAGGGCGTCTATGCCCTCTGCTGCCGGTGGTAAAACCTCGAGAAAACCCTTCCTACTCTGCAATTTTCTGCGGAGGCGAACAAGTCTACTAAGGGAGCTCCGAAGACGGTTGTAATCTGAGAGAAGGCCGCATGGTCTAAGTACCATTCTCCTTCATCTGCAAACTGGCGGCTTAGATGGTCCGCCTGCACATTCAGAGCTCCCTTGATATGTTCTGGCCGAATCAACTGAAGGTTTGACTGGGCCCAGGTAAAAATCTGCACAGCTTCCCGATGCAGAGCAGAGGATCGGGACCCCCCCCCCTTTATGTAAGCCTTGGTTACTATATTGTCCGTTCTTATCTGGACATGCAACCCCCTGAGGAGTGGGGCGAAGGCTCGGAGGGCAAGCCGTACCGCCCTCAGTTCCAGTACATTGATATGTAACGATGTCTCCTCTGTGGACCATCGTCCCTGGGTAGAGTTGGTGGCCAAGGTGGCTCCCCAACCCTCCAGACTGGTGTCTGTGATCACTTGTGTGGGCTCCCCGTGTATATAGAAGGTGTGCCTGACCAGGTTCCTTCGATCAGTCCATCATCGAAGACTCCTCCGAGTCTCTGAGGATAGGGAAATGGATCTGTTCCTTTTCTTTGCGATGTCCCTCTGGTACGGTCAAATCAGCCACTGCAGAGGCCTGGAGTGGAATCTGGCCCAGGGAACGACCGCTATACAGGCCATCATTAATCCCAGCAACTTCGCTAGGGACATTACCCCGGCTTTCCTTGTTCTGGCTAAGGATGAAAAGACACTGATTAGTTTCTGAATGCGTTCCTGGGACAGTGATAGGGCATTGAGAGAGGAATCTATTCTGACCGCCAGGTGTAACATTGACTGAGAGGGTATGAGAGAGCTCTTTTGAAAATTGATTAAGAATCCATGTTCCTGAAGAACGTGAACCACCCTTGCTGTGTGGTGTATGGACTGGTGTTCTGATTGAACACAGATCAGGATATCGCCCAGGTACGGGTGTACCTGGACGCCCACCTGTCTGAGAGTGGCAATGATTGTCACTAGGGTCTTGGATGTCAACCCAAAGGGGAGGGCCCGAAATTGAAAATGGTCTTGTCCATAGGTGAACCTGAGGAAGCGTCTGTGTGAAGGGTGTATAGGTATGTGTAGGTACGCCTCTGTCAGGTCCACTGCCATCATAAAGGTGCCTGGGAGCAGTGAATCCACTACTGACTTCACCGTTTCCATACAAAGTGCTTTCGAGCCATCCGCCTGTTTAGATATTGTAAGTTAAGGATGGCTCGCCAGTTCCCGTTCTTTTTGGGGACTGTAAAAAATATGGAGGCCCCTTTCGAGGGCAGGGACCTGTTCTATGGCCCTAATAGACAATAGATGTTGAATGGCCTTTAATGTTCTGGAATGTTTCTCTGCCCTGTGTGGCATGGGAGATCTTAAGAAGTGATCCCTTGGTAGAGATGTGAATTCCAGGAGGTAACCCCTGGATATGATCTGAGAGACCCAGTGGTCTGGTTGTGAGGTGGTCCACCTGGCACTGAAGAAAAGAAAATCTGCCCCCACTGGAGACAGATGGGAGTCATTGGGGATTATTCTTTGGGAATTTGTCACCTCTGTCCGACCGGGTCGGTTGGTTCTGAGGTCTGGTAAACTTGCCCCCCCTACGGAAGGGTCGTGAAGCGTTCCACAATCCCCTTCTGAAGTCAGATCGATACCTGTTTGTTGCTCGTGGGGCACGAAAGGTTTGGAAACCAGGGACTCGTGGTTCCTTTTTAAATTGTTTAGGCAAGGCCTGCTTTTTATCCTTCGTCTCCACTAATATTTTATCTAATTTCTCTCTAAACAGGCACCCTTCCTGAATGGGGTAGGCCATTAAGTTTGTTTTTGCCTTAAATTCCGCTGGCCAGGCTCTGAGCTACAGTGCCCTTCTTATGGAGGTTACCGATGCCATGGATCGTGCTGTAAAGGACATGGAGTCCAGAGAGGCATCAGCTATTAGGGTGATGGCGTCCTGGACCCTTTCTAATCCTCCCACTATTCTATGATGTTCTGAAGCAATCAACTGGATGAGCTTCTTTACCCAAAGGAAGGAGGCTCCTGCAAATATTGATGTAGTAGCATTGGCCTGTATAGCTAATGCTGCGTTCTCGTGGGCCCTTCTGCTTAAAGACTCAGCCTTTCGATCCAATTGATCCCTCAGGGATCCCATGCCGTCCTCAGGCGCAAGGCCAGGGGACTGCAAATCCACCACTGGTGCATCCACAAGAGGTACTTTCAAAAGGAGCGAGGGTGTAAAGTGTTTTGATGGACTGAGGCGTCTGCTTATTGGACGCAGGACTGGTCCACTCCTCTTGAATGGCTCTGAGAAAAAACTCTGGGAATGGTACTGAATTATGACATGGCTGCTTTCTAGGAAAGCATTCAGGCACTTCCTGTTTCAGTTTAGAATTAGAGTCCTCTGTAGAGGAGGCCTCTTCATTCAGGTCCAAAGCTAATATAGCCTTTGCCAGGAGGGCCTGATAATCCTCCCCACTGAATAGGCGGCTCTGTGACTCCTCCACAGGGCCTGACTCGTCCACGGAGTCAAACACATCAGTATTGAGGGAGGAAGTGTGGGAGCTAGTGCCAGCAATATTAAGATCAGTAGATTGTTTTAGTGCTGCCTTGGTAGGCCATTGTGAACTGGTAGAAGGACCTCCCCCAGGGCCTGTAACCTGCCCACTCTCAACGGAATGGGATCTGGTAGACGAGGAAGTTGCTGACTCAACCGGTCCCTGAGGGGGAATTCTCATTAAGTATGCATGAAAAGCCTGCCACTGTCTTTGCAAGGCTATATTAATCCACTCATCTGCCTCCTCCCTGGTAAGCACTGGGGCAGCTGCCCTAGGAGCAGAGGGAGAGAATTGCCCCCCCCCCGTCATTGAAGGAAATGGTGGGGGTTGTGCTGGCACTGGCAAATAAGTGGCGGGAAAATGGGCGCCCCCCTTTGGAAAGGCAGTAGAAGCCTGTACTCCTGTCGTCGGTAAGGAGGAGGGAAAATGGCCGCCCACCGGGAAGAAGGAGGTAAAATGGCCACCTGCCCCCGGGACCAGTGGCTGAACATTACCGATTCCAGATGGAAAGCCCGGAGTTGCCGTCAGGAAAACCGTGGGAGTTGTGCCTTCTTCGCCGTCGGCATGCAGCGAGTAGACGGGATCCTTTTCCCTGGCTCTCGACATGCCCCCCCACTCTGTGACAGCGCTTTCTTTTTACGCCGTGTAAGCTCGTTGCGACTTTTCAAAGAGCCGCCGCGGCTTCTCGTGCCTTTTTTTTTTTTTAGGCGCATCATCCGCACTCTGCGCTGAGCCTTCCAAATCCCTACCCCCTAAAGCACCAACATTGTGGGCATTGGGAGTGGGCGTCTCGGACTTCTTCGGAGTAGGCTGGACCAGCTGGTAGTCCGAGACTGAGAGGAGGCCATCCTCCCTCTCCTCTGAGGCGTTTGCCATAGGAATCTCCAGGATTAACACCGGGGCTCCTATTCACTCAATCTCACAAGGGAAACGAGGGACGGCAATAAGGGAGGGAGGGAACACCCAAACAGTAGGATATTACAAACAAACAGACAAAAAACACAAATCGATAAGGAGCTACGGTAGAAAACCTGAAAGGCTAACTTAAGCTGAGCAAGCACAGAGCTATGCTTACGACCTGCGTACCCTTCTGAGGCAGGACGGATCTGGGGTTTTGCAGGCTATTTCCCACCAGGGGGAGACAGGAAGTCAAAAGAATTGGTCCTGCCTACCCGATGATGGAAGGAAATAACCCACAAATCAAGACGCTGGAGCCTCAGTAGGAGAATGAAAACCAGTTTATTTCCTGGCTCAGATGAGGGGAGGACAGAATACCCCCAGCATGGTTGAAGGGAGATTGTTGACAGTCCCAGAGAGGCACATGAGCAAGGGGGGGGGAAGAGTTCCTGCTCCCTCCCTACAGAAGGAAGGTTGGAGATTTAGAAGCTAGGGGGCGTCCGGTGAGCTGAAAGGGGCTTTGGGGAAAGGAAGGAATGTAGCCATGGTTTTTGTGGTGCAGTCTGTGGTTATGGGCATAATAAGTATGCCATTTGCAATAAACTTTGCATAAAATAGTTAATTTGCATTTAATTAAATTAATTAAGAATGTCAGGCAAAATGGTCGGCCCTCATGCATGTTCACCTCATCAAATCTGGCTCTCTTTGAAAAAAGTTTAGACACCCCTGCTTTAGGGTTATCAAGGCAAGAGACGAACAGAGGAGGTTTGTCATTCCCTGCCTCTGTGTAGCAACTGTGGACTTCCTTGAAAGTCTCCCATCCAAGTACTAACTGGGGATGGCTCTGATTAGCTTCTGAGATTGGGCTAGCCTGGGCCATTCAGGTCAGGGCAATTCCATAATTCACAAGCCTACCTGGAGCTCAAAACTTTAGAAAAGTCTACCGTTACTACTCACATAAGCATATTAAAAGGCTCTTCTATGAAGACTATGATATGATTCAGATGTAACACCAAAACAGCTTGGCTAAGGTGCAGATTATAAACCAGTTTCAAAGTTTGGCAGCTGCTCATAAGCCACAGTTAATTATTACCTTTGAAACATGTCTATACCCTCGATGCAAGAGAAATCAAAGCTCACAGTTTCTCAATACAAGCGTTGACATCTGGGTGGAGATCAATGGGGAACCTGCCACTATGAATGTAGGCAGCCCCCTCACCACAAATCACAGCACGTATACTCCACCATGCATCAGGCAAAGTTAAGAAAAGAACTAGGCGTCTTTGATGCAATGTGACAGGACAGGCAGGATGGTGTAGTGGTTAGAATGGCAGACTAGGATCTGGGAGATTAAGGTGTAAATCCCCACTCTGCTACTGAAGCTTATCTTTGGCCAGTCACTCTCCCTCAGCCTAACCTACCTCATAGGGTTGTTGTGAGGATAAAAACGAGGATAGGAGAATGTTGTAAGCCACTTTGGGTCTCCACTGGGGAGAAAAGTGGGGTATAAATGAAGTAAATAAATGTCAATCACAAGAATAGGGTCTAGGCAAATGTTCGCTGTAAGACAGATGTGAAAAAACTTAGTTTAATGAGAACATGACTTTATGCATGCTCTTCATGCATCTTCACTGAACATTGTGTAACGTACAACATCTGCAGTTAGAGGCACATATACTACAGTATTAATGTAAACAAGGTGGTGTGATTTTTCATCATGACTCAAAAACTCAAGAGTCTATACAAAACTCCAAACATGTTTACTCAAAAAGCAAACCCCATTGTTTAATAAAGTTAATTCCTATGTGTAGGTTATACAGACTTTGCTTAGAGCAAATAACACGGAAATGAAAGTGTGTATCCTTGTAGATAATCAGAAATATAGAAGCTGGGAAATGATAATTCCATGGTACATAAAAGTTCCCCACTATGGCAAAATAATTACACTTTGATTTTACCATGTATGCATGCCAGGGATTTTTTAAAAAGGTAACTAATGCTCTTGCATAGCTCCACAGTGCAGCTGGAATTTGGCATCCTGTATACAGTTCTGGACACCGTATCTCAAAAGGGGCATGCAGCACTGAAATCAAGTGTTTAAAAGGGTAACCAAAGTTCCAAAGGGAAGCACCTTCCCTGAAAAGAAAAGACAAAGTAGTCTGCGGGGTTTTATGTTTGGAGAAAAGATGGGGGAGAGGCAACTATAGTAGTTTATAAAATTATGCCTATTCAACAGTGAAAACTTACTCCCCAGGCCCAATACTAGAACTTCCAGGCACCCAATGAAGTTGATGGGGAATCGATTCAGGACAGATAAAGCAAGCTCTTCTCCCACAGAAAGTCTGCCAGTGTGGTGTAGTGGTTAAGAGCAGCGGACTCTGGAGAACCGGGTTTGATTCCCCACTCCACCACATGAAGCCTGCTGGGTGACCTTGGGCTAGTCACAGTTCTCTCAGAACTCTCTCAGCCTCACCTACCTCACAAGGTGCCTGCTGTGGGGAGTGGGAGGGAACATGATTGTAAGCTACTTTAAGACTCCTGAAGGCAGAGAAAAGCAGGTTATAAAAACCAATTCTTCTTCTCCTTTTGCCTTGTGAAATCTGCTGCCATTAGATGTAGTGATAGCCATACATTTAGATGGCTTTAATAGAGGATGAAACAAATTCATGGAAATTAGATTCATTAATGGCTATTAGCCACAATGATTAAGCAGAACTGCCACAGTTTGAATACCAGTGCTTTTGGGGGGGGGGGCAGCACCAGAGGGAGGTTTTGGCCTCCGTGCCCTGCTTGTAAGCTTTCCAGAACATCTGGGCAGCCACAGTGTAAAACACAATGCCATGCTATATGGACTATTGACCTGATACCATACAGCTGCTCTTGTGATCTTAAATGAGGATGTACTAGCTCCAAAAATGCTATCTGAAGCAAGGCTACACAGTTTCAAAGTGTGGGGGTGGGGTGGGGGTGGGGGGCTAAAATGCAGAATGTTAGTGGTAGCAGTTGGAAGACAGTATGAAGAGGGGGGAAAGCTGGCACCAAAGAGCCAATAGCAATAACAGCCTGGGGGAAACCCTTTAAAGCAATCATTGTGCACAAAGATGTCTACATGGACCATTACCAGGTGCCTCACAATCTGTGTTCCAAAGAAGCAGGAAATTGAGAGATGGAGAGGACACAAATCCAGGTGGTAAGCAGAATTGGGCCAAGCTGGGGAAGAGAACATTGGAGACCTTAAGGGGAGGGGGCAGTCATTTTGAGAGGGGCTGTGGCTCAGTGGTAGAGCATCTGCTCAGCATGCAGAAGGTCCCAGGTTCAATCCCCAGCATCTCCAGCTAAAGGGACTAGGCAAGTAGGTGATGTGAAAGACCTCAGCCTGAGACCCTGGAGAGCCACTGCCGGTCTCAGTAGACAATGTTGACTTTGATGGACCAAGGGTCTGATTCATTATAAGACAGCTTGATGTGTTCATGTGTTCACCTGGTCTTTAAAATAAGGTAGGGGGTGATATACAGAAAAGCAAGACAAATACTATGTATTTTAAGTTAAAAAAAGAGATTGGTGTACTTTACAATTAAAATCACACAAGAACCTTTTTCATTTTTACTTTAATTTTTAAATAAGTGGACAACAACTGGGCCTATTATCCAAAGGAGAAAATCGTTTTACTAGGAAAGTCTGACCATGAAAGGCTGTCAATGCACAGGGATAACAGAGGTTCATGCATATTTATGCTCTCTAAAACATGGATGCAAATGTTTGAGCACTCCAATGTATAAATTATCACTATTATACACACACGCATGGTTTCTTTACTCAACTGTTTCAGACACAGCTTCGAGTCTCTGGCATTAGAAAACACTTTGACCCAAACTGTGCTAATTCCAAAGCAAATTCTCTTTTTAGTGTTTATGCTTTTGCTAGAAAATTTCCTCTAAATATACCCTCAAATGGGAGAGGAGGGTGGTTCTCACTCATCACTCCAACTCCTATTTGGGCTGAAGCAATCTGTTCTTTCACTTTTCATAATTGCTAGCATGTCTGACTTAGCTATAATTACTGCCACTATTGTTACAACATTTTTGCAGGCTTAGCCGTCTGGACCCCTCATCAGTAGTTGGACAGGCCTGTTATTAGCCTGGCGCGGTTCTATTCCACATTAGCAAAAGGCTTGCATCAATGCCACTTTCCTGTGCACTAAGACCATTTATGCTTGGGTATTTAGCCTCGCGATCCCCACGGGACCGCTTCGGGGCTTCGTTTGGATTGTGCTTGATTTTTCCAACCTTCGCTTCACTGCTGCCTCGCACTTGTCCCTCGGTTTCAGGAATCGGTTCTAATACAAATTTAAAGTTTGCCTTGATCCCAAATCGAGGCAAATAGGTGCCGTTTTCATGAACAGTCTTTCCTTCGGGTATCTCTCCTCATGCCCCCATTTTCTTTTGTCCTGCCCCTATCCAACATCTTCCCGTTGATGCCATTTAAATTTTTGAAAGCGCAGGAAGCTGGAAGCAGGAAGCTTATTTGGTCAGTACCACGGCAAAGACTCGGTGCTCCCTGTCCCCTCCACCATTCCCCAGCTACTCACCCCCACAGAGAATCACACCCAACAGTTGCAGAGAATCACAGACACAAGCCTGGGTTTTTTGTTTGTTTGAAAGGTACATTTTAGTGATAAAACGCTAAATAAATAGAAATGAAGCAAGAGCAGCCAAGGGAAAGACACAGCATTCCTTGCCCCTTCCCCCCCAAATTTGGACAACTGACCACCAAGATACCTGAATAGGAGAGGCGGCCTAGGGAGCGCTGGGTTTTTTCCGCGACTGCTCTTGTCTATTTATTTAGCATTTTATCGCTAAAATGTACCTTTCAAACAAACAAACAAAAAGCCTGGCTTGTGTCCTGGGTGTGATTCTCCGCTTTGTTTGTTAAATGGATACTCGGCTCAGTGAAAAAGAATCCCCCCTTTGGACAATTTTACAGCGAGGGTTTACAGAGATTTGGAATGAACACAGCCAGGCTGATTTCCCCCACTCCCTTACACACATCCTCTTACAAGCATGAAAGCCTTTTTTTTCCATTTGAGTGATTACCAATGGAAAGATGCAATGGAAATGACCCTGCAAATGTTTTTCTGTTTTTATGACCTCTACATTGAGATAGCCAAACAAATTGGTTCGGGGAAGGGGGGTGGGTTCCAGATCATCTCTGCTTTAGCTGTAAAATGGCCACTCAGTTAATTACAAATGAAAAAATCCTGCTGTGGGGCTGGTGATATTTTCCAAAAAATACTCTACAGCCAATCAAAAAGCAGCATTGTCAGAGGGGAGGGACTCATATTTTGCTGGGGATGCATAATTGATCACAAGGTACTCCTGGAAGATCTTTGTGGCAAAAAGCTCCCATACATAGAGTTTTGAGAATTCAGACTTTCTAACACAACACAAACTTTCTAAGCATAAATGGCCTAAGAGTTAAAGAAATCCAGCTTCAGAGAGACTTTCCAAATAGCTATCTGACTGTGGTGTGTACCCTGTGCATATAGCAAAATAAATTAATAAGCCCTGCACCCTGTAATTGCTATCACCCAACATAAAAGGCCTCTCCAAAAAGTTGCTGTTGCTTCCTTTTTTTGCTTCTCAGTGTTACAGGTGCATTTACATTACATCTGTGATAACATATCAACTTCATAGAATCATGGAGTTGGAAGGAGCCATACAGGCCATGTAGTCCAACCCCATGCCCAACACAGCATCAGCCTAGAGCATCCCTGACAAGTGTTTGTCCAGCTGCTGCTTAAAAACTGCCAGACAGGAGGAGCTCACCACCAACCTAGGCAGCCAATTCCACTGCTGAACTACTCCTATTGTGAAAACATTTCTTCCTAATGTCCTACCAGTTCTATCCAGTCTGTACCTTTCTGCCCATAATTTATACTAATTATTAGGAGTCTTATCCTCTGCTGCCAACAGGAACCGCTCCCTGCCCTCCTCAAAGTACAGCCTTTCAAATACTTAAAGAGAGCAATCAATCTCAACCTCTTCTCCAGATGAAACATTCCCAAGTCCCTCAGCCTTTCCTCCTAGGGCTTGGTCTCCAGGCCTCTGATCATCCTTCTCACTCTCCTCTGCATCCACTCCATTCTGTCCATATCCTTTTTGAAGTGAGGCCTCCAGAACTTCAATGAATAATTTACTCTGCACATGAGGAACAGGTGCCACAGAGATTGGGGAAGGCTGCACAGTGGGGGCAGGGTTCAAGGTTTTTCCTCATTATTTATATCTGAACATATCATAAGTAGTCTGGGCAGTCTACACCTGCCAGTATTAGAGCCACACTTTTGAATAGGAAATAAGTACCTCATTAAACAGGTGATCAACCACTTTCACGGAGTTCCCTGGGGCACCATGTCAGTGTGCACCAACATTTATTTATTTACACTTTTACCCCACCCTCCCCGTCCCCTCATCTGGGACACTATTCCCTTCTCCATTAATCTTTCCCAGCATGCTTTCTCTCTGAAGAAATACTGGAATGCACTGGTTCTTGTAGGTTATCCGGGCTGTGTAACCGTGTAACCTACAAGAACCAATGAACTCTGACCGTGAAAGCCTTCGACAATATACTGGAATGCACATTCCTTATCTATGAACCTATCTCCACCAGTACACCTAATGCGCATATACTTATAGCAAAAAGCATTCTGAAAGCAGTAACTAGCCCCTAACGCGCAAGCATGACAAACTTCAACAAAAGAAAACCGAAGACAGCCCCAAAAAGTATCTGTACAGGGTCATTGGTAAGTGAATCTCTTGCAGTAACTCTTGATGTTCCCCTACACCCACAATCACTTTTAGGCCACTCAAGTCTTGCCTTTGACCCTACTTTGTTACAGTCTCCCACGAAGACTGACAAGTAGCCCATTTCTCCTAATGCAGAGACACATGGTACACACTGGTGAAATCAGAGATATTGGCCTCAGAAGGACTGCAGGGTATCTAGCTCCCACGAATACTGCCACTGAGCTTCAAAGACTAACAAAAATATTTTCTGGTAGGGTATGAGCTTTCGTGAGCCACAGCTCACTTCTTCAGATACCAAATTAGATACTTATTAGATAATTCTTCAGATACTTATCTGAAGAAGTGAGCTGTGGCTCACGAAAGCTCATACCCTGCCAGAAAATATTCTTGTTAGTCTTTAAGGGGCTACTGGACTCTTGCCCTTTTCTACTACTGCAGACAGACTAACGCGGCGACCCACTGTGAACTGAGCTTCAAGAATGCCACAAGGCACACAATCCATGCCTGGCATGCACCCAGACACTCCAAAACAGCAAACGGAGAGCCACACCACACTTGATACTTTTCCCTCCTGAAAAGAGTTGCGTGAAAAACACAGCCACACGCACATGTGCACTACACACTTCTATAGGGGGCATCTCCTTGACACCTGTTTGTGTGTGTGTTAAGTGCCGTCAAGTCGCTTCCGACTCAGGGCGACCCTATGAATGAAAGCCCTCCAAAATGTCCTATCTTTGACAGCCCTTGACACCTATGCAACAATCAACACGTGTATTCACCACAGGTGACAGCCTGCGCGCCAGTGTCGTTCAGTTTCCCAGCAATGGGGTGGAAAGCAGGAGGCGTGAAGCGGGCCCGTCCTTGCCTCCCTTCCTTCGTCGTGATGCCAGAGCCCCCCCCCCCGGGAGTGCTTAAGGTCTCCTGGCCCGGGACCTTGACCTCCTCGCCCAGAAAGGAGGGAGAGAAGCGCTTGGTGCGACCCCTCCCGCCCCCCCGGAAGAGGAGAAGGGCGTGAGCCTGCAGGGGCACTTCCCAGCCATTGCTGCTGCTGCCGCCGCCGCCCCCTCGGGCAAATCCTGGCCTGCCTTTTTGCCCCCCTGCCTGACCTGTAGGCGCTGCAGGTAAGAAGCCGGCACGTAGCCCGTCTCCCCGGAGCCCGCCCGGGTCACCAGCCACCAATGCTGGTTGCTGCGCTCCAGCAGCAGGAAGGCCTCGCCGGCGCCGAAGGCCAGGGAGTTGGGCTCGGCCGAGCGGAAGCCGTACAGGGCCCGGTACATGGTGGTGGTGGCGGCGGCAGGAGGACGAGGCGGCCTCGGGCCAAGCAGCGCCGCCGGCTCCCGGTGTCAACACCGCTCCGGAGGCTCCTCCCCGCTCCGGGGCACGCGGCGACGTCAGCGCGTAGCCACGCCTCTTCCTAGTTCGCCGAGCGTCCGCTGGGCTGGAGCGACACCTGGCGGGCGGCGCTGGGGAAGGAGCCCCCCCCCCGAAATTAACGGTCGGCGCCTTCCAGAGGAGCCCCCATTGAGCGTTTCTTTCTGAAGAGGAAGGCGGGATAGAAATAGTCTGGAAAACAAATAAATACTCGCTTCCACTCAGGGCAAGATGCAAGGGCTACTTCACGGGGGTTGGGACTCCCCCTAAAAAAAAAACCCGGCTACGCTTTATACTTTCCCAATTTTTAGTCACAGTATACTCATGCAGCCCAGGCTAGCCTGATCTCCTCAGATCTCAGAAGCTAAGCAGGGTCAGCCCTGGTTAGTATTTGGATGGGAGACCACCAAGGAAGACCAGGGTTGCTGTGCAGAGGAAGGCACTGGCAAACCACCTCTGTTAGTCTCTTGCCATGAACCCCCCCCCCCTAAAAAAGGGGTCGCCATAAGTCAGCTGCGACTTGACGGCACTTTATTCCTTCATTCACACTCATGCAGCAGGAAAAGAGGAAGACCCAACAAGAGATGGATTGTCGCAATAAAGGAAGCCACAGCCCTCAATTGGCAAGATCTGAGCAAGGCTGTCAAAGATAGGACATTTTTGAGGACGTCGATTCGTAGGGTCGCCAATCTCCAGGTAGCAGCAGGAGATCTCCTACTATTACAATTCATCTCCAGCCGATAGAGATCAGTTCACCTGGAGACAATGGCCGCTACTACATTGTAGTCCCTCCCCTTCCTAAACTCTGCCCTCCTCTGGCTCCACCCCCCCCCCAAAAAACAGCCAGTTGCAAAAAGGGACCTGGCAACCCTATTGATTCATAGGGTCACCATGAGTCAGAAGCAACTTGACGGTACTTAACACACATACAGCCATTTATGCATGGGATGTTTTGCCTTGGATTTGCTGCTCTCTAGATGCACATTTTCCCTATCCGAATTCTCAGAACTCAACAATAAGCTCCCATGCAGAGTTTTGAGAATTTGAATGGGGAAAATATGCATCTAGAGAGTGGCAAATCCAAGGCAAAGCCTCCCATGCATAAATGGCCACATACTCATGCATGTTTACTCAGAAATGCATCCTGGTTTATTCATTAGGGATTATTTCCAGGTTAGTGTTCTTAAACTTGCAGCCCGTCCTGATGCTCATCTGCTGACCGCTTTAGTTATTTTTCCTCCTTACATGCCTTTCTTGTACTTCTGTAGTATCCTCAGTCTCTCCTCCCATCCAACCTTGATGCAGGTTGAGTCCCACATAGGGTTACCAACCTCCAGGTACTAGCTGGAGATCTTCCACTATTACAACTGATCTCCAGTCGATAGAGATCAGTTCACCTGGAGAAAGGGGCTGCTTTGGCAATTGGACTCTATGGCATTTAAATCCCTCCCCACACCCCACCCTCCCTGGGCTCCGCCCCCAAACCTCCTGCAGGTGGCGAAGAGGTACCTGGCAACCACACCAGCTTGTTTTCTTTGGATTCATTTGATCTTAAACAGTTTTTGTAGGGGGAAAGAGCAGGGCATTGGATATATAGGGCAATAATAGGAGCCCTGTGGCTCAGAGTGGTAAGCTGCAGTACTGCAGTCCAAGCTCTGCTCCCGACCTGTGTTCGATCCCAACAGAAGTTGGTTTCAGGTAGCCGGCTCAAGGTTGACTCAGCCTTCCATCCTTCCGAGGTCGGTAAAATGAGTACCCAGCTTGCTGGGGGTAAAGGGAAGATGACTGGGGAAGGCACTGCCAAGCCACCCTGTAAACAACAGTCTGCCTAGTAAACATCGGGATGTGACGTCACCCCATGGGTCAGGAATGACCCGGTGCTTGCACAGGGGACCTTCACCTTTACCTTAATGGTGACAAACAGATCATATAATTAAAAGTAAGCAATAGTTTATACAATGGCCTTTTGCATACGGGCTGTTTCCGTCCCAAAGGCCTTCAAGGTCCTGAGCAAGTGGTGGGCAGTGGGTGCCCTGGCTGACGCCCTGTGAAGGAAGGCGGACTGTGAGATAGCCTAGCACTGCTGCCATTATAGCTGCCTCATCTAGTCAGGTAAGCCTTGATAAGTTTCATGCTATTCTGGTTTCCTACCACCATTAAAGAATATCTGAGATCCAGTCATAAGAACATAAGAAAGGCCCTGCTGGATCAGACCAAGGCCCATCAAGTCCAGCAGTCTGTTCACACAGTGGCCAACCAGGTGCCTCTAGGAAGCCACTAACAAGACGAGTGCAGCAGCACCATCCTGCCTGTGTTCCACCGCACCCAAAATAATAGGCATTCTCCTCTGATACTAGAGAGAATAGGTATGCAGCATGACTAGTATCCATTTTAACTAATAGCCATGAATACCCCTTTCCTCCATGAATATGTCCACTCCCCTCTTAAAGCCTTCCAAGTTGGCAGCCATCACCACATCCTGGGGCAGGGAGTTCCACAATTTAACTATGCGTTGTGTGAAAAAATACTTCCTTTTATCTGTTTTGAATCTCTCACCCTCCAGCTTCAGCAGATGACCTCGCCTTCTAGTATTATGGGAGAAGGAGAAAAATTCTCCTTGTCCACTCTCTCCAAACCAAGCATAATTTTATAGACCTCTATCATGTCTCCCCTTAGCCGCCTTCTTTCCAAGCTAAACAGCACTAAGCATCCTAACCGCTCCCCATAAGACAGTTGCTCTAGTCCCTTAATCATTTTGGTTGCTCTTTTCTGCACCTTCTCAAGCTCTGTAATATCCTTTTTAGGTGTGGTGACCAGAACTGTACACAGTATTCCAAGTGTGGTCTCACCATAGATTTGTACAAGGGCAGTATGATATCAGCAGTTTTATTCTCTATTCCTCATCTAATTCTGGCCAGCATGGAACTTGCCTTTTTTACAGCAGCCGCACACTGGGTTGACATCTTCATTGAGCTATCCACTACCACCCCAAGATCCCTTTCTTGGTCTGTTGCTGCCAGCACAGATCCCATCAGTGTATATGTGAAGTTGGGATTTTTTGTCCCAATATGCATCACTTTACACTCACATTGAATCTCATTTGCCATTTTAATGCCCATTCTTCCCGTATGCAGAGATCCTTCTGGAGCTCTTCACAGTCTGATTTTGTTTTAACTACCCTAAATAATTTGGTGTCATCTGCAAACTTGGCTACTTTACTGTTTAACCCCAACTTCAGGTCATTGATGAACAGGTTGAAAAGCACCAGTCCCAACACAGATCCCTGAGGCACCCCACTGCTCACATCCCGCCATTATGAGAACTGACCATTGATTCCTACTCTCTGCTTCCTATTTTTCAGCCAGCTCTCAATCCATAACAGGACTTGTCCTCTTATCCCGTGACTATGAAGTTTGCTTAGCAGTCTTTGGTGGGGGACTTTGTCAAAAGCTTTTTGGAAATCCAAATACACAATATCCACAGGCTCATTCCTGTCCACATGCTTATTGACGCTTTCAAAAAACTCTAATAGGTTAGTGAGACAGGACCTACCCTTACAGAAGCCATGTTGGGTTTTGCCCAGCAGACCTTGCCCTTCTATATGCTTGACAATTCTATCTTTAATAATGCTTTCCACTAATTTACCCGGAACAGACGTTAAGTTAACTGGCCTGTAATTTCCTGGGTCCCCCCTGGAACCTTTTTTATAAATGGGTGTTACATTGGCCATTCTCCAGTCCTCTGGTACAGAGGCTGATCAAAGGGACATATTACATATCTCTGTTAGAAGTTCAGCAATGTCCCATTTGAGTTCTTGAAGAACTCTAGCATGAATACCGTCTGGTCCCTGTGACTTGTTAGTTTGCAGTTTGTCTAGACGTTCTAGGTCTTCCTGCCTTGTTACCACTATTTGCCTCAGTTCCTCATTTTCCCCTCTCCAAAATCTCTGTTCAGGAGAAGGAATCTGCCCTGTATCTTCAACAGTGAAGACAGATGAGAAGAATTCATTTAGTTTTTCCGCAATCGCTTTATCCTCCCTTAGAGTTCCTTTACTCCCATTGTCATCCAATGATCCAACCGCTTCCCGAGCTGGTTTCCTACTCCTAATATACTTAAAGAATTTCTTATTGTTTGTTTTGATGTGTTTAGCAATATGCCCTTCAAAATCTTTTTTTGCATCTCTAATTATCTGCTTGCATTTCCTTTATGCAAGTTTGTGTTTGCTTCTGTTCGCCTCGTTTGGGCAAACCTTCCAGTCTCTGAAGGAAGACTTTTTTTTCTCTAATTGCTTCCTTCACCTTACCCGTTAGCCATGGTGGTGACCTCTTGGACTTATTACTACCTTTCCTGACCTGCGGTATACAAGCTAGCTGAGCCTCTAGTAATGTGGACTTGAGTAATCCCCAAGCCTTTTCAAGAGATTTAACCCTCCTAACTGTTCCTTTTAACTTCCTCTTTACCAGTTTTCTCATTTTAGAGAAGTTCCCTCTTTTAAAGTCAAAGGTAATTGTGTGAGATTTCCCAGTCACTTTCCCACTTGCATATAAATTAAATTTGATGGCATTGTGATCACTATTGCCAACTGGCTCAACTACATCCACATCCCACACTAAATCACTGGCAGCACCACAGAGTATTAAATCCAGGATCGCCTCCCCTCTGGTCGGGTCTATGACCAACTGTTCGAGGGCATAGTCATTTAGGATGTCTAAAAATTTTATCTCTTTGGCTTGACTGGAGCATACATTTATCCAATCAATATGAGGGAAGCTGAAGTCTCCCATTATTACTACTTCGTTACCTTTACATGCTTCCCTAATTTCATTCACCATCTCAAGATCACCCTGAGCCATTTGGTCAGGGAACCGATAGAACGTCCCCAGTACTAAATCTCCTTTGGGGCCCAGAATCGTCACCCATAAGGATTCTGTGGACGAGTCTTCCCTTTTTATGGTCTCTAGCTTATTAGACACTATGCCTTCCTTGATATACATAGCAACACCCCCTCCAATACGCCCTTCCCTGTCATTTCTATACAGTTTGTAACCAGGGATGACTGTATCCCACTGGTTCTCTTCCCTCCACCAGGTTTCTGTAATGCTCACTATATCTATGTTTTCTCTTAAAACCATGCACTCTATTTCCCCCATTTTTGCTTGGAGGCTTCTAGCATTAGCATAGAAACACCTCCACACTGCTTCTCTCTTTCGACTTGCCTGGCATGTGCCTTTGGGCATCTTTAAGTGGCTATCCATCATTTTTTTTCCATTCCCTTTCATGTCCAAGTAATTCCCATGTGGGCAATCTGAAGCAATTTTCCCTTTGTCCGTGTGCACTGAGTTTGCCAGAACCGGATGCTTCTCAGCAACTGTCGGCTTTCCCCCCGGGTTCAGTTTAAAAGCTGCTCTGCCATCTTTTTTATATTACGCCCAGAAGTCTGGTTCCATCCTGGTTCAAGTGGAGCCCATCCCTTTTGTATAGGCCCGGCTTGTCCCAAAATAATGCCCAGTTCCTTACAAATCTAAAGCCCTCTTCCCTGCACCACCGTCTCATCCACACATTGAGACTCACCAACTGTGCCTGCCTAGCTGGTCCTGCACGTGGAACAGGTAGCATTTCTGAGAAAGCTACATTGGAGGTCCTGGCTTTTAGTCTCCTGCCTAGCAACCTAAATTTGGATTCCAAGACCTCCGGACTACATGTCCCGACGTCGTTGGTGCCAACATGCACCACAACCATTCGCTCCTCCCCAGCACTACCTACCAGACTACCTATATGACCGGTAATGTCCCCAACCTTCACACCAGGCAGGCAAGTCACCATGCGGTCCATGCACCCACCAGAAACCCAGCTATCTACATTCCTAAGGATTGAATCCCCCACTACAAGAAGCCCCCCTCCCCTCTGAGGCATATCCTCGGTACGAGAGGATATCTGTTCATCCACCAAGGAAGAGGTCCCTTCTAAGGTACCACATACTCCTACCTCAGTGAGATGGCCTCCTTCCCTAAGGGCTCCATCATCCGTGACTGGCAGGTTGCCGTCACCTTGGGACTGGGATGTGACTATTTCATCCCCGGAGTCCTTAGTCACCTTTCTCTCTGCCTGCCTCAGCTCCTCCAGTTGAGCTACCTTGGCCTCAAGGAAGTGAACTCGTTTCCTGAGAGCCAGGAGCTCCCTGCACCGAGCACTCACCCACGACTTCTGTCCAGCAGGCAGATAATCATACATGTGACACTCCATGCAGCACACTGGATAGCCCCCCGACCCCTGCTGGTTTTCTACCTTCATAACTAGTATTTTATTAATTAATTTATTATTATATTATTCTTTGGTGTTGTAACCCTGCCCTTTACTCTCTTGCACTCTTCCTATACCAAATAAGAACTGAGTGCCGAAGTTCCTTGCCCTGCAGCTATCTGCTGCTAATTCACATAGATATTCAAGTTGCTCGGTCCTCCATCCGGATGGAGAGAGTTACTCTGCCAAGCTAAAAAGATTTTATACTCACCTACAGATCCCCAGTCACAGTCCACAGGCTAAGAGCCACAGGGCAAGAGCCTTAGAATTTAAATGCTCACAGCCCCCACCTCTCAGACACAAGCTCCAGTCACAACAACCCCACTTAACAAGGGAACAATCAAGCTTTCAGGCAGCAATCAACCTTAATCACCCACTGGCACAACAATCACAACCCTCTCCCAGCAATCCTCAATTAAATCCTCAGTTTAGTTATAGTAGGCTTCCCAGCGTTTTAAAAAAGGCAAAGTTTAAACTCACCCCTGCCTGTAGTCCCCAGCTCAGCTCAGCCAAAATGCAGTCCTCACAGGCAGGAGAATGAAGAGGTGTCTTCTGGGGCAACAGGATAGGCTATAGCATTTCAGACTGCAGGTGCAGGGATGGCCTTTCTTAATGCACTCTCATGTAAAAACTCTCAGTTAATACAAAATTATCACATTCCTAAGAAATGTTCTGTCCTAATCTTGTGCTGTTTACTGTTTATAGCTTCCTGTTTACTGTAGTCACCTGTGCTGTTCAAGAAAGCATAAGAGCCTTCCATCAACCCAGATCTAATCTAATTGCTGGGATATAATTCAACTCTTTTGAATTTGCTGACAACATTTTGCCCAGATATTTCGCTGCCTTTTCAAACAAAGCACTACAAAAAAATGGGTATCCATTAATCCAGTAATCCAGTAATCTACGTTTAAACGCAAATATTGTTTCTGTTTATTTAAGCTGATATCTGGAGATATCTGGAGACAACCCTACCGTGCTTTATAACATTCAACTGGATCAATTAGCATTAGAGCAATATTATCTACATATCTGCCTTTCTCTCTTGTTCATTCCCTTGTTTTTCTAGTTCGTTGACCTATATTTAATACTGTTGCCGAAGCAGGGGAACTTGGAGGAGGAGGGATCAGCCAAGGAGCCCCTTTCTTGACAAGACTTCTCTGCCCCCCTTGCCCCCTTGTGCCTCCTTTCCACATGCCCCAATTAAACCTTAGTTAGGCAGCGGGTTTAGGGCATAAAGTAAACCAATAAATAAATACTGATATGGGTTTAAGGTCAATAAGCAAAGGAAAACAACATACAATTCCATTCTAAACCCGAACCGGATTCCTGATCCATCCATTAGATTCAGCCAACATGGTTCACACTCATTGTATAAAGGCACAACTTCCAGGCCCAGCAACCCACCTCTGCTGAGTCATCCTGGGAAATGCACAACTGATTTCCTGGGGAAAGAAATGTATAGATTTCCCAAAGTCTCTGCCTCATGAACAAAACTGGGGCATAACTGGTCACTCTGATGGGAAAGAAACCTACTCTGAGGCTTGAATTTTACTTGAAAGAGGAAAAGAAGGATCAGCACCTTCTTACAGATATCTCCATTGACCACATGTCAACATTAGCGGCTCAGCCATCAGAGATAGATTCTGTGGGTGCCTGAGAAGGTCAATCGATCAACAAATGGGCATAGGAACCTAGGATATTCTGCGAAAGAAAGATTAATATGAATGTGTGGCTATCACGTTCATCATTCATAACAAATGAAGTGTGAGGATGCTTGAGTTGTCCTTCAATCAAAAGCATATTTATCAGAACGTTAACTATTGACTGACGTCTCAGGTGAAGACCTTACTCTCCATTTCAGCTGCACCAGGACCAGAGAACTCACATAGATGATGTCATGGCCCAGTTTTCACACTGAATCAAAGGAAGATATGAAAAAGGCTGGAGGATCTGCTGCTGGTATGAATAAAAGGAGGAAAACAATCACATTCTGCTCCCCTCTCCACCAGTGGACATGCCTTCCCTTGGGAAATGAGAGGTTGCAGGGGCTTTGGGGGTAATGTCCTATTTTCTAGTGGAAAGGGAGCCTAACTGCTGAGAAACACCAATTAACCAACATCATTTACAGCACCCGCTCCTACACAGAGGGGGTATTGCAATCCTGATCAATGTGTTTGCGATCTTCAGGTATGATTATGCTTGAGAGCTCATCTGGTGTAGTAGTTAGAATTTCAGGCCTGTATTGGAGAGGCCTGGATTAAAATCACAACTTGACTATGAAGCCTACCGGTACCTTAAGCTGGTCACTGTAGATCTGACCTACATCAGAACATTGTTGTAAACATAAAAGTGGTCCACTGCTTATAGGAAGGTTGAGTGAAAATATAACAGACAGACTACTATAATGTTCTTTGTATTGGGCTGTCCTTGAAGATGATTTAGAACATGGGTACCCCTGACTTAGGATTTTCAACTAGTACCGAAAGGAGCAGTGAATCTTCTGACAAATGTTCAGAAACGTTAACATATTCAGCCTGTGATATATCCTTGTCTTTCTAGGGTTGACATTTAAAGCCCTCTGCAGCTTGTCTTACATATCTCAGAGACTGCCTCTCCCTGTATTAACTGGTTTTATGTTCCAACCTTGGATAATATTAGACCTGTTGTAGTGAAAAGTGGAGTCTTTTTAGAAATTTCCCCATGACTACAGAATGATCTGCCCAAAGAAATTATGATTCCTCTTCTTTTTTTGTTTTTTGTGTGTGTGTGAAGTGCTGTCAAGTCACTTCTGATTTATGATGACCCTATGAATTAATGTAATGACCTCTAAAACATCCTACTGTCAGCAGTCTTTCTCAGCTTTCGTAAACAGGGCCTTCAACTTTTCCAGCATGATTATCTTTTCCAGTGACTCTTGTCTTCTCATAATGTGAACAAAGTATGATAGTTTAGTCATTTTAGTTTCTGGGGAGAATTCAGACTTGATTTGCTTTAGTACCTTCTTATCTGTCTTTTTGGCTGGCCATGGCATCTACAAAACTCTCCTCCAACACCACATTTCAAATGAATCAACTATCTTCCTGTCAGCTTTCTTCATTGTCCAGCTTTCACACCCATACATAGTTATGGGAAATACTGTTGTATAAATTATCTTGGTCACCAGCAACACATCCGTACATTCAACAATCTTATCTAGTTCTTTCATGGCTGCCCTTCCCAATCTCACTCTCCTTCTGATTTCTTGGTTGCAGTCTCCCTTTTGGTTGATGATGAAGCCAAGGAATAGAAGATCTTTAGCAATTTCAGTTTCTTCACTGTCATCCTTAAAGTTGTGCAATTCCCCAGTAGTATAAAACCCACCTCTTTCAACTGGACTCTGGCCTGGCCACCTGTGTGTGTCATTTACTACATCATTTTACTGTCAGATGGTTTTATTGCCATGGTGTTGGGATTTTTTTTTACTGGTTTAGTATTGCTTAGATGTTTAAATATTTTTTTTGTTTTTGGGGCTGCCATGAGCTTTTGGAAACAATACATTTGTTCAAGAAATAACAATGTAGTACGAGGACAAAGTAATACATAATAGTATTGAAAGGCTGCAAATTGAAAATTGAAAATAAAACGGCATACTCTCAAGGAGGCTAGACTGGTAGTCTTTTTATAGTTATTGTTGAGACCAGACAGTAGAATAATTCAGCAAAGTTTCACAACTGCCTAGAGCCAGTATTGGAAGTCCCCAACTTGGTGCTCACCAACTCCTCTGCTGGTGCCTGCCAAGTGTTTTTAGAAAGTGGGTGGGCCTTTTGCCCAGGAAGGCTTCTGACTGTCCATTGGAGATATGATTGGCAGTGCAGATTCTTAAAAAAAACAGCAACATTGCATTAAGAACATAAGAAAGGCCCTGCTGGATCAGACCAAGGCCCATCAAGTTCAGCAGTCTGTTCACACAGTGGCCAACCAGGTGCCTCTAGGAAGCCACAAACAAGACGACTGCAGCAGCAGACGACTGCAGCTGCCACCACAGCGCAAGGATCTTCACTGTGTAACTGAAGGTAAGTTGTGGCAGCCATTTTGTGGCTGGCTCCACCTCTTGCAGCAGCCATTTTCATAGAATCATAGAGTTGGAAGGGACTACCAGGGTCATCAAGTCCAACCCCCTGCACAATGCAGGAAATTCACAACTACCTCCCCCCCACACCAATTTTACCTTGTGGTGGGAAAGTGTTCCAAGCCAAAACCTGGAAGTAAGTCCTGTGCAGTCCACCTATCAGTCCTCCTGTACCTTACGGAGGTGGGGGGAGTTCTCCATCTCTGCATTGATTCAGATAAAGAAAGAGAATATGGGACTGAGAGAGGCAGAATTTGAGTTGGTATGATGGCTGATCTGCAACTCTTTATAGAATCATAGAATCATAGAGTTGGAAGGGACCACCAGGGCCATCAAGTCCAACCCCTTGCACAATGCAGGAAATTCACAACTACGTCACCCCTTCCACACCCCTAGTGACCAGAAGATGGCCAAGATGCCCTCCCTCTCATTATCTGCCTTAGGTCACAGAATCAGCATTGCTGACAGATGGCCATCTAACCTCTTCTTAAAAACCTCGAGGGAAGGAGAGCTTACCACCTCCCGAGGAAGCCTGTTCCACTGAGGAACCGCTCTGTTAGAAAATTCTGCCTAATGTCTAGACGAAAACTCTTTTGATTTAATTTCAACCCGTTGGTTCTGGTCCGACCTTCTTGGGCAACAGAAAACAACTCGGCACCATCCTCAATATGACAGCCCCTCAAGTACTTGAACATGGTTATCATATCCCCTCTCAGTCTTCTCTTCTTCAGGCTAAACATACCCAGCTCCTTCAACCTTTCCTCATAGGACTTGGTCTCCAGACCCCTCACCATCTTTGTTGCCCTCCTCTGGACACGTTCCAGCTTGTCTACATCTTTTTTAAATTGTGGTGCCCAAAACTGAACACAGTACTCTAGTTGAGGTCTAACCAGAGCAGAGTAAAGCAATACCATCACTTCGTGTGATCTGGACACTATACTTCTGTTGATACACCCCAAGATCACATTTGCCTTTTTAGCTACCGCATCACACTGCTGACTCATGTTCAGTGTTTGGTCTACTAAGACCCCAAGATCCTTTTCACACACACTACTGCTCAGACAAGTCTCCCCCATCCTATAATTATGTATCCTATAATTATGCATCTTATGGCAGCCATCCTGTGGGCTGCCACCCACCATACTGCGACAGAATTCCAGAGTTTCCAGCTGGCTCAAAAAGACAGTGGCTCCAGCCACTAGCCTACATTGGCCCTTGTTTCAGAGAGTATTACAGCAGTTTGGGGGCAAGCTTGTGACCTTGTGATGGGAGGATGACTGCTAGGTTGCCGTTATGATTCATGTTTGCTGATATTAAACATTTTGAAATAGTTTTTAGAGTTCAAAATAGTACAGCAAAGTGCAATGGCTAATAGCAGCAAACCTAACTCAATGTACATCAGGCTTTGTTTAGTTCAGTGAATGTTCAGCAGAGGGCGATAAAAACACACAAAAGAGACCCCTTCCCTTCAAATTACTATCATATATCTCAAACTAGGTCCGGACTCACAAGTGGATTGTGAGTGTCTCACAGGTGGGCCCTAAGACCAGGAGGGAGGTGGAGGAGGAACAGAATGAGCTGAGTGAGGAGGCCATGGAAAGACTGGTGGCAAATTTCAGTTTGTCTCTGCATAATGTGTTGAAATGGCCAAAAATAAAACAAACTTATTCGATGTTAACTGAAGTGCAAATCGTGTGCTTTGTATTGGGAAGGAGGAAGTTACTTTGCAAGTGGAGGTGAAAAAACTAACCAAATTTAGACGTAGTTCCCGCTTCAAAAAGTTTGAGAAAGTGACTGGTATAGAAAGTTCAGTTTTAACTTTGTCTCCTGCTTGCCTTGAAGTGGGAGAGGGGTTGGCAAATTATGACTTTTTTTGTTATGGGCAACAAACAACAAATAAACGAACAATAATGTTTGGGAAACATATAAATCCAGAAAAACTTGGAGAGCCTCTAGTTCTCCCAAATGAGAAAGAAAGGGAATCACTGAGAGCCTAGTGAGCAGAGTTGAAGAAGAGCCTGGTAGTAGGGTTACCAACCTCCAGGTACTAGCTAGAGATCTCCTGCTATTACAACTGATCTCCAGCCCATAGAGATCAGTTCCCCTGGAGAAAATGGCAGCTTTGGCAATTGGACTCTATGGCATTAAAGTCCCTCCCCTCCCCAAACCCTACCCTCCTCAGGCTCCACCCTAAAAACCTCCTGCTGGTGGCGAAGAAGGGCCTGGCAACCCTACCTGGTAGACAGAGCGAGATTGCCTCTGGACACTACTAGATTTGTCAGTCACTGAGCTGTACAATTTAAGGCCACAAAAATTGGTGTCAGGTGAGTGTGTTTCTTGGAGTCAGAAAAAGTTCTAGTGAGAAGAAGAAGCAGCGTTGGTTTTTACATGCCGATTTTCTCTACCACTTAAGGGAGACTCAAACTGGCTTACAATCACCTCCCCTCCCCCTCCCCACAACAGACACCCTGTGAGGTGGGTGGGGCTGAGAGAGTGTGACTAGCCCAAGGTCACCCAGCTGGCTTTGTGTGTAGGAGCGGGGAAACAAATCCAGTTAATCAGATTAGCCTCCACCACTCATGTGGAGTAGGAATCAAACCCAGTTCCCCAGATTAGAATCCACCCTCCAAACCACCACTCTTAACCACCACACCACGCTGGCTCTCTAACCTTGCCATCCTAAGCAGAGTCACACCCTTCCACTCCCATTGACTTAAAAGCCCATGCAAAGCACATGCTTTACCACTGAGGACCAGCTATTCTGCCTTAGCCCTCTCCTTTCTGCTACCCACAACATTCACAGAAATTCTCTCTAACAGGAACCGCTAAATTTGCCCTGAAAAACCTGCATTGAATTAAATACGATGGAAACTCTAAAACAGTACGTCTTATGAGTTTGCCCAGTATACGGAAGATTTCTTAACAACCCCAGAACAGGAGGTCATGATGAGCGGCAGGGAATGCCACACATCACAAAGCCTAATCAACTGTATTAATGAGCCTGTGTGTCCTCCTTTGGCAAGGATGCATCCCCCACCAAGAAATTTCAGTACCTTTACTAGAACTCATTTTACTTCCCTCAAAATTTCCTCCATTATTTTGCCTGAACAGAAACCTCCAAATTCATCTTGAAATGTTGCCTGGGGCAAAATCAAGTGCTGATTCTATACCTACTTGCGCAGGGTTTGTGCCCGCAGAGAGGAACTTGGTTACAAATGAGTTTCCTCCCTCCTGACAGAACAGTCTTTTAATATGTAAGGTAGGCTGAGAGACAAAATAACTGGCCTATGGTCACCTAGTGAGCTTCACAGCAAAGTCTGGATTTGAACCTGAGCCTGGTCAAAACAGTAACTGCTACATCATACAGGTAGTCTTTTTGAACTCCTCACCAAGAAGGGACATGGGTACTCTTGGAAACTATAGAATCCCCCAGTTTTCGAAACAGAGTCTTACTAAAGACTGCAGCGGACAGCATCTTCCTCACCGCCAGCTGAAGAGTCACGAGGTTGGCAAACCCACCAAACCAGATTTGTTTTAGAAATTCAAGGATGAATCAGGGGATGAAATAGATTAAAAGAGAATCAACCACCCCTGGCAAGATCAGGGACTCTTAAATTTCCCCCTTTGATTCCAGCCCAATACAAAAGAGTGGAAACAATAACAGGGTTATTAAATAATACAAGAACTAATTTGGTCAAATTACATCATATGGGCAAACATGTTCATCTCCAGATGTAGGGTTACCGGGTCACAACCTGGACCTTTACCTTCCCCAGTCAAGAGGCAGATGAGGCAGCGGTCACTTCTCCCTCTTCACCATTTCCCCCTGTAATCCTGATCCCTGCCTTTCTCCACCTCCCGTGTTGCCCAGCTGGAGTTCCACTTTGTAACTTTACAGCAGGCAGGGCAGATAACAGGGCCAGGGGAGGAAGCAGATAAAAGGGAAAGGAAGACTGTGGGTGCACTGGGGAATTTAAACCTGGCAACCCTACCGCCATGGGACTAAATAAAACCATCTAAAACCATTTAAAAGAGAAATACAAATCCTTTGAGAAGGAGCCAGTGTTGTTCCTCAGCCATGTCTGCAGGGCTGCATCATGTTTTCTGATGTCACACTGGCAAGGCTGGCCAAAGGCATTTTGCTGCCCAAAGTGTCGGCTCTGTGTAAACCGAGACGTGCCCCAGGATTCCTTCCAGTGCAACGGAGGATCCTAGGGCGCATCTTTCAGTTGGTGGCATGCTCTGAGAGTGGTACACCACCATTCTCCACAGTATATGCCAGAGGTCCTGCAGAATGCCTTTCAGACCTCACACTGCTTGACTGGAATCCTTAAAAACCTTGTTGTGCCCTTGTAGGAAAGCTCTATTCAAAGCACTAATTGCTTTGCTTATGCTGGGAATATCTTCTCCAGAGACATGCTCTGGGCATAGAACAGGGATCACTGGGGGAAGTGGGGGTGGGGAGAGGTAGCTGTGAATTTCCTGCATGGTGCAGGGAGTCGGACTAGATCCGTGTTGGCGAACCTATGGCACGCGTGCCACTTCCAGTACGCGTAGCCCTCTCTGCCGGCACGCGCGGGTAAGCTCCAAAAGGCCTCCCAGGTTGTCTGTGCCCCTCCCTCTCTCAGATGAGCTCCTCCCCACCGTGCGTGCGTCGGCGCGTCAGCTTCCTGCCTCGCACGCATGCGGCTGGCTTCTTCCTCTTCCCCCCCTCTTGCCCCGCAACAGCTGACAGGCAGCGGGGAGGCCAGCAGTAACGAGGCCAGGCCTCCCCCTCCAGGCTCCAGCAGCAGCTCCTCCTCGCCGCCTTCCTCCTCCTCGTCCCCCTCAGGCGGCTCCCAACAGTCCAGCTCCAAGCTGCCGCCGCCATCGTCCTCCTCCTCAGGTGCCTCTTCCCCTGCCGTTTTTGCCCGCCGCCTCCTCCTTCTCAGGGCGCTCGCGGAGGGCCAGGCGTCCCCTCAACAGCCGCGCGTCGGCCAGATAAAGGCCTGCCGTCTCCCGCCGTCCTCCCCCTCTCCCCCACTCGTGCTCGTCCCTGACTCCTGCTGTAAGCTTGTGGGGTAGCCGGAGCCACCCTTGAGTCCTCCGGCTCGGGCGTGCCTGCATGGCCTCTGCCTTCTCCCTCCCCGCCCCCTAAGGTCGCCCGCAGGCTGGCGGGGTCGCAAGTGTTGGCGCGCTCGCCCTCGCTCTCGCTGCCCCCTCCTCCCCTGCCCCCAACAGCCAGCTGGGAGGCGCCCGATGCCGCCGTGCCGGGGCCCAATGTCTCCGCCGTCCCACGCCGTCGCCTCGCCACCTCCCCAGAGCTGCCGGTAATGGGGGGGGAGAACTTCGGGTGTGCGCCCTGGAGCAAGTCCTGGGTGGGGCTTGAGGCCCGACCCAGGACACTTTCTTTCTTCCCTACATCCTTCCTTCCTTCCATCCTTCCTCCCTTTCATCCTTTCTTCCCCAGTTCCTTCCTTCCTTCCTTCCTTCCTTCCTCCTTCCTTCCTTCCGTTCTTTCTTTCTTTCTTTCTTTCTTTCTTTCTTTCTTTCTTTCTTTCTTTCTCCGTCCCTTCCCCCTTCCTTCCTTCCTTCCTTCCTTCCTTCCCCAGTTCCTTCATTCTCTTTCCTTTCCCAGTTCCTTCCTTTCTCCATCCCTCCCCCTTCCCTTCCTCTACTGGGGCTGCCAACCTCCAGGTGGTGGCTGGAGACCTGGCAACCCTAGCAATAATGTCCAGTGGCTGAGCAGAGGACGAGTCCTGGAGAGATGCATGCCAAATACAAACAACTTTTTATTGAAAGGTAAAAGTTTGCAACATTGAAAGCTCTGTTATTGTGTTTTTCTTTTAACACAAAATATGTGAATGTATGAGTTTTTTTTTCTAAACTAAAACCTCAGTATTCAGGTTAAATTGCCGTATTGGCACTTGGCGATAAATAAGTGGGTTTTGGGTTGCAGTTTGGGCACTCGGTCTCTAAAAGGTTCACCATCACTGGACTAGATGATCCTTGGGATCCCTTCTAGCTCTATTTTTCTATGTTTTTATAACTGTAGTGGAGATTGTAGAGGGATTGTTGCTCATGGTGGGCCACTCATCTGCTTTCCCTTGTATTAAGTAGGTTTTTGCTGGTTTCTGTGTTGACTCGCCAAGAGAAGTAATGGGAAAAGAAAAGGAAGTGATGCTTCTGTTGAACCACTTTCTACTCGCTTTAAAATGATTGTTTCTAAGCTCAGCATCTCTTGGAATCCAGCTGTAATGGAAATTCTTCCACGGATACGCATTTCAGTCCCACTGGTCATTAATCCAACGTTTGTCAGTGCAATGTAGTACTTGTTAGCTTTTTGATATGCTAAATTTGCAAAAGATAAAACCCACATTCCTACATCATTAGTGCGCAATAAAATAAGTACACACTAGATACTTACACAGTAGAAAACCTCAGTGAATTTATACCAGCATTCTCTTACCATACGTGTCTTGAAATAGATGCAAATTAATTTTTAAATATCTAGCTTCCCAGAAAGTGTTGACAAAGTATTGGCTTTCAATGGTACATATAATACTGAAAAGCACAGAGAATACTATGGGGTCATGTTTTCCCAAAATACTATCTTCAGAACTGCACAAATTTTGGTTGGCCATGATATGTGTGTTAAGTGCCATCAAGTTACTTCTGACCTGTGCTGACCCTGTGAATTAATGACCTCCCAAACGTCCTTCCTATTGTTAATAGCCTTGCTCAGGTCTTGCAAATTGAGGGCCGTGGCTTCCTTGACTGAGTCAATCCATCTCGTGTTGCTTCTTCCTCTTTTCCTGCTGCCATCAACTTGTATCTGGCGTTATTGTCTTTTCCAGTGAGTTGTCTTCTTATCATGTGACCAAAGTATGATAGCCACTGGTTAGTCATTGCAGCTTCTAGGGAGAGTTCAGGCTGGAGTTGTTTTAGAACCCACTTATGTCTTTTTGGCAGTCTACAGTATCTGCAAAATTCTCCTCCAACACCAGTTTTCAAATGAATCAACTTTCTTCATTGTCCAACATTCACACTAAGGGCGAAAACGCACGGTCGCTTTAGCCTCCTTTATTCCCTGTTTCAGCCAGGATTCAGGCAGGATTGAACGCTTGTTCGGCGAAATGCATGCGTTCGATCCTGGCAGAATCCTGGCTGAAACGGAATAAAGGAGGCTAAAGCGACCATGCGTTTTCGCCCATAAGCTCCTTCGAGGAAGGCTGAGATAAAAATGCTGGATAGAAAGTGACTAGACAATTCATTTTACTGCTTTTCTGTCTTTCCTTCTAAAAGGAAAGACACACCCCTTTGAACCAGAACCAAAGGACCGCAGGATAGTAGTTTTCCATGTAGCACACAAGGACTGCAGAACTTAACAGTGGCCTGATATTACGGTGATGAGAGGCTCAGGTTACCTGGCTGTCCCTCAGCAAAGGTAAACTAACACCAAGAATTGTGTTCCGTCTGTGAAGGGAAAGGAACCGCAGCCTTACCTCAGCATAAAGGGCTGATTGCCACAAGAGCACTTACATTTCAAAGGCCAGGGGGAGAAAAGATCAGAAGTTAATGAGCTGAGGCCAAGAGGTCCTGCTCAGGATAAAACTTTTAAGTCTCTCAGCAGCCAGAAGATAAATAAAAGGTGTGATGTAAATAAAGGGAGAAAAGATTCAAACTACATGGCCGGTGCTTCTGCCAGTGCCAGAGCATATTCTGCATGTTCCAAAGCAAGGGTTCCCCACTGATTCGGCGGAGAGAATTTTACATAAGAACATAAGCACATGAGAAAGGCCCTGCTGGATCAGACCCAGGCCCATCAAGTCCAGCAGTCTGTTCACACAGTGGCCAACCAGGTGCCTCTAGGAAGCCCACAAACAAGACGAGTGCAGCAGCACCATCCTGCCTGTGTTCCACCGCACCCAATATAACAGGCATGCTCCTCTGATACTAGAGAGAATCGGTATGCAGCATGACTCGTATACATTTTAACTAATGGCCATGAATACCCCTTTCCTCCATGAATATGTCCACTCCCCTCTTAAAGCCTTCCAAGTTGGCAGCCATCACCACATCCTGGGGCAGGGAGTTCCACAATTTAACTATGCGTTGTGTGAAAAAATACTTCCTTTTATCTGTTTTGAATCTGTCACCCTCCAGCTTCAGCAGATGACCTCGCGTTCTAGTATTATGGGAGAGGGAGAAAAATTCTCCCTGTCCACTCTCTCCAAACCATGCATAATTTTATAGACCTCTATCATGTCACCCCTTAGCTGCCTTCTTTCCAAGCTAAACAGCCATTTTCTTGGCAGGTAGTCAGTGAGAGATTAAGGACGCACCTTAGCAGATCTCATTGGTTGTGTTCTGCATCCCTAAATTGAAGGGGACAACATACATTTCACACACACCACAAATCAGAAATAGAGTCAAGGACCTGCCCCTAGGGTCCTTGACTCCACACACCCCTGTTGTTGTTGTTTTTTGTCTGTGCCTGTCCTCTTAGGCTTTTGTGGTGGTTTTCACTGAATGGCTTTCACGGTCTCATCCGTCAGAGGCACATAACTGGCCTGTGCCTGTCTTTACCTGTGTTCCCTTCCCCAGTTGCAATGGCTCTTTCTCCTTCATATTTCCCCTTCTCTTCTATGGTTACTTCCTGCTCCCAATGCCCTTCCATAAAGTTGTTCCCTTCTCCTCCGTTTGCCGTTTGGTCCTTTTCTATTATGACCCCTCTTCTTTTGAATGGTCTTCCAGAGGAGGTTTAGAGGTCACTTTTCAATGGACACACTTAGGAAAGGGCACCAGGCCACGCTCAGTTCTGCGATGAGGCAGCTTTGACATCTGGCTGAAGGCTGCCTGGAGATTTAACTGAAATGAATTTATTATTGGGTGGTGGTATTTACTTGATATCAATGTCTGTTTCTGGTGATTTTATTGTATATATTACCTCATATGACATTTGTCAACAGCCATAAACATTTGAGAAAGACAGGGTATAAATATGTATTTATGCATGTATGTATACAGATACATTTTTACAAATGATTTACTAGCACAATATTTGCAATAATGGCCATTTATTTGAGACTAATAATCTGTGCAGCCAAGAACCACCACCACTGATAGGAAGAGAAGTTGACATTTCAAGCTATAAAGTCATAGGCTTTATTTTTGTGTAGAGTTCCTGCCCCCTTTGTCTATGTAGATGACAGCTTGTTGCAGTGGTGGTTGAGTCCTTGGGACAACTCATGTTGCCTTGTGCCAAGGTGCTGGATTAGATGGGGTTTTGTCCCCCCCCCCCTGTGATTTTATAGCAATGTGAATGCCTAGCTCAGTAGTAGGAGACAAGACTTATGTGGATCCACCTTGTGATGTCTCCCTTGTAAAAATATATGACTTTTATTATACTTTTTTCAATTGTTCCTGGATTGATGGAAATTGATTTAGTCTGCAGTGTTAATAAAATTTAATTTAATTTTTTTAAAAAAGATATTTCCCTTTCTGGACATACAAAGCTGCCTCATACAGAGTCAGACCGTTGGTTCCACTAGCCCAGCATTGTCTTCTGTGGTTCTGACTCCTGCTAAAATTGGATCACTTCTCATTCTGCAGAGGCAATAAGATGGCTCCACAGGCAGTCTTGTAGCAGAACACAAAGACTCCTTTCTGCCTTTTTTTCTCACAGTGTCACAATTTTTGACGTTTCTATTTGTTCAGCTTTTCAGCATCGGTTTGGCCTGCTGGTGCCAGGTGTGCAGGCAACTCCCTTTGTCCTGTGGAAAGTGATCAGCTGCTGTTTACACTCCAGACAATTAAGTCCTGTTTTCATGGAGTCAGCAGCAGTGCAGCAAGTGCCACAAGGTGAACACAGCACACCCCTCTTCTTCTGCCCTGCCAAAGACGCAGCCAAAGTGTTTGCATTCCACATGTGACCCTGCGAAGTTGGTGCTAGGAACAGCCCATAAGTCCTGCATGTCTTTTCTTCAGTGGGCTCGAGAGCCATCCGAGAAAATGGCATTGCAAGGACCGTAATGAGAGAACAGCTAGAAAGCTCTCTATGAAGCCCAGTGACTATATAAACAAAAAGTATGATTATTTGGTGAGGACAGCAGAGCAAATGGGAAGCAAGGAGAGAGAGAGAGAGAGAGAGAGAGAGAGAGAGAGAGAGAGAGAGAGAGAGAGAGGTCCTGCTGTTACCTCTGTAAAAGACAAATTAGCCCAATCAGATAAGTAACAAGACATCATTCTTTTCTTCTGAAAGAAAGTGCTAGGACTCAGAGCAGGTCAAAGTACATGCTTTGCATGCACTGTGTCCCAGGTTCAAATTCTGACAAGTGTCACTAAAGGATAACAGCGAGTAATGCTGGAAAAGACATCAGCCTGAGATCATAAAAAGCCCCTGACAAGTGAGCACAGACCATACTGAGCTAGATGAACCAATGGCCTGATTTAGTATAAGACAGTTTCACATGATCGTGTGCCTGCTTTACTCGTGTGTGTGTGTGTAAAGTGCCATCAAGTCTCAGCTGACTTGTGGCAACCCCTTATGAGGTTTTCAAGGCAAGAGACTAACAGAGGTGGTTTGCCAGTGCCTTCCTCTGCATAGCAACCCTGGTATTCCTTGGTGGTCTCCCATCCAAACACTAGCCAGGGCTGACCCTGCTTAGCTTCCAAGATCGGGCTATACCATGCTGCCTTCCCTCCCACTTTACTCCTAAAAGGCTAAAATCATAGTTTGGAATGGAGACATTAATTCTTACCTCTCTCCCACCAAGATCTCAGTGATACATGTCAGGTCAGCTCCCTCATCCAGAAGTAAATCCTGGAGTGCTGCTGTTTTGCCTGTAACCGGCCTAGCTTTAAAAACAAGATATTATAGCTCAACATGATATTGATATGGTCACCAGCATCACCTGCACTGGAAGAAGAACCAGAAGGGGCAACAGCTCACAAATGTCTGCTGTCCCTTCCCCTGACTTGGCCTGTTCTTCCCCCACACACACACCTTATCTCCCCCTATCCTGCATCCTGTTGATTGTGGCACCATCCCCCTTCCCATTCTGCTCCCCCAAACACATCCCCAGCCAGCAGGTGACACAAGGACAAAACAACCACAAACACTATCCCCCCCCCCCAATAATTTCCTCAACTTATTTCAGATCTCAGAGTGGGGCAGTGGTGGGCAATGGGGGTAGAACACAAGGGAGAATCAGTGGGTGGTGACATTATATCATTGAGTATAACTTCCTATCCTTTGATTCTTTCCTGAAAATGCAAACACACGCACGTACCCCTGCCCGCCCATGCATGCAATGGCCCTGCCTTAGCACTAGGAGACCACTCAGGTCTTGGGAGCACTCTAAAAAGAGGTGAAAGGAGGATTCAATTTAGAGGGGGAGAAGCCAGGGGATGGGAGCTTAGGGTTGCCAACTCCATCTAGGGAAATTCATGGAGATTTAAGGGCAGACTTTGGGGAGGGAGCTCAGCAAGGATGAGATGCCACAGAGCCCGCCCGCTGAAGCTGCAGTTTCTTCCAAGGGAACCTGGTACAGAAGTACAGAGATGTAGTCTGGAGATCAGTCATGATTCCAGGAGAACTGCCAGCCCCATCTAGAGGTTGGCAATCCCAGCACTTCTGCCTTTTGATCCCACCACTTGCCCCCTCTCATCCTCCCTCAGGTATTTTCCCCCAGCCAAGTTTCCCTAGATGCCTGTTTGCCATGGGGGAGGAAGACCTGGGAGAAGCAGTGGGTGAGTGAAGTACAAAGAACTTTTTCCTACTCGTTGCTTTTCTCCAAACTGACCCTTCCCTGTCACTGAAATTATTAGATATTTGATGAGGATTCCAAGTCCTTAGATTTATGTCCCTGGCGAATATGTAGCTTGGTCCTAAGTTTCAAGGCTCTTTACAGTTGCAGCATCATATTTTTTTGCAGTCAACCTTGCTTCTAGTCATCAGCACCTGACAGCTAATTTTGCATCTGTCTTCTGCTTCTGAATTTCTTCATCATGGCCTCCTATGCATATTGTCATTGGTTGTCTCAGATACTAAGAACGCTTCACACAAAAGTGTGTTGGAAAAGAACAACAGCTTTCAACATTCAGTGTGGGGTAGCCATTTTGTGGTTACGTCTTGTCCAAGTGTGCAGGCTGCCAGTACTTGTCTTCAATTAGAGCCTTGATATGTTTAAAGGCCTTGTGGCAGGGTTGCTAGCCCTGGGTTGGTTAATTCCTAGAGATTTGGGAGTGGAGCTCAGGGAGAGCAGGGTTTGGGCAAGGGAGGGACCTCAATGGGGTACAATGCCAAACAGTCCACCCTCCAAAGCAGCCATTTTGTTCAGGGGAACTGATCTCCATAGGCTAGGGTTGCCAGGTCCCTCTTCGCCACCTGTGGGAGATTTGGGGGGTGGGGCCTAAGGAGGGTAGGGTTTGGGGAGGGACTTCAATGCCATAGAGTTCAATTGCCAAAGCGGCCATTTTTCTCCAGGTGATCTGATCTCTATCGGCTGGAGATCAGTTGAAGTAGCAGGAGATCTCCTGCTACTACCTGGCAGTTGGTAACCCTGCTGTAGTCTGAACCCATGAACACATGAAGCTGCCTTATACTGAATCAGACCCTTGGTCCATCAAAGTCAGTATTGTCTACTCAGATCAGCAGCGGCTCCCCAGGGTCTCAGGCAGAGGTCTTTCACATCACCTACCTGCCCTAGTCCCTTTAACTGGAGATGCTGGGGAGTGAACCTGGGACCTTCTGCATATCAAGCAGATGCTCTACCACTGAGTCACAGCCCCTCCCCAAGATCAGTTGTAATTCTGGGGGAATTCCAGACCCCACCGGGAGGTTGCCAATTTTACCTTGTGGTGGGAAGGTGTTCCAAGCCAAAACCTGGAAGTAAGTCTTGTGCAGTCCACCTATCACTTGTGGGGGCGGGGGGGGGGGAGTTCTCCATCTCTGCATTGATTCAGATAAAGAAAGAGAATATGGGACTGAGAGAGGCAGAATTTGAGTTGGTATGATGGCTGATTTGCAGCTCTTTATATTCACTTGTCATGCTTTCGAACATGCTCATTATCAGAGAGCTGGGACTGGATGAATCACCCTTTTGACTGTACCTCTGTACAGTCTGTACACTGTGTGAAATAATCTTTAGTGTGAACAGAAAACAGGCACTAGACCTCCATTCTGGGCACCAAACTTCCCTGAAAGACTCCATATATTTACAGAGTAGTAAACATGAACTTTCAAGTTGCACATATACTTTTATATAAGCCTCAGAGTGCTTGCACAACACAACTCATACAGATCAATCATCCTTTAATAATAATCTCTTAAAAATTTAATCCATCTCCATATGGCACTGTGCAAAAGTACATGGTGCTCTGGTAGGGTTAATGGCCCTAGGGCTGCAACAAAAGCACGAAACGCCGACTGTCTGTTCTCTGTTCTGGAATGAATCAAGGAAACAAAGTACAATGGGTCTTCTTAAATTAAATAAAGGTGCTGGATAATGTCCAAAGGCATGAGACAAGGTGAGGAACCCACAATAGGCAACAAAAGGGGGGGTCAAATTAAGGACAAGGTGAGAAACAGGCAGAACTAGCCTATGGGGCACAATCTACCAGGTAACCCTCCTCCACAAGCCCCACTGAAATGAATAAGAGCTATGCAAGAGCACAGTAACTAGCGTCTCCTTCCTTACATTTTCCACCATAGGCACCAAAATAGGCCAATGTGTTTCAGGATTATATAACAATACAAAACTAGCCATCTCCATTTCCTTTCCAGCCTTCAGATGCTTATTCTTTTCCATTCCCCCACAGAATACATTGATTTGATTTGATTTTTTCAGTTAACTAGCTGACTAATCCCAGAGTTTTTCAACTCTTGATTTTTTGTGATATTAAGCAAAAGGGCAGGCTGATACCAGCAGGATTATGTCCTCCCAGAGTTTGGTAACACAAAGAACAGCAATACAGAACCTCTTGAGAAAAGGAAACATTTGACTTCCCACTGTTGTCCTCTCCAGAGCCTGTGGGGTTCATTGCCTTCCTCAAATCAGGGAGGTATGTTTCCCTCAGCTCTCAACAATAGTGTGCAGTCCTAACATCCGACTCTATGGAAAGTAGGGTTGCCAGGTCCCTCTTCACCACTGGTGGGAGGCTTTTGGGGCGGAGCCTGAGGAGGGTGGGGTTTGGGGAGGGGAGGGACTTCAATGCCATAGAGGCTAATGGCCAAAACAGCCATTTTCTCCAGGTGAACTGATCTCTATCGGCTGGAGATCAGTTGTAATAGCAGGAGATCTCCAGCTGCTACCGGAGGTTGGCAACCCTAATGGAAAGGGAATTATGGGTGGGGAGGTCTTGCTACCAAACAAGCACACTTAACAGGCAGATGTTCTGGGTCCGTCTACGCCAATAACAGAGTGCCGTGACCTTCTTTTTCAGGGAACTCTCATAGTATTGTGAAATCATATTCTACATTTGTACCACGAACAGGGAAACTGAGCCTGTAAGAAACTTCTTGGCTGCCAAACAACGCATTTGTTTCAGCTGCGGAACTAGAAGAGAGCCAGGTCTCCCAGTTTAGCAGCTCACATTTTATTCAGTGGAATATACAGCAAAATAGGATGATGGATCCTTTTCTGATGGCTTTTCACATCACAACAAAGAGAAACAAGTGGAAGTACGAGTGCAAATGAGACACACTTCCTCTTGTCCTGCTTTCTGCATAACATGCAAAGAGTTTATTGGAGCATCAAGGGGGAGATTGAGCAAAGAGGTAATTAAGTTTGTGGATTGCAGCAAATTGTTCAGGATGGCAGAAGTCCCAATAGGAACTCCAAAGAATGTCTCCAAGTTGGGTAAATAGGCAACAAAATGAGACATGAAGTTCAGTGTAAGTGTAAAGCAATATATATTAAGACAAAAAAAACCCTAACCACATATGTCCTGAGGTGACTAACCAGAAAAGAGATCTTAGGATTGTGATAACATAAAAACATCAATAAAAATATGAAGTAAGTGTTTGGCAGCAATGAAGAGAGACAAATTTCATACTATGGGTTTTTACTAGGACTGAAAATAAATGCAACTGTTTTGGACACTCCACACATCGAACTAAGTGCACACTGGCACACAAAAGCTTAACAATAAACATTGTTAGTCTTTAAGGTACCACTGGACTCCTGTTTAATTTTGTTTGGCTCTAGTCACCCACTTTGAAAAGGATATTGCAGAGCTAGAAAAGGAGCATAACAGGATGACCCAAATAATCAAGGAGCAGCTTTCTTTTGAGGAAAGACTAAAGGACACACAACTGAACTGCTAGAGTCATGTAAAATTATGCCTGGAGTGGAAACAGTGGATAGGGTCTTATGTGTGTGTGTTAAGTGCCGTCAAGTCGCTTCCGACTCATGCCGACGGATAGGGTCACTCATTTAAATCATTTGGCAGTGGATTCATACAACAGAAAGTACTTTACATATAATACATAATTAACTTGTGGAAATTAATTCCACAAGATGTAGTAATGACCACTGACTTAGATGACTTCATAGAGGGGGGTTGGACGAATTCGTATAGGGTTGACCTGTCCTTGGCTTTATTATGATACCTAAATAGAATCCTCCAGTTCAGCAGCAGAATGACTCTGAATACCAATTGCTTGGGGCCAAAGAGCAGGGGAGAGCTATTACCTTTTTGCTCCGCTTACATATTTCCTTCAAGTATCTGACTAGTCACTGTGGGAATAGGAGGCGGGACTTATTTTCCTGGGGTAAGACCTTTATATTGGATCACAGAATCCCACCTGACCCTAGGTAAAAGAATGAGCTTGGAATCAGACAATGGGATAACTGGGTTCTATAATTCAAACAGATAGCCAGCCTGGTTTAGTGGTTTAGGTGTTGTGCTAGGACCTGGGAACCCCAGGTTCAAATCCCCACTCTGCCATGGAAGCTTGCTGGGTGACCATGGGCCAGTCACACACTCTCAGGCTTGATCCTGACAACTGTTTGGATGGGAGGCCTCCAAAGAATACCAGGGTCATGACACGGAGGCAGGCAATGGCAAACCACCTCTTGATGTCTCTTGCCTTGAAAGCCCCACCAGGGTCGCCATAAGTCAGTTGTGACTTGATGGCAAAACACACACACATAATTCAAACAACTCATAACACATGGAGCTGCCTTATACTGAGTCTGACCATATCAAGGTCAATAGCTCTCCAGGGTCATAGGTAGAAGTCCTTCCTAGCACCTGTCACCTGATCCTTTAAAATGGAGACGGTGGGGATTGAAATCGGGACCTTCTACCCCTGAGCCACCCCGGCCAACAAATAAAATAAAAAGAGCCACCCAATTGTTGTTTCTTGTTCTGTCCTATCATGCTGGAGTTGCAAGGAGAAAGGGAAGGATGGACTCCAGTGTTAATAGCACCAAATGCAAGGCATTTTCAATCATGCCAAAAATGCATTTAGCTAGTTGGATATGTTCATGCTTTTACACCTCTTTGCCTTTGATTACACCTAAATCCCTTGACTCTGTAATTACACTTGTACTTATTCCAGTTTCTACCTGTGCTTCATTTTTTTTTTGGACCAAGACCACTCCCACATAGGTCGCCACAAGGCCTCAATTCAAATTCCTACTCAGCCATGGAATTTACTGGGTTCCCTTGGACTAATCACACTGTCTCTCAACCTCACCTGACAAAGTTGTGAGCATAAAATGAAGGAGGAGACCATATATACTACCTTAAGCTCCATGGAGGGAATGGTGAGATGGCATCTTGGCCATCTTCTGGGCATGGAGTAGGGGCCACTGGGGGTGTGTGGGGGAGGTAGTTGTGAAACTCCTGCATTGGGAGGGGGTTGGAATAGATGACCCTGGTGGTCCCTTCCAACTCTATGATTCTATTTTATTATTCTATGAAAAAATGTGATTGACTGAAACAGCTGAACTTGTATGGGCACCTATTTCAATCAGCCAGAACACGGACTGGCTGGGATGTATTGTTTGCCTCTAGAGCTTGCCCAGTGTCAATAACCCTATGTAAACAAGAGGGATACATCGCACCGTCATTTACTTTCCTGTTGGACTCCCTTCCCCTTTCTCCTCTTACAGTCCAAACAGAGCTCCTGTTTCTCAGGCCAGTTCCTGTTCAGCTTCCTTTTTCTCTTGGAATTCTGCTGGCTAGATCCAATTCATTTATCCATACCAAAGGACATGCACAAAAACAAACGTCTCCTGCCAGCAGCGGGGGAAAGACAATCCCAGCACAGTGAGAATAAATCATCTCCGCTGCCTTTGACTGAGGACACCAGGCTCCATTACCAGGGCAGTGTAAACACGAGGTCAGGCCGCTGCCAAGAAGGAGTGAGGGAAAGAGAGTGGGCCAAAGAGCCCTAATTGAAAACACCCATGCATTTATATGGAGCCTGCCTTGGAGCAAGTGAGAAGTAAACAGAGTCCCAAGGCAAAGGGCTGTCTGCCTCTGGGTGGCTCGCTGCCGGCATCATTTGTCTTTGCAGATACAGTGAGGTTTTGTTGTTGCCTTTTCCTTCCCTTTCAAAGAGCGTAGTTACATAACCTGTTGGGCTGAGAATCTATAGACTCCTGGCAGGGCCCCAGGGCCCCTCCCTTAAGGCTGCAAAGAAGGGAACATTCAGCTGCTGTCAACAGCTGGAATTCCTAGAAGTGAAAAAAAGGAGACAAAGGGTCGTATGAGGTCCAGGGAACAAGGCAGGCAAAAAGGGGAGCCAAGTGTCCCAGGAATGATGGGGGGTGAGAAGCATAAAGGAACCCCCTGTCTGCATGCTGAAGGGTTTCAAGGCTCATTGTTTGCAAGCTATCGAGAACAAGTAGCCAGAAAAACAAGTTCTATGACTAGTATCTCACTGTGGTTGGTGAAGCACTCCCTTTAATCTTTTCCTGCAGGGACCCCAATAATGGTAGTGTGTTGCTTTCCTTTGCCTTGACAAGTTTCAATAGGGTAGCCAGCCTCCAGGTGGTGGCTGGAAATCTCCCGCTATTACAACTGATCTCCAGGCTAGAGTAAGCTTACCAGGTCTTCTCCTCCGGCGGGAGGTTTTTGGGGTGGAGGTGAGTGAGATCGCGCGCGGCCGCACTGACACCATCGCAGAACTTCCAGTTTACACCCAGAAGTGCTGTATCACAATGGGGCCTTTACCACTCAAACTGGGAGTTTGAGTGGTAAAAGGCCCCTTTTCATGCAGCACTTCCGGGTGTAAAATGCATCGCAAGGGCTGTTTACCACTCAAACTCCCAGTTTGAGTCATAAAAGGCCCCTTGCGATACATTTACTCCTGGAAGTGCTGCACAGCAATGGGGCCTTTACCACTCAAAATGGGAGTTTGAGTGGTAAATGGCCCCTTGTGATGCGGCACTTCTGGGTGTAAACTGGAAGTGATGTGGCGCCTCAGGCAGGCGCACGTGCATGTATTGCCTGCCGACCCTCAGTTCGTCTATGAGCAGCCAGGTGGATTGGCAGGGGTTTGCCCGCCACCACCTGGCACTTGGCAACCCTAGGCTACAGTAGGGTTGCCAACCTCCAGGTACTAGCTGGAGATCTTCTGCTATTACAACTGATCTCCAGCCAATGGAGATCAGTTCACCTGGAGAAAATGGTGGCTTTGGCAATTGGACTCTATGCCATTGAAGTCCCTCCCCTCTCCAAACCCCACCCCCTCAGGCTCCACCACAAAAACCTCCCACAGGTGGCAAAAAGGGACCTGGCCACCCTAGGCTACAGAGATCAGTTCACCTGGAGAAAATGCCCCCTTCGGAAGGTGGATTCTATGGCATTACACCCTATTGAAGTCCCTCCCTTTCCCAAACCTTGCTGTCATGGGGCAGCCTGCTGAGGCTTCCTCAGATGAGGAGGACCTTGAAGTAGCAGGCAATGGAAGGGAGGACCAGCAGCAGGCTGAGCAGTCACAAACAGATGCCTACAACTGTCCAGAGCAGGGGACTCACCTGTGACAGAGGGCAGCCACAGGCAGTGTCACCAGAGATCCCCCCACAGGTGCCAAAGGTTCAGAGCACAGAGCACTCCTACACAAGTGTAGAAGGAGTGCTAGACTGCAGGCCCAGTGATGAGGCTAATGAGCTACACCTAGCAGGGAATGCTTTATCAGAGGAAAAAGCAACAGCTGGTTCACCCTAGGCCTATTTAAGCAGGCACTTGCATCCAGGCCAATGTGGGAATAACGTGTTACCACCATCACCTGTGGCCTAGACCGTGGAATGGACTTTGACTTGGCATTTGCTTCTGATACTGACTTTGGATCTGGAAAAGCCCAATATTGACCCTTGAACTGCTATTTGATTGTGTTACCCGCCTCTGGCCTGCTATCATTCAGGGCACCTGTCCACCTCAGTCTCCACCCCCAAAACATCCAGGTATTTCCCAATCTGGAGCTGGCAACTCTACATTTCAAGCAGGCAATGCACTTTCAGTACCAAAACTGGCTCATTAGTCCCTGGATTGTGGTATTCAGGGGGAAGCAGGAGCATCCTACTTACAAAGGCCACCCCACAAAAAAGAGGGTCAGTTCTGGCCCTGTGAATTTCCTCAACCAATGCTCAGCAGCAAGGCTAAATTGGGATAGAAAAAGCAAAATAGTAGATTGTGGCTTGCCAGGGATGGTTCCATGTTTTTGTAGGCTCTGGGTGAGAGAGTATAACCAGGCCCCCTTTCTCACTTTGAGTCCCTGTTGGGAAGAAAGACAGGGTACAAATGAAGTAAATAAATATCTCAAAAGAACCCTGAGAGGTAGGTTAGAAAAAGCTATAGTGATTCGGTCAAGATTACACAGTGAGCCTAGATTAAGGCTGAGTGATGAAATTTTTAAAGCATAGCCTTAAAGATCCGTTTCTAAAACTATCATCAAGTGATCCTCAGTAATCACTTTTCAATTCCATTATAGCGCTTGCAGTGCAAAGCCTACTAGCTGTGATGCTGGCAGTGCATTACAGGAACTTTATTAGCGGCTCAGTGGATTGCGACAAACACTGGAGCAATGTGCTACACAACTGCTTTTTCCTACATATATAGGGTTGCCTGGTCTGTCTGCTCCACCGGCAGGAGCTTTACAGGGGCGTGGCTGAAGGCGCGTGGCATGGACGCTCTGACAAAACTCTGGTTTCCATAGAGTTTTTGTAGAGAATGCTAGCACGTCCGTTTCACTTCTGGGTAAACCCGGCAGTGATGATGGTGCCTTGTGTGGGTCGTGTGCCTCCCCCTTCTCCTGGCCCTCTTTTGCCCACCGACCAGCTGAGAATTGGTGGGTAGCCTGCTGGATTGGCGGGCTTTTCCCCCCTCCCACCAGACAATTGGCAAGCCTACACATATACAGCCTATGTGCCAGAGAGCGTGCCATGACAGAAGATTACTACGGCATGTAGAGTTGCCAACTCTGGGTTGGGAAATACCTGGAGATGTGGGGGGCGGGCGCACCTGGCAACCCTAACTACACTCATAGCAGATGAAGCATTCGGCAGACCATGCCTTGCCTCCAAAGAGACCACACTGCACATGACTTGTGGTGAATTTCAATGGCTACAATGTTTACAACAAACTGCCTGTCCTGTCTCCGATAGAAACCACAGAGCCTTTCCATGCTCTGCAGTCCTGCTCCTTTGCCAACAGGGGTAACCAACCAAGTTCAAAGCAGGAAACATGGTTTGTTATCAACTGATGCTGTTATTATGATCATAGCCAAGTTTGGAGAAGAAATGAGAAATCTGGAAAACAAGGATTTAAACAGCTTCAAAGGGGAGGTTGGGGAGAGCTATATAGTGAAGAGGCATGTAGCCTTATATGGAAGCATATGCAAGCTTATGTGGAAGCTGGTTCAGTTCTTTCTCTTCACTAACATTATGGCTTGAAAAATCTGCTTTTTGACCCTTCTATCTTTTTTTAATTTTATAACATTCAGCCTGATGAAGAGTTCTGGTGAGCTTAAAAGCTTGCACAATGTTTTGTGTCAATTTGGTTGGGCTTAATAAAAGTTATTACTTGGATTTCTTTCTCTAGAAGCCTTCCAGTGTCAGCAGAAACATTTTTTTAATTCCTAAATATTCCCTTTGTAAGCTTTTTTAAAGGCAGTTATCTATTTTTACTGTTTTGGGTACATTATGGAACAACCTCCCCAGGGAAGTTTTATTAGGACAGCATTTCACTAATTTGGTATTATTGGTGTGTGTGTAAAGTGCAATCAAGTAGTTTTTATTTATTGGCAGTCCTAATTGGAATTTTTTAATTATGGTCTTTTATGTGTTTAATAAATGTTGTTTAATTTATATTGTAAGCCACCTTGAGCTCTGCAAGTTAGAGAATGAATGAGTTTATTTTTACAGCATTAGCCAGAACAGGCAAGGTAGAGAGGCGGCTAATAAATGTTTTCAATCAAATAAATAAATAATTTTATTATAAGTGGCTCTGAGCATTTATTTTTAAACAGGCTGGAGATAAACATTCTAATAAATAAAGCTCCTGAGTCCAATAAGCAATCCTTAAGCAATTCCTAAATTCAGTCCCTAAGCCGGTGTGCCAAGGGTTTCAGCACTATTCCCAAGAAATAGGACTGGACAATAATGCCAGTTCGGGAACTAAGGCAACACTCCTATATTAATTTGCTTGGGAGAAAGCTCAATAGAACTCAGCAGGATATGTTTAGTATCACATTGTAAGTAGAGTTGGGAAATGCTTGCCTTGAAATGCATTTGATTTTTCTATGCTTTCCCTGAAAATTTGCCAGAAAAGCTCAGACCTTTCTGATCTTTTTATGGAGGAGCATGCCCCCAGTCTTCCCTGCCAGTCCTGACCCCCCCCCTTTCCAAGCAAACTTAAGCAGTCTCCCTATGAAAGGTTTTCATTGGAATATGGAGACTTTAAAGTCTGCTGCCAGAATTTACGGTGAGAACGACGTATTTCCACACTGGTTTCACAGTCCTACCATTTTAAAATGTCCGATTGATGTCCATTTACCATAGACAATGACCTGTTTGAATTAGGCATATGGCAGAAGGCCACTGATGGCACAATCACATTAGAAGATGTGCAGGAGAATGAATGAGCCCTTGGTGAATTGGCTGATGGTATTTCGGTGAGATACCAGATATAGATCCTAGTCGTTCTACATAAGCTACAGCCCTTCTCCCCAGCTACAGTGGACTCAGAACAGCAGTATATCTGGGGTTCTCTGATCACACTGACAACCCTCTCTTTGCAGTACATAATTCTATCACACACAATGAGTTAAATGAAGCTTATTTGTGCTTCCCCTAGCACTGTGATGAGGATGGGACCTTACATTAGGGAGTTCTCTATTGGTACCTTCTCAAGTTGAATCTCTACAGCTATAAACAAAATCCAGTATTTAGTATTGTTATGAGGCTGGCTATCTTGATTATTATCAACAGGCCTGTTGTTACTATGATTTGCCTGCCTAGCTAGTACTAATGGGTGACAGGCAGCTTAACAAAAGGAGGTCTAATGTAATGGTCCAGATTCTCTCTCCAGCCTTTGAAATATCACACCCATCAGATTGTTTAGTAGACAGGTTGGGGAAACTGTGTTCAAAAATAAAGTAAAACAAACTAAACTGGATAAGCCAAGATTTTGCAGTCTATTTTGAGGGTTCCGTAATGATACTCCCAGAGGCCAAAGATGGTAATTTTAAGGCTCCGTGCTCACAGCTCAGAAGACCTGTTCTCCCACATCAAAACATTTTGCTGTAGGGGTATAAATTATATAGCAGCATAATTGGAGGGCACTGGAGAAAGTCTGTGTAAACACAGGGCAACAGAGATTGTATTTTTACCCTTCAAATAATATATGAAATTTATTTTTAAAGTGTCTGAGTAATGAGATTTAAGGTATCTTAGAAGGAACCTGATTAGCACTTTTCTAACCTTTTGCATTAAATATACCCTTCCTCCCAATAAAAACCACTAGCAACCACTTTTGTGTCTGGGTCAAGCAGCTTTTAGCTTTCTTTCTCAGTCTTTCTCCACCCCTGAAGTATGCCAATATTGAGGCAGAGTCCTAAGCAGAGTTACACCCTTCAATGTTCCTTGAAGTCAGTGGGCCTTACAAGAGTGTAACTCTGCTTAGAATGGCACTAGGCTAAATCATCCCTGTTTAAAGATGGCTTCTTGGTGAGGTGTTTCACTACTCCAGCCAGCAAGCATCTAAGCTCTGCTTGATTGGCCTATCTTACCAAGATGGGCAGGGATCTAAACAACGTACTATAAGCCCCGCCATTCCATAGACATCCTTGGGGAAACTGAGGCTGAAAAGGTTCCAGCAATTTTTATTATTACAATGGTATTATCAACTACTAAGAGTCTAGAGGCCAGTGGACAAATTACTTGACATGAGAGAACAAAGGTCCTCATGTTCTGATGAACCAAATGTCAGGGCCAAGCCTGGAAGGGCAGACTTCAGTTTTTTCCTCAGCTTAGCAATCTCTTGGAAGTCTTGAATGACGTCACTCTCTCTCAATTCCCTATCCGTAAAAATGGGAGTAGAAATGACTAAGAGCTGTTGTGCCAGAAACAGCAATGAAATGACATAATGGCATCCGCATCTACTAAGCCCAAAAGATTTAACAAGCTCCAGATGATGACAGACAAACAAAAGATCCTGGCAAGATTAGGGCAATGGTTGTCTCAAAATGATATCAGGAAGTGGCATCCTGGGCTTAGTGGGCAAGAGAGACAACATCAACCTTCAAACTAGGAGAGGTTCCTCAGGCCACTACTAAGATACCTCAAAACACATACAGCTGGGCTGAAATATTTGTATAGCAAAAAAAGCCAAGCTGATTTTTGTGGCACTTTCCCCATGTTGTCTCCCACTGTAGGAATTATAATGGGGAAAACTGTTCCCATATTTTCCTCTTACCAACAGTATTAGAGGAATTTCTCGTTATTTGCCCAATTTATTTCTATTGAAATTCTTCTGCCTTTGATGCTTATAAGGGTAAAATGTAACCTCTGGCCAACCCCCTCATGCTTAGTTTTTGTACTTTAGCTAAAAAACACTCTACGTCAAAATATTCCAGATTCTGTGCTAGGAAAGACCAGATTCTGGAACCTTGATGGGAAGCTCCTTGTATTTGAAATTACACATGCTTTCACACGCATGCACATTTTGAATGATTTACTTGGCTTTTGCTAGTCATGTAGAAGGACAAGGAGCTTTGCTTGAAGCTCTACCTCCTGGTGTATGAAAAATTTTCTGGGCCATTTTTAGGGTTGCCAATTTCCAGGTGGTGGCTGGAGATCTCCCGCTATTACAACTGATCTCCAGGTAACAGAGATCAGTTCCCCTGGAGAAAATGGTGGCTTTGGCAAGTGGACTCTATGGCATTGAAGTCCCTCCCCTCTCCAGACCCCGCCTTCCTCAGGCTCCACCCCCCAAATCTCCAGGTATTTCCCAACCTGGAGCTAGGATTTTGTTTTTGGAGATTTTATAAGGCACTGTAGATTTTCACCACCATAAGGGCAAGAAATGTGATCTTTCACAAGTGAAGTTCTACTAAAGTCTATACATGAACCCAGTTTACTGTTTGTGCAGAACTACAGAGTACTCCATCTTGCACTAACCAGGAAGCATCCAAGCACTTTTCACATAGTAAGAAACTGAAAGCTCTCTGCTCTGCCCCCACATCATGACGTTGTCACAGGGATATTCCCAGATGACTCATTGGTGTTGCAATGTTCAGAAAAGTCTTGGGCTGCCTGAAGTCAGTGCAATGAAAACTGTAACCTGTTTACCTTAGGGTTTACGCATTTCCGCTCGGTCACTCCTCACTGGCAAAACAGCCCTTTGTGGCAATAAAAGTTATTTAATTCCTCAGCTTATGAATGACCCCATTACAATATAACAAGCCTTTGGGGATACAGGGGAACCATAAAGTGTAATTCATTAATGCAGGAAGTGTTGAGCAGATAAGCATGCCTGGATCCACATTGCCAGGGTCTGCCTCTTCACACCAGCATGAGTAAACGTGACCTACGTGGATTGTATGTTGATCAGTAGTAGGCATGTTGACCCATTGCATTAGGCAGCTGTGAGCAGCACAAGCTTTACTTGTACCAGTAACAGGTCTGTCTCTTTCCAAAGCTTTGGATTCATGCACTGTTAGCAAGGATGCTTGACCAAAGCTAACAAATCGATAGGCTTCATTCAAGGTCTCTGCTACCCCAAGGTTTACTTTGCAAGGAAGGATGACTTTCTAATTTACCAGGAAGGTTCTTGCAGAGTTGCTTCCTTGTAGGACTGCTGGCAGCTAGGAGGAGAAAGCTAAGTGGGGGCCCAGAGGAGCTGCCAGCCCCAATGATGATGGTGTAGATGTGGCCACGGCCTCTTCCCAGGCTGTAGCAACATGATAGGGGGTGATGGGGGAATCCTCTGCCTGCTTTCATAGACACTGTCCAGGTCTGTGCTGATCAGCCCCTGTGGGTAGTGCTGGCACTGGCTTGGTTTACCCCTGGGCCATCTCCCTAGCCCTATCACTTGGCATTACCTCTAGTCTAAGAATTTCAATACACTGTGCCATCCAGACTAAGCCTTTGTGTGCCCAGCATAAATATATTTCTTGGGGGGGGGGCAGGAGTCCTGTGGATTCTGAAAGACTTAGAGTTCATGGGGGGAAGACCTGAGGTGGGGCATGGGCAGCCCTCATTAAGCACAGCCAGTCCCCACAAGCCAGATGCACTTGGTAGCAGCTCTGCGCTGGATGGTATAGAATCTCTTCCTCTTCCTTCCCAGAAGCAGCTCTCTTTTAAAGTTTCTAAGGCTATGGGTGGGGGCAGAGAGCAGCCCTGCCCTGGGTGGTGCAGCATGCAGGATCTCTCTCTCTCTCTCTCTCGCTCTCTCTCTTGTTAGGCCAGTCACTGGTGTTCAATGGAAGAGCTACTTCAGATGGAGGAAAGCTCCGTAGACACCTGACACCTGAGAGGTCAGCTCTTTACTGATTTCCCTTGAGGAATGGATTGATCGTTAAGGACACTGGGAATCATCTTGGTGGGCCAATGCCCTAGGGTGCCTGCCCCCATCTAGGGCCACCTGGCAGCCCTGGGGCAGCCCCATATGAGGCGGGCCGGAGCCACTGCCACCATTGTGTGCTGCCATCCTCCATTTTCTGCAAGGTTAATGGAAGTAGCCACCACCACAAGATGGCAGCCCCCACCTTACAGGAACCAGTGGCCCTTGCCCCATGAGAGGCAGGTGGAAATAAGCCACCAGTGAGGTGGACAGAAATCACCATTGCTGTTGCTGTGGGCCCATGAGCCCTGCCCCATGGAAGGCAAGCAGGGGGAAAACCCTGAATTTTCCCACTCATGCTGCAGCCATCCACATTTTACTGTGATCTTGCCCAAAACTTCAAGCAAAGCAGGTTTGAGAAAGACTAGAGAAAAGGCAGGGAAATCCCTGGAGGTACATTACGATGCTGTGAGGTGGCAGGGGGGAAATCACTTCTGTAAAGTGTTGAACTCAGGCAGATAAGCTGTGTGGAAACAGCCTATTTCACGTTGGCAATTGTACAGGAACAAAGGAGCCGGAAGGAAAATGACTGCCTGAAGGTGGCAGAATATAGAAAGAAAGCACAGTGGACCACAGAATGTAGAGCAAGGGGACATGAAAGAAGAACAACATTCTGGTGAGTGCTTGGCTTTAGTGAGCTTTGTTCATAAGGGATGGGCACAGGAAACAGAGAGGCATTTGTAATGCATGTGTAACCCAACAGAACCCTGGCTACATAGATCCCTCTCCTAAATTACTTTCCAATTGGAGAGTGGGCAGGTTCAAATCAATAACTGACAGCACTTTTGTGTCTTGGCAATAGGATTGCCAACCTCCAGGTGGTGGCTGGAGATTTCCTGGGATTGCAACTAACCTCCAGGCAATCTGTTCACCTGGAGAAAATGGTAGCTTTGGAAGGTGAACTCTATGGCATTATACCTAGGCTTGCCAACCTCTAGGAATTAGCTGGAGATCTCATGCTATTACAACTGATCTCCAGCCAATAGAGATCAGTTCACCTGGAGAAAATGGCCACTTTGGCAATTGGACTCTGTGGCATTGAAGTCCCTCCCCTCCCCAAACTCTGCCCTGCTCAGGCTCTACCTGCAAAATCTCCAGGTATTTCCCAACCTGCAGCTGCCAACCCTACTTTGCAAGCAAATGTGAAATTGTCAAGGTGTTATAGTTTTCAAGTTAAACATTTATCATAAACCCAACAACTTTACAACTAGAGGAAAAACTGAATCATAGCAATATCTGCAGAGACAGGTTCCTCAGTGCCTTTCAGAAAGGGCACTCAGAACAAAGGCAGATCCTAGCAAACCGTGCCCAGTAACACAAGGAAAAGAGTCCAAAATGTTAACTTAAAGAAATGCAGCGATGCTTCTTCCCCATAAGTTCTTCAATGGCCCTTGCTACTGATGCTCTGGATGCTTTCTTTCTCTGGCTTGGGCCTGCAAAGAAATTAGCTGTTCCCTCAGTTTAGCTCTAGGGCTGTCTCTCTTCTGCTGCAGGCCAGACTGACAGAGGGGTGGAGTTCTTGCAGTGGGTAATACATAGGATTGCCAGCTCCAGGTTGGGAAATACCTGGAGATTTTGGGGGTGGAGCCCAAGGACGGTGGGGTTTGGGGAGGGGCTTCAATGGAGGGACTTCAATGGGGTATAATTAGGGTTGCCAGGTCCCTCTTTGCAACCAGCGGGAGGTTTTTGGGGCGGAGCCTGAGGAGGGCGGGGTTTGAGGAGGGGAGAGACTTCAATGCCATATAGTTCAATTGCCAAAGCGGCCATTTTCTCCAGGTGAACTCAGCCTTGTTTTCAAGGCAACCACCAACAAGTAAAAAGTTACATAATTACATACATCATTAATCTGTATGGAAAACCAGCATACAAACAAGAGAACAATAAAACTAATAATTCTAAAATATTTAAAATGTTAAAAGGTTTAAAAGTAAATAAAGATTTTTACACAATTCTTTTACACCGACAGCATATTGATGAAATAATATAAGTTGGGAGACATAAACAGTAAGGAAAATGACAGTGAGAATTAGAAAAAGAAAAACTTCAGTCCCAAGCAATAACTTAATAAAAACCTTGGGAGGATAACAGTGCTTTCACCTGACATCTAAAGCCCAGTTACCTAGAGAAGGAAATTCCATGATGTGGGTGCCACAGCCAAAAAAGCCCTGCCTCTGTTGCTCTAACCACATTATCTCCAAAGATGAGGGCAAACAAACTAGATGCAGATCTAAACTGAGATTAGTGAGCCAGTGCATTTTTAGCCATTTGAAATGCTGCCAGAACCTAAAATCTTACTAAATATGTTTATTTGGAAATTTGTTCTTATGACTTGTGTGATTCCAAGTGAACAATGGTAACGTTTATTTTCTTCTGTAATTTAAACTAGCTGCTTAATTAATACTTAGAGGTACACATGTTGTTGGCTGTCCTGTGCTTTGACAGAACAGCCTCTTTTCCAGTTTAGGAATAGCTTGGAAAATGAAAGAAAATTGGGGATGCTGAGAATTTTACATCACACATGTTCAACAGCCAAACCTACTATGTTCTATGTGACAATCTGGTGTGAGCCTATTGCCTGGTCTGCTCAGTTCACATCAAATGGCTTGAATGCCTACCAAACAGAATTAAAAAAAAAGCTGGGAATTCAGAGATTGTGACAGTAGAATTTTAGAATGTTAGTACACTCTTTCGTAATAGCAGTTATTGATTTTTTAAAATAACATCCTCAAAAAGCCTTCAGGTGGTACAGCAAGGAAAATGACAGTGACAGCTGAAGGAAAAACCGATTGTACTGTATTGTATTTTTAGGAAGGAAAACATTTAAGCAACCTGCTGGACAGCCCCAACAGGTCAACAAACACTCAAACCAATAATTGAAAGATCAACTTCCTGTTCATGACCATTTAAAAGGGCATGAACCCAACTGGCAGGTGTTTGAGCATTCCTAAATGTATGACAGCCCAGGCTAGCCTGACCCTGTCAGATCTTGGAAGCTAAGCAGGGTCTCCGCAGGTTAGTATTTGGATGGGAGACCACAAAGGAATTTCAAGGTTGCTACACAGAGACTGGCAATGACAAACCACCTCTGAATGTCTCTTGCCTTGAAAACCCTACAAGGGTGGATGTAAGTCAGCTGAGATTTGATGGCACTTTCCACCATCAAAGATAATGGCCTAGGTTCTGTAAGTGGGTGGTTCCAAACTGGAAACATCACATCACATAAGTTTTCCATTGTATTTATTAAGAAGGTCCAGAACTATCTCCTACTTGGTTTCTATATAACTGTTGTGAGCTGTCAGCACAGAGATTTGTGGCAGTCATGTTTCCCAAGAGATGGAAAAGCTTTAATGACCAATGAAAAACCAAAGGTCTTGACAGAAAGAACTCCACTTAACCACAAACAATATATCAGAATGCTCACATATATGACAGACAACAAACCTAGGTTTATATCACATCATAAGTAAATAAAAGCTGTAATTCTTGGAGAAGTTGTGGTAGCCAGCCAGATTAGGCTGAAGGATATTGATTAGTCCCTGGTCACTAACTGACACCACATGGTTGTGGTTTCAGGCATTTGGGGGTATGTTCACATCACCACTTTAAGGCACCATGGAGCCCAATTGGCTTTAGTATTTTTCTGTCCCTTTAGATAACAGCCTGCCCTGCCAGGGAAAATATCTGCCATTGTTTTATTCTACAATTCAGTTCTCTTCCTGTTTGCTCAGAAGCAAGTTCTACTTCACAAGGACATTTCAACACGACAATCCCTAGTAAGTGTGAGTTGGATTGCTAACTTAAATACATTTAGCAAAACCAATTTTCCCTTTTCAGAATGCTCAGTCAGAGATAATTTGAGAATCTAAATGTTAACGTTTTATACATTGTGCATTGCACAAGATATATGTAAACACATCCACTATTTCAATAAAGTTCTATATTTGGTGGTAAAATGGTGAAGGCATCATCTACTGTTTTATGAAAGAGAAAGAAACCTGTGGGTTGGATCGAACCAGATTTTCCACTGGTGAAAAGGAGAGGAGGGGGTCCCCCTTGACTACCAAAAAGGTTATGCTTAGGATCATAACCTGTATAGACTAAAGTCATGGGGGATTGGGGATGTACTAAGGAAGGGGATTGGGTGAGATTGAATCAAAAAGCTGGACAGATCCAACCCTATATATGTATGGAGGGAAATGCAGTGAGGTAGATCTAACCATCCTCCAAGTAGCCTTCCACCAGCCTCCCTCCAGCCTCCCTCCAACTTCTGGCTCTTCTATTGGAGGGATGCTCCTTAGATAGGAGGAAGGCCTCAAACTTGAGCCAAAAGGAAAAGTGGAGTATAAATAAAACTTTGCTCAGTAAAGTTGTATTATTATTTTTGCACAGAAAGGAAGTTTCAGCATATGTGCTTGTGTGTATATCCTGTCTGTCCATCCAGAGTGATATACTGTATAAGTGTACAAGTACGTGTGCATGTGAATAGGCAGAGAAGGTATAATCTGATCCTGGGAGGAAAGTATGCACCATGACTAAACTGAGGCTATCTTATTTTGGTCACATTATGAGAAGACAAGAGTCACTAGAAAAGACAGTCATGCTAGGAAAAGAAGAGGACAGCAGGAAAAGAGGAAGACCCACCAAGAGATGGATTGACTCAATAAAAGAAGCCACAGCCCTGCATTTGCAAGATCTGAGCAAGGCTGTCAAAGATAGGACATTTTGGAGGACATTGATTCATAGGGTCGCCAGGAGTCGGAGGCGACTTGACGGCACTTAACACACACATATGCGTAGATGGAGGTGCACAGTGATTGGTGAAAAGTTACTGGTGCAATATGTTTGAGTAAAAGAGGGAGGCAGAGCCAATGAGTTTATGGGGAGGGAGATTGCAGTGGTTTAAGAAAGGGGAGTTCAGTATTTATACATGGAAGTAAAGACGTTGCTATGTGTACAGAGAAGTGAGAGAAAGGAAGGTGCAGTCCACTCGGATCAGCGTGGGGACAGACATTCATATTATCTCACCAGGCAGTCTGAAATGTCTTGCAGCAGTGATGGTGGTGATGCAGATAGATAACTGGTGAAATGGTTCCAGAAAACCACTCTCTGTAATAAATCGGCAAGCTCCTGCATTCTCTTTCCCTCTTGTACCTTAAAGAAAAAGGAAATCCAGGGTACACTAACCTTGTATGTGACAAAGGGAAACAGGACTGTGCATGTCTCCTGCTGCCGTGGGCAGATTCTTCTGCCTCCAAAAAAGGGATGGGGGCGAGAGAGAGAGTTCCTGACAAGCAAACAGCTGTGGATGCTCTTAACTGTATCAGCAGCTGGAGCAGTTCTTGCCTCGCGTGCCACTGTCAGAGTGGACCCAAGAGAGTGGAGCTCCTCTGTCCTTTGTTTCCCCCTTCTGTTTCCTCCCGTTCAATCCCCTTCTCCTCTCGTCCCAGTTTTCAAATACTCCTCAGTACTTTCTCAAGCCACACAATCCATCTGTTGTACCAAATGTTCTGTATATAGGGCTGGGTGTACCATGCACTTGCAAAAGAACATTAATTCTGCCTCAAGGACAGCTGAATTCTACAATCTATGTGTAATTATAACTTGCATATATTGGCATGGTTTGGATTATTTTACTTTGCTTTTGCTAATCCCAGGTGGAGATATACAGGTTTATTAGAAATCTTACTGGGCTCATCCCTAGATGACACCATTTCAAGCCTATTTTTACAATGCTAGAAGTGTATTTTAACACATAAAGGCCAAGATTCTCTGTAAATTGAAGTCTGTGTCCAGTAACCTATCTAGACGGTCTTCTGTCCTTCTGCAGAACTGTGGCATGCATACAGTCCTGTCTATTCGTAAGTGTATTGCTTGACTGGAATTTCCTAGCTCACATTGTCTCTTTACTTGGGTATTTCCCATGTCCTTCAAACATACTCTCTACATTCCTGTACAGTAACTTGGTGCAACATTTCTAAGTTCAATAACCTGTGTATCCATTGTAATTGATTTATTTACATTGTTTATAGTCCACTTTTCTCACTGGGACTCGAGGAGGATGATCATTACATGAATTCTTATTTTAAGGAAAGGTCTTTCTTTTGAGAAATCCGCCCTCTCTGCAGCATCTCTTCTGGCATAAATGTTTATCTCTAATGCTATCATTTCATCTTGAAATCCCAAGTCCCTTTATTGTTAAGTTGGGCTAAAAGAATGCTTGTATAAACATCCTCGTTCAGCAGATGAGGCACTCAGAACATGGAAAGGGGGGTGGTGAAGGCAACTGAGGGTATGATTTAGTCACTCTTTAGATTGGTGTACATCCATAAGTTTCAATAGCACTACACCAGTGTAAAGGGTCATGAAACTCTGTGAATGAGAAACTCTCTTCATTGTGAGATACAACAGTCATGGCCCCAGATCATGACACTTTAGGCAAAAACGCATGGTCGCAGCCTCCGTTATTCCCTGTTTCAGCCTGGATTCAGCCAGGATCGAATGCATGTTGGCAAAAATGCATGGTCTCTTTAGCCTCCTTTATTCCCTGTTTCAGCCTGACCTGGATGGCCCAGGTTAGCCTGATCTCATCAGATCTCAGAAGCTAAGCAGGGTCAGCCCTGGTTAGTATTTGGATGGGAGATCCCCAAGGAATACCAGGGTTGCTATGCAGAGGAAGGCACTGGCAAACCACCTCTGTTAGTCTCTTGCCATGAAAACCCCAAAAGGGGTCGCCATAAGTCGGCTGCGACTTGACGGCACTTTACACACACATTCGCTGTTTCAGCCAGGATTCAGACAGGATTCAACGCATGTGTTTCGCCGAACGTGAGTTCGATCCTGGCTGAATCCTGGCTGAAACAGGGAATAAAGGAGGCTAAAGGGACCATGTGTTTTAGACCATTGTTTCTGCTACTATCATTTTCTTGGCACCATGTTAGACTTATGTATAGCACATATTAAGCGGCTGCAATACAAATCTGTAAGGACCCCGGCACATAAGTCTGTGATCTCCCTGAAGTAAACTGAGAGTGCCTGATGCAGTTGAGCAACAAGGACTGATGTGACCACAACCAAATGCAGCTTAAAAGAAAGACACTAGCCACCTGGTGAGTTAAATTGATGGAGCCCTCAGGGGCTATTCTTGTGCTGCAGAGAGAGGTCTCTGCCACCTGGCTGGGCCTCTAGGTCATCGTGCTTCAGGTCAGACGTTTATAGAACTCGAAGGCTGTTCCCCCTGCTTCCCAAACTGTTCAGGACACAGAATTGACGAAGAGGCAGATTACAGCAAGACGGTTACATAAGACTGATTACTATCTCATTCAGGGAAGTTGGCTTCCGACAGAATTTTATTATTAGCCCTGATCCCTGATTTGTTATGTTCATTTGTCCTTTCGATGTCATTCTTAAGAACCAGCAGGAACACAGTCAGGGTCACAGAGTGTTTATGCAGGCAGAATTGCACCCCCCACTGTCCTCCCAAGAACCTCAGCTTGTTACACAGCATGGCATCGATTTAGCGTCATTCACCTGGACGCTCCCTGCTCGTTCAATATAGTTTAGAATATGGAGAAGTCACAGAAGGAACGTGGCAACATTACTGTGAAGGGTAGTAAAAGCTGAGTTGCTTACAGGGCCATGAGGTATAGTTATTGTGTAACGGGATCAACATAAAATAGTCGGAGGCACTCCTATGTTTAGTTAGGAAGTATATATTTATAAAAGCCACTTAGGAAAACTAGAGTAAACGTTTGATGCGATTGCCTGGCCTCCTCCCTCCCCCTAAAAAGGTCCTAGTTGATTCCCTTTGTAGGAGAGAGCACTGGAGGCGTAGGGCGTCTTTGTACTATTTGTTTTATTTACAAATATATCAGCACAGCACCGCATGGGTGGAGGCACTAGGGTTTCCAGGTCCCTCTTCTCCACCAGCGGGAGGTTTTTGGGGTGGAGTCTGAGGAGGACGGGGCTTGGGGAGGGGAGGGACTTCAATGCCATAGAGTCCAATTGCCAAAGCGGCCATTTTCTCCAGGTGAACTGATCTCTATCGGCTGGAGATCAGTTGTAATAGCAGGAGTTCTCCAGCTACTACCTGGAGGCTGGCAACCCTAGGAAGCACAGAGGCACTCCTGCCGGGCATATGGTTGCCAGCTCTGGTTGCCAGCTCTGGCTTGGGAAATTCCTGGAGACTTGGGAAATTCCTGGGTGGAGCCTTGGGAGGGCCGAGTACAATGCCATAGAGTCCACCCTCCAAATCAGCCATTTTTTCCAGGGGAACTGATCTCTGTAGTCTGGAGATCCATTGTAATTCTGGGGAATCTCCAGGCCTACCTGCTGGCAACCCTAACAGGGCAACAGATCTGCTACCCTACATCAAATCTTCAGACAGAGGGAGAGCGATCCTAGAGCCCCAGATGCTTCTGCCCACTCACAGCGAAGTCTTTCTACTTCTCTCTTTCTCTGCCTCTCCCGGCATGAGAATGCTGCACTTACTTTACATAGTCACCCATCTGCTCCCACGCCCCCACGATCTAGCTAGGTAGGAAGCTCACCTCTTCCAGCCCTGCTAGGTGCTTGGTCAAAGGCATCTTCTGACGTCCATTGATGATAACTACGGTCACTAAGAAGCTTTATCACACCTTAGACTGATCCCATGGTAAGCTGAGGCCAAGCATTTAGGGATTTGCAAAGGGTTCTGACCAAGCTCATTACAGTAAATTGCAGAATCACACCACTGCAAAACTGTTGTGAAACTGCCATAAAGCTAGGGTTGCCAGCTCCAGGTTGGGAAATACCTAGAGATTTTGGGGGTGGAGCCTGAGGAGGGCAGGGTTTGGAGAGGGGAGGGACTTAAATGTCATAGAGTCCATTTGCCAAAGCAGCCATTTTCTACAGGGGTACTGATCTCTATCAGCTGGAGATCATTTGTAATAGTGGGAGATCTCCTGCTATCACCTGGAGGTTGGCAACCCTACATAAAGCACAAAGCTGAACCCATAGCAGAATTGTGGAAAGGTTACATGAAAAGTTGTTAAAAACCAGGGTAGTGTAGCTGGAGACTTTCAAGAAGTAGCCAATGAGGCTACTTCACACAGGCAAGTTTTAAAACATTTGACCCTTGCACTGAATTATGGAATTTCTTTGAAACATACCATTTGCACCCATTGTAGCAGCAAGAGTGGGGGTGGGGAGAGAGTGGGGTCTTCAGGTCATTCACTCTCTGTATGATGCACAAAGCCTGGCAATGCAGCTTCCGTTTACTGTGACCCTGTGGGCAGTGAAATTTGACTCTCTTCTCCAGACTTTATCTGTACATCACATACAACTGAGCCCAGAGCCACTGTAGGCGTACAAGAGAACTAAATGCGTTGTTTGTGTAGTCGACCTTTAAGGGCTTGCAGTAAAACTGAAGGGGTAAATATGTTGAGTTTGATTCGAGTGAGGTGAATATGCAGTGCAGGCATATCCTCTCTCTATTTTCTGCAGCCTCCCAGCTCTCTCAACCGCCTCCTCAGGGAGTCACGCAAGCACAGCACCCTTTTCCGAGCATAGAACAGGATGCAGCTGACTTTGTGTGGGTGTGGTGCATATAACCAGGTAGCTCCTTTTCGTCTTGCTTGTGGCTATTGGTATACATGTAGGGTTGCCAGCTCCAGGTTGGGAAATACCTGGAGATTTTGGGAAAGGAGCCTGGGGAGGGTGGGGTTTGGAGAGGGGAGGGACTTCAATCAGGCTCCGCCCAAAAAACTCTGGTGATGAAGAGGGACCTGGCAACTCTAACTTCAATGCCATAGAGTCCAGTTGTCAAAGTGGCCATTTTCTCCAGGAGAACTGATCTCTGTCGCTTGGAGATCAATTGTAATAGTGTAATGCCTTATTAACTTAGTTTATGGGAAAAACATATATTCTTTCACATATATGTATATTCACGTAGCATGAGACACACACATATATATATTCTTGTATACAGATCTAGAATCACTATGCATGATGGGTAAAGTAGAAATCTTTGGTCAAAGAGATTCACTAGTGTGAGGCCTGGGTCAGGTTGACCCAGCAAACCGTTTGCAAGTCAGCTGCAAGTGAGTTCATTCTCACTTGGTATAGGCAGTCTCTCTAATTAAGCCTGAAGCTTTGATTTAAGACAAGAAATGTCATTATGGAATGTTAACTCTCGGTTCTTCATTACCAGCTAAAGTAAACGCCTCCAGATGATTCTCATAGGACATGCAAATAGTTGTTTATACGTTTCTAATGGTCACTGGCTCAAGTGTTATACGTAATTGTAATTAGTGCTGTCTGTTTAATGACCTATAAAACATGCTGTCTTCTTTGTTCTGTGTGGAAGGCCTCTGACACTTTTTGAAGAGTTTCTTCCACGTGCGCTCTGCTCTTTTATTGATCAATAAAAGACCTGTTTGATTGTTAACCTCTTACTTTAATTACTTAATTGAATGCTAAAAGTAATTAGGGCTTTACAATAGCAGGAGATCTCCAGCCACCTCCTGGAAGTTGGCAACCTTATATACATGCCCATGGAGCAAGGGTGTTAATGGTTAAGATGTGAGGCAAAAAGCTGACCCCATTAGGGAAGAGAAAAGGCCAAGAAAGTGGATGGAAAGAACGGAAGAACATCCAGAGATATCCATTAAAGGAGAAATGGCATTTATTTCCTCTTTCATGTGCTAGTAGTTCTTCCTCCCATGATGATACTTAATTAGCTGCTCTAAACTGTTAAACTCCCTCCCCACCAGGAAATGCAACTAACACCATAGTTATGGGTCTTCCAGCATCCTCTGAAGATTAATAAAGAATTGTGATTGTGACCTTGTTATGTAAAACAGATGGCGAACATGGTATGCTCCTCTGGGTGGTGCTAACTTGTAAAATATGCATTTTTGAAGCTGCCTTGTGGTGAGTCAATCTTTGGGCCCCTCATGTTTTCCTGCTTGGCAGTGGCCCGTCTGGATCTCAGGAACAGAAGGTTCTTTCCCAACTCCTGCTTCAAGAGATCCATTAACTGGAGATGCCAGGGACTAAAACTTAGGATCCAGTGCTTTTTTGTTGTTGTTTTTAAAAAGTGCCGGTACTCATATATAAGGTTACTACTATGCCAGTAAAGGTATATGAAACTGAAAAATTGAAAAATTGATATGTTGCACCAATTTCCACCAATTCCTCCCTTAGGACTTGGGAGATACCCCCCCCCCCCCGCGCAAGGTGCTAGTACTTAATACTGGTGAGTACCACCACACAAAAAAGCCCTGGGACCTTCTGTATACAAAGTTATGTCACTGTAGGGCCACTATCACCCCTCCTCACTAGGTGGGGCTGCAGCACTTTCAGGTGGGGCCAGATGCTTCACCAGTAGGGTTTCCAGGTCCCTCTTTGCAACCAGCGGGAGGTTTTTGGGGCGGAGCCTGAGGATATGGGGTTTGGGGAGGGGAGGGACTTCAATGCCATAGAGTCCAGTTGCCAAAGTGGCAATTTTCTGGCAGGACATCAATTGTAGTAGCAGGAGATCTTCACTTGTACCTGGAGACTGGCAACCCTATTCACTAGCTAGTTGTTCGAGGGAAAGACTGAAGAAGTCGAGTCAACTAGGTATGCTTGAGCACCTGCAGGGTCACCTCATGTCCTGTTTGTTGGTTGTGAGGAGGGAATTGACTGTCTGGTGAGCTGTTCTGATGTGTCTGAACAAAATCAGATGTGTCTACTTCACATGATCATTATGCTTTCTCACACAATAACAGTATTTTTTTCATAGTACCCCAACCCCTGCCCAGTAGGGTTGCCAACCTCCAGGAACTACCTGGAGTTCTGCTGCTATTACAACTGATCTCCAGCTGATAGAGATCAGTTCACCTGGAGAAAATGGCTGCTTTGGCCATTGGACTCTATGGCATTGAAGTCCCTCCCCAAACACCGCCTTCCTAGGGCTCTGCCCCAAAAAATCTCCAGGTATTTCCCAACCCGGATCTTGCAACCCTACTGCCCAGTCATCTGTCTCCATTTCCAATTTTACAAGACACATAGTTAAAAGAGGGGAAAGAAACATTTGAACTGGGACTTCTTATTTAAGCATGTCTGTGCACTCATTACAACCATGAATCCACTTCTCTCCACTTACTGACATCAGTAGAAGGTTTTTTCAGGTGGTAGCTGTGTTGGACTGCAGCACAAGAGCAACATTCAAATCCTGTACCACCTTAGAGACCAACCAGATTTCCAAGGTATAAGCTTTTCAGAGGCAAAGCACCCTTTGTCAGATACCCCTGCTATCTGATGAAGGAAGTTCTGCCTCCCAAAAGCTTATACCCTGGAAATCTTGCTGGTCTTTAAGCTACTACTGGACTCAAATATTGATATCAGCAGAAAATGCCCCCCCTCAGTTTGTTTTGTTGGTTGTTGTTTTTTTTTAAATGGCAGGGTAAAACCAGGCTGCAGGTGATGGTCCACTCTGTGCTCCGCCTGGCCATAGCCCTGTCTCACCTGGATAGTCCACTCTCCCAGCTGGCTTGGCCTGCCCTTACACAATAACTACAGACAGACAAATATATTTTGGTCTAGGCAAAAATCAGGCCCAGGCATTGAAATTCACAGGCAGAACCTGGAAAAGGACTGCTAAGGGAAGGTTGAGGGAACATTGCATTCAATAAGCTGGGGAAGGGCCAGCCAAACAAGGTGCCAGTAGTGTGGGGGGGGGATCTTCTCCTTGAGTGGCTCAGTCCCAGTTCTCTTTGGGTCACAGAGGCCTTCTTGCCTTTGGCTGTGTCCCCTTCCCCATTATGTATCTCACAAATCCCTGCATTGTTGTGCAGCTCAGCCTGCGTCATTCGTGTGGGCACCAAGTGTGTGGAGACTGGGAGGGCCTGTGCCATCTTGGCCGATGGGTGAGCACAGCCTTTCCCTCCCACTCAGAGGAACAGGGCCGCTCTTTTTGTCCCTGTGTGCAGAGTAAGTGGCCTACTGGGCTATTCTGCTGACCAAGCAAAGGGCAACACAGCAGCAGGAGAGAGTGGCCCCTGGCCAAGATGAGAGAAGAGAGGGAAAGAGTCCGAACAAGCAAAGTCTCTCATCCAAACCAAATTGTGTCTGAAAGTAGCAAAGAAAAGAGCCTGCCAAGATTACTTCCTGCCCCAGGGCTGCCTCCGGGACAGTGTGAATTAGAAATTCCAACCAACAAATGACAAGTCAATCAATGGAGGCATAATGTTTTTGTGCCAATGCAACGCCAGTGGTGAACTCACTTCTGCTGTAGCCTACAGCATAGTAATACAGATTTCAAATGTACCCCAAAGGTATAATTTGGAAGGTCAGGTGCTTGAGTATGTTGACATGCCACCTTAAATGAGAATTAGGGGGTGGCCACAGTAGGGTTGCCAACCTCCAGGTAGTAGCTAGAGATCTCCCGCTATTACAACTGATCTCCAGTAGATAGAGATCATATCATCTGGAGAAAATGGCCACCTTGGGTTGCCAGGTCCCTCTTCGCTACTGGTGGGAGATTTTGGGGAGGAGCCTGAGGAGGGTGGGGTTTGAGGAGGGGAGGGACTTCAATGCCATAGAGTCCAATTGCCAAAGCGGCCATTTTCTCCAGGTGAACTGATCTCTATCGCCTGGAGATCAGTTGTAATAGCAGGAGATCTCCAGCAGCGACCTGGAAGCTAGTGTCACCGTCTCTGACATAATTATGTTATTTTGTGTACATGTGCAGAATTAATTCCATGTAGAACTTGAACACATCATACAAACTGAACCACAAAACTGCAGAGGTTTGTGTAATGAAAAGCCTGACAACAGCTTGCAAAATGCAAATGTCCTTAGAACAGGCTGACAGAATTCTCTCAAGGTCAGAATTCTTTAAGAGCTAATTATGTCACCCGGGTCTTATTCTTGAAGGGAGAAGTATAGAGTCACTTTCATTATCTGTCAGTAAGATGTAACTAAAATCACCTTTTCTGATTCAGCTGCCAGCTGTCAGCTGAATCTCGAAGGCAGAAAAGTCCTGCCATCCTCAAGGTCTACTAAAAAGATCTTACTGCACTGTAAGTGCATTAATAGCTTCAACTTTGCTTTTTATAACCTCAAGGCAGTAACTTCTTGCTTTCTGTGACCTTGCTAAAGGCTACATTCTATAACCTTGCTGAAGGCTACGTTTCATACTAACCAGCTGGTTACAAGTTGCAGTGTCAGCAATAATTATGTTATGCTTTATATAGTTATATATTGTGTTATAGATTTTTAAATAGTCTCATTTAATGCGTATTGTAATAATGATGAGAATGATATGAAAATTGAGTATATAACGTGATCATGAAACTCAGAAATGATTGTTTATACTTTAAGCAAAATAGACTGAAAGGAAAGGAATCCCATATATGGTCATGGGGAACTGAACAGCTGCAACTAAGACATTACTGCATTGCTCATGTTATCTGAAAGAGGGAATAAAAGGTATCCCTCTTGATGGATAAAAATGTTGTCTGAAAGTGGGAATAAAAATCCCCCTTCACTCTTAATGAGTCTAAAACAGTATAAATACAGCCACAGTAAGCCCAGAGAATCAGAACCTTCCAAAAGGCTCTCAGAAACGGCTGAATGGTATGTATGGCTTAAATACATTACTCTAGACTTTGTGAATTAGATACTTTGAACTGAATCAGAATAATTTGACTGTTATATTTTAGAAGTTGGATTTTGAAACTGAATAGTATGTAAGACTTGCTTGCTTTTACTTCATACATTGTACATACATACATTGTATTTTGACAAGAGTTTTTATAGAAGTGTTAAAGACTTGATAATCTGCATTTATACATATTTTACTAGAAGTATATCAATAAAAAGACTTGCTTTTTAAAAGTAAGTAAAGTTGTTGAGTCCTGCTTACTCGATGATTGGCTGAATAAGATACCTTCACTTCTCAGTAAGTGATACATTCTAACAGCCTGTCATCTGAACAGCACAACCCGCTTCACTAGCAACCCTAGCAATTGGACTCTATGGCATTGAAGTCCCTCCCCTCCCCAAAACCTGCCCTCCTCAGGCTTCACCCCAAAAACCTCCTGCCAGTGGTGAAGAGGGACCTGGCAACCCTAGGGCCACAGAGATGGACACTTGAACACCAGCTGCTCTCTCTAATATCTTTCCGAGTGTCTTCAGAAATTTAGTTGCTCCACATCTCACACAAGAGCTCACTAGATGGCCTTAGGTGAACTGGCTTTCAGCCTCAGCCCTCATAGGCAAAAGATGAATAAACAACATAAATATCATGTAAGTGAAGTGCTTTGAACACTCAATAAATGCTGTTGTTATCATAATATTGTTAGACCTACCCTAGTTTTCCAAGTGGCGGAAGTTCCAGGCTCTAGAGCTCACCTGGGTGGTTCCCTTTGGAGAAGAAAGCACAGGAAGTTTAAGGCTTTTGGTATGCTTTGTTTATAAATGTATAAGTGGAGTTCAAGTGGGGGCAAAGAAGCACAGTCAGCTTCTAGGCAGCAGATATGCTACCCTACATGAGAGAGAGAGAGAGAGAGAGGGAGGTACGTGCAAGATGCTTTAGCTAACTTCAGTAGCGGCCTTCTGCTTCTCTCTCAGACCCAGCATTGAAACCACTTTCCTTTCAGCACAGTCATAACCTGCTCCTTCCTTTCAAGGAGAGGTAGGATTTCCAGTGTTGGGTTGGGAAATACCTGGAGATTTTGGGGATGGGGCCTAAGGAGGGTGGGGTTTGGAGAGGGGAAGGACTTCAATGCCATAGAATCCAATTGCCATTTTTTTCCAGGGGAAGTGATTTACATCGCCTGGAGATCAGTTGTAATAGTGGGAGACCTCTAGCAACCACCTGGAGGTTGGCAATCTTTTCCCAGTCCTGATGGGCACATGAATATATTTCCTGACAAAACCCACTGAGATTGTCTACAATCCTTAAGACATACTGTCATTTGTTCTGTCATGTACGATATAGACTGAGAGATACAGTCATCAGCCCACAAGAGTATCATCAATAATCAGAACATTGGTGAGAAACTAGCAGAATATGCTGTCATGGCCAAACTGACCAATTTAGTGAATAAAAGACCCATGGAAGAGTTTTTACAAACCTGGAAATTGTATTATGACTATGCATCATAAATTGTTATTGAATAATGTAATAATGTAAGCAATTTTATGAATGTGTATAATAATAGTGATGGTGAATAGAATAAAGAGAATTGAATTAACTTATTTGTTTCTTTTAGAACAATACATATAAGGCATAAGTATGGTTTTGAATAGAAGACTGGCTTATATACCAGTGATGTCAAGATACATTTAACTGTTTATTTATTTTTATTATTAATTGCAATTACAAGAAAGGTGGGAGGCTGTAAAAAGAAAAAAAAGCATAGACTCACCCAGTATAATATGTTGCATGTTAGATTAGTGAATGTTATTGGTATGTATATTTTTGTTGTTGTGTATAGTGGAATGATGTATTGTGAAAGTGAAAATTTAAAAAATTAACAACAACAACAAAACATTGCCACGAGCCCCAGCACACATTTATCTCAAGAGGTAATACACCTTTAAAAAGAAGAAGCTTGAAAGGGGAGTACATTTTTGAAAATCAGCCTATAAGTTACTACACACAGTGTCCCTGCGTGTATAATACTTACTGGCACAGGATGTACTTTTACAACCCAAGGGTTTACTGTGTGCAGTGTGCCATAAATCCTCTCTATCAGTGTGTACAAAATAGCACAAAACTCTCCTGTCCAAACCAAATCAAAATGCATGGGACTTTATGCTCTCATTCAACTCTCATTTAATTTCAGCTAGGGTTGTGCCAAAGTTCCCGGTAAAGTTGTACTCAATTTTAACAGGTTGTATCATTGGTAAAAAAGCAACCAGGAGGCATGAGAGCAGATGCAATTTTTAAAACCCTGTATTTTCAGTGAATGTTAAGCATAGTAGATTGTGCATAGTTAAGAGAGATTTTGTTTTAAATTTCAGGTTTTGAGCTGGATGTTAAATAAAGTATTTTATGCACAAGATCCATGCTAAGTAATGGGCAGTTTTTAATTTGCACATTCCTAAATGAATGGACATCAGACAAATGTGGCAGAAGAAGAAGAAACCTTATCCTGTGAGATGAGCTCACAGGAGCTCACATTAGATTTGCTAGCCTCTAGGTAATGGCTTGAGATCTCCTGCTATTACAATTGATCTCCAGGTGCCTGACATCAGTTCACCTGGAGAAAATGACCGCTTTGGAAGGTGAACTCTATGGCATTATACCCCATTGAAGTCACTCCCCTCAATCCTGCCCTCCTCAGGCTCCACCCACAAAATCTCCAGATATTTCCCAACCCAAAGCTGGCGACCCTAGCACTCATGAAGCCACTGCATCCTGAATCAGACCATTGGTCCATCAAGGTCAGTATTGTCTCCTAAGATTGGTAGTGGTTTTCCAGGGTTTCAGATACAAGTCTTTCACATTACTTACTGTCTCGTCGTTTTTAACTGGAGATGCCAGGGATTGAACCTGGGACTTTCTGCTTGCTAAGAAGAGGCTCTTCCACTGAGCCACAGCCCCTCTCAGAGCTTCCTCAAGATTCCTCTTTTTCTATAGACCTGTGGAATAGAACGTTGTGTAGGTGGGTATTGATAATTAGAGCTCATTCAAATGCATCTAGTGGCCCTGACATGGAGTGCATGTGCCATTGGTGGAGAGGAGGAGTTCACCTCAGGACAACGGAGTATGAAACATACACCCCGCCCAGAGACTAAGACGTCACTGACTGCCTTGCCTGTTATTTAACAGCTCTGGTGAAAGGTTGCAAACATCACACACCCTTCCCTCAGGAACAGAGACTGTGGCAGCAGGCCAGAGACCTTATCGCTCATATGGATAGAAAATAAGAGGGCAAGAAAACAAGGCCAACCAGAGAATGTTAGGACCTGCCATCTCCGCTCTCTTCATCTAACGTGGCTTGTGCTGTCCTTCAGTAGATTTATGTCTCTATATAGCTATATGTCTCCAAAGAACCCAAAGCTGCTAGTGAGCTGGGAAAGCCGTACCCATTTCCTGTCACGATGCTCCCATTCAAATGGCAGAGGAAATGCTGTGTTCCGGTCCTTTGAAGCTCTTGATGTGATTGTCTTGCTCTTCTCCCAGCCTGTGAAACTAGATGCTTTAAATTATCCAGGCAGCCATGCAAAGGGCATGACAGCAGACCAAGATCGGTTTAATCAGAAGGGGATGGAAGAGGCCTCTCACTGAACCTTCCCCCCACCCCGGTCTTGCGGAAAGAAACAGAAATTGTGGCCAGGGCTGCTTGCTTTGCTATCCCCCTTTCTCACTCTTTCAGGCTGCACCAAAGGACTCTGTCGCGTGGATGTCTTACTTTGTGGATCCAAATGGGAAATTTAAAGCACGGTTAGGCATGCTGAAAGATCAGCATGGAAATACATTAACTGAACAGGACGAAATAAAGAAAAGGTGGGAACAATACACTGAAGAACTATACAGAAGAGATGAATGGATAAAAGATTCTTTCCAAGAAGAATCTTTTGAAGAAGAACCTACAGTTTTAGAAAGTGAAGTGAAAGCTGCATTGAGAGCAATTGGGAGAAACAAATCACCAGGAGCAGATGGGATATCAATAGAGCTATTCCAAGCCACAGAAATGGAGTCCATCAAAATCTTGACAAGAATATGCCAACAGATATGGAAAACAAAAAAATGGCCCACAGACTGGAAACGATCCATTTACATTCCAATTCCCAAGAAAGGAGACATCAAAGATTGCAGCAACTATCGGACCATCGCATTAATTTCTCATGCAAGTAAAGTGATGCTCAAAATCTTACAGCAAAGGCTGTTACCATATATGGAACGAGAAATGCCTGATGTTCAAGCTGGTTTCAGAAAAGGAAGAGGCAGTAGAGATCATGTTGCAAATATACGCTGGTTACTGGAGCATACGAGAGAATTTCAGAAGAAAATCAGCTTGTGTTTCATAGATCACAGCAAAGCTTTTGACTGTGTGGATCAGGAAAAGCTATGGCTGGTTTTAAAGGAAATGGGTGTGCCACTACATCTGATCGTTTTAATGCGCAACCTGTACTCTGGACAAGAGGCCACAGTTAGAACAGAATATGGAGAAACGGAATGGTTTCCAATTGGCAAAGGTGTCAGACAAGGATGTATCTCCCTATCTCCCTATCTCCTCAATCTATATGCAGAACATATAATTAGGAAAGCTGGATTAGATTTAGATGAAGGTGGAGTGAAAATTGGAGGGAGGAACATTAATAATTTGAGATATGCTGATGACACTACATTATTGGCAGAAAATAGTGAAGATTTGAAACGACTACTGCTGAAAGTTAAAAGAGACAGTGCCAAAGCAGGACTACAGCTGAACATCAAGAAAACAAAAGTAATGACTACAGGAGAATTACACAACTTTAAGGTTGACAATGAGGAAACTGAAATTGTTCAAGACTTTCTATTCCTTGGCTCCACCATCAACCAAAAGGGAGACTGCAGCCAAGAAATCAGAAGGAGATTGAGACTGGGAAGGGTAGCCATGAAGGAGCTAGAAAATATTTTGAAGTGTAAGGATGTGTCACTGGCCACCAAGACTAGATTAATTCATGCCATCGTATTCCCTATTACTATGTGTGGGTGTGAAAGCTGGACAGTGAAGAAAGCTGATAGGAAGAAAATAGATTCCTTTGAAATGTGGTGTTGGAGGAGAGTGTTACGGATTCCATGGACTGCCAAAAAAACAAATCAGTCGGTTATAGATCAAATCAAGCCTGAACTGACCCTAGAAGCTAAAATGACTAAACTGAGGCTGTCGTATTTTGGTCATGTCATGAGACAACAAGAGTCACTGGAAAAGACAGTCATGCTAGGAAAAGTTGAGGGCAGCAGGAAAAGAGGAAGACCCAACAAGAGATGGATTGACTCAATAAAGGAAGCCACAGCCTTCAATTTGCAAGATCTGAACAAGGCTGTCAAAGATAGGACATTTTGGAGGACTTTCATTCATAGGGTCGCCATGAGTCGGAAGCGACTTGACGGCACTTAACACACACACATAAGGCAAGATGCTGTACTGTGAAAAGGGAGGAGGTTGCAGGAGCATCCTCACCGACTGACACTATTTTAACATGACCACATGCACAGGTCTGTCCTGTTACTAAGCCACTCCAGTGGTACTTAACTATAAAATATTGATATCCTGCTTTCCCTGCCATTCAAGGCAGTTTACAAATCTAAATATCTGGGAAAGGCCAAGTTCAGAGCTCTTTCCCGTCCCTGCTTTTCGGGGGCTTTTAACGAGCATTACCAAGGAATTATCTACAAAGCGTGCATTCGGCCACCGAATAAATGAAACAGTGTTTGATTATTGCAACTCCAGGCTAAAGCTAAATGTAACAGAAAGATAAGGCGAAGAAAGGACACAGCCTGTGCAGAGTGCTTTCCCTGTACTCCTCACCTGGCTACATCTTTTCCTAACATAAAATAAAAGTAGCCATGTTGGAGGGAGTGAAGGCAGCATCATATAGCCCAATCTCATCAGATGGGTGTAACTCCATTTAGGATGGCATTGTAACTATTCTAGGATATTATTATTTATCATAACTAGAAATGTACTCTGAGCAGACATTTGCCCAATCAATGTGAGGTTGCTGAAGTCTCCCATTGTTCAATGCTGTCTCTTTTTAAAGCCTGTCTGATTTCTTCCCCACATCCTTAGATCACTCTGACAGCTTTGGTCGGGGGGATGATAGTACACTCCAAGCACTATGGTACTTTCCATGCCAGATGTTTCTATTCACACTGATTTCATGGAGAAGTTTGTTTGTCCTATGCATTCTAATTTGTTATACTCTATCCCCTAAAACCTCACAGGAACCTTTGCACCATTAGTTGCTACCAAGTAATCCTTTTTACGCAATTTAGCACATCTTATCCTAATCCTCCTATATTAGGAGCCAGAGAAACCCCCAGGTTACCAGGGAACAAACTTCGATAGCATGAGTAGGTCAATCAGCTTATGAATAAGTAGAGTGATAACCCACAAGTCCAGGTTGATATTCAGAACAGAAAGATATTTATTATTAACAGAAGTCAGAAATTCACATTGTATTTTTTAAAAGGTAAAACCCCAGAAAACCCATAAAAATACAAATGGTAACAAAAGTGAAATGGAGATGGAGAAACTTTTGAAAAAACATAACCTACAAACAGTGTTTAAACCCACCAAGAAAATACAACAAATGCTACGATCAGCAAAAGACAAAAGAGACCCCCTCACCTCTGCAGGAGTATATCGTATACCTTGCAGCTGTGGAGAAGTTTACATCGGGACCACAAAACGCAGCATACAAACAAGGATAAAAGAACATGAAAGATACTGCAGACTTGGCCAACCTGAGAAATCAGCAGTGGCTGAACATGGACTGACACAAACAGGACACAGGGTCTTATTCCAAGACACTGAAAGACTGGACAATTCTACCAACTATTTTGTCAGATTGCACAGAGAAGCCATTGAAATTCATAAACATCAGCACAACTTTAACAGAAAAGAGGAGAGTTTAAGAATGAATAAGGCTTGGCTTCCTGTTCTGAAAACCTCCAGACTAACAAAGACAACATTCAACAATAGCCATGCAGATTAGTTTTGGATTACACACATTAACAGATCACTTCAGGATACAATTGGTTCCATATTAACATACCATACCCTCATTAGCACATTATCTTGATACTTACTGGACAATGACTAGCACATTACTTTTGCAGGACAATACTCAGCTCAAACCCAACCCCTTTCTGACTATATATTACTCTTCCTACACCCTTGACACTGAGAGACACTGTCCTTCAGTGTTACTACTCTGAAGATGCCTGCCACAGTTGCTGGCGAAACGTCAGGAAAGAAAATTCCAAGACCACGGTCACACAGCCCGGATAACCTACAAGAACCAAAAGTGAAATGGTTCAAAACATTATTTCACTGATTGGTGCCAGGTATAATTCTAGCTAGGGTTGAAAAGCCTAATTTTCAAAATTAGTCCCTTTGTCTCAAAGGTAGCTTTGGGCCACTCAGCCTTCTCCAGAGAAGCAGATGGTACCACTGTGCTGATGGTACATCCATTCAATCTACTACAGTGCCCTCAATTTAACACACCCCACTGTCCATTTCTCCAAATCACTCTAGTTAACAAGAGACACAAATGTATGTCTTTCAGGTGGATTGAAATCTTATGTTTTGGATAAAAAGGACAGCTAATCACAAGCAGTACTGCCCAGGAAGATATGTAAGCAAAGCACCCATGAATGGCTGGTTCATTACTTTGATGCAAGTAAATAAATGTGTACTTGAAGCTATCAAGAGCAGCATAAAGAGACATTTTATCAACTAGCAGAGCACTTAAGTAAGAATAGACTTCTAGGTTTGCAGATAAGGTCAAACATTAAGGGAAATTCCAAATTTTGCATATTAGTAAATGGGTTTCTTTGAGTGGAATGTGTGGGATGATGAAAGCATCTAAGCAAAATGGAGTTGGCTCAGCTTTACCAACTTAAGATGGCAGTCAGTCAAGGCTACATGTTCTTACCCCACATGAAGTAGATGCAGATTTTAAGATGAGAAAGGAAATGGGAATGTTTCTGCAGAATCAAGGTCTGTGTATATTGAAAATATAATTTATTAGAAGCGCTAAAGGTTACAATTATTTAAAAGCATTAAAATAGCACAATGGCATTTCTTGAGGTTGATAACTGTAACCACATACCAAACGCGTTTCGGCCCATAGGGCCTTCATCAGTGGTTAATTAAAACCCTTGTTAAGATTGTACACATTTACAAAAATAAATTAATAAATACATATACATACAGTTCAAACCCAACCAGGCATGTGCATAGATTGTAAAATCTATTCCCAATTACTCAAACATCTGGTCAGATAGGTCCTAGTTGTAATACTGGTTAGTATATGTCTCTCATATACTATGTGTGCAGGTATCAACCTAGTAAAGCAGTCAATAAACCCGAACATGAAAATAAACCTGAAATTAGCTGTGTCAGAAATTTTTGGGTTTCGGGTTTACCAAGCACCAAAACCTGAGGATCTCCCCGAAGCCAAATAGGCAACTCCCAAAAAAGCAGAATAATTATTCGGCTTTTTCAGGTTCGACTATTTGCCTTTGCTCAGAGGCACGGCTCTGTGCTTTATCCCATTTTCTTTCTTTTTTTGACTGGTTTTGTTGGGGCCCCATAGTCTCTGCATTCAAGCCTGTAGACAGTTCACAGGCTCAGGAAAACTCTTCTCACCAACTGGTTGCTTTTATCAATTCTCCAACATCATCTGGGCATTACAAAAAGCTTTAGAACTGACTGTGTAAAGTGCAGCCAGCCCAGAAAATTAAACACAAAACTAGGGTGCCTCCTACACAGGGATTTTGTCCTGGGTGACCAGCGGGGTTCCCCACCACCATCCTTGGGGAGCCTTCAAATGACCTTGTGCTCATTCCAAGGACATTTTGTCAGGCTGCTGGGGCAAAGGAGGAAAAACCTCCTTTGCTCTGCCTTAAAAGGAAATAGTGCAAAGACTGCAGGCAATGCCTCCAAGTGACAGCTCTTTGCAGAGCCAATCTAGGCAGGTGGGGGGGAAATTAAGCTCCGCCTTCAAAATGGCAGCACTGAGCTCTGGTATTTACCCCTCCCCCCTTCAGTCTTTTAATAGACTTTCTGAGGTTCATTTTTTGGTCACAGCTGAACCACAGTGTCCCTTTAGCTGTGGCTCGGCTGTGAAACAGGGAAGGGAGGCTGCTGGAGGGGTGATTTGTCACTTCAGGAATTCTGTGCCAAAGCAAAGGGGCAGTGTGGGTGGGTGGTGGGTGGGGTGGAGGCGGTTTCATTAGCAAGTAGTATAGGAACAGGGTAGTGTAGAAGGTGTCCCTCTGCCCCCTTCACCCCCACTTGCTACTGTTGCTCTTTTGTGCTCCCCTCCATGTGGAATGCCTTGTGATGCGATATTGGAAAATCTATGGATACATATCCTGCAGTTTCCTTCATCCTTAATCACAGGGGGGCGGGGCAGATCTAAGAAGAAGAAAAAGTGTTGGTTTTTATACTTTTCTTTTCTCTACCTTTAAGGAGTCTCAACGCAGCTTACAATCACCTTCTCCTCCCCACAACGGACACCTTGTGAAGTAGGTGGGGCTGAGAGAGTTCAGAGAGAACTGTGACTAGCCCAACTGTGACACCTAGAAGGCTGCATGTGGAGGAGTGGGGAATCAAACCCAGTTCCCCAGATTAGAGTCTACCGCTCTTAACCACTACACTATGCTAGATCTGGGCTACTATATAGGGACAGAAGGGTAACCCTTTCCTCCATTGTGATTTTCCTTACTATTTACTATTGGGAGAAGCATATGGGCACCCTATGTGTAACTATATTTTCTTCCCACAGGGCAAACAGCAGCTCTGGGGGAAGGGATAATCAAGGCTTTGCCTCCATGACCCAGCCCCAATCCAGATCCTCATCGCAGCCACTGCTGTTCAACAGCCCTCAATGAGATCTCAGGGATACATCTGGTTTGGTCCTGAGGGTCTGTCCAGCTTGTTGCTGTATTGGCCATTCACAAAACTGGTTCTCATTATAACCCCTAGGCAGTGCCAGATTTACGTATAAGCTAAACAAGCTATAGCTTAGGGCCCCACTCTCTTGGGGAGCCCCAAAAAATTTAAAGGAAAAAAAAACACCTGGATGTACATTTCCAAAATATGATAAAAAAACAAATAAAATAAAACCCACATACAGCAACAGTGTTTTGTGTTGTGTAGGCTCCTATGATGTAAGTAATGGGCCCCACCTGCTAGCCTGCTCCCTAAAATATCACTGGTTTGCTCATTTCTATATATAGGGTGCCTACATTCTGCATAACATATTTTGTTATGTGCAAATGGCTTTAGATACCTATTAGGTCCATAAATTACCATATAGCATATATTCAACACAAAAAACAGCAACAATTTGTTGTTGACAAAGGACAGCTGGACATATAAAGGGCCCCATTGCCTTCAATAGCTTAGGGCCTCATCAAACCTAAATCCAGCCCTGCCCCTAGGGAACAAAGAGCTGTGAACCATTTGTCCAAATGATTTTGTTACTGTCATGGGATGCTGTAGTAGTGTTGCTATGTATTCTGAGGTATCCGTTTCTGCATAAGGTATCCTAGAGGAAAGAGCACAAGCTAGAGTATGGTATAATATAGGGCTGTCAATTCGGTTCGGCCCGAACTGAAAATCAGCCGAATTTCCCTTGATTCGGCGGTTTTTAGTTCGGACGGATCCGAACTCAAAACTGGCGGGCAACCGGGGGGGCCGAATTCAGCGAGTTCGGGAGTTCGGCAAATAAATTCGGCCAATTCGGCCGTCAGTAAGCAGCATAACCGTCAGTAAGCAGCATTCTCCTCCCCCGGCCAATCGGTGGCCAAGCTGGGTCTTCTTCTGGCCAATCAGTCAGGATTGAGTGCTGAAGGAATCAGCTGATGTGCGGCCGGCCGGGGAAAGAGAGAGAGAGAGGGAAATCCTCATGTGTGTGTGAAGGGGTGCTTGTGCACATTCGCTCCTTTCCGTGGCTGCAGGGGGCGCATTTTTTGGGGTACCGACCCCAAACTTTCAGGGGATATTCAGACAGGTTTTTTTAAGAGACCACCCAAGTTTTGTAAACATTGGGTCAGGGGATCCCGAGATATGGGCTCCCCCCTTTTTTCTTTCCATGGCTGCAGAGGGCGCATTTTTGGGTGTGCCGACCCCAAACTTTCAGCGGAGCATCAGACTAGGCTTCTTAAGATACCCCCCAAGTTTTGTAAACATTGGGTCAGGGCCCCCCGAGATATGGGCTCCACCCCTTTTTCCTCTCCCCCCTTTTCCATTTTCGTGGCTGCAGGGGGCGCTTTTTTGGGGGTTCAGCCCCCAAAGTTTTGTCATAGCTTCAGAGAATCCCTCTTAAGAGACCACCCAAGTTTTGTAAAGATGGGTTCAGTGGGGGCTGAAATATTGGCTCCCCCCTTTTCTCTTTCCATGGCTGCAGGGGGCGCATTTTTGGGTGTGCCGATCCCAGACTTTCGGCGGAGCTTCAGTCAAGGCTTTTTAAGAGACCACCCAAGTTTTGTAAACATTGGGTCAGGGCCCCCCGAGATATGGGCTTTCCCCTTTCCCCTATTGGGATGAATGGATCACCCTCGAGAGATGCATACATATGGATCTTATATTGGATACAAATGGAATCATATTGGATTACCCAGCCTCCCAGCCCCTCCTGCTGGAACAGAAGACAGCCACAGTAAGACCCCTTTGGGGGCTTTAATCTATATTTTTTTCTTTTCTGTGTGTGTGTGTGGGGGAAAGCAGAGTCTGTGTGTGTGTGTGGGGAGGGAGCAGTTTCTGTGGGTGGGTGGGGGAAGCCAAAGGGGGCTTTTGCCGGTTCTGCCTGGGGTGTGTGTTCCCCCTCCAGTCTCTCTCTCCCTGGTTTGAGGGGGGGCTTCATTTTTATTCTTCAGGTTTTTCCTCATTCATAAGATCAGTTAGGTTATTGATGCTTGCTCAAAACTGGTTTTCAAATGGTGACTTAAAGAATGCATCTGCCTGGTCCCAAGTCCAATGCAAAAGGAGACATTCCACCCCCTCCTGCTCATTATGCATAGCTAGCTGCCTCTGTCCCTTTCCATGGTATGCAAACTCCCAGGTGTCAGGTGTTGCTATGCACTGTTGCAAAGGTTTTGCATTGCGTGCTTGTGTTGCTTTGCAGTTGTATTGTTTTGCAAAATTCTTCACACCTGCCCCGCCCTTTGCATATTTGCAAAGGGGTTGCTCTGCAGTTGTGTTGCTTTGCAAAGTTCTTAGCACCTGCCCCGCCCTTGCTCTCATCAGCTGTTTGTCGGGCCGGGAGCTTTGTGCGTGGGCGGCAAGCTCTGCGGAGAGATCCACATTAAGGGTGGGGGGGACCCCTTTCAGGGCCCATATCTCAGCCCCCCCTGACCCAATCTTTACAAAACTTGGGGAGTCTTTCAATATACGTCCTTTGAAGCTCTGCTGAAAGTTTGGGACCTCTAAGCCCAAAAATGCCCCCCCCAGAGCCGCGGAAAGGCGCGGTTGTGTTTTTAATGGCTTTATTCGGCCGAATTTTTTTCCCGAACTTTGAATTCCCGCCGAATTGAACGGATCCGAAGTGGGGGAGTTCGGACTTCGGCACGTACCGAACCCACAAGGGCCAAATTCGGCCGAATCCGAACTGTACCAAATTTTTTTTTTTTGACAGCCCTAGTATAATATTTAGAATACAGGTTAAGCAGAGCTGCTAGACGCAGAGCATGAAAATTGGTTATCACAGTCACACCCTAAGAGGGAGAGCCATTGATTTTACAGTTCATGCAGCTGCCACGTGCTTTGCTACAGGGTTGAATGCAGAGAGTTGTGGGCAACCAGCCTGCAATTTGTGATCAAAGCTGAGCTCAGCTCATGGGAAAAGGCATCGCAACCCCACAGGAATGTGTCTCATGTTTGGCCAATTCCTGCAGGGCAATCTGTGGTGACTTAGAGGGGGCCTCCTTTCCTGTTCCAGTTTCACTGAGAATCGACCCATTTACATGCCGAAATGAGCACATGAGAGGGAGAGCATCACAACACGTATCTTGTGTAGAGTATAGCAGGAGCAAGGGAAGAAGATGCTAGTTTGAAGGCCAAGAGTGATGGTTCCACACATAAGAGGCCAAGAGAAGAAAGGACCTGAGAGGAAAACAGGAATGGGGGGAAAGGATGTGGCCAAATTTGAGAACAAGAGTGGACACCTATAAGCTTGTTTAGTTTAAGCTGAGCTGGCTGGTGGATACCAGATTCTTTAGAAGATGAACTGTTGCTTCATAAAGGCAGGGTTCTGCTCTATGCCTAGGGTTGCCAACCTCCAGGTGGCAGTTGGAGATCTCTTGCTATTAAAACTGATCTCCATCCGATAGAGAGCAGTTCACCTGGAGAAAATGGCTGCTTTGGCGAAGTGGTAGTGAAGAGAGACCTGGCAACCCTATCTACGCCTGGTAATATTACTCATTCAAGCCTACTTCCTTATGAAGGGCAAGGTGGGTAACATTATAATCATGTGGGTAATATTATACACATGTGACACATACAAGCACTGTACACATATACTTCTTTCAGTGAATGATAGAAAATATGTGAGTATTAATGTCAGTCTCAAATGCACTTTCTGAATGTCCAAACATGTGGAAAGAAAGACTGGTAAAATACAACAGCCATCTAATTGCAATTGTCATATGGAAGACTGTCATTTCAGGATGTCAGCAATTCATAGGCCAGAGACCAGATGCTCTCAGCTATTTAAACTTACCTGGCTAACTTCTCTTTCACTGGAAACAGATTATGGGGTTGTTTATTCCATTTGTATTTCCACACTTTGTCCAAAGAGCTGAACACTTTATACCGGGATGATCTCATGTTATTCTCACTACAACCTTCAGAGAGTTCAGTCTGAGACAGGATGATTTCTCAAGACCACCCCATGAACTTCACAGTTGATCACATCTCCCTTCACCAAGCCCTCTTATAAGAACTTAAGAAAAGTCATGCCGGATCTGACCAAGGCCCATTAAGTTCACCAGTCTGTTCACACAGTGGCCAACCAGGTGCCTCTAGGACGCCTACAAACAAGCATCCTGGCTGTGTTTCACAGCACCTAATATAATAGGCATTCTCCTCTGATTCTGGAGATAATAGGTATGCATCATTACTAGTATTCATTTTGACTAAAAGCCATGGATAGCCCTATCCTCCATGAACATGTCCACTCCTCTCTTAAAGCCTTCCAAGTTGGCAGCCATCACCACATCCTAGAGCAAGGAGTTTCACAATTTAACTATGTGTTGTGTGCAAAAATACTTCCTTTTATCTGTTTTGAATCTCTCACCCTCCAGTTTCAGCAGATGACCCCGCATTCTGGTATTATGAGAAAGGGAGAAAAGCTTCTCCCTGTCCACTCCCTCCATACAATGCATAATTTCATCACCTCTCCTAAACCACCTTCTAAGTAAAACAGCCCTAAGTGTTTTAACCACTCCCCATAGGACAGTTGCTCTAGCCCCCTGATCATTTTGGTTGTTCTTTTCTGCACCTTCACAAGCTCTGCAATATCTTTTTTTAGGTGTGGTGACCAGAAACAAGGATCAAGATTTTTCCAATGAAAAAGACTTAATTAGCCTCTTTTGGTGACATGCTGGCGACATGAAAGCTGTGTTGTTCGATGGTAAACATGGTTAAATCTTAGATTTAATGTAGGACTAAAACTGTACATATGAAGCTAATGCATTCCAAATGGAGAGAACCAATGTATCATCCAAATAAGTCAACAGAGAAGTACCTGGGCAAGCTTTTGGAGGGAGAACATTCCACATACACCCCAGAGAAGGCCTTACTCTTGTACTCTTGCTAAATAAAAGTGGAGCAGATCAAGGGGTGGGGGCGTTTCCCTTTTTCCAGGAATTAATAATTTCCTGAGCAGGCTAATACTTACCTTAAGTGAGTAAAAAAAAAAGTAACCAGTTTTGCCGTCAACACATAGTTAACAATAATTGAGCCAGGTACTTCAAAAACACTCATACTTCTGGGCAGTAGAAGTTGATCCGGTTAGAAATCCCACTTTTAGTTCTTCTGCACCACACATTTAGCTGTATCATAGTTGTAAGAGAGTGGGCAGGCAACCTAGCTGTGGCAAGTGGAGGAGAGAGTCTAACAACGTGAAAAGGAATTTTCCATGCCTCCTTCCTTGGTAGCTGCTGCATAATCCACAGCACGCTATGTGCTTTCATGTCGCCAGCATGTCACCAGAGGAGGCTAATTAAGTCTTTTTCACTGGAAAAAATCTTGATCCTTTTTTATTAATTAAATGCCCTAATACTCTGGAACGGGCTGGAGTCAGATGGCTTGTAGCCCGAGAGAATGTGTAACGTTGATTGCAGGGCTGCTGTGAAAACATAACCAGGCAAGCTTGAGGGCAGCACCCTATCTCACAATCCACACGTGCCATAGCTAATCTCAGAGGATAAGGAGAAGCATGCACCTCTGCACGTTCCCAACAAAGCACAAGCCTCTTTCTTGGCATTGGCTTTGCCTGAGGAGCAGTCGGTGATAACAAACCAATACTAAAGCAGTAGTGAAGATCTAAAGCAATTAAAGCAAATCAAGACATTAAGAGATATGAAAAGGCTGACAATGAGAACGGGATAATGTGCCCCCCAAAAAACTCAACAACAAAAACATTCCAAACTTCAGCAGCATCAAGTTACATCAATTTATCACAGTGGTATTGCCGGATGAGGCAACTGTGAGCAAGGCCAGCTGCACCAGGAGACCAGCTTCGGAAAGGGGTCTGAGATGGCAGATTGGAGAGGGCAGCAACTGCCCATCCCATCTGTCTCTTCTACTTCCTCTTTTGCCTTCACCTATCACACCTTTCTCCCAAATGCACCTCCACCTAGTACATGAAGCAGCTAAACCTCCTTACCTTCTCCTCCATAGCCCTCTCTAAAGATAACATGGTAAGCCACACATGCTGTATATGGCTTTCCAAACTCTCATGGGATTCCTTGCTCTTGTGAGAGTTTGGGTATCACGTTGGTTGCCCTGGCAATCCTGCCAATTACTTTTGTTGTGTTGGTAGTCAAAATAATAGCTGGACTCTCACAGGAGAAAGGGATTTTGCAGTACCCCAGGAAGCTCTATAAGACATTTGTAGCTTACTGCATTATGTTTTAAAGGGGGGAGGGAAGCAAAAAGGATTAGATGATGCAGGTGTGGGTGGAGACAGAACTGGGGGGGAGGGGCAAGGTGTAAACATTAGTGCAGTGGCCTCTGACAGCAAAGTCTATTGAGCCAGCACTAATTTGAGCCAGGACCCAATTCTCACATGATCACATGAAGTTGCCTTATACTGAATCAGACCCTTGGTCTATCAAAGTCAGTATTGTCTACACAGACCAGCAGCGGCTCTCCAAGGACTCAGGCAGGGGTCTTTCTACCTACCTGCCTAGTCCCTTTAACTGGAGATGCCAGGCATTGGACCTGGGACCTTCTACATACCAAGCTGATGCTCTACCACTCAGCCAAAGCCCCTAACAGCCAAAGCCTTCTCCTTCTTACTACAGCCTCTGTTCCACATCAGTTTTGTCAGTGAAGGTCCTATAATCCCCAATTGCCTACTCCAGTTTGATTTGGAGATTTGAGCCTGGAGATTTGGAGGCGGAGCCTGGGGAGGCCAGAGTTGGGGAGGAGAAGGAGCTCACCAGAGAAGTGATGCCACAGAGTCCACCCTCTGAAGCTTCCATTTTTTCCAGGGGAACTAATGTCTGTGTTCTGGAGATCAGCTGTAATTCTGGGAGAACTCCAGCTGCCACCTGGAGGTTGGCAACCCTACCCCTTTGGTGACCAAAAGAGACTCTGTTCTCCTTTTTTCACAAGCTGAAAATCTGGTTGGATCCAGTCTTTACTAAGGTCTTACTCCCCCCTCCCCAAATAATGCCATCAGATGGTGTCAAATGGAAGTACATCTGAGGTACATCTGACTTAAAGCATCTGAGAACTGATGTACAGCAGACCGAAAGTTGAACTTGAGCTAAGGAAACTTGAGTGCAAAGCTTAGTTCAGCTATGAAGACTTGACTTTGTCACCCTCTGGCAGTTTAACCTACCACATAGGATGGTTATAAAGACAGAAATGGGATTAACCATGCGAACGTTGCCTTGAGCTCCTTGAATGCGAATGATAACACATGATTGACAAAATAAATTCCACATCAAGACATCCATAAATTCTTGTTAACAATAAAAAAGGAGGAACAAGATTCCTCACTACAAGGTTTGATGATGCAACACGTGCAGAGAGAAATCTTGTATTCTCCATTGGCAGGCTGATGGTTTCAACAAATGGTTAAGCCTGAGGCCACATCTGCCCACCTCTGGGGTTCATTCTACATGAAGGAGAAAACATTCATTGGCTTGGGACAAAGATGGCTAAAAAGCAATTATGGTGTCAATAACATGAGCCAAACTACACTGGAATGAAATACGGTAACCTTTAGTGCAGACGTCCTGAAACTGGAAGTCATGAAGAGGGATGCTGTCACTCATCTGGTTGTGACTTTGCCTCCCCTGTGGCCTTGGTACTGTTAACTGCTGAAAGGAATCTGCTTTGCCTGGCTGGTCACTCTCCCTCAGTTTCTCTGAGATTTCCTTTGCTCTGCCTGACTGACTCTTGGTCCCTGGGTCATGTTCTCATCGCCTTGGCTTACCACCAGTTGGCAAAAGTTCACAAGAGAAGCACATTAAAAAGAATTAACTGCCCTTCACAGCTCTTCTCCCACATCCATAGAACAAGCCTCTGGTTATATCTGAACCACATATCATGTCCTCAATAAGGCCTACAAGCTTTCAGCAGCTTCCTTCAGCACCTGTCATCCCTGCCTCTCAGCCACACTGTGTTCATCTTCCATATAAAATCTGATCACCGACTTTAACAGCGCCGTCCTGAGCGGGGGTAGGGGGAGAGCACAGGGAGCCAACAATGCCACTGTATCTCACAGATATGCAAAAAAAAAAAAAAACCCCGGAGGTGTGTGCCTGCCCACAAGCCCCAGCGTAACACAAGATGGCAACTACAGCCGCAACCAGTCACCCCCCCTCCCTCACCCCCATCCCAGTACTACATAACCCCTAGCCAAAACTTCCTATAGTTCAGTAGGTAGAGCATGCAGCACAGGGCTCTGTCTCAGAGGTCTCTGACATGCACACTTTGAGCACACAGAGTTGCACGTTGATGGTGGGAGAGGCACATAGAAGGCACTCAAGCATCACTGAGGGAGCACTTAGCACTAAATTCCAAGGGGGAGAGAAAAGTCCAGCTGGTGGCTGACATGCCTTGTTTCAGAACCTGTACAGGTACTACATCTCCAGGGACACAGACCGAAGGGGTGAGCACACGCTGACAGGGCTTGCAGGCTTATTTGGAGCGGCAAAAACTAACAAAATGTGCTTGATAGAATTGTGAGGCAAAATGAACACGTATGACACCACAAGCAATTATTAATCAATCATGCTACCTCCAACGCTCTTAAAAACATATTTATCAGAGATCCCTCTCAACTAGTAGCACTTTCATTTTTACCCCCAGGCTAATTGTAACACACTAAACTCACCAAGCCATATTCCCTCATGTAATTGTGTTTACTCTTGCATGCACACAAAAAGAGCTACGGCATGTAATCAAAGCCTGATCTCATCAGTTCTTGGAAGCTAAGTAGAGTTGGTTCAGGTGAGTACTTGGATGGGAGAACACCAAGGAAGTCCAGGGTTGCTACACAGAGACAGGCAATGGCAAACCACATCTGAACCCTACAGGGTCACCATAAATCAGCTGCAACTTGATGACAAAAAAACCCATGCATGTACATCTATGGTACTGTTTCAGGTTTTGTGCTCCCCACTTTGTCAAGCAATGGGAGGTTCCAGGGAAGCATTATATCCTCTGTTTCCTTATTAATTAATTAATTGTTTTGTTTGCTTGTATGCTTTTTCTCCAGAGATCTGCTCAAAGCAGATAGCAATAACAACACAATAATCAACATTAATCAATAAAAACGACACAACAAACTATGTTTGGAAAGTTTTTGTGGCATCAGAATATTTCATAGGTCTATAGGTTGGGAACAAGGTAGGCATGCACACAAGCAGACTGCTGTACTAGTTTCAAAGTAAAATCCTAGAAGCTTCTTTTGCCAGCTGGAAACTTCTGGTAATTTTCTTTCGCCAACTGGAAACTTAAACTGATCTTGGCATATGTTTGGAAAACATATGACACAAAACACCGCTGAAGCAAAACAGGTCTCGGTCTGGTCAATGCCTAGTCAGGAGACCTTTTGCAAACCCTGTATCAATTGTCTTGCATTCCATGATGCAAAGAGGGCTGGATACATGCAGAATTATTATATTATTATTACTTTAAATTCTTATTTGGCCTCAGCTGAAAATTATGGACATAGAGAACAATCCTGAGGGGCGGGGGGTAGTTAGGTGATGGTTGGGAGGCTTCTCGGCCAGAAAAAACAAGTGAAAAATGCACTTTAAACAAAACTCCGTGAAACCCCTCCATTGAGTTTCATGGGGCTATGCCAGGTATTTTGCAGGAGTAACTCGACGCCTGCAAAAAGGGATGTTCCTGGGGAGAAGAAGAAGAGTTGTTTTTTATATGCCGACTTTCTCTACCACTTAAGGAAGAATGGGGTTTACAATCGCCTTCCCCTCCCCTCCCCATAACAGACACCCTGTGAGGTAGGTAAGGCTGAGATACAGTGACTAGTCCAAGGTCACCCAGCTGGCTTCATGTGGAGGAGTGGGGAATCAAACCTGGTTCTCCAGATTAGAATCCACCGCTCCAAACCACTGATCTTAACCACTACACCACACTCTGCCCCCAGGAATGCTCCCCTAGATGCCAGCGTGGGCACCTGTGCTGGAAAAACGCTGCCGGGGAGGCAGCGCTGGCATCCGAGGCTCATGCTGCCATGTTGCTCCCCAGAGTCGGCATAAATCACCCTGCGCCAGCATCCATGCTACTCTGGTCATCGCAAGTGACACGGACACTGGCTCCTAAACAGCTCCACCATCCCCCTTCAGGACTGTATGGTTAATTTCCGTCTAAAGGACTCTGGTCATCATTTCACTTTATTATAATGTGTTTATTCACGTCACTTGCTTGCCAAAGAAGAGTAACCCATTCGAGCTTCACACTATAGTGCATTATATAAACAGAAACAAGAAATGAATTATGAGAATAAACCATTACAAGGAGCAGTGATTAAGAGATCCAGGGCTGTGAATTAAGACAATGCTGTGCCTGTGTGAGAGAGATTTTCTATGATGCCCCACAAGATAGTAGTAAGGCCACGTTCTTTTATGAAAACTTTAAGGGAACATTTTGCAAGTAACTTTTGGGAGCCAAGATGAGGCCCTCTTGAAGCAAATCCATGCAACAAATATATATATACTTTTTTTTACCAGTTTAACTGTCATGGCTTTCCTCAAAGAGTCTTAACAGTTATAGTTTGGTGAAGTTGCTGAATATTTCTATAGCTAGCAACTCCTTGGACTCTTTTGTTCAATAATTCAGTCTTGCTGCATAAATAGAACAGGATTAACAAATGCAGGTGAGTAATGGTCATTTTGTTTTCCCAGAAAACACAGTCCTTCTGAACACTGAGAACATTTTTTTTTTAAGTTGCAGCTTGGAAGTAACAATCCATCAGTTCCCTCAGGTTCCCTCAGAGGAGAGGCCTGGACTTTCAAACAAACATGTTTTCTTCTTACCAAGTGCCTTGTGCCAGACAAACAGGTTAATATTTCACTTGTGCTTGGGGTAATGAGAGAAAGCCTTTAATTCTCAAACGGTACGGTCTACAGGTTCCTGCTGAACCCAGCAGTTTTCAGAAGCCAGACGTCAGGGGGCAAACCCCCAAACTGGCCACTGTGGCATTATCAAGGTAACACCGCAGGTGACCTTCCCACACGTTTCTGGAAAACACCCGAGGGGTTTTGATTGCTCCCATGCCAAGAGACCTGAGAACATTGAAGCAGGTTATGTGGGGACCGAACTCCACTGCTTGTAACCTTGACGTCCTAACTTGAGTAAATGTCATTATTGTAAACGTCATAATTCGGTGTGACAAGTGCTTCAAAAATGGATCGATGTGATGAATCCTTATGAAGCATCTCAAAGAAGAGAAGCCTTCTCAGGCAGTTGCCTTCACATGGGAGGGGTGAGGAGGCATTTGGCTGTTTTACGAAGGACATGGCTAGATTTTGCTTCTCGTTTAGAATTCTATATTTCCCCTTGTTTTTTAATATTGAAAACCCAGGCACTCTCTAAGGAATGAGAAGCGGTAGTAGTGGAAGGTATCGTCCAGTGATATCATCGCAACAAAAAACTCCAAAAGCTGCGGAGGTTTGGAGGCGCTAATCTTAATTGCTGTTACTTCTGAGTAAATTCCATTGACGTCAGTGGGACTGAACTACGGGTATTCATTAAGGATTGTGGGTTTTTAAATCTGTGAGGCAAGTGAAAGCTTGACTTCCTTGATGACAACCATGAAAACAACTACCAAGATGGCAGCGAGCGTTTCCTCCTCACCTTTTCTTTGTTGCTTTCCATGAACTCTGCTAAAGATTCTTCTTGCCCCTCCCTTGTGCTCGCAACACACAACAGCTAGGATTGTTAGGTCTGTGGGGCAAATGTTAGTTTCGGGCCAGAATTTTACTTCTCGAATCTTACCATTTCTAGAGCAATCAACAGCAATTGAGGGATGCCTCTGAAAACAAGAATAATTTCTAAGACCTGACAGCCAGGGTCCAACTACAGCTTCTGAGGGCCTGGGGGCAAAGTTGTAACGTGCCCCTGCAGCATGCGCCTCATGCATATGACTGCAGGAGTTATGAAAGATCATTTTCAATTTTAGTTCTGAAATTAAATAAACATCCCACATTACAGTAACAGGCTTGGTAATAATGGTAATAGACCCCTGAGCCCTGGCTAAATGTGTCCAGTCTCTCTCCCTAGGGTTGCCAGCCTCCAGGCAGTAGCTGGAGAAAATGTATGCTTTGGCAATTGGACTCCATGGCATTGAAGTCCCTCCCCTCCCCAAACCCTACCCTTCTCAGGCTCCACCCCAAAAATCTCCAGGTATTTCCCAACCTGCAGCTGGCAACCCTAGTAAGGTAGGATAAATGTTTATTATAAGAAAAGGGAAACAAAGGCACAAGTCCTAGATAAATAGGTGAACCGATTCACCTAAGCATCAGCTATGAGCATTTGCCAGACCAGCTCTTCAAGCCTTTCTCTGACTACTGCACTGGCCCTGCACCCTAGCACTGATAAATAACTCACAGAGAAACACATTTCAGCAATTTTCTTTTCTGTCCTCTGGCCCCAAGAGCTGGAACAGGAATCAGATTGAAGCCAGGACACCATAGCTGGGAGGGAGTGGGACCAAGCTATAGTGGAAATTGCCTTCCTATCTGCAAAGCCAGTGAAGCTGTGCACCTAGATGCTCCAAAGAGAGCATGCGGGAAGGCAGTTTGGATGCATTCAGTTTAAAAGCTTGCATCCAAAATGGGGCTCCATATAATAGCTGGGCATTGACTTTTGCTTTAAACACTTGTATGGCCAAGGGAATGTAACATCCACTAAGAGGGAAAAAAGAACCTCTGAATGCATGCAAAAATTATTCTAGTACTGGCTGAAGCTTGTTTCCAAGAAAGAGAAGAATGAAAATGGAGGCCCAGGTAACTGAATGAGCAAACTAGTTCAAGAGGATGGGCATTGAGCAACCACATCACGGGGTTTACAAATATGGCCTTGGGTGGGTGGGGGGACGACATTATTCTTGATTTTTATGGTTGACAGATAAGGATTCAGACTTACAATATTCAGCAAATATTTTTAAAGTTTGGCGCATATGGCATATTTTTAACTTCACATGGGGCACCCCAATGGTAGGCAAACGCAGCAATAACAGATGCAGATTGCTTTTCCACTGACATCTCTTCCCTCTGTATTACAGAAATCATAGCCTGCTCCCAGTGTTTAGGAAAGACATTGTGGGTGGCAAAAGCTTTGAACAATCCAAGAGCTAAAAAACACCAACAAACAATAGATTTAGTTGGGAAAGTGCAAACATTTTAGACATTTCAAAAGAAATAATAGCATTTTAATTCCCTCTAGATGATAGATGGGAATCAAGGTTCTTATTTGAAAGGTTATAAACTCATAGGTGATTTACAACATCTTAGAGAGCACAATCTTTTCTTATCTAGCTTGGCAGAGATTGTCACACAGGTGATGCTGAACGTACTGGTGAATCAAGATCATCTTATCCAGAGACTAATTCTCCGTTATCAAGGGAGAATTCCTTTGAAGCAAAAATGACGTCACTACACTTTGTAGGTGAAATTATTTCTAAACTCTTTCTAACCATATGCTGAGGTTGTTCCAGAGGGGGGGAAAGCATTTCAACACAATTATAATGTTGGCAACGATTACTGACACAGCTGTTTCTCAGCAGAGTTCAAAGGAAGGACAGATTAAAGGTGAGACTCTTTTATATTCATTCAGGAACAAAGGTTAGCGTAGTCTGAAACTGACAACCTTTGGACATATGCAGATTGTTATGGTCCAAGTGGTTACTAAATTAATAAAGGCATGTTAATATGGAAGTAATAATATATCATTTCTCTTCGTCTCTATTTTTGTCATCTCCGATCTTCTCACTCCTTTTCCCTACTTATTTGCACTATCCTCTACCTCTGGCCTTCTCTTTTGTAACCATACCTTATTCTCCCTTATTCCTTTAGCCTCCGTTTCCCTATAATTTAGCATCTGACTCCTAGGCTCACTTTCTTCTCAGCTTCTTGGCTCTTAGATCCCCTACATGTTCCAAAGCTCTGTGTGAAATTTCTCCATAACTAAACTGAAGTTCCAGTTCCTTCACAGACGTTGTTTTCTATGTAATACTCTATGATTCTCTCTCAGAAACACAAATGTTTGTGAACATTTGATGACAACACTGAAGCTCAGGTAAAAGCTAGGTTATTTATTTTACTGATTGTATTTGAAGAGAAAGTCTTGTGTGAGTAAGCAGTTGGGATGAGATTGGAAGAGAATGCAGTGAATTAAAGCGCTAGCATTCTTAGATCACAAAGCACGTCTTCTCAGACCCCAGAACTCTTACGCTTTGAACCACAGTACTAGAATGTTTTTTTAAAGTACCATAATTGATTTCAGACCACCAATTGATAACTTGTTATCAATTTTTCCACCAAGTGATATCCTGAGTAAGTGTATATGCTCCAGAAAGAGTCAAATACTTAAAGGAAGAAGTCTGTGGTGGCATAGTGGATACCGGTTTGGATCTGGTCTTGGAAGATCCAGGTTCAAACCTCTGCTCTGCCGCAAAGTTCTCTAGATGGCTCAGATAGGTCACTGTTATTCAAACTAAAATATTTTATGCCCTGACCTGAATGGCCCAGGCTAGTCCAATCTAGTCAGATCTCAGGAGCTAAGCAGTGTCCGTTCCGGTTAGTACTTTGATGGGCAACTACTCAGAAAGACAGGGGTTTCTACACAGAGGCAGGCAACGGGAAATCCTACAGCGTCGCCAGAAGTCAGCTGAGACTTGATGACACTTTCCACCACCAAAGTATTTTATAGCTGGTGTGAAGATAAGTGAAGTGCAAACTGCTGAGCACTTTTACATTCTACACGAGCATTATTCAAGTCATCACATAGAATTTTAACCATCTCAGAACAGACGTATATGGACTCTGGTCTTCTTGGGAGCTGTTTGGTAAAGTGGCTTCCTGTGTGGTTTGGCTGCTGCTTTCAACCACACTGGTTTTTCTTGTCTGTGTCATAGCAGAGCGGTCGAAATCAACCAGGCTGAAAGTTGCTTCAAAAAGACATCCTCCTATTTGCAGCAGTACAGAGACAATTCTGTCTTTAGCTTGCTAACTTGCCACTTTTATAAGGGTTGGTGGTATAAAAATCACTGGGGAAACATGGGTTCAAATCCCCAGTGTCCAATGGCCAGTCCAATGGCCAGTCCACCCCTGGAAACAGCGTTGGTCAATAAATAACCTATCTATCACTGGAATTTGGTATTTGCAGCTTTGCTAGCATGAATCAAATTTTGATTAAGGCTTTTTGGAAAATATGATAGGTCTGGGGCATTGGAGAAGGGGAGGTATTGAACCGTTGTACGGTATTTGAAAGTAAAAACCGATTCCTAGATTGTATACAGATATACAATGATTTTAGAGCCACATCACTCATTTGATGGCTGATCTCCATGCAAAAGCAGATTTTAAAGATTCAGCTGTTCAGATATAACGGGCGATGCTTCCTGTTGTTTCACGGTCCCAGAGAGGACAAAGAGTCCACTGGGACTTGCTGAGCTGAGGCTGGTGGCAGCGTTTGCAGCCAGCCCTGACCTTAATGAGCACTTTGGTCTCACTGCTTCCCCTCTGCATTAGCTCTGCCTGAGTTCCCTCCCATGGGGGACGCATGTTCCTTTCTGAATGTCCTTGACGCAGCTGGGCCTGGATTGTTCAAATTACATTATGTCTAACTGAAAAACCTCACTGATGATGCCGAGGAAGAGTGACTAGATAGAAACAAGGGCTCTCTGAGTCTCCAATGTCAGTGACACGCTTTCCTCATTGGTTTATTTCAGCCAGCCGTTGTTGATATTTTGAAGAACAGAAGCAAGACACATCAGCATGCAGCTTTCAGTATCTCTCTGGCAGGTTTTCTAAGGACCCAATCAGATGGTGTAGGTGATCAAAGGGTGCTGAGATCAGTCTGATCTCTACACACTGGTAACACCTAGAGGGGAAAAATACAGGATATGATGTTGTTACATTCAGCATTACTTACCCTTGAAAGTAGTTACCAATGTTACCCCTGAAAGCAGCCCTGGGTTGAGAAACATGTTGTGGAAACATACATATACGCACACATACACACAAATGTCCTCTCCATGACTTCTCAAGTCATATGATGTCTGAGCTTGCAGAAGAGATGTCATCTGATATTAAACCCAGGAAATTGTGATCAGGGCAGGCAATGGAATAGCTGACTAACACAGAATAGCTAGCTTCCCCTGGAAGGCCAGAACCACCCTGACAATGACACTATCCTTTTACTTTCTAAGGGCTCATCAAAATTTTGGGCATAATTAATGATTACGTTTTGCAGGACAATAACGAACTTCTTAGGACCATTCAGAAATCTGCTTTACAAGACAGACTTTTCTGTTTTGTTTGTTAAAACAGTATATAAAATAAAGCAAATATAAAATCTTGAAACAATTCAACAAAACCATAAAAAACATGTATAACAATACAACCAGGGAGGAGGACCAACAACAATGATTGTTATTGGGGGTACACCAAACCAAACCAAATCATAAGGGAAGCCTGGGCTATCCAAGGGAACAAAGGTTCCCATTATACACACCTCAACAATATCCTGGATATATCTTCCCCATCTATTAGACCTTCACCATGAGAACCCCATAGATGGGGAGAGGCTGTGGCTCAGTTTGTAGAGCATCTGCTTGGCATGCAGAAAGTCCCAGGTTCAATCCCCGGCATCTCCAGTTAAAGGGACTAGGCAAGTAGGTGATGTGAAAGTCCTCTACCTGTGATCCTGGAGAGCTGCTGCTGGTCTGAGTAGACAATACTGACTTGATGGACCAAGGGTCTGATTCAGTATAAGGCAGCTTCATGTGTGTTCATGTGTTCAAGGTTCTTAGAATTCTTCCAGTCACAGAGCCTCCCAAAATTCCCCAAACACAAACAGAATTCTGAATATTTGTCCCAGAGACAATCCAAAACGCCACCAATAGAATATGGCCCCAATAGGAAATATCCAGGAAAAATGGGATAAAAGTGGCATCCCAGCAAGGGATTAGGTTCAATCTTGGAATTGCTCCTCCACCACTGAAATCACTGGACAGAACTCCCTCCTTCCACCCATACCCCTCCCCTTACTCCTTCAGAATGTCAGAATGTCTTCAGCTGTGTTGAGACTGTGCTGCTTCTCTAATCTGCTTCCCTTATTTCCCAGTCCTGGCCTTCTGTTCCCCAGATGTATGCTGATCAAACAGAAAAACCCCAGAATTCACCCTTTAACTTATCCCACATCACATACATCCCTCTGGAAACACTACACTAATAACAAACACCAACAGTGGATTCTGAATTTGGACTAGCCTGAGGGAGGAACATCTAGTATAACTGGGACAGCCTCCACTAGGAATCATCTGATTGCTTGTTGCTTAATTCTCCAAATGCTTGTGGGATTGTAAGGGCTATCTAGTTACTCTTTGCTCAGGGATCCCGAAAACTAGTATTTTCTATTGCTCTTTCAATCTACGTGCTCTTCCTTTTGATAAATTTATACATTCAAATCAAGATTAAAACTCAAGTGCTGTCTTTATCACTGTCTGTTGTTCTAGTATCCAAATTTGCTCCCATTCCAGCACAGACAAAAGATTCTTTGATTTGGGATTCTGGAGGTACACTTGTGAAAGAGTGTTCATGTGTACTTGAAGCATAACACCAGGTAACACCAATGGCTTGAGAAACTCTGAACTCAGTGGTGTCAATATGCACATTTCTTTCACTAGGTGTTACTTGAGGGAAGAAGTGGGTCTATGGCAGACATCCTCCTGCAACATCTCCTTAGGCTCTATCCAAGGGGGTGTTCTTGCTTGCAATTTACCACTGGGTCACTGCTGCTGGAACTAAAGGCTACTGTGTCCCTAATACATTTCACCAGCAATAGTTTTGTGTCCTCTGTGGTACTTTAAAGAGGCATGGTAGATGGGTCATTAATAGAGAACAACTACCTATTGTCTACCAAGGCATAAAGAACTGGGTACAGTATCCTTATGAAAGGCAGCCTCTTCTATACTTCCTCAATGCAAGGAAATATGAGATTGCCATTACTGGGAACTAATAGGAATAAACAGCTGCAGTGTAATCCCTTCTGAAGGGACCATGCAAAGAAAAACAAAAAGGAAGAACTTGATTGCTGCAATTGGTTCAATGAGAATGTTGTGAAGTCACTGCTGACGCTTGGCTGGCTTGATGCACACAAAAACATCCTGAACCTGAGTGGGAGAACCTCATGGAAACCATACATAACCTCTCCAGGCCATCATGGGGAAAGAATGGAGAATAAACAAACAAACAAAAAGGTTTTAAACAAAATAAACAAATAAATAAACAAAAAAACAAAAAGGTTTTAAAGTTAGCATGGCATCAAACTGTTGTCATTTTGAAGAAAAAAAGTAAATGCAAACAGACCTCTGCTAAATATCTGACGCAACACAGGGGCCTGTAGTTGTATGGCTGCTGTGAATTACTTCCACCTGACCCAGCTTCTTCTAGGAATTCAGCCTTTCCTCAGAAACCTGGCAGAATCTGGCTTGAAATGTGTTGGAAGAGGATATTCGGAGCCAACAGGAACTTTCCACTCTTCAGATCTCCTCAGAAGGTTAAATGCCAACATGGGTTGCAAGACTGGGGCTGCCAGCCAGGCCTAGTCATTCCTAAGAGCTTAGCATATGTTGCAGTTGCCAATAGAAGCCCATAGCAGCTGTCAGCATAAACTGTTTGCAGAGCCAGTTTTCATCCTTTCTCTCTGCACTCACACCCATCTAAAAAACTATTTATTGTCAAGGCAAATGAGTAAATGGACTTGGCCCAGTTACTTAAGGCTTCTTAGTCTTCAATTTGTAGAACGTAAGAACATAAGAAAGGCCATGCTGGATCAGACCAAGGCCCATCAAGTCCAGGAGCCTGTTCACACAGTGACCAACCAGGTGCCTCCAGGAAGCCCATAAACAAGACAACTACAGCAGCATCCTGCCTGTGTTCCAAAGCACCTAATATATTTGGCATGCTCCTCTGATCCTGGAGAGAATAGGTATGCATCATGACTAGTATCCAGTTTGACTAGCAGCCATGAAGAGCCCTCTCCTCCATGAACATGTCACTCCCCTCTTAAAGCCTTCCAAGTTTGAAGCCATCATCACATCCTGGGGCAGGGAGTTCCACAATTTAACTATGCATTGAGTGAAGAAATACTTTCCCCCCCTTCAAAATGATTTAATCTGTTTTTAATCTCTCACCCTCCAGCTTTAGCAGATGACCTCACATTCTAGTATTATGAGAGATGAAGAAAGGCTTCTCCCTGTCCACTCTCTCCATACATACATAATTTTATAGACCTCTATCATGTCTCCCCTTAACCGCCTTCTTTCCAAGCTAAACAGCCCTAAGCGTGTTAACCGCTCCTCATAGGGCAGTCACCAGCAGTCACCATACAACTTGTCACCAGCAGTCACCATACAAGAGGCAAGGAAAGCAGGTGGATTTGGTTGGCTGCCCAGGCAAAAACTGACATTTGTAGCACTGATTTCAGTTGCAACAATAGCCACAAGCACAAACAAAGAATGAAGGTCCCATGGCCACCTTGTTCTAGTAGGACACATAGGAGAGTAAAATGAGACACCCCTCCCAGCTATACTGTTCTAATTTCCACACTGAGAGGGTGGAGGTCAAAGTGGATTGATGACTGAATACCTTTGATTATACTGTTCAATATTTGTGGGTTTGGTTAGTCCGGTTCCACTAGCATGCCATGAATAATTCAGGGTGACTCCAGGCATAAAGTTTTATTTATTTAAGAAAATCCACTTAACACCTTTTATACTAAGTCATTTTATATTTATGGAGCGAGGACTTTCACTTCATCATACATGAGTGGAACTGTAAACTACCAGCTACATACAACTGGATTTTCTTAATATTACTACTTTCTAATCTAGATAGGTTAATTTCGCCACAGTTTAATATTCGTTACATTTTCCCTTGCCATACCTCTAAGGAGCTCAGGATAGCAGTTTGGATCCCATAGACATTTCCACTGACAGGATTTCCATCAGCGAAATAATAGGATTTCCTTCTCCCTCCCACTGCCACCCAAAATGATCCCCAGAAAGGTGTTCCCGGGGGACAGGACTTCCTGGGACAGCATAAGTGGGAAGTTAAAAGTCTGCAGTGGGAGAGGGGAATCAGCAAAAACTACACACCCTTCTGTTAGCTGAAGTTTTCCATGTCAGACTGCGGGCAGAGAATACTAGTTTCGAACACTTCCCTGTGTAAGAAATAATTCAGTGTAAGAAAACAATAGCATGCCTAGAGAAAGGTACTTTCCCTGTTAAGTTTTCTGTTTGTGTGGAATATTTTACATAGGGGAGGGTATTAAAAAAGATGATCCCCCCACCTGAAAGTATGGTCCATACTTTCAACTCAGAACCTGCATATTGCTGTATGCATAGGCTAGGCCTGAGTAAACAGAACAAGGTAGCTATTACCTTCTTTATCAGACCCTTCTTGCAAGGAGCTCAGGGCAGCTTACATGGTTCTTTGTTCCTAGCTGATCCTCACAATAACCCCATTACTGAGAATGACTGGACCCAGTTTACCAACAACTCAGAGAAAAGCATTGAAGTGTAAGGATGTGTCACTGGCCACCAAGACTAGATTAATTCATCCCATTGTATTCCCTATTACTATATATGGGTGTGAAAGCTGGACAGTGAAGAAAGCTGATAGGAAGAAAATAGATTCCTTTGAAATGTGGTGTTGGAGGAGAGTGTTACGGATTCCGTGGGCTGCCAAAAAAACAAATCAGTGGGTTATAGATCAAATCAAGCCTGAACTGACCCTAGAAGCTAAAATGACTAAACTGCGGCTATCGTATTTTGGTCACGTCATGAGATGACAAGAGTCACTGAAAAAGACAGTCATGCTAGGAAAAGTTGAGGGCAGTAGGAAAAGAGGAAGACCCAACAAGAGATGGATTCCTCATTAAGGAAGCCACACAGCCTTCAATTTGCAAGATCTGAGCAAGGCTGTCAAAGACAGGACATTTTGGAGGACTTTCATTCATAGGGTCGCCATGAGTCGGAAGCGACTTGACGGCACTTAACACACACACACAATTTACCCAGTGAGCTTCATGGCTGAATGGGGATTTGAACACAGCTCTCCCTGGTCCTGACCAAAGCCACTCTTAATAACTACACTGGACACAGCTTTCACAGAGAAAAGCACTAATTTCCTCATATATCCTGAAGAATTTACACTTTGTGTGTATGCATGTGTATTTATGTGTAAAGTGCTATCAAGTCACAGCCGAGTTATGGTGACCCCTTAGTGTTTTCAAGGCAAAAGACATTCAGAGGTGGTTTGCTATTGCATGCCTCTGTGTAGCGACCCTGGAATTTCTTGGTGGTCTCCCATCTGAATACTAACTAGGGCCAACCCTGGTTAGCTTCCAAGATCTGATGAGATGAGGCTAGTGTAAGCATACGGGCCGCCTAAACTCCCGGACTGGACCTGACAACCCAATATGCAGGCACACGACTACTGTTCCAGCTGCGCGCCTGCCCCACACACTATTGGGACGGCCGCTGCGCGCTCTGTTGAAACTGACACGGCCGCTCCTGTGTGCTCCGTGCAGCTGGCAGCTAGGAAGCAGAAGCAAGGGCAACCTCCAGTGAACCTGAGAGATTCCATGTTCCTATGCAAACTCTGTTCCAGCTGCAGCCATGTCATGGACAGCAGACAGTCACGTAGTCAGTGCCAACAACCCCCTTTCCCATTGGAACATCAGCAGCTTAATGGGCAAACAGCAGCGATCCTGATATCAGCGATGAGTCGTTCCTCCAGCTATGCAGCAGCGATCCCCAGACATTTGCAGATATTGCGTCTTTTGTTTGAGAACGTTAATCACTTCAGCAGAGATCTCCCGGTTCCTCCCGGGTTGCAAAAGCCATTGGAATCAGAATAGATTTCCAAATTCTCACTACCCCACCCCGGCAGCCGAAGATTAATCCTTTTGTCACCTTTTGTCACCTGGGAACCTAGGAGGGGTAAATCCCCTCACCCCGCCACCAGAAAAACAGTATATCTGGGGTGCCCCCAGCCCATAATGCTACCTTAGGTCTTTCCTGGCATCTTTGCCGTTACTCTGTTGGTCTGGTTTTGTGCAGCTTGACCACGCTCCCTCCCACCTCACTGGCCAAGTCTACGGGAACTCCTTGCCCCCGCCTTTGCTCTTAATTTCTTCTATCTTAGTCTACGTGAATTTGGACAACTCCTCTTCAAGAACGGTAAATATCACCCCATCAACGATCCCTGCCACGTTGGCATCTGTGCTTGTACTACTCTCTTTGCATTTCTTAGATTTCTTTGTATGTGTGTATGCATCACGGATTTGAAAGAAAAACATAAACTCTCTTAATTCGGAATCCTTTGCTTCTGTCTTTATTTAAAGGTCACAGTTACCGGCTCTGGTATACAAAGGTTGTGATACCGCTATAAAAATAAATATTGTAGTTTTCCATCTTGTTTGCTAATTCCCCAAGTTAAAGGGCAATTTGGCTAACACTAGCCTGGGCCATCCAGGTCAGGCCACCTCAGAGAAAAGCATTGTTTTCCTCATATATCCTGGAGAATTTCCACTTTACCTACCTGTAAACACAAAGTATGATTTCTCTAGCCACAAGAAGTGGCACAGTTATGCAGGTGTTTTCTCTTCCAACATTACATTATTCACACTAGTAGATCATTCACAGAGGCAGTTGTTTCAGAGGGGTATCTGGCTGGATTGACATCTACACTAGCTGTGTATTACAAAGCTAGGTAGCTTCTTCTGTCCATATAAAAATCTTCTTCCAGTGACTGGTCAGGAGATCTAGAACAATAAAAAGGATAGGAGGCTGTGTGGTGTAGTGGTTAAGAGCAGTGGTTTGGAGCGGTAGAGTCTGATCTGGAGAACCGGGTTTGATTCCCCACTCCTCCACATGAGCAGCGGAGGCTAATCTGGTGAAGTGGATTTGTTTCCCTACTCCTACACACAAAGCCAGCTGGGTGACCTTGGGCAAGTCATTCTCTCTCAGCCTTACCTACCTCACAGGGTGTCTGTTGTGGGGAGGGGAAGGGAAGGTGATTGTAAACCGGTTTGATTCTCCCTTAAGTGGCAGAGAAAGTTGGCATATAAAAACCAACTCTTCTTCTTCTGCATCCTTAAAAGAGGAAATAATCCCTTCAAGTGGGGGAGGTCCGGGAGGTATATTATCTAAAGACATCATCTGAAATCTGTGGAAAGGGTAATAGTGAAGGATCTAGACAGTTTTAGCAAATTTATGAGATAATCCTGAAGAAACACAGTGCTGTTCTGAAATTCTACAGCTAGCATCTCTAATGGAGCAGGCGTGACGGGGCTGAGCAATTGTTAGGTTAAGACACAATAGAAATAGCCCCTTCTTGAAATCGTCTATGACCACATCAGTAGAACAGCTAGAATTGGGATTGGCGCCAGGCTTGTTGATGGCAAATGTCTTGGCAGTTGTTTTGATGTAGAAATTATCAAAGGGTGAAAGTGTGAGCATCAGGCTGAAGGTGCTAGATAGCCAAGCAGAATGTTCCAATTTCAGAGCCTCCATTTTTTGATCATCCCATGCAGTCTTCTTTCAATTTTGGGTTCATTGGCAATGAGTCTTTGCCCCAATCCCAGTGCAGAAAACTTTAAACTGCATAGCACCCAGGCCTTTGAAGTAAGCTTCTTGCAAGTAATGCTGGTGAGGGCTGTCTTTCAGGGCGTTATGATCTCTGAGTATGTTTGACAGCAAGACAAGTTCCTTTTAAATTGGTAAGACTCTCCACTAGAAAGACCTCTTCTATATCTGGCTTATAGGGTAGCTTTCTTTAGTCTGTGTCATTATTTAAGCACAACTGCTTTCGACATTTCCAGATCGGGAACCCAACTTTAACTCCTAACATACCTACTTTTTAAAAGGAGTATATTCCCATCTTTCTCCCTCTTCTTAAGCCCTGTTCATGTTTTCTCCCTTGAAATAATATGAAGATGGATGCCTCTGGCCTGACCCCTTTAGATCAAGGTGTGATCAGCAGTGGATCCATCCACTGAAGTCCAGCATCTTAGTACGTTGATACACACTCACCAAACAGAATGTTGGGACTTCTCCAATCAGTCTACATATATCAGTTTTTACGTATGCAGATAAACAATATAGTTAATGGATGGCTTAAATCTGAGAAACTGGATTGCCTAGGAAAAGGCAGCAGTACCAGGCACCAGAAATGGGAGAACTGAAGAAAGTTTCTTATAGAACACATAAACAGCCCTACAAACAGAATAGAAACAACTCTCATGCTCTGGATTCACATTGCCAGAGGAAAAAAACATTTCAGCTTCCTGCTTCCCTGCATTTCAAAGTCCCTGTGCAAGCTTTCAATCTCCTACTCAGCCTTATCAATGGACAATTCTGCATGTTTTGCAGTCGCCTGCCTTCACTTCTCTAAACTCACAGATTGGCCTCACTTTGCAGTTTCCCATTTTATAGCTGATGTACACCTTACAGAGCAATTTTATGTTTTTCTGGTGTACCTAACCTCTCGGACTGAAACTTGCTTCCAGACATGTTATGTCCTTTAACAATGTGGGAAGCATTTTAAACTGTACTCCCCTCCCCCAGCATGTCAGCTAGGAAGCAACAATGAGCTAGGAACCACACTGTGAGGCTGATTCCTTCTTCCACACACTGTTTTGGGCATTTACGCTTAGACATGAGCTGCTCAGTACAGTGGAATTTCCTATCGTGCGCTTTATTCACCCACCTGCTGACAGCTGACACTCGCTCATGGTAGATTCAAGTGTCTCATGAATTACCAAATGGAGGAGAGTAATTGTAAACCTGCATTTGATTATGACATATAGAAGACAAAGTAGGCTACTGTGCCAAGGGGGCTTGGAAAGCTGTTGCCAAAGGTCGCCGGCAGTATAAAAATAGGAGAAGGGTCACATTCCTGCTTCACCACTGCTTTCGACAGCTGTCCTGGCACAAGGCTCAGGCTGCTGCTGCACAATCTGCTACACGGTCACTCCCCAATGCTCCAAAAAGATGATGTGCATCAGTGACGCAACACCTGACTGGAGTCCCTGCGGCAGAGGCGTTGCCATCTCAGCCTCCTTGCTGACATTAGATTGCGATGACGCAGCCAAACATGCTATAATGATGGCTTGCTAAAAAAAGACCACTCCCTACCATTTTTAAGCAAACGCTCATCATTGGTGGCACATAGCGAGCCCAAACTAGTAAAAACACTCAAGGCCCCCTACTCAATGTTCCAGGAGTACAAGCCTCCTCGGAAATAGCAATTACAGAGCAGTTTCCAGAACAGCAGGGCAATCATACCGCTTGCCCTGTGCCAATCAGAACCTCAAACATCTCTCCTTTCAAGTGGGTAGCAGAGCACCATCATTCCTGCCAACCTCCATCTCTCCTACCAAGTCTTTCCAAAAAACAAACGTCAATACTGGAGGCAATCTCTGCCACCTGGGTACTTGTGTAATAAAAGACACACTGTTTTGAAACAATCACATTCTGTACTTCCACCCACAGAGTAATGGCACTTCACAATCTCAAAAGAAGCAGTTATGTAACTGGCATTTTGCTAACACAGGAGCTGCTAGAAAGAATTTCAGACCAAGAAGCAAAGGAGGAAAGTCTGTCTTGCTCTTCCACAAGCCAGTCCACTGCACTATTCAGTGTAATCCAAGTTCTTCTTGGATCGTCATGAATTCTCACCCTACCCTTTCCCCAAACTCTCTAGTGATTATATTATACCACTGAAAAGCAATGCTCAGCCTCAACCAATTGGCTTTGTATATCAAAAAGCATAACTGAATCAGATTATTAAGTTACTGTGTTAGGCATGTTTGGAGTAAGAGGGAAGTTTAATGAAAGCCAGAGAGCGCATGGAACCTGCCCTTCCTTTCCAGCTGGTTTGGCTGCATTATTCTCCATACGTGTTGACTGAAGTGAGGAAATCACCACAGTGGGTGGGCATATTTCACAGGCAAGCACCAAGCTTCTTCTCTGTGCTGCCAGTCTGACAGTCGCCAGCTGTCATCTCCTACCGTGACACGTAGTAAACTGAGTGGTGAACCTCGGCCCTCTGGCAAGATGCCTAACTGACATGGCGGCATATGAAAACGCTAATCATTCGCCCAAGAAAATAAGCTCTGAAGTCTAATGACATTACAAACGGCAAGCCTCTCTTGTCACTTCTTGTAATAATCATAGGGACCATCTCTTAAGAGTAGAATCCTCCTATGATTAAAAATAAAACTCAATCCCCATTATCTTCTTCCCCTGATTCTAATTGACAACTTTGAATCCAAATGGCAAAAGTCCGTGAGAAGCAAGTTGGAGAGTCTGGGTCTCTCCCCCCAGGCTTTGCTGAAGATGGGTAGAGATCAAGCAAATAAAATTATAACCCAGAGAGTTAATGATATTGAACAACAGTCTGACTTGCTGAGGGCACCCGTATTTATGTTCGCCCCTATGACCAGATACATTCCGGCCCCAGCTGCCTACCTTTCCATTTTGGAAATCCACACCCATTGAAGGGCATTCACTCTAGCCAGGTGTTCATCCCTACCTTCTGCGGTCTTACAGGGAAGGTATAATAAGATCCCAAGCTCAGAGAGATTTTGTCCATGCAATTCTGGGGAAGTTGAAACACTGGACCACATGTTTTTTAGATGCCCATTCTACAAGGCTGCCCATTCTAAGCTTACTCAATCCATGTCTGAGAAAATTTCAGGATATTCTGATAAATTTCAGGTTAGGAAGCTCCTCTCGGAGGAAAATCCCCACCAAATTAGTGAGGTGAGGTTGCCAAATTCTGTGCAGCAATCTGTAAACTTCGTCAAAGTCTTTTATGATAAAATCCAAAGAAATTACGAAAAACAAAGAAGAGAAAGAAAAAAAATCTTTTTTAAAAATATGTGTCAAAATGTTTATTTTTTACCTAACAGTAAATTATTTTAATTATATATACTCTTTCAATTTAATATGACATAACTTTTAAACAATATCAATGTACTCATGGTAACATTGCTGTTATGTTCTTAATCTTTATTGGCGCAATGCCGCAATAAATGTACTACTACATAGGGACCATCAAGTTCAGGATAAGGGTCCGCTCACGAATCCAAATACATGAGGGTCCATATACCACTCTCTACCACAAAGTCTCCTGGGGTTTCAAGTGGCACTGCCCTTTTCCCCTTGCTGCTCCTAGGCCTAGAATTTCCTGTTTCTGATGCCTGCAATAGCCATCCGCCTCCTAAAGCATTCAATGTACAAAGTTAAGCTTTTTTCTGTAACTTTTCCAACTAATTGTTTTTCACCGAATGAGTTTCAGGAACAGCAAGGCTCACAGTAGCATCAGCTACAGAATCAGCCCTGTCCCAGATTTCAGAACTGTTTGCTTTGTCCCAGTGGCGAACGTTATATGCAAACAACGCGGAATGCATCACCGTTGGAGAGCCTTTAGATGCATCAAGCTTAAAGACGTGCCATTTGTAAAACACAGCTACACCTTCCAATGAGTATCCAGCCTTTCAAACATGCATGTTCATCACTAGCTGAACGCAGCACTAAGGGAGAGCTTAATATTCAGCACGTTCAGCAGCAAGCCATCCACTGCTGAGTAATCAAATGACGAGTGATCCAGTGACACGGGTGGCCTGACCCTGACAACATTCGCAGGATTCCAAAGCTAATACAGATTGAACTGGCAAATGTTTATTGTAGCATTACAGAGAAATAACTAGATGATGTTCAGTTTAGATGTTATTTTGTTAGTATTTTCAGGGTGGCACTGGAAGTATTTCTAAGGGGCAGGAATTGCTTTAGCAGCCCCTCTGCGCTTCACATAATCCTACTCTTTAACGCTGCTCACAGCAAATGTTTCAAGAAGGGGGCAGGAATTGCTTTAGCAGCCCCTCTGCGCTTCACATAATCCTACTCTTTAACGCTGCTCACAGCAAATGTTTCAAGAAGGGAGCAAGAAGGGGGCTCTTTTTGGTCAATTCCCTGTCTAACTTCAGACTACCAGTTTGTCCCCGCACACTGCCTGTGATAAACTGTCCTTGCGTACAGGTAAAGTGAAATCTATAAATGTTGGTTGCATTTTATAAAGCAGTAGTTACCACTCCGAGTGTTAAGCAGTTTTAATATATCCAAGCAAGGTGGAAGTAAAAATGAACTGTGAAAGATGGGCCGTAACAATCCACCTGTGGAAAGTGAAGCATCAGCATCAATGCATCAAAAAGCACAACTCACTATGGGATGCTGTCATTAATCAGCAAGGCACAAACAACTGGGAAGACACCTCGATGACTAAGAGCTACAGCTAGTAGGGTTATCACTTTAGAATAATAGTATCATAGAGTTGGAAGGGATCACCAGGGTCATATAGTCCAAACCCCTGCACAATGCAGGAAACTCCGAACTACCTCCCCCCACACACACACACCTCCAGTGACCCACACTCCATGCCCAGAAGATGGCCAAGGTGCCCTCCCTCTCATGGTCTGCCCAAGGTCATAGAATCAGCATTGCTGACAGATGGCCATCTAACCTCTTCTTAAAAACCTCCAGGAAAGAGAGCTTACCCCCCCCCCGAGGAAACCTGTTCCACTGAGGAACTGCTCTGTTAGAAAATTCTTCCTAACATCTGTCAGGCTACCTCATCAGTTCTTTGGCCTTAAGTACAAGTCTTTATTCTCCCCCCCAAAGTTCCTCTATAGGAGCTTTATATATATGGCAGATTCCAAAAAGTGGCCTATGATGACAGACTCTGCCCATGTGAACTGAAAAACGTTGAATTAATTTAGCATATCCTTTTTCACTGCCCATTTTATTCAGATATACGGCTTAAATATATTGATTCCATCATCACAAATCTGATGGGCCTGTCTGATTAAAGAACATCGTATACTAAAAAGATACTTCTCCTGATATAACCGAGGAGAATTTCTTAATAATGCCAAATTTCTTAATAATGCTATAAGGATTCGCCAAAAAGGGAACTGGGGATAAATTGTTGTTCCTAATTTTGCCTGTATTTGATGTTCAATATTTTAATCACTATACTGTGTTGGTCGATATTATATGCCATTAAAGGTTTTGAATTTGAATTTGATTTGCTTTATATGTCGTCCTTTAAGAGAGCAGCTACCCGGGAGCTATCTGACAATGGTAAGGAAAACCAAGGAGAGAGGACCTCAAATCAATGGTTAAGGGGGGAAAGCACCTTCCCAAATTCCTAATAACCGAGGTCATTAGAAAGACTTGGCGGATCACTCCTTACACAGAAACCTAGCTGCTCAATAGAAACTGGAAGCAGCAGCACCACAACCACCTGCTTAACCTCTGTATATGCAAGGGAAGGTTTGACGCCTTTAAAAAGTGGCAGAACAGCATGATTCCTGGGCATGGGGGAATGCAGGGAAACTTTATTGATTCTCTGCAACAGAATGAAGGCTAGTAAACTGAAAATCAGGCTAGGCAAGACTGAAGTGCTGTCGGTCAATGACAAAGTTGCTTGAATGAATGAATGAATTTTTATGGCATTAACCAGAACAGAAGTTGCTTGAAGACTGAGGAGTCATTCTGTCCTGGAGGGGGTTGCACTGCCCCTGAAGGAGCGGGTTCACAGCTTGGGGATACTACTGGATCCTGGCCTAGAGTTGGAGGCCCAGATCTCCCCTGTGGCATGCCAGTGCCTTTTCATCAGCTTGGGCTGAAATGCCAGCTACAGCCATTGCTCAAAAAAGTGTGATCGAGCCAGTGATCTATGGTCAGATTACATCCAGATTACTGTAATGTGCTTTGCATGGGGTTGCCTTTGAAAACAGCTCAGACACTTCCGCTCATCCAAAATGCTATCAGGGGCGGGATACTGGGATTGTATCACTCTAGCACTGAAAGATCTGCACTGACTGCCCATGTTTCTGAGCCCAATTCAAAGGGCAAGTTCTTGAGCCCTAAATGAGGCCAGGGTACTTGAAGGACCACCTCCTCCCATATGTGCAGCCCACCAGTTAAAGATCCGTCTTACAAGAAGTGAGGCAGGAGGCAACCAGACAGGGCTTTTTTATTAGTGGCACCCCCCTTCTGGAATGCACTTCTCAAGGCTCACCTGATGCCTACATTGTTTTCTTTTAGATGCCAGGACAAAATGTTTCTGTCCACTTGGGCTTTTAATTCAGGGGTTGATCTTCTAATACCATTTTAGTTGGGAAACTTATTTTAAGCTTTCAGTGGTCTGTTTTTATGGTCTATGGGCTGGATTTTTTATTTTGCAAGCTACCTCAAGCAGGTTCCTGGAGAGGTGGCATGAACCTTTTCTAAATAAATAATACAAGAGGGCTGCCAACCATTTTGGGGACAGCAGCACCTGCAATGTCCCAGAGATGCTCCAATGGCAACCCTCTGCCAAGGAAACAACTTTTGTGTTGGTTTTTACATGGGTATCAGTTTGCTCCTAAGGTATTGTTTGCATGCAAGTAGAATGCAAGGAATACCTTGGAGTAACTTTCTGTTTCTTTTGAGAATGGGGACATGAAGGGAAGATTATCTACCCTATGTGGCAACATCCCAGCTCTTTATGAAGTGTCTGCCAAGATCAAGGACCTTAAAAAAGATACTATTATCATTTGCAATGAACAAAAAAATTTTTATTGGAACATATACACACAGGGATAACAGAGGTATTTGAATAAACAAATATGGAATGTTTCCGAGAGAGTTAAAATAAATAATAAAGATACCCAGATGCATCAGTGCTACCTCTAGCACCACTAGAAGGAAATGCCCTCTTTCAAACAGCTCCGACTCTGATGGGGCCATCCCAACTGAGTCCGTACCGGATGCTACCACCAGAAAGTGGTCAACAGTTCTGGAATACAAAGAGTCACTATAGTGCTTTCTACTGTTTTGCATTCTAAATGTTTATTCACTGCTCTCGTCCCTTATTTCTTTAATAATAGCTATTAAGTTTTGAAGTCCAAAAACGTAACCCGTGTCTTGGCCCTCGTGCACCACACTGTCTTCTCCATAATACCGGCATGTCGTGTGGGCAAAGTCTATCATTCGAACATCAACAGAGCTAACGGTGGGCTTGTAGGCATAAGCACCTGCAGATTCATCAGATGACTCTTCTGAAAGACCTTCCAGGTCTTCTGGGTCAGAGTCCACAGCTACGTCTTGCAGTTCCTTTCCATCATAAATGATAAGCAAAGAGCTGGAGTAGAAGCGGTAAGATTCCTGTTTCTCTAAGACCGATTTTAATTCAGTCAGTTTCTTTAGAACAGGTTCAAAGAGTTCTCTGCGCAGGTATTTGCCATTATGAAAGAACTGATAAAGTGCTTCTTTAAATCCTTGGACTGAAAGCTTCCTTCCATGGTATTTATTCATAAACATTAACTGGCCAGTGCCTGGCTGATAAACCTGTAGAAAATAAGAAAAGGACTGGTTAGCAGCAGTAAAACTTTGAATCAAAGTCTACATTTCTTAAAGATGTATCTTCTTCATGAATCAGTAGTGCACTCTTCTGATTTAGTGGAAAGAAGGTAAAGGCAAGGGATTTTACAAACTACAGATTCCTCAAGACATTTCTTATTGACCAAACAAATTATTTAGTTTCATATGATTGGCCTTATTTCCCGAGCAGAAAAAAGGAGCCTAAATAGGATTAGAACTATTTTGGCCAGGTTCCCACAGTCAAGTTATAACATGTGCACTACTACTTTGTCACTTATAAATTAACAATACTATCACGCCTGCGCTTGACACTTGCAAAGCTACTGGCAACTGAATTGCTGCAGGGCCTGCCCGTTAAGAGAGCATGGCATTTTAACTTAGAAGTTATTGTATGCCCCGATATCACTTCTGAAAGCTCCACAGGAGAACTCTAGTTTACGTAATTGACTGGAATAATGAAGCTATCTAACATGTCTTCATATAAGTATCTGTCAGAGGAACAGTAAAGATTAGTCTGTCTGATATTCAACAATGCTATTTGTGGCAGACTCAAAACAGAGAAGATTAAAGGTATCCTCTCCATCTCTCAGCTAGAAAACATGCCAACAACTACTTTGTTCTCCATAAGCCCAACCCATAAACAGAGAAACATCTGGAGGAATGTGCCTTTTGCTACTTTAAATGAATATGCTATGAATGTGAGATTTGTACCACTACTGTCCGTCACTGAAGATGGGTGTTTCTTACTAAGTTAGTAGGGAAGAGAAGATAAATAAGAGTTTTGAGGCACCTTAAGAGATTAATATATGTTTATTTTAGAATAAATTGTAATGGACTACAGCCCCTTTCAGAGTCATATCAGCAGGTCCTCATCAGAAACGCATATACACAAGGTTATTAAGAGGAAAAAAATTCACAAACCGGAGGGTCAGAGGGCCATAAACTGCAAGCAGCCCTGAGAGAGATGTAATCATAGAAAATCAAATCATGTCATATAGCAGCAGTTAGGAAGAAGGTGCTACTTCACAGCAGTCTTTCAAAGCCCCCCAACTCTCTTTAAAGTTCATCAACAACCAGCTGTGATTTAAGGATCTCCATTTATTATATAATCATTAATTTTGTCTAATTTGTGTGTCAGTTGAACCTTCTTTTGGCTACTCCTATGAACTGTCTTCACTCTAAAAGCCCTATTTCCTTAAGGACCACCTCCCATATAAACCTACCTCTACACCTTAGTCATCTTTTGGGGCTCTGTTCGGTTGCCCCTACCATCTGAAGCTAGATAGGTGGCAACCCAATAAAGGGCCTTCTCAATCATGGCAGCAAAACTTTGGAACTCCCTCCCTAGGGAGATTCATCTGTCTCCCTCTATTCGTGTCTTTTGCCAGGAGGTGACGACTTTTTTGTTTCATCTGGCATACCCCCAATAAGGACTACTGGTCCTCCTTTTGGTGTTGTTTACGTGTTTTAATTAATTGTTTTATAATTTTAACTGTATTTTTAATGTTGCCTATGTTCACCACCTTGTGGACCCTGATCGAGTGGAAAGGTAGCATAAAAATGTTTTAAATAAACAAAAACAAAAATATTTCCTCAGCATAGTTCTGAGAAAGACTGCTACGATGTTCCAACTCTGCAATAAAAAATATGCAAAATCCTCTTCTCCATCTTAAGAACTCCTTCCAACAGCAACCAAAATGAGATGCCACATCCTTTTACAAACATACTAGTGTTCCGCTGTCGCTGAGGCCACCATACATTTAAAGATTTAAATGCAGAATGAAAAAGGATGGGATTACCCTTAGGTTTACCGCTAAGCTTCTCACACGCATACTAGTTTAGCCTTCCGGGACAGAGTCTACTAACCATTAATGCAGCACTTGCTAGCTAAGGACAGCAGAGGAGAATGCTTTGGTAGTGTTTGTGTGTGCCCGCACATGTGTGTGCATGCCTCATTCCATGCATATGCATGTGTACACAAACTCTCCTATATTAGATGTGTGAATCAACGGCAGGACAGCCTGAAGGGTTAAACAGCCAATCCCATGCAGTGGCTCACTTGCTCCACTCTTGAGAAGGGAGGGCAATTGCTTTGAGGTGGCCAGTCCTCCTGATTACAGTGATGCTGCCAAGCTCTGGAGCTTTCTTCAGGAAGACGGTGAAGAAAATGTAAAATCTCAGCTAGAAAAGTATGAAGTAGGGTGGTTATAGAATTTTTTAAGATTGCACCACTACATTATTTTGCGTGTAAGAAAACAATCAGGCTGTTGTTTTCAGATTACACGGAGATATTTAATAAGAAGTATGTCCCCAGGACCTTTGCTTCTACTAATATAACACAAGATTGATCGGAAGCTTCTGTTTCTCTAATTCAAAGACGCCGACTTGTCTCAAGGAAAAGCTAGAATTTCCTAATGCAAAGAAATGCAAGTAGAAGCCCGTTTCATTTGTAGTTTCTTCCATGCAAAAAATATTCACTCCTGCTCACCTGCATACCACACACCCGGACTCCTATAACTGCCGAAGTACTCTGCTGACATTTCCTGATCTGGTTAGCCTTCTTTTCTTCAGATGCATCATCTCCATGCTGCCGGGTTCCCATCTTGAGATCCAACACACAAGGCACCTCATATCGGGAGGTCAGGTTTTCCAGCAAGATAAATTCTGCTTAGTTAAGGAAAAGCCCTGATAACGGAGACTGGGATTCTTCTCTGATCAGGAATGAGAAGCCCCAGTGTTCTGCACTATTAGAACTTGTGCAGCATAGTTTAACAATAGAATGTGTTATGAGCCAGTATTATAAATCCTGTTAGGCTGCACTTTAGCCATGTATAGTGTAATGCCTTGTTTTCCACAGAGGACAGCCTTGAAGCTGAGAGTTAACCTGTCTGGACTACATCTTTTGATCCATCAGATAATACCAGTATGACCTTGGGTAAGCTGTTCAACTGCCCTTCTCTGTTTGTGAAAATTAGTTATCTTATAAATTAATGAATCCCTTAACCATCCATAACTAGATGGAAAGGTTTCTCCATAAGCAATACAGTGACATTGCCATATTCCGGAGCTTTCATCTGTGTTTTGAGGTGTCAATACTGGAAGCTCTCATGCCTGCTGTTACTAGTTTTCTTTACTGTGCTGAGTGCTCCTAGATGAGGTCTTCCAGGTACCTTGCAATCCAAAGTGGAAAGGTGGGGTACAAGTATTTTAAATAAATGAAACTTGCAGCAAATAGGCAAAATGAATTAGCCTTATTAGAAAAGAGAACCATCATGTCCATAAAGAAACAGTCATGTCAAAAAAAATTTTTTTTTTAATTAGATGTTGTTAGAAGTAGCTACTGAGCTCTCAGATATCGTTCAAATAACCATAATACTCATCGGTTCTTGTAGGTTATCCGGGTTGTGTGACCGTGGTCTTGGTATTTTCTTTCCTAACGTTTCGCCCACAGCTGTGGCAGGCATCTTCAGAGGAGTAACACTGAAGGACCTTCAGTGTTACTCCTCTGAAGATGCATGCCACAGCTGTGGGCGAAACGTCAGGTAAGAAAATACCAAGACCACGGTCACACAACCCGGATAACCTACAAGAACCGATGAACTCTGACCGTGAAAGCCTTCGACAACCATAATACTGCTGGTTCCAAAGTAAAGTAGCATAACTGTACTCCACTGGAATTACCCACCACTACGAGGAGCTGCCTGGTTAGTACAGTTTAGCATCAGTGTATGTCCTTGGATTAAACAGGCATCTGCACTGCCTGGAGAGACGAGCTCATACAAGAATATACTGGATGAAAGATGGATGTTTGTCATGTGACATCCAAAAAGCAACAAGGCTTCTTATCTAGCACAGGCCCCAGCACTACAAATCACACTGGTCAGTGTCTAGAAACCGCTTGTGCAGCAGCTTGCAACTGATGAGCAAAAACAGACCTGCAGATTTAGGCAAATGCGGCCCAAGAGCTGTGCAAGAGCCTGAATTCAAAAAGCCAAAAGAGTGAGCAGTTATAATTAGCAGCCAGACATCAAACAAACAAACAAAAAAGGCAAAATTGGCTTAAAGCCTCCTCCACGTTTACATTACAGATAATGCTTAATAAAAGTGGTTCTCGTTTGGGTAGCTTGCAAGACATACTTTGACAAAAGGATACTATATTGGTTCCGATGTTTTGCATTTTCCTTCATTCGCTGTAACTGTTGCTGGTGGCATTTCATACTCCACGGATTGTGATGCTTGAACTGTGAACTGACATTCCCCTTTTTCTCAACACTATAATAGAGTACTTCAGATTTCTTCAACCATTCAAATTCTTCTTCTAACTTATGACTGAAAAAGAAATATACATACGTTAATAACTGGTGCCAAATGATCACTGGCAGCTAGTCAACAATAATTTGAAAGCAAGCATTGTGTCCTGCTAATCTTACTCATGTAATGCTTTCAGCTAGGCCCATTTCACGTCTTCACAACCCACAGATGACATTCACTGTCTTTCTGTTATCTGGGCAACTTGCCCGTTATCCTCTCAAGCCAGGCTGTGTATATAAATTTGCAATACTTTCAACTACTGAAGCCTATTACATACACCAATATAAAAAGAAAATTTTGAGGATCTCACTTTGTGATAAACTGGACTAATACCAGTTTAAAGGATTAAAAAGGAAACAGAACTGCATGTTTTCCTTCAAAGGCATACTTTAAAAGCTGCCCAAACTGGCACCTTTCCAGATTAATGTCATGCAATGCTCCAGGGGAATTATTCCATTACTGAAAGTGTGCCAAACTGCCCCCCCCCCACAAAAAACAGGAAAATGAAATATGTGGTAGAGAAGAGTGAAAAATGAACTTCTGAGGTCCATTTTGCAGGTAATGACTTAAGGCACAAATACATACAGGATATGATCCTATACAGTCATCTTGCAATCCACGAAATTTAAGTATACATAGTTAAACAGCAGCTTAGGTTTAAATGCTTTATACCCGTTTAGTACAAAACATACTACCTTTTCATTTTTTCTTCTTTTCTATGCTGCCGGACCCACTCCTTAGTTAGCTTTTCATTTTCTAGCAATACAGTCTTTTTGTTACTCCAACGTAACAATTTATTTTTGGGTTCACAGTCAGAATTATCTAGGCTTTCCAAGCTATCGTGGTCCCCATTTAATGGATACGCTATTAGACACAGGTCTCCATCTTCATCCTCTTCAAAGCTTACAGATACCACACCTTGAGAGAAGAAATTAAAGATCCAGTTAAGAATCAGAGAAATGAGAAGCAAATATATCTTACAACACAACATAATTTTACACTAAGAATATAGCAACTTTGGTTTTTCTCTTACCCAAGTCCTTAGTTTTTTTTTATCTTGCCACAGGCCAAAACTCATCTGTCAACCTAACAAATATCAAAACATCTAGACAAGGTGACACCTCACAGAGAAGACAATTTATCATGAAGACAAAACATTAACAATACAGGAGATTCTTCTCTCTTGTGAGCAGAATCACATAGCAATCAAATAATAACAGGAGACGTTTTCAATTATTGAAACATTTTATTATTTTGAAAAAAAAATCTGACTCATCTGTCCCTACAAGAGATGTAAAACAATTTATATTTACATCTTGGAATAGAATAAGCCCTGCCCACCAAAAGCTTTAAGTTTTGCTTATTAGCAAAGCTAAAAAGCATTTCACCAAACAAAGGCTACCAGGAAAATTAATAAATAACCGGGAAAATGAAAGGCTTGCAAAAGCAGAGCAAAACAAGAAGAACATCACACATTACAACAAGACAACTAATTCAAAGGCTTCCACTTAAAATCACCACGTGTAACTTTACAGTTGATATTGTCTTCCTTGGGGAAATATATTTTATTTATGTAGCAGTCTTGTAAAAGAAACAACAAAATGAATTACAAAACAAATTTGACTGAGGTACATCAAAACATGGTGAACCTTGGAAGCATTGTTGCCTTCTCATCTCAAAAGTCTCTAGATCATTCACTGTGTTATATTCTGAGAGTCTTAGAGGAAAGTTCTGACAGGGGTGCACCCCCATGCCATTTAGGAATGTTAACTGCAGAAGTTGGAACAATTGGCCGAATGGGTTTTTTTTTCCTTAGTCCTCTCTCTTTATCCTGAAATCAATCAATCTGCACATTCTTGCCGCTCATCACTAGAGGTCTTGGCGAGAGACTGGCACTTCTGAGCAGGGCAGGCAGCTCTGAGACCTACAGTAGAGCAAGGGTAGGGAGTGCGGAAGCTCTGACTGACAGTCCTGCTGCTCACACAGGAAAGAGCTACAGGAAAGGGGGGGAAGCCAGCTAGAAAATGGCCTTTGGCTTTATCCTGGAAAAAACAACAGAGATGGACCAAATGAGCCACCCCTTACCCCTGAATCCCTCCCACACATCCCCAAAAGAGAAAAACCACATATGCTAGTACATACTTATTATATTATGTTAAAACACTTGCAAAGCACATTTTAATCTGTTAATTCTAAGAGCTTGTAATCAGAGGTTTTCCAATGTTTCAGTAAGTGTGCATAGCATACAGCAGTACAACTGATATCTTCACTTAGTCTTTTCTCCAGTTAACAGTCAAATTTTTTAAAACAAAAAAGTGGATTCTTTATTCAGCGAACAAGCAGAATACAATATGAAAAACTACTCAGATTTGGGTATCTTTAATTAAAATTTCTATAATACAGCACCTCATGAAGAGCCAAGTGTTTGGGTCAACTAACACAACACCAAATAGAACTGGAAAATCCACTTCAACATACCAACCGAGTCAACCTTGTCAATGGTACTTCACCTTTTGCCTAACTAATTACTCCAGTTTTTTCCATCTCCTTAAGGGTAAAAACAAGCTGCATAGATTTAACAATATGCTTTGGCTAACTTTACTATGCTGACACTTGATTATTTATCATGAGAAAACTGTCAGAGGTAAATGATAAGAATTTAAAAAAAAAACCCAAGGCCCAACTCCTACAAAACAAGTACGTCTTATCCAGTTTATTTAAAATAAAAAAGTAAAATAAAGAAGAACAAGCAGAAAGAATCAGCACATTATTACTGAAAACATTTACAAGCTGTTTTCGATATACTCACCTACCTGTGACTAAGGGCGACATACAGGCTACCATCAGCAGAGTTGTTCTACTCTAATGCTGTCAGTCAGCCCAAAGACCCACTGGCAAGCATCTCCACCCTGTATCTCCACAGCCTGGCTCAGACAACATCAAAACACATGAAAAGAGACTCCCTAAAATCTCTTTGGAAATGTAAGATTTTAGAGACCAAACACACACACTGGGATTTACGGAATAAAACCAAACGCCCGGCCCCCTTCGAAGTCTGATCACGTACCTTCATACTGGGGAGTGAATTTACGCATTTCTGCTGGAAGAGTCTCATAAAACTGGTGCTCTCTCTGTATGAGGGGCTTACAGATGGTCTCATCATTAAACCGGAGGACACAGGAGTGACCCCCCACCTGGTGAACAAAAGGCTCCAGCAGGACGCCTTTGGAATAGTGCTCCACTTCCATAGCTCCAAATGCCGGGCTCATCCTTGTAGCGCATTAGACAGACCAATGTGGCAGTTGTGACGGCAGCTCCGCTCCCACCAAGATTCGTCGCTCCAGGAGGCGCTTATTCCAGTTTCAAATAGTCTATGAAAACAAACACAGGAAAAGCCCCTCTCTTTCAGCAACTTGGTAAAAGATAGTCTGAAAAAGCAATGTTGACAGGTTCCGTTGTAGCCACCCCGTGAGGAAAACAGAAGTCAAGCTCTCCTCACTGAAGCCGAAACTGAAAAGGGCTCACGAGCTCTAAGTGCGGAGACAAACAGGAGTGAGGTCATGCAAGCAGAGCGGGGGAAGAAAATCTGCATACCACTCCCACCACGGCTTTAGCCAATGGGAATTAGTACAAACCTACTGGGTGTGTCTATTATGAAGAAGCAAGGAGAATGGCAGAGCAGAAAGTGGGAAACACACACTCAAACTGCTCTTGGCTGTTCATATTTGCTAAGTCTAGCAGCATTTGCTTATCAACGCTTTAGTCCACAAGGAAACAGTGAAGACAAATGATGCCTATTTGTTCTTTTGTCTACAAACTCCCCATTGCAAATACTAAGCTAGCCTTTAGAAAACTGGCATCTACCTTATATAATTGAGATTCTCAGTTTCCATTTGATGTTTTCTTACTTTTTGGCATGCATGCGTACATATACACATGATGGACATCTTACAACAGCGCTGTACACACACACACACACACACCTTTACTTTTCCCCACCCCAAGTTAAAACAGAAGTTTGCAATTTAGTTTTTATAAGGTGGATAACCAAAAGAAAATACAGCACTTGCACAGAAAACATTTTCCCTTTGAAAGTTCTGGGTCAACCCCCTAACCTGAAACTTAAAAAAATAATAATTCAAGGATTTAAAGAACAGATTAGACTTCTCTGGAGGAAGGTTGTGAAAAGACAAATTTAGAAGCACACCACTTATGCTAACACCAATCACCATTTCATTAACTTTTAAACCTCCTCCCAAACCTTCTATGTGTATTCTTACAGGTGTAATATGTCCAGCATTATGTTAGAAATTATATATAGGTTGATCTTAAATGTTTGTTTTAGCAACTACTGTACTTAGAGAGGAGTTTCTGCTTATAGGAGAACAAATGTTACCCAAAGGTTCAGCTGCACCTTCAAGACTACCTGGCAATAGTACATTTAGAAATTTAATAACCTTTCGATTGAAAAGTTTGTCTTTGAAAACCAGAACAGAAGAACATAACCTAAATCTTATAAGCAAATTAAGCAAAATTATACATTGGAGCTATGGCTTTAATCATTTTTTACATCTAAAATAACTTGCCATTTTATTCTTCCTTAAAAGAACAACACATAAACATTAATGCACCTAATTCTAAGAGAACAAGAAATGCCCCAGTCATATACCTATTTAGAGATATATCATATTCTAATGAATATGCAGAACGGCAACTTTACATACTGAGGCAAAATTATAGAAACTGAGAAGGTCTTCTCTATCAAGTGTGACCAATTTATAGCAGTAGGGAGAATTCTTAGTATGGTATAATGGTATGTAGGTGCCAGTTGTCTAGGCCATAATGACAACATCATTACAAACACTACTCATCCAACCCAACTGAAACATAAGAAGCTCAAGACTTTTATTAATTATTGTCTCACAGAACCAGACCAAACACCCTTAATACTCTGCATAGTTTACTGGTCTGAAGTACATTCTTAAATATCATTGCACCATGCCAATTCCTGCACCACACTTTTGGCCAGAAGGTGGCACCAATGCTACTTTTTCAATTGACAACAAATTACCCTATCGAGCTGTATCCCCAATTCAAGACATTCTTACTTGGGGCATCATCCGTTTAATTTAAGTGGACTTGCTTCTGAGTAAATATACATAGGATTTAGATTTAAATCTCCTTTTTGTATTTCTCCAGTGATATGATATGTGCAAACATTTTATCTTCATCTTTGTAGCAGCAAAAAGATGAAAGAATTTCTTACAACGTTTCTTAAGGATAATCCTTACCTCCTCTGATTTTTACAAAAAGCAAGTCACATCACTCACAAAAGCACTCCCTCCTTTCCCATCCCCAGAGAGCTAATTAATTTTTCAAGCAAGTTCACAACTTGTTTTCTTTCATAGATGTTCAAGCAACCTATAGGGAATTTTGTATTTGACGTATTTAGAAAACTGAAACCTCTTGGGTATTATCCAGGACATGATTTAACAAGCCCCACCCCAAACATGCACAAAATCAAAGCTCTCTCTCAGTTCAGGGGCATTCAAAATATATCAATCATGAAATCATAGAGTTGGAAGGGGCCATACAGGCCATCTAGTGCAACCCCTGATTAATGCAGGATCAGCCTAGAGCATCCCTGACAGGTGCTTGTCCAGCCTCTGCTTAAAGACTGCCAGGGAGCTCACCACCTCCCTAGGAAGCTGATACTACTGTTGAACAAATGTTCTTATGTTCTTAACTCTTGCTTTAAAAAATTTTTTTCCTAATATCCAGCCGGTACCTTTCCGTCCACAATTTAAACCCATTATTGAGAGTCCTATCCTCTGCTGCCAACAGGAACCGCTCCCTGCCCTCCTCAAAGTAACAGGCCTTCAAATACTTAAAGAGAGGAATCATGTCCCCCCTCAGCCTCTTCTCCAGACTAAACATTCCCAAGTCCCTCAGCCTTTCCTCATAGGGCTTGGTCTCCAGGTCCCTAATCATTCTCGTCTTTCTCCTCTGCACCCGCTCAATTCTGTCCACATCCTTTTTGAAGTGAGGCCTCCAGAACAGCACACAATACTCTAGATGCAGCCTGACCAATGCAGTGTACAGTGTAACTATGACATCTTGCGATTCGGATGTTATGCCTCTGTTGAGACACCTGAAGATCGCATTAGCCTTTTTTGTCGCTGCATCACACTGGCTGCTCATATTTAACTTACGGTCCACCCGTACCCCAAGATCCTGTATTATACACCAGTCTCTCATTTCTAATCACCCTATATTGGTAGCCTCTTACTTAAGACTGTTGTTAACACGGGCTGCCTTAGAAAAGGGTACAGAAGCTTCCATCATTGCAAAAGGCTGCGGCTGGCTTCTTAGCTGCAATACATAAAAAGGTTCCTGTTACTCAAGCACCAGCATGGTTGCCTACTAGTTTCTGTGTACAATCCAAGGTGCTGGATCTCAGCATTAAAGCTCTAAGTGGTCTGGGTTTCTCATGCCTCAAGAGTGACATCACCTATATGTACCTCCTTGCTCATTAGAGTCATCTAGCAAGGCCTCCCTTTGATTCCCTCTGTGTACCACAGTTGCATCAGATATGGTGTACAGCAGGGCCTTCTCTTTTGTGGCATTTAACTCTTTGGATGTTCTGGGATATGACATTGCACCTTTCTTTATATATGTTTTGCCCTAGATAAAACCCTTTTTATTTGCCAAGAGATTAGCAGGAGCTTGTCCAGACTACACTGCTGATTTCTGTTTATACATACAAGGTTACAGTCTGATAAAAGATGTTTAGAAGAACCAAGTAAAATATCTAAAAAGTGAGTCCTGCAGACCTATTAGAGTGCAGTGTCTGAGGAGATCAAAGTCTCTGTTTTATCCAGGATTACATGAAGCATTTAATTTTTAGAGGAGTTCTAATTCAGCACTTTCACAGTGTATATTCCCTTTGAAGGGTGTGTGTGAGGGGGTTGTTGTTGCTGGTTGTTTTGGTGGAACACTGACTTTCAGGTCTGTAACAGAATGTCCAGCAAGATTAAAATGTTCCCCAACCGGCTTCTGAATGTTGTGATTTTTTATGTCTGATTTGTGTTCATTGATTCTCTCATGCAGACAGGCATGTTTGGAAAATGCAAATAGTAGAAAGGCAATGCTGGCATATATTCAGTTGTATGATGTGTGAGTGGAGGAGCCCTAGATGATGTAGCTAATGTTATTAGGCCTCTTAACAGTGTGTATAGGGACAAAGTTGGCACCTACAATTTTTGCCCAGCAAAAACAACTTTCTTGCCTCGCCCCACACAACTGCCTGAAATGCCCCTCCCCCATCAACACTAGTATGGATCCAGGTCAGTGTTAATTGTAACCCTTGCACAGACAGCAAGCTTAATGACTAAATAAAGTACTGACAAAGGCAAATATCGTCCAGTCAGATCTAGAACTATATCATGATTAAACTGCTCAGCTTGTATTTCCTCTGTGCTCTCACAGGGTGACTGCAGCTGGGCAAGGTCATAGAAACAACACGGTAAGCAAGTGCAAGGTGAAACCTTTAAAGGGATAGATTGCAATAAAGCTAACCACTGTAGACATCACCCAAGATATCAGTATTTGCACAAGTGCTAACAATCACAGGTGAATTGTGAATCTCTGAAAATACATATACAAGTATTTCCTCACCTTTCTGACATACACTCAAGAATGCTGCCACACTTAGTAACTCAACACTCATGGATTTTCTACGAGTTTTGGTATATTCACAAAGTTGCTTGAGATTGGCATCTTTCACTATAACAGATGTAACAAAAATCTGAATTGCCTTTTCATGAAATACCTACCCACTTACGTTCTACAAGTTGACACTGCGCTTACATTCAAAGAAAAAAAAAGTAGTGGAGGTCATCTTCTGCATTGTTAAATTTTGCCTTAAGTCTTGCGTTTATAGAGAGCTTTCCAATAAGGCTGAAATACTTTAATAGTAAGTGTTGCCTCAAAAATATAATTCCCACCTCCTTATCATTATTTACTTCATTTATCCTTTCCCATTCTCCTCAACGAGCCCCCAAAGCAGCTTACATCGATCTATTTTATCCTCACAACAACCCTGTGAGGTAGGTTAGACTAGGAGTGAGAGACTAGCCCAAGGTCAGCTAGCAAGCAACCACTACCCTAAACTGGCTTTCTGCTGGTGAGGACTAGAGCAACTCCCTAGGGGGGCCCTGTGCATCCTGAAGAGATGAAAGCTACTATGCACAAGATGGAGGTGCAGAATGGAAGAAGCATTTGCACTTCTTGTTCTCTCTGCATAATTATATCACACCTGTTGTGTTTTTCCCTCCTTCTCAACCTGGCTGTCTCTGCTGTTACTGCTTCCCATAGACCCAGGAGCATTCCAAAGAAAGCACCCCCCAGTAACTGGTCCCTGCATTTGTCTTCCACTCACAGCAGAAAACTAATAAGACCATGGGAGCAAATTCTTCACCGCTTCTTCCTTTGCATTCATGATCCCAAAGGAAGCACAAGTATGTCAGGTCACGAATTTTAATTCTAACCCCACCCTCCCGCCAACAATTATGTGTTACAGCCATGATGTAGGGCTGCCAAATATTACTACTCTGAAGATGCCTGCCACAGTTGCTGGCGAAACGTCAGGAAAGAAAATTCCAAGACCACGGTTACACAGCCCGGATAACCTACAAGAACCAATTCCTAGATTCAGTGTTCGCACATGGGAACATGAAGGTCAGCTTGGGCCAGTCTCACTCTCTGCACCTACCTTTGCAGGGTTGTTGTGGGCATAAAATGTATCTTGAATTCCTTAGAAAAAGTACAGGATAAAACAGAGTAGTACTAAATGGGAGCAGTACCTTAAAAAGCTGGAAATTCATATGGTGGAAGGCAAAAAAGAATGCCACAGCTTGGTCATATTATCAGTACTATGATACAGCTGTAGCAATTGCAACACAAACCTCTGCCTGAATGGCAGTAATTAAAGCAGTGGGATAGGATCAGATCTCAACATTAATTTGCTTCTCATTTCAATACCTCTTCTGTTGACCACAGGGTGTCAGATCCAGTTTAGCATCTCTACAGCCTGCTTAGAGATTAAAATTTTCCATTGCTGAGCATGAGATTTTTCCATTGTTTCCATGTACTCTTTGACTTTCCTCTTTAAATGTTATTCCAGTGCCAGTTGTATTATGAATGAACTTTCTATTCAATATAGTCATCTTAATTTTGGCAGTTCATTTTTAAAAAATAAACTACATTGTAGATTATGTTGCATTGCTGAACGTTATTCAGACACATTTTAGGGGTTGTCCATGCAAGCAAAGTAAAGAGGGTTGAAGTGTTTCCTCAAAATTTGTTCTCTGCTTTACAAGGGTCTTGTCCATTATGATTAATCCCCCTTGTTTAGGAAGGAATCTAATTAACTGCTGGCTTTCAAAGAGCATAACCTTTTCTGGTGCATCTCAAAATCTGTTTTGAACCCTTCCCTCCCTTTTTTTGCCTTTAGGTCACAGCCAAATAATGGGGACTCTGTGGGTTTTTCAAGGTAAGAGACTAACAGAGTGGTTTGCCTCTGTGTGGTGACTCTGGTGTTTCTTGGTGGTCTCCCATCCAAATACTGACCAGGGCAAACCCTGCTTAGTTTCCAGGATCAGATGAGATCGGGCTAGCTTGGGCTGTCCAGATCAGGGCTGATTTGCACCTATGACAACTTAATCTAGTAGGTCTGCAACACCTTCTGGTTCCTCTATTTTTTCAAGAATGCTGCAAACTGCACACTTTGTGGACTTCTCTATAATGCCCTGGAAACTATCTTTTCCTCCCCCACCCCCGGTCATGGTCTAGGGAACTTGAAAAGCTTTTCTCAGTGGTTTGTGACAAAGTGGTTGTTCCTAATGAAAAGGTATTCTACGGTTTTCTGGAATTCCAAAGATTTGTTTTGCTATTTTATCAGACCACTATCAAGGAACAGATTAAATAAGGTAAATCCTGCACATTCACAGTAACACAAACTGGAGACACTTTTTAAAGTTAAAATTTTTATTGTACAACCATGAAAACCAAACCAAGCCCTAACTGGGGAAGGGCTGTGGCTCTGTACTAGGACAGCTGCTTAGAATACATTTACGTATTATTTGCTTCCTTTCTCCCCAATGGGACTGAATAAAAATTAAATTGTTTTCCTTTCCTCTATTTTATCCTCACAACAAGCCTGTTAGATAGGTTAAGCTGAGTGTGTATGACTGGCCCAAGCTCACTAAACAAGCTTCAGCGGCAGAGTAGGGATTCAAATCTGGGTCTCCCAGATCCTAAACCAACTATAGAACACTAGCATGCAGAAGGAACCAGTTTCAATCCCCAGCATCTCCAGTTAAAAGGACTACATAGGAGGTGATATAACAGACCTCTGCTTAAGTCCCTGAGGAACTGCTGCCAGACAGAATAGATAATGCTTACCAACTGATGGACCAATATTCTTGAGTCTGTACTAGGCAGCTTTGTGTGTGTGTGTAACATGCTTGGTAATTATGTGCTGTCCCTGCAAGTACTAAGCACATGAGCTACACATTAAAACTGTGTTTGCTTTTCCCCATTTCTGTGAGTGTTTATAGCTGTATGTCTGCTTGCATTAAGAAGCCTACAATGGACACAAGGACAAGAAGCAGCTGTACAGTTAAGTTAATATACATGAAGAATGCCGAGTTGCTATCCTAGAGGCTTACTACAGTTAGGCCACAAAAAGACCACTGCGTATGTACAGGCATTTCTCTTCTCTTCTGAACAGCATCCCACCTAATCCCAACTGCCAGATGCTTTTAAAATTTACAAATCCATGTGTTAAAACTATGGGCACTGCCACATGTGAAGATCTCATTGCCAAACAGAAGATCAGCATGATGTTAATGCCAATCACTCACTGGGGAAAAGAGGTGTTAGATTCCATCCTGCCAAACAGGTGACTGGCTCCATTACAGCTGACAGTGCTGACCATCTGTTCAGCAGGTGAACACAGTTCTGATCTAGGAAGAGTACATGAAACACTGAAAGCTTGGTGTGGACCTGAATGACTTCTTTATCCTAAAGGAAACCACTGAGAAATATATATATATATATATATAAACACTCGTCATTTTTTAAACTACAGCAGCTCCAAAAAAGACCATCTTTAATATTTCATTTTCATCTCTTATTCGAGCATGCTGGACACATGGTTAGTACTTGGCAATGGTTAGTACTTGGTTAGTTGGAGCTAGTATTTGTCTCATTTTGTGCATATATTCAAAACGCTTATGAGTTGGCTTTTCTACTTGCTGTGTACAGTTGATAGAAGGCAAGTAATACACTGATAGTCACTGGTAAGAATAGCAAACTAAGTCAGATCCACAAAGGCAACAAACCATGAGTACAATTAAGCCATTGTTAAGCACTTTTAAAACCCCACTGAATTCAACAGGACAGAACTAAGAATATGCTTAATTATGCCTTTGAACATTTTGCTTTAAAACAACAGAAAAGCACACACAAAAACATGAAATTAAAAGTATAGTTGAAACCTGAATAATTTGATACAGCCACAGGCCAACTATTTGGCAACCATCTGCTGCTTAACCCCAGACTATAAAGATCTCAATTTGAAAATGTCTGACCCCAAGAGTCAATTTTTATGACTCTTCGCTTACAAGTCAGATAACCTCTGAAGAAAACCTTACCCTTATCTTTACTTTAAAAGGGCATGGAAGAGAGAAAATTATGTTGCCCAGTTCCTCCTCTGTGCAACGTGGATTTTAATCCATAAGAATTACATTCCCAGCTTTGCCTTTTTGGACTTGTACTGGGCTGCTGCGAGACAGACAAGGCAAGAAAGATCTAGTTCCATGAGCACAGCAGGACACTGCAAGCTTCAAAAATATGATGAGCCTAGACCCTTTTTCATATTGTTTGACACTAAGCGTATATGAAGCATTCTGTAATGTGATTCATTTTCACACCTTGTTTTTTTAGATCACTTCCTGTTAAATTCTGCTTCTTCAACAGTGGCTTGTTGCCAATTGATGTACCATATAGTTCTGCAAGAATTAAGCTGTGCACAAAGTGACTTGCCCAAGTCAGCAGCACTTTGCATCAGTAGTAGTTAATGGTAGAGTATAATGATTAAGAGGTTCAAGTATGCACAGGACACTAGGGAGTTCAAATCACTATAAACTCATTAGCTGGCCACTTCCCTGACAATCACCTCTTCAACCTTATCTGGATTAATCCTTGGTTTGTTCCTATGTAGTTCATTCCAGAGCTATGAAACCTACTTATGAATCAAACAGTGCTCCCAGACAGGCTTAAGAAAAAGTCAGCACCAAAAATCCTGGGCTTATTGGTGATACCACATCCCTTATGCTTAGATCTCTTTCAGCAACCACATAAGGTACCTACCAAATCTTGAGACACAACACAACTTGGAAACAGCCCACAGGCCACTTCCCATTGACTAGTGAATCAGTATCCCTTTAGCAAGAGGTAGAACGGAAGGCTCCACCTCTGCAATGTTCCTGTTCACATTCTCAGGTAAAACAGACTGAAATTGATCTCACTAAGTGATTGGGGGGGGACACACAACAGAAAACACAATATAGACCATTTTATTTGCAAAGTGTTTAAATAGCAGAGGTTTTAATCTCTGAGGAGCAAACTGGGGTTATTTTTTGTACAACTGAATTACTCAGTTACGTTGGCACCATGCAGATGTACCAGGAACAGAAAAGAATGCTTTCCTTCCAACAAATGAACTCTGTGCTATGTTGTGAGAGAAAACAGTCCTCAACGGCTTAATTTCCTTTGACCTTTAATGTTCCTCTCAAATCTCCCATTCCAAATCAACTTATACATGGAGACCCTTTTTCTTTCTACTGCTCAATAAGTGAGACCTCCCAAGTTCAGAAAAGGAACGGGAATTTGTAGAGCCCCTCCCACACCTAACCATGATCTCAGCCCACCCAATTAAGGCCCAATTTGGAACAGACTTATCATCAAGTTCCCCCAAATTATCACTCCTCTTCCCAAAGCAAAGTTATCTATGCTAAGTGGCTTTGAGGAAGCCAATAACAGGGAGACAATAACAATGCAACAGGCTTTGTTGGTTAAGCTGGGGGACGGATGGACATAAAAGCATCAGTGAGTACGTCGACATTCTGAAATGTATTGGAAGAACTCTCAGTAAAAACAAAGTTTTCCTCCAAAAAAGCAAGTTAAGTATAAAAGGGGGGGGGTCATCCATCACTTCTGTTCCTCAATGGAATGTGTGCCTCTAAACCCTCAGGACTAAGAATGAACAGTTTTTGACTGTGACAACGGGGAAGGATATTTTTCAGCCCAGGATTGATGTTTTCAGTGTTCCTGGTTCATACACTACAACTGACCTTGCAGGTGGAACACACGGACTGTGTGAAAACTCACGTAAGCAAACTTACATTGTGCAAACTGACCCTTGCCAGTTCAACTGAAGCAACTGGGAATAAACTAATAAATTAGTCTCTGGATTAGTAGAAAGGCAGACCAGAGACTCGAATCTCTCTGGTCTTGGATGAAGTTATATTCCCCTTGAGAAGTCGGGTTTGTAGCTTGGGAGCGCTGCTTGACCCAGCAGTCACCTTAGAAAACCAGGCAACTGCAGTGGCTCAGAGTGCTGCTGCTGAGTCTTTTCGTGGCTCAGTCAGATCTAATCAGTGACTGATGCCTTAGTTACACCTAGACTGGACTACTGCAATGTGCTCTACTTGGGGCTACCTTTGAAGAGTGTTTGGAAGCTGCAGCTAGTGTAGTGCTGTGCTCCCAAGCCCAATTCAATGTGTTGATTTTGTCCTTTCAAGTCCTGCATGGCTTGGGACCAGGGTATCTGAAGCACAAATGTTCCTACCTGGGAATTAAGATCATAGGGAGAAGACCTCCTGATGTTCTACCAATCTCAGAAGAGAAAGGGCAGCTCCAAAATTATGGCAAAAACCTTCCCAGGGAGGTGCATCTTGCCCCCTCACTGACAATCTTCGGGAGGCGGTTGAAGATAGTTTGATTGAGGACTGCATTTAACTGATTTAGTTTTTATTTATTGGCAGTCCTAACTAGAGTTTTTAAATTGTGACCTTATACATGTTTTTATCATTGCTGTTTTAGTTGTATTGTTTTTATTGTTTTTATAATTGTTTTATTTATATTGTCAGCCACCTTCAGTTCCGCGAGAAAGGCAGCTAATAAATGTTTTCAATAAATAAAATTATCTCTCCCCCCCCATTTTCATTTAAGTTCTACATAGACAAACATTGAGTCTAGCCAGTTTTCCCATTATCCAATCCACAAATTGGTAGTCTTGGGGGTGGGGGGGGAGATCAATATTGAGAATCAGCCTCTACTGGTTACTGCAATGTTTACTGAACCATCAGGATGCAGTGGAATGAAAGCTAATCACCATCATCATCTTTTATTTATATCCCGCCCTCCCCCAGCAAAACTGGGCTCAGGGCAGCTCACTTCATAATTAAAATACAGTACAAACACAGTACAATAAAATATATAATACAATATCATAAAACTAATTATACAACACTGAAACCTATATGAATAGCCTAGAAATTCAGGCGCCCAAAAAATTCCCAGCAGGGAGAGATACTTCTGCAACATCATATTTAATCTTGCACTACCAGGGGAGAGTTGGACCTCAAATTAATTTAACCTGGAGACAAAATAAAAAGGGGAGGGCATAACAACCGATAGGAATAGGGAGGGAAATAGGGAAAGGGAAAAGGAGGGGAAGGGGTGAGAAGTTTATTTATTTACTACATTTATACCCCAACTATCTCCTCAATGGGGACCAAAGAAGCTTACATCATTCCCTCCACCATTTTACCCCCTCAACAACCCTGTGAGGCAGGTTAGACCAATAGTGTGTCTGGCCCAAGTTCACTCACCAAGCTTCCATGGCACAGTGGAGAAGTGAACCTGAATCACCCAGATTCTAGGCCAACACTCTAACGACTATGCCACATTGGCTTAACATGTGATCATGCATTCTTCACACAATGCACAGTTAAGTTGTGGAACTCCCTGCCCCAGGATGTGGTGATGGCTGCCAACCTGGAAGGCTTTAAGAGGGGAGTGGACATGTTCATGGGGGATAAGGGCTATCCATGGCTACTAGTCAAAATAAATACTAGTCATGATGCATACCTATTCTCCTCTGAGGCTCCGGCGTCTTGAGCTGTGGGTTTTTTTTCTCCATCTTCAGGGTAGGCAGGACTAATATTTATTAATTTTTTTGCTAACTTCCTGTCTACCCTTGGCGGGAAAATAGCCTGCAGTTCTCAGTTCCGTCCTGCCTCTAGGGGTAGCAAAGGAGAAAGCTCCGTGCTTCTGTGCTAGGATTAGGATCCATTGTGCTTGTGTGTCCTGTAAGTTCTTGACCTTGTGTCCTTGTTCCGTCCTCCATTTTACCCTCCCCACTAGCTAGTCCTGTGTGTACTGTCCGCAATGGTAAATTTTTTGTCTTTCCCCAGTCTTCTGCGGAGAATTTTCAAAATGGCGGACGCCATTTTAGAAAGGGAGGACGACCTCCTATCTGAACAGACTACCATCGGGGGCCCTCCGAAAGATCCAGACCGAGCGGGCCAACGTCCTCTTAATAGCCCCTTTTTGGCCACAACGACCATGGTTCGCGGCTCTCCGCCAGATGTCTTGTCAGGACCCTTGGAGAATTCCTTCTCAGTGGGGAACTCTCCGTCAGGGTCACCTAGTTCATGCAGACCCCCAATGGTTCTGTTTGACCGTGTGGCACTTGAGAGGGTATTTTTACTAGAAAGGGGTTACTCTACCAAAGTGGTGGACACCATACTAGAGGTCTGTAGACCCGCTACCAAACGTATTTATAATACCTCTTGGAAGGTCTTTGTGCGCTGGGCAAGAAGAAAAAAGGTTGACCAACTAAATCCGGGAGTACAACTACTGGAGTTTCTTCAGGAGGGGGTACATATGGAACTTTCTGCATCCACCTTACGTAGGCAGGTCGCAGCTATCACCACTGTCGTTCCCTCAATTGAAGGGGTCCCACCAACTAGACACCATCACGTCATCGCCTTTTTAAAAGGGGTCAAGCAAAGTCAACCTCCAGTCATACATTGCTTCCCATCCTGGAATCTTACCTTGGTGCTCAAGGCCTTACAAAGCAGCCATTCCAGCCGTTTCGCTCGGTCCCCCTAAAATACCTTCGCATGAAGGTCCTCTTTCTAATTGCCATTACATCGGCCAGAAGGGTATCCGAGTTAAGGGCTCTATCTATACGTAGAGGGCTTTGTGTGTTCCACAAGGCCAAAGTGGTCCTTACACCTGACCCCACATTTACTCCAATAGTAAATTCTCCTTTCCACAGACCACAAGAAATTAATCTCCCATCCTTCTGTCCAAGGCCATCCTGTCCCAAGGAACGTTCCTGGCATTCCTTAGACTTGCGTAGAGCCCTGTGTGTGTGTGTGTAAAGTGCTGTCAAGTCGCAGCCGACCTATGGCGACCCCTTATGGGGTTTTCATGGCAAGAGACTAACAGAGGTGGTTTGCCAGTGCCTTCCTCTGCACAGCAACCCTGGTATTCCTTGGTGGTCTCCCATCCAAATACTAACCAGGGCTGACCCTGCTTAGCTTCTGAGATCTGACGAGATCAGGCTAGCCTGGGCCATCCAGGTCAAGGCAGAAGAGCCCTACGCATCTTTATTAAAAGAACAGAGAGTATAAGAAAAACTGATTACATGTTCATTGGAATTGCTAACCCCAACAAAGGGGAAAGAATGTCAGCCGCAATGATTAGTAATACCATTAAAATCTGCATTTCTGAGGCATATAAGGCCTCGGGAGCCCCTGTCCCTGAGGGTATCACCGCTCATTCACTGCATAGTGCTGCCACCACAGCGGCCTTTGATAAGCAGGCTCCGTTAAGAGGAAATCTGCCATGCTGCAACCTGGGCATCAGTGTCGACCTTCATAAAACACTACCGAATAAATACTTGGTCGTCGGCCCAAGCGGCCTTTGGTCGCAGAGTGTTGCAACAAGTAGCTGAGGAAGGTTCATAACCCACCCATCAGGGGAGCTCTTTTACGTCCCACAGCTCAAGACGCCGGAGCCTCAGAGGAGAATGGAGCCTTGATTACTTACCGTGATAGCTCCTTCTCTTCTGAGGCGTAGGCATCTTGCCCACCCAGATAGAGCCTTGGTTCACTTACCGTGAAGGCTTCTTCTGCTCGTAGGTAAGAAGGGCGTCTTCATTCTGGGTTATTTTCCTTTATTTGCTAGGGAAGGCAGGATTCAACAAAAATGTAGGCCTTCCGGTTCCACGGGGGAAATGACCCCCTCCCATCGGAATGCCTCAGTAGTTGAAAAGCTTAAACATTATACATTGAAAAAACTAGTACAATTTAATACTGGAAAAAACGTCTTTTCCCCTTCGATAAACTAGGTAACAAGGAAGTTAACAACAGGTGACGACAAAACACCTTAAGGTTAAAATGAACGACTTCACTCAAGACACCCTCCCAAAATTTCTCTCTCTTTTTTTAATGTGCTTCTGGCAGGAATTAGGGAGGGGAAGACGCCCTTCTTACCTACGAGCAGAAGAAGCCTTTACGGTAAGTGAACCAAGGCTCTTTCTCGCTCTAGGTAAGAAGGGCGTCTTCATTCTGGGACCTACCAGAGCTGTTACAGAATTAGGGTGGGAAGTTAGACCTCCTGTACTGCCTGAAGCACTCCCAGGCCAAATGCGGAGGAATCTCTAGAGAAAGTGTCTACCTTGTAGTGTCTAGAAAGGGTGGACAAGGAAGACCAAGTAGCGGCATTGCATATTTGTTCCAGCGACACCCTATGCCTAAAGGCCATGGTGGTGGCTGCACTCCTTACAGAGTGTGCCGTAATGGTGGATGGAGTTAGCATGCCAGAGTTTTTATAGGCTTGGAAAATGCAGGCCTTTATGGTACTGCTAATAGCCGCCCGGGACATAGCTCCGTCTTTATTAGGCGCTGTCAAGGAAATAAAGAGGCGCTCTGATTTTCTAATCTGTTGAGTTCTTATGTAGATGCGTAAGGCTCTTTTAACATCTAAAGAGTGCCACTCTTTTTCCCTTTGGTTGGAAGGGTTTGGGAAAAAGGTAGGGAGAACTACCTCCTGCTCGAGATGAAAACGTGTGTGAACCTTTGGTATAAAAGAGGGATCTGTCCGAAGGACCACCCTGTTCTTATGGAACACACACAACTCTGGCCTTACAGAGAGAGCCCCGAGCTCTGATACCAGTCTTGCCGATGTGACGGCGGTAAGGAAAAGAGCCTTCATGCGGACCCACTTGAGGTCGACAGCTCTGAGAGGCTCAAAAGGTGACTTAGTCAGGGCTTGTAATACTGTGCGCAAACTCCAGGAGGGGAACCTGTGAACCACCGCCGGAGAAGACAGTTTAACCCCTCTAAGAAAGGCACAGATATGAGGGTGTTTTGACAATGGATAACCGGCCACTCGAGGAACTAGGTGGCTATTGCGGCCAGCTGGCGTCTCATGGTGGAAACTTTAAGACCAAGCTTTCTTCCGTCTTGAAGAAAGGCCAAAATGTCCGCTGCCCTTGGTTTCAGAGGATCTTTGGCATTACGGTGGCACCACGTAGCGAAAACCTTCCAGGTAGCCCCGTATATTCGTAGAGTGGCTGGTTTCCTAGAAGCCAAGATGGTATCTACAATGCCTGAATTGTAGCCTTGACCTAAGAGTTCTGTCCTTTCAAGTGCCATACGGTTAGTCGATACCACCCGGGGTCCGGGTGGCAAATCGGTCCTTGGGTTAAGAGATCTTGTCTGAATGGGAGTCGCCAAGGAGGTTGGACGGACATCTGTTGTAATGCCGGATACCAAGGCCGTCTTGGCCAGTCCGGAACTACTAGTAGTATTGTGGCTTGAAGAGTCCGAATGCGTCTGATCACCCTGGGAATGAGAGGCAGAGGTGGAAACGCATACAGCAGTCCTGTCGGCCACAGGGACAGAAGGGCATCTGTTTTCTCCGCTCCGACCTGGTGATACCTGGAGTAAAACCTCTTGAGCTGGGAGTTGGCTGGAGATGCAAACAAATCCACCCGTGGGATCCCGAATCTGATGGTGATCTGATGGAAGATTTCTGGATGCAGGGACCATTCGGCCTCGTCGAGGTGTTGCCTGCTGAGCCAGTCGGCTTGAACGTTCTGGACTCCCTGTATGTGCTCGGCAGATATTGAAGCCAAGTGGGACTCCGCCCACTCTAAGATCTTGGAGGCCTGCTTGTCTAGGGAGGATGACTTGGAGCCCCCCTGCTTGTTTATATGGGCTTTCGCGGCTATGTTGTCCGTCCTGATGAGAAGGTGTGTTCCCACTAGTTGAGGAGCAAAGTGTAAGATGGCTTTCCAAATAGCTGTGATCTCTAGGAAGTTGATGCTTTTCTTGAGATGACTGGGCTCCCAGAGATCTTGAGCTGGCTGACCGTGTAGAGTCGCTCCCCATCCCGCCAGACTGGCATCCGTGAACAGCTGGACGGGAGCTTCGTGAATGTATTGTAGTCCCCGAGATAGATTGTCGGGAACCGTCCACCAGGACAGGCTCTCTCGGACAGAGGCCGAGAGGCTGAGGAGCTGGTGTCTTTTCTTGGCAATGTCCTTCGGGAAAGGGCGGAGGAACCATTGCAACGGTCTCGCCCGAAATCGAGCCCATGGTACCGAAGGGATGCATGAGATCATGTGCCCTTGAAGCTTGGCCATTGCCATGAGCCGAAATGTTGGGGCAGATGCTGCTTGTTTGGCCAGTGAAGAGATGGATTCCACCTTCTCTGTTGTGAGGATGAAGGAGCTGGACGTGGTGTCGATGACTACACCTAGATGAGTCAGCCTCTGTGAAGGTATCAGTTGACTTTTGCTCCAATTGATCAGGAATCCGTGTTTCTGCAAAATCGTGATCACGATGTTGGTGTGAGTCCGACTCAGCTCCTGCGTAGGGGAACAAATGAGGATGTCGTCCAGGTACGGATGTACCTGGACTCCCAAGTTTGCGGGCCTCCACCATGAGGGTCACTAGGATCTTTGTGAACACCCTCGGGGCAGATGTTAAGCCGAATGGTAGGGCCCGAAACTGGTAGTGGTTGTCCTGGCAGGAGAAGCGTAGAAACTTCCTGTGTTCCCGGTGAATGGGGACGTGGAGATATGCCTCGGTGAGGTCCACCGAGGTCAGGAAGGCTCGAGGAGTCAGCGACTCTGAGATGGACTTTAGGGTTTCCATCCTGAACCTTTTGTAGATGACGAACTTGTTCACCCACTTGAGGTTCAGGATGGCTCTCCAGTCCCCGTTTTTCTTTGGCACCGTGAAAAACACGGAATACACCCCCGAGTAGCGCTCTGAGTACTCGACGGGCTCTATTGCCTGAATGTCTAAGAGGTGGCGAATAGCTTCTTGTGTTCGAAGAAGTTTGTCTTGGCCTAGTGGTTTTGTCTTGGATATGAATCTTGGAGGTGGGGTCGTGCGGAACTCTATCAGGTATCCCTGAGAGATGATGGAGGATACCTAGTGATCCGTCTGGGATGACTGCCAGGCCGCCATAAAGCGGGTGAGACGGCCCCCCACCGGACCGATGGAGACGTCATTGCTTGGATTGTTGAGTTCCATACCCAGCTCTGTCAGTGGGCTGGGCGGAACGAGGGGATCTGGAATAACGTCCTCCCCTACGAAAGGAACCCTTGTAAGAGTTCCAAGAACCTCTCCGTTGTTCACCACGAAATCTCTGTAGGGTGTGGGAGGAACGAAAGGGACAAGAGAAGGTTTTTTGATCTCTCCTATAGCTCTTGGGAAGAGCTTTCTTTTTATCCCTAGTCTCGACTAAGATAGGGTCAAGCTGGTCACCAAAGAGCTTCTTACCTTGGTATGGAAAACCCATTAGATCAGATTTGGAATGATGGTCCACTTGCCAAGGCCTAAGCCAAAGGGCCCTCCTAGAAGCCAGTTGAGTGGCGATGGCTCTGGCTGAGAAGGAAAGGGTATCTAAGGAAGAGTCTGCCAGAAAGGAGACTGCCCGTAGGATCCTGGACACTCCCTCCTGGGCTTTCTTATTCCTTTCTGGAATGAATTGACGTAGTGTGCGTGTCCAGACTATAGCTGCTCTGGACACTAAGGCCGATGTGATAGAGGCGCTGATGGCTAAGGCAGAGGCTTCGTGTGCCCTCTTGAGGGAGATCTCTGCCTTCCTATCAAGAGGATCTCTGATAGAACCCATGCCATCCCTGGCCACTACGTCGTTGGAATGCAAGGCACAGATAGGAGCTTCCACCACCGGAGGCTTAAGCAATTGAGCCGAGGTGGGTGCTAGATCATAGAACTTCTCAGCTATAGCCGGTGCCTGTCTATTTGCTAATGGTTTTTCCCATTCTGCAGTGATTAGGGATGTGAAGTAGTCTGGAACCGGGATCACACGAGAAGGGTTGTTATGTCTGTGAAAGAATTCTTTTGATCCTTTCAGTGAATCAGAGGCTTGGGGTTCCTGTGTCTCAGACAGGTCCAAAGCTTCTAGAGTCTTTACTAAGAGGGAGGGGAAATCCTCCTGAGGAAAGAGCCTCAGCTGCTTTTCTTCTGGTTTTGGGGGGTCCCCCTCTGGGGAGGAATCCTCCTCCTCCCCATTGTCCTCCTCTGAGGAATCTGGGGGAGACTGGGGCTGAACGACTACTCTCCCTCTGGTCTGGCCATAGGCTTGGGCAGTAGTTTTCTCATTCCCATTGCCCCTTATGCCTGTGAAGGGAACTGGGTCCCTCTAGAGGGTCCTGGTTGTCCTCCGGACCTCTAACAGAGGGGGTGGGGTAGCCTGAGCCGCCTGCAGCCCATCTACAAAGACACTTCTAATGAGCTCCGTGAGCTCCGCTCTTAAGGCAGCTAGCCCCCCTCCGCTGGAAGCCCCCGCGAACGCTGGTACATTACCAGAAGCAGTCCCTTGATGTGCAGCCATCGATCCATGGGAAGCCTCACTGCCGCTGGAAGGGACCTGGCTAGCAGCCGCGGTGGACATGGAGGGCCCGGCCGGCTCCAACGGGTCCGCGGAGCGGACAGCATCCTCCGAGTTAATTGGCGTCCGGCTAGCAGCCGCGCCTGGCGTCCGGCTAGCAGCCGCGCCTAGCTTCACGCGCTCCGCCACGGACGTAGCGGCAGGAGCGGAAGGCGGCCGGCTAGCAGCCGCGCCCGAGTCTCTCTTCTTCTTCTTCTTTGTCTCCTCTTTGGGGTCTGTCTTCCTCTTTCGCTTGGGATTCGTCCCTTTAGGGGGACTAGAGGAATCCCGGCAGCTCGGGGCTGCTGCGACAAGGAGACCCGGGTCCAAGTCAGTGGGAGAAATATATTCATCCTGGCTAGAAGCCGCCATTTTGTTTTGGCGGGAAAGGACGACTCCAACCCTCCGGGCCCCACACAAGACGCGACAAGGAGACAGATAATGGACAAAGACAGAATGCAACAAAGGTAAGAAGAGAAGAAGGGGGGGGACACGAAGGGGAAAGACTTTAGAGATAGGAGTATTTTAAAAGATTTTAGAAAAATGGCGGAGCACCGCCACAAACCTGCTTCCCTGACAAAGGCAGGAAACAAAACTGAGGCATTCCGATGGGAGGGGGTCATTTCCCCCGGGGAACCGGAAGGCCTACATTTTTGTTGAATCCTGCCTTCCCTAGCAAATAAAGGAAAATAACCCAGAATGAAGACGCCCTTCTTACCTAGAGCGAGAAATGAACCTTTCCTGCCTCACTATTGAGGGAATGTAGTTTACAAATTTAGTGATTGATCACTTTCCAGATTGTGCCAATAGGTTTATCCGGAGGTATGTTTTTCTGCCAAGGTCGATAATACAAATCCTTTGGGTTCAAAAAAGTTTGTTCCACTGTTGATGTTGTCAATGTTATATCTTTTGTGTTTTTTATAAAGCAAGTGTTCACTCCTGTCGTAATAGCTAAGCAAGACTTCTGCAGGCTATTTTCCCGCCAAGGGTAGACAGGAAGTTAGCAAAAAAATTAATATTAGTCCTGCCTACCCTGAAGATGGAGGAAAATAACCCACAGCTCAAGACGCCTACGCCTCAGAAGAGAAGGAGCTGTCACGGTAAGTAATCAAGGCTCCATTCTCTCCAGTATCAGAGGAGCATACCTATTATATTAGGTGCACTGGAACACAGGCAGGATGCTGCTGCAGTCGTCTTGTTTGTGGGCTTCTTAGAGGCACCTGGCTGGCCACTATGTGAACAGACTGCTGTACTTGATGGACCTTGGTCTGATCCAGCATGGCTTTTCTTATGTTCTTAACCAACATTCAGCCCTCTGTAGACTTTGGATAATCACCATTCCAAACTGTGGACAGGCATAGTTTTGACTACTATTTAGGTTCCGAAAGATTAGCCTATCCTCTCCCAACGATGTGAGGAACCAAGAGATGCCAATTACACACTAGCATTCCACAGTTTCTGCCAGCAGTCTTCTGTCAAGCCACTTCACTGCCCTCCTTCCATGGTTCACCTTTTGTTTAACAAGACTCTCCATCAACTTGGAATGGAGCTACTGCTCTTTCATCAGTGAAGATGGCAGATTATTAATCATTTTATTAGAAGAGTATATCTCATCACTGTTGACTGTACACCAAGCAGGGTAAATGAAAAAGCAGACTATAGGAACTATAACTAAAAACATATAAATAATCCAGTTTTATTAAAGGCGTTCCTTTCCTTAGGCATTCTCAACAGCACATTTCCATTTGGACAGACTCTTGATAGTAAGATTAAATAAAGTGGCAGCATTCACACTGGCAAAAATAAAGTCATAATTTGAATGACAGGTTATTCACTCCCAAGTATGGTGGCGATAGCCTATAGACTGAAACAAAGTCATAATTTGAATGACAGGTTTTTCACTCCCACGTATGGTGACGACAGCCTATAAAATGAAGCTCAAACATTAGTCATAAGAAAATCACAACTGTAAAGAAACACCGTTGCTACACAACAACTGAAGTGACAAAAATTACAAATACCTCAAATTTTAGCTGTGAAGGGGGGGGATGGGACCCAACAAGAGGTTTCACATCATGCTGTAGGATAAAATCAACTAGAAATCCAGTAAAGAATTTTCTTATTACAAAACAAGATCTGCATGTACCAAAATGAGTAATACGAATCTTTTGTAAATATACACAGCAGCAGCTGAAGGGTGGAGAAAGAGGATCACATTGGGTGCCAATAAATCAACCAATACCCATTTCAAAATTGCAGAGCAACAATGAGTCATGTATTTCCCATCACAATGAGCTTTCACACACACACAGAAGTTTTGACTATCTCATCATTTTATGACGTCTTGGGCCTCACACTTTCTGAGTCCTCCTTTATGAGAAGGAAAGCCTTTTTAAAGCGAGGAAGGGGGATGCTTAAAGCATCCACGCCAGAAGCATCTCTCGCTTCCACCACCCTCTTCTCCCTCCCCCTCCCCCCCAATGACTGATAATAGCACATCAATCACATGGAGCAATTCTCTGCCATGTAACTGCAAGCCAAATCACCCGTCGGCGAGAAAAGGAAGCAGGCGAACGAGGCGCAAAAAAAAAAGGGAAACCAACGAAGGGGGGGGGGGAGAGAGAGGAGACACCACAGCAGCCGACTGTAATCGGGGAGGGGGCAGAGAGGAACCTATACCCAGGAAACAAATGTAGACCTATCTAGGGGCGCATCGTGTCCTCAGCGTGCCCCCTAAAAGGGTTCCCTTTAGAGCATCCTGGGCTTCCCCCCCCCCCCCAAGTGGTATTATGATCTCGGGAGGTGAGCGTGGAGGCTGTTACTTGAGATGGGGACGAGCCGAGAGTAACGAGGCAGGGCCACTAGTAGCAACGGACAGGATAAGCTCGGGCCCTTCCGGGATCCGGAGAGAAACAGCAAAAACAGCAAAAAAAAAACAACAACCCCAACGGTCGCCGCGAACGCAGCTGCCGCCTGATTAAGCCGAGGCTCAAAGAAACGCCGGGGAACATCACCCCTACCCTAAACTGCGCCTACCGAGGCAGAGAGACGTCTTAGGCTCTCCCGGCTGGGGGACCGACCCCCGACGCGCCCTAAAAGCAATACCCCGAGCCCCAAATACCTGCCAATCAGCTCCGCGACGGCCGCGACCTCGACTCTTTTGTTTCTCACAAGGCAAAATGGCGGCGCCGAGCGGGGCGGCCCTTCCCCCGCTCGCCGCGGGTTGGCTCCGCCCCATGTCTCTCCATTGGCTCTGACGGAGCAAGCCGCCGCTGATTGGGGGACAAGGGAGCGAGACTCTGTTGCTAGGGGAGCCAGGGAGGGCGGCGAGGCATCGTGCGACGCGTGATGATGAAGACGAGGAGGGCGGGGGAGTCAGGATGGGGACAAAAGGGAAGGGGAAAGAGGGAGAGAACCGGGGGGGGGGAGGATGGGGGGCTGGGCAGGCTCGGTCCGGGCATTAAAACAAAACAAAAAAAAGGGGGGGGGTCTTGTAAAGGCTCTTCTGAAGTGATAGGCTGTGCTTGCCCCGTCTCCCTTGGTGGAAAGGACTGGCTCTTTGCAGAATATCAGGGTACCAATCTATGCCCTTTATGTGTGAAATTTTGATCTGGCCACACTCAGGCTAAGGATGCCACCGTTTTCCTGCACAAAAACAGGTTGACAGCAATTTTGACAGCTCCCCTTGGCTCTCTTGGGCCATCTAATAGTAACAACAATTAACTCAGGATTGTGATAGTATTATAACAATCAATGTATCGGGTTCTCTGAATTTCTGACTATCTTTTTTTTAAAAGCATGTATTAGCCCCTTTCGTTGTGAAGGTATGAAAAGCAAAGCCATACCTCTGCGACAAAATTGCTATAACAATATTAAATTGCTGATTTTAAAGAAACTAAAAAACACATGAGGTGGGTCTTGGCTGCTTCTGGGGGATGGAGAAAGGGAGACTGCAGGGAAGTCTGCCATGTGGAAGGGCTTTTGATATTGTGCTGTATCAGCAGCAACAGGGAAACCAAACAAGCCTGTTCCCATGTCACTGAAGGCCTTCTGCGTTCAATGGGCTTGCTTCAGGAAATGGAACATGAAAGAATGTTTCTAATGCTAACTGTTCATAGACACCAAAATACACAGAACATGTCTTATCAACAGGATCAAAGAAGATATGAGGAAATCACTAATTTTTTTGCATCTCTTTGAAGCCCTGAAAAGCTGATCTAATGCTAACCTGATTATGTATGGACATGTGCAAAGGTTTTGGAGTTTTAATATGAAACCAGCTTTTCTGGTTATTGATCCTCAGGCCAGCCCTTTGATAAGTCTTAATAATTTCCATTTGGCACAAGAAGAACTGAATCAAATATAGGCAGCCCATTCCTGGAGGGGGGGGGGTTGCCATTGGCCGGAGGCAGCGCAGCTCCATCCTCCATAGCAGGATCCAGCCCATCTGCCGAAGTCAGAATGCTGCCCTTACTTGTGAGCCCCGTGGAACCGCTAAATAGCGTTCCATGGGGCTATGCCCCCTAAAAGGGTGGCGTAACTTGCTGTAAGGGCAAAGGGGCATTCCTGGCCCAAATGGGGTTAGGTAGCCGCCCCCAGAACCGCCTCCCAGGTGACTGGCACAGGGAAATATACCAGGAGAATGCCAGCCGAGGGTGTGGCATCCCATGGCCAGCATGTGTGCCACACGGGATGGTGTAAGTGCCCATTTTCCTGGGTTAAACAAGTATTTATGCTGGTGCGGGTCACGCTGGCTTCTATGGAGCTTCAGTTCCCCCCTCCCCAGGAATGGGCTGCAAGGTGGAAATATAAACAACTTTTTAAAAGAATATGCATGGTCAATGCTACAAGCTGGTCTCTGAAGAGACAGCACATACATTTTTTAAACAAATAATGGACATATTCAACACTATCCATTGGTCTGAACTGAATATTGTACCATCAAGTCCTTAGGAGAATGATGGGCTAAAATGTCAGTAGTTAAATAATGTCTTCCTCTATATATGTCCAATTATTTTGACATGTTCTGTTCCAAGGTCTCCAAAATAAAAGGGATGTGTGAGTATGTGTGCATTTCCTGAATTGCCCTGTATAGTTAGATTGCTCTTGTGCACCTGGTCTGTTATTGAATTCTCATCCTATTCCAACTAGTCTTTGTACTATGTGCTTTGTCCTTATGTACTATGAGCATAAGCCAGTAATAAGAGTTATCATCCTGGAAAGAAGAATAACAGCTGCAAACTAGGATGATGAGTGCTATGTTTGCCAAGTGACCACTCTTCAGCAATTTATGTAATTGGGCTGTGCCACCCAGCTAATCGCATTCATGGAAAGACACAATTGTTCAGACCTAAATTACTAGCATTTTGTTCTAATATTAAACATCTTAAAGGTCAGCAGAGTGAAACTGGCAAAAGCCACTACATTGTTTCCTTACATTTCATATAATGAATTCAATTGTATATTCAAGGACAACACTTAAACCTTTCAGAGCATCTTTAAAGAACAGTGTGACTCAGCAATGAAATAACATGGCATATTTTAAAATGTATTAAGAGAAATATACAAGTTCCAAAGAGTCAATGGTATTTCTCTGTTCAGTAGTGAGAAAGACAAAGAGCATATTTGTAGTTTTGTGTTTGGTTCTGGAAACTACAGTTCAATAACGTTATAGACAAATTGAATATTATTTTAAGGATTGGAACTGATTGAGAAGGCAAGTTGCTTGGAAAATAGCTGAAGGAAGTGATTATTTTTTACTTTGAGTGAGAAAGAATAAAAGAGAGAGGAAACAAATAGATTGAGAGGTCAGATGGGGGACGTAAAGAAAGTTCAGCAGTAAAGCTGAGTTACTATGTAAGTTGCTGAAAGGCTCAATGCCTATTTTGCATCAAATTTTCCCCCTGAAAAAGAGAAGAGGCTCATCTAAAAGAACAGGAAGAGTTGGTTTTTATATGCTGACTTTCTCTACCACTTAAGGGAGACTTAAACCGGCTTACAATCACCTTCCCCTCCCCACATCACCCTGTGAGGTAGGTGGGGCTGAGAGAGTTCTAACAGAGCTGTAACTTGCCCAAAGTCACCCAGCTGGCTTTGTGTGTACGAGTGGGGAAACAAATCCAGTTCACCAGATTAGTCCACCGCTCCAAACCACCACTCTTAACCACTACACCTCGCTGGTAGTAGTAGATGGTAGTAAACAAGCCACGGCATCTGGGCTGCTGGTTGACATGGACAGAGAGGCTATTGAGAGACACCTGGGTGCATTGGATGTGTACAAATCCAAGCCAGGCAGTATCCACCCGAGAGCGCTCAAATAACTTTCTGGAGAGCTTTCAGAGCCCTTGTCTATCATCTCAAGCCCTCTTAGAGAACGGGAGATGTGCCACAAGGCTGGAGGCAGGGAGCTGTTCCTTTTGACAGCAGAGGCTAGGGCTCGCAATGATGGGTATAAATTATGGGCAGAAAGGTACCAGCTGGACATTAGAAAAATGTTTATAACAGTAAGACTAGTTCAGCAGTGGAATTGGCTGCCTAGGGATGGGGATGAGCATATCCTCACTGGCAGTCTTCAAGCAGCTGGAAAAACGCTCACATGGATCTCTGAGTAGATCAGATTATTTCCAATAAAAAACTGATATTCACAGTTACCATGCCTACTCTTCCATCTGTTACCCCAATCATTTGCAGTTTAAAATATTTTAAGAGTATTCTATAAGTCTTGCACAAGGTGTTATGAGAAGAATGGGCCCTCACACTTTTCACTTATGAGGGTACTAGTTTGTGATGTTGTGTGGTGGCAGTTGGTGAGTATTACATGTTTCAGTTTTTTCACAACAAATATTTGACATTAATTTGTTGTGGCGGAGTCAGACAGCTACCTTCTAAACAGTGCTTCTGTTGTGAGGATATTGAATGTTCTGAATCTTAAGCATGCGGAAACTGCCTGTGATAGCAGTGGTGACTGTTGACAAAACTCCTTACACACCAAGACCTTTACAATTTATTTTCATGCTTTTAGTTTAAGATAGTCATTTCTTGTATCTCTCTATCATAGACACATCCCCCTGGCTTTTCTTAAGAAGATGAGCAGCAAGAAGGGTTACCAAGATCTTGCCATTTTGGTGATCCTTTTGTGTTAACGTTTCTTTTGATTTGAAGTTTAATTTCATGTCATATCTATTAGGAACACCAATTCTGGAGTATACATATAACCTGGTATTTTTAAAATGGCAGACAGTAATACAGATGCCAATAACGATGATTCCCCCCCCCCAAAAAAAAAAAAGTTCAGCTGGAATAGATGACACTGTTGTTCCTGAATACGGGGATCTGGACTTTGGATTTGGAACACAACAACCATGCAAAGGCTAAAATGCAATTAAGACATACTTTCACTGATCATTTGGGTAGGCTGGTTGTCACAGTTTATAATATTCTCTTCAGAAAACTATGAATTATGTAATTGTCCCAAAGTGCTCATTTTGGTAGTATTAAGCAATTAGTGGGAGCCGAGTACAGCCTTTTGAAGCCGTTATTGGAAGATGTGAGATTATCTTACACTCCCATATGGCTTAGGATAATTATTGCATTATTATAGTCATATTAGATTTCTCCAAGCCTCACTGCTTTTTTCAGTCCTTCTTAATTAGCGAGGTGGGATTCAGTTCTAGCTTACACAGGTCATTTAGATGCCTTGACCTCCCATGCTTACTGATGATCAGTTTACCTACTACTATAGCTAAGGCTGTAATAAAAGGATGAGATCAGAACTTATGTGGCAAGTGTGAGGTTTTGGCTCACTTCTCTGGCTCTCATTCCTAGACTCTCGGTATCGCTGCTGCCCCTCACTCATACGTACCTAATGTTTGCCATCTGAACAGTTGCCCTCTTTCTCCAAGAATTTTTGGATCTGTCATGACTTAGCAATTCCAGATGATATCTGAACCCTAGAGTGTAGACAGATACCTCAGTACTTGGGTTCGGGCCCTTTTTCATCACTCTGCCTTGTCAGCAAATGTGATGAGGCATATTAGATCTGCCAAGAGTTAAATCTGGGATCCACATTTTATGTTTACTAATTGTGTTTTTTTCTTCCCATGAAGAGGTGGTCATATGAGCAGATTTGGCACATATATGACTTTGCCTTGTATGCGCATATGTGAATGCACAGTCTCACTTGCCTATCCATATAGCTCTCCAGTGTGTGTGTGTGTGTAAAGTGCTGTCAAGTCGCAGCCGACTTATGGCGACCCCTTTTGGGGTTTTCATGGCAAGAGACTAACAGAGGTGGTTTGCCAGTGCCTTCCTCTGCACAGCAACCCTGGTATTCCTTGGTGGTCTCCCATCCAAATACTAACCAGGGCTGACCCTGCTTAGCTTCTGAGATCTGACGAGATCAGGCTAGCCTGGGCCATCCAGGTCAGGGCAGCTCTCCAGTAGGCAGACAAAACACCCTGTTTTGCTCTGGAATGTGCAACTCTGACAAGAATCTTAAATCCTGAGTAGTTCCAGGTATCTTAACTCCTTGCAATCTGCTTGTGAAGTCATTCTGTACCAAGGCTCCAAAGCTGTTCATTTAGATTTATAACCTTCTAAAGGGTCTTGGAATTGTAACTTTTTAAATCTTATTTATCCTGACAACAAGCTTTCAGTTCCTGTTTTACGGATGGAAAAGCAAGGCTGAAAGTCACTGTTTTGCCTTAAGCTATCCAGCCAGTTGATGGCTGATAGCCAAGTCTCCTGGAAATGCACCTTGTTGTTCATTCAGAGACTCCTTTGTTTTTAATAGGTGTGTAGAAGAAAGGAGTTTCAGCGGGTATAGCATCTCCTACACTATTTAATGTGAGAAGGTGTGCTTGTAGAAATCTCCCTCATGCCACAGCTATGAAAAGCCATACTACTCACATTTATCGAGATAATGGAAGAGTTAACTGAGTAATGGACAGCAGTGTCATTAGATGCTATTAAGAGCAGCCTGCTGCAAAGGGTACTTTAGGACTGGAAGCTGTAGGAAAGCACTCTGAGGTCTCTTTATAGCCCTTAGAGGGCTCATGAAATAATAATTAAAACAAAAGCCACTTGAAAAGCAAGATCGTTGGAAAGGTTTGATTGGAAAAGTCATTGCAAAGTGAGATCCTAAATTGAGCATTAAAAGGGTTCCTTGGCAAAGCAAGGTCCCAGTCAAGCCCCTTCTGCATCTACTGAACAATGACAAAAGAGTAGGGTTGCCAGGACGCCCTGGCCACCAGTGGGGGATGGGGGGGGGTATGGTTGCAAGATCCAGGTTGGGAAACTCCTGGAGATTGGGGGTGGAGCCTGGGGAGAACAGGGACCTCAGTGGGGTACAATGCCAGAGAGACCAACCTCCAAAGCATCTTTTTTTTCTCCAGGAGAACTGATCTCTGTAATCAGGAGATTAGCTGTAATTGCAGTGGATCCCCAGGTCCCACCTGGAGGCTGGCATCCCTACAAAAGAATCTGGCTCAAATAGTGTATGTGTTGGGGGGGGGGCACTTTGCTTTCTGGAATGTTTCTTCAGTCCTGGGATTCCCCTAAAGCTCATAGGATAAGGCTGGCAGCTGCTATTTCCAATGAGCCAGGAAACAAATACTTCTAAAATTGGATAACAGGTGATGTATTTGTGCTTTTCTTACCTAGGGTTGTGATTAATGGATGATCATTAACGTCTTCTAAGCCCATTTTAATTGACCTGATCATATCCAGTGAAACCCTAATTAGTCCGTAGTGTGCAATTTTAGAAGTATTTGTTTTATAAATGGCAGTCCATAAAAGCTTGGAGGCCTGAAATGTATACTCCTTATGATATCAGTTACACAAAGATTAGCTGGCCCAGCAAACTGATAACGAGCTATGTATATCTGAAGCATCAGTTCTAACTCAGCCCAGGCTGGTATCAGCGGAAAGTAACTTTCCTTTGCACTCCAGTACTCCCCATTTCTAAAACACAAAAAACAGTATTTCCAAGACCACGGTCACACAGCCCGGATAGCCTACAAGAACCGATGAGTATTTCCTTTATTCATCTTTTCTATTTTCTTTAAAGAAAGGACAATCTGCTTTGGTATACAACTTCTTTTGGAGGAACTCCTAAGTGTAATCTTGATCCAAATTAAAGCATACTTTATTTAAGCTCTTTTTTTGCCAGCTGTGCTGGTATGAATGTACTAAAATCCCTTATATGCCCTTATGCTGCTGTACTCTCGATCAGCTATCAGTGGGAGAATTCAGAGTACATGGCATGAGGAATGCAGTGTGTCAGCAGCTTTCAAGTGCTGTATCCATATTCACTTCTTCTGTGGCTTTAATATTTTACCAGAATGCTTTAAGACTGAATGTTGTGGGAAAGACATTGTCAGACTCCCCTGAAGTATAAAGAAGCTGTTCAGGATCTCCACAATTATTACTCTGAATATTTGTACAGTTGAATTTGTTTCTAAAACGTAATTTCTTGTTGACTAACCTGACGGGTTCTTGCAACAGAATACAAAATACAGTTAAATGCAAACAATTTTCATGAATGAAACATACTAAAACATCAATAATCTAACCTTTAAAAGAATCCATATACAGATCAACCAGTGCATTAATAAAGCTCAGAGCCATAGATGCCATAACCCAACAAACAAACAAACAAACAAAACAGCACTAACATCCTTGTATAATGAAGAGTGAAGACTGATGTAGAGCAGCGGGGCTGATTTGGAAGTTTCCCTTCTGCATTCAGTCCAAAGGTAAAGCTCCTCTTATCTATGAAAAAAAGTTCTGCATGTTTGAAGCAGAAGTCGGTTGTGCACAGTATGACTAGCTAGCATCCATGTTTCACCTTCCCCCCTACAGCAGTTATGTGCTTTTTAATTAATAAGCTGACAAATGAACAGGCTGCTTTGGGGACAACCTCTTTTGTATTTCTTTAGTCATTATAGTCTGGTCACATTTGGTACTGCAGACATTAACGAAGCAGATGCAAGCAACTAGACTCTCTTGCCTCATTGTCACATATGCTCTCTTTAGCTGCTCTGAGCCCCGCTTTGGTGGGGGGAAAGCGGAATATAAAGCAAACAAACAAAATTATTTTCCTGAAGAACAACCTCTGCAGCTGCTTCCTTGGTCTAAGGGTTGTTTTTGCACAAGATGGATTTTCTAAAGGAATACCAGTTCTGTGCAGAAATTTCATGTACGCTTTTGTATGCTGTGAGAACATATCTGTTGTGCCCACATACATACATCAATTTGTGGGAGGGTTCTCACAGTTGTTAGGGATGCTGAGAACTTCTCCGTGAACATAATGTTTTTGACAGCTGCGATCACTCGAGAGCTCCTCATCGCACTGCTGACCGACTCAAGCAGTGTGCTCAACAGCTTTGCAGCTGCACAGTAACTATGGTGGTGGATGAATGAATTTATTTTTATGGCATTTGCCAGAACAACTATGGTGGTGGAATTTAATTTCTTTCTGCCTTGTGGCTGTTTTTTTTTTAATTGGGTAGAAGGGCCAGGTAATTAAATGGGGAAAACTACAATGCCCAAATGGCAGAGCAGAGCGAAAACATGCGTGCACAAAATAACATTGACTTAGATGCAAAGCAAATGGGAAGGCTTTAAAAAAAACAAAGTATTTATTTATAATTAGCTGGCTGCCCGGTTTGTTTACTCTTTAACAGAGGAGCATGGCACAGCAATGACAGGTCTGTGGGGGAGGGGGAGTATGTGAGACAGTGTGATCTGCAAGGCCTCTCCTTGCATCGTACTGCAGGGTTTGGTTACATGAGGGGGAACCTACTGAAGTGGGTCCCTCCACTGAACAAGCTCATGAACAGCCAAATGACCTGCTGAAAAAGTGCCTCCCTATTTGTGACTGATGATTAGAATTTGAGCAGAACTGGCTGGTAATCGAGCATTCCTAGTGATGTGCACACATGAACAGGGTGGCCAGCTCTGGGTTGGGTCCTCCTTGACGTGGTTCTTGACAATAATGTGTTCCGCTTTCAGGACCAATTATATCTGCAACAGCATGGAGTGGCCATGGGATGTGCGTGCGCCCCCACGTAGGCCAATATTTATATGGTAAATTTTGAGTATAATTTCATTTTCAATAACAACCCTTTTTTACCCTGTATCACTCTATTCAGACGTTTCATAGATGATGTCTTCTGTATTTTTCATCCGGCTAATCAATTTCCTCAATTTTTATCCTGGCTCAATGACAGGGACCCACACATCAAATTTACTTGCAATACTAGTCTTACCGATATTAATTTTTGGGACATCACTGTTTATTTAAAAGAAGACACTCATACATTAGCAGTGCACCCTTTCAGAAAAACAACAGATTGGGGTGCCTTGCTACACTATAATTCCCATCATCCAGGGCACCTAAAAAAGAATTTACCATATGGGCAATTTTTACGCCTAAAGCGCAATGCAACAGAGACTGAGGATTATGAAATCGCTTCAGCCCACCTTAAGGACACATTATCCAATAGGGGTTTTCCCCCAGAAGTCATTGCGACTTCCAAACGTCGTGCGGATAGTCGACAGAGATCAGAACTCCTGGAAAGGAAACAAAAAAATGCTAACTCGGCTTTGTTAACTTCAGCCCTACAATTTAATTACAAAACTAGGGAAGTACAGAACATCATCAAACGGCACTGGCACTTGGTACAAAATATACCAGGTTGTAAAGAGCCACTGAGATTTGGTTTAAAAAGAACATATTCCCTACGAGATAAACTTGTAAAATCTGATTGTCTTCCTCTCCAGCAGAATAGTCAGCCGGTCGGCCATTTTAAGTGCAGCGCTTGCGCGCAGGCGCTTCCAGTGAAAGAATTTTGAGACACCAGAACTGGCTTTACATTCACACTCAGGCACTTTAGTAATTGCAATAGTAAACTGGTTATTTATTTAATTCGCTGTCCATGTGGTCTACTTTACGTAGGTAAAACGAAGAGAGAGATTAAACTTCGTATAGGAGAGCATAGGTCCCGGATTAGGAACTCTAATTTAGAAGCTCCGCTGACAGCACACTACAAAGAGTTAAAACATTTGGACACAGACATGCAATTTTTTGTTATTTGGCAGTTCCATGGTCGAGCATTTCATAATCAAAATATAGATAGAATTTTAGCGCAACAGGAATCACGCTTCATCTTCCTTTTTGACACTTTAATGCCAAATGGATTAAATTCATTTTTGGATCTCTCCAGTTTCCTTTAATTTTTCTAATTAGTAGATTCGCCTCTTCCACATAGTTTACAGTAACGTGAGTTTGTACTATTGAGTAGATAGCATGCACCTGTGGAATCAAGAAAGCCTTAAGAGAGATTGAACCAAGTTTACTCCAGACGCTCACCTAGCCTCTTAGACAGAATGGCAGAATAGACGTCTCTTCCCAATTTTGGTATGTAAGATGAAATAGATATATTTTTGTAAGCTGAAAATATTTTTGTAAGCATAAAATAATTTTAAGAACTATAATCTATTTATTATAAATATACTACAAATTTGTGATTTTTTTGTGATATTATGTAGGTATGCATTTTATTACAGGTGATATTCGCACGTGGTACTTCTTGAAGCTTGATGAAAGCTCTGAAATGGGGATTTTACCGGAAGCCCATTGCGTTTGAAATCCGTTCCGTGCTTTATTTGGACATTACCATTCTGGATTGTTAATTTTTGTGCACCTGATTTTCCTTTGTATATACACTTACCTGATGTATTCTATTGTATTATAACAAGTCCCTGCTCTGTATTTATACCCTTGGAATATTGTTTTGGTGAGGCTCCACCTCACAATACAACTGCTTGCGAATTGCTTTGGATGTGCTTTATTGAGCTTTAAACAAGTGCAGACTTTTGATTCCTCATTCTCCGACTTTGTACTTGTAGCCCGATTTTGATTACTAACTACCTGGAGGTTGGCAACCCTATACATGAAGCAAAGCAGGCGAAGTCAGCTCATTACATCTGATGTTATACATATGGGCTATACTCCTTCACCTGCATAGACATGATATCCATGTAGGAAATCTGTCTTGTGGAATGTGATCACTTTCTGACAGAACCTTTTTGCTGTCAGGTTTCTCTCCAGACTAAGCTGATTGTACTTCTCAGTTGAAACCAAGAACGGAATGGACTACAGAGAAGATTCTGTCCCCTTAAAACAGAATTCAAAATCATGGTGGTGAGAGGCAAATGATCCAAGGATTGCTGCTACCGCTACAGTTGCTTGCTCACGTAACCCCCCTTCTTGTATAATTTGTCAATTCACAATTATTAAAAGGTCTGAAGTGGATTACAGTCAGCACAACTGGAAGCAAATGTAATCATTCTCACACAGTATGAAAGCCATTTTGTTACCAACATTTTTTGAAGTGGGACCCACTGCTGAAGGATGCCCTTCTAAACTTATTGCAGCTTTCAGGACCTACTTGCAAAGTAACTCCACAATACTTATCGCTTTTCCAACATAAAATATAGGAATCACACATCAGTTAAAAGTAAACAAATTCATATCTTATTTTTCATGTTAGTATTTATCAATATAACTATGCTCTCAGTCATTCATTTCAGGGGTTAGAGTAGGACAGAATGTGGGAATGAAGGATGCAGGTGTTTGTTTTGACAAACTGTTGTCTGGGTTTGCTGACATTAGGTAAGTATATTGATCCATCCCCTTTGTTTCTGCCAAAGTGAGCTTTTATTCATGAAAGCTTACACGCTGGAAAAGTTTGTTGATCTTTAGGCTGCTACTGAATTTTTGTTTGACGATTGCAGACTAACACGGCTAGCCACCTGAAGCCGATCTATCCCTTATTGTTGTTTCTATATTAAGAAACCACTGGTCTGTCTTGAAAGGAGATGATATTGAGTCTCTTCAACATCACTCTAAGACTCTGATGCACATATACATATCTTAAGAGAAAGACAAAACCTCACTCAGTAGGAAAGGGCTGCAGACGGCATCCATTAACCTTAAGACTTTTGATATGCCTGAGAAAACGTATATGCTCCCTTGCCAAGTGTCATTTGATGAACATATAGTTTTCTGCCATTTTAATGAACCGGAACATATCAGAGGTGAAAGGAAAAAGTTCTTCTAATGTGCTCTGCTTTGTGTCAGCTTCACCTGAAGTCACTGCAAAATGCCAGCTGTACGCTCTCAGCAAATGCCTGGTCTACATGCCGGGAAATCCAACCAACCATTAACCAATGGCCCCATTCCACATGTTTGGACTGTGCTGGGGGATGGCTTGCACAGTGTAATAGATACCATTTCCTAGTTTAGGAGAACTGGGGAAGCACTGACTCACTCCGTGCAGATCCAGGGGAAGGCTGTTGGTCTGGGAATGTTTAGAATTCCTCCCCAGTTGCTATAATTCTGTTACAGTTGCTTATATAATCCAGCATTGCTTTCCCAGACTGTTTTCATTTGAACTGGCTTGAGGTTTAATGCTCCATGTCTCCCCTCTGTTATCCAATATTCTATTTAAAGCACTAGAAGCTGCAGAGCACTGCAAAGAAAGCTAGGAACCTTTGTATATGTACACTTAGTGGACCAAAGCCTTCACATGCATAATCCCCCAGTTATAAGGATTTTGGGAGCTGCTGTATTAACATTCATAACTATTTGGTTCTTGGCAAACATGGCCACACCTAGCTGTTTCTAAGATAGCAACCTAATTCTAGTTTACCATTTTATACTGTATTGCTCTTGTGGCAGGGAAGCTTTGCTATGCATCAGAGACAGCATTTGTGCCCAGGAAATGGGAGGAAAGGGTGGCTATGGGCCCCAGAGAAGACAGACAATGGGAGGAAAGAGTATCTTCACATGAGATTGTGAAAAAGATGGTTTGGAGGAGGGAGGCAGAAAGAGCAGGTTGACCTTTAGGACCCTCAGCAGGGAAACAGGATTGGGATTTAAACTGAATATTAAAACTGGGAATCAAGCCTAAACCGGATAGCCGATTGCCAAAAAAGCCAAATAGGTATTCGACTTTTTTCGGCTTTCCCCAGGCTTTTGCCTATGGGAATTTTTTTAATGGGGTGTGTGTGTATTTTTCGAGGTAGAGTCACCAAATTTGCAGTGTACCTGCAAGGGACTCTCCTTGCATGAACTACCTTGAAAAATACCCCCTCCTCAAAAAAAATTCTATATATACTATAACGGAGCCGATATTTTTGGTGGGAAACCCGGAAATAAAGCTGAAATACTCATTTGCTGGTATGGGTGTTCGGCTTATTTCGGATTCCCCCCCCCCCTCCAAAATTGGGCTCAATAAACCCAAACCCAAAATTTACCGGAATTTTTTTTTTTTTTTTTTTTTTTGCACAGCCCTACTCACACCATCTGTCTGGGGGTTTCCAGGAACTGCTGGCCACCATCTTGTGAAAAATACTTAGGTGAGTTGGATTTAGGACTCATTGCGAATCTGGTGGGGCTTGTCTTAGCAACTGTGGGATAAGCATGAGCTGCCTCTGAGTGGTCTGGTACATGACAGAAAGCATGACAGCAATTATCTAATGACAGCATGACAGCAATTATCTAATAGCATGACAGTAATTATCTTTAAGATGCTGCTGGACTTTTTTTATTCATCACAGAAGAAATATTCTTCCATCTGTCTTGCTTCCACCAAGGCAAAGTCAAACAGCAATGGAAAATCCCCCCAAAACCAAAGACCACCCCCACATACGCATACACAGAACAGAGCAACCCCTCCAAAAGCACGAAGCCGGCCAGAAGACGTAGGCCCTAAAGAGTAATCCTCATGTACAAAATTCAGACTGGGTAAAGTTTTTAATCAGGTCTTGCAGTTTGCAACAGAGAATTTACACTTGCAGCCACTGTCCTAATTATACGGTCCATTCAGCAGCTTTGCGGAAAGAGTTTCAGAAATATCCCTAGAGAGTTCTGTTCCCTCCCTGTCAGCAGGCATCATAAATATGGATCATTTGTGGCACTTATGATTATAATTTATTATTACTTCATCGTCATCATCATAATTAAAAAACCCAGCAACTTCATTGCCATGAATCCAAGGTTAAACTGGAGAACCTAAACGGAAGGTGAGGGAAGTCCATGTGAGGAACTGTGTCATGTCAACAAGGTCTGGGCAAGGCAGCTGGCACACACACATGTTCCTGCACGCAGCCCCAGCAGATGGAGAAGGGCTCACATTATGTTTTCCCTTCGTCACAGTGATCGGAGAGGCTTAACTTATTCATGCTTATAAAGCACAGGGTGTTCTTCAGTGGCAGGTGATTAAAGGATTATTGTTATTCATGATCTCCTCCGTCCTCTGTATCGGTGAAGGATAATAACTCAGAGTTCGAGGGAGAGTCTCATTTGGCAATCCCCAGCACGGACGGCAATTAAAAAAAGGCAGTCGAGTGATATGATGCCAGTCATGTCCGCAGCACATTTATAGGCTTGACCTGCATTGTGACACAGTGCGCTCCCTCCCTTCTTCCCTGATGCACAGAGCACAATTGAAGGCTTTCTGGTTTCAGAAACCTTCAATCAAACTCAAAGTTGCCATGGCATCTGAATGCAGGTACCTGGGCATACTGGAGCTGGTTTCTTCCCCACAAATTAGGATTTAAAAATGGAATTAAACCATGGGAGGAGAGAGAGCAAGAGCATATAAACAGGGCAACCTCTATATCCCAAAAGCAGTACAATTGAGGTGATGCTCACGGGTCCCTATTTACATTTAACATCTAGATATTTTCAGTATAAATACTGCAGCTGTGAAATAAATGAGCACAAATTTAGCACTACTGCATGGTAAAATAAAAAGGTGTGGGGCAGAGCAAGCCTGAAAAAGGGGGGGGGGTTGAACCAGTTCAGAAGCCGGTGTGACCCCTGCGTTGGCATAAGTGCCACTTGCGCTGGCAAAACCATGGTGTCACGGTCTCTGACATAATTATGGTATTTTGTGTACATGTGCAGAATTAATTCCATGTAGAGCTTGAACATAACATACAAACTGAACCACAAAACTGCAGTAATGAAAAGACTGGCATCAGCTTATAAAATGCAAATATCTTTAAAATAAGCTGACTGAATCCTTTCAGGAAATAATTATTTTACCCTGGTCTTATCCTTAAAGGGGAAAGAACAGAGTTACCTTTTATCATCTACTAGAAAGATGTATCTGGAATTTCCCTTCCTGACTCAGCTACCACCTGTCAGCTGTTTATACCTTAAGAGCAGGAAAATCCTGCTATCTTATAGCCTCATATCTTAAGAGCAGGAAAATCATTACTTTTTGTAAATCTTGCTGAAGACTACATTTTCTACTAATCAGATGGTTGCATGTTACAATGTAAAGGTGTTTCATCCCTGGCTCCAGAGGTGCAAAAGTGCACCCATATGCCAGATAACACTGAACTGAAGTGTATATAAGACAGAGCAAGATAGCCAGTACTTCAGAGTGTTATTGCTGGCAGACTGCAGCTGTCTGATGTAACATTTCTCCATCTCAGAGGCCTGAGATGTAAAACATTGAGACTCTGATCCTTGCGTGGACAGCAGTTCTCTGAGGTATCTTGAAGTATCAAGATCTGGATATTTCAACATATCTTACTTACAGTCTTCTTGTGAGACTGCTCTATTCCTAGAAGAGGATAGAGACCCTTAGAATTCCTATCCTTTGAATGGGAATCTAAGTGCAGTAATCTTTCCATATATTGGAACACTGAGAGTCCATTGGATTTATGGATTCTTACAAACTAAACCTATTTGGCTTACCAATGCTAAAGAGCATCCTGAACACAGAGCTAATAGCTAGACCTCTGAGATAGTGTCAGAAAGTCCTCTACTTAATTGAGGAACCTCCTCAGAGCAAGAGACCAGAGATGTTCCTGAAGTGAAAGGAGACTCTCTGTACTCTGTGAGACATGCACAATGCTGATACATTGTACAGCGCATACACAGATTTGAACCATAAGTTCACATACAAAACTCTCTACAGCCAGAGAGATTTTAAACAGCTTTAAGCTAACACATAGTATTTATATTGTCGAAGGCTTTCACGGTCAGAGTTCATTGGTTCTTGTAGGTTATCCGGGCTGTGTAACCGTGGTCTTGGAATTTTCTTTCCTGACGTTTCGCCAGCAGCTGTGGCAGGCATCTTCAGAGTAGTAACACAGAGTAGTGTTACTACTCTGAAGATGCCTGCCACAGCTGCTGGCGAAACGTCAGGGAAAAAAATTCCAAGACCACGGTTACACAGCCCGGATAACCTGCAAGAACCAACATAGTATTTATATATTCAGCATTGCTGTCTAGAACTAAAAAGAACATGCATAGCATGTACATAAACAATGCCTGATCTTAATGATGATCAGAGGTCTTCTTCATAAGTTAAGAATATTAATAGAAGTCTTTAAAGGATTCAAGAATTAGAAAATACAGATACTCTGGGATAACTTCATATGTTCTCATAGAGCTTAGATTCTTAAAGGACTACAGATGACACAGCAAGGTATAGTGTGTCTTCTGTACTGAAATATTATGATGTTTTGAATGATTTTAAGTTAGGATGCTTCTAACCAAATCTTTTTCCAAAGTATAAATACTGCAGCTGTGAAATAAATGAGCACAAATTTAGCACTACTGCATGGTAAAATAAAAAGGTGTGGGGCAGAGCAAGCCTGAAAAGGGGGGGGGGTTGAATCAGCTCAGGAGCCGGTGTGACCCCTGTGTTGGCATAAGTGCCACTTGCGCTGGCAAAACTGGCACAGTGCTACCGCTGCCACCATGGCAGCATTTTTCTGGTGCAAGGGCTTGCACTAGCATCCAAGGGGGCATTCCTGAGGGCGGAGATAACTTTAGTCAGCTCCCAAAGCCCTTTCGCCCTGGTAATGCCCCTTTAGCTGGAGCAAACTTGTGCCAGCAAAAAGGCAGATGTTACCCCTTGAAATTCTATGGAGGGGTTTCACTTTTTAAGAAAAATTACAGTTTCCCCTTGTATTTTCGGGCCGGCAAGCCGCTCAGCAGGCAGTGCAGCTGCGCTGTGCCTGGGCCCAGCCCAACTACCCCTGTTGGGGTCAGTAAAAGAAAGGAGTGGCATTGCTGGGTGCTGGCCTGGGACAGCTGCAGGGCTTTTTAGAGCTCCTGGGACTTGAGAGAATTGAGATTGTGAATCCATTTCTTCACAATAACTATGGATTGTGATGGTGTAATAAGCATTAGTTGAATCAAGAATAGCACAAAGGACTGTGAGGAAATGATTTCTGGGTAAGGCAGCAAAAACTCTCGGTGACAGAAAAGTCTGGCTCTCGCCATTAGTCAGCACTACTACTTTTCAAACGGTCTGTCTGCTAGGCTGATCCACGTCAATAGACTGAGGCTTAAACTACTTATCCCATTGCTTTGATATTGGCTACCTGCACAGATCTTGAGATAAAAAAAGATTAGAGAGGACAAAGCGTAACTTTCTCTTACTCTGAAATTGCACTTCAGACCTATTGAGGTATCAGTGTGAGAAGGATCAGCCAAAATTCAATAAACAAGTGGAGCAAGACTCAATGAAGAAAGAAACCACGCACACACACCTTCTTTCTCTACAGCCAAATTGTGCAAGCTCCCTCCCCCAATTATGCAAATTATAAATACAGGATGCAACTTATTATAGATTTCCTAAGGACATTTTTGTGGGTGAGAATTCTCTAGAAAGTCCAAGAACAAAAATAGACACTGACAGTTTCTTAAAAAAAAAAAAATACCTTGAGGAAATTATAAATGCTTTTTTGTTGGGGAGAGAGGATTGCAAGCTACATTCTGCCTAAAGAGCTCATGATTGACAGGAGGAAAGCCTGTGGTTTAAGACAAGCAGGGAATGAAGGGCAGCATCCCTGCCCCACCAGGCAATCCAATTCATTCAAATTTGGGGCTGATTATGCCCAACCAGTGCCTGGACAGTACCTTACCTCCCAGGACATAGATAGAGCACCCAGGCCAGCTGCAGGGCCCCTTTAAGCATTATGGTGGTTGCCGGCAACTCTATCTCTGTCAGGTGCATCGCTCCTTGACTGTTTAGTATAGGAAGCGTCCTTTGTTCCAGTCATTCCACATAATGTGTAACAGGGAATTGTTCAGGAAGGCATTTTTTTAAATAAAGGGAACAAGGCTATAGTTTAATACCTGTGGATATCAGTTCTTCCTCAGCAGAGCTGGGTTTATATACAAGCTAAGGGCAAAACTAGACGTTGCAGCAGCCGTGGGTTCAACCCGTGGCTGCCAACACCATTTTAGGGAAGAATTTGACCATTTTAAAAATGCTATGAGGGCCCAACCCCGATCGGGACCACAGTGCAGGAGGACCAGTCAATCTTCACCTCCCTAGCTCCATGGCTGTTTTGGTACTTGAAAAGATAGTGGGGGGCGGACAAGATCACCTGCTCCCCCAATCTTGCTGCAGGATTGAGTCCCTCACAGCATTTTTTTTTAATGGTCAAACTGTTCTGTAAAATGGTGGCATGGGAGGAGAGAGAGAGTGCATATTAGCAGGTTGAACCTGTGGCTGCTGTAATGTCTAGTTTGCGGTTTAGGGTCTCAGATTATGAGAAAACTCTACATATAAAAACGTTACTAAAATTACTGAATTACCATTGTTTTATAATGCTATGAGGCTTCTTAAACTTGACATTGCTTAGATGTCTTAATATGCCCCCGTTCATGAACACCAAAAGCCAAACATTGCCTGCCTGCCATTCTTTTCCGTCATCACTTGCTGATTCCAAATTCTCTGGCTCTGGCCCAAGTATGCCCTGTTTCAAGCATCACATGTAGTTTGGCACAGTGAGTCTATTAAACCTCTGTCTGTATTATAGTATTTCAGACTGTATTCGGCGTTATGGAATGGAAAGCTTCTCTGTACAAAAAAGGATCCCCTCCATATTGGAAAAAATAGATATTGGGAAGAGGAAATCTAGCCTAACCTTCTCCTGGACATGCACAGAACTGTGAGAGAACCTTGAACTGTTTAACCTAGTTAGTACAGGGACTCCTAAAATGAGGAGGTAACCACTGGAATCCTCCATTAACATCAATGGGAAGTTTGTAGGAGCAGAACAGCGGTTTTTCTTGCCTTGGTTTTACAGAAGAATACAGAGGCAGGTCCAGAGAGTTGCCCAGTTATGGTATGAATCAATTGCTGTGCCAAGTCTGTATGGGAAATCAGCTAGATAATTGCCATGAAACATGCCACGAGAATCTCACCCTCAGGGCTATCACTTCTCAGTGAGTCACTAAAAAGAGGCATCCAGGAATTCTTGCACAACTGAGGTTCCTGTGTAAACAAGGTCCTCCATCTCAATCTAAAACCTCTAGCTCTGCATCACCGTTTAGCTAGAAATACCACAGTTCAAACAAGTACTGAATAGCAGGAATGACAATTTGTGGAATGACGTAAGTGTGGGAGCCTTCCTGATCTCATCACGTAGGACACTGCATAAGGTGGGGCCACCACAGAGATTCCGTGTGTCCAGGTAGCTGTTGATCTTACACGTTTGCATTTAAATATAGATTTTTTAGGAGCTTCACATACATTAGATTCCTGTTTGGGAGCCCTCCTGAAACCAGTGGGATTTACTTAATCATACACATGTATAGGAGCGGGTTGCTTGGTTCCATTGATATTTCAAAAGGCATGCTGCACCCATCCATGTTGCTTGGGCTGTGATGTAGAGAAATTATTGTCTCCTTCCTGATTTCAGCTGGTATGCAGGCTCAGGGTTAAAGAGGCACTCTTGGTTAAACTGATAGTTTGACTCCCCCGCCCCACAATTCTGCTGGAGAAAGATTGAAAAAACATGCTCTTTTAGTATGGAAACTTTGGTGTTCGTGTCATATCCACCACCCCAGGGTCTGTCAGATTACATTCTCTCCTGACTTGTGGACACAGCCAACAAAAAGGTGAGCAAGACGCAATACCACACACAGAAGCCGGAAGGGGGGGATTCCGTTTAGCTGAGGGAAACCCAGCCTTCTCAGCAGGGATACCTCGCTGCTCCCCAACTCTCTCTTAAGGGCTCTGGGTGGCCTTTCCCTTTGGTCACTCACTGCCACCATTTCCAAGTGTTTATTCCACCTCACCTGTTTCATGCCAGAAGGAGACTCAAAAGCTTGCAGGTAGGAATCCAGCCAGTCCTTTACATAAGCTTTATTCTACTATAAGACATCTCCAGTGAATATACCGGCTACAGACGTTATGGTGCAGTTACTAATAAAGGAAATGAAAACAGAATGATGTGTAACCTAACTTGGAAACAACAGGTACCTGGTATCTACCGCCCCCCTGATGGAAGCAGATAAGTACCTGGTCAATGGCTGGTGCATGCATGCACACACAACAATTGGAGCCAGCGTGGTGTAGCGGTTAAGAGTGGTGGATTCTAATCTGGTGAACCGGGTTGGTTTCCCCACTCCTATACATGAAACCAGCTGGGTGACCTTGGGCTAGCAACAGTTCTAATCTATCCTACAAGGTGACTGATGTGGGGAGAGGAAGGGAAGGTGGCTGTAAGCTGGTTTGATTCTCCTTAAAAGGTAAAGAAAGTCGGCATATAAAAACCTCCTCCTCTCCCCTCCTCCTTCTTCTCAATTTCACCCCCCCCCCCCCGCACACACATATGTAGAAAGTCCTAGGCAATCTGAGTTTTGGACTATGACCGCAGAAGGTTGCTAGAACACAGTAGCCAATGGTCAGATGCAACTCACATCACAGAGAGTCCTTATTTCCTCCACGTGATATGAAAACATGTAGGTCCAGAAGAAACAAAGTTTTCCCAGCCTGTCTCTACAACTACAGTCCTTCCTAAGGTGAAACAATTTCTCCTGCTGTCAACCCATGATAGTGCAAAGACTGACTTTTTCTTACAGCTGTCCCTTCAGTGTAGCTCAAGGTGTTTGGAGGTGCGTAGAATATGGTGGGAATAGTAAGGGAAAGAGAACAGCTGCAGCAGTGGAAGAGGAAGTGTCTTGTTGCTCCATAAAGAAAAAGGGCCTACATCTGGGGAAAGGGGTAACACCCATAAGCTACCACCACCGATCAGCAAGAGAGGTGAGTCGTAGTGATTTCCTTTCATGTTGGCATAGTCTTCAAGAACACACCAAAAGACATTTTGTTCCCTGAGGCAGGAAATCTGAAGGGTGCCTCTGTAATGATAAGCATGTAATCATTTCCTGCCTTTTAATGAGACCAAGGAATCCGCCACCTGAGGCAGACAGCAGTGCCCTCTGCAGAAGGTAGGGCCTGCCCTCTGCCTCAGTGCTCCTGTGTACAGGCTAGGGTTGCCAGGTCCCTCTAGGATTGCCAACCTCCAGGTAGTTATGCCAATAACTCACACTACTGTAAATAGTAATGATGCAAATAAAACAGTAGTAGGCAAAATTGAATGAGACAATAAGCAATGGATAGCAGGCAGCAAAACAGCGAAGGCTGTAACTATATTACAAAGAAATAAATGTACAAATCTTGTACATTTGTGTCGACACAAGATTTATCAAGATAGCAGCCCGTCAGGGAGCTCCACTTTAATCCTAGGAATAGTAATATTAAGCCTTTTGGCTGATGAAGCTACTTTTGTAGTGAAAACACTGGAATATGCCCGGAGCCGCGTTACCATCTGTATCTCCGTTGCCTGAAGACACATTGACATTGACTAAAATATGACTCTGTGTCTTACATGAACTTTTTTGCACTTATTATCAGCAATTCCAGCTGATTTTTTTCTTGACATTGTTATTTCCTTGCTTTGTAACCCTTGTTGCTTAGCTTCATTTGTACATTTATTTCTTTGTAATATAGTTACAGCCTTCGCTGTTTTGCTGCCTGCTATCCATTGCTTATTGTCTCATTCAATTTTGCCTACTACTGTTTTATTTGCAACCTCCAGGTAGTAGCTGGAGATCTCCTGCTATTACAACTGATCTCCAGCCGATAGAGAACAGTTCACCTGGAGAAAATGGCCGCTTTGGCCATTGGACTCTATGGCATTGAAGTCCCTCCCCTCCCCAAACCCCGGCCTCCTCAGGCTCCCCACCCCCCCGAAAACCTCCCACCGGTGACGAAGAGGGCCTTGGCAACCCTAGGTCCCTCCTGGCCACTGGTGGGGGATGGGGGTGTGGGGTTGCTAGATCCAGGCTGGGAAACTCCTAGAGATTTTGGGATGGAGCCTGGGGACCTCAGTGGGGTACAACGCCACAGAGCCCGCCCTCCAAAGCAGCCCTTTTCTCCAGGGGAACTGATCTCTGTATTATGGAGATGAGCTGGAATTCCCGGGGATCCCCAGGTCCCGCCTGGATGTTGGCATCCCTAGTACATGCCTGTAAATAGTCTGTGCCAGCACAGTCCGGTGGCACCACTCGCCTAGCTCAATGCTATCTATAGGCCTACTGTGTCAGGAATTACCCCTTAGAAATGTTTGCTTTCAGATTTGACCTGTATCAAATCTCTCGATTTTCCTTCACGTTTGGACCTGTGCCTTTCTTCTTCATTAGAAAAGGTACTTTTTAATTTTTGTAAAGAGTTATGAGCACAACATGTTCCTAGAATACTTGTTATTATGTTCAATTATTAAAACGTTGACAGTTATTTTCTCTCATAGCTGAACTGTACCAAATCCTTCCCAATGCAAAAAAAAAAAAAAAAAGGTACTCTAGAACAGATTGCAGCGGCCATCAACAGTCAGGGGTAAAGGTGGGGGGTAGAGAAAGAGAGAGAGAGAGAGAGAGATGCAGCTTTCAGGATAGGCAAAGACTTGTCAAAAGAACAAATGGGAATAGTACATTAGCAGATCTGGAAAACAAAGGCCCTGCAGGGTTGCGGGGAATCCCTCACTCAGATTGCTGTAATGGCTGCTTGCTTGTTTGTGACCCAGTAAATGGTAAGCAGAGAGCTGTTATTTAGGCACTGTGCAATTAAAAATGTTTATACCACCCGGGCTGCTTCATTAAAATCTTTCCCCCCTATTTAGTTTAAAATTCTTTAAACAGCAGTAAGCAAACACCAAACAACAATAATAAGCATCCCGACAGCTTTTTAATCAAGGCAAGAAGAAAAATGTGAGGAAAGTACCAAAAAGGTGCATGTGTGTGTGTGTGTGGGGGGGTCTTGCCTAACATTATTCACTATTCATAAAAATTAAATGCACTGTCCCGAGACGGGGGCTGGCCCCATCATCTCTACAACCTCCAGGTGGTGGCTGGAGATCTCCCGTTATTACAACTCATCTCCAGGTGATAGAGATCAGTTCCCCTGGAGAAAATGGCCGCTTTGACCATTGGACTCTATGGTATTGAAGTCCCTCCCCTCTCCAAACCCCGCCCTCCTAAGACTCCACCCCCAGGTAATTCCCAACCCGGAGATGGCAACCCTAATCATCTCAGACTCGCTCCCTGACGTCCCACTCCCCTGGGACCACAACCAGCTGCCTGCTCTGCTGCCAAAGCCAGCGCTGGCCACGGAGGTTCCTGGGCAACAAGGCTTCCTTTTTACTGGGTGCCCCACCGCCATGAGCTGCAGCCCCCCTGAGGCCGGGCTACCTCCCAGCGATGTCAGGGACATGAGAAGGAGAAAGATGGCTGCCCGGACCTTAGTCAGCAGTGCACAGAAGGCTGCCTTGCCCACCGCCAAAAAGCTGATGAGTGGGAGGGCAAGAGACTGGCCACACAGAGTCCAACACCGGAGAGATGCCTCTACAGAGGCCGAGGTGGGGCTGAAGCATAGGGTTGCCAACCTCCAGGTACTAGCAGGAGATCTCCTGCTATTACAAGTGATCTTCAGCCGATAGAGATCAGTTCACCTAGAGAAAATGGCCGTTTTGGCAATTGGACTGTATGGCATTGAAGTCCCTCCCCAAGCCCCGGCCTCCTCAGGTTCAGCCCCCAAAACCTCCTACCGGTGGTGAAGAGGGACCTGGCAACCCTACTGAAGCAGGCCCCACATGTAGGCCCTTCTATGGACTCGGGGTGGGGACAGAGGAGGAAGGGGCAGGGCCTCTTGGGCTGGTTGTCTATATAAGACAGAAGGGAGTGGGGGATGAGCAAGCACCCTGGCCACCACCAAGGGAGAGAATAGTTCCGACTCTCCCTCGGATTGGTCTGAGGCTGAGGAAATTCCTGCGGCTTCAAACAGAGAAGGGGGAGAGGGCTCCCAGGGCACCAGCCAACTCACATATACATTTAGCTGGCTTTTTGAAGAAGGCAATTTATACTATCAAAAATGTAACAAAAGGTGACCATTATTCAAAATATATTGTCTTTTACCTGGGCAGATATTCATAATAAGCATTCTGTCCCATAATCTGGTCAACCAGCTCTAAATTGAAGGGCCCAAGCACAGGGAGAGAGGCAATGGTGATGAAATATTATATTAGCAGAGTGCTCAAGGCACATGGGACAGCAGAATTACCTGGTGTGTGGATGCTGCTGTAGAGAATAAAGTTACACAAGGAGCCTTTTTCATTTTAGCAAACTAACATGTGTCCTTTATTGAAAGGAACCTCCATTCTAGATAGAGCTAGGATTCTAATCTAGTCTAACTAGTTATGATAGATGGAGATTCAAAAAGCATGTCCTGCTCTCAAGGTAGCAAGATGAGGTGGGGGGAGAGGTAGTCAGAAGGAAAGAAGATTGTCTAAGAGTAGTAATCTTCTCATCAAAAGGATAGCATCAGAGCAGTAGGAAGGAAGGGATGCACAGGTCCTGACCTATCTATCACTTTGTCTCTTTATAGCCTCTATAGTCCTCTTTTGGAGTCTGAGGCCAAGAGACCCACACAAAGTTCTTTACTTCCAACAAATGGATACACTCACCAGGTCACACGGCTTTCCATGGGGGAGGGGGAGGGAAACTACATTTCTCTCACTGTAAGGACTACAGCCAATTACAAAGCAGTGTTTCAAGAGGCGGGGACTCAAATGCTTCTTGATTTGAGCTTGGTGACTGCTGGTGCATAACAATTTTTGAATTCGCAACAGGAAAGTGTGGGTCCAGTGAGCAAAAAAGCCCAGGTAAAACTCCCATGCATAAACGACTTCTGCCTTGAGCCCTGTGGATAACAGCCTCTTATTCTTTTGTTGCATTGAGAAACAAACAATAAACTCTGTGCAGTTTAGGTTGCTTCAGTTTAGCAAACTGTTGCAGCAAAGTAGCATGTAGGGTCCACAGAGATTGCACAGCTTTGATTCGGCTCTGGGAACAAATCTTCTTCTGATTTTGCACCCAAAGGGAGAAAATTCCTGAGACAAACAGCCACCGGAGCTTGGGGCCATATGCTGAATCATAACTGGAGCCCTGCACATTTAACACCATTAGCCATGCTTCCCCCTTCTGCCAGCATTCACGCGCTGAGACATGGTGGCACAAATGAGTCACGCCAGTTTCCCTTGAAGCCTCCCATCCATCTATCCTGCAGGAATAGTGAAACTAAGAATAGGAACCTTAGAGTGGAATTACATGTTCCAAGACACACTCCCCTGCAATGTGATTATATTTCATAACCTTCTTACTAGGTTTTGAAGCTGTGAAAATGACATTTTTTAAAAATCCTAGTGGTTAGTCGTTCTTCCTTTCTTCCATCCTTTCCTGATTGCTATAGCTGAAGCAGGAGCTATGCATTTTCATTCATGAATACTAATAATGAAAACTCCAAATGTGTGTTGGTGTAAATGGGCCAGTGAAGCTATAATATTTCAAATAGCTGTATTTCATTCATCTTCAGTTTAGATTGCTTCTTCAGAAGTAATTCCAATGGGAGTGAGTTCCCAGTAATTCTTCAAAGTCTGTAAGCAGTATTAGAGACCTTGCAAAAAGCGTGCTTGATTCCTTGCCTGCACTCCCTCCTCAATCTGTGTAATACTTCTGATCTCCTCACATCTGTCCAGTTGAGTGGAGCTGTGTCTAATCTGGATTTTGATATCAAACCCCCAAATTTGCCAATTTCAGACTAAAGCCAGAGGGAGCACAGCTGTTTTCTAGGTCAGTGTTTCTCAACATGTGGGTCAGGACCCAAAAGTGGATCATGGAGCCTCTGAAAGTGGGCCGTGGGCCAGCCCTCCCTAATGGTCGGTCCTGTCCCTTCCATTGCTGTCTTGTGTATTTTGGAAACTAAGATCTGACCCTGGAAAGAGAATCTTCCATGTCATACATTAATTGGTATTTTTTCTTCACTGCATATACATGTTGACCAAGTAAGACATGTCCTGATGGTTACTAGAGTGAGTTTCTTAGGATCTTAGTGGGGGGGTTAGAAGGAGTAATGGAGAAGGTCAAAGGTTGCAACGTAACCTCCATATGCACAAACTATGTATGTTGGAACGTCACTTGCCCTTTGTGCAATGTTTGTCGGTTTGTCAAGAACATCTGGTTAGCCTCTGTAGAAAATGGAATGCTGACCTAGATGGGTGCCAAGGAAATAGTTTGCCTAAGACACCAAAAACCTTGGGCCAGCCTTGAATGGGTCACCATACCAAGTAAATTTGGACTTGTGGGTCACTATACCGAAAAGGTTGGGATCTGCTGTTCTAGGTGACCAGAACCTGTAGAGCAGAGATCAGTGCCGAAAGGAGCACTCATCTGCTTTTACCCAGCTCCCACTCATCACGAGATGGCTTGCACAGGAGACTTTTCTCAAAGTGCACTAGACAACTGTGTGGGCCTCAGGATTCAATGAGCTTTCTCTCAATGCCAGTGGGCCTGAGCATCAGCACAGCTGTGCATGTAGGAGTGTGTTTGATGGTCACAGCATTGTGGATCAGGCTCAAGCTGAGTCAGAACTCTCACCCAGAATTGTATCAAACAATCCAAACGGGGGTATAAGACAAACCATCCACTTCAACTGAAGGAGCAATAATGACACACCAAGAAAACCCACTACAAGGTTATCAACTCTTGTCATGCCAAAGAACAAAGCATCACAGCCAGGCACATAATAACCAGGAGAATAAACCTACCCAGAGTTCTATATAATAAACCTGGGGGATGATGAGAAGGGGGAGGGAGATTTTCAAAGGTAAAAGAGAAGCTGGTGCAATCCTGCTCACCATACACCCTCTGCATCTGCAGAGAAGGCTCTGCAGTAGTGTAGCAATTGTCTTGGGGTTTGTTCTGCTTTGCTTTTTTATTAGGCTGGGCTAGGACCCTGTGGCCCTCCTTCTTTTAAGCAGGCCACTGCTGGTGGGAAAGTTGCTAAGCTTGCTATCAATTTCAAAAGAGCTCAGAGAGTCAGGTCCATGAGACATCACAAGGCAGCCAGAGGAAGGAAGTGAGGAACAGCTGCACCCCTCCCCCAAGCAAAGGAAGCGATTCCCTTGGCCCCAGAGACCGATTTGCTGAACTCAGTTGCTAGGAAAAGAAATTAAAGGGAGTGTCATCATGGCTGTGAGGTGCCAGGCAGGAAGGTGGTTAAGGGAAAGCTGCTAAAGAAACAGAATCTGAAACAGAACAATCCAACAATGTACATACAGACTAAGAGAACAAGGAAGGTTATCAACCAAATGTTTACTTCAAATCACTCCTCTGAAGCTCTGACAAATTCCCCAAGGACAAGAGATGGGGTACCAGCAGCAACATCTGGCCGAGTGGGCCAGCCACAAGATGCGGTTAGTGTCTCCCTTTCTCATGGTGCTGACTCATTTTTTAATCAATATGATTGATCTAGTGCACGTCTGAAAAGGATGTTCTCCTTCGCTTTAATACGGTGATAACTTAAAGCAAGTCCATTGTACAAAGAGGGACAATTACGTTTGGCAACTTTCAGATAGGGCTGGAGTTCTCCAGGAATTACAGCAGATCTCCAGACTATAAAGATCTGTTCTGGAGAAAATGGCATATTTGAAGCATAGACTCTATGGTGTCATATGCCCAATCTCCACCCTCCCTAGACTCTGCCCCCAAATCTCCCAACCCAGAGTTGGCAACCCTAGGACAATCCATACAGTATTAAACCAGTAGAGAAAGAAGCAGTACAGTCCACAAAGCTCATATTCTTTTTGGTATTACAGGAAGCAGCCCTAAAAGATATATTTGGCTATGTCCGCATTTCCTAACCTGTGGGTTAGGACCCAAAAGTGGGTCATGAAGTCTCTGAAAGTTGGAGGCTTATCACACCCAGGCTGGGAAATGTATGGAAAACACCTTAAAAGCGATCGTGCTGGATGCGATTTCCTATTTCCCCCCTGCACTTCAGCTCGTTCTAACATCTCTGAAACGTTTGCTTTCAGAGCACACCTCCAATGAAACCGCGCACAAAAGAGAGAAGGGGGCGTGGAGGGAGCATCACGTAACTTGCTTGGGTTCCCCTCCACCTTCCTCGGCATTTTGGTGCGCTTGCGTGTGATTGTCAGTGTATCGGGACGATAGGACGATGGACTCACGTTTTCCCCATGCTTCTAGTTCTCGCGCAAATTCAAGGGACAAAAAGCAGGAAATCATTCAGCTCTTCCCTTGGGGATATTGCACATGGAGGAAAACGGGGGGGGGGGGGAGAACAGAAAGAAGAAACTCCGAAACAATCATTCTCCCACAGCTCTCAAGGGAAGGGGGGATCAGAAGAACAAAAGCAACAAGTTTCCTTTACAGCCTTGTCCGAGCCTCGTCTGTAAGACAGAAACAAAGGAGACTTGGTGGAGAATGGGTCGCTTCTTTGCTGGCTTTAAATAACTTGCCTGATCCCTTTTTTAAAGAAGTGCATTTATTTAAAAAAAAGCGAACATGGCCACCGGAGGGAAAGAGGAGGGACATGGGCTACACTGAGGGTGTGGGCAACAGAGGGGCGGAGAAAGAAACAGCGTCTCAATCTTATCTGCACTCCAGGGGAAGCCGTCTGGGAAATGGAGAAAGGAAAAACATCGTTCTATATGTGTTTTTGGAAAGCATGGGGGTTACACGACTGCAAAACGGTTCCACCCCCAAAGGGAGGGGGGAAGTGCGATCATGAATGAATAAAACGTCTCAATAAATGTTTCAAACAGTAAGTGTGTTAGCCCTCTTGGTTGTGGGCCAGCCCTCCATAAAGGCTGACCCTGCCCTTTCCATTGCTCTCTTTTGTATTTTGGAAAACAAGATCTGATCTGGAAATAGTATCCTCCATGTCATACATGAATTGGTATTTTTTCTTCACTGCATATACATGTCAATCAATTAAAACTATGCAGATCCTTGTGCTGTGGTGGCAGCAGCTACCAAAGCAACATTAAAAAAAAAATCCACACAGCCAATCAAATCTCCAATAGTCAATCAGAAGCCTTGCTGGGTAAGTCATACCTGGCCCCACCCAGTTTCTAAAAACACTTGGTGGGTGCCAGAAAAGGTAACAGCAGGCACCACAGCACCCGTGAGCCCCACGTTGAGGACCCCTGCTCTATACCAAGTAAATGTGGACTTGTGGGTCACCATACTGAAATCGTTGGGAACCGCTGGCCAAGGTGATTGAGACTGAGGGAAAATGACGTTGTTGGGACTGGGAGACTGAAAATGTTGGGACTGGGAGATTGATAGACAGGTCTCCAGCATGTTTTTGTTCTTGTTAAATAGCAGCTGCAGGGGGTTTGCTTTGGATTGAGACCATAGCTCTGGGTAAGAGGTATATAATTCTCCACCTCCAAGCAGTTTTCTCAACTCAAATCCTCCCCCCCACCAAGGAGCAATTGGGGGAAACCATACTGTTTCCTCCACTGAGGCAAATTGCAGCTCTAGTGGCCAACTGGAAGTCAGGAAATGGCACAGGTAGACAGATTCTGTTCTTTAAAAAAAAAACCTTTCAGTTACACAATCCTGATTAGGGCTGTTGATTCGGTTCGGCCCGAACTGAAAATCAGCCGAATTTCCCCTGATTCGGTGGTTTTTAGTTCGGGAGGAACCGAACTCAAAACTGGCGGGCAACTGGGGGGGGGGGGGCGAATTCAGCGAGTTCGGGAGTTCGCGAATAAATTCGGCAAATTCGGGGCCGTCAGTAAGCAGCATAACCGTCAGTAAGCAGCATTCTCCTCCCCCGGCCAATCGGTGGCCAAGCTGGGTCTTCTTCTGGCCAATCAGTCAGGATTGAGTACTGGAGGAATCAGCTGATGTGCGGCCCGGCCAGGGAGAGAGAGAGAGAGAGCGAAATCCTCGTGTGTGGGGGGGGGCTTGTGCACATTCGCTCCTTTCTGTGGCTGCAGGGGCGTATTTTTTGGGGTACAGACACAAAACTTTCACTGGAGCTTCAGATGAAGCTTCTTAAGATACCCCCCAAGTTTTGTAAACATTGGGTCAGGGGGTCCCGAGATATGGGCTCCCCCCTTTTTCTTTCCAAGGCTGCAGGGGGTGCATTTTTGGGGGTACAGATCCCAAACTTTGAGCGGAGTTTCAGACCAGTGTTCTTAAGATACCCCCCAAGTTTTGTAAACATTGGGTCAGGGGGTCTCGAGATATGGGCTCTTCCCCTTTTCCCTCCCCCCTTTTTCCATTTATGTGGCTGCAGGGGGTGCTTTTTTGGGGATATAGCCCCCAAACTTTTAGCATAGCTTCAGTCAATTATTCTTAAGATACTACCCAAGTTTTGTAAAGATGGGTTCAGTGGGGGCAGAAATATCCCCTCCCCCCTTTTCTCTTTCCATGGCTGCAGGGGGCGCATTTTTGGGGGTGCAGATCCCAAACTTTGAGCGGAGTTTCAGACCAGTGTTCTTAAGATATCCCCCAAGTTTTGTGAACATTGGGTCAGGGGGTCCCGAGATATGGGCTTTCCCCTTTCCCCTTTTCCCTATTGGGATGAATGGATCAGCCGATCCTGTGCATCTCCAGAGCAAAACGTCCCGTGCCTAATTGGAATCATCTTGGATTACAAGTTCTCTTCAGCCCCTCTTGATGGAACAGAAGACAGCCACAGTAAGACCCCTTTGGGGGCTTTAATCTATAATTTTTCTCCTGTGTATGTGTGTGTGTGTGTGGGGGAAAGCAGAGTCTGTGTGGGTGTGGGGAGGGAGCAGTTTCTGTGGGTGGGGGGGAAGCCAAAGGGGGCTTTCGTCGGTTCTGCCTGGGGTGTGTGTTCCCCCTCGAGTCTCTCGCTCCCTGGTTTGAGGGGGGAGGTTTCAGTTGTGTGTTGCAAAGGTGTTGTTTAACAAGGTTGTGTTGTTTTGCAGTTGCTTTGCAAATTTCTCAGCTGTTGTCGGGGCTGGGAGCTTTGTGCGTGGGCGGCAAGCTCTGCTGAGAGATGCACATTAAGGGTGGGGGGACCCCTTTCAGGGCCCATATCTCAGCCCCCCCTGACCCAATCTTTACAAAACTTGGGGAGTCTTTCAATAAACGTCCTTTGAAGCTCTGCCGAACGTTTGGGACCTCTAACCCCAAAAATGCCCCCCCAGAGCCGCGGAAAGGCGCGATTGTGTTTTTAATGGCTTTATTCGGCCGAATTTTTTTCCGAACTTTGAATTCCCGCCGAATTGAACGGATCCGAAGTGGGGGAGTTCGGCATATCCTGAATCTAAACGAGCTGAATTCGGCCGAATCCGAACTATACTGATTTTTTTTTAATTCAACAGCCCTAATCCTGATCTGAATTAGAGCTGTCCTTTACCCTCATGAGAAGAGGCTGCGGCTCAGTGGTAGAGCATCTGCTTTGCATGCAGAAGGTCCCAGGTTCCCAGTATCTCCAGCTAAAAGGAGCAGGTAATAGGTAATGCAAAAGACTTCTTCCCGAGCCCCTGGAGAATGTCTGACAGACAACACCAACCTTTACAAACTAATGGGTTGGCTCATAGTAAAGCAGCTTCATATATGCATTCATGTACCAAGCAAAAACACACTGGAGATCCATTCACAAGATTGTCTGTCGTCTTGTCATATCAAGTCCTGAGCTTACCACGTGAGTTTGTGATCATTCACACAATTACTGTGCTGCACTAGGAGCAGACGACATTACATGAGAAACCAGTGACAGTAGGGGCTGCTTGCACTTATTGTAGGCAACTCCTCTTAGGAAAAGGATTACCATCCAAGACATCCAAGACTTGCGCCTCAATGACCTTTTAGTGCAGAACTGCACAACTACCCAGGCCCCAGGAGCCCAATAAGCCTTCTGCGATTGCTGCCTGCTGGGACTGCAGAAGTGGGAAGGGGCTGCCAAGCAGTTGACAGGTGACAATCCATGGCTGGTGGGCTGTGTTCAACTTGGTGGGTCACAAATTGTACAGTCCTACTTTAGCCATATATTTCAAAGTGTAAAGCCACTCCTGTTTCAGCTTTGGAAGTTACCGTCAACACTGACATTTAAAACCTGGCAAAATGGAGGGGTGGAGTATGGTGGCAGACCCCAGTTCCCCACTGCACTTGGTATATAGCTCATGCTCAGATTCTTCACACAGCAACGCTGGGTCCCGGCTGGAATGTTAAGCCGGTGAAGGCACTAGATGCCACGGCCTGAGAATCCCTCTGATCTTCGCACAAGGCGCTGGGCTTCATTGCCCTGCAACCCACCAATTATACAGCAGGTAGAGCTCCTGGCCCACCCTATCATTTACCGAGTCCCAAAATACACTGGCAGAAGTTCAGACGGTGCTATTTATAGGGCCTTTTCTTTTGTATTTCATATAAACCTTGGGTGAAGAGTACAGACAGTTTGGACTGAGTGAGAAGGCAAGGCCTCAACTCCTCACCCAACAGAGCAGCCTCTTGGCTGTGTGAGCTTCATGTACTCTCTTAACTAACTTCTGGATCTAATGCTTGTACTCCCCTCCCCCTTTTAGAGTGGTGGGGAAACAGAACAGCAGCAGAAGGGAAGGTCTTCAGTAGAGCTATGCCCCCTAGAACAGTGCCAGAAATCTGGGAGCCTGGATCTGGATTGAAGTATGAGATTTACAGCTGGCAAAGAATGGGCTAAACTCGCAGAACAGCGAATGCTTGCTTAAGGTGGAGCAACAGAAGTTCACACTGTACACATGTGTGATATGCAGAAAAATGTAGCTGTGTCAGCAAGGCCAGTGTAGTTTAGCAACTAAAGCAGGACTGCCAAGAGCCACCATGGGCTCCTGGACAAAAATATCACCCCCCATGACCCTGATCCAAAACAAATATCATAATAAAACAAATCACTTGGCTTTCTGTTAAAAGGTAAAGGTCCCCTGTGCAAGCACCGGGTCATTCCTATCCCATGGGGTGACGTCACATCCCGACATTTTCTAATCTAGGCAGACTTTGTTTACGGGGTGGTTTGCCAGTGCCTTCCCAGTCATCTTCCCTTTACCCCCAGGAAGCTGGGTACTCATTTTACTGACCTCGGAAGGATGGAAGGTTGAGTCAACCTTGAGCCGGCTAGCTGAAACTGACTTCCGTCAGGATCGAACTCAGGTCGTGAGCACAGCTTGGACTGCAGTACTGCAGCTTACCACTCTACGCCACAGGGCTCTTATCTCAAACAGTACTAACTACAAAAAGACTTCAAAAATATTTCTACTAACTAAAAAAAAAGCATACTCATAGGGTGCTTAATGGGGGAAGGAAAATTGGGGCGATGTGAGAAGTCGATTTAATCGTCCAGGAAGAGGAGGCAGGTCAGCAAAATCTCCAGATGGGGTTGTCTTCCTACACCTGCATTAACTTTAGGAAGTGGCTTTAGTCCCTGGGTGCTAAAATTCAACTAGCTCCAACTCTTTCTTCCCATTCTATTCTGTTTCATTTTGTTTAGTTTCGCTTCATTCCATTCCATCCCCTCCTCTCCTGCTACTGTCTTCTTAAAGCGGGAAAAAAAGAAAGCAGGAGAGCATGGGCAGATCGGTAATTTAAATTACCTTGGAAATAATTTCCAGTGTGTCCCAGTCCGTGTTCCTGATCAGGTTGAAGGTCAAAGAAGTAAGTCCCATTTTACTCAATGGGTCTTATCCCCAGTTTTCTGTTTTCCTTGTGTATGAGATTTTCAAATTTTAACATATAATATGAATTAATTACAAGGTGTCATAGCAGCCCTGAGCCTGGCCTTGCCGGGAAAGGTGTGGGGTAAAAATAAAATAAACAAACAAATAGTTACATAGCATGCATTTTAATGTGAATTACAACTGCTTTTCTTCCTTACACACAAACATTTTTTCCATGTGTATAGCAATATCTGCAGACTGAGAATTCATGCTTCTGATGAAATAGATTCTAACCATAAATCTGAAACTACAGTATGTGTCATTTTTTTGTGGTGGCACAAAATGTTCGGTAAGACATAAATATTCGGTAAGACTGCACAGACATCCTTCTACTAGCTGTTCCAATTAACCCCCCACCCAGTTGGTACAGAATTATTTTAAATACAGTCCAAAGCTCTTCCATTCTTGCTCTGCATGTCTTGTGGGTTACTCTGGAACACCGATCTATCTTTTGGGACTCTGGTAGGGTTGCCAACCTCCAAGTACTAGCTGGAGATCTCTTGCTATTATAACTAATCTCCAGCCGATAAAGATCAGTTCACCTGGAGAAAATGGCCGCTTTGGCAATTGGAATCTATGGCACTGAAGTCCCTCTCCCCTCCCCAAACCCTGCCCTCCTCAGGCTCCACCCCAAAAATCTCCAGGTATTTCTAAACCTGGAGCTGGCAACCGTAGACTCTGGTATATTAAACAGACCACTGGCAGCATGGCACCCGTCATTGAGCAGGTCATCTCTCTTCCCAGCTTTGTTGAATGCAGCCCCTTCCCATATAATGCAGCCCCTGTTATATAACAAACCGATTGCCCACAATTGCATGGACAACAGCTTGAAGGGTCCTATTTTTATCCTCCGCTCGGTTTTCTCTATTTAAAACAAGCGTCACTGGAGGGGAAAAAATATTTCCATTTTGCCATGAAAACAACTTTGCTTTAGTAATTAATTGCGAGGCCATCGAAGCCTTCCTGCAAAAGGGAGCACCGTGGGGAATGGAGGGGGCAACGCTGCTTTTGTTCAGCAAATTGTGCTCAAAGCAGCCTCCTGATGCTTCTTTCACATGAGGAACAATGCGGCAAATGAGAAAGGCAATTAAAATCAAAGGAACGCAATGACTCAGTCTCTGTGTCCCACAGGAACGAGCCCGCCAGCTTCTATCAACCAAGCTCAGTAAACTGAGAAAAATCTGCCCACTCCAAACCTATAGCCATAGCCACACAGGCTGCATTATCCCCAGCCTAGGGAAGGAGAAATTTTAATAGATATCAAAACAATCCCTCTATTTCGAAACTATAGGTATCATGCACCCATGACCATACACACATGAAACTGCCTTATTGCACAAGCACAAAAGAAAAAACCCTGTATCTCTGTGATGTGTTGCTCAGTAAAATTATTAGGCTTGTCAGGCCCCATAGCTCCACCAGCGGGAGCTTTCCGGGGCTCTGGCTGAGGCGCACGATGTCTGTGTGCGACTGGTGCAATGCGCACGCGCACCCCATGCAACACGCCTACGTCACTTCCGGGTTTACCCGGAAGCGACGCGGATGCTCCAGCGATCTCGGCCAAAACTCTATGGTTTCTATGCATGCAGTGCCCGCCGGCCCTTTACCTGGCCGGATAACAGCCCGGTGGATTGGCAGGATTTTACCCTCCACCACGGGGCACTTGGCAACCCTTGAAATGATCTCAGCAGATGAAGCATTAAGCAAGTATCACTTTCCAGCAGAGATGAAAGACACAGATTCAACATTATCTGGGTAAAAAAAGTCAATGTGCCATAGAACTGGGTCTTATGTGCCTGCAAGAGAGAATTCTTAAATTATGCAGAAACACACTGACAGACTCATCCTTTAGAAGGACAAAACCTGTCCTGTCGCTGCTGGAGACAGCAATAAAGAGGTTACCCAGTAGTGGTTTCAGAGCTATTGTTGTCGTTCCATAAGAAGGTAAACCTGTGCTTGATCTGTACCATGTCAGAGTGAGTGCTCACATAGCAGAATACAACCCCACTCTTACAAAGAGAAAACTATATGGCAGGGACAAGGATTCTTGCCTAACCTCCCCCTGACATGCCAGGCTAGAACCTTTAACCTAGTTTTTAAGTAGAGGGATTTTGTTTTTTGGAATGAAGGAGAATTCATATATATGACTCCCCTCCCTCTGCAGTCTGAAAGTGGTACAGTCCAAAAACAGATTTACCACCCCAGTAGCGTTGCCAGCCTCCAGGTGATATAGGAGCGAAGACCACTTACAAACAAGGTGCAATTTATATAAGCTACTGAGATACCTATATACCGTATTTTTCGCTCCATAGGACACACCTGACCATAAGACACACCTAGTTTTTAGAGGAGGAAAACAAGAAAAAATCTTGTTTTCCTCCTCTAAAAACTTGTCTTATGGAGTGAATGCCGGCTGGGCGCGTGCGTGTCAGGACGGCGCGAGCCGGCATTCCCCGCCCCGATGGCCAGCTGGCTGGGCGCGTGCGCGTCAGGAAGGCGTCAGCCAGCGCACGAGCCCAGCCGGCTCTGTGCGGCCCCGCCCACCTCCCAGCTGGCCGTCAGGGCGGGGAACGCTGGCTCGCGCCATCTGGACACGCATGCGCCCAGCTGGCTCTGTGTGCCCCGCCCGCCTCCCAGCTGGCCGTCGGGGCGGAGAACGCCGGCTCATGCCGTCCGGATGTGCACGCGTCCAGCCAGCATTCACTCCATAAGACGCACAGACATTTCCCCTCACTTTTGAGGAGGAAAAAAGTGCATCTTATGGAGCGAAAAATACGGTACATACAATGTACAAACACAAGTAACCACACTATAACCAACACACAGTATGTACAAAATATACAATCAAAGGGCAAAAAGTCTTTCAAAGGTCTCAGCAGAGTACCAAGTAAGTAATATGAGTTCAAGCTCAATATTCATAATGAATGAGAAGCCACAATCTTCAATAGGATACGGCCGTTTCAAATTCACAATAATGTAGAATCCTTCTTTAGTCCTTCAGAGAATTGCTTCTAAAGAGTGTATAGTCATACACAATCATTTTCATATCCCACACAGGGTAAGTATAAATCAGGTTACTATAAGACGTCCAAAAGGTACTTCACATCATGCAGCATGAAATACCTTTTGGACGTCTTATAGTAACCTGATTTATACTTACCCTGTGTGGGATATGAAAATGATTGTGGATGACTATACACTCTTTAGAAGCAATTCTCTGAAGGATTGAAGAAGGATTCTACATTATTGTGAATTTGAAACGGCCGTATCCTATTGAAGATTGTGGCTTCTCATTCATCTTGAATATTGAGCTTGAACTCCTATTACTTACTTGGTACTCTGCTGAGACCTTTGAAAGACTTTTTGCCCTTTGATTGTATATTTTGTACATACTGTGGGTTGGTTATAGTGTGGTTACTTGTGTTTGTACATTGTATGTATATAGGTATCTCAATAGCTTATATAAATTGCACCTTGTTTGTAAGTGGTCTTCGCTCCTATACTATTTTCCTAACCTTTGGTATTAGTATAGAGGTGCCTGTTTCTCCCCCAGCCTCCAGGTGGTGGCTGGAGATTTCCCACTATTACAACTGATCTCCAGGCGACAGTGATCAGTTTACCTGGAGAAAATGACCGCTTTGGAAGGTGGACTCTGCGGCATTATACCCCATTGAAGTCCCTCCCCTCTCCAAACCCTGCCCTCCTCAGGCTTCACCCCCCAAATCTCCAGATATTTCCCAACTTGGAGCTGGCAAACCTATACCCCAGTAAGAATGAGCCCTAAAGGGAACAGAACCAACATTAGCAAAGATATGTATCCCCACTATCTTCTTAGCTTTCTATCTTAAGGACATCGACTATGAGGTCTTCTAAAGTTGCCAATGCTGATGTTATTTTTCCTCTGGAGACTTCTACCCTCCGGAATGAGGTATGAGAACCCTTTGTATGCACATACAGCTAGTGAGAAGCCTTCAAATAAAGGAGAGCCAGTGTAGCATAGTGTAGTGGTTAGAGTGCTGGACTAAGAGACCTGGATTTAAATCCCTACCCCGGCATGAAATTGCCAGTCGCCCTCTCTCAGCCTAACCTACCTCTCAGGAAATTTGCAAGGTGAATTGGTGGAAGGTTAGGGTTGTCAACCTCCAGGTGGTGACAGGAGATCTCCTGCTATTACAACTGATCTCCAGCCAATAGAGATCTGTTCCCCTGGAGAAAATGACCACTTTGGCAATTAGACTCTATGGCATTGAAGTCCCTCCCCTCCCCAAACCCCACCCTCCTCATGCTCTGCCCCAAAATCTCCCGCCGGTAGCGAAGAGGAACCCGGCAACCCTATGGAAGGGAGATCCATGCAGCCCTGAGATTTAAAGGTGACTGTGATTTCGTAACTTGCATAGGACTCTGAGCAATGTGTTTTTTTAGAAGAGTGGGCTGAATGAGCCACTGCTGTAATTATCACTCTCTGAACAATTTTTTTTACAGCTAATCATGCCAGAGAAGGGCCCTACACAAAGGAAACTCAACGGACTAAGAATTTAAATGTTCACGATGCAAAAAGAAAATGTAAATTATAATTTCCTGGGTGTTCAGATTCATTAATCTCAATTATCCCTCAGTGGGAAACAGGCAGGCGAGGCCTGGACCAGATTCCCGCTTACTACTCCTTGAATGAGATAATAAGGGCAAGGCCCCAGATGAGCACAGCTGTATTATTAGCGCCTTTCTAGCTGCTTGCTTGTTAAGTTCTGAGTCGCCGTGTGTCAAAGGAAATCACTGGTTGCCTCGCGTCCAGCTCAGCTCCTCCAACGCTGTGCTATTTGTGCACATCTCTTTGCAATACCTAACAGGCGAGAACACTGCGCTCTGACAGGTCTTTTAACACAATTGCCTTCCCTGTCTCCCTCAGCCTGCAGGCAGTTTCTCTGAAATTGTTGCATTTTTGCAACCACCACTGTGCCCAGTACAACACTCCCCATAATCTTCTTCGAGACGCAGGGGGATCCTCAGCTGAAAAATCAATAAGGAAAGGGTTCCTTAGAGGTAGAAAGGTTGAACACTTCTACTCGAAAGAAAACTAAACCCTTCATCATCCATCAGAGCTATTGACTTTTCAACTCATTTAGCACATTATGGAATGCCTTCCCCTGACTGAAACCTCTCCTCCAAGTCTCACAATCCCCTTTTGCAGCAATAAATAGGGTTGCCAGGTCCCTCTTCGCCACCGGCGGGAGGTTTTTGGGGCGGAGCCTGAGGAGGGCAGGGTTTGGGGAGGGACTTCAATGCCATCAAGTCCAATTGCAAGAGCAGCCATTCTGTGCAGGGGAACCGATCTCTATCGGCTGGAGATCAGTAGTAATAGCAGGAGATATCCAGTTAGTACCTGGAGGTTGGCAACCCTAGCAATAAAGGACTTGAACCCAAGGGGACAATTAACAGCCCTGACTTGTGTTCCTGTGGGGAAACCTCTGGAGGTTATAGATTGCATCAGTTCTGTCTCCCTCAGCCTTTGTTCTTGCCAAGTGCAACTGCACACCTAATGGAATATGAAAAAAGACCCTATTAAAGGGGCTGTATGTGTTTAGGCTAGGGTTGCCAGGTCCCTCTTCGCCACCAGCTGGATAATTTTTGGGCGGAGCCTAAGGAGGGCGGGGTTTGGGGAGGGAAAGGACTTCAATGCCATAGAGTTCAATGGCCAAAGTGGCCATTTTTCTCCAGCTGATGTGATCTCTATCGGCTGGAGATCAGTTGAATTAGCAGGAGATCTCCTGCTACTAGGGTTGCCAATTGCCAGGTAGTAGCAGGAGATCTCCTGCTAATTCAACTGATCTCCAGCTGCTAGAGATCAGATCACCTGGAGAAAAATGGCCACTTTAGCAATTGAACTCTATGGCATTGAAGTCCCTCCCCAAACCCTGCCCTCTTTAGGCTCCGCCCCCAAAATCTCCCGCCGGTTGTGAAGAGGGATCTGGCAACCCTACCTGCTACTACCTGGCAGTTGGCAACCCTAGTTTAGGCCAACTGCACTGAAGTTGTGATAAATATGTAGAAGCCAGGCTGAGGCTAGTGGACATGATCCCAAGTGGTGACACCTCCATACATTCATTGGGCAGTCCCCAGGCATGTGTGACTATGGCTGGCCTTCAGCCAGCTTACTACAACTTCCCATTTTCAAAAACAAAAAAGCTCTAGTGAGAGTTATGCAGTTATATATGCCATGATAAAGCTTCCTGGCATGGAAGAATCTTTCACCTCTGCAATGTTGTTTCCAGCCACAGAAGTTCTCTCAGGGCTCATCTCGCAAATGAAATGTAATCAAGAAGATGGAGGAGAAGCTCAAAAAAGCCCATCTTTGCCAAGGAGAAAGAAGGGGGGCAAGATAATGGGGGAAAGAGATGACTGATAAGACATTAGGGATGCTATTAAGGAAAGGCATGGGGCATTCATCCCCTATCCCATAGTCAGATTGTTTCCACATATGGCATTTTCTACGATTCTGTCCCTTTAAATCTTCATGCTTTGTTTGGTTGTCCCCACTTGTCTCACCTGATTTTGCTGCCAGTTCGGGGATTGTTGGAGGATTCCCCACTTTTTGTGAATGTGCCTTTTCACCGAATTGTCTTTTGTCTTCGATTTCTACTCACTAGATTTAAGTGGGGAAACTTAAATGTGCTGATGTTTAATTCTGCCCATTTCTTGAGCACCGCCACACACATAACACAGACACTGCCTACCTACCCCCTCCCTCCTCATTGTTCCCCGCCCACCCCTGCTCCTAAAATTGTTTTAACACATTGTTATAACATTATTCTGCAGATTTAAAATGAAAGAGTTACTCTTGCCCTGTATGCACTAACAAGTATTTTGCTGGCGGTGTTTGGTCACCTTTGAAAACATGGTTAGTTGGACATAGGTTATTATGGAGACAGAAGTATGGATGTCCTGGTATTGGGATATATGCCATTCCTGAAACAGATGAAACAGAGATGCCATTCCTGAAACAGATGATTGTGTAGAGGAAATGGAAGGTAAGAGAGGGGTAGCAGTAACGCCTCCTGGGGAAACCCATGCAGTTTGGAGAGGTGGAGGATGATATGCAGCAGAGCCAAGCTGGTAAGTTTCGCGGCAAACCCATTAAGTGGGGAATGACAGCTGCCACCTCGGAGCTGCGCCTTAGTGCTTTGCTACAGGGGCAGATGGCCAAGAGACATAAGTGTGGAAAAGGTACCAGTATTTTGAATAACATGGGAGTATTCCTCAAGAGCACAAGTCTCTGTTGATTTTGAGGTATAACTCCCCTTACATACACTCACTCATACGGTTTGTAATTTAATCTTCACTCATACGATTTGTAATTTAATCTTCAGTCTATCCAAGAACAGGCCTTTGAACACCTGAAACTGTCTTATATTGTTTGATACCATTGGTCTCTCAAGGTCAGATTTGTGTACTCTGATTTGATATGGCTATCCAGAGCCTCAGGTTGAGATCTTTCATGTCACTACCTGTTACCTAATCTCTTTTAACTGGTAGGGATGCCAACCTCCAGATGGGACCTGGAGATCTCCTGGAATTACAACTAATCTCCGGGCAACAGAGGTGAGTTCCCCTCAAGTAAATGGCTGTTTTGGAAGGTGGATTGTCTGGCATCACATTCCTGCTGAGGTCTCTCCTAGGATTGCCATCCTCCAGGTAGTAGCTGGAGATCTCCTGCTATTACAACTGATCTCCAGCCTATAGAGATCAGATCACCTGGAGAAAATGGCTGTTTTGGCCATTGGACTCTGTGGCGTTGAAGTCCCTCCCCTCCCCAAACCCCGCCCTCCTCAGGCTCTGCCCCAAAAATCTCCAGGTATTTCCCAACCTAGAGCTGGCAACCCTAGTCCCCCCTCCCCAAACTCCACCCTTTCCAGGCTCCACCCCCCAAATCTCCAGGTATTCCCCAACCCAGACTTGGCAATGCTACCTGGTGATATCAGGGACTGACCCTGGGACCTTGGGCCGGCAAAGCAGGTGCTCTGCTGATCAGCCAGTGACCCTACCTTGCTCTGAACTTGCCACCCCCAATGGAGTATCGTCCCTCATCTCTGGAATCAAACATGTTATCTGATGCAACTTGAAGCACAGTAGCATTACCCTGTATCAGTCAAATCCTGTTTCTAAGAAGTTTTCCTGCATATGGTTCAAGCCAGATATGCAAGGCCTCAATGCCTCCCACTGGCATTGAGTCCCACTAAAAACGTATTGCAGACAAAGCGTAGGAGTGCCACGGGACCCTACTGGAATCCTGTCAGATCCCCTACAAAGTGCAAGTGGGGAGAGGGGACTGACAAAACTGAAACCACAGGAAGGATGAACAGTGGCCAAATTCTCTCTCAGCTCATGCTTTTCCATCCAATTATTTTTTATAAGTTTTCGTATTGTCAGGAAATCTTGACTTGCAGTCTTGAAGACTCACAAGGAGAAAAAAAAGTTGTTTACAGCCATACTCGTCCAAAATCCAAATCCCCAAACAAACCACAATTCAAATCCCAAAAATGGTACCACAAGAAGGAAAACAGCTTTACAAACACGGGGGTTGGGAAGCTGAGTACAGAGAGTGAGAGTTTAGTGTCCCCCCCCTCCACACACTGTTTTCCAGGGCTCGGCTGCTGGATCTGCCACTGTCTGTTTGGTCTTTCGATGCCTGTAATCTACGTTTCATCATCCTCTATACCAGGGAGATGACGGCATAGCATGATGCTGAGCTGATGGAGGCAGACTGAGAGGAACCTGCCAAAGCCACAGCTGCAATGCTCTGTCTTCTCCCCTACAAACCCAGTTGCATGCCAAGTCCTTATGGTCAGCGGGTGCCTCCACATTTTGGCTCTCTGCTGTTTCGCTGCATGACCAAACTGGTGTGGTGGGTCCTAAACAGAGACTCGCAAAGAAATAAGCCAATGAAACAGGCAGAGTCAGCTACAGTGAGAGGTGTAAGAGGCACAGTCTGAGACAGCAGTCTTGATTAAATGTCTAGGAGCAGGCAGACAATGGATAACGAAGACGGGAAGTGAATGGGTACTTACATAGGCAAGGGTTGTCCATCAACTAGATAAAAAAGCACCCAGCCATTCATTTACTTCATTTATATCCTGCCTTTCTCCCCAATGGGGACCCAATAGGGTTGCCAGGTTCCTTTTCACCTCCAGCGGGAGGTTTTTGGGGTATAGCCTGAGGAGGGCGGGGTTGGGAGAGGGGAGGGACTTCAATGCCATAGAGTCCAATCAGGTGAACTGCTCTCTATCACCTGGAGGCTGGCAACCCTAGGACCCGAAGTTGCTGACATCGTTCTCCTTCATTTTATCCTCACTCACAACAACCCTTTGAGGTAGGTTAGGCTGAGAGAGAGACTGGCCCAAGGACTCTCAGGAAGCTTCCCTGGTAGAATTGGGATTTGAACCTAGGTCTCCCTAGTTTGAAGATCCTCCTTAATCTTTTTTTTTTTTTTTTGCATGCCCATTATACTTCCATTTTGATGGCATTAATCTCTAGTCCCTTTGGTCTGTAACCAGCCCACCTGTCCTGCCAAACTCAGGCCAGTCCTTGTCTAAGAAATGTTTGCCAAGAGGATGGTATGAGCTTCACTTAGAGGGTATGCATGCAAGGCAAAGGAAGAAGAAGAGTTGGTTTTTATATGCTAAGTTTCTCTACCACTTAAGGAAGAATCAAACTGGCTTACAATCACCTTCCCTTCCCCTCCCCAGACACCCTGTGAGGTAGGTGGGGCTGAGAGACCTGTGACTAGCCCAAGGTCACCCAGCTGGCTTCATGTGTAGGAGTGGGGAAACAAATCCAGTTCTCCAGATTAGCCTCCACCGCTCATGTGGAGGAGTGGGGAATCAAACCTGGTTCTCCAGATCAGAGTCCACCACTCCAAACCACCACTGTTAAACACTACACCACGCAAGATTGGGCAGGAGAACAGGCCAGAGGGAGCCACTTTGCATCACTGATTTTTATTCCATGCTGGCATACAATGGCCATCTAGTTTGGCTGTGGAAAGGCATAGTCCTGGTATAAAGGAAAGGTCCAGAGAAAAATGACTCAACTGGACACACTTGGCTCCCTATTATTATTTAAAATTCCATTCAGCCAAGACGCCATTGAGCACAACACAGCGGCCTTGCCTTAATCTTGCCTAACAAAATGATCTCAATCTGTAACTGGAGGATGTTATTCCCAAGAAATGCTTTTTTTGGTTTCTGTTATCCTTATTTAGAAAGGCTTCAACTCTGAATGCCTCTCCCAAACACACTCCACCTTTACAAATTTCTTTGGCAAATAAAGGAAACAGCAGAAAAGATCTGATTCGGTGGAGGGAACAAGTTTGCCGAAGCTTAGATCCAACCCAATAATTACAATCAGAACGCCTTTGAAAAGTAGCAAATGGATTTCGCTTGTCGTTTCATACTGAACAGTTTCCCCCTGCAGTCAAGAAGCCAAGCTCAGATGTCTGCTGATGGCTCATGTGATTGTGGGAAGAGGCAGGAATCACATTCTTAAATGTAATACTGCTAACACGAAGAATTATTTCCCACTCCTCCTTTCTCCTGCTCAACAGGAAGCTGCCTCTGCTTAATTATCTGCAGAGAACATGTTCTAGCCTAATATCTAATGATTTCCCAGTGGAACTGCATTCAGTTCCCCCCTTCCAATTACCAGTTATTTAGGACTGGTGACGCACGCAAGCCAACTCTTTTTAAGCTTGAGCTGGCCCAGGGCATCCATAACAGGCACAACTTTTCCTCCAAGATCTTGCAGCTGCAGTCATCCGAATGATGTGGTTGAGTCATAAAACTTCATGGAGCACATTTGATTTAGGTCAGGGCGGGCTAATCTGAACCAAAACATCCCAATAAATGGAGAGAAAAACTAACAAAACATAGCAATAGTACCGTCCATTCCCCATCGCCAAAGGCCTGGAAACATTTCACAAGAGTGGGTGCAGGAGATGTTGGCAAATTGGCCCACATGCCTCCCTTTTTTAACCAGTATCCCAAGTGCCATCAGCATGGAGCGTGCCCTCTCAGTGGTCAATTGGTCGTTTGTAACCAACTGCTAACATTGTTTGTATTCCAGAATGAATAGGAAACAATAGTAAGGCTGCAATCCTACGCAAACTTAAGCAGCACCCAAGCACAAGTGCCACCTCTAGACATCAGTGGGACTTAGTAAATATGCATAAGAATGCCCTATATACTAGCCAACCACACCAGATGGTGTGGTTTTCAGAAGGGGGCATATTTAAATTGTGGAACTCCCTGCCCTGGGATGTGGTGATGGCTGCCAACTTCGAAGGCTTTAAGAGGGGAGTGGACATGCTCATGGAGGAGAGAGCTATTCATGGCTACTAGTAAAAATGGATACTAGTCATGATGCATACCTATTCTCTCCAGGATCAGAGGAGCATGCCTATTATATTAGGTGCTGTGGAACACAGGCAGGATGGTGCTGCTGCAGTTGTCTTGTTTGTGGGCTTCCTAGGCACATGGTTGGCCACTGTGTGAACAGGCTGCTGGACTTGATGGGCCTTGGTCTGATCCAGCATGGCCTTTCTTATGTTCTTATGGGGGCTACTTCCCCTTGGGACCAATCCTCAGCTACAGTTCAAAGCAAACTACATATTTAGGTTCTTCCATCGTGACAGGTAAATTGGTGTGTCAAGTATGTGAGTGCAAAATACATGGCACATTGTGAAGCAGCCGTGTGATTGCTTCACCATATATCTATGTTACAATCCATGTGCCCCACAACATTGCTGAATGTCCAATGAATGCCAACCAGGTAAGTGTGCACTGAGTGGCAAGCTGGGCACGTGGTAATATTCCCAGATGTCCTCTCTGCCAGATGAAGCTTGACCTGAATACCCAGCCAGTGTGGGTCAGGAGGAAAAGTTTTGGGGGTCAACCAGCATGCAGGACCCAATAAGGGGGTGAAAAGAGAGCTATAGCAATTTGGTATGTTGCCTAAGATGTCAAAATACTCCGTACAAAGTATTATGTGCCACTCAGACACACATCAAAAAGCTGCATGCTGACTTCACCCCCTCCTGCACCCCTGTGCTCCCGATCTTTCCAAATGACTCAGTAAGAACTGTTTAGAAGAGTAATTGGTTCTTACAGCTCTATTCAATTTCATCTCCATAAAGTTTCTTTCTAGCAGAGGCACAGGGGGGTGGGGGACCACAAAGCAGTAATGACACACTAGCTTCAAGTACACAATTACTAATCCACCTACTGTTAGGTGGATTGGTAATTGGTTGACCAACCGAACCCAAAGGGTGCTCATTAATGGCACAACTTCATCCTGGAGAGGAGTGACCAGTGGGGTGCCACAGGGGTCTGTCCTGGGACCAGCACTATTTAATATTTTTATAAATGACTTGGATGATGGAATAGAGAGCATGCTAATCAAATTTACAGATGACACCAAGTTAGGAGGGGTAGTTAATACCCCAGAGGGTAGGGTCAGAGTTCAGAATGACCTCGATAGACTGGAGTGCTGGGCCATAAGCAATAAAATGGATTTCAATAGGGAGACGTGTAAAGTACTTCACCTAGGCCAGGGGTCGGCAAACTCATTAGTCAAAAGAGCCAAATATCAACAGTACAACGATTGAGATTTCTTTTGAGAGCCAAATTTCTTAAACTTAAACTAAATAGGTAGGTACACTGTTTATTAACATAATAAACTTTAACTAAGTTTTAAGTCTTAATTAAACTATAGGTACACTGAATAAAACTTGATATCATACTTAATAGTGATCTTATTTATTGATAAAAATTGAATTGTAAGTCCCTGCCATTTCCCCCTCCCCGTCCGGAGTCCTCATCTGGAGGCCTGGTCTACCACCATAAAAGCCTATTGGTAGACCTGGCCTCCGGTTGAGTCCCATTGGGAGGCCAGGCCTACCCATTGGCTTTCTTGGTAGTAGACCTGGCCTCCAGAGGCCCATAGAAGCCAATTGGTAGACCTGGCCTCTGAAGGGGGACTTTTCCCCCCTCCTCGGAGTCCAGGTCTACCGCCAAGAAAGCCAGTGGGTAGACATGGCCTCTGAGGAGGGAAAACGACGGGGGAACAGAGTCGGCGCCACAGAAGACGGGCCCAGCGCCGCTGCCGGGGACGCGCCACCAAAGGAAGCCCGCCCCACCCAACAGCTGATAGGCGGGCGGGGTGGGCCAGGAACAGCCGAGCCGCCCGCCCAGCAACCGCGCAGCTAGAGGGGAGGGGAGGCTTTAGCCTCCAACCATTGAGGGCAAGGGAAAGGGGGACCCGGCCATTCTCCACGGCTGGGGGGGGAGACAGCGTGCCCGCTCGCCTGCTCTCTCTCTCTCTTGCTCTCTCTCAGGCGCGCTGGCTCCGCAGCCCTGCTGCCGGCGAGAGCGGGCACAAGAGCAGGGGCTCCGAACCAAGTTTGGAGAGCCGCACTCAAAGGGCCAAAGAGCCGCATGAGGCTCGCGAGCCGCGGTTTGCCGACCCCTGACCTAGGCAGAAACAACATAAGGAACAGGTACAGGATGGGAGAGAGTTGGCTTGACAACAGTACATGTGAAAGAGATCTGGGAGTCTTAGTGGACCGCAAACTGAACATAAGTCAACAGTCAATAGGAGTATTGTGTCTAGATCAAGGGAAGTAATACTACCACTGTATTCTGCATTGGTCAGACCTCACTTGGAATACTGTGTCTAGTTTTGGGCTCCACAGTTTAAGTAGGATGTTGACAAGTTGGAGTGTGTCCAGAGGAGGGCGACCACAATGGTCAGAGGTCTGGAATCCATGCCCCATGAGGAGAGACTTAGGGAGTTGGGTTTGTTTAGTTTGCAAAAGAGAAGGTTGAGGGGAGACATGATAGCCATGTTTAAATATTTGAAGGGATGTCATGTTGATGAGGGAACTAGCTTGTTCTCTGTTGCTCCAGGGACTAGGACACGGAGTAATAGATTTAAACTAATAGAAAAGCGATTCCACCTAAACATTAGGAAGAACTTTCTGACGGTGAGGGCTGTTCAATGGTGGAATGTGCTGCCTCGGAGGGTGGTGGAGTCCCCATCTTTGGAGGCTAGATGGCCATCTGTCGGGAGTGCTTTGATTGTGGGATCCTGCATGGTGGGGGGAGGGTTGGGGTCACTGGGGATGTGAGGTGAGGTAGTTGTTAATTTCCTGCATTGTGCAGGGGTTGGACTAGATGACCCTGGTGATCCCTTCCAACTCTATGATTCTATGAGTCTATGATTCTAGATACTTTTCCACAATCCTTTCACCACCATTCTCTCCCCCTCTTCCTGCCAATCCTCATCTTTAACATTTTCCTGGATGCTTAATGAGGAGTATAAGGGAAAATGTACTCTCCGGGATGACACAGAGATTATTTTTGGTTATTTTTTTATGTTTCTATGTCACTGTTCTGCCTCAAAAAGACACCACTGCTAATGTAGATCATCTGAGATGAGCTAATTTGGGAGTATCAGATCAAAAGTCACTGCAATAAAATGCTACTTCCATAATCTCAGTGTCATGTTATCCACAATCTGCAATTTTTGGACAACTTGTTATGACACAATAAAAGGGAAAGAGCCTGTTCTTTGCATCCATGGGCAAAATTTGCAACGTGAAAAACCAAAAACTTGTCAAATGCTATCCGTGCAACAATGAAAGAGGTCCAGACTCCTCATTCAGATGGTTTCAGAGAATAGCCGTATTGGTCTAGCCGTTCTACTGCAGACCAGTTCGAATCCAGTAGCACCTTACAGACATTTTCAAGGTATGAGCTTTTGAGAGTCAAAGCTGGCAAAGGGAGCTTTGACTCTCAAAAGCACATTGCTCCCAAAATCTGGTGGTTGCACAGGTAGCTTCAATTGTCCCTTTGTATAAAATATCCTTTTAGTCTTCACAATTGTCTCAGCTCTGCTCACTCCATGTTATCATCATCGTAGTCATATACTTACTCATGAGACACAAGAAGGATTACAAAATATGAAAAGCAATTCAATCAGAGTTCAGGGGTTTCCAGTAAACAATGCAGTAGGAACAGGATTACAGAACTGGAAACCAATGCAAATGAAAAGCGGTCTAAGGTTACAAAAACAGTCTAAGGCATGGGATACCATAAGGAAAGAGTTTACAAAGGTAGAGGACATTGCAGTAAAAATATGTAAATAAAGATTGCTATAGACTACAATACTAACAGCCCATTCCTGAAAACTTTGGGCGAAAGTCTTCTGGAGGCGGTGTGTAATGCCGCCAGCGTGTGTGTAATCGTGCGATTCAACGCACTTACGCTGGTGGCAAGGCCAGTCCCGCCGGCAGACGAGCCCGGTTCGGCCCGGTACGCTGGTGCTGGAAACGGTGGTGCTGGGCCTGCTTTTTAGCTTTTTAGCAGGCACAGCCTCGCTGTTCCCTATGGGGCGAAAGGCCCCAGTTAAAAAAAAAGCCGTGAAATAGCTTTTTTTGGTTTAACAGTGTATGTGAAACAGCTTAGGAGGAGGCGCCACCGCGCCTCTTCCCCGCTGTCTCCGTACACCGTCAGCTCAGGAATGGGCTGTAAGACTTGTAGACACCACCTCCCATGCTGTTAAAGTATGCTACCATTATAATCCCTTTGTCAAAAAGTCCTCCTGGTCATTCCTGTTTTGCACATTTGGGAAAATGATAGAAATATGGGGGCCTTCCTGACCACCTCCAGCAAGCCATTTCACAAGGTTGGAACTACCACGAAGAATGCATGTGAACACACAGTTGCCAGTTTGGCATTTTCAGGGGGTCACCTTCAGAAGGCTTTGCTCAGATGAGTGGAGTTTTTGCAGCAGGGTATAGCAGGCGAGGCAGTCCTGTGGGCCCAAGGCCAGAAAGGGCTTTGTAGGTGATAACCAGAGCCTTGAATTGAACCTTGTATCTGATCGGTAACCATACCTTCAGACTGTTCACCTGTAAAACAATTCACAAAATTGTTCGCCGTATAATCACATTTGCTCTGTTTATCTTCTCACCACTTTAATCACAAAAAAGTGATACCTGGAACCTGGACTAGGGTTGCCAGGTCCCTCTTCGCCACCGGAGGGAGGTTTTTGGGGCGGAGCCTGAGGAGGGCGGGGCTTGGGGAGGGGAGGGACTTCAATGCCATAAAGTCCAATTGCCAAAGCGGCCATTTTCTCCAGGTGAACTGATGTCTATCGGCTGGAGATCAGCTGTAATAGCAGGAGATCTCCAGCTAGTACCTAGAGGTTCTAAATAACAAGTTACCTATGCTGAAACAACGTAGTTACAACCAACAACAGCACAAGGGCTCAACAATGAACAACACTTCACAAGGAAAATTTCCAGTTCTTTCTATAATCTTATTCACAAAAAAATAAATAACATATATTGCTTCTTCAGTTGAATATGATCTTTAAGGGCCCTTTCAGAGGCAATTGGCCCTTAAAGATCATATTCAACTAAAGAAGCAATATATGCGAAACAAATACCGATCTAGAGGTTTCGTCATGTCGCTTGGATTATTTCTACCAACCTTATGCTTTTGGACTATTGGGTGATGTAACCGAATTTTTTTGGAAACTGAAAGGAAATGGGATTTCCTCGCTACGGCTTCCTTTTTCCACTTACCTTGGACTGTGTTATTATCCCCTGTGGGAATTGATTTAGTTGTACACTTACATTTGTTGTTATTTAATTTTTTGTGAATAAGATTATAGAAAGAACTGGAAATTTTCTTTGTGAAGTGTTGTTCATTGTTGAGCCCTCGTGCTGTTGTTGGTTGTAAGTACCTGGAGGTTGGCAACCCTAACCTGGACACTCAGAGTCAAACTTTGCTTCTTGCTCCTTTTTGTTATTTCAGGATCTGTGGATACATGTGTCTGCTGAAATCTTAGCTGTCATGCAAATATTCAAGGCACAGCATTTCTGCACACAGAAAGGTGGCTGTCCTAACTGTCTCATCTTATTCTGTGATGACTAGTGCTGCAGAAACCCAGAGGCCTTGGTATTCTTACTAGTTTGACTTCTGACCCTGTTTTCTTGGTTTGTTAGAGACTCCCACAGACCTGCAAGAAGAACTCATAAAAGAATGAAAGCTACATTTTTAATTAAGGGCTTCCAGATAAAACAGAATAAATTTGAAATGAGATCTGTATTGACACCAAATGCATAACATTTACTAATCATTATGTCTGCAAGTACACAAGAATGGCTGCTGAGCTTGGTGTGAGTATATAAGTCCTCCAAGAATGCTGGAGGATCGGAGACCTTCTCTGCTCCCTTTTGAAATTGCCAAAGCATCCAAGGATTTTATCATGTCCAATTTTCTGGTTCTCCTGTTTCTGCATTATCAGCTAGATACACCTGGCACCAGCTGACAGCTCTAGCAATAGAGCATATGAGTTATCCCTCACCTATGAAAGAGAGAAGAAAACAGCAGGCGAATATTATTAGAACAAACTGACAACCCACTCTTATCTCCAGATAGTGTGATGACTATGATCTATAAAACTATTCTAGGCACAATACCCTCCTGACGTCAGCTATGGGGGGGGGGGGGGACAGTGAGGTAGCTTTCATGCAGCCAGAGCCCTACTACAATAAGGACATTGTCTTCTATGAGCAAACATCCTTTCTCAAGACAATGGAAGAATTAAAAGGTACATTCATTCCTCTTCCAGTCCCGAACTGCAACCACCTCCCCAAAAAAGAACCAGAATCCAAAAAGGCCATTTGCTACTCATATGAATGCTAGAGTTCCATTTCAGACTGCAACTGCTCTTTTATCTTACTTGTTATCTGATATAGTAGACTCAAGCGTACAAAAAGTCATGGTAGAATGAATTTGCTGCAGGCACCACAGGCAAGACTGGGGTCCCCAGCGTTGTCCCTGTGGGTGCCATGGCATCCTCCAAGATCTTTCCTGGTGCCTGCCACATGCTTTTAGAAAGTGAGTGAGGCTAGGTGGAGCTTTTGCCCAGCAGGGCTTCTGCTTGGCTGTCCAGATTAAAAGGCACCCTGTTAAACAGAGCTTCTGCCTGAAATGTTGAAGAGTTGTCATTAGAGTTATATGTAACCTCTCTCCTTGACATTTTGTGGTTGGCTCCACCTCCTGTGGCAGCCATTTTGTGATTGTGCCCACTGCTTCGTGTCAGAATTCCAAAGATGTCCTCAGGCTCAAAAAGGTTGGGGACCCCTGCGTAAGACCATGTTGTTGGGTGAGATACAGAAATACTCCAAAATGATCTGTTGGTGCTTATAGTGCTAAAGGGAAAGAGACCCAAGGCAAAAAAGGGCATGGCATTATGGAGACCATCAGCTGGGTACAAACTCTTGTGATCAGAAGGAGTTTATGGAAGCACATGTCTCTCTTCTCCCAGGAGCCCTCTGTACCTCAATAAAGCAACTGCTGAGTGTCAGGGATCTTTCTGAACGGGATTCCATGCAGCACAGGAGACTGCAGTACAGAGGTGGGATCTGTGTGCAAAGAGTGAGGGAGGCCACTTTGTCCTTTCCCCTCTTCTTGCCCCATGTTCAAGAGGTCCACCAACCCTCAAGAACAGCTTTACTGAGGGCTGCTGGGAAAAGGGAAGCTAGGGAAGATCTGTCTCTGCAAACACCTTCCAATCACAGGAGTTTGGACCATACCTCTATTTTCTTGAAGCATGAGATTTCTCATGTAGCAATGTAGTTGTCCAGATTAAGAGACATTCACAACCCACAGTATCATTAGGATCCCTTCTCAACAGCTGCACAGGAAATTGTGTTGGTGATGGAACAGCACTTTGCACACCTTTAAAACACAGCAATCTGTCAGGATTTGAATTTTCACGCTTTGCTTTTGAAAATCAATGTTGAGAGATATGCAAATCTGCCTTTTTAATTTTATAGCAATCTTGCTATGTTATTATTGCAATCAATAATAATTAAACCAAATTCAATACTTTAGGCTTTCTTTTCCCCAAATCACTAAATTTGACAGAATCAACAAAAATAAAAAAGGAGAACAGTTTTTCCCCCCAAGCACGCCTGCATTAGCAGAATCCACCTGAGAGGTTCCTCCCCCATTTGTCCAGCTGCTTTTGCATTTCTACTTTTATTCTACTAAACCGCTCTGACAGATGCATTAATAAAGTGTGCTGATTTACATCCTACAAGACAGGACAACAATAATGCCAGAAACATTGCTGCTCTGTGACATGGAACGGGCCGTGTAGCCAGAACAATGCAGGAGAGCTGCCCAGTTCACAACCGGATCCTTTAATCTATTTATAACTTATTCGGGTTACTTTTTGAGAGTTAAGCTTCTGGCTGGTTGCAAGGAAAAGTTAAATGTTCAATAGATAAAAGTTCAAGTTCCTCAATTTGATGGGTTTTTCCTAATGTTTAATTTTTGCAGTGAAGGGACAGGACACTATACGTGCACAGAGTCTGAGGGACCAGCAGGAAAATGCGTAGGAGTAACTAAAATTATCCTGCAGCTCTTGGTTTTTGTTTTGTTTTGTTTCAACATTTTCCTGGAGATATAACATCCTGGGATTTAGCTCATTGTCAGGGTCAAGGCCGCTGAGTGACGCCCCTGGTAGGGATGAGAAATGCTAACTTCCTCGTTCAAATATTTATTCCAGGCAGTGTGTGGGCACGTGCCGGGAAATGCAGGTTTACTGGATATAAGGTCATCATGGAACTTTCTCTACAAACATGGCCTTGCAGTCCAGCTCCCTCTTGTCTCATGATGGACCTGTGTGCTTAAAGCAAGGCCTCAGGACACGTTACTCCTGAATGATCCTGTCATGACAAAAGCACATGGGAACACAGCATGCACAGAAGATCAGATATAGATAACAGGAAAAGATGAGGTATTGTTCACAGAGTATCCTTTTGACAAAAGGAAGCAAAGATGAGGTTAGGGTTGCCAACCTCCAGGTGGTAGCAGGAGATGTCCTGCTATTTCAACTGATCTCCAGATGACAGAGATCCGTTCACCTGGAGAAAATGGCCGCTTTGGCAATTGGACTCTATGGCATTGAAGTCCCTCCCGTCCTCAAACCCTGCCCTCCTCAGGCTCTGTCCCCAAAACCAGTGGCAAAGAAGGACCTGCCAACCCTAGATGAGGTCTTTACGTTCAGTTAAGGTGGTAGTTATATCTCTCCAGAAACATCATAACTAGCATTTGCCCTGCAGGCAGCTGCTATAAGGCCAAATTAAAAGCAATGAGGTGTTTTGGTCTGCCTGAGAAAAAAATGATCCAAGTGATTGCTGAAGGTAGTAGGACACTGGATTTACTGACAAGATTTGTTGAGGGATGGCCCTATTTCCCTAGCAACTGATAATGTTTGATACATTATCAAACCAATTTAAGTGACACATCAGCTTTGCTTGCCCTCACAGACATCATCATGAAGGCAAATCTGATAGGCTAAATGGTTTTCTAACATAATTCCATTTCCCATATGATCTTTAATGCGCTTGGATAACTTGAGGGAAAAGAAAGCACCGGGGAGAAAACAATCTGGAAAAGTTTGCATCTCCCCAAAGTCTCCTTTCACCTCAACAAACTTTGCTCTGGAAAATGTAGCACAGCCCTGTTTTTTATTGCTTCCAAAATCCACATCTCTCAGTGCTGCTTCAGTCCAGTTCAGAACCCTCCGCAGGTTTCAGCTGTTTCTGCATAACAATAACAGTGCTGGGAGATCAAATCACAGACTGGATCCCGTACCATATATACCTTTGGCCGGGAGTGCTCTGGTTTAGTCCAATTCAACTCTAGGTTTCTGTCTAAATAAGTGCAGGTAGAAGCTGCCCATTTAGGACCCAATCCACAACGTTCCCCGGTTAAGCTACACTGGTGTGCCCCTTCCTGCCAGCACAGGCAGCTACTGAGATGAATCCCACGTGGTCCATAGATTGTGCAAAGGCAGCTGGGCTGGATGGAAGCTCTGAAATTGCTAGTCATTCCTGTACCCCTCTCCCTAAACACAAATTCCTACTGCACATGGTTAAACATAGCATCCCCCAAAACACTGTTTCAGTGTTTGCAATATTTTTTTACATCTGGTAACCACAAATATCTGGTTACCCTGGTTCTGAGAGCCAGCGTGGTGTAGTGGTTAAGAGAGGTGGTTTGGAGCTATGGACTCTGATCTGGAGAACCAGGTTCAATTCCCCACTCCTCCACATGAGCGACAGAGGCTAATCTGATGAACTGGATTTGTTTCCCCACTCCTCCACATAAAGCCAGCTGGGTGACCTTGGGCTAGTTACTCCCTCTCAGGCCCACCTATCTCACAGGGTGTCTGTTGTGGGGAGGAGAAGGGAAGGTGATTGTAAGTCGGTTTGAGTCTCCCTTAAGTGGTAGAGAAAGTTGGCATATAAAAACCAACTCTTCTTCTTCTATCTTCTTAGATGCCCATCTTTTAGACAGGCTCGTTTCCATAACGAACACTAGCACTGTTTTCCAAGTTCTAGCACTCATACGAGAACATACACAATGTTCTTTTAACTCAGCCTTACTCCTCTTCATAATTAGTAGAAGTGGGGAGATGAAGTATTTTGTTAGCCACAGTTTTGCCAGCTGAAATGCCTTTATAAGGAGAGAAGGTTTCGGGGGGGGGGGATTTTAAAGTTACCTTTTGCCTGTCCGGCTGTGGATTTTTCCTCTGATTAATTCAGGGTTAGCCTAACAAAAGATATTGGGAAATAACAGTCCCACTTCAGTGGAATTTTCCTATTCATGATAGCGGGAAAGAAAGACAGGAGCACAAATGTTTTTCTTAAAGCTATTCCAAGTCAGACCCTCCAAATTTAAACACAACAGTCAGTTTGCCACTCTCAAAAATTTATTTCTTGGCTTTGGCTGTACTGAAATTCTATACAAAAACATTTTCTGATGCAAAAAAAAGGGGAGTTTTCAGAGTCCCAAAGGGGAAGGCTACCAGATATGATGGTGGGCCAGTGCTGTCATGCAAGTAAAATAGCGTGCTTGTGTCTTCCCGACACTGCAGGCGGGGGACACAGAAAACTTAAGTGTGCCACTATTGGACAGATACTCGTGGTACCCATTGCCCCGCAAGACCAGCGCCTTATGGAGCAGCCCAGCTGACAGTGTCAGCACAGTTCCACTGCAATGGTTACAATCTGCTCCCTAACAGGAGCAGCCTACCATGGAGACTCCCCCCGCCCCGAGGCAAAGTGGGAACTGCACACCCTGCCAAAATGCCCCATGCAGAATTCTAGTGGTTACTTGTGCTGCGTGCAATGGTCAGCATTACTCATCATTGCCCTTGTGTCTCATGGGCCTCTGCAGGCAGATATTCAAAAGGGGAGGGCCAGGAAGCACAGTGTGATGCAGTATGGCCAACAGCTGCAGTGAATAGCATGGGCTCACGGCTCCGCTGTGGCACTACAGCTCTCTTGTTCCACCTGCACCATCACAAGCTGCTCAGACATTGGTTTAGATGGCAGAGTTGTCCCTCTCGTGGTGATTGGGACAACTCTGCTTGCGACCCTGTGGTCTCTCAGTGCAGCCTTACTAGAACAAGGGAGTTGCCGGCCCCATTCATTGAACTTCGTTCCAGTTTCCTTGGTGCAGTTAATAACTGTAAAAATTGCTCTACAGCTGTGTCTCTAATTGGGGTTCAGCTTAGATTAGGCTCTTTGCTTATTTTAGCTGTCTTCAGCAAGCAGTTGGTAGTAGGAGGGTGACCGGGGGGGGGGCACAGGAGCATTCTTGTGAGGGGCTCCTGGTTGCACAACCCCCCACATCACTGCTTATGTGTAATAAACCATGCAGCTTGCATAATATGGGGCTGGGGGGGATGGCAATTGGGGCAAATGGGTGAAGGCAGTGGTAGCCCCCTGACTGCAGGTATGGATTGGTCCATGAGGCCTCACTGGTAAAAATGATGGACATGTGGATCAGCCAGTTAGTGTGAGCGGTCCATTTCCCATGACTATGTTTGATGGGGCAGCCCTCCTCAGGCTCCACCCCAAAAACCTCCCGCCAGTGGCAAAGAGGGACCTGGCAATCCTAGGGCTCCCCTGTGTGGGGCCTCAACTCAGGGGCCTTGAAGATAACATACCCATACCTTTTCATTGTCTCTGTGCTCTTCTCTGCCCTGCTCCATGGCAGAGCTGCTTGTGGATGTCTAATGGCCTATGGTGTGTCTTGATTCTGTGTGCCTAGTTAGGTGAGCAGTATCTGCCTTGAAAAATCCTATGGAGTTGCTATAAGTCAACTGTGACTTGACAGCAAAAGGGGGAGGGGAGTCTGTGGCCTGAGTCTATTAATAGCAGACTCCTTATCATACTAGGGACATTCCTGCCAGAACAGAAAGCTAATTGGAGCCAACATGTTGCATAGATTGTGCAAGCATAGAATGATACATGGAATGACGCCACTAGAGCCACATTGTATTTTCTGGTGTTTCAATTTTTCAGCAGAAGAGAAGGACAAGTGCTCAGAATGACCAATGAGTTGTATCACTTGTTTCAGGAAGCTTACTGGCTTGCAACGGCAATTGCTTGTAAGAATACTCACTGCAAGGAACAACCATCTGTGGGTCTCTAAGAGGAAAGCCATAACTCTGTGCTCAAAGCTGCCAGGTAGCCCAGCTCCCAGAAAAGGAGGCTCACCTCATCTCTAGACTCCTACAGATGTGTACTGGCTGGGAGGTTTCTATTTGGCCAGCTCCGACAAAATATACTGTCTTTGTTTCTCTGTCTAGATGGGCTTCCATTATGCTGAGATGTCCTCCAGCCAGAGGAAGGATTTTTACTTGTCCCCTCATGGCTTCAGAACTGCTGCTTCCTATCTATTAATAATAAATAAGGAATGGTTTCTTGAAAAAATCAATAGCTGATCAGGAGCACATCAGAGATTGACAGAGGGTGGCACAACCGTGTTGTGGGAGGAACAACCAGAGACACCTCTGAACTGAATTAGGAACGATTTACAACAACTTTTTAGAAGAAAGTGTAAACACATACAATTGAATTACAAAAACACATCTTGTTTCTTGACTGTGGGCTAGGGTTGCCAACCTTCAGGCGGGACCTGAGGATCCCTTGGAATTAGAGCTTATCTCCAGACTGCAGAGATCAGTTTCCCTGGAGAAAATGGATGCTTTGGAGGGTGGACTCTTTGGCAGTATACCCTGCTGAGGTCCCTGTCCTCCACAGGCTCCATGTTCAAATTTCCAGGAGTTTCCTAACCTGGATCTGGCAACCCTATCCCCATCCCCTGCTGGTGGCCAGGAGGGACCTGGCTACCCTACTGTGAGCCTACCTCCTCTTGAGTCCATTAGATGGAAATCAGTTACTCCACTGAAGCAGTATATATACCTTTCTGAGGGTCTCACTACACCAATGGTCCTCAACCTTTTCGATCCTGGGTATCTTTGGAATTTTGAGAGGGGGTGGTGAGTGCCATCCCCAAACAGGAGATGGAACCGACCTCCAAATGGTTGCCACAGAAGGCGATGCTAAATGCAACCCTTCCCTCCTTGCTTTGCAAAAGGATCACATGGCAACCATATTGCTTCTGCTCCCACTTATTAGTCTACATCCATGGAACAAAAAGAGACCGGATTCAACTGAACATTCTTCAAACTAATTAGTTAGAAATGCACGCTTTATATTTAATTGCACTCTGCATAAAATTATTGGGAAAAGGTGTGTGCCCCTTTATAATATCAGCTGCGGACTTCATGCTGGAGAATAAATCTGTTTCAACATATGTTATTCAACTGTCATTGTTCTATAACAGAACTCTGAAAACCTGTTTCTGCATGCTTATGTTCCTGGAAATGATGGTACAAAAGGCACTCTCTGTATTCCATTTACTTTTGTGCTCTGCTATTTTTACTTGAATTGGTCTATTTGTTGTGCTACCCACATCCACCAATAATAATGAAAACCACATGATGCCTAATACCATCTTGACAATCTTTACTGCTTCCCATCCTCTGGGTTGACAGGAAAGCATGCTCTACATATAAAACAACCCTGATGCTGAAAACAGTAAGAATCCAGCAATCCTTCTAGCAGGAAGACAGTTGGAATGGAGCTTGTTAACAACATGGCATCACTTGAGAATTAATACAAAAATACAGAATTTATACAAAACATACCCAGAGTAAAGCAATTCTGGCCTGGTCTGATGAAGATTCGTGGACTGGAGAGCAGGAATGCAGAATACTTCTGGATAAATGTAGAAGAAGAGTTGGTTTTTATATGCCAACTTCCTCTACCACTTAAGGGAGAATCAAACCGGCTTACAATTGCCTTCCCTTCCCCTCCCCACAACAGACTCCCTGTGAGGTAGGTGGGGCTGAGAGAGTGTGACTAGCCCAAGGTCACCCAGCTGGCTTCATGTGGAAGAGTGGGGAAACCAACCTGGTTCACCAGATTAGCCTCCGCCACTCATGTAGAGGAGTGGGGAATCAAACCCAGTTCTCCAGATTAAAGTCCACCGCTCCAAACCACCGATCTTAACCACTACACCATGCTGGCTTGTTTTGTTCATATTTTGAGAGTTTTTCTTAGTTAATATCTGTTCCTTCTCTTTTCAGTATAGAATTATGACACAACTTTTTCTTTCTCTTGCATTTTCTTGATCTAGTGTGTAAAAACTAGCAAGTAAGCTTGCGTCTCCCCCATCTATACCCATGTTTGTATGGCTACTAATTACCAACCAGTGTATGTATATGTATTAGACAGTTAATGCATCTGACAAATGGACTTTAGTTCTCAAAAACACAACAAATGTGTTGGTTTTTAAACAAACAAGGTCCTTGGTTGTTTTTGCTGCGACAATTTAACTGTCTGACTTTATGCTGGGTAAGGCTTGCTTAAACACATAGGTGTGGATCTACTCTTTCTCCAGCCTAAGGAACCTTGCTCCAAATTAAGTGCCTCTTCCATTGCAGGAAGAGCCACTCATTGGAGGAAAGCTTCAAACTTTGCTCAGTGGAGTGGTAGGAAAATGGTAGAATCCGATGGAATGATCTCAGTGGCACTGGGTGTGCCTAACGGTGTACAGAATCACACTGTAACATGGCTTCCCTCTTAGAATTTGTCACCAATAGCTGTGCAACTGTGTACTAGTATCAATGTACGGTGCTAGGGTTGCCAATCTCCAGGTGGTAGCTGGAGACCTCCTGCTATTACAACTGATCTTCAGCCGAGAGAAATCAGTTCACCTGGAGAAAATGGCCGCTTTGGCAATTGGACTCTATGGCATTGAAGTCCCTCCCCAAACCCCGCCCTCCTCAGGCTCCACCCCCAAAACCTCCTGCCGGTTGTGAAGAGGGACTTGACAACCCTATATTGTGCTGATAGCCATTGATGCAACATTTGAAAGGAGACCACTTTATTGATGAAAGGAAAGGATTGCCATCTTTGTCCTACTTCCATCATCTGAGTAATCTAGATTATATTCTAACAGTTGAGAGCCAGTGTGGCATAGTGGTTAAGAGCAGTGGACTCTAATCTGGAGAACTGGGTTTGATTCCCCACTTCTCCACATGAGCAGTGGGCTCTAATCTGGAGAACCAGGTTTGTTTCCCCACTCTTCCACATAAAGTCTGCTGGGTGACCTTGGTCTAGGCACAGTTCTCTCAGAACTCTCTCAGCCCCACCTACCTCATAAGGTGCCTGTTGTGGGGAGAGGAAGGGAATGTGATTGTAAGCCTCTTTGAGACTCCTTATGGTAGAGAAAATCAGGATATAAAAAGCCACATCTTTAATGGCTAGGGTTGCCAGGTCCCTCTTTGCCACCAGCGGAAGGTTTTTGGGGTGGAGCCTAAGGAGAATGGGGTTTGGGGAGGGGAGGGACTTCAATGCCATAGATTCCAATGGCCAAAGCGGCCATTTTCTCCAGGTGAACTGATCTCTATCGGCTGGAGATCAGTTGAAATAGCAGGAGATCACCAGCTAGTACCTGGAGGTTGGCAACCCTATTAATGGCACAGGAAAGGATCACTCTCCTTGATGTATAAAATTTGCTTATTGCTAACTATGTTTCAATGGGAGAATTCAGTGTGATCCTCTAGTGATATATTTAGGCAACATAAACTGCCCTCATATACAAATGCCAAAGATTGGCTGCACCAGCTGGGCCCATTCATCATTATGTTATTAGGCAAATGAACCATCCCACAGAGGCTTCTTCACTGCAGGAGCTGGTCTACTTCCACCCACAAGGGGACAGCTGGATGGTATAATTCCTGAGTCAAGTGGCAGCTGTGAATTTTTTCCCCATGCCAAGTTTCATGACAGAAATAGGGCAGTGCAAAAACAACAGTAAGCCTTTGACAACCCAATTCTAAGTAAATTTACTCAGGTGCAAACCCTACTGAACTCAATGGCATTTTGCAAGTAAATATGGTTAGAAGAAGCACTTTAAGGCTTTGGTTTCTCAGTAGGGTTGCCAACTTCCAGGTACTAGTTGGAGATCTCCTGCTATTACAACTGATCTCCAGCCAATAGAGATCAGTTCACCTGGAGAAAATGGCTGCTTTGGCAATTGGACAATGGCACTGAAGCCCTGTCAGATAGGGCATCTGACAGCTCCGTCCTCAAACAAGATGGTTTTCCCGCAAACAAAATGGAGTTCTCCGTGAACTCCTTCCCCCCCCCACCATTTTGCACACGAACTCCGGCCAGGGATTTACAATTGTATTGGGACCCGCCCGTGTAAATGTTCGATCTGATACCGGGTCCCGCGCACAAAGCCAAGAGCTCAGCCATCTCCTCCACTAATTACTCACGATTGTTTCTGTTTTAGTTTAACTTAAGTCGTTACCGGCAGGAAACGACTACATTGTGTCTTTGTTACTGTAACCCTATTGTATTACCCCTATATATGTATCCACTCTGCCCCAGTCATGTATTCCAGCCTTGTTTGCCTCCTTGCTGAAATCATTGACTTTCGGAATAAATCTTTGAATCGCTGCTCTGCCTGGATTCGAGTTCTATTGCCTGAAACGCCGTGCATTTGCTGAAGCCTGACAAGCCCCTACCCTCCCCAAACCCCACCCTCCCCAGGCTCTGCCCCAAAAACCTCCTGCCGGTGGCAAAGAGGGACCTGGCAACCCTATTTCTCAGGGCTGGGTGATCAGACAAGCAGAGGTTCCGTTCGATAACAAGGAAGACCACATGGTTTTGCCTACAAGCTTTTCCAGGCTTGCTCTGGTTTGTACAAGATTCCTACAACATCCTTTCTTGTATACTCTGTGAATATAGCAAATGATCACAAGTAGCGAGATAGCAAGCTGTTAAATCAGGAACTAGGCTTTGGGAACTACAGAGTCACTCTATACAGAGATACTATTTTCTGAAGGTATCTCTGATAACCATAGCACTGTTATTATTCCTGCATGGATTTAATGTTCATAACAGCTCTCCTTCAAAACTCTAGTGGATGTCGCAACAAGAAAGAGTTGGAAGTAAGGGAGGGAGGGAGAGAGAGAGAGGGAGAGAGAGAGGGAGAGAGGGAGAGAGGGAGAGAGAGAGAGAGAGAGAGAGAGAGAGAGAGAGAGAAATTTCTAACTAGAGATGATGTAACAACCGGAAAGGAGGTTTGAGGAGGCTACAACAGCCGCTGTTGAGAATCAAATGTAAAGTCAATGGTTGTCCTTTCATCTTAAAGGGGTATATTTGCCTCTTGTGTGTACATTTATAATTAAAGCAAATATTACAAAGATAATAGCTCTTTAGACGCAGTATGTTGTCAAAACACATGAAAAAAGTGTAATATGTTATGGACAGCTGCCCACCCCACATGAACACACATGAAGCTGCCTTATACTGAATCAGACCCTTGGTCCATCAAAGTCAGTATTGTGTGCTCAGACCGGCAGCAGCTCTCCTCAGGCAGAGGTCTTTCACATCACTGACTTGCCTAGTCCCTTTAACTGGAGATGCTGGGGACTGAACCTGGGACCTTCTGCATGCCAAACAGATGCTCTACCACTGAGCCACAGCCCCTCCCTACCCCACTACCAGCATTCTGGTCCTGTTCTTTACCAAAGCTGAAGAAACAGAACTGAAAACACCATTTGATCACCTGCACTTCCTCCCTTCAACACAGCACAATGTTTAAGCATACGGTCTGGTAAAATATTCCCAGTTGAACATAGAATCATAGACTCATAGAGTTGGAAGGGACCACCAGGGTCATCTAGTCCAACCCCCTGCCCAATGCAGGAAACTAACAACTACCTCTCCCCCCACATCCCCAGTGACCCCAACCCTCCCCCCACCATGCAGGATCCCACAACCAAAGCACTCCCTACAGATGGCCATCCAGCCTCTGCTTAAAGACCTCCAAAGACAGGGACTCCACCACCCTCCAAGGCAGTGCATTCCACCATCGAACCGCCCTCACCATCAGGAAGTTCTTCCTAATGTTTAGGTGGAATCGCTTTTCTGTTAGTTTAAATCCATTACTCCGTGTCCTAGACTCTGGAGCAACAGAGAACAAGCTACTTCCCTCAACAAGTTCACATATTACAGTCACTTTTCTTTGCTTTCTTTTAGTCACCTCAGAATCCAGCTAACATGCACCTCTAGTTTCATGTTATTTTGGAAGGCAAAGTCATTTCCCACTCACACACCCATTTTGTATTTACTTGCTTTGAAATCACCAAGATGAGAAAAGATTATAAGAGACAAACTCACACCCTCGTGACTTGTCTGGGAATAAAATATGTGATTGCAGAATAACTCAGATTAAACTATAAAGCAGTAAAGGTTTACAGGCTGCTTCGTGATTGAGGGCCTCGACCACTGAGGGGGAAAAGAAGAGTGGATATTATTAAGGAGTCATATAGCACTTGGGAGTGTTCAAAGTGCTTCACATACATGTTCTTCTCCTTATAACAATCCTATAAAGCAGGTCAATAGTACAGGCCAAAATTAATGCTGAGGCTAAGAACACAGTAGCTTGTCTAGTGCCATCTAGGCTGCATTCAAACTAGGGGTGCTAACAGGCCTGGAGAAGAACATTCTGTCTCTTTCATAAACATTTAATGTGTGGAAATGTACAGCTGAAGCCTTTTCAAGGCAAGGGGGTAAATAACATCACCTGGTAAATAACATCCCATTAAGTGTCTCTTAAAGGGACAAGGTGTTTTTCTCTAGGCCAGTTGGTAACCCTATCCATGGTGCCAAATAGGGTCCTAAGACTTTAAGACAGCTTCTGCAAAGCTCCTGGACCTGTTCCTACAAAGAGTTTGCAGGAAGGTCAACATTTCACCAGGTAGAACTTCACCACCAACTGCACCACTGTGACAAGTACAAGCTACAGTGGATGAAATAATGTCTTCTGACAACCCCTAGAGCTAACACAATCCTCTCTGGCACTGGACATCACAAGCCTACCAAGTTATTAATTGTACTGAATAATCCTCTTGCGTCTAAGAAGATGTTAAACAAAGGAACAGCGAAATGCCATTTGGAAAGCCATCGTACTATGTAGTTTTCTATCCTGTTTAGTGTAATTCATGCTGCTAATCCTGGAAACCCGGATTGTCCATATTGTCCTGTACCATGCTGTTAATCTGTCAAAGATATGCAAGCGCTTGGGAGATAAGGTGGGTAAAGAGATCTTGTTATAGGCATTATATAAGCCTGCTTTGTTTCTCACGGTTCTTCTCCCAGGTCAGAGACGAGGAATCTAGGTTAAAGGCTAGGAACCTCACATTATGCTAGAACATTTGACAGTTGCTGTCGGCTGAGAGTTGAGTTTACTGTCAACAGCAATCAAGAAATGATCGTTATCAGTCAGTGAAACCAATATAAGGCCCTACTTCTTTTAATGGGTATATCAAGGTCACTCCTTTCAATCAGGTCATGGAATTCTGGAATAGTTTATGGCTAGGACTGGCCTATTTCTAGAATTCCCAGAGGTGTCAGCCAGTTGAAGGACCTGGAAACGTGGTCCATCTTATTCCTGGATCATTAAGAAAGGAGCTTCTGGGATTACACGTGAGTGCTTATTTTTAAATTAGCCCAGGCAGGACAACGGCCAAGACATCAACCCATTTCCTGATCCTATTACCAGAGTCTTTTTTTAAATACCACAGACCAAATTCAGTCACACCACACACAACGTTTTTCCTTTTCCTGTTGTGCCGCATAGTTTGAAAGTGATTCCTCTCCTGAGGAAAATAACACCACAGCTATTAACTGGTGTTATTGTGTCATTAAGTTCTTCAACCTTTGTGGCAGGATCCTACTGCCTGCTTTAGTTTGAGGAGGACTGGAGGCTACCAGCCTTGGCCACTTGTGTGACAATTTGTTTTTAACATTTATGGGTGTCCCCCACCCCTCCAAATGTATGTGAATCAGCTAAGAGTCAAGCATAAATAAACCTTCAAAAATCACTGTACTAAAAGCAATCACTGAAATTTGTAGCTAAGGCTGCAATCCTATGCACCCTTATCTGGGAGCAGGTCTTTTTGAACTGAATAGGGCTTACTTCCCAGTGACCCTATATAGAATCAGGCTGCAATTCTCTTTAACCCTTTCCTTTATTTTCAGCTCATTGCCACCATATAGTGAACTGAACTCATGTGTAGAACTGATCCCTGAACTTCTTACTTGCAGTGAGTGGCCAAGAAGGAAATTAATATGTGTTTAATGCATACAGAACCAAAATACAGATAAACTGTTTTCAGTCTGTGGAGGACTGAATTGCTTATTGTACCTGCTTATTGAGTTGTGAGAACAGCACAATAGTGGAATCTTGGTGCTAACTATGCAATATCCATTAATAACTAACTACAACATCCAGGCAAAATTTAGAATATGTAAATAAAAACAAATATTTATCCATGTACAGAATGATTTGAGCTTTAAAATGCTCTTTACTGCAGTCAAGATTGCCAACATCCAGGTGGAGGCTAGAGATCTTCCAGAATTGCAACTGATCTCTAGACAACAGAGATCAGTTCCCCTGGAGAAAATGATTGCTTTGGATGGTGGACTCCATGGCATTTTACCCTGCTGAGGTACTCTCCCCTCCCCAAACTCCACCCTCCACCACCTTCTATACTGTGTTTAACTCTTGCCAGTTGCTTTTAAGCCTTACCTTAGGGTTGCCAGGTCCCTCTTTGCGGGAAGTTTTTGGGGCGGAGCCTGAGGAGGTCAGGGTTTGGGGAGAGGAGGGACTTCAATGCCATAGAGTCCAATTGCCAAAGCGGCCATTTTCTCCAGGTGAACTGATCTCTATCGGCTGGAGATCAGTTGTAATAGCAGGAGATCTCCAGCTAGTACCTGGAGGTTCTAAATAACAAGTACCTGGAGGTTGGCAACCCTACCTTGCCTCCATGTTCACATCCAAACCACATTCAAAGCAGTATACCTTTTTTCAGGAGCCATCAAGACCGTAACTGGAAACAGTGGGTCTTTTGTACTACTCCTTTGTGTGGGCTAAGCTTTTCTGAGGACTGTGAGCATTTAGGTCCCATGGTAACCATGCTCACCCTGGTAGTCAGCCCCCCCCCCACCCCAATGCAAAGAACTGTAGAGGTCATGTTGGTCCTTGTTTTTTAATTGTGCCCTGTTCTTTCACGGAGAGCTCAGAGCAGCTTACATGCAGCTTCCAGGAGTCAATAAATGCCACTAACAAATAATTAATAAATATATGAAATTTCAGGCTTTTTATGCCTTTATGTTGCATTTCTAAGCTTTTCTTATCCACCATCCTGCCCTGCCCTATTGTTTGCTTCATCCTGTAACCTAGCCTAAACTGCCCTTGGTGTGACTGACTTGTGATCACTGCTGGATTATAGTACACAACATCTCAAGAGAAACAGAGAGCAGGTTTCAAAATTATCACTGTTTGCAGTCTCTAGAGATTTCAAAACTTTTCTCAGATACAGTTTCACAGAAACCCAATATTTGGTCTTTAGGCCCCTTTGGGCACAAAGGTTTTTATTTTGGTCCTTTTTCCCATTGGTTATATTATAACACAACTAGAATGTGGGACAAAGAGAAATCTAAATGTAGAAATGGTAGAACAATTTCACATAATTCATTATGTAAAGGTTTCAAAGGGCACTTACAAAGAACTTTATCTGCTGTGTTTTTTGTTTGTCCAAAGTAGTGATGTAGTGGTTAAGAGCGGTGGACTCTAAGATTCCCCGCTCTTCCACATGAGTGGCAGACTCTAATCTGGTGAACTGGGTTTGTTTCCCCACTTCTACACATGAAGCCTGCTGGGTGACCTTGGGCTAGTCACAGTTCTCTCTGAACTCTCTCAGTCCCACCTACCTCACAAGGTATCTGTTGTGGGGTGAGGAAGGGAAGGTGACTGTAAGCCACTTTGAGACTCCTTAAAGGCAGAGAAAAGGCGGGGTGTAAAAACCAACTCTTCTTTTTCTTCAGTGCCATAAACTATATTTAGAAGGACTATATTTAGAAGGACTTTTATATAACTTTTATAAATAACTATATTTAGAAGGACTTTTGTAACTGGACACAACTCCTTTGCCTGACAGTCCCCTGGAACAACTGTAGGGTTGCCAACCTCCAGGTAGTAGCTAGAGATCTCCTGCTAATTACAACAGATCTCCAGCCAATAGAGATCAGTTCAGCTGGAGAAAACGGCTGCTTTAGCAATTGGACCCTATGGCATTGAAGTCCCTCCCCTCCCCAAACCCCGCCCTCCTCAGGCTCCGCCCCAAAAACCTCCCTCTGGTTGCAAAGAGGGACCTGGCTACCCTAAACAACTGCATTTTTTAGTGTTCTTAGGATACTCTTCTCTTCACCTCATAATATTTGTCTGAAGTTGCTTAACTTTTCCAGCCTTACACACAAATAAACATCCTGGCTGTTTTGCCAGGCCACCTCTGCTACTGTATAATACCTGATTTCAATTTTAAAAGACACTGGACATGGCAAAGTCCCTTGAGTGAGAGCTTTGCCTCACCAGCAACACACTGAAATCAAGACGAGTTTGGATCATGACAGAGAAAGTGCCTAGACCTTGCCGCATTACATATGCATTTAGGGACAGTGTTAGTTTTTGAGGGGGAAAGCAGAGACAGGGAAAGGAACCAGCCCCCCTCCCCTCCTTTCTCTTATGATGCACTTTAAACAGCATATACACACTTTGTAGGGATATGGTACTATCTTGATCTTGACACAAAGGTATACTGTTGGCACATCTAGTTTGGCTCTATGATTCTCCGAGCTCCCTCAGAACAGGAAAATATCATTAAATTCCCTCCCCAAGGAGATTTGTCTCCCTCGGTTATTGTCCTCTGCCTGCAGGTGAAGACACGTCTGTTTCATGTGCGTTCGCTCACTGACCCTCCTTCCTGTGTTTTTTGTTTTGTTTAAGTGTTTTGTTTAATTGTTGTTTTTAATTGTTATATAATATGGGCTTTTAAAATATGTTTTAATGGTTTTGAGTGTTTGCAGCCTTGGGACCCTAAGTTGGGTGGAAAGATGGCATAAAAATGTTGCAAATAAATAAATTAATAAAACCAATTTATGTCTCTGGTGTGGGTATGCCTGGAAACTTGCTCACACATAAGTACATACAGCCATTTGTTTTGGTTTTTGTTCTGCTTGTGTATTTATTTCTAAACATCATTTAAATGTAAGTCTTCCCATAGCAACGTATGCCTAAAAGCTCTACTATAGGAGCTACAATGGTGCTATATAGTTAAATGCATTTCACTATAATGAATTCTCCACTTCGGACTCTCTTATTAGTGGCAGACGTCAATGAATAAGTCATATTGCATTTTGACAATGCCAGTAGCTGGTCTAGGATTTGCTCCTCTTATCAGGACTCATGGAGATTTTTAAACATTCCTAACCCCCCTTTTTTAGCTATGAGAGTATAGAAAGATTGATTTACGTGAGTGGGGTGTTGGGTTTCTGAAATATAGCCACAGTAGCTGCATTGAGTCTGGTCAAGCTACCCAGGGGCCCTGGTTGCTCCACTGATTCAGATGGGAGATGAGTGCATTGTGGACACACACATTGTGGCCGCACACATTCTGCGACCACAGCTAAATACCAATGCAAGAACTACTTCTGTAGATTGTGTTCTATGTTAGCCAGAAACAGTGTTCTAAAAAAGAGACCCTCTTTGGATAATCCTCCTTTCCCCCTCTGTTAGAAGAAGGCAAAGAAAGAGGTAGGTATGCTATTACTAGCAAAGAAATACAATTGGATTGCAGCCTAATGCGCCCTCCGTTTTGTTTCTGAACACTGACTGTAGCTGACTGTGATTGTAGCTGAGAAACTGACTGTAGCTGACTGTGACTGTAGCTGAGAAACTGATAGCCTTGGAAGTACCTTAATTCTCTGGCTTATCTAATTCACAATGAACTTGTGGTGATAGATCGTTATTGCAAATAATGTTGTAAGCTGAATAAACTGTATAAAATTTACATAACAATTTTGCATTTTCCCTGTATAAATTTGATCTCACTTGAAACGCTGGATATAGGGAAGGCTACAATTCTTTAAGAAACAACCTTCATTATGAGGCTAGAGATGATAGTGAGATCATTCTCATTTAATTGAGGCCTCAGTCAAAAATGGTCTGTAGAGAGTCAAGGCCTCTCTTCTTTAAGTAGGACAACCTTCCTTCAATCTGCAGTTTCTCTTTAAAGCTGCTATCATTGATTCTGTGTCACAGTTAGTTTCACTTGCAAGAAGACCGCCCCCTCCCCACATTCAAAGAATTGAGGGGAGGGGCGCATTTTGTCTGCGGGCGCGAAAGGAGAGCCAGTCCTCTTGCATCTTTGCCTGACGTGGGGAAGAGGGCGGGCCTGGGGGAAAGGGCTTAAGAGCGCCGGGGTGGAAATTTCCTCCCTCTTTTGGAAGCGGACGGAGCAGACAGGCAGTCGGAGGAACAGAGGAACTCACACCCGGACACGTGGCTAAGTATCCGAGCGAGGGAGAAAGGCGGGGGGGGGGGCATCCGCGTAGTACAGTCCTCCCAAGGGGGTGGCAAGCATCTGCTTGTGCACGGAGGGTATCAGCAGCTCCCGCTGTCCGCACGCTGCTTCGCTCCTTTTGTTTCCTCTGCTTTTAAGGGTCATATCCTTTGTCCTGTTTAGGAAGCCGGGTTGCGGACGGGCTGCCCGGCAACAGGGTCCTACTGCCCCCATTGTTAAGGGGCTGGTGGCTTAGCTTTTGTTTCTCACTCACGCACGTTTAGAACAGAAACTTTTGTCGGCTGCAGCATCTGCCTCCTGCTTCGCGCACGTTTTTGAATCGGAAGCCCCTGCATTCCTTCTCTGACCCCTCAACCTCTGGCCTTACCAGCCATGGGATCAAGGAAAGGCACACAGCCCTCACAGGCCATAAGGTCTAAAAGGGCACGTAAGCCTACGCTGAAAGTGCTGGAGGGGCAGGCTGCTGGCCACGTGGCCCGGCACATCCAAGCCAGAAGCACGACCGCCCGGAAAGGGAAGCGGGGCGGTGCTTTTCAAGGAGTGAGTGGGGTGCAAGGAATCGTGGGGCAAGGGAGGCCGCCTGCTCGGGGTGGGGCCTCACCACAGGGGGCTCATGATTTAGAATCCATTTACCAGATTGTGTCCGTGATTGCAGGACGTATGGATGACATTGCAGGGCGTATGGATACGCTGGAGCAGGGGAATGCCAGTGAACCCAGGGAGGGCAGTGAGTCTGCCCCTGCACCAACAGGGGAGAGCTGCTCTCCACCCAGGCTCCCGGAATCAGGTGAGTCCCCAGTGCACACACAGTCACGGGCCACAACATCTACTGGGGAGTCTTTAGTTAATGAGCAGGCAATGGACTTGCCACCCCCTTACCAGTCAAATGAAGCACTGCCTGCCTTGGGGCCCACACAGTTCTCTGGGCGGGGGCGGCAGCCTTCTCGCCAGCCTGCTGCCACTGCCCAGGATCCAATGTCTGTGGTCAATCAGGTTTGGCAAGGACAGCAGGCCACTTGCCCCCGGGGGACGCTGGACGGGGGAGCCACAGGGCCCGCTACAGTGGCTGGGCAGCCTACTGCTGCAGCTACGCTTGGCCAGGGCCCTCAACCTCAGTTGATGGCACATGGGGAGATGGGGCTTCCTTTGGGATCCCACCTTCCCCAGGCCCTCACAGACAAAATACTTAGAGGGGAATATGTGGATATGTTTTCACTCCTGAATGGGGATGAGGAGCCAAAAGGGAGAGACAAGGAAGGGCATAGAGATGACGATAAGTGGCGGAGGAGGAAAGTGGACCGCACTTGGCCCAACTGGCTGGTAGGTTACCTTATCTACCAGGGGGTGATTGTGCGTGAACAGCCATCCAGGGCCTTGGCCTTGGTCAAGTATCTGGACATCATTAATCGTGCTTATAGCGAGTTCACGGGCCAGGCTTGGCTCCAGTACGATGAGAATTTCAGACTGCGAGCGGCTCGTAATCCGGCACTTGCTTGGGATGTCCCGCAGGGTGAATTGTGGATGCAGTGCATGATGCCTGCAAGGGCTGTGCAGGGTGAGAGGTCCCACAGCGGACACCTCATCGATCGCGCTCCGAGCTCTAGGCCCCCTGGGGGCCAGGCGGTTCAACCCCGCTTGCTCTGCTGGGATTTCAGTTCCACCGGCCGCTGTGATCATCGCCCCTGCAGATACAGACATGAATGCCCCATCTGTAGGGAACCCCACCCTGTCACTTCCTGCCCCAAGGGCCGACCCAATAGGCGGGGTCGAGGGGACCGGGGCTGGGGTCAGAAAGGAGGTGGGGGAACTGCCACAGGTGCTGCTCCAAAAGGCGCCCAGTCCAATTAAAGTTCTCGAACTCCGGCGCCTTTTAGCTGCCTACCCGAGGGACTTAGACGCACGGTATTTGCTGGATGGTTTTACATATGGTTTTCGGATCCCAGCGGTGGGCCCTAGGGCTCATAGCATGGCCAGGAACCTGAAGTCATTAACTGGGATGGAGGGTATAGTTAAAACGAAAATTGATAAGGAAGTCAAGGAAGGCAGAGTAGCAGGCCCGTTCAGTGACTTGCCCCTAAAAAACCTGCGTATTTCACCACTGGGTATAGTCCCAAAGAAGGCTCCTGGGGAGTTTAGGCTGATACATCATCTATCATTCCCAAAGGGCGGATCGGTGAATGATGCCATTCCCCAGGAGCTTTGTTCGGTCAAATATTCATCCTTTGATAATGCAGTGCGTTTGATACGCAATTTTGGAGAGGGTGCACTGTTGGGGAAGTGCGACATTAAGTCTGCATTCCGCCTCCTCCCCGTCCATCCACTTGACTTCGATCTCCTAGGTTTCTCATTTCAAGGCAAATTCTATTTTGACAAGGCATTGCCTATGGGCTGTTCCATATCATGCGCAGCATTTGAGAAATTCAGCTCCATGCTGGAGTGGGCAGTTAGGGTGCTTTCTGGTCTATCAGGTGTAACACATTATCTAGATGACTTCCTTTTTGCCGGCCCCCCCGATTCGCAGAAGTGTTTGGAGCTCATGCAGCGATTTCATACATTGTGCCAGGGGCTGGGAGTGCCCCTGGCCCACGAAAAGACTGAGGGCCCATCCACCAAACTGACCTATCTAGGTATCGAACTGGATACCGTGGGCCAGCTTTCGAGGCTGCCAGTCCAAAAGCTTGCTGAGCTACGGGGCCTCGTGCTTAAGGCTAAGCGGGCAAGGAAAGTCACGCTGCATGAGCTCCAATCCTTGGTGGGACATTTGAATTTTGCATGCAGGGTAGTCACGCCGGGGCGTGCCTTTTTGCGTCGCCTCTGCCGGGCCATGGCCGGCGTGCGGGCCGCCCACCATAGGATACGGGTCACTTCTGCCATGCGGCAGGACCTTTGCATGTGGGCCCATTTTCGGGAAAGTTACAATGGGGTATCTTTCTGGAGGGAAGACCTTTTGCTCGAGGCAGAACTTCAGGTGCACTCTGATGCAGCGGGGGCCCATGGGTTTGGCGTTTACTTCCGGGGCAGGTGGTGTGCCGAGCGGTGGCCAGCAGAATGGAAGGCCAGTGACATAATACGGGACCTCACTTTCCTAGAATTTTTCCCAATGGTTGTGGCAGTTCACATCTGGCCGGAGGCTCTAGCCAATCATTCAGTGCATTTCTGGTGTGACAATCAGGCTGTGGTCCACATCGTTAACACACTGTCCTCCCGCTCCCCTAGAGTCATGTCTTTGGTGCGGGCTTTTGTACTACAGTGCCTCAAATATAACATCCTCTTTTCAGCTCGCCATGTTCCTGGAATAACAAATAATTGCGCTGATGCACTATCCCGTTTTCAGATAGAGCGCTTCAGGAGCCTGGCCCCTCTAGCCCAGGAATCACCAGAGGAGATGCCCGTGGCACTGTGGAGTCTTGGAGGGGTGAGGCCTGGCGTGCCATAAACAACTCTTTGGCTCCGCGTACTCGGAATGGCTATGCCAGGAGTTTCCGGGCTTTTGAGGAGTTTAGGGGGAAGGAGCAGCTACAGCTGGCTTGGCCTATACCGGTGGACCACCTCATGCAGTACTGCGTCCAGCTGCACGACACAGGGTACACGGTTTCCACTATATCTGGCCGCCTGTCAGCTTTGGCATTCTACGCAAAGGCAGCCGGGAAGGCAGACACGACAGGCGACTTTAGGGTGCGGAGGATGCTAGAGGGGTGGGCCAGAGAAAAGCCAAGGAAGCCAGATGCCAGGGCCCCTGTGTCCCCTGAGTTGCTAGCAGGCCTGTCGCTGGGCCTAGAAGCGCACTGCGCCTCAGCTTTCGAGGTCAAACTGTATCGTGCAACTGCCCTCCTGGCCTTCTTTGGGGCCCTGCGGATTAGTGAAATGTTAGTGCGGTCCAAGTGGGATCGATCAGGCAGGGCACTGCATATGCGGGATGTTTCCGTAACGGCCACGGGTTTGGCGGTCACGCTCCGAGCATCTAAGACTGATCAGAAGGGTAAGGGAGTGGTATTTCAATTGTACCCCTGTGCATCAGTGGCCATTTGCCCCGTGCAAGCCGTGCAGAGCTATGTTGCAACACGGGGACAGGGATCTGGGCCTTTTTTCCAGCATGCCGATGGCAAGCCACTTACTAGGTACCAGTTCTGGGCGGTGGTGAAGAGAGTTTTAGCCAGCCTGGGAGCCCCCCCTCACCTTTTTGGTACTCACTCATTTCGCATTGGGGCTGCCTCCACAGCGGCCACTCTGGGACATGGGGATGAAATGGTTAAGGCAGTTGGCAGGTGGCGATCAGCAGCCTTCAGGTCTTATGTCAGGCCTTTGGTCGCGGTGGCACAGCTACAAGGAGTGGGTCCGGGGCAGGGATCCTCTTTGCCGGCACACTGACATTTTGTCTTTACAGGCTGCCAGCGCAGGAGGAGGCGGGTGCTCATCTGTGGCCACAGCATTATCTTTTGGGCTAGCCGCAGGGCAGCCACAGGGGGTTTCGGCACGCAGCTGGGTTTAAGCGAAACGATGCTGATTGCATGGCTGGGCAGAAGGGGCATGCAGTGGGAACAGTTACTGCCAACCCTCCACGATCACCTGAAGGCGTCTCACCCACCTCAAGTAATCGTCATCCACTTGGGCGAGAATGACATGGGAAAGCGGCCTGGAAAGTCTATTGTTTTGCAAGCCCTGGCGGATTTTGAGCACCTGAGGGCCCTGGTGCCCGGCGTACGGTTGGTTTGGTCAGACATGCTCCAGAGACGGGTCTGGAAGGGCGCATTGGCCCCAGGGCACCTGGAAAGGGCTCGGGCAAAGGTGAATGGTGAAATACGGCGTGCAGTAGTCTCGGGGGATGGCTTGCATATTGCGCATCTGGAAATCAAGCATTGCTTTCTACACCTATACAGACCTGATGGGGTCCATCTTTCAGATGCAGGCTATGACATCTTCTTGAGGGATCTGCAGCGGGGCCTCCTGGCAGCCTAGAGGGCAAGTGGGGGCTGGGGGCGGACCAAGCATTGGGCTGATCCGCCCCCGTGGCGGGAGCAGTGCGGGAGAAAGGTGGCTTCATGGTTCATTTTACAACTCCGGTGAGCACCCTGAGGCATCACTTGGGAAGATGAAGGAGTAACCCTCAAACCAGGACTGGGGCCTCGGTGCCTGGCAGGGAACTGGGACAGGAACTCCTTGAGGGGTGCCGCTATCCTTTACCTATAGACCTCGCGGCTAGGGTGGATTGGACGCGGCACACCTCCCTCGAGCACTAAAAAGGCTTGGCAAGGAAGAGCGGGAGCCGTACCACATGTGACGGCTCGGAGCTCAGAGCCAGGGTGGGTCTCGCCCTTAGAGCGGGGATGCAAAAGCAAGAGGAGGCCTGACTCTTCAGCATCCCCACAATGGCCCGCACTGCAGTCAGTTATTGGGGATATTTTGGTTTTGTGCGCTGCAGATCCCTATTGAATGATTAAATAAAGTTGGCCCTTTTATTATCCCAGCTCTGGTGTCGGCTCACATTATTTACGCATCCGCGGACAAGACCGCCCCCTCCCCACATTCAAAGAATTGAGGGGAGGGGCGCATTTTGTCTGCGGGCGCGAAAGGAGAGCCAGTCCTCTTGCATCTTTGCCTGATGTGGGGAAGAGGGCGGGCCTGGGGGAAAGGGCTTAAGAGCGCCGGGGTGGAAATTTCCTCCCTCTTTTGGAAGCGGACGGAGCAGACATCCCACCCTCCCTCTCCGTGTTTCAGAGTAGGCGTAAGCTGGTCGCCCGTCTGGGGGCCGGGTAGGAATTTTTTACCCCCCAGGCACCATTGGCAACTAGCCGAAGGGGTTTTTTCGCCTACCCTGCTCTGAAAGTGGTAGGTAGCATGCGGGAGCAGTGCGGGAGAAAGGTGGCTTCATGGTTCATTTTACAACTCCGGTGAGCACCCTGAGGCATCACTTGGGAAGATGAAGGAGTAACCCTCAAACCAGGACTGGGGCCTCGGTGCCTGGCAGGGAACTGGGACAGGAACTCCTTGAGGGGTGCCGCTATCCTTTACCTATAGACCTCGCGGCTAGGGTGGATTGGACGCGGCACACCTCCCTCGAGCACTAAAAAGGCTTGGCAAGGAAGAGCGGGAGCCGTACCACATGTGACGGCTCGGAGCTCAGAGCCAGGGTGGGTCTCGCCCTTAGAGCGGGGATGCAAAAGCAAGAGGAGGCCTGACTCTTCAGCATCCCCACAATGGCCCGCACTGCAGTCAGTTATTGGGGATATTTTGGTTTTGTGCGCTGCAGATCCCTATTGAATGATTAAATAAAGTTGGCCCTTTTATTATCCCAGCTCTGGTGTCGGCTCACATTATTTACGCATCCGCGGACAAACAATTTGTGGCCTGCTGGGGACTGTGACAAGTCCCTTCTGGTCAGATGAGCCTTCCAGTCAGCTGAGAGGACCAAGAGCCCGTCTATTACTGACCTCAAATATTTTATTGATGTCATTTATAGTCCGCCTTTCTCACTTGGACCCAAGGCCAATACAATTCACAGGATGGGGTATTCAGTAAACAATACAATAGGATTAGGATTCTAGAACCAATCAGAAATCTAAAAACAGAACTGAAGCAAAGCATAAGCATAAACACGACACATTAAATGATACAAAATTACATGGTAGGATCCTAGTTTCAGTAATCTAAGCACAGTATCATAGACCACAGTCCCTCATAACTCATCTAAATAACTTTGTGAATCATTTAGTACAGTGTAAATTCTATTGCCTGCATAGAAAAGCCCTCTTGAATAATTCAGTTTTGCATAGTCTGTGGAAAACCAGGAGAGTGGGAACTTTTCTGACCTCCTCAGGCAGGCCCTTCCATAAGGTGGAGGCCACAATGGAGAAGGCACATGTATGGGAAGTTGTTGATTTTGCCCTTTTGCAGTTTGGCACCTGCAGAAGACCTTGCTCAGATGAGTGAAGCTGTCGTGACTGTGCATAGGGGGAGAGGCGGTCTCACAAATATGAGAGTCCAAAGCCATGAAGGGCTTTGTATGTAATGGCCAATACTTTAAATTGTGACACACTGATAGTAATTGGTTTCCCTTTGAGCCCGATCCGTGAGGAATGATTTGAACCTGTTCAGCGAGCATCCCTAAAACCTACTTTTGCCTCCAAGCATCTCAACAAGATGATATGATCACCTGTATCAAAGGCTGCAGATAAGTCCAATAAGAGGCTTTATACTCAGATGGAGATAGGGTTGCCAGCTCCAGGTTGGAAAATTCCTGGAGATTTGGGGGTGGAGCCTGAGGAGGGTGGGGTTTGGAGAGGGGAGGGACTTCAATGCCATAAAATCAAATTGCCAAAGCAGCCATTATCTCCAGGGGAACTGGTCTCTGTCACCTGGAGATCAGTTGTAATAGTGGGAGATCTCCAGCCACCACCTGGAGGTTGGCAACCCTAGACAGAAATCATCAACTAAAGCTGGCAGAGCCATCTCTGTCCCATAGCCCAGCCTGAAGCCAGGTTAAAAGGGGTTTAGAGCAGATGAGTTATCCAAAAACACCTGGAGTTGGTCTGCTACTGCTCTCTTAATCAATTTGCCCAGAAACGGCAAGTTAAAGACTGGGTGACAGTTGGCCACATCATTTTTCTGTAGGAATGGTTCTTTAAGTAGCGGATGGCTAACCGCCTTGTTGAGTGGCCAAGGAAAGTTTCCCTAAGTTAGTGACTGTTTTCTAATAGATACCAAGGGTTTGTTGACGTGGTCTGTACATGATTTTAGTAGCCAGGATGGACAAGGATCCAGAGTATAAGTAGAGGTCTTTACCAGTCCCAGGATCTTGTCAACATGCATCACAGAAACTGGGTCAAAATGATCCATAAATAAACCAGATGGTGTATTAGGTCTTTCTTCTGGTCTTTGAAGTCAGATGGTTCCTTAAAATCATGCAACTATACATTTTAGCTTCTTTACACTGGCATGTAAATGTTTTGGTTAGTTGTGGTCAGATTTTTAAACTTTTGTCTAAATTACGCAGGCTAAGAAAAAGGTACCTGGGATTTTCATAATGCTAGCAGTAAGTTGAAATCCACAAACAGTTCCTCTGCTACATCCTGAAAAGGTATATACGTTGTGCACTTTCATTTTAAGGAACAGAAGAAAACTGATAACAGTCCTGGCAGCCGTACTTGCCAGTTAAAGACATCTGACTGTGATCCCTATCTATAAACAAAATAAACATCAGCCTCCCATATTTCCTGTTTCAATTGAACATAAAGGGACGAGCATGCTAGTAAAAGAAGGGGTGTGCCTTTGTCCACCCAGCAACAACTTTGTAATTCAGCAGTAATTTGACTGCTCCTTTAACTCCACCGTAGCAACGTTAACACATGCTATGAAAGCTCGTATTAATATCCACCCACGTCGCTCACAATGCAGCACTGTACAAGTGATGCATGCAACAGGCATGTGCAAATCCTCCACCACTTTCCCTGTTGGAATGTGGGAGCACAACTCACGTAGGGCAGGAACTGTTTAACAGCCCATTGACAGAGAGGCACAGTCGCTTGGAAATGGGAGGAGCTTATTAAAGGCACTGCCCTGGGAGGCACAATAGAGCATCCTTACCAGCCCCATGATAGACAAGAGGCTTTAAGACAGGGCTGCCAATACTGGGTTGGGAAATATTTGGTGGTGGGGCCTAGGGACTAGCGTTGCCAACCTCCAGGTACTAGCTGGAGATCTCCTGCCATTGCAACTGATCTCCAGCCGATAGAGATCAGTTCACCTGGAGAAAATGGCCGCTTTGGCCATTAGACTCTATGGAATTGAAGTCCCTTCCCTCCCCAGGCTCTGCCCCAAAAACCTCCCATGGTGGCAAAGAGGGACCCAGCAACTCTACTGGGAAGGGTGGGGTTTGGGAAGGGGAGCAAGGTGAACTGATCTCTATCATCTGGAAATCACTTGTAATTCCGGGAGATCTCCAGGCACCACTTGAAGGCTGGCAAACCTACCCTTAAAATCATGGTCTTTATAAAGTCTTTTTTGCCCCACCTTCTCTTTTAACATCCAGTCTGATAAGTAGGTTGCCAACCTCCAGGTAGTAACTGGCGATCTCCTGCTATTACAACTGATCTCCAGCCGATAGAGATCAGTTCACCTGGAGAAAAATGGGCACTTTGGCAATTGGACTGTATGGCATTGAAGTCCCCTCCCCTCCCCTCCTCAGGGTTTGCCCCAAAAATCTCCAGGTATTTTGCAACCCAAATCTGGCAGCCCTACTGATAAGGAGAAGTAAAGAACTCAAAAGCTTGCAAGCTGTTTTTGGTTATTTGGGTTGATCTTGAAAACCAGGGATTTTGTTTTCAGAGAAATACAGAAACCAGAGAGAGAGAGAGAGAGAGACAGAGAGAGACAGAGAGAGCCTCCTGCCCCACAGTGCCCTCTAATGTCTTGCTGCAGCACTGAGAACAGCAAGAGCAAGGACTGTACTGAATACATGCAGTTTCCCCACCATCAAACATTATCTCTCCCATTTTGCAAGAATCTTTTCTCCCGTCACCTGAATCCATACAATCAAATTAATTTATCAATAGAACGAGCTGGTGGCTGATTTGGAAGAGAAGGGCAACTAGGTTGTTTTATTTTTAGGTTTGCCCTTCAGCCACAGAAAAATAGCCTTTGCTGGGTAATACAAGACACAATGGAGATGTCGGGTAACGTAGCTAACTTCAAGACTAAATTATTCACCAAAGCAAACTCTAAGGAAAGATAATTAGGAGCCACCTCTGCAGCCAAGCCTGAATGAGGTGCCCTGAAAACTTCTGTTGGGCTTTGTTCCCTTCACAGCTAAAAGAGGACAGGGACAAGCCAAGCTTATAAACGATTAAAAAAAAAGCATATCCTGTATAAAGACCACTCTACAAAGCCTTTACAGTGCCAATATAAGTAGAATTCTATGGATTGTTAAAAGGATCAAGTAATAGAGGATCTGCCTAAGATTCTGGAGAGCTGCTGTCTATCTGATAGGGCTGACAGCTTTTAAACTGGCCCCTCTAGCTGTCCCTTTAATATCCGCTTGTCCTGCAGCAATTATCAGGTGATTTTATTTAATACCATGCCATGAAAAGCTTCAACTGCCACTTTCTGCATATTAAGCCTTTATTAAAGGGACAGGACTCCCCCCCCCCCCCCCCCGGCCAGCTGTCAGCCTTGTTCTGTATTCAGCAACTGGGTCTCCCGATTTCAAATCACCTTTTTAAAAATGATGTTTTGGCTTCCTTTTGTCGGTGATGTGCAGTTCTGGTCCTTCAGTCCTTGTCACCAGTTTCAACCCACCCCAGAGAACCCACCAACCCAATAAGAATCCTTTGTTACATCGTTTAACAGCTTGATAAAGGTATTCTGGTGAGATAGTTACCCCTTTGCTTTCTGATGGTTCAGTGTACACAAAATTATTTAAAGTATTGTTTAAAATTACATTCAGGCTATGTGTATAATGTGTATATAAAACATAAATTAATGTGGTTCTCATCCCCAAGATGTCTCATTATGTATATGCAAAATTTCCAAAATATTCCAGTATACGGAAAGATCTGAAATACAGACCACTTCTGGTCCCAAGCAGTCCAGTTAAGGGATACTCAACCTGTACTTTGCTATACAAGGTCACTGCTCTTCAGCTGGTAGGCCAGCCTAGGGTGGGCTGCACCAAGGACACAATTCTTTTGTCTTCATAATTTTTGTTGCCCTTTTTAAAAGAGACAGATCTGGATCTAGAACTAGGATCAGGGAGACCCAGGTTCAAATCCTCAATCTGCTGTGAAGCTTGCTGGGTGACCTTGGGTCAGTCACCCACTGTCAGCCTAATCTACCTCACAGGGTTGTTGGGAAGGTAATACGGTGATGAGGAGAATGATGCACACGGTCCTGAGTTCGTTGCAGGACTAACTAATTAAATAAATACAGAAAGAGAGAGTAAAGCAGAAAGATGAGGAGGGGGGCATCGTGAGACATAACAAAATGTGCAGGAAGAGAGAGAGAAGCAGCAAAACAGACGGACATGGTGACATATGGAAAGTGGGTCCCATATAGCTTGCTGGGGTTAGCAGTTAGTCCCTGCTTCTGAAAAGGTTAGTGAATGCTATACTGGGTTATTTTGGTCCCCACAATTGCTCCAGTTTTTTACTCATGAAAGAGGAGAGAGATGGGATGTACCATTTGTGTCCCACAATCCTGAAGCAAACATTTGGCTCCAGATTCCTAGAATTTCCCAATCGCCATTTGTATCCAGACACACTCGAGCTTGCATGAACATTGCCTTTGTTGATCTCCAAGCACAAGACTTGTCTGTTGCAATCAGAGTATCCTTGGATAACCTGTTAAGTGTGCATCTTTTTTTAAAGTCTACAGTACATTTTTAAAAGGTCCCATCCCGTTATATTTTTAGACTCACTCTCACACACACATTCACAACGAACATGTCCTAAAAAGTTTCATTATTACACACATTTAAGAAACCAGCAGTGCAATCCTATGCTTACTCCAGTTAACCCACTGATTTCAGTTAGCTTAAACTAGGGTAACCCGACAAAGGATTGTACTGAAACCCACCCAAATTCAACAGCTCCTGTCCAGGACAGCACATGTGCAGCAACCCAGGGCTGGTTTAGCGCAATAAAAAAGCTGGAATTCGGCCAATCATTTACATGGAAGAGAAGGAGCAAGGACTTAGTCCAACCTCCTGATTCCCAACTTCAACCCTCCCTGCCCCAAAGCTGACTGCCAGGAACACAGTGTCTTTTTTCTTTGACTGCATGCACAGAGTGGAGAACCGTTTATATACTAGACAGAAAGGTTTTCACGAGTGATTCTTCATCCAGCTAGGAAGGTAGCCCATAGCTGGTCTCTGATAAAGAACTTTGATGCTGTATTGATTCCAAAGGGAGAATGTTTAGCATGTGTTTCTTAATTTCTATTATGTACATGATTTTAATTTTTAAAAATTACAAATACTGAACTAATACACGGACAACAAGGAGTCCCTCAACAATACCCCCTTACTGTCCAGGAACTTTCTCAGTATCCCAAATCGGAAAAATCCACGTACAGCCTATAGTTCTGTGAAATAATATTCTGGCTAATCGGAATACGGTAATTCATATAATTAGAGGAATGTAAAGCCATACTCTCCTGGCTCTTTGGCTCAAAAGGGAAGTGATACATAAGACAAGATGAAGTCCATAAACAGGAAAATAAATCTCAGTGGGGATATTAAGGGAGAAGTTTAAGGAATCACAATAAGAAAAACTTTCTTCTACCCCAATGGCTGCCTCTTCCCATAGAGCAAGGAAGAGATATGATCCTGCAGCACACAGAATTTAAAAAAACAACAAAAAAAACTATTTTTCCTGTACTGAAGAGTGATCACAGGGACTAACTTTGTGTAACTTAACTGCATCATGCTTCGTGTGTTTATTTTTGGAGAGACCATTTATTTTGTTCCAAACAAAATTAGTGGCTGGGCTGGGGCTCAGCAGTAGAGCATCTGTTTTTCATGCAGAAGGTCTCAGATTCAATTCCTGCTTATCTCCAGTTCAGCAATCAGGTGGCAGGTGAGGTTGTTATTTGGTGACTACTGCCCACCCCCAGGGTCCTCAACTCTGTGCATCCCAGCATTCCTGGCTATGCAATGCAATGCAATGCAATGGGATTAAAAATCCAATCCTGATAGCATGTCCAGGATCCCTGAAATTTGTGGCAAGTGTCACCAGGGCACTCCTATACAGAGCAGCCTAGGGTTGCCAGGTCCCTCTTCGCAACCGGTGGAAGGTTTTTGAGGGTGGAGCCTGAGGAGGGTGTGGTTTGGGGAGGGGAGGGATGTCAATGCCATAGAGTCCAATTGCCAAAGTGGCCATTTTCTCCAGGTGAACTGAGCTCCATCAGCTGGAGATCAGTTGTAATAGCAGGAGATCTCCAGCTAATACCTGGAGGTTGTAGCAACTCAAAGCAAAAGCACCAGTAAATATTGTGCAAACAAGATAATAACAACAAAGTATTGCTCTTAGAAAATATATATTCAGAATAGTTCTAATAAGCACAACCCAAATTGAGCAAAACACCACAATAATATACAAGACGGTCTTACAAAGACCCAATGTGAAAGCGCAAAATGTTACAAATAAATAAATCTCAGGCACAGTTGCTCAGTTCTATGAGTCCATAAAGTGCAAATGCAATAATTTAGGCAATAATTTAGGCAGCAAAGACCGGACATAGTGCGATGGAAATCCGGTATAATTCCATTTCATGCGATATTTTCTCAAGCTTCATAAGTCCTTCATTGCTGTGAAGAAAAATGCATGGCTAAATGATGCCCATTCGTTGTCATTAAAATCATTGCAAACAAAGTACATACAAAGCAAAATACAATACAAGAATTGAATGCAAAAATTACATACCATCATTTCATGAAGGGATATACCTTCCTTATACGCATGGACGGCAAAGTAAGACGTCTAAATGCTTACATTCACCCCGCCATTTAAAAAGGCTGTGAGAGCAAGCGAACTCATTACCGTAATGATCCCAATAGCCGTTACCTAACACCAAAATACCATACTACCCTGAATAAATGTACAATTGATATTCTCAAAGAAAATTAGACAAATCCATATGTGTATTGAGTCCATGAGGAATCAAAGAATTAAACATAAAAATAAAACGAGATTCCTGTTGGGACATGATTCTATCTACATCTGTGATGGAAAACGGTTTCCCCTTAAACTGCCACACAACAAAAAACTGCATTTCAAAGTCCTGATGTTTCTTTTCTATGTAATGGGACGTTAATGGAGCCTCTAAATTCTGATTCCGAATCCGGGACCTGTGTTCTTGTATTCTAAGTTTTATTGGTCTCTTGGTTTTGCCCACGTAGGGCAATCCGCAGGGGCATCTGATGACGTAAATTACAAATTTACTATTACAATTTGTAAAATTCCGTAGCGTAAAACGAAAGCCTGTTTTCTCATCCCAAAATTCTTTTACTGGCAGCGCCTGCGCACAAGCGCTGCAGGCGCCACATCTGAAATGGCCGGTAGTGTGGGCAGGGGATTGCTTAGTCATAATGTCGGATTTTATGAGCTTGTCTTTTATAGAGCCTGTTCTGCGGAGACCAAACCGTGGTGGTTGGGAGCAGCCAGGAATATCTTTAACAAGATGCCAATGTTTTGAAATGATTTTCTGTATGTCCCTGGATCTATGGCTATACTGTAAAGCTGTGGTTAATCCTATTCTATTGTTTTCATTTCTTCTTTGTTTGGTAAGTATTTGTGTTCTGTTAAGTTCATCTGCTCGTGTTTTGCAATGCTTAATTATGGACTGTGGAAAATTTCTTTGTAATAAAGTTTTGCTCAGATTTTTAGCTGCATCTTGATAGTCCTGGTCATGTGTCGCGTTCCGTTTCAGACGTAAATATTGGCCATATGGGAGATTTCTTTTAATATGTTCTGGATGAAAAGAATTAAAGTGGAGTAGGGCTCCCCTGTCTGTAGATTTTTTAAAAGGTTTAACAGCTAGATGTGAACTGGGGGATACAAAAACAGTGACATCCAAAAAATTAACTTGTTTTGAATCAGCTGTACCAGTGAATTTGATGAATGGATTTCTCTCATTTAACCAAATTAAAAAATCCGGAAATTTATCTGCTGGCTGCAAAATCATAAAAATATCATCTATAAAGCGTTTGAACAGGACCAAAGAGGAAGAAAAAGGATTGTTATTAAAAATATGAGTATTTTCAAAATGAGACATATAAATATTAGCAATTGTGGGGGCGCATGCGCAGCCCATTGCTACTCCCCTTTGTTGTAAATATATTTGATCCTGGAAACGGAACACATTATTATCAAAAATTAAATCTAGTAGGTCCATCATGAAGTGTGTGGGTGGAATGGTGTTATTTCTAGCTTGCAAGATGTTTTCTATTATATCCCTGGCATCACTCAAAGGAATATTAGTATATAATGATGTAACATCTAAAGTTATTAGCAAAGCATTTTCAGGGAAAGTAGCATTTTCAATCACGTTAATAAAATGTTTTGTGTCCATAATATAAGATGGAGTTTGAGTACCAAAATCATGTAAATGATATTCCATAAATTGAGCAATGGGGTCAATGATTGAATTAATTCCTGCTATAATCGGACGACCCGGAGGTGGAAAACCTTTATGGATTTTTGGTAAGGTGTAAAATACCGGTATTGTAGGGAATTTATTTATTAAAAAATCTGATTCTTGTTTACTTATATAATCCATTGCTAATCCTTCATGGACAACAGTTTTAACGCTAAGCATGATTTTATTGGTCGGATCACTACCCAATTTTTTATAAGTGACCTCATCAGAAAGTTGGCGTAGGTTTTCTCTTAAGTAGTCCTCTTTATTCAAAATAACAATGGCCCCTCCTTTATCAGCCTCTTTCACAATAATGTTATTATCATTAGCTAAATTCTCTATTATTGCGTGTTGAGCCGCAGTAAAGTTGTCTCTATATCCATGTTTTTTCTGTTCCATGTTGTTAATGTCTCTAAGGACTAAGTGATGGAAGGAGCTAATGAGGTGGCTGCATGTGGCCGGTACAAAGGTTGATTTATTTCGAAACCTAGTACGAAAAGAGGAGGAGTTTGTACCAAAGAATTCCCTTAGTTTAAGTTGGCGTGTTAATTTAAAAATATCTATTCGTGTCTGAAAGGCAGAGTATTTGGGACGAGGTACATAGCCTAAGCCTAAATTAAGTACCCTATTTTCCTCTGTTGTAAGAATTCTATCAGAAAGGTTTACAACTAATTCGGTCTTTTGCGGTTCCCCTTTCTGGGTAAAAAATCTCTATTGTCTTGGGCAGGTTTTCTAGGACAATAACTAAAAGCTTCTGACCATGGCAGAGATTTTCTGCTCTTAGTCTGGCACACTCAAGAGACTCCCGAACTACCTGTTTGACTCAAAGGCAATACATATCTTCAGCATCTGGCAAGGTAGAGATCTGGCATCTGTCAGGCCTTCTGCCTAACATAACCATGCACATTCCGATCCCTCATTGGACAGCTTTAGCAGACAGTTATTTTCAAACTCTCCAATAAGATGTCACGTTTTAAGCTTAAATTCAATCCCGTCCCAGTGAAGTCACTGCCCCCAGGCAGTGGTATATAGAGAGGGTATATAAAAATCACCCTCTAAACGCACTATATTAGTAGCTGGTTTTGGACCCAAGTTCACTCCCCCAACTCTATGATTGAGTCACTTTCTGGATCCGCATTCTTTGGCTGAAATAACTGTGCTTTGAACCCTAGAACTTCATCCCCAGATCTGTTTTTCATGACCTGTCCCCGGAATGGACTCTCACCCTTTTTTTCTCTTCAGGAGCAGGTTCATGTTTTCTTCCTCCCCTTTGATTCCCCATAAAGCGCCCGCAGCTTCCCTTACTGTTAGCTAGTCCCCCTTTTCCAACCTTTCCCCCAACAAACAACAGCTCGTAGGCAGGTAGGCTTATATAAAGGTTTTGCATTTGTTTATTTTACTGTCTTGTTTTGCTATCCTTGCAATTCCATTTTTTTAAGAGCTATTTTCTCTGTCGTTCTTTTGGAGTGCTGCCCTGAACTGGAACCCTGGTATACACAGGCAAAAGATCCCACAGTTAATTGCTCATGTGACGTGTGTTGGGTCTTACATGTGTAAGAGCTGTTTTGTAAATTATAGCCCCTGTACAGGTATCAGTTTGGGACAAGAACATAAGAAAAGCCATGCTGCAGCATTATCCTGCCTGTGTTCCAAAGCACCTAATATAATAGGCACGCTCCTCTGATCCTGGAAAGAATAGGTATGCATCATGACTAGTATTCATTTTGACTAGTAGCCATGGATATCCCTATCCTCCATGAACATGTCCACTCCCAGGTGTGCAAGATCTCACCTGAGACCTGGAGTAGACAAAACTGGTTTTGATTCATACAATCATCTCATGAGTACTATACTCTGAGATCAACAGCACTGAACTTTACAGTGATTCCACCCCCCCCCAAAAAAACCCAACCTGCACGATTTCTTACCTGTGTTCCTTAGAGGTTATCAGACTGGAAACAGATGACACATAGCACAGTAACAGAAAGTTGTATGATTCAGGCGCTCGTGCCATTTGCTCAATCACCTATGGGTCAAACACATTTTGTAGAATTTTTTTGGAAGGTTTATAAAAATCTGCCTGTGCGTCATCCTCTTCAGTGCTCTGAAACTTTACTCCTGGCTTGACACAAACTTCACTTTTCTGGGATGTATGAATGCAGGCTCCTGGCAGAGTCATAGTTTTACACCCCACAAACCAGTATTCTGGGTTCAGATCCCTAGCTTACCAGGTGACCTTGGGCCAGTTACTAGGGTTGCCAGGTCCCTCTTCGCCACCGGTGGGAGCTTTTTGGGGTGGAGCCTGAGGAGGATGGGGTTTGGGAAAGGGAGGGCCTTCAGTGCCACAGAGTCCAATTGCCAAGGCGGCCATTTTCTTCAGGTAATCTGATCTCTATCGGCTGGAGATCAGTTGAAATAGCAGGAGATCGCCAGCCAATATCTGGAGGTTGGCAACCCTACCAGTTACTCTCTCTTGACCTAACTTACCTATGGGGACTATGTACACTACCCTGAGCTGCTTGGAGGAAGAGAGAGGTCAAAATGTAATTGCTAAAGAAATCTGCAAATATTAGATTTGCTGTCTCGTCAGTATTAAACCAGTGGAACCTGTAGCTGTTGATGGGAGTGCTGAGGTATCACTATCGGAATGAACGAATGTGACTGAATGACCGCATTCCACCTATAGAATTAGACCAACTTCCGTTTCATTAGAGGTGGTGGAAAGTGCCATAAAGTCACAACCGACTTATGGCGACCCTGTAGGTTTTTCAAGGCAAGGGACATTCAGAGGTGTTTTGCCATTGCCTGGCATTTCATTACACTGCTTAAAAATCTGTATAGAATTTCCCCATGAGAATATCTGGAGCAAAATGCATACAAACCGCAGGCAGGCTGACTTGCTAGCCAGAGTGGGGGATGGGGAAGAAAAGGCAATGGGGAGACTGCTCAAGTGAGGCCGTGCCCGTGTGAGTAGCTAAGTTTTACAGAAATAATATATAAAAAAGTACGGAAGGAGGCGTGAAGGCTCCGCTGAGGCATGTCAGCAGCAGCTGAGAGCTCTCAGAGCTATGTTAACAATAGTAGTAGATATTAAAAGGTCAGGGAGAGGAAGGGAGGGGAACAGGGAGAAATGAACAATCCAGCAGAGATTTTGTAGAAACAAGCGAAAAGATTGGGCCAAAATAGATAACAGGACTGCAAGACAGTTGGAACAAACTTCAGGAAAGCTTTAGGGGCATTTAAAAAAAAATCAAACTCTGTGACTCCTGACATTGTGCGGGCACTACATACTGAACGGCTAACACTGATTCAGGACAGCACTTGAGCATAGGGTTGCCAGCCTCCAGGTACTAGCTGGAGATCTCCTGCTATCACAACTGATCTCCAGCCGATAGAGATCAGCTCACCTGGAGAAAATGGCAGCTTTGGCAATTGGACTGTATGGCATTGAAGCCCCTCCCCAAACCCTGCCCTCCTCAGGCTCCACCCCAAAAATCTCCAGGTATTTCCCAACCTGGAGCTGCCAACCCTACTTGAGCACCATTAGCAAAGCAACTAGCTTCTCTGGCCTCTGAAAGCACCCTAAAAGTGGGAAATCCAATCAGCCTCCAAACATGTTTTATACAATTGGGCAATTGGATGTACCACAACTAAGGTTACCAACAACCAAGTGGGCCCAGGGTTCTTCCAGAATTACAACTGATCTCCGGACCAAAGAGGTCAGTTCCTCTGAAGGGAAATGGCAGCTGCACAGGGAAGACTCTTATAGCATCATATCCCTGCTGATCACCATCATCTCACATGAACACATGAAGCTGCCATATACTGAATCAGACTCTTGGTCCATCAAAGTCAGTATTGTCTACTCAGATCGGCAGTGGCTCTCCAGGGTCTCAGACAGAGGGTCTTTCACTTCACCTACCTGCCTAGTCCTTTTAACTGGAGATGCCAGGGATTGAACCTGGGACCTTCTGCATGTCAAGCAGATGCTCTACCACTTAACCACAGCCTCTCCCCAAACTCTCCTCTCTCCAGGCACTGTCTCCAAATCTCCAGGAATTTCCCAAGCCAGAGCTGGCAACCCTAATCACAACAGAATTTCATTCTGGAAGTCTGCTTTCATTTTTTTTCCTTCACAAAACTAGGGTATCTTAGCTTTGTGCTAGGTCCCCTACAACTCCATGTAAATTTATTTACCATCTTTTACCATTTTCACAATTGTTCACTAATAAAGCTGTGCAGTTAAATAAAACATCCAAATTAACTAAACAACAGCACATCCAAAGCAAGTTGTGTGTGTGTAAAGTGCCATCAAGTCGCAGCCGACTTATGGCGACCCCTTATGGGGTTTTCAAGGCAAGAGACTAACAGAGGTGGTTTGCCAGTGCCTTCCTCTGTACAGCAACCCTGGACTTCCTTGGTGGTCTCCCATCCAAATACTAACCAGGGCTGGCCTGGCTTAGCTTCTGAGATCTGACGAGATCAGGCTAGCCTGGGTCATCCAGGTCAGGGCCCAAAGCAAGTTAGGACATCTGTTTTCAGCCTATGGGACATAATTATTTTTGTGCTGTGTTGACCAGTAATTCCAACCAGTAGGAGAATCCCTGGCATAGAGAACCAGGAATGCTTTAGCTAACTTTGCTAAACTGAAGTAGCTATTTCTTGCCTCTCTGATGCTCTGAGGGAAGAGAGACTCAACAAGGGGTTAATGCAGAGCCTGCCCAACCAATCCACTACCTTTTTATCCCACCCTTATTTCAAGCTCAAGGTGGCATTCATGGTTCTCCATTTCCCAAGTTATGTTCAGAACAACCCTATGAAGTAGGTTAGGCTGAAAGAAAACAAGTAGCCCAAAATCACCCCACAAGTTTCCAGACCCAAGTCTGACACTCTAACTGCTACACCACCCCAGTCACCCACACTGTATTAGCAGTAGGGTTGCCAATCACCAGGTACTATAAACTGGAGGTGTACTGATATAAGGTTAGTGAATCCCTAAGGAAATGATCTCAGTACACAGCCACTAATTTTCTTTAACATATGCACTTTTACTAATATGTTACTGCAATATGCACACTGTATATGCTTAACACTATATAACTAAGTTCTAAACTACAAACAGCCTGAAATCAATGTCAATTAGGCTTGTATGCATTTACACAGTTTTTTTCTTTGTAATACAATTATTCCAAGTTATAATACCCCCAGGGGGAATATTTCTTACGACCAGCAGCAAGGTCCATAAAGTCCTTAAGATGTGTTATACTTCGCCACAAATCAGGCAATGCGAATTCAAAGTGTTCTCAATCGCGGTCAGCTGATCACGCGTAGACCAATCCGATGATTCTATCGCCTTTACTGCTGGTTGAGCCGAGTTTAAACGCTAGCTTCTATGGCTATGCACTTTTGTTGTTATGATATATATGGCACGTAAATGATGACAAGTTCCCGGTTATATCTCCTTGTTTCGCATAAAAGTGCAATATGCTTCCTCAGACTGTGCAATAATATCTCTAAAATATTAACAACATTACAATTACATATCAATGAAATACAATTTTCTCTGAAACCCACCCCTGTGCATTTAATATAATAAATCAAAGTGATATATATCCTACCTGACTGCAGATTTGCTGTTCATAAGAATGACCCATAGTCACCTTTTTTCTTTTTTGTTAGTGCCATTCACCTGACTTTAAATAGTCTTTACCAGGTGTGAATGCTAAAATCTACTGTGGTAAGTATTCTGTATAAACTTATTTAGTTGTAATTATTTTAGATACATTTTTAAATACATTTTAAAATACATTTCTAAACACTCTTATAAATACATTTTTAAATATATTTTTAAATACTTTTTTAGGATTTTATTAATGCTTTTAAGAATTTTAAAAGTTATAAGATTTATAATTAATTTATTGAATTTTAAGAATTTCCAAATGTTAAATGGATATTGAAAACATGATTCCTGTGGATGATTACATAAGAATTAATGCTTGATACTTGTTGCTATTTATAAATAACTGGACAGATCCAAAGCAGAGTTTAATCCTTGAGGATGGATTGATTGAAATAAATGAATGAACCGTGCCTCTTGCTGACATAAAATTCTTTCAGCATTAATATAGGGGCCTTTCTGTATTTGCCAAATGGCAAAAAATTGTAAATCTGTATCTCTATGTCCTTTTTCTATAAAATGGGGGATCATGGGGGCCTCTAATACCTTGTTCCGAATTCTGGACCTGTGCTCCCCTATTCTATATTTTAATGCCCTAAGGGTTTTGCCCTCCCCTCCCCAAACCCTGCCCTCCTCATGCTCCGCCCAAAAAACCTCCCAGCAGTTGCAAAGAGGGACCTGGTAACCCTAATTAGCAGACTGTTTCCCCTCCCAGTTCTCTTTTTCTTTATATGTGTGAGCTGATGGGGCCAAGGAGAAGGATTTGGATAGCTACATATTGTGACAACTGCATTCTGTGCCTCTAGGCAATGAAACCTACTTAAGACAACCAAAAAGGAGACAGTGATTTCAACTTTACTTTGTAAATTATCCATCCAGGACGTGCTCAAAGGCTTCTCCTAACTCACAGTCATACAGTTTCACACCAAAAACACACCTAGAATCCCACCCACTTACATTGCCATCTAGGCCACGTCAGTTCATTTGTTTACAGTGCTGACTCGCGCTTGGATTGCTGTTCTCCTGGAAAGGAGAATGGAAAGATTTCACTAGTATGTGTTTGTCTTTTATCGAGATGTTATCTAAAAAAATCAGAGCTGACTAAGCTGAAGTGAGGTATTTGCAGCCAGTAACCATGCGTCAGAACATCCCATCACTCTCTGAGGCTTATACTGACCATACTTCCTCAATTGTTGCAAATATCACAAGTCTCCTGTTCCTGCTGATCGGGGTCAAATTATCAGATTGGAAGCTGAGGACAGTCTAATCTTGTGAATTCTGCATGTATCCTCAAAACACTGAACCAGCTTCTTTTCCTTCTGTATCTTAGTCTGTACTATGCATTCCTGTACATATCTGAAAACCCCATCAGATGGTGCCAGGCACAAAAGAGGGTGCTTAGTAGAACTATGTGATCTGCATATAACCTTGATTGCATGTACATGCAAATATGCATGGTACCAGGCCACATACAAAGAAAAAAAAATAAGCAAAACGCAGTGCATTAAAGGTGTCAGCAAACGGGTTGCCAATCTCCTGGACTGGACATGGCAACCCCATGCGTGACACCACCTTTCCAGACATGACGGCCAGCCCGAACCACCACTGAAAGGGCTCCTATCCCGTCCCGGGAAACAGGCAGCCAAGGAACCACGGCCAGGTCAACCCTCCTGTGAACCAGAGGGAATCCATTTTCCTGTGCGCCCGTTCCAGCAGAAGCCATTTCGCAAGGAATTGTCAAGCACGTAATCGTCACCAATCCCTCCCCTCCTCTGCATCATCTGCATGATTGATGGCCCATCGGAAAAAATTGAGATAGCAGTAACAGAGGATCGCTCCCCCGGCTATGCAAAGTGACCCGCCCCGGACCTAGCTGTACGCGTCTTTGTTCCAGCTCGTTAATCCAATATATGAACGACTCCCGGTCCTCCCAGAATTGCGCAAATCAGTAGGAGTAGAATAGTTTGTCTCAATTACCCTTTTGCCCCACCCCAGCAGTTGACTATTAGTGTTATTGTCACCTTTGCTCACACAGGGAACCACCTGGGTAATCCAATCAGCCCCACCCCCTGAGAGAGTATAACTGGGGTCTCCGTAGTCCACACCTTACCTTAGGTCTTCCCCTTGCATACTTGCTGCCACTCTGTTTGGGTTTTGCGCAGCCTGACCACGCTCCCCTCCCGCCTCGCTGGTCGAGTCCCGGGAACCCCTCTTCTTCTCCCCACTTTCCCAGTATCTTAGCCCACGGAACCCCGGACGTCTCCACTTCTGGACCAGGTGCAGTATTACCCGTCTTCAGAGGGCCTGCCACATTGGCAAATGTCTCTATACTATTATTTAATTCCTAGGTTCTCTGTGTTGTTGTGTACATGTTATTTGAGTGTCTGTGTACATACGAGTAATAAGTAAATCTTTGAAACTAAAACCATTGACTCCGCTTATTCTTTGAATCATGGTTTGTACTCCAGTAGACGCAGGTTAGATCCTGCAGGTTATGTCCAGTGCCAGTTATTGAATGCTAATTCCCCCATATAATAATTCTTAACCGAGCATTTTGGCTAACAAAGGTATCTGCACATCTACCCTTAGACATATTCATAAAAACTTACACAGAATTTGGACAGAGCTAGAAATCTATGCCAACACTGTGACTAGCCCCGTAAGCAATGTTACAGTATTTTGTGTAGCCAGACCGTGTAATCTCTCTAGTTTTTATTTCAGAGTAATTAGATGGATCTGTATCTAAACCACTAGATCCAGGGTATGAAGGATCATGTTTGAATCCCATTGTGGGATGTGTAAAAATTTACAGTGTAAATTGTTACATGAATAACAAAAGTTCTTGTGGCACTTTGAAGACTAACAGATTTATTGTGGCATAAGCTTTCCAGACTGGCAACTTTCTTCAACAAAAGAGCTTCAAAGAGAGACTTCAGCATCAAACTGCTGAACCAGAATTCATTGAGAAGCTCAATGAGGGCAATGGATTCTTACCATACTGTGTGTGTGAAAAGTGCCGTCAAGTTGCAGTTGACTTATGGCAACCCAGTAGGGCTTTCAAGGCAAGAGGCTAACAGAGGTGGTTTGCCATTGCCTTCCTCTGCATAGCAACCCCGGTATTCCTTGGTGGTCTCCCATCCAAATACTAACCAGGGCTGACCCTGCTTACCTTCTGAGATCTGAAGAGATCAGGCTAGTCTGGGCCATCCACAACAAAGCTCCTACCCAACTACAGATGTTAAATTAGTTTAATACATTTTAGGAGGTTATCATTGTGCTTTTCTTGTGCACAACTGAGCTGTACATAGAACCCATTGTCTACTATGTCATCTTGATACCAATGTGTGCGTACACGTGGCCATATTTCATACGTCTGGTAGAGTGGGCTATAGTCCACAAAAAAATATGCCACAATAGATCAGTTTGTTTTTAAGATGCCAAAAGACTCCTTTGTGGATTTGCTGCAACAGATGAACATGCTGAACACGGAGGGTAATGCTTGGGGCAATAGGGACATAGGATTCTTATGTCACTACACATGCTAATTCTCTGCCCCAAGCATTTCACCTCTGCTCTAATCAAGCTGATTACAGTGTAGATTGTACCTTTGCACTCTTTACAAGTATTCCTCACATCACCCCTCCCACCTTCTGATTGGGATATAAGGACTCAGAGATCTGCATTCCAACCAGTATCTGATGAAGGGAGCTTTGACTCTTGAAAGCTTATACTGTTGGTCCCTAAGGTGCTACTGGACTCGTATCTAGCTGTTCAGCTATTGTGGATGGTCATCTCACATCTATAGACTGGCTTGTGAAAATGGACTGTGGGATGTGGATAAAAAAACTCTAGAAATTGGGCAATTTCCGTTTGGACACAGGAAGAAAAACAGTTCTAAGTTATTACTGTTGTTGTTACTTAGCTGGCAGAAGCTGTGCTTTGGGATTGATGTTGCAATGATTGCGTTATACCATCTGCTGTGTGTGCTTGCATACCCCCATAACACCTGCTCAGTCGTACATCTACAAATAGACAGAATATTATAAAACTGCAGCAAAAGTATCCAATGCCTATTTTTCCAAAATCCAAATTACCCTGAAAAGCTGTCTGGGCACTTTTGATTGCTGAGGGAACAGAGAATGCAAAATTGTATTTGAATATTCAGCGAACCTTATCTCTTGAGGTGGCCTAGAGAATGTCACATTGGAGAAATAATAAAGAATTCTGTTAACACAGGAAGTATTCTTTGCTTAAGGTTATATTAACTTTGTGAGGGTCATACAGCAAACAACAAGGGGCTTCTGATAAGCAGTTTCAGATAACAAGGGTTTTACTGTACTATGGTGAAAGCACAGCGTACTTGAAGAAAGACTGTGAAGGCCAGTGGATGGACAAAATATTAAGCTACACCTTAAGGGATTGGTTATGCTGCTTTAGCATATACCAGTATAGTTTCTGAATTACTTCTGGGCAGGATGTGTCTGCCCTGACCTGAATAGACCAGGACAACCCAATCTCATCAGATCTCGGAAGCTAAGCAAGGTCGGCCCTGGTTAGTATTTGGATGGGAGAACACCTGGTAATAGCAGGGTTGCTATGCAGAGGCAGCCAATTGCAAACTACCTCTGAACATCTCTTGTCTCTTACCTTGAAAACCCTACAGGATCACCATAAGTCAATTGTGACTTGATGGCAAAAAAAAAAAATGGTACAAACACTTATCTTGCATTTCATGGTGTCGTGAGTAGGGCTGTTGAAAAAAAATTCGGTCCGGTTCAGATTCGGCCGAACCCGGCCCGACTGGGGTCCGGTTCGGCCGAATTCCGAACCCCCCCCCGTTCGGGAATGCCAAATTTGGTGGGAAATTTGGCATTCCCGAACAAATTCGGTTCAAAGCCCCCCACGCCCCCTTCCCGGGACTCCCGGGAAAGCGGGCGGGGGGGTTAAACTGCTCCGCGCCTGGGCAGGCAGCGCGGAGCAGTTTAAAGACCCACTGCCCCCTTCCCAGGAGTCCCGAGAAAGTGGGAGGAGCAGGCAGCGCAGAGCAGTTTAATGACCCTCCCGCCCGGTTTCCTGGGAGTCCCTTGAAGACCCCCCCCCGCCCGGTTTCAAGGGAGTCCCTAGAAGACCCCCCCCCACCCGGTTTCAAGGGACTCCCAGGAAACCGGGCGGGGGGTCTTTAAAGGCGGGAAAAGGCAGGTTCGGTGAATGCCGAACCTGCTGAATTTATCCGGCAATTGCCTGAACTCGCCAAATTCGGAGCGTCGTTTCCACGCCTTTTTTTGAGTTCGGTTCCATCCGAACTGAAAACCCCCGAATCGGGGGAAATTCGGCTGTTTGTTCGGTTCGGACGAACCAAATCGACAGCCCTAGTGGTGAGTCTTGCCTACCAAAGCCTCCTCAGATGAGGAAGAGATGGAGGAAGCCAGCCCCAGCCCTATGAGGCAGAAAGAATTACCAGACAAGTTGGAGACTCCACCTGGTGTAGAAGGGGAATCTCAGGCTGAAGTCAAAGTGCCACGCCCTCAGTCATGCAGCCCAGGTTTCGAGGCTGAAACAGAAGCACTGCAGCCACCAGCCTCACCTCCAGGGTTGCCAGAGCCTTTGGAATGCTGAAGAAGGCGGGCTCAGAGGGAGGCACAGGAGTGGTGCTGTAGTGTGTAGTTGGCTGCCAAGCACCAGTCAACCTCTGCCTGTAAGCCTGTAAGTCACCAAGTTCAGGCTGACAGCCGTAGTGGCTATTCAGCCAGTGGTGAGTGGCACCTGTCTGTGGATGATTCAGCAGGTTGAGCAGTTGCACCTGATCCTGATCAGGGTTTCCCTTATAGAAGTAGCCAGAGAAGAGTGAACCAGCATGGAAGCATCTTGTCTACAACCGTTGTGCGCCTGCTGGTGGTCTGTGCCTTAGAACTCTGTGCTTGACCTGGATTTGGACTTTCTTGGATTTACCCTTGACCTTGGACTGTGACCTGACTTGTACTTTCCGGATTTACCCTTCTGTTTTGGTGCTCCAACTTGTAACTGCTAGTGTAACTGCTGCCTGTTCCCCCAGGTACCTGCCTGAATCCGGACACAAGGCCTCGTTGTGATTTTTTTTCCTTTCCCTCTGCTGTGCATGTTCTCTGCTGATAAAAGTTTCATTTCGTTCATGTGATGAAATAGGCTTTAATCCATAGCAGATTATCTTCAACAAATCTGTTCCTCTTTTAATATGCCACAAGACATCTTTTAATTTTTTTCTGCAACAGGCTACCCCGCTTGGGAATCAGCGGGGAAAGTAACTTCACCAGCATTGTGCATATGTATTATAATCATATATAGTAAAAAGGTGAAGGAGTATGAATGTAATGATATAATGTTATTGGCATACATCATACAAAATCCAGTTATGCTTGAATAGCAAAGCTGAATGTGAATTAAGTAGACATCAATGCATAAAGAGCTTCATTACACAGCATATCTTGACTTCATTCTCTTTCCAAATTCCTCTGTTAACTGCCTGTTAAACACAAAACAGCTAAGCCCTGTAAAATTTACAGAGAAAAGAGCTGTGACATCCTTTCAATACATAAGAAGAAAACATGCTTTTTGGTTTCTCTTGCTTGTCTGCTGCAGTCATACCATGTATATATAGTAGGAAAAGCTTTTTTCACATTATATGGCACATTACAGGTACCTGTAGCACATCTATTCATTTCCTAAAATGAAAAGATGGCTTTGTGACCTGAGAGCAACAGCAGTTTGCAGAGGTTTCCCTCGCCCTTCAAAAATAATTGGTTCAGAGTACTTGGAATAGTTTTACAAAATGGACACGTTTTCTTCTCAGTTATAGATAAGCGGTTGCTCCTCTTACTTTCTTAAGCATCACATTTCTTTTATCTATTTTTATTTTCTTTATTTATAATCCAATTTTCCTGCTGAGACTCAAGGCGGATTACAGAATATGAAACAGTGCAATCAAACGGCGTAAGGCAACCAATGAACAATGCAATAGGACTAGGATCACAGAATCAGAAAACAATGTGAAGAACAAACTGTCTAAGGCAGGGTATACTATAAACAATACAGAAAGTAGATTACAAGGTATAAGGCAATGCACTAAATGCAAGTGATTCGTACAATAATCTTTCTTTGCAGAAAAATCTGTTTTGTGTGCACATGATCCCAGCCTCTGGATTTAAGTATCCACAGATTTGGCCAGGTTGACAATTAGATCTACTGATAGATGAAGATGGGGGACGGATAAAATGTAGATTGGTTTGTGAATGGGAAGGAGAGAAGGAAGCCGGAAATAATGAGGATATGGGGGTTACCAGGAGAGGCTGCCAGGGATAGGAAAAACTGAATTCACGGGTATATAAAGGTAGGCTAGCTGGTGAGTGGGAAGGAGAGAAGGGAGCAGAAATAGTGGAGAGGCTAGGGGGGATTTCATAAAAGGGAAAAAATAAATAGTTGGGAGGGGGAAAATGAGATGCCTCCCTGCAAGTCCTTGTGGGTTTCCCACTTGTTATTTTACAATACTAGTTAGGGTACAAAATGCCTTAGAATTTTTATCTCTTATGTTATAAACATAACAGCGTAGGAAAACATAGCAGCAGGAAAAGAGGAAGACCCAACAAGAGATGGATTGACTCAATAAAGGACGCCACAGCCTTCAATTTGCAAGATCTGAGCAAGGCTGTCAAAGATAGGACATTTTGGAGGACTTTCATTCATAGGGTCGCCATGAGTCGGAAGCAACTTGACGGCACTTAACACACACACACTCACGTTATAAACAAGGAGATTCCATGAATACATCTGCCAGCTGTAGACTTCTTCAGAAATAGTCCCAGAAAATGTCTCTGGAAGAACATTCAGGTCTAAAAATTTTCTTATGGGTAAAATTTCATTACAGGAAGGGGATTCCTGATGGATCAGCAACGCATCCTTATGCCACAAATTTGACATGGAGGTAGATGAAATCACAATCAAAACTTCTAGACTGAAAGAGCTTGGGTCAAACCACCTGGGCGACCCAGATTCAAATCCCCATTCTGCCATGGAATCTCTCTGGGTGACCTTGGGACCATTCCCTTTCCCTGGCAGCCTAACCTACCTCACAGGATTGTTGCTGTGATGATAAAATGGAAGGGAGAATGATGTTGTAAACTGCTTTAGGTCCCTATAATGCATTACAAACACGAGTCTCCTGCTGAGTTAAGGGAAGCAACAGAAAGCACACAACAATGCTGCTTTTAAGAAGGGCTTGGCATGTAAGTTCCCAACACAATGATATAAACTGAACTAATTTTATGCTAGCCTCTCTGTCTGCATCATTCAATATTTATGCTCATTTAATGTGGCTGGTAGGCAGGTTGACCTGTGCCTGATATATTTAACCTTTAACAATGGCTTCTTTCCACTCACCTTCAGCCAGTCCTTTGACCGCTTATAGTCAGCTGATCCTGGCAAACCACCTCTGTTAGTCTCTTGCCATGAAAACCCCCAAAAAGGGGTCGCCATAAGTCGGCTACGATTTGACGGCACTTTACACACACACAGTCAGCTGATCAACACAATGTTTACTTTTGAAACTCTTTCAAATGCAAACTGCTGTTGATCGACAGGATAATTGATCGGTAGATAGGAAGTTACTTGATGGCACTTAACACACATAGTATGGGTACTTAAGAGACAATCATTTGTCCCTGTCTGCAGGAAGATTGTTCTTTCATCATACTCATGAAGCAATATTGCAGCAAACCTTCTCCCAAAGAAGCCAGTGATAATTGCCCATCGCATAATAATTGCATGGTCCATAGCTGAGTGGTTCAATCTTTGGCACCTCCAGTTTTTTTTTAAAAAAAGATCAAATAGTGGGTGACAGGAAAGGCCTGCCTGAGTAAAGAAGACTTAATGCCTTCAGGTAACAACTTAGATATTTCAGATGTCACATCATTCCAAATTATATACATATGCAACTGTACAAAATACTATAACTGCCATTACACAGGCCATGCAAAGCATACCTGTCTTCACGAGGTCTCATGCACGCTTTTGTATCTATATTTGCACAAAAGAACCAGAAACCTGAATCTGGTAAACAAGTGATGTTTGTTCATTAGAGCAAGTGATGTAAATTGAAGCTTCACTTTTATTCTACTCTGATCCTTTTGTTTTCCTAGAACTTTCTTCCTAAGTAGAGGCTTGTTCTGGAACCTGTCTCTTGTCTTAAGGGTTGGTAGGTACTCAAGCAGGCTGAGCTTCCTGTTTATACAAGCAACCCCCACACAGCAGCACACATTACTAAATAAACTATCTAGGTCTACCACTTGAAAGGAGATGGCTGCCTTGGGGATCAACGTTTAAAATAGTGGTGATTTCCACAAAGGATTTTTGCTCTGCTTTGGGCTTTCAACTGCAGTGGGTTATTTCTCAGCTTCCACACAGTTTCCCCCCCCCCCACCACAATCTATTTTCTTTTTGTAGTTTCTCCTTGGTTTCTCTGTGTGTTTTCTCAAACTATCTTTGCTCCTGTGCTTTCTCCTGATCTGCAGCTGTAAGTTCATTTACCTTCCCTCAGGAAGGTTTGCTGTGCTGCAAAAGGCACCTCCTGCATTTCATCTCTGCCATTTTGTGTGGCCGTTGACCTCACCGAAATTTTTTTTTTAAACATATATATGTAAAATGATTTGACCATTTGAAAAGAATTTTTAAAAGTTGTTATTCCATTGACTTAATAATAATTTGTGGTTAGTTCTTACAGTTAATTGCTTATTATTGTGTATTTGTTTGGAGTAGTGTGTTTTGACGTTGTGTTTATGGCATGCGATGAACAGTCAACCGGAGAGGTCCCTCCAGAGAAGCTGACCAATTGGGGACTGTTCTCAATCACCTTATGGGTGAAACAACCAGATGAGTCCCTCCAGCAACCCATCTAACCCCTAGAAGTTCAGAGGCGAGACACCAATTATCCTATCATAGCATACTCGAAGAGTGGAGAGTCGGTGCATCATGGCCGTGGCTCTCAGTGGTAGAGCATCTGCTTGGCATGCAGAAGGTCCCAGGTTCAATCCCTGGCATCTCCAGTTAAAGGGACTAGGCAAGTAGGTGATGTAAAAGGACCCCTGCCTGAGACCCTGGAGAGCTGCTGCCGGTCTGAGTAGACAATACTGACTTTGATGGACCAAGGGTCTGATTCAGTATAAGGCAGCTTAATGTGTTCATGGGTGTTTTAATGGCCAACCAGCAAAAAATGTGGTGTCATGTATAAGGGAGTTCAGCAGCACTTACTTCCTAATAAATGTGCTTAGGATTGCTGTTTTTCAATGCAGTCTTAAAGAGTTACACACTTCTAAGCCCATTGACTTCAACAGACCTAGAAAGGTGTAACTCTCTTTAGGATGGCACTGATAGTCCTCTAGTTGCTAGAGAGGAACAAGATCTTGGTGAGTTGGGGAACATTTGGGCAGGCACACACTGGACTAACCGTTGTGTGTATATCACTGTAAGAGTAACTATGGATGGTTCTTATCTCAGTGAAAATTTCTGTATTTCTATATTGTCACAACAGGTGATGGGATGACCACATTGCTTATTTTCAATATTGCTTCTGTCCTTCATCTGCCCTCTAAGCTCTTCAAGGAAGAGACTGTGAGTTCTAGCAATGTTTGTGTACCACTTGGCATGTGAACATGATGTGACAGAACTAGTCTGACAACCTTTGTGTGCTTGTGGATTCCACTGAAAGTATTGATTTTCTGTAAAATCCCGGCTGCCCCTGAACAGCGTTTCTGAGATGGCTTCTTTTTTTCTTCTCCCCCTGTCTCAGCCATAGCAAACAGTACTGCTGAATAGGGTGTTTTCTCTGAGTCACAGAATCAGCACAAACCCCTCTATGCATCAAGAGTTAAATAGCAGGTAGGAGTGTGCAAAGCAGACAAGAAGCCCAAAGCTGTTGACCCAGTTGCTTCTGCCAAATGCAGTCAAATTTGAACACATGCAGGGCCATCAGATCTGTCCAAACAGGAAAGCAAATAAATCATACTACAGCCTTTTCATTACAGCATAAAACATCAGACTCCAAGAACATCATTGCCATCATCATTGAATGTTTGCCAAAGTGCTGCAAGTATATAGGAACATACAAAATTTCCCATGGATTCATCTAGGCCAGAATTTTGTTTCTACCAATGGCCAACCCAATGCTTCGGAGAAGCATGCAAGCAGAATACAATGTACACTAGCCACATACTCATTTATGGAGTCAAGCTGACTGGTAATTAGTACACAGTTTAATTGATACAGCTTCCAAGTTACATCTAGAACCTACAGCTTGCACTTCATGAATGTGCAACAGTTTATTTGATACAGCTTCCAAGTTGTATCTAGAACCTACAGCTTGCTCTTCATGAATGTGCAACCCAAACATGAACATGGAATACACCGCTTTTTGCTGTTTATGGATACTACTGCTTCACAACCAGTGCAGGCCCCAAGCTTCATATAAATAATATACTATTGGCACACTAATGAAGTGTTGCAGGCTTGGATTCTGTTTACTGTAAATCAGTTTGTCCTGCACAGCAAAAGGAATTGTCACGTCTTAACAACTGGAGATATCTCCCCAATGGGCCCTAAGTGCTGGGAGATGGCTCTCTCCAAGCATCTATCAGGGCTTCGCAAAGATGACCCTCCTTCTCAGCTGATGGGAAGGGGCAGGTGTGTGCCTGTGTGGGAAGAAAGAGCAGCTGAGTTGTTAGAAGAGATGGGGCAGAGATACAAACTGACTCTGCTGGAACTTTGGCTTAAGAGCCTTGGAAGGTACAGGATCTCCCTAGGGATCTGATGTGATGTAGTACATTTGTTGCTCTGTAGGAGTATTTTTTTTTTAAATTCTAGCTGTGCTGTACATTTGTAAATATTATCTTTAAAAACAACTGGTATCCCATGCTCTCTCTTTCTCTCTCTCTCTCAAAGGCAACTAACTGAGATAGCCTTGCCTTTCTCACTACTCAGAGAAGTGGGACACTCGTAACAGTAATATTGTTTTTCTTCATTACATAACTTGAGGAACATGTTCCAACAGACTTCCAGCATTTCAGGGGGCCCTTGCTCCTGGCCACCCAGTGGCCCTTCAGGGCAACGACCTCTTGGGAACTTTCCTGGCAAGTGAAAAGGCCACTCCAACCCTATGTTGCTACATCCATAATTATTCTGTATGCTTGTACATCCTTATGAACAACATTGAGTTTCCTTCCACCAATGTGATTGCTAGTCTTTAAATACTGTTGGAGGAGTTCTGGCAATATAGTCTTTGACTCCCTTCTTAGGAAAGAATGCATAGCATTTACTAATTCAGAGCCTTGGAGTGCCATTAATTATTTCCTTCTGTCAGTATGGGGGAAGGATGCAGGATTAAGATGGGAAACTCAGGGGTAGAACACATTCTTTGTATGCATACAGTGCCAGGCTCCCTCTCTGCCATCTCCAGTTAAAAAATCTTCAGTAGCAGGTATTGAGAAAACTCTTTGAGAAAACTGCCAGTCGGAGCAAACAATGCTGATGCACCAATAGTCTGACCTGGCATAAAGTAGCTTTATATGGACAAGCATCTTCATATTTCAGGATTTACATGAAAGATAAAAAGTCCAAGATTAACCCTCCCCAAAGACTTTATATTTCAAACATGTGTTGTGGTTACTTTCTGTACCCCAAAGACCCAATGCTAAGGCCATTTACACAGAACATTCTCTCCATCCAATACACACACTGTGTGCTTTTGGTATATATATCTCTAAAATATAAGCCCACTTATTGGTGATAGCAATAGTTGCAGTACAATCCTAAACAGAGTTACATCTTTCTAGGTTCACTGAAGTCAATGGACTTAGAAAGGTATAACTCTACTTAGAATTGCACTATTAGTGTGTACATTTATTGAGCTGGCCACAGACATAGGTGTTGCTGGTGATTAACCACATGAAGGCCAAAACGAATAAGGCCTGATTGATAGTATAGAGTGCTAGTCGCTGGAAGGAATAGTCTTTGTGTCCTTATAACTGTTGTGACTGACATCAAAGTTCAGTATCCATCCAAGTTCCCAGTCCTGTGTCCAAGTCAAACAAGCAGTAAAGCGCTCAAAGGTAACGTTCAGCTACGAAGTTCATAACCTGCTGAAGTTCAAGCATTAATGATGATGCCAACAAAGCAAAAGTCAGATTGTTTGTTTTAAGTTGCAGAAAACTGGTCAGGCTGATTTCTGTTTTCTAGAGTGTGAAAAAACAAACATTTAAAATAAGTCAAATCCCAACCCATGATCTAAATTCATCTTCAAGCAAATATTTATGCTACGGAACAGTTATTGCCCATGTTCGAAAGCTGAGGTGGCACTGAGAAGGGAAAGCGTAATTTATCTGGCTAATCAGGACTAAAGATTGAAACTGACTTGAAGGAGACGGAGGAGGTTTTTATATCCCCACTTTCTCTACCACTTAAGGAAGAATCAAACCGGCTTACAATCACCTTCCCTTCTTCTCCCTCAACAGACACCCTGTGAGGTAGGTGGGGCTGAGAGAGTTCAGAGAGAGCTGTGACTAGCCCAAGGTCACCCAGCTGGCTTCAAGTATGGGAGTGGGGAAACCAACCCAGTTCGCCAGATTAGCATCCGCTACTCATGTGGAGGAGTGGGGAATCAAACCCGGTTCTCCAGACCACCGCTCCAATCCACCACTCTAAACTCAAAGGCCACAATTATTACAGAGTTACATGTGCTGAAATCTGTTTGAAATCAGTGCTGCTGAATTCTGAATTGGAATGTCACCAAGGAGATGTTAATTTTGACTAACAAGGATTAATAATATAACTTTTCCAGAGCCTGAGTTAGCTCAACGGACAGATGCAGAAGTCGCAGAAGAAACAGATTGTTGACTTTTTCATCCAACATCGAGTATTTCCTCCTCCATGCCTGTAACGACAAGGTATATCAGCACAACAATGCTTCTCAAATGAGCATGTTGGTTTCTCCAGCTCTTCTCCCAAGCCATTATTCACAATTTTCACATTGTTTTCTTAACCCCAGAGGCCGCTTTATTGGATGTGATTCTTGCGACCCCTGTGCAAGTAGCATGTGAAAGACACAAATCAGGCATATTTGAAGCATGCCTTGCTGATTTCGTAGCCATGGTCCAGTAAGCCTCATTGCATGAATATATTCTAAGCGGATACTTATCCTGTTTGTTTCTCTGTTACTGCAGTCGTAAAATGATTCCAGCCAAACTAAAATTTTCAGGCAAATGCATCACTGCAGCTGATCTGCAGATCCCTCCCTCATCTCTCCCCAGTAATGTGAAGTTGACAAAATACACGATATGCTGACTTCTCAATAGTGTTTTCCCCACCTTCTCCCACTCCGCGCGATTGGTTGCCGTTTCTGTGGGGGGGAGGGGAGGAAATGCTTGTGCAACGATGTCACATTGTGCCATTTCCCCCCTAACTGCCACACGTGCCTCAATGAAATGCGTAGTTTTGTCAAAGGGAATAGGTGAAACTGAGGGAATGACAAATCTAGACTAGGCCACCTCCTGAGGGCAGACCTGGCACAGACCTCTGTAAAGAATTTAATAAATGTATGTGTGGTGGTGGGGAGTCTTTACAACATTACCCATTCTGTGAGAAACTCATCATATTGGAATATAGGCTTAGATCCCATGGAGCAGGGGTGTCAAACTCAATTATTACAAGGGCCAGATATGACATAAATGTCCCTTAGTCGGGCCAGGTCATGCCTCGCCAGGTCAGATTGAGAGTGGGCTGGTGGCTGTTTCTGCTGGCTCGCGGGCCAGATAAGAGCTCTCAAGGGGCCGGATCTGGCCCTCGGGCCTTATGTTTGACACCCCTGCCATGGAGGATTTAGTGGATGAAAAGGGAATGGGTTTTTGTCAATTACAGGCCTCTAACTCCACCTCCCCTCAATTCTGTTCCTGGGCATCCCCTTTCCCCCTGAGCAACACTGGGGGTGGGGAGGTATTATTGGCTGCAGTAGGAGGAGGGAGGTAAGGAAGTCACTCTCCAAAAACGGAAATCCTTTCCATCCGTGGAGACCTCCAGTGGCGCCAAGCCATAGAGTCCACATCTCATCATTTCCAGGGTACACATGCAAGGCAATTTCCAGACAAAACAAGAAAAAAAATTCCCAATGTGTGGTAAGTAGGGTTGCCAACCTCCAGGTAGTCAGTACAGGAGTGAAATCTAATCAAAGTGCAAAAATAACTTTATATGCTACTATATCTAACCACATACATCAACATGCTAAGTCAATAATAAAATATGTACAACATACAAATCCAACAACAAGTTCTCAATGAGGAAAAATTCACAAGAGGATATGGCCGTTTCAAATTCTTTGAATATCAATTCTTCATCAGTCCTTCAATGAAATTCCTCTCATATTGCACATCTTAGCAATTTTTCAAAATGCTGGATACATGTTGCTTCCCACGAAGGGTAAGATACAAAGTGTAGCCATCATGGTCTGATGAAGAATTGATATTCAAAGAATTTGAAATGGTCGTATCCTCTTGTGAATTTTTCCTCATTGAGAACGATTTTCTCCAACTTACCTGCATGAAGGAAATGCAGAAGAATGATGCTTGTACTCCCTTGAGACACGTCATACATTAACTGTTACTTTTCTTCTTTCACCTTTGGGTGTTTATTGTTACATTGTATGTCTTACTTGTTGTTGGATTTGTATGTTGTACATATTTTATTATTGACTTAGCATGTTGATGTATGTGGTTAGATATAGTAGCATATAAAGTTATTTTTGCACTTTGATTGGATTTCGCTCCTGTACTGATTTCCTAATCCTCCCGATATAAGTACAGTGGTGTCTATTTCTCCCCCAACCTCCAGGCAGTGGCTGGAGATCTCCCGCTATTACAACTGATCTCCAGGTGACAGAGATCAGTTCCCCTGGAGAAAATGGCCGCTTTGGTAATTGGCCTCTATGGCATTGAAGTCCCCCCTTTCCAAACCCCGCCCTCCTCAGGCTCCACGCCCGAAACCTCCAGGTATTTCCCAACTCGGAGCTGGCAACCCTAGTGGTAAGCACGAATCTGAACATTATACAGTAGTCTCACTCCAAAGACGCAGAGATGGAGTTGGTCGAGTGTCATGCCCCCTTCCCATGCACTCTCCTTGTGAGTAGCCCACAGGACCCAGCTGATTTGTTTTCTCCAGACAATGCTGCATGTGTGAAACATTCTACGTTGCCATAGGCGAAAAGATTTCGACCTTGCTACAAAGCCTCGACAGTCAGGCTACAGGAAAGTCAGGCTAGAGGAAAAGTAGGAAAAAACCACTATCTCGATACCTCTGAAGGCAGAGAACAAACAACAAGATCCCCTGAGATCAGCACAGACCCCCAGGAAAGCAAGACCTTTAGACTGTACCCTGTCACTGCTAGTTCAGAGGGCAGCTGAGGACACCAGTTCAGCTCAGCTAGAAACAGCAGCCAATCAAGAAAACCCTGGACGATGGCTTTAAGGACTGGAACAAACAAATGCTGGTATTTTTGAAGTGCAATCCAGCATATTTGAAAGGACAGGGAGACTGAATGGTTTAGAGTCCAGGACAATGACATGCTCTGTGCCTTATAACCCACATTCTATTGCCAAGACTACCTTACCATTTATTTAGTTAGTTGTTTTTAAAATGCGTATCTCTTACTCCTTAAACAATGCTGGCACTCAAAGCGGCTCACAGTAATACAGAAACACCACACACAACAAACCACTTAACTGTACAAACCCACAACAAAAGTCAAAGAAGTTAAAAGAACAGGAATGTGATACTACAAACAAAAAAACAAAACAAAGATGAAACATCCTATGAAACATTTAAAGCCACAGACTAGTTTAAAAAATACCTATAATAAAGCAGCATATCTTGAAAAAGCAACCAGATATAACATTCTAACATCAGCAAGAGACATAACATGAAATTAAAAAACAAAAACTAAGCAGAATGATTGGGTAAATAAATGTCTGCCTGACAACAAAGGCCTATCCACCAATGCCAGGTGGATGTGGGGGGCAGGGGAGGGCATTCCACGATCAGGGCCTTTTCAGTTGTGGTGCCCCATCTCTTGTCATTGCTTGTGTTTCCTCTGCCAATAAATCTCCTGTTCCACAAACTGTGCTGCACATGCAAATGTGAAACCACACTCTAACTATACCCCAAGAAAAATTCTACTTGCAGGTAATGTACCTGTGCAAGAAGGGATTGTAATTCTTATAAGCAATTAAATAAGCCTAGGTAAGCGTGACAAACATAAAAATGCCTTTGTCTTTAAAAAGTGACTGTTCGACCTATGTTGATTCATCGCTACAATTATGATGAGGCATTATTTTAAAAAACACCCTAGTAGCAGCATCAGTCATCATCAGTTTATTGTATACCGCAGTATAAAGCTGTCATATAAAAATAATGACTCGTTCAGGGTAACTGCAACAAATGTTCCTAAAATACATTGCTTTTTTGTGATTTCATCTAGAATACCTACAAAAGGTCAGACTTTAAGCATCCTGAAAATTTCCCCCCTATGCCTTCTGTTGGAGTGAGTGACTCAGTATGCCTGAACATTGGGGGGGGGGCGCTACATCACTCAATGTGTGCATAAGTGTTATCTCCTTGAATGGGATGTCTCTCTCTTTGTCTTAACCAGGGAGCTTCCCTCTGACCCCTCCTCTTTCTCTGCGCGCTTTGTTCTCCCACATTCTCCCCGTGGCTCTTCATGGAGTCATCCATCATTACAGGTCTCTCCTGTAGAAACAATGCCCTCATACTTCTATACACATGATGCTGGATTATCTGGCCACTTGTGACAGCCAAAGCATTCTTTAGATTAGGCTCTTCTCTCTCCTTTTGACTGCGACCTGAATGTGAACTGAATCTACTTGCATAAATGTAAGCTTTACTTTTGCAATATACTTCTTGGGAGATTTATTTACTGCACTTCTATGACTGGGCAAATTCTGCTATATTAACCAAATATCCCAATACCCTCAATATTCCTATTTCAGTAATTTTCTTCTTGGCTTTTCCAGGAACATTAAGGACCTAACTATACATTATATTTTTCTTACATCCTCCCCGGGGTTACCCAGGGTTGCCAAGTCCCTCTTCGCTACCGGCGGATGTTTTTGGGGAGGAGCTTGAGGAGGGCGGAGTTTGGGGAGGGACTTCAATGCCATAGAGTCCAATAGTCAAAGCAGCCGTTTTCTCCAAAGGAACTGATCTCTATTGGCTGGAGATCAGTTGTAATAGCATGAGATCTCCAGCTATTACCCGGAGGTTGGCAACCTTAGTTCCACCAAGAATATTTTCCTTAAGATATTCCTTGCAAATTCTGTGCTCATTTGTTGTTCATTTGTTGTTCACAGAAATGCCCTATTCATGTGTCAAACAGGGAAGGAGTTATTTTTACATTCAAAGGGGCATGCAGGTGAAGGAAGCTAATCCCCTTCCTCTCCTACCTCAGCTCCCTCCAGTCCATTGACAACTCAGTTCCCAGATGTGCAGGGGCACAATTCAGATCAGAACCCTGGCATGCAGGAAGAGGAAGGGATAAGCCTTCTCCTCACACCAGTTCGCTGAGCTGAAATGGGCCCAGGGGGCTGATATTTGCCCTGTTGGGGAAACTTCCCTGTTCCCATCAGTCCCAACAGGAATCGGGCGTCCATATCAGTTCCAAGCACAAAACTCACAAGGCATGTCTGATTGAAGTCCTTGTGATGGACGTGGAGAGGATATGAGGCGGACGTAATGTGTCTAGTTAGCCCCTAAGTGACAGAACAATTCAGAACTACAATCACAGCTCTGTGACAGTGTCAGGAACTTCTATAATATACTCACATGAAACAAATAAACATAATCTATAGTATACTCACATGAAATAAATAAACAAATCATCTTAAGAGGATTCCCTTCAGTGGACTTAGAAGGATATAACTTTGTTTATAACTAACCTGCAGGGTTGCCAGGTCCCTCTTCGCTACCAGTGTGAGGTTTTTGGGGCGGAGCCTGAGGAGGGTGGGGTTTGGGGAGGGGAGGGACTATAGAGTCCAATTGCCAAAGCGGCCATTTTCTCCAGGTGAACTGATCTCTATCGGCTGGAGATCAGTTGTAATAGCAGGAGATCTCCTGCCACCGCCTGGAGGTTGGCTATCCTAGATACACCAGATTGTTGGGGGTGGAGCTATGGTATTAAACTTGATTTCTACCAGAAGGCTTTGTCTGGTCTTTGTTCCAAATACTCATTGTAAACTAGGCCCAGTTTACAACACTGGTACAGCAAAGTAAAAAAAAAGAAAGAAACACGCAACCAAGCCCCTGCCCCAATATGGAGCTGGCTGGGCAGGCTCTCCCTCCTTTGGGATGGGGGTGAAGCCAGGGCAGTAGGGTTGCCAACCTCCAGCTGGTGGCTGGAGATCTCCCGCTATTACAACTGATCTCCAGGTGACAAAGATCAGTTAATCTGGAGAAAATGGCTGCTTTGGAAGGTAAACTCTATGGCATTGAAGTCCCTTCCCTCCCCAAACCCCGCCCTCCTCAGGCTCCACCCCCAAAGTCTCCAGGTATTTCCCAACCTGGAGCTGGCAACCCTACAGGGCAGGCTGGGTAACAGGCCCTTTTCCTGGGCTGGTTTTTTTTCTTTCCAGTCCACCCCTGCTGGTAAGTCTACTGATAGGAAAGTTCTAGATCTTCATCTCAAAAGACCACTTGTCCTGTAACACCACCAAACAGTCGGATCAAAATATTTACAAGCTTAGGGCTTCCCAACATTTTGGGTCCCTATTTATTTTTCAGGAAGCAAATCCCATTGATTTTGTGAAACTTACTTCTGAGTAAATGTTCCTAGGACTAAAGCTTAACAGAATTTTACAGCCCAAATATCTCCTCGCTTGCAAAATGCATTTTCCTTATCACTCTCCAGAGACAGAGCAATCTGCAAAGTGTTTACTCAGGAAATATGTTCTACAGAAAGAACATTTTGCCTCCCTAATTTGACTGTTATAGGAAATCATGATCACACAATGGACTGTGATGCATTTTTAAAAAAAAATAAAATATGGCTGAACTCCAGACAGGAACAAGCCAGGCTCACAGCCAAGCTGGATGTGATGGTGACAAGGACATTTGTTGTTCACAGAAATGCACTATTCATGTGTCAAACAGGGAAGGAGTTATTTTTACATTCAAGGGGGCATGCAGGTGAAGGAAGCTAACCCCCTTCCTCTCCTACCTCAACTCCCTCCAGTACATTGACAAAAACCCTTCCTTCCCCCATCTCAGCTTGGATACTGACAGTGAACCATGCGGGGGGGAAAGAGTTTGGGGCAAGAGACTGTGGGGAGACTGGGAAAGGGAAGAGGAAGGTTCAGTTCCCCTTACACATACACCCCTTGTGATGTTAACGTTAGAATCTCTAACCGCACAGTGTGCATTAAGAGGGGGCAGATATGAAACAAACTAGCATGACTGCCTCTGTCACATTTAGGATGGCCCTCAGTTCCTGGAGATAAATCAAGATGGGTAGCCATGCTTGTCTGCCTGTAGCAGTAGAAAAGCGCATGAGTCCAGCAGCACCTTAAAGACTAACAAACTTTCCGGCAGGGTATGAGCTTTCGTGAGCCACTGCTCACTTCTTCAGATACAGCTAGAATGACTACAGATACAGATTTCTGAAGAAGTGGGCTGTGGCTCACAAAAGCTCATATCCTGCCAGAAATGTTGTTGGTCTTTAAGGTGCTACTGGACTCTTCCTCAATTCCTGGTCACCAATGCCTAGAGTTTTGCAGAGGTCTTGCCTGAAATTTTGTCTGTGTGTGATTTCCAAGATTTAAAAGCAGCCTGTTATTGTTGGATTTGAAGCAACCTGCGTTCTGCCAGGCCTAAATGTCATTTCAAATTTCTCATCTTTGTTCTTTTGTCCTGTAAAAATCCTTATTTTAGTTTCGCTTCTCCTTTGTGCAAATGAACTTGTGATTCTTTATTCACATGCCATTTTGTTTCCTCGTATTGCTGTCAAATGTTTATGTATTTTTCAACATTTTTGTATATGTCGATAAATCAGAATTATACATCATTGTATTAATACATATAAATGATGCATATTGTATGTTTCACTATCATATAAATTGTGTATAACAACGGTATAATGTGCGTACACAATGTAATACGGACAAATCTACAAAACCAAACTGGAGAACTGAAACCACTGATAAAATACAGAAGAATATAAAAAGAAACGAAATGGGGAACTGAAGGGGTATAGCTCAGACATAATTTTACCAACTCAGTGAGAATTAGCGCATAGGCATCTGGCAGCACAGGGTATTCTAGGGCACGATTTAGAACATAATTTAGTCCCTAATCTAATCTAGATAGAGAAAATGGGACAGTGGTAGGAGATCTGGGCCTGTTTGAACTGGGATCTGTTGCATCAGGAGCTAATAAAAGTTCTTTAATCTCTGTAGGCCTCTGGATGTATCTACTCCACATCTGCTAATGGCATGGCTGCCAGCACTGCCTCAGCAAATGCCTACAGATTTTGAGGGCAATATCTGGGGAGAGTGGAGCTTGGAGAGATGGAGAAATTCGTAGGGCAAGGGTGTCAAACATACAGGCCAGAGGCCAGATCTTATCCATAGGGTTACCAGGTCCTCCCTCTTCTCCAGCAGGAGGTTTTGGGGGTGGAGGTGAGTCAAAGATCGCTCGTGTGGTTGTGCTGATGCAATCACATCACTTCTGGTTTACACCCAGAAGTGCTGCATCGCAAGGGGCCTTTTACCACTCAAACTGGGAGTTTGAGTGGTAAATCACCTTCCCTTCCCCTCCCCACAACAGACACCTTGGGAGATAGTTGAGGCTGAGAGAGTTCGGAGAGAGCTGTGACTAGCCCAAGGTCACCCAGATGGCTTCATGTGTAGGAGTGGGGAAACCAACCTGGTTCACCAGATTAGAGTCGGGAATCAAACTCGGTTCTCCAGATTAGAGTCCACTGCTCCTAACCACCACTCTTAACCACTACACCACGCTGGCTCTACTCCTCATTTGCTTTCAGAAAAAAGAACCCTCAGAGAGTGACCATTTGAGAATGAAGAAGCCATAATCTGGGATCACTTAGTTTAGCTAGAAGGAGACCAGACTGCTGTCTATTATCCTCACTTGAACTATTATACATCCACAGAGACACGTGAAGACAGACTATTGAAAAATGTAAACAGAATTTGTGCCAAAAACCCGAGCCAAAAGCTAGTGGGCTGAGGCAGAAATAAGGAGGTGGAGCAAGCAAGGAGAATCCAAGATTGCAATAACAAGGAGTACTGAGCAATCACATGGAGGACTCCCTTCTCTGGCTGGAAGGCCATGATCCCCGGGGCAGGATAACAAGTCAGTAATTGAGTGAAGGTTGTGCAGCTCTGGGGAGAAGCTTAGAAGCACGGCCATTGTGCTGTGGGCAAAAACCTGGTGTTTGCACATGGAGGGATGAATGAGCAGCCTGTTTTAAACCAGCGCAACAGAGTTTTTGTCATTTTTGGCAGTTTGTTTGTTCAGTTTATAGAAATCTGCTTTGGCCGTGCTCCTCTTTTTCAGCAATGCCACCTGCACAATTTGGACTGTGAAACCAGAAGGGGCAGTTCTTCCAATGGACGGAGATGGTTGTCAAGTCACTTTGGCTTGCATTCTTTTCAGGCATGGGTACTCTTGTATGGCCAGAAATAGTTCACTAGATCTGCAAATCACTCAGGGAACCTTTGATTATCACCTGCCAAAAGTGTGGAAGAACTCCCATAGAAAGAAGATATAAAGTCTTGTTTCATTCACTACCCAAACCATACATCATTAGATTTGTTCAACTAGGGTGGATAACTTTTTTGGCAAGTGTTACACAAGTAGGGTTGTCAACCTCCAAGTATTAGCTGGAGATCTCCTGCTATTACAACTGATTTCCAGCCAATAGAGATCAGTTCACCTGGAGAAAATGGCCGCTCTGGCAATTGGACTCTATGGCATGGAAGTCCCTCCCCTCCCAAAACCCCACCCTCTTAGGCTCTGCCCCAAAAACCTCCCACAGGTGGCAAAGAGGGACCTGGCAACCCTATCCACAAGGCTAGTCAAATGCACACTGCAATGGATGCATCACTGGCAAGGGATCCTGTATTTTCTGCCAAAGGGAAGAGCTAACCCCACACAGAGGCTAAGATGATACTATACACGTGGAAGAATGATTATTCCAGTGACATAAATGACTGGCAGTGCAATCCTACACAGCTTTACTCAAGTCTAACCCCATTGAAATCGATTGGTTGAACTGGAGTAACTGTACATAGGACAGCAATGTGATATCTCTGGTATGACAAAAGTCCATGTGCCCAGATTCTTATCTGTCAAAATGGGGAAGTTTGTCTAGAAATCAAGCAATTTAAAATACACAGCAGTGAGTTCTATGTACTGTGAGTTGCTCACTCTTGATCAACGTAATCCTGAATGGAAATGGTACATTTCTCATAACAAATAACAACACGTACCACTGGTTTAATGCTTGTAGTATTTAAAGCACTGTTAATTTAAGTGACTTATTAGCCCCTTCCCTGTATACAACGTTTGAAGTGGCTTATACAAATCAATAAGACAATAACAATAAACAGAGAAATCAATTACAATAAAATAGTAGCCAATACAGTCAAGATCAATAGAACTGCAGTTGTGTGTGTGTGTGTGTGAAGTGCCGTCAAGTCGCAGCTGACTTATGGCGAGCCCTTATGGGGTTTTCTAGGCAAGAGACTAACAGAGGTGGTTTGCTAGTGCCTTCCTCTGCACAGCAACCCTGGTATTCCTTGGTGGTCTCCCATCCAAATACTAACCAGGGCTGACCCTGCTTAGCTTCTGAGATCTGACGAGATCAGGCTAGCCTGGGCCATCCAGGTCAGGGAAGAACTGCAGTTAAACAACGTAAAATAAATCAAGGCGTTAGTTAAAAACACAAGAAAACAAAACAGCAGTTGAAACTCTGGTTTTAAAACTATGTCTTCAACAGGAGCCATTCATATATATTAATAATATTGACATGTGTCTAACAGCCTGAAAAGCAAATGCAAGGAAGATTTTGCCTCAAGCTACATGGTGAGTTCGTGTCAGAGGTCCTCCAGGATGTTCTTAATCATTGGGCCATGCCAGCTCCCAAAGCTTTTTCCTGAACCTTTGCTAGGTTTTAGGATTGCCAACCTCCCGGTGGGCTTGGAGTTCTCCCAGAATGACAGCTGAACTCCAGGCTACAGAGATCAGTTCCTTGGAGAAAATAGTAGCTTTGGTGGGTAGACTCTATGGCATCACATCCCTGCTGAGTTCCCAAACTCTGCCCTCTCCAGGTTCTGCCCCCATATCTCCAAGAATGTTCCAGCCCAGAATCGGCAACCTTATCACACCTGCACCACCATTCTCCTTCTTTCCATTAGCCAGTAAGTCAAGACTGGCCTCTGGATGTGCCAAGTGGCAAGAGTTTTTTTTAAAGCTATGGGAAGGCCTTTTATTATAGAAATGGATATGGGGGCATAAGATGGGAGAGGTCCTCATCTGAGGCCTCCAGAGGTTTCCAGAGGCAGGCCAGTTGCATTGTGAAGTTGGGATCTCACAGTACTAATCTCTTTCAGATCCTATTCTCGTCAATGATACTTACACAAGAGACCATTCCAGAGGATTATGATATTTATGTGCTATCTGTGTACTTCTAACTTGTTCTACATCCTGATCTATGAAGAGTAGCCTAAGACTTCAACTAAATACTTCAAAGTAAAGACATCTGCTTTTGGAAGCCAGCGTGGAGAGCCAGTGTGGTGTAGTAGTTAAGAGTGGCGGGCTCATCTGGTGAACCAGGTTTGTTTCCCCACTCCTCCTCATGAAGCCTGCTGGGTGACCTTCTGTCCGAACTCTCTCAGCCCCACCTACCTCACAACGTGTCTGTTGTGGGGAGGGGAAGGGAAGGCGATTGTAAGCTGCTTTGAGACTCCTTAAAGGTAGAGAAAAACAGGGTATAAAAACCAACTCTTCTAAATATTACGCTGGATTCTGCAGAAAAGTTCAGGAAATAGTTGGCAAAGTGGATCTCCCTCAGCAACCTGCTGCTTGTTCCAAACTCCTTCCCCAGGCTTTTGCACAGGATCCAACCCATAATTTTCCTTCCACATAATTCCCATTCTCAGGTATCATTCTGTTTGCATATATTTCCTGAGGCACAGAACATCCATACCCACAGCAAGCCTGACATCTTTACCGCATGTAAGAGACAAGGAGTGTATACGTGCTGAATCCAAACCTTAGGGAAATGTTTATGGGAGGGAGTTTTTGTCTTGGCTTCGGCATTCTATTTGTTTTTACTGGGGAATGTGCTGGCAAGGGAGGGACGGCCAAATGAAATCTCAAGAGATGCTCTGCAGATATTACAGGTTCTTCACAAGGGGAGTGAAACTCAGCTCAAGAGAGCAGCAGGTTTTAACAAGCAGCAGCGCTTTACTCCTTGTGGGCCCAGACTCTGTTCCCTTCCAAGGAACTACAAATGCAACTTCACTCTATTACAGGCTGTTCTACTTTTAAAGGATTAAAACTAAGGCCTAGTTCACACACACAGGGGAACCTGGATGAGGAACAGTGTTTCCAACTCCAGGTTTGGAAGTTCCTGCAGATTTGGGGGGGGGGGAGCCTGAGGACAGTGGGGTTTGGGGAGGGGAGGGACCTCAATGAGCTATAATGTCATAGAGCCCACCCTCCAACACAGCCATGTTCTCCAGGGGAGCTGGAACTCATCTCTGTAGTCTTGGGATCCATTGTAAATCCAGGAGATCACCAGGGCCCACCTGGAGGTTGGCAACCCCATATAGGAACCTGAGGTGATAAATGGACTATACTGCTTGAGGGGAGATGGTCCATGTAGGAACAGTGGTCAGAAACTCCCAGCAAACAGAAAACCAGCTTAGCAAACAAACAAAATGACTTTCTCCCTGCTGAGCTAGGTTGCTGTATTCTTGTATGAAAAAAATATATTCAAGGAATGGAATCCACCATCTGCAGCGACAAGTGGTGCAGTCCATTATTCCAAACTGGGGGCTTTCCCCATCATCCGCTTATTTTCTAACATGTATCAACCAGGCCTAAAATTGCAGCCTACTAGGTGTCAAAGAGTCGGAGGCTTTAACCGGGACTTCATAGTGAGGCTGTGACCCACCTTGATGAGCCGTGCATGCTCAGGCCTCAGAATTCCTGGTCTATGGGCAGGCAGCACCGAGCCTCTTGGTTGGTCAGGTGTGATGCAAATGTTAGGAGTGTGGGCCTTCTGACCTTGCTTGGGCCACAAGGCCCTGCCTGCTGCACTCCATGCTTCAGATTGTGAGCTCCCCAGGGCCAACTCAGGTTCCCCACAGCCACTACTGGGAATGGCTTTAAAAACAAAGGAGAGCCCAGTGTTTTTCTAATCTAGCCCCTATTGTTTCCTTGTGAGGTCTCTTCTCCAGCCCCTTAATTTGTTTCTATAGAATGGAAGAAGAAAAAAAGAACCAGCACAAAGACTGAAGTGGGTATCCCCCCCATAGAGATATCCATAACTTGAAGGTGTGGAGACTACAATTCTTTGGAGAGGGTTCTTTTGCAAACCTAGCAAATTATTAGCCTTATTCAGAGCTGACTTGCCACTAAACCTCTGAGTCTAGACATTTTAAGGACCAGGAGTCTTTAGAACTTTGGCAGCTATCAGCTCTAAAGGATCTAATGCTCTAACTACTGCCATAGCATGTAGAGAACTCTCACTTGACTTTAGACAGCAAATATATACATTTTTGTGGGGGGTGGGGACACCAAATAGGTTGGTCTGCTGTCGATGAAACAAAGGAAGAAAAAGATGTAATTTTGCACTGAGACATAGGCCCCCAGGAGACCGTTGGGATATCAGTACTGAGTTCCAGCCTGACAGTTTTAGGTTTGCCCCTGCAAGATTGTACAGCTTCATTCAGACCCAACAAGACAGTTGATTTGCTTACTGCATGTTTTATTCATTGGTCAGCCATGCAAGAGCTGAAGTCAGTGCCTAGGATTCAGAACCAATGAGTAGGCTTTCCAGAAAGAAGGAAAAACAAAAATCCTGGCCAAGCGAAGCTAAGGAGAAAAAATTCAGCGTCATTGTTAAAGAGCAGAATCTTTTCAATCCTTCCAATGCTGCCACCTGGTGACGGTATTAGGAATTTACACTCACTCACATATACCAGGTGCAGAAATTGGTCTGAGTTATGTAGCTATCTAGAGCCCCCTGGCGCAGAGTGTTAAAGCTGCAGTACTGCAGTCAAAAGCTCTGCTCACGACCTGAGTTTGATCCCGACAGAAGTCGTTTCAGGTAGCCGGCTCAAGGTTGATTCAGCCTTCCATCCTTCCGAGGTCGGTAAAATGAGTACCCAGCTTGCTGGGGGTAAAGGGAAGATGACTGGGGAAGGCACTGGCAAACCACCCCACAAACAAAGTCTGCCTTGGAAACGTCGGGATGTGACGTCACCCCATGGGTCAGGAATGACCCAGTGCTTGCACAGGGGACCTTTACCTTTTTATGTAGCTATCTAAGGCCTTTTATGAATGTCTGTTTCTGCTGCTCTGTAACTGCACGGTATTTGCAGTCGAATTCTCAAGACACTATGCACAGGGGCTTTCCCCCCTGAAGAAATTGCAGGAGTACCTTGTACTGATGGGGATCGGTTATGCATCCCCAGCAAAAATATGGAGCTTCTGAACCATGCACTGAGTCCCTCCCCCCTGAAAACACTGCTTTGTAATTGACTGTGGTATGTTTTTAAAAAATACGTCGCCAGCCCTGCAGCGGGATTTCTTCATTTAAACTGAACTGAGTGGCCATTTTAAAGCCAAAACAGAGAGAGTCCGGACAAACCCCCTCCCCAACCAATTTGTTTCTGGCTATCTCAACGCAGGAGTCATAAGAACATAAGAACAGTTACATGGTCATTTGTGACCGTTTCATTGTTCCATTGATAGTCTTGCACTCACACAAAAAAAGGCTTTCATGCCTATAAGAGGAGGGTGGTAAATCAGCCCAGTGCTGTTCCATCCTGCCAAGAACTGAAACTGACCCATACTTGCTGTGAAGCTGACCAAATAAGCAGCTGCATAGGTAGTTTGTGATTATTTCAGGGTCCTCTCAACTGTTTCATCTGAAATTGACCCACACTAGCTGTGAAACTGACCAAATAAGCAGCCTCATGGTATTCCAGCATTATTCTCTCTCTAGTGCACTTGATAATGGCTTTAAGAGGAGGGGGTTGGATGAGGGGAACAGACACATGGGAGAGAGAATGGGCATGGGGAGAAAAACCCAAAGTGACAAGTATGCACAGGACCGGCTTTCGATTTGGGATTGAGGCAGACTTTAAACTCAAGGTTACATAGCATCCTGAAAATGCGAGGGAAGAGTGAGGCAACTTCTGAAGGTTGGAAAATACATGCATAATTAAAACGAACCCCCAAAGTAGTTGGTGTGTGTGTGTGTGTGTGTGTGTGTGACCACAACAGGAACAACCCATGCATAAAAGGCCTATATTCGCCTTTAAAAGGTAAAGGTCCCCTGTGCAAGCACTGGGTCATTCCTGACCCATGGGGTGACGTCACATCCCGACGTTTCCTAGGCAGACTTTGTTTACGGGGTGGTTTGCCAGCGCCTTCCCCAGTCATCTTCCCTTTACCCCCAGCAAGCTGGGTATTCTCCTTACCTCCCCTCCAAGTTGAATACTCTGTTTAGAACACAATTCCACCCCTTTCCTTTTATCCTGGCCCTCCTAGTTGGAAAAAGAGTGCTGTAACAAAAGGAACTGTTTTATTTATTTAGCAGTTTGGAAGAATTAGTTTTAAAATAATGCTTATAGCAGGGGTCCCCAACCTTTTCCAGCCTGTGCACCTTTGAAATTCTGACGAAGCCATGGTGGGCACAACCACAAAATGGTGGCTGCAGGAGGTGGAGCCAGCTACAAAATGGTTGCAGCAGCTTACCTTCAGTCACACAGTGAAGATCCTTGTGCTGCAGTGGCAGCAGCTGCCAAAGCAACATTTCAAAAAAATCTGCACACCCAACCAAATTTCTTGTTGGGCACACCCCACCTGGCCATGCCCACCTTCTAAGAACTCTTGGTGGGTGCTGTGGCACCTGCAGGTACCACGTTGAGGATCCCTGGCTTATAGTGCTGAAAATGCTTACAGATTTTGCATGGGTCCCATTAAATTGCACCAGTAAACAATATCACATTAACTATGTTTTTTCCCTTTTAGGATGAATATCCTTTCCCAAGAAATTGACCATTTCCTTGTGAGATTTGCCCTCTGCTCAATGCTGTTAGGAAGCAAGTTTTTTCTCCCTCTGCTACTGCAGGGTTTTTTCTTGGGAGGGGGGGTTTAAAATCAGCAATTGAATATATTGTTGTAATGTTATAACAATCTGTGCAACAGGTTCTCTGAATTCTCAGCTTTCGTTTTTAAAAAAGAGTAAAATCTCTATGCCTTTTCATTGCAGAGAAAAAAGGGGAAAGCATATCTTCACAATGAAAAGGACTAGAGCCTTACTTTTTAAAAAAATTAAAGCTGAAAATTCAGAGAGCCTGATGCACATATTGTTATAACAATATTTAGTTACTAATTGGGGGGGGGGACCCTGAAAAAAAACCTTGGTAATCTTGGGGTGGGAAATGGGGTTGGACATAGTCAGGGGACTGGGAAAACTTGCCGTATGGAAGTCCTGTTGCTGCAGCGCTGTACTGGGAGCCCCTGCAGCAACAGGGAAACCACAACCCTGTCCCTATGCCGAAAACATGCTTGTGATGCTGGTAGCTCTTTGATAATGGGAGTTAAATCTGGTGGTAACTTCCCCATCCCCTATAGAAAGGAAGGAGGTGGTGTTAGTTGTCTGCAAGGAGATCACTTTGCTGTGTGAAATGGGATCATAAGAAACCCAGCATCCTGATTAAGCCTGAATTAAATTTGCTTACAAACTGTAGTTTATACATTAACATATCACGTATTATCACCAGTAACTGCTGCAATGAAAGGATCGTTCTGTCCTTATCTTGTGTACATGGAAATGTCACAAACATAATGCTACCCTTTGCATTTTGTGGCCTTTTGGTCCCACTATTTACAAATCTCTTTCATATTTAGCTATCAACTAACACCTCATGGAGCCGCCAAACGTCAGACCACAAGAAATCGGTCTTTAAGGTACTAGACTTTTGGCTGCTGCTGTTTCAGACTAAATCTAGAAAGCTTTACTGGAGGAATCATCTAACTTGGGCGGAGGGCACAAGTGCATCTCTTAGTGCATTTTAGAATCAACATCATTCCCTCCCCTTGGTTCCCCAGGTCTGTTCTTACGCTGATAAAACCTCTCAGTTTTGCTCTGTTTTGTACACCAAGTTGTCCTTGGGCCATGCATTAGGGGTGGCTGATCCCAGCTCTATGGATGATATCAGCTGGATCTCCTTGAGTGATGTCAGCAAGGTCCTGGATGGAGGTGTATATCATCCTTATATACTGCATTGGAAAACTATACTCAAATTGCCATTAAAAACACAGTGAGGCAGCTGACATCTACTACTGTTTTGCCTCCTTTTTCCTGCCTGGAAGCTCTGTCACCAATTCCAGATGTTTTGGTCAGCTGTGATTAGTCAGAGAGAAATTTACCCTTTGCGTGTTCAGAGGCCCTGGCCTTTATTGTATGGGGGATGCACGCATAGATATGCCTTAGTGAGCTAATGGAAAAGCTATTTGCAGAGGCTGTTCCCAGCAGCAAACAACCTAGAGCTGATACTGCTGAGGTATTCTCTTCAGGGAATGAGACTCCCTTCCATGCAGGGCAAATGTCCTCTTTGCTAATGAAGCAGCTCTCTTCTGTGCTGTTTTTAGAGAAACTGTTATGCCAATAACAGGGGTCTCCGTTTATTGGGGGAAATTAGTTGGAGACTAGATAGAGCTTTGCAAGAGGCTGGCATGGGGGTCTTTTAACCAATTCCACTCCAGATGAACAAACCAATGGAGAGCAACCCAATAACAAGGAGGCTTTTATGGATTTTATTAAAAGGAATCAAATTGGTTGCACACACAAGTGTCCAATTCCTAACACATACCGAGCTCAGAAAATAAAGGTTTAAGAGTCCCAAGTGGGTTTATAGTTACCTTCCTGAAGAGTGAGGTCCAGAATGGCAGCAGCAAAGAGAGCAAGTAAAGGCTTACACTACTAGCTAGGAAAACGATACATGTGAGTACCATGGCTCACACTTTGGATCCAGGAAGTGGTAGCAACTTGACTGTGGCCAATGGGGCTATAATTATACCCCAACATGTAGCTGGAGGCTATGACTGGGAATGGCTGGTCATTGCCAGTAACAAATTGCTCGAGATAGGATTAATTGGGTACAGTGAATAAGACCATCAGAAAATGATGGCTGGGACACTTGGAATTAAGTGATAGGCTTAGGAATTAAGATGGGGTCCAGAAGGTGAGACTGAGAGACACTGTCCTTCAGTGTTACTCCTCTGAAGATGCCTGCCACAGCTGCTGGCGAAACGTCAGGAAAGAAAATACCAAGACCACGGTCACACAGCCTGGATAACCTACAAGAACCGATGAACTCTGACCGTGAAAGCCTTCGACAATATCCAGAAGGTGAGTCAGCAAGAGGGCTCAGCTGGCGACAGGATGGATTAAGGGTACATCTGAATAGGGCTGTAAAGGTATGGCAGGATGCTTGCTGTCTACTACATGAAGGCTATAGAAATGCACAAGGCTTGTCTTGGTCTTCGTTTGTCTTCATGGGAAAGCAACAACATTCATTTCAGGGGAGGGTGTAGCATAACTTTGCTGGTTCAGCCCTGTCAGCTTCCTACAGCCTTGGCACAAACAAGATGGATGCCAGGAGACCCCTTTTTGTCTACACAGTGCTACACAGCACTGTTCCATCCTTTGCACACTCGCTCCATTCCTGTATACCATGCGGGATGTCCCAGGATTAATTAGGGCCTGTTCGGGTACCATAACAAAACTTGCTACCTAAAGGTCAGGTTAGATGAGGCACTGGAATATGTGTGAATGGTTCTCTTGGAAGATCTGCGAATATTTTTCATTGCTAAAATAAAAGTTAGAGAATGGGTCCAGATTGGGGCCATGGTATGAGATTTAACCTTCTCCTAGCCTAAACTGGGCCCAAGCTGATATTTGCCTTGATGGAGGAAACACAGAAACATTTTCAACATTTGAAAGGGGGGGTGCATTTGAGGTTCGAAATATAGCAGCAGAAAAAGTTAAACCCTCTTTCTGTGTGCCCTGGTCTGAATTTCACCCTGCCACCCATCCACACAGAGGTTTTCCAAGGCAGCAAGGACCTGTGCTGGTGGATAAAGAGGAAATTTTCAGAACAGCATTTCCAGCACAAATCATGAGTCCCCTTTCTGTATTTCGTAGCAGTGCTAAGCTTGAATTATTCTCCCTGCTCCCGTAGTTTTAGGGATTTAATGCCATGGTGTATTTCACACCCATAGAGCATTGGCTAGCTAGCAAACCCTCTTCCCATAGATGATGTCAAAGATTTGTTTCCAACTAGTTTCAGGAATGAAGATGACAAGAAAAAAAAATACTTCGAATAATCGGAGCCAGCACAGTGGAGTAGATAAAGCGTTGGTTTTAGGAGACCCAGTTTCAAATTGTGGGTCTGCCACGCATACTTTTTAGATGACCTTATGCCAGCCCCCCCTTTCTATCAGCCTATCCCACCTCATAGGATTGTTGTTGTGAGGATAAAATGGAGGAGGAGAGAACAATGGGGGCTACCGCACTTGTATTCCCAGCGATGTATTAACAGTTTGAAAATGTTATAAAAAATACTGTTCACACTTTCTGTGTATTCCGATCGATGTATTAAGAGTTTGAAAACGTTATAAAATATACTGTTCACACTTTGTTTGGCCCCTTTAGCTGTGAAGACGTCTTCCAACCATTTATAAGCAGTGGTATCCAAAAACCCTTTTAAAGCGATGTTTTTTACAACATTTTCAAACTCTTAATACATAGCTGGGAAGTGCGGTAAATGTCAGCAGCTTTGGGTCCAACGGAAAGACAAACAAGGTAAATAAATATTAACAAGAATTCAACACGTTCTTTAAAGAAAATATTTTTATCAATGCAGAGAACCAGAGACTTAGTGCTCAGGTCTGTGTGAGTCTCTTCGCTGGCGGGTAAGATTGACCTTTTTATTTTATTTTTTACAAAATTTGTACCCCATCAAGGCCACAAAGACACCTAACAGTTAAAACAAATAATCATAAAAACAACTACAGCGAAACAAAACAAAAAACCCTTTGTAGAATGCAGAAAAACAGTAATTAAAACAGAGGGCATGAAGGCGGGATCATTGAGGGAATGTCGGAGGACAGGAAAATGTCTTTACCTGCTGGTGAAAGACAGTGACAGAAAAGGTCAGATGAGTCTCCCTGGGGAAAGAGTTCCAGTTTTGGCAGCCCCACATTCCAGTTATCTAAACTTGGTGTTACCAGAGCATGCACCACTGTGCCAGATCTTTTCTGCCCAGGAAAGGTCACAGCTGGCTAACCAGTTGAAGCTAGTAAAAGGTCTTCCTGGTCACCATTGCCAACTGCTCTTCCAACAGTAGGCCAGCGTCCAAGAGCACCCTCAGACTACAGACCTGTTCCTTCAAGTCCCTACTTATGACAAGGTTTACATATGATGTAAGCACCATGCAACCACCCAGGTTGCTATGAATGAGGTTTCTAGTAGCATGTATGGTTCTCCATGATCATTTATGGGCTGCTGCATGATCACATTTAGCATGGCCACATTAGCCCTGATAAGAGGAGGCAGCAAAGGAGACAGTGGGCCGAGATCTTTCTACTGGCTGTCATCTTAACCTGATTTGCTTAAATTTCAGGTCTGTTAGCAGAGAACAAGAACCAGTTAAACAGTTCACAAATCTGATCCCGCGTTGCAGTGCAGGGCAGGGCACTTGTTCCCAAAGGTTTGTATGTGTGTGTGGGGATAAACCCTGTACCAAATTACTGGGTTTGAGGAAGTGTCCATCATCACTGACAGAGTTGGTGAAAGATTATTAGCCAGATCCAAGCAAGGAAGCTCCTTATATCTTTTTATTCAGAGAACCATGCTGGTATGCAAAAAATGTGCATGTGTGAGCACACACACGCACAGCTAAATAAACTGAGGGTCTCCAGACTTACCTGGGGTCCTCTTTGTGGGCCTGCAGAGCGTGGGGAGGGAGGCAAAGCGTTTTTCTGTTTGAAATGTGCAAAGACATTTTCCAGCACATTTGAGGAACCCCCCTTACGATAAAGGAACTCCTGCTTTATTTGTGGGTGGCCCAGTTTTGTCACTTTCATGACCGGCCTGAGCCATCCATTTTAGTATTAGATGTAGTGACATTATAGCATATCAGGACAGCAGGGCAGGCCCGAGGGAACACCACCTCCGAGCGATCTACTCTCTGGGCCCCCGCTCACTCGGCCAGGACAGGCAGAGCATAATTGGTCCAGTGGGAAGCTCCCAGAAAGCTTCTCAAAAGCCACAGAGGCCACTTAGGGTTGCCAACCTCCAGGTACTACCTGGAGATCTCCTGCTATTACAACTGATCTCCAGCTGATAGAGATCAGATCTCCTGGAGAAAATGGCCACTTTGGCAATTGGACTCTATGGCACTGAAGTCTCTCCCCTCTCCAAACCCCACCCTCCTCAGGCTCCCACCTGTGGCAAAGAGGGACCTGGCAACCCTAAGGCCTCTCCTGGCCATTAAACAGCCACACTACTGGACTGAAAACGCGTTGCCTCCCTCCCCACCCCACAAGCTCACAAACAGGCCCCTGTGAAAGTCTGTAGACCCTCAGCTTGTGGTCCCAGCACTGAAGTGGCAAAGAAACAAGAACTGGAGAGGGGTTCCTTGACCATTTTTTTAAAAAACAAAAAACAAGAATTTTCTTTAAATTACATTTTAATGAAATCCTTTTGCATATAACAGATCACTAAAATCTGGAAACCATAAGAAAACATGTGGCTTTTTACTTTCCTGTCTCTGACAGCTTCATATGCACTTAAGATAACTATCCTTTTTGTATGTATCTACACCTATAGTAGAAACAATGATCAAATGAAAAGCAGTTTTTTTATCTTCTGAAATTAAAGATGGACAGTTCTATTTGACCAAAATATAACCAGTTCTAAAACATGGGGATTTTATGTACCACATTAAAAGTCCTATGGCAGCCATAAATGCAAAGTAAACCCATGCAGATTATAATATATAATCAAACTTCAGAATCCAAATGCAAAACCTATAACTGGGTTTACATAAACATGGAGGAATAATGACATCATCCTATGCACATAATGGTTCCCAGTAAAAGCAGAAAGAACAAGGACCAAAGAAAGCATTTGCCATCAAGTGCCGCAATAAATTCTTTTGCACCTGCAGTCAAGTGGATCCACTAATTTTTAGGGCTGTTTCGGAGTATGTGTGTGATGGGTTTAAATCCTAAGAACACATCAGGAGAGGGGAGTTAGGCGATTTTCAAAAACTTTCCTCCCCATATGATAAAAATAAAAAAGATATCACAGTTATGTAACAAGTTTAGCTTTCTGATTTTGATACAGACATTTCATTCAGCTATGACTTGCTACTAGATATTAGTACAGATAACTGGAAAAAGAGAATACCACCATGTTTGGTATGCTCTATACCAATATACTAATAAAAAAACTGTTGAAGCTTATACTGTACTGCATCTGATCAATAATTCACACTATAAGCTAATTCTCCCTGCTCTGGCTCCAGTTTGGGGTAACAGAGTATGGTAAGCAGAAAAGCCTTTAGAACACCCTAATTATATTTTATTGTTACATATTTAATCCATTATTTATTCCCACCCCCAATTATTTACCCTTCACAGAATTCATAGAATTCATTACAAAAACTCAATTATTTACACCAAAACACTCAGTGGGGACATGTAATTAAGAACAGAACTGAGGAAACAGCTCACCCCAACTTTACCCTGACTTTGATCACTCATGCATCTTCTATCTACAGTATTTATTGCTTGGATCAGGTCTCATCTACTTGGAAAAAAATGGCTCCAGGTTGGCTCCAAAATGGCTCCATGGTTTATTAACTGTACAGAAAGATTGCTTTTCACAGGGAATGATTTGCTAATCACTTAAATACAGGTGTAGTTCCATTGATCTCAGTAGATCTAAAACAGTTTGGTGTGTATGTGCATGTGTATTTGATAGTCAGTGAATTGCCCCTTAAGCTTGAATCCCTAAACCAATTACTCTAGAGTTATTTGACTATCACAACCACAGGCATATAAGAACATTTTTTGTAATGAAAGCAAGGCCAGATGATACTAATATTTCAGCATTGCTGACAATTAAGGCAGTACATACATAACAAAGGAGTCGTCAAGAGATAGAAAAACGCATCCAAAATAAATTAATGTAAACATGACAGAGCTGCACAGTCCATGAAACTTTCATACCATTAAAACTGTGTATGTTGCCTTCATTCTCAGCCAAAATCATAAATTAATGAGCTACAAAAACAGCACTTCTGCTAACACCTGGATCACCAGAATCTTCTGTAAGAGCTGCTTATCATGCAAAGCCGTATATACTAAGAGGCAGGATACACCCGAGGCTCAGTCTATGAAATTTTCCTCTTTATTGTGTTTCCTATATATTTTAAATGAATGTCATTGACATCTACGTTCCAATTAGCCAGATATTATGCTAGATCACATAACAGAGCTGCATAAACCTAGGATTGGCCAGTACATTCCATGATATAGAATCTTCTGATTTCTGGTCATATTCTAGTTTATATATTATATAAATAATTATATGACACATACGCTATAGTTAAAGTCCAGCGGATAAACATAAAACATTTTTTCAGGTAATTCAGGCTGTGGTCCTCTACGTACTTTATTTGGGACTAAGGCCCATTGAAATAAGTGGTGCTTATGAGCAAAGCTGCTTACGATCAGGCTCAACTAGGTTTCACAATATACCAGATCATTGCAAAGGGCTGAAAACTGGCGACCCTGCAAGATAAAAGTAGGTCTGTATCTCTTCAGACTCTCTAGTTAACATGTACAGTATCCAATCCCAACTTGGATACCTAGTTTCAAAATTTGTGAAAACAGATGGGATAGTACTGAAAGAAAAACAAATTAGTGCCACAGATAGGATGGGTTTTTTACTGCTTCCCAAAAACTGTGGAACTTTACTGGACTTTACCAAGAGTAACCATATTCTGAACACAGCTCAGTGTCCTCTGAGTCACTACACTGGCAGAACTACGAAGTCATAGATCAAATTTTCATATTTCTTCAGGGATTTTGGCACGGTCACCAAGTTCTGTACAAGATCCCTGAGAATTTCACCACAACTGAAACATCTATATTAAGGGTTCAACTCAACAATGAAAGTTCAAGCCAGTTTCTTGTTGTTTTCTGCATTCTGGACAGTAGCTAAGAACTCCAGGAGGAGCTTCGCTGTTTTCCTGGGCCGTTCCACGACTACCGAGTGTCCACAGTTTTCCAAAATGTGTACTTGACAGTCAGGAATTGATTTTGCTAAAGTATCTGCTCCAGAAACGTCCAGCACCTGGATGGCAAAGGGGGAGAGGAAGAAAAGGATGTTGCTCACGAGAAAGATATGCCTCATCACAGGATCAGGAAAAATAGATCGTCTTAGACAAATAGTCTGTGCTGACCCTTACATCAGTGGCATTCACCAGGAAATTGTCAGTTTGGCTGCAAGAAGCATTTAATAAAGCTGGAACTGCAACTGAATTTAACACTGAGGCTGGAAAATTATATTTTTTAAAGTAGTTAGTTCACTATACTGGAAAAAAAAATAGTTCATCCCCAGAGGTCACAAATTCCAAAACAGCTTTTACCATCAGCTAAGAAACTAAGCCCTTATCTGATCTTACTTTGCGAACCTGCTGACTTTCAGGTTTGCTGTATGCCTTTATTCCTCCTTTTCCTGCCCATTTTCACTGGGTAGAAAGTAAATTGTGACTCATCTGAATCCTGCCTATGGAGTCTCTGAATCCATAATCCATCCTTAGATTTTAAAAAGGGAGATTCAGAAACAAATAAGCCTGGTCAGACATTTTTTTCCTTTTATTCTTGCGGGGTAAAAAGTAAGAACTTTACTTCTTCACATACTAGATTCACAAATAGGGTTGCCAATCTCCATGTGGGGTTGGAGATCTGCCACTATTACTACTGATCTCCACCGAGATCAGTTTACCTGGAGAAAATGTCCACTTTGGAAGGTGGACTGTATGGCATTATACTCCACTGAAGTCCCTCCCCTCCCCAAACCCCACCTTCTTCTGATTCCACCCACCCAAATCTCCAGGTATTTCCCAACCCAGAGATGGCAACCCTATTCACAAAGCAATATTTTCTCACTAGACCTGAAGACTAATATGGCACAGGGGAGGCTAACTGGCTGCCGTAACCTTTCAGCACTGAAATGGCTAGAGGAGTTTGTATGCACAAAGATAAACGTTAGCTGAGCTACACTGAAGAGAAACCAGAATAAGAAGGCAAAAGCTACTAGTGAGAAGAATGCAAAAACAAAAACTATAAATTAAATCCTGAGAACTAGAGTGTTAGACATGGATTCTCTATGAAAAATATTCTCTTGATTTATCCTCCTGTGTACCATGTAGCTCCTGGCAGTTAGTCTCCTGGTTGCTAAAGTGCTATACACACCCCATAATATCTTGAATAGAGAGAGGTTTCTCCCCCACAACCATACTACATCTTCCCAGACTCCTCCCCATATGTGGACATGGAGCAGCAGTATGTGTGATTGTCAGATGTTAATAACCTGTACCACTTTTCCATACATGGAAATGCTGCCTGCACAGGGAATTCCTCAAGTTTCAAGTTGCCTTAAAGAGCCACTGGCCAAAATATCTCAATGTGTGGAACCTACTGAGAGCAACCACCAGCAATATTTCAGACCGACCAGAAATATTGGTGAGGAGATTGACGTCAGGCTGGAAACAGGTGCGACACAAAAAAAGGAAGGCCAATGGAGGCCCTTTGCAGCACCCGGACCACTTAATGAATACCACTTCCCTACAGGATAGTTTCAGAGGGTAGCCGTGTTTGTCTGCAGAAGAGCTAGATTCGAGTCCAGTAGCACGTTAGAGACCGCCAAGATTTTCACAGCATAAGCTTTCAAGTGTCAAAGCTCTCTGGCGAAGGTGTCTGATGATGGGAGCTTCCATTCTCAAAAACGTATACCCCAAAATCTCATTGGTCTCTAAGGTGCTACTGGAATTGAATCTAACTTCCCTGAAGCTAACCCTATCCCTCATTCAATTCAGCTTTGTTTCTAATGCCATTCTGCCCTCATACTTTTCCTGCTCCCTCACGTGTAATCAGTCCCTCCTACTCTCACTGCTAATTTTTTCATGTTGCCTTTGTTTCCTTCCCGCTGTTGCATTTTTCTGTCTCTGCCCCCCCCCCAACTCTGCCGGAAACTCTTGGAGCAGTCGGTCCTTCTAGTTGTCATGACAACACCTTTTCTCCTTAACTAAAGCTTTGGTGCTAATGGTACCTTGGATCTCTGGGTGAATTAGTATTCACCGCAACCTTCTCCTTCCTATTCTCTCACGCAACATCCATTCGCCCGGTTACGGCAATTCGGCCTAGGTGTGGGAGCTCTGATTCAACACGTCGCTCCTCCACCCAAGTGACATCCAGACTGCTTTTTGTGGGTTGAACAGTTCAGTACAGATCAGTTCACACATATCTGTTGCCTCAATTCAAATGAACAGGGCAGCCCTGAGTGTGTTCAAGAGCTTGATTGTGTGCGCTGGAATCCATTTTGGGGTACTCTGAAGCAAGATGGCTTTCTTCTCCACTAGCATTCTCCTAGCATTTGCTACTATGCTTAGCCTAAGCTTCAAAGACCCTTACTCCACCACCTCCCTCTCTTTCCGTTTCCACTGCCATCACTCAGGGCCTCTCTTTAAACTGTATCTCTGAGTATTTATCAGCTTTACTCAAGCTTACTGTGGAGTCCCAATTTATACACACACCATTTTCTGGACAATTCTCTAGGATTTGGGTAATAGGGGCAACAGGTTAACAAGATTCTCCTAACCAGTTTCTTTTTTTAAAAAAAAACCAATTTATTACAAAGAAAAACTCAAAAAATTCGAAACATATTACTATTAAAATCGGTTTCACCAACACAAGCCAGAGGATTGGTTCAGAAGTTAACACATAAACGTCTACATTACGCACCTCTCAGACAACTAAATTATATTTTTGTCCAATACCAGGGCTTTTTTTTTTTTTGGTGGTGGTAATCACTGGTACAGATTACTGGCACCTTGGGGGCAGGGGGGGGGCTCTCCTAAGTCCTGAAGGGGGAATTGGTAGATATATGTGCAACCTTATTACTGGCTCTTTTTTTAAACAACAACAACAACAAAAGCATTGTCCAGGACTAACATACAAAGACTTCACCAATTTTCTTCAGCCTTAACCTGTATACTCTAACTGTCATTTCTTCAACTGAATTTCTTAACAGCCATAATAAATAAACATAATTGTGTGTAGGCTGTGAGCATTTTTAAAGGGAAGGGGGCTATTTACTGTATTCTCTATGATTTAAATTTGGATCTGAAAGCTGCCTTCAGCCACAGGAAAAAAGCAGGGTATAAATATTTTAACAAATAAAATAAAGTGCCAGAAAATGTTGTTAATAGTCACCACCACCACCCAACCCAAAACTCTGGCCAATGCATGTGCAGACAAAAAAGATAACAGAAAGAAATATTTACCTGTTGCTCTTTTACACGATCCTAAAAGGAGTCTCCCTAGCTGGTTGCAGGGCTACCTATTTAACCAACCCCACACCATTCTTTTCTAAACAGACTGACGTATAATAATTTCAAGTAACAGAAAAGTCATTTCATCACAATGTCTAAGCCCAGGGAAAGTGATCTGGGGCAGGCTAAGATCTTTATATTCCTGATTGTTACATAGTAAGAAACCTAGTTGTACTTGCTAGGTTATAAATTAATCTGCATCTGGACAACTGGGCTAGGCTCCGGGCCCACAAATGCAGTAATAAATTTGTTCATCTTTAAGGTACTGTCGTTTTCTTTCTAGCTCTCTTCATTTGCTATTCTGCTGTACTCACTGATCTTTCATTTGAACTACGGAGGAACGAACATGAAAAGCAAATCGGCTGATGTACCTGATCTTGCTTTCCCCAGATGATCTGTGTTGGGGCTTTGATCTTGCTCATGTTTTCATAAAGACAGGTTCTTGACTTTTCATTCGCAATCTCTAAAAATACTTTTCAGAAAGAGAATGAAGGGGAAAAATTAGTCTAGCACAAGTGGGATTTGATTGCGAACCAAATCTTTTATACTGAATTTCATTTTTTGCCAATGAAAGGAGATAACAAGAAATGGAAGAATTTCCAGAACACAAGAAACGGAAGGTCAGACAATAAGGCTAGAGGCTGTGTGGTTGTGTAAGATCCCTTTAGTTGTGGCACTTGACTATGGGGCTGCCACTAAACCTATCAGCCCTGTGTGGTCTCCTCTTCCCCATGTACTGCATAGGTAGATTTGCTAATGCTGTAACATAATCGTAATGCTTAGCACAGGTAGAGTAGAAGGTTCATCCTCATCTTTCAGACAGGCATAGGGCAGGCAGCAGTGCGTGCTGCATTCTGCCGGCCACAGATCACTCACCTGCCCTCGTAAGCTACAATGGCTAACAGGAGCCAAAGCAGCAGCTGAAGCCACTCGAAGGGGGAGGTCAGGTGAGCGAATGGGGACTGGTGTGCACAGCAGTGGCAGCGGCTTGTTTGGCTGGGGGCAGTGAGCAAGAAGCCACGGGGCTCAGGACCAGTGGCCACCAGTCAGTTGCTTGCCCTCTTTATCTGCATCGCACCGAGGGGCTTCTAGCTTCCCTGAAGCATGACTTTTAAATCCTCATGGCAAAAAATCATAGATGAGAAATTGTTATTGTTGGGCTTCTCGCAGGATATGTTATTAGATCTTGGGAAAACAGAAGCTTTCGCCAAAAATAAAAAGCGCATTAAAGAGCTTGATTATAACAGCACTACTTTTTGTGCTCGCCGCGTTAGTTCAACTTAGTTTTTTTGAATACCACCACCATGCGGTTTGCCCGCTTATACTTATTATTTGACAACTTCTCATCTTTCTAGAGTCTTCTGTTTAGCTAGATTGAACACTAACCTCTCTATGGTTATGCAGGGCAGGATTTTGAATATACCATACTCAGAAAGGACCTGTCCTTGCTCTTCTGGCTCTATTGATTCATTAGCTCATGCCCTCTTGGAATGCCGCTTTTATGAGGAATTTACTGTAGATCACATTATATCTCTCCCTTTTTAACATATAAATCTAATGCCTCTGTGTCTGACATAATGCCTTTTTTATTAAGTGACAGGGATCCCAAGGCTACATCGCCAGTGGCAAGATTTATTTCAGTCCTTATATCCCTCAAACATTAGATTTAAAATTACGCTGCTCAAGATCAATGGATCTGTCAGCCCTTGGCCCACAGAACCAGAAATCACCACAAAGTCATATAGAGTCCAAACAGATGGCTTTTACTGGTCAATTAGGCATACAGTGCAAACGAATAAAATGACAGCTATGAGAGGCTCACTAGCTGGGAGATATTATAAGGCAGGAAAGGCGGGTGATTACACGTACAGGCTGAATACAGTTTCCCAGGAGCTGGGTTCCCAGGCCTAGGTATGCGACCTTGGGGGGCAGACAATACAACGCAGAGACAGAGGCAATAACGAAACCGAGATAGCAGCCTGACATTCTGCTCTCCTCAAGGCCCCCTCCCAGTTCGCAAGGGGGCTGGCCGATCTGGGTAAGCAATGTGAAAGGCGTCGACGAGGTCGGGGGCGGAGACATCCCGTGCGCGTACCCATTCGTCATAGGCAGGGGGGAAATGTTTCCAACGGACCAAGTATTGCAGGTTGCCATGGTGAACACGGGAGTCAAGGATCTTGGAGACTTCGAAGTGTTCCTCCCCCCCCACCATGATGGGTTGCGCAGGAGGTGGGTCCGGATGCCACCGTGGAGAAGCAACATGGGGTTTGAGGAGGCTAATGTGGAAAACAGGATGCACACGCCTTAAGGATTTGGGGAGAGCCAGTTCCACCGTGACAGGGTTTATGACCCGGGTGATGGGGAAAGGGCCAATGTATTTAGCACTGAGCTTATGGCACGGTTGGGTGGAACGGAGATTTTTGGTGGAAAGGTAAACCAAAGTACCCACTTGCAGATCACCCCCGGGGGAGCGATGTTTGTCAGCTTGTGCTTTGTATTTACGTTTGGCTCGGTCGAGGTTGCAAACGAGCCAGGGCCAAGTGGTACGGAGGGCGTGTGCCCAGGAGGCAATGTCGGGGTTCCCCTCCCCCTCTATATCATCTGTAGGAGCGATGGGACTGAAATCTTGTCCATACACAGCAAAAAATGGGCTAAAACCTGTGGATTGATGCATGGCATTATTGTAGGCATATTCTGCTAAAGGTAACAGTTCTACCCAGTTATCCTGGTGGTAGTTAACATAACAGCGTAAATAACATTCAAGTACAGCATTGACACGTTCAGTTTGACCATCAGTTTGAGGATGGTATGCACTAGACAACCCTTGTTCCACTCCCACCAACTTGAGGAAAGCTTTCCAAAACTTAGAAACGAAACCACTGCCGCGGTCACAAATTATCTTACGCGGAAACGAATGTAAACGAAAGATATGCGTCACGAAGAGGCGGGCCAGTTTCTGAGCAGAGGGAATCCCTGCGCATGGAATCAAATGTATTTGCTTAGAAAACAAATCAGTAACAACCCACAACACAGTTTTACCCCCACTGAGAGGGAGATCAGTCATGAAGTCCATAGCAATCACTTCCCAAGGTTTGCTGGGCGTTTCAAGAGGTTGTAGTAGTCCCGGGGGTTTGCCCTGCGATCGTTTCGCAGCGGCACAAACGGGACAGCTGCGGATGAAGGAGTCAATGTCGGAACGCATTCCCCCCCACCAGAACTGTCTGCGCAATAAGTGAAGGGTTTTCAGAAACCCAAAGTGCCCAGCTGTTTTGGCTCCATGGGCTAAATGTAAAACGTCCTTTCGGAGAGCCTTGGGGACATACAATTTCGAGTCCTTGTACCAGGATCCTCCTTGTTCCAAAACACCAGGGGGTAGGGTATGAGCGGAACGTTCTAAAAGGCACTGGTCCCGAAGGACAGTTAAAAAGGACTCGGAGATGGGGATTTTGGAGGGGGCCCCCCCGTCGGCCATGGAGATCTTAGAAACAGTTATGGGGCTAGTGCTTACGTGCGGCGGCGCGCAGACTGCAGGCGGCTGGGCGGTCGGAGGGGTAGGAAGGGCGGGAACTCCGGTTTGTTGCGGTGGCGGCTGGGCAGCCGGTTGAGCTGGCGGAAGTTGTACGTTGGGTAAGGTGTGCTGATGCTGGGATCGAGTTTGTACAGCCAGCATAGGTAGAGCCCCACGTTGCATAGGGGTGAACAGAGAGTTGGTGGGTCTTTCGAGTTTTACCGGATATTGTGGTAAACGGGAGAGGGCATCCGCAAGAACGTTCTGTTTCCCAGGGACGTGCTTCAGGGTGAAACGGAACTGCGCAAAGAACTCCGCCCACCGTTGTTGTTTCGCTGATAGCTTATGGGACCCCGTGAGGGCAGCTAGATTTTTGTGATCGGTCCAAACCTCAAAGGGGACTTTAGACCCTTCCAAGAATTGTCGCCATAGAGTCAGAGCATGATGAACTGCGGAGGCCTCTTTCTCCCAGATGGGCCAGTTTAATTGAGCGTGCGCAAATTTTTTTGAAAAGTAAGCGCAAGGGTGAAGAAGACCATCCGGTCCTTGCTGGAGGAGAGCCCCTCCCATGGCTACATCGGAAGCATCGACTTGCACAATGAACATTTGATTTGGGTCTGGGTGCTGTAGCACCGGCTCCGAAGTGAAGAGGCGTTTGAGGGCCAGAAAGGCGGCTTGGCATTGCTCAGTCCATAGGATTTTCGCGGAGGGCAAGGCAGCCGAGCTTACTTTTCCCTTAGTTTTCAGTAGGTCCGTAATGGGTAGAGCCACCTGGGCGAAGTTAGGGATGAATCCTCGATAGAAGTTTGCAAATCCCAGAAATTGCTGTACTTGCTTCCGGTTGGTGGGGGGAGTCCAATCGAGGACGGCTTGGACTTTGGCGGGGTCCATGCGAAGACCTTGGTGGGAGATGATGTATCCCAAAAACGTGAGTTTGCTTTGGTGAAATTCGCACTTAGCAAGTTTTGCGAAAAGTTGATGGTTGCGCAGGCGTTGCAGAACTTCCCTGACCAGAGCCACATGCTCGTCCATAGTTTTCGAATAAATGAGAATGTCATCTAAGTAGACCACCACCCCACGATATAGAAGGTCATGTAGGATTTCATTGATGAGTTGCATGAAGACCCCCGGGGCCCCTTTTAATCCGAACGGCATCACAAGGAATTCATACATTCCGAAACAGCTAGAGAAGGCAGTGAGGTGCTCATCCCCTTCGCGGATACGGACTCGGTAGTAAGCTTCCACCAAGTCTAATTTAGAGAACACACGGCCTTCCTGTAATTGTCCCAAAATATCGGATATTAATGGGATAGGATAGGCATTGGTCTGGGTAACCGCATTGAGCTTTCTGAAGTCAATGCACAGGCGAAGGTCGCCCTCTTTTTTCCGGACGAAAAACGCGGGGGCCGAGTTTGGGGCATTCGAAGGGCGAATGAACCCTCTGGCGAGGTTTTTGTCCAAAAAGTCCCGGAGGACAGTGCGCTCGGAAGCGCTCATAGGGTAAATCTTACTCTTGGTTAATGTGCAGTCCTTTACCACTTCAATTGCACAGTCTGAGGCCCGGTGGGGGGGTAAGGCATCACATTCCTTAAGGTCGAAGACATCTTCAAAGTCCCGGTACACAGCGGGTAGAGCCGGTGGTGCTGGGGCAGTAGAGGTTAATGCTGGAACGGGCGGATATAGCAGAGCAAAGTTTTGCCGATGCTGGCCGCAGGTGGGACTAGCGAAGGAGATAGTGTTTGTTTCCCAATCAATACTGGGACTATGTCCTTTAATCCAGTTAATTCCCAAGACCACTTCAAATCGGATAGGGGCTATAGTGAAGTCTATTTGTTCCCAGTGGGAACCAATTCCCATTGCCACCCCTATGGTGCGGTGATCAACTGGACCCCCCTGGAAATGGCTTCCGTCCATTTGGGCAAATTGGACGGGGGCGGGTAAAGCCTCAGAGTCGGCTCTGAGTGCAGCAAAAGTGGTTTCGCTTATGAGAGTGCGACAGCAACCGGAGTCAATTAGTGCTTTGACGGGGATTTGTGGGCCACCGTTAAGTTGCTGTAAAACTGCATCCACGTAGACGGTGGAGTCCACGTCTTTAATTTTGGTAGGAGCATTCGGTTTGATAGGAAGATCCTGAGAGGTCTGTGGAGACGCTCCATTCACCACAGACCGGAGCCGTTTTTTGACAAGTCGAGGGGAGATTCCAGGTTTAAGGCTGGAGAAATCCAAGGATTTTCCTCATCCGAAGAGGGAAAATCGTCCCCCAATGGGGCACTTGTAATCCGAGACCCGGCGGGGTCGTTGGTAGTAGGCAGGGAGGCTGGGTCCCCGGCATGGAGTGCAGAGGGTGTGGGTCTTCCCGGAGCTGCGCTGCGGGTGGCCGCGGTGCCTCTGCGTGGTGGACGACCTCGGGCGCGGGTTGTCGTGCTGGGACGAAATATTTCCTGGCGGCGTGGGCAAACGGCTGCAAAGTGGCCCATTTCTTCGCAAGTAAGACAGGCACCCCTCTGAAATCGGGCTTCACGTTCCTGGGGAGGACGTGGGGGATTTCGTGGGACGAGCAGTGGTGCCTTGGGTTGAGGCTTTTGGGTGCCTTTTTCCTTGTGCTTTTGACGGACGAGAGAAATGAAGCGTCGGCGGCTTTCCACTTCCTCGGCTAATAGGATCCAGTCTTCGAGGGTATCGGGATCGCCTCGCATGTAAGACCAGTTCAGAATGTCAGGATGCAAGGCTTCCCTGAAATGATGGATCAGGGTGGTCTCGGGCCAACCTACAATTTTACTTGCCAGTCGTTGAAATTCGTCGGCAAATTCTCGAACTGTAGCAGAGCCTTGTTTTAATTGTAAGAGTTCCGTTTTGGCTCTTTCCCCCAGGAAGGGGTCCTCAAACCTCCTTCTCAGGGCAGTCATGAAGTTGTTGAGGGAACGAATAGCACGAGAGCGGGTGTCAAACTGGAGGACCATCCAGTCAGCCGCTTTACCTGTCAGAAGGGAAGCTACGTAACGCACCCGGCTGTCTTCCGTGGGGAAAAGTTGTCCTTGTTCTCGCATATAACTGTCCACTTGATGCAAGAAACAAGGCAAAGTCTCGAGAGATCCGTCATACGTAGTCCTCAATTTGAGTTGCTTCCAAGGGCCGGGCGCAGGTTGACCCGGTTGCACGGGTGGTCCGGGCGGAGGGACAACAGGAGCTCCAGGAGGCAAGGGTGGAGCAGGCACATTAGCGGGTGGCTGTACGGGTACCCCCTGACCCGGTATCGGAACGGGCTGTCTCAGAGCTATCAGGGTTTGTTGTAATTGCCTGTTCTCCTGAAGCATACGTTCCATTACTTCTTGGAGTTGATCAACACGGTCGGAGAGCTCCCGATTTTGGGCTCTTAAGAAATGAGCCTCCTCACTTGGGCCACCAGTAAGATGAGGCTTACTGGTCCGGAAGCTTGTGGCCCATTGAGAGCTATCCCCATATAAATCCTCGTCTTCAGACTCTTCTGAGTCTCGACGTCGGTCAGCCAAACGGCGTGCGCGTTGAGTCGCGCGCGGCGGGACAAACGCCGGGGAAAAGGACAGACCTGATAGCCCTAGTACATTGCCCTTAGGGCGCGTGTCCACGTTCGCCTGATTCCTAATCCTTGCTGCAGCCGCCCTGGCTGCTTCCGCAGCCTCTCTCTCTCTTGCGACCTTAGCCGCTTCGGCGGCTTGCTGATCCGCAAGAACTTTGGCGTTCTCAAGTCTCAGGGCAGTCTCTGCCGTAATGCGCGGCAAAAGTTCTGTCTCCAGGAGTGAGAGTATGGGGTCGGGTTCCCCGCCCAGCAGAGGTTGTACTCGAACCGCCAGTGCGGGTGCCTCGGCTCCGAAGGTCGAGGTCAAAACTTGAGCCAAGGTGGCTACCGGGGTGTCCTTTGTACATTCCACAAGGAGAAGAGCGGTGCTAATAGCGACTCGCTTGGCCTCAGCCTGACAGCTGGCTGCATCCGGGATCAGGGAAAAACCCTCCGGTGGGGCTCCCGCCATGGTAGAAAGAGTTTCTCGAGAAATAAGATTATCCAAAAGTCCAGTTAATATTTGTAAATCCTCAGTCGCCAATCGGGCATCGTCCAGTAATTGATCCAAGTCCTGAAGATCTAGACGAGCATCAGTATCCTCCGACGTTAACATCCAGAGACGTCCTTTAAGAGATTGCCACTGTTTCTGTACCAGTCCCCTCAAGCGGCAAACCTCTCGGGTCGTCCGGAAAAGTTCAGCGATTAAGTCTTGTAACAGAGTAGGATCCTCAGAGAAGGGCTCCAGGGTGTAGATCACCTGGAGAGCTGCATAGCTCCCATCCAAGTGGCAGGCGAACCCCCCTGGGCTCCAGCCTGGCTAGTAGAATGGTGAAGAGTTAGCTGTCATAATGTCAGCCCTTGGCCCACAGAACCAGAAATCACCACAAAGTCATATAGAGTCCAAACAGATGGCTTTTACTGGTCAATTAGGCATACAGTGCAAACGAATAAAATGACAGCTATGAGAGGCTCACTAGCTGGGAGATATTATAAGGCAGGAAAGGCGGGTGATTACACGTACAGGCTGAATACAGTTTCCCAGGAGCTGGGTTCCCAGGCCTAGGTATGCGACCTTGGGGGGCAGACAATACAACGCAGAGACAGAGGCAATAACGAAACCGAGATAGCAGCCTGACAGGATCAAGGAGCTTCTAAGGGATAAAGGAAATAAAAGGAACACTTTATCTGCATCGCAGTGGCAATGAGCCTGGGAGGGAGCCAGCAGGACAGCATCTTCCCAAGGACCTCAAAACCTGGAGCTGGATTTCTGGTAGCCACATGGAAACTCCGAACAATGTGCTTCTGATTATTAGATGCCAAGAGGAAAACAGAGGATGGTCATCACACTTCCATCCCTTGCTTTGTGACCTTCCCAGAGGCATATGGCAGGTTAGGGTGGGTTTTGGAAAACAGGAAAGCAGTTCGGCATTTATTTTAAAAATGAATGGAGATGAAAATGAATGACTCCCATTGTTCCATTTGTCTTTACGACAGAAATGAATAGGAAAAACCAAAAGAAATCTCATTCATTTTGTTTTCCCCCATTGTTGCACATTAGCCCTGCAAAGCAATGTAATGGAGGTATTTTGCATTAGATATGCTGGCTGAAACAGCATGGAGGAGAAGGGAGAAAAGAGATGCAGTGGCTGCAGAATTTTTTTGTGTGTGAATTACCCTGCTTACTCTACGGGGAAACTCGCCACATCCTTCAAGCAGAAGAAGACTATCTAGGTCTCTCATAAATACCAATGGAAAAATGAAAGGATGTACACTTTTTAAGTTGCCTGTAAAATGTGCACCCATTTTCCTGTCTCTCTGTAATTTGGCAGGTCTGATATAAAAACAAATAAACCAATAATTAAGGAAAGACCAAACAATTTGGCTCCTTAAAATGAAAAGAGAGAAGAGTACAGAAATGGCGGGCGGGGGGGGGGGACATATTTTTTTCTATACACTCAGGAATATCGAAACACCAATTTCAATCCCCAAGAAAGAGCCCTCCAGAAGTGTTCCCATTCATGGCCCAGGAGAGAAAAATTTGATGCACTTACGTTTTCGGTAAAAATCATTATGTGGTATGCGCACATCAACGAGGCCCTGCAGTATCTATAAATACATAACTCTGTATTAGAAGTACAGAATATGCATGCCACCTACATCTTCTGACATTTTCCTTCATGGGAGACAAGACAAGAAACTGCTGCCTAAGCGCACCAGGAGATCCATTCTCACAAACACTCGTGTGCTCTGTTTTCTCGTGTGCAATTAAGGGGTAAGCCTGTTTGAAGTCAGCACAGCAAAAGCTGCTGCAGGACACAGTGGAAACGAGTCTTTTTCATGCTGCTAGAGAAGAAGAGTTCCCGCAGAATTATTTTCAAATAAAGGCAACTCTCCGTCTCCAAAAAGAAAGGGACTATATGCTTGAAAGGGAAAGAGGATCTTCCACCTAAGAAAACGAGAATCCTGTGTCAGAAAAATTTCTTGAAAGTCAGTTATTATATATTCACCCATTGTGAAGATAATTTTAGCCATTTTATTAGCCTTTGGAGGAACATCAGATTTGCACACATAGTGAACAGTCTGAGCATTCCCAGTGGAGCAAATAACATTTCAGTTGCATTCATTTCTCCCTTTCTCTTTTTAAAAATATCTCATGCATATGGCACAGCGCGCTCTCGGCTCTCCATTTGAACACCCACACAGCTGCTCAAAAGTATTCAGGACAGAGCTTGGGAAAAATTAACAACAAGAAGGAAAGTGTCAAAGAATGATAAAACTCACATAAATCCTGTGGAGCATATGCCCCTCAGATAGTTCCTTAAGGTGCTCTGACCCCCAGAAGCAGCATTTTGGAAACATTTCAGGTTGCCATGGGATGGAGGGAGGCAAGGTAATCATCTTCTGGTGATGGATATCTTTTCTGTCAGCAGAAATTACGGATCCAACCCATAATAATTCAAGCACGTTGGTGAGGTTTTGGTTGGATTTTTAAAAATTGTCTAGACTTCATGAATTTTGAGATCAGGGCCCTGAAGGATCTTCAGGAAGACTCATATGCTACCACAGATCAAGTGCTGGACCCAAACTGTTATTGGTCACATGCACAGGAGTGGTATTTGTATTAGGTCAATAAACATTGGTTAAAATAGCAGCAGGCACAGAAGACTTTCTGCAATAACCTTGGTGCTAAATAAGATTGCCAATGAAAGTAGGGCTGTCGATTCGGTTCGATCCGAATTGAAAAACCGCCGAATTTCCCCCGATTCGGCGGTTTCCGGTTCGGGACAAACCGAATTTAAAAAAGGCGAGAAACGGGGGGAGCCGAATTTGGCGGGTTCGGCAAATAAATTCAGCACATTCGGGGTTCGGTTCCCCCCCGCGTGCCTTCACAGGGCTTCCCTGAAGGCGCGCGGGGGGCCCTTTAAACAGATCTGCGCCTCCCACCTGAGCGGCGCAGATCTGTTTAAAGAGCCCCCCCGCGCCTTCATGGAAGCCCCGTGAAGGCGCGCGGGGGACCCTTTAAACAGATCTGCACTTCCCGGCTGGGAGGCACAGATCTGTTCCACCACCACCACCCCCGCAGCCTTCAGGGGGCTTCCCTGAAGGCACGCGGGGGGCGAATTTTCCCCCGAACTCCGAATCTCGCCCGAATTTCGGGGATCTGAAGCGGGGCAGTTCGGACTTCAGCACGGTCCGAATTCAAAAGGGCCGAATTTTGCCAAAGCCGAACTGTACCGAATTTTTTTTCCCAACAGCCCTAAATGAAAGATTGCCCTGTAATTCATGCTTCTTACCTGCCTGGGGACTTTAAAGCGAACATAAGAGCAGAGCTTTAACATGTCTCCCATTTCCTCGGGGGTGGATGGAATTAATGGGATCCTGTCCAATGCCTTAGATTCAGTCATCTCCCGCAGCTGCTTAATTAATTTGCTTTCTGTGGAAACCGGTAATCCTGAAAACAGAGGACAAGCACACCTGCATATTACAGTCTGAAAGGAACACAGAAGCAAGCTTGCTAGCCTTGCCAAAGGTGGCTGGACCATAATGAACTATTTCTTAATGATGCAAGCAGAAAAAAGTAATATTAGAAATGGATCCAGCATTTGACATCCAGGGTGGAATCACATGTTACTTTAAATGCATCGCAACTGTTTATAATAGGTATTATCTGTTTATTGTACATATCATGCTGGTTTTACTGCATTGCATTCTAATTCTGTAATTCTGTAATTCCACTCTCTGCATTGTTTGACATATCATATCTGATAAAGAAGGAGGAAGTTCAACGTGTGGTTACAAGTTTCAGCAATAGCCACACATTTTGCAAAATGTGCAGTTCTCCCTTAGGCACCTGTCTGAAGCAAGGCCAAAAGGTCCTGGCAACAGTTCAAGATTTATTCGAATCCTGCTTCCTTCCTGTGTTTGCACAAACACGGAACATAACTCCAGCATTCAGTTCATTGGGATGGGGCTCTATATTCCGCTGCTTCCTTGTGCTCACTCACCTGCAGGGCACACAAGAGATAAACTGCAGATGTCTGCTGGGTATTGAGCAGCATAAACGCCTGCCACATTTCCACCCATTGACGTGCCTACTAGATGAAAGGGTTTTCTGTTCAGATTGATACATTCAACAAACTGGGGGGAAAAAACCCAAAAGGGCAACAATGCATTAGTACACCACAGGTAACAATTTTAGAGAGCTGGGAAAAGAGTAATGTATTTTAAAATAATAAGAAAAAGCAACTAACGACTCTTGAGATTCAGAGCAGGTTAGCTTATTATCAGAGCCCTGTATAGCTCTCCCTTTATTATTCTCTAGAATTACCATTACCAGTGAAAGATCTGGACCTCGCTATTCCAGAGAGAGAAAGAAAGCCCCACCAAGCAGATTATTTCACACACACAAGTGCCTTTTTCCAAATGTAGAAAAGATGAGGGGGTGTAATTTCTATTGAGAGGGAAGGCAGCATGGTGTCACCCAATCTCATCAGATCTTGGAAGCTAAGCAGGGTCAGAACTTGGAAGGGAGACCACCACGGAAGACTCTGCAGAGGAAGGCAATAGCAAACCACCTCTGCTTCTCATTTGCCTTGAAAGCCCCTGGCTGGGGTCACTGTAAGTTATCTGCAACTTGATGGCATTTTACAAACACAGTTTCTGCTGTAGAAGGCCAATGTAGAATAGGCTTCTACTCATACAAGCTATACTGGCAGATTTAGGGTGATTTCATAAAAATACGTATGAGCTCTTGATAAACAAAACCTACCATACTATCATCAGCACCTTAGAAACCAAAATATTGGTAGGGGGGTTGACTAATTATTCATTTAGGTAACTCATTTAAGTATTCTGTATTTTACAGCTACAGATGCTAATGAAACTCAGATGTTTTTTGTGGCATCCCCATGATCTCTCAGACCTTGTGATGCCTGAGATTGCAGTAGAGACTACATGTTTAATATTAAAATTGAGAAATGAGATCAGGCTACAGGCAATCAAAAGCTGACTCACAGGGAGCAGCCAGGTTCCCCTGGAAGCTTGAGCCCACCCTGACACTATCCTTCGGCTTTCTGAACACTCATCAAATCACAGGTTATGATTAATGACTGAGGTTTGCAAGACAATATTCAAACTTCCTGGACCATCCAGGAATCTGCCTTACGTTGCAGACCTCTCTGGAAACCTAAGTAAAGCCAGGGCTTTACTTAAACCCATCACCTGGCCTTTGTTAACAGACATTAATCAGGTGTGCTACACAGGAAGTTCAATCATCTCTCCAATATCCACTTCCCACTTGGTACCCATCCTCTTCCTCTCCTTCCCTGTTACCTTTTTGGGACAATTCAAAATCTGCCAATAAGAGCCAGGATTCTGAAACTTCCCAGAGGTTCCCCAATTATAAATTCACCCAGTCACAGGCAGAATTCTGAAAATCTGGCCAATGACAGAGAGGAGCCAAAAATGCACCCAATAGAATTTGTTCCTTATAATAAATGCTCAGGAAAAATAAGCTAAAAAAGGCATACTAGCATGAGCAAATTTGCTCAACCACTCCAGAATGTAGCTTAGTGGCGTAAATGTTCAATCTGATCCTCAAGATTGCTCCTCTACTGCACAAATCACTGGACAGAGACCTTTCCTTTCTCCCTGGACCACTCCCCTTGCTACTTCAGAACTTCCTAAATTGCACTGAGACCGCTGAATCAAGCAGCGTATGAAACTTTCTACTCTGCTTCTTTAATCTTGTCCCTTCTTTCTTGATCCTAGCCTCCTCCTTCCGTGAACATATCCCTTCCCTTCCTCTGCTCCAAGTGTTCCAAGAGAAATTGGTTCAACCATCACCCTCTAACCTTCCCCCTTCTCTCTGGGGACACTGATACTGAGGGTGTTTCTGAGTTTGAACTAAATCGAGGAAGGACACATCTAATGTAACTGGGACAGCTTCTATTAGGAATCATCTTATTTGTTTGTTGTTGCTTATTCCCCAAATGCTTGTGTAATTCTGTAGGCCACCTAGTTACGTGTAGCTCAGTAATTTCCCAAATTTAGTATTTTACATTGCTCTTTCCATTTACTAGCATTTTCCTGCTTTTTTCCACCAAGTCCTGTCTCAATCCGCTACTTCAAATTCTGAGGCGCTGCTCAGCTGTGTGCCTCTTCTAGCACAGAGCAAAGATCCCTTAACCTGGGAGTTCGGGCAGAGAAATGAGAAGGATGTCTTTGTGACTGGCTGGCATGGTTGCTTGTGAACACTATAAATGAGAAGCTTAACAATGCCATCCTACGCAGAATTATACCCTTCTAAGCTCAATTATTTCAATGGGCTCTGAAGGGTGTAACTTTGCTTAGGGTGGCACTATAAATGTATTCCCCTGTGCAAGCATCGGGTCATTCCTGACCCACGGGGTGACGTCACATCCTGATGTTTACTAGGCAGACTGTTTATGGGGTGGTTTACCAGTGCCTCCCACAGTCATCTTCCCTTTACCCCCAGCAAACTGGGTACTCGTTTCACTGACCTTGGAAGGATGGAAGGCTGAGTCAACCTTGAGCACAGGTTTATAATGCTCCCCTGCTCTTCATTATAAATCCTTTCACACATGCTGAATAATGCATTTTCAATCCATTTTCAATGTACTTTGTAACTGGATTTTTGCTATGTGAAACAACAAAATCCACTTGCAAACCATCACTAAAGTGCTTTATAGTGGATTAGTCAGCATGTGCAAAAGCGCTCATAATCTCGTTTTCACAAAACGAAAGAAAGAACTCTCAAGTGATTCATGCATACAAGGTGGAACAGGGAGAATAACTGAACAATGGGGGACATTATTTGAAGAGTTACCTGGTGTATTCTTTTCACTTGCCCATAAACTGAGTAGTCATCTAGAGATGACCGGGTAGTGCCCTCATGGCCAGGCATATCAACACAAATCAAGTGCAGGTGCTTCGGGAGGAACTGCAGAAAAAAAGCTCCAAGTGGTTAGGCTGAAGGAGAAATTTTATGAGAGCAAAAGCAATTCCTGAATGGGTTTCCAGCCACTTATTTTTGAACAAAGCCACTGTTGGATAACTGTGTATTGGCAGTGGCTGGACTATCCTAATGCTGATCCAGCACAATTTATTCCTTTCAAGGAAAACCCACAGACCTTTATGTGGGAAAAGGAACTGCACACATATACCATCAACCACAAGTGTCCGCATACTCAGCTTGTTAATGCCTTTGGACATATTAAGCAAATTCTTTGTGAACAGGTAAGCAAGCAGACAAACACAGTCCCCTTTCCAGTCTCTCATAATGACTCACCTGGAGGCTTAGAAAGCAGCCCCACTGAGAGCAGCTCTACTGGCCACAAGTGTTTTTACAAGCAGATGTAGAAGTTTGATAGCCAAAAGTTTCCAGAACTGTCCAGGACAACTGTGTGCCATTCAGTCTGCACATCTGGCTTTCTATGTTCAATGTTAGATTACTACAGAAGTAGGGGCTATATTATCCTATGACTTTTCCTCTGCTCCCATCTGGGCACTATACCACCCACTGGGCCATCTGGACTTGTCCTCAATCCTAATTTCATGGTTGATGGCACAGTTCTACTGCTCTGTAGCTGGATTCCATGATACACTGATCACATATGGATGTTTGTATCATGTGACTGCTTCCTGGACCAACATCAGAAAAATCGATGGGAAATAGTTGCATAAACAGCTCTACCTATAATAAATATCCATGTATTACCTATGCAACATGGATGCCAGCCACAGTGACACACGCACAGGAATGATTAAATACGAAACAGCCACTGCAAAGAGGTTTTTGCCTGAAGTAGTATTTTTCTTTTACAGCCAGAGAAACAGAAACATACCTTGACTACAGATTGCCACATATCTTTGTGCGCCGAGAATCCATGTAACATGAGTATGGAGGGTCTGTGCCCAGGCCTCCCCCGGTAAGAATAGCAAAACTGGTAGTCGTCATAGTTGGCATATCTAACTTGCATGCCCAGTGCTCGGCGCCAATACCTGGCAAAGGAGAAGGACTGCAGTGTATTGAGTGCAGCACAACCTCAGACAGTTCTAATCCCTGGTTTGTTTTGATGTAGATTCAAGACACTCGCCTTCTCTTTCAATAGTCTACCTGTGCCCCATCTTATCAAATCCCACCTCTTAGAGAGCAAACCATATTGAAAAGGGCAGAAGTGCTGGGATTTACAGAATCAGCCTGTTGATTATTGTGAACCGAGAGCAAGAGAGAATGCGAGAGACAGAAAGAAAATTAAAATGAAAGGAAGATGTTTACTAGGCAATTGTAATCTACACACCACTGAAACATTGATGCCTGGAGTCTTCAACAATTATTGATGTTTCCAGATATTCTATGGATACAATACATATTAAATGCTTACCAAATTATATACATACTTACTAAGGATCATAGTCTTATTAGCTGTGCTTTGAATGGGAGATTAAGGCCATGATCTATTTACAGATCTACATAATTAAACTATGCCTTGATCTAACCTTTGGCTGAATAGTTCTGTTATCTCAATGGTATAATAACCTTACTGATATTTTTAATTTGATTTTTTACAAAAACAGTCAAACTTTTAATTATGGCCTGCTGTGTTCAATTTACATTGCTACAAGAATATTTTTTAAAACCTCCTTCTATTGTTATTTATTATACCATCAATACAATAACAAGATATGATTAGCTTGGAAAAGCACTGGTGTTATTATTCAATATTTCCATAAATATGCAAAGAGTTACAAAATCCTTATATCCCACTGGTAGATTGATCACCATTGTTTCAGCTCCCCTGATGAAATGTTTGAAAGTTGTAGCCCAAAGCCACAAGAAAAAGACTATCTTAGGGGAAATTTCAGCTAACTTTTCCCAAATCCCAACCAAACATTATCCACCACTCTGTGACGTGAAACTGTTTTAAGGGCATCTCATCAAACCCCTGCTGAATGATGTTAACATTAAAAGAATGTAGAATTCTGGTTCTGGTATATAGTTGATGTGTGACCTCAATTGCTTCCCCACCCACAAACACACATATCCTGATTCGAAAGTTTACATAGCAACGAAGAATCTAAAAATATCTTGCCATGCCTAAAGTGGAATCTTGCCCCAAATTTGTATTATGATGGAGGTGCTTCATACTGATATTTTCAGCAATGTATACAGATGGATCAATGCTACAAAGAAATCTGTCAAAAGCTCAAATGATCCTTCACAAAGTGTTAACACGATTATGGGTGGAAGTGGCAGCTAAACCACTTAGCACCGAGAGAGGCTCTGCTTTTCAAAGGCCGAGACTACACTAAGGTCTCCCCAGGCCTTCACATCACAACTCTGCAGATCTGCACAAAGCTTTCGAAAAGCAATATCATGGGGTGCAGGAGGCAGAATTATCATAAATCCACAAGCCTCAAAGAGTTCCAAGATGTTTATAAACCAATAAAAACGCACACACATATCATTGAAAAGCATGTTTGCAGACCTGCAATAGACAACGTTTCAATGAGCTAGAGCAGGGGTCCCCAAAGTAGTGCTCGTGGGTGCCACGGTGCCCAACAACCCCTTTCCTGGCACCCACTAAATGCTTTCAGAAGGTGGGTGGGGCTGGGTGGGGCTCTTGACTGGCAGGCCTTTTGATTGGCTACACAGAATAAAATAAATGTTGGTTTTGCCACCGCAGTGTTTGTTTTATTCCCTCTCACTCCTTCCCCCCAGTGTATTCCTTATTTTATCCTCCTTGTTCCCTGCACCTGGGCCTCCTCTGTGTCTTTCGCTCCGCCTCCTGCAGCAGCCATTTTGGGGTTGCACCCATCACCCTATACAAACTCCAAAGGTGCCCACAGGCTCAAAAAGATTGGGAATCCCTGACCTAGAGTGACATACTTTGAATTGTCTGAATGAGGAGTGGGCTCAGGAAAGTACCAGCAAAAAGCTATTGAGCAGGTATTGAGCCTGCCTGTTCTCTTTAATTTCACTTGAATGTCAAAGAGCTCCTCATCCTGAGAAATCCATTGAAAGGATAAATATCATTTTGTTAGCCAGGACACATACTGTGCCTCCTTCCTTCTTAGAGACATCAGGAGTGGACTTACATGCTCTTTGGTGGAAAACTGAAGCACAAAAGCAGTTCAGATTAAAATCCCTCTCACCCCCTGCCAAAGGGAAGAAAAGATCGGGCATTCCAATCTACATATCAGTGTTGAAAACCTAGTTTTAATGCCAGGATGAGGCCCTAATTATTTTACATGGTGTCCTTAATATGCTTAAATGGGCTGAGAGGATGACCTTGGCACTTACCTGGTTACTACCACCAGTAAAGCCCCCTCCCCCATTTACATCACATGTTTGCACACATCCTGTCCTATTCTATCTACTTTCTATGGATGGGGGAAAACAAGATAAAGCCTGGAATATTTATTTTATTAATTCTCTTAATCCAGAGAGAGGTTTGATCAGAAAGATATTGTACAGTGAGTTATCAACAGGGGACTTTCTCCTTTCATATGACATTCGTATTGACAGGAGACACAGTTCCAGAAAGCTGTGGCTATTTTACAACATCGTATTTTACAACACAACATGTTCACTAGGCTGAGCTTGCAGGCCTAAGCCATTTTGGAGCCACTCAGCCATTCCAAAGGAAGGCTGACAAAGCTGTGGCAAGCAGCAAGAGCAGCACAAGGGGCAACAACTAGGGTTGCCATGGTGCTAGGGATAACAACTAGGGTTGCTATTGGCAGGAGATTTTTGGGGAGCAGCCTGAGGAGGGCGGGGTTTGGGGAGGGGGGGACTTCAATGCCATAGAGTCCAATTGCCAAAGCGGCCATTTTCTCCAGGTGAACTGATCTCTATCGGCTGGAGATCAGTTGTAATAGCAGGAGATCTGCTATTACCTGGAGGTTGGCAACCCTAGTAACAACTCTCACAGGATTGCAGCCTCATTAATGCTCCTTATAGTAAAAAGCAGCCACAAGGGGCTCCTTACGCAGACCAGATTCCCCTAAGCGGACATGAGAGACTGCGAGATCACCACATAGGGAATGCTGCTATTACTATTCATAATATGGTGTCAGAGCAGGAGAAGCAATTCTCATCCTCCTGACCAATGTCTGCCTTATTTTCCCTAGTTCACTATGGAAACGTGATTCCTCCAACAGTCTCCCTCTCTCTCTCTTTACTTCTCTGCACTAGTCCTCCCCCCCACCCAAGATCTCTTCTTGTCAGATCTACAGGGGCCTATATTCCAATCCTATAGTGACAATTACTCCTGTTTACACATTTAAAACGGCTTTTTCTGTCTGTTAAACCTGTCTGGTAAGCAATTTGCCCCCCTGTCTGAGGAAACGAGCCAATGGCATCTGTACTCATGGAGCACTTATCTCCCTAGCCAGACAATGTAACCAGGGTAATACAGCATTGCTTAGCAACTAGCAACAAAGACATGGCTTGATAATAAGATAGCACGATATTTCCTTAGCAGCACTGATATTAATGGAACAGCAACAGCAGTGACTTTTACAGGAGCGCGCCACTGAGGTTTTAAACTAGAACCCATTCTATATACAGCGGCCCTAGCCCGACAATCACCTAAAGCAATAGGTGCAGTAGGGCAACAAGGAAGGTCCAAATGCCCCCAGTAGCCTACAACACACAGTAAATAAATAAATGTGCAATAGGGCTAAATGCACAGAAAACTAAAGTGCTCCTTCCCTGTCAACAAAGGGGGGAAGGGAGACAGTGTGATTAATCCATGCTTCACTGTGCAATAATCCACATCACAAATTGTGTGTGTGTGTAAAGTGCCGTCAAGTCGCAGCCGACTTATGGTGACCCCTTTTGGGGTTTTCATGGCAAGATACTAAGAGGTGGTTTGCCAGTGCCTTCCTCTGCACAGCAACCCTGGTCTTACTTGATGGTCTCCCATCCAAATATTAACCAGGGCTGACCCTGCTTAGCTTCTGAGATCTGACGAGATCAGGCTAGCCTGGGCCATCCAGGTCAGGGCAAATCACAAATTACATTGCTGGTAAGGTGGGAATGTGCAAGCACTTACTCATCCTCTTTGTGAGAAAAGAGGAGCTGCTTTAGATGAACCTCTGTTCTACGCTTAAGAAAGACTAACCGGTGGGGAAAAAGGTAAAATATCATCATTTTCTTAGCTGCTGACCACCATCTTAAAAATTTTGCAGTCAAGCCAGAATCTGGAGAGCCCAACGAATATGGCCCAAATGGTTCTGCAGATACATCAATATTTGCCCAACCATTTCTTCTTCCCGTACATCAATTATTCTTCATCAAGCCTCACTCCAAAGGAGCCTGATATTTGTCATTCAACCTGAACGCGTATTTTAAGTAACATGCATTAACAACTGAAAACAGAACTGAAATTGATCGATCTGATGAAACAAAATCACCTACCAGTAATATATTTTGATCAGTGCTGAAGGCCACAGGAGGAAGGATGCTACAAATGCCAGAATAGGGATGGCCAGAGTGCCTCCGGCTATTATAAACATGTTTAGCACATCGAGATCCATCTCGTCTTCCTTACAGCTCTGCCTCACCTGTATGAATTAAAGAATAGCCAAACATCAACATTAAAATAATGAACAAAAAGGCTGCAGCCAAGTATATTCCATTCCTGTGTGCATCCCATTATGATCAGAACTACAAATAATGCTCCTCAACCCACATCCACTCATTAAATTCTCTTTAGTTTGGTTTTCCTACAGCTGAAGTAAGCTTTACTCCCATGTAAGTATGCACAGGGCTGCGATGCCAGACTTGCTTAGCTTCACCAAAGATTCTGTATCACGTGTCCACCTTCAGAAGCTCTCTTAAACAGAGCGGCCTGCCAATTTGCGTGTGTGTGTGTGTGGGGGTGGAACTGGTACACAGAGGAGGGAGTTTCATGATCTTGGTACTCTACCCCAAGTTGCTACTCACAGAGCCTCTGAAGTGGAGGGACTGGGACACGGAAAGAGGTCTCTCCAGACAAATGCCTGTTTTGTATATAGAGGGGCTGATAGAACCGGAAGCCTTGTGGTAACTTGATCCCAACTGTTTAGTGCTTTAAAGGCCAACACCAGCTCTTTCCATTGGGACCAGAAATAAACTGTCAAATCAATGAAGTCATTAAAAATATGCATAACATGCTCAAACCAGCCAACTCTCATGGACAGCTGGGCAGCTGTCCTTTGGACTAGCTGAAATATCTGAGGATTTCTCAAAGGCAGTCCCACTTACTGTGCGTTACCATAATCTAACCGGGAACTCAAGTGAGGTATGTGGAATTATGGTTAGGTGCTACTTTTTCAGGAGAGGTCACAGTTGGTGTATCAGTCTAGCCTGGTAAAAGATACTCCTGGCCACAGTCCCCCACCTCATAATCCAGGAGCAAGGCTGGGTTTAGCATGGTGCCCAAATTGTGCATCCAGAGCTCTGGATGGCCCAGGCTAGCCCGATCTTGTAAGATCTTGGCTGCTAAGCAGCATCAGCCCTAATTAGTATTTGGATGGGAGACTACCAACGAAGTCCAAAGTCACTATGCAGAGGCAGGCAATAGCAAACCACCTCTGAGCGTCTCTTGCTTTGAAAACCCTACGGAGTCGCCATAAGTCAGCTGCGATTTCACGGGACTTTCCTCCTCCACCACCAGAACTTTGGATGAAGTGCAACCCCATCAGATACAGGCCTTGTCTCATTTCCTGGACAGTCTGTTTCCACAGCCAGTTGTCTTGTCTGTCTATATCTATCTAGTCAGAATTAAGCTTCCTATCCATTCCAGCACTGCTTCTAAATACAGATTCAGCACTAGGCAAGGGGGAATGTATTTGCATGGAAGAATCAGGTGTTGGAAGCATTAAACACCCCTTCTCCTAATTCTTCTCTACAAAGACCCAGCACACACTCACTTTATGCTGGCCAGTACGTATTTGGGAAAATAACTTTGTCAATATAATATATATAGCTCAGCACAAGTCATTTGCTAGTCCCACTACAGTCTCCTTTTACTACTTGGGATGGGTACCATGATAGTTTCAAGGCATGTCTGGTCATGTCAAGTGCTGTAGATTCACTTGTATTACAATATTCAGGATGCTTATGTCCTTTTATACTATTAGCTTGTCTCCTGGAGGACAACTGATGGTCAACAAAAACAGACTCTCTTAGCCCTTACTGTTGCTTAAAGGCTTATATTACAACACTGGAGAGATAAATGTCCACCTTTCATAATCCAATGGGTTGAAGAATTTAACAACCTTAACATTTGTGTGTATGGCATTCAGGATGACAAGTGCATATGGACATATTTTTGGTCATTTGGAAACCTTTTATAGATGCCTATGTATAGACTTGCTGACATTGTTCTGTTCTCCATTTTTTTTCTTTTTGGGGGTTGCAATTAAACATTAAAAACTTTTTTTAAAAAGCCAAAATTCAGAATGATCTTAAAAATCTCAAAGACAGACCTCACTCAGCTCATATTCTCTTCCTGGGTGTAGCCACCACAAATCTCCAGTTTGGATGATTATTTGAAGCTTAAAAAAATTATTCTTTTTTTTGGCCTGTATTACGTATTCATACGTCACAGCTGGTAAACTGCATATGCTACCACAGACATGGCAAACCGGTCTTAATCTTTGCTTTGATTGCACATTGCACTTAAGAATTCCAAATATGCAAAGGCATGGCCCAAAGCAACTCTAATGGAAAGAGGAAAAGGAGGTGAGAAAATTAATGTGGCAGGATGAAGCATGCTCAACACCTGGCACATTTTAGCAGAAATTGTGGACAACTTCTCTCTGGGAGTCTGATGTCACGCTGGCAGATTTCCTGCTGGCTGTAGGAGTCAGTTTGCTCCCACTACGCTTTTCTTCTTCATAAAGTAGGTACTATGATAGCCTAAGTCTGCAGTACTCTCTTTTGTTCAAAAGAAATTAAATCCTGGAGAATTACCCCTGGAATTTCTCAGTGCTCAGATGTGGAGACAGATATCTACCTATCTAGTACTGCACATACAGCTATAGCCTTGAGCAGAAAATAAAGGAATAAAAATGCTTATTTAGTGTTATTCATTTTGTATTTAATTATTGCCCCATGGAGCCAGTATGGTGTAGTGGTTAAGAGTGGTGGACTCTGATCTGGAGAACCGGGTTTGATTCCCCACTCCTCCACATGAGCAACAGAGGCTAAACTGAACTGGATTTGTTTCCCCACTCCTCCACATGAAGCCAGCTGGGTGATCTTGGGATAGTCACACTCTCTCAGCCCCACCTACCAAACAGGGTGTCTATTGTGGGGAGGGGAAGGGAAGGTGATTGTAAGCTGGTTTGATTCTTCCTTAAGTGGCAGAGAAAGACGGCATATAAAAACTGTACAAATCCCGCTTAATTTTGTTCCCTAAATGTATAGTGGAAGGAATGAAGAAGGGAACAGATAGAGGACATGCAATATTAGATTTTGAATTAATCCTTTTCTATGTTAGATTTTGTATTAACCCATGCCATGATTACACTCTGCCCTACTGGGAAGGAATATTGTGGGAAAGGAATGCTGTCAGGGAAGGCTCCTTGAGAAAATGCCAAAGGGAGCTTGTGCAAAGAACAGTATATTATACACAAGATAGAGAATTTGAGGCACCAACAGAGATATCTGATAGCCATCGTTTATAGAATATCACAAGTGGAGTACAGTGGGTATCCGAAGGGTATGTTAATGGAATGTCCTTCTGTAATTTCACCTGAGAGGAAGTTCCCTGGGGGTCGGGGGTCTAGGTTACCTAGGGTAGAGTCATGTAGCTTATCTGATCTGAGCTTCTAATGACCATATGATCACCTTCCTCTCCCCCCTCTTGCTGGTCGTCGTCCTCCTTCTCCAGCACCAGAGGGGCCGCAGCAGCGGGCTGGTCACTCACCCCTGCGGCTTCCTCAGCTAATTGTAAAAGGGGAGAGTAAGGAGGAACCGGCCAGCCATTGTCTTCTACAGAGGGAAGGAGGACAGGAGTTGACAGTTGAATAAGTTTGTCCTGGCGACCTTCTCTAACAACCATCGCCTTTCCTCCTTTTGGACATACATATATATCTGGTTGAAGAATAATATTCATGAAGCCTTGGGCAGCCTCATGCTCTTCCCACCTCCCTTGCTGTGGGAGGAACAGCTACAGCTTAGTTCTAGTGTCATGGTAAAAAGACTCAAATTCAGGCCACATTTTCCCTGTAAGGGGGTATTTCGGCCACTCACAAATACACCAAAGAATGAGTTGTTTGGGAGAGATTTTAGCCAACCCCAAACACTTTTGATTAGCTAAAACCATGACCGAAGAGACCCTTTCGGGATTTCTTGCCCTGAATTTCCCTGCCCCATACTGTCCTATACTCCAGTCAACCAAGCTTCCCCCACGAAGCTAGCTTCCCCCACAAAGCAATTCTAGACAGCACACCACTTACTGGTGCCCCGCTGTGTACCCAGGCCCCACACCGATAGTATCACAGACTGTCTGGTATTCCCGAGTTGGGGAGCGACCCCTCGGGGACTGGATTAGTATGGAAAATAATAAAATCCAATATACTCACCACTCTGGGCGGTCCGTGGTTTGGTTCAGCTGAACTGCCACACCAGTAAGCGGTTACCCAAGAAACTCCAAAGGGTTGTTTGAGCAAAAAGGTGGATGTTAGCTGTTAGCTGCTAGCTGTTACCTGCTAGCAAACAAAGGTTGCTGATGCAGAGAGCTCTGAATGCAAGCAAAGTGTCACCTTATATACCTTTTGGGTGGTGTGTATGTCATACACACGTGACATACAACAGTTGCTTAATACAATAATAAAATGTACTAATGACACATGAGCTAGTATAATCAATATATTGGAATGTGGTCTGGGAATGCATTGACTGTTGGGGTCCCTTAGAAATGCGTGAACACTCTTTGAAATGCATGTTGTACTGATACGCACAGATGTCAGATTGTCACCATTACTTCAGGACATTCCATTAACATACCCTTCGGATACCCACTGTACTCGCCTTGAGATGTTCTATAAACAATGGACATCAGATATCTCTGTCCATTTTCTCTATTTTAAGCATAATATACTGTTCTTTACACAAGCTCCCTTTGGCATTTTCTCAAGGAGCCTTCTCTGTTAGCATTCCTTTCCCACAACATTCCTTCCCAGTAGGAAAAGTGTAATCATGGCATGGGTTATTACAAAATCTAATCTAGAAAAGGATTCATTAAAAATCTAATATGGCATGTCCCCTATCAAAACCAACTCTTCTTCTATAACGAATTATGACTCAGTAGCCCACACTCAGAATATATTTTGAAGCTGCTATGTAGATACAGCTGGAGAAAATAGTTAAATGAGAGCTGTCAATAACGCCCAGTGTCTCTCAAAAAGAGATTCCCTTTGGGTCCCTCTCACACCACCAAAAACCAACCCAGACATCATGAAAAAACAAATGCCTCACCATTCATTATCAAAAATAGGATTATAATTAGCTATCTAAACATGCACCACATACTTTTCCCCATCCCACTCCTCACATTTATATCTCACCCTTCCTCCAAGGAACATAAGGCCTTCCTGATTTTATCTTCACAACAACCCCGCGAGGCAGGTTTGGCTGAAAGATGAAGATCTCACTTCCCCTTCCTTCTATCTCAATAAAGTTATTGCCACTCACCAGAAGTGCCTTGTCTGGCTCTCCAGAACCCCAGGAATTTTGTTCCCCAGTCCTTTCCTCTCAGTAGCCCAGCTTGCATGTGGCAAAACGTAATTGATGCTTTCCTGATTTTTAGTGAGAAACTTCCTCTGTCTTAAAATGCTTCCCCCCCCTTTCTTTCCCTTCTGACATAAGTTTTCTCCTTCTACAAACACTGAGGGCCAAACATAGTTCTGCAACCCTGGCCAACCAATACATGCTTCTTTTTTACTACTGTCAGCAAATTTTCTCTCAATGCATCTCAGCACACATTACATAATCTACACAGAAAATTCCTTCAAGGGATGCTCAGCAAACTGAAGATAAATGGATGCATTCAAAACCTTTAGGCCAATGGGCAATTCTAGATTTAAACTCCCCCAACAGTGAGAATTGTGCGTCACTGCTTTTAGTGTTCAGTTCTGCAAACAGCAAGCATAGATGCTGAAAAAAATTCATCTAAGATCTTGGAAAACCTTCAAAACTGAAGTAGACCTCTATGAAAATAACTGAGTTATGAAAAAGACTATCTGTATAGGGAGAATCTTTCTGCATATGCTCTATGGATTTCCAGTTTTATAATCCAGCAGCAGGCTACTTGTAAAGCACTGAGGGCCATAATAGCCCATTACTTGTAAAGTACTGAGGGCTACCTTATTAAAGCATGGAGGGCCATTTATTTCAGATATATCTGATGTAGTGTGGAAAGCCTAGGTAGTGTAGGGATTAGAAAGTTGGACTAGGACCAACTTTAAATTAAATTAAACCGGGTTTAATTTCCCATCTTTCCATGAAATTTACTGGGTAACCCTGAGGCATTCCTTTTCATTCATTCAGAATGAAAATGGTGGCTATGGGGTGGGTGTGGGGAAGCTCTGAGGCAACTGCCTTCTGGACTGAAGAATGTCCAGTCCCCCACTCTGGCATCTCCTACAGATTCTTTACACCTCAACTGCCCATAATCAAATCAAAAGGGGGGGACGCAAACTTTGATTAAAGGATTAGTGGCATGTAAACTATGCGCTCCCTAAAGGTCTGTTATTTGGAAACCTGCTAGACGAAGGCTGTACTTATATGTGAGATAAAAAGACATCATGTTTCCTTGGACATTTGACTTGAAAGACAAGAAGTGCACAGATGGGCTGCACCAGCAAAAGTAAAAACAAAACAAAAGGTACACAGAGAATCTGCAAATATGTAAACAGTATTTATTCGATGATCATGACACACTTCGTGTCAAATTGCTTCCTCAGAGTTGGAGGAATGTATCAAAGATAGTCAAACAGAGTCCTTTACAGCAGAGGAAAAAGAGTTGTTTAATCAAGAAATTACACAAGCTACTGGTAATTTCAAACTAGAGAAGGCCCCAGGCAAAGTATTACAGATGTTTTGAAGAAGAAATGGCATTGAATTCTCAAAAATTAATGAATGATATAACAAGAGAAGGAAGTATTCCTACATCATGGCAAGAAGTGTACAACTCACTGATCTATAAAGAAGGAAATTATTCTTTACTACCACAATCTTATAGACCTATCTCACTTCTGAAAGTGGATTACAAACTTTTTGCTACCATTATGGCAGAAAGACTCAAGAAGACTATAACCAAAGTCATACATCCAGATCAAACAGAGTTTATACCATGATTTGGATGAAGGAATAGAGGAGATGCTTATTGAATTTGCAGATGATACTAAATTGGGAGGGGTAGCAAATATGGTAGAAGATAGAGCCAGGATACAGGATGATCTTGACAGGATGGAGAATTGGGCTAAAACTAATAAAATGCACTTCAACAAAGATAAGTGTAAAGTTCTGCAATTAGGTAGGAAAAATCAAATGCATAACGATAGGATAGGTGAGACTTGTCTTAGCAGGAGTGTGTGCGAAAAGGATCTTGGGGTCTTAGTAGGCCAAGGAAGACATGAGTTAGCAGCGTGATGCAGTAGCTAAAAAGGCAAATGCGATCTTGGGCTGTATCAACAGAAGTGTAGTGTCTATATCACGGGAACTGCTGGTATCGCTTTACTCTGCTCTGGTTAGACCTCACCTATTGTGTTCAGTTTTGGGCACAGCAATTTAAGAAGGATGTAGACAAGCTGGAACGTGTCCAGAGGAGGGCAACATAGATGGTGAGGGGTCTGGAGACCAAGTCCTATGAGGAAAAGTTGAAGGAGCTGGGTATGTTTAGCCTGAAGAGGAGAAGACTGAGAGGGGATATGATAACCATCTTCAAGTACTTGAAGGGCTGTCATATAGAGGAGGGTGCCGAGTTGTTTTCTGTTGCTCCAGAAGGTTGGACCAGAACCAATGGTTTGAAATTAAATCAAAAGAGTTTCCGTCTAGGCCAGGGGTGTCAAACATAAGGCCCGGGGGCCGGATCCGGCCCCTTGAGGGCTCTTATCCGGCCTGCAAACCAGCCAAGGCAGCCACCCCCCACTCCAGTCCTGAGGTGTCAATGATCACAGACTGGTAAATAAAATAAAATACTGTGTTATTGTTTTAAGCATGTTAGTGTTATAAGTAAAAAATAAAGTTAAACCCCCCCCCACAATTAATTGGCTTTGTCTGTATCTTCTATAAAGTTTATATCTCTGGTACCAGGGATTAAATTTTATGGTACACATGGCCCGGCCAAGTGACTTTTATGTCATATACGGCCCTCATAAAAAATGAGTTCAACACCCCTGGTCTAGACATTAGGAAGAAATTTCTAACAGTTAGAGCAATTCCTCAGTGGAACAGGAGTCCTCAGGAGGTGGTAAGCTCTCCTTCCCTGGAGGTTTTTGAGCAGAGGCTAGATGGCCATCTGTCAGCAATGCTGATTCTATTACCTTAGGCAGATCATGAGAGGGAGGGCATCTTGGCCATCTTCTGGGCATGGAGTAGGGGTCACTGGGGGTGTGGGGGGGAGGTAGTTGTGAATTCCCTGCATTGTGCAATGGGTTGGACTAGATGACCCTGGTGGTCCCTTCCAACTCTATGATTCATAAAGGCAAATGAAAGACAATGTTCGTTTTGTACTGAATGCAATAGAATATGTTAAAAACAAGGGCAAAAAAGAAGCATTCGTATTCCTGGATGCTGAGAAAGCTTTTGATATTTCCCGGTCGTTTTTATTAAAAACACTGAAAACTCTAAATTGTGGTGAGAGATTCTTAAAATGGATTCAGAGTATTTACACAAAACAAAAAGCAAGGATTGTGATCAATGGGAAACTAACAGAAGGGCTGCAGATTGATAAAGGTACAAGGCAGGGTTGTTAATTATCACCATTGTTGTTCAATATTGTCCTGGAAGTGCTAGTGAACAGAATAAGAAGAGATCCCAGAATTAAAGGTCTGCAGGTGGAAGGAAAAGAATTTAAAATGAAATGTTATGTTATGATGTGGTGGTGATGCTGACCATTCTTAATCCATAGGGTTGGGACATTAATGGAATGAATAGAAAAATCTGGACTATATTCAGGTTACAAAATTAATAAACTCAAGATGAAAATAACTGTAAAGCACCTTCTGTGACAAGAAGAAGACATGATAGGACTTATCACAGGATGTAAGGTAACTGAGGAAGTAATAAAATATTTTGGAATAAAAGTATCAGGTCACAACAAGACTTTGTTCAAAGATAATTGTAAAACAGAATGGAGGAAAACTGAAAAGGACTTGGTGAGATGGTCAAAATAAAAACTTTTGTGGCTGGAGTCTCAGCAATTAAATCTCAGCAACTAAAATGAATGTCTTGCCTAAACTTAATTTCTTATTCCAAATGTTGCCAATTCACCTGGAAGAAAAGACTGAAATGCTGGCAAAAACAATTAAATAAATTTGTGTGGAATGGCAAGAAACCAAGAATCAGATTTAAAATACTGCAGGATGAAAAAGGAAGAGGTGGTCTGGCTTTACCGAATTAGAAATTGTACTAACAGGCGGTTGGACTAGTGTGGATATCAGATTGGATCAAAACCCAGAAGTGAGCCTCATAAAGTTGGAGAAAGCTGAAATGAAAGAAGGACTACATTATCTATCATCTCTGGAGGAAAAAAATACAGAGCTTCAGCAGGGCAAGAAACAGAACGTGTAATTAAGGGCAGCCTATGGAGTTTATGGATGACAAATAAAAAAGAGGCTCAGCCACACCGTCACCATTAATGTCTCCAATAGAAGCGTACTATGACAGTACAGAAAGGAAATGTATTGACTATATAACATATCAGGTCATTACTCTTCCCTAGATAACCCAGACCCCCACCCCCAGGGAACTTCCTCTATGGTGAAATTACAGAAGGAATCACATTGTGGGGAATGTGGCTCCACCCGGGTCATTACTCCCTTACGTGAGGTTGCAATTCCCAACACTGCAAACCCAGGTACACTTATCCAACACTATCAGTATGTCCCTTTCACCACATCTGACATTTATAATTGGAAACATCATATATACTTTTTGGGTGATGTGTAGTAATACAACATTATGGCATACACGTGACATACAGCAGTTGCTTAATATAATAATAAAATGTACTAATGACACATGTGCTAGTAAAACCAATATATTGGAATGTGGTCTGGGAATGCATTGACTGTTGGGGTCTCTTAGAAAGGTGTGTTGTACTGATATGCATAGGTGTCAGATTGTCACCATTACTTCAGGACATTCCATTAACATACCCTTCGGATACCCACTGTACTTGCCTTGCGATGTTCTATAAACAATGGACATCAGAGATTTCTGTTGGTACCTCAAAGTTTCTATCTTACACATAATATACTGTTCTTTACACAAGATCCCTTTGGCATTTTCTCAAGGAGCCTTCCCTGTCAGCATTCCTTTCCCACAACATTCCTTCCCAGTGGGGCAGAGTGTAATCATGGCATGGGTTAATACAAAATCTAATATAGAAAAGGATTAATTAAAAATCTAAAATGGCATGTCTCCTATCAAAACCAACTCTTCTTCTTCTATAACGAGTCAGTAGCCCACACTAACAATACATTTTGAAGCTGCTATGGAGATACAGCTGAAGGAAATAGTTAAATGAGAGCTGTCAATAACGCCCAGTGTCTCTCAAAAAGAGATTTCCTTTGCGTATTATGACAGTACAGTAAGGAAATGTATTGACTATATAACATATCAGGACATTATCAACACACATGGAGAAATTAAAACATAATGGAAAATTAAAGAGGAGAATAGCAATATAAAATGGCTTACATACTGTCAACTGGTATCAAGATTAAGAAAAGACTGCCTAGCAATGGGCAAAATGAGAGAAATGACAGAATTTGAAAGTCTGATTATGAAAAACAAAGATCATCTCCTGGGTAAGATATATGAATTACTATTCTAACATGACACTGAGTCTGAACAAGTTAAACCATGCATGGTTAAATGGATGCAGAACTTTGGAGAGGAGATCTCGATGTAACAGTGGGAACCATTATGGACTAAAGTGATCATGTTTATGTCAAGCCAGTCTTTGAGAGAGAATTGGTATAAAATTGTTTTTGTTGGTATATTACACCTAAAGATATCCAGAAAATGAATAAGGATGTGAGCGGACACTGTTGGAAATGTAAGGAGACAGAGGGGACCTTTTTTCATGCGTGGTGGTCATGTAAGACGATAAACACATTTTGGGGTGAAGTCCGTACTGAAACTCAAACAATTTTAAAAATTAAATTTCCAATGGACTCTAAAACCATATGGTTAGGAATTCTACCATTGGTTATTATGAAGTCTTCAGGAGAGCTGTTTAGATAAGTTTATAAGTGACTATAAATGAGTTAGCATGATTCAAGAATGGCTAGTTTTATTATGCTAGGGCAAATTACATATATCATGATAGTGAATAACTGGGGGGAAAAGAAGCATGTTCAATAGCATAATATAGGGAAGATCACAAGAGGGAAACAAAATTTTGTATATTCACCCGAGTTCCGGTTCCGGTGCAGAGATAAGCCACGCGTCTTCGCAGCTCAAATAAGATATTTTAACTTTTCTAAAAAATTTAATGCCCAAGAGGGAAACTACTTTTAACTTTGAGTTTGCTGGATGGGAGAGCCTGCCGTGCTAAAGGCTGATTTTAATTTATCTGACATGCCTCTTACCAGGAAGAGGAATAGAGAATGTTTAACCGATGACTCACCTGGCTCCCCTCCACTGAAAGGATATAAGCAATTGAAGATAAAGGATTTTTTTACAAATGACCTTGAGGTGGACTGTGATTTTCTTATTCCATGCTCGGTCAACAATTACGAGGTGTTAGAACAACAGGATAATTTACAACCTTCCAACCCGCAATTACAGCTGCCGACCGACAATCACTCTCAGCCAGATTCTGATGCAACGTTTGGTATTACTCCTCCTCAAGAGGCTCCTCCTCACTTTAGAGACTTTGATGTTGATTCTGTTAGTAACCTCTCCAAAGTTGAATTAGTGAAACTAATTGCTGATTACAGCATATTAACCGCCCGAACGACGAATAACATATTTGAGCACTTAAACAAAATATCTTGCAGGCTACAATCTCTTGAAGAGCTACTGGCAAACAAAGATACTCTGTCTGGCTTGAGTAAAGCTTCCAAGGAATACGGAGACAACTATATCCCGGGGTCAACACATCCATCACTTCCTACAAACTGCTCCACTGCCCAAATTGGGAATGTCGCTGAATGTGTCACATTATCCTCCAGGAGAGTTCTGTTGAACAACAAAATTGCACTAACAATAGCCAAATTGCCTGTCAACTTTGCCAGATGGGAGAGCAGAAGATCCATCCTCTTCTCTTTGGCTTCCCTGCTGAGAATTGACATAAAATTTATTGATTTGGTTGCTGTGGATAATCTCCCCAATTCTCCAATGGGGAAAAGACTAATTTTGACCTTTAAAAAGCACTTTATTCCTGAACCACTTCTGAGGCGCAGACGGTTTTTACTAAACTTCAAGATTCTGCTCACGAGAGTGTTCTCTGACCCAGTTATTATGCCACTTATAAAAAAGAACTCTATGAAGGAGACTCCTATTCTTCCCAGTACACTAAAGTTACCAGAGGGCGTGCCTAGTGTTATCCCATCTAAGGCAGGCAAAATGGACTTCTTAATTGACTCCTTTATTCCCTCACAAATTCCTCTTAGAGAGCCTCTAATTCCCAAGATGGACCTTCCGTCGAGGAACAATTGTGAGGCAGCGAATGATGCTGCTTCACCACTGGACTGTGCTTCCCTTGAAGACTCTTTTCTCCTCTCATTTGATAAATTGCCTCCTTTGGAACAACAGGAAGTTATTAGAAAACTGGAAAGTACAGTCCATCGTCTTCAGGCACATAAAATTTCAACATCTGCATCTACCCCCGCCACTCCTTTGGGGTCCTGCCCACCAGCAGGTCCTGCCCTCCCATCCCAAGATTCCTCGACTTCTCCCAGCATTGGAAGGATGTTCTCTCCCTCCCAGACTATAAATATTCCAGTGGCCTCAGACTTAGTAAAAGATTCAGATTTACCGCCGGTCTGCCCTCCAAAATCTAATGGGTGTATCTTCAAAGACACTCACAAGAGGCTGGACCTAATTGAAGAATCAGACTGACTAGCCTCAAAGAGCCCTGTTAGAGATGTCCAAATGATGTCCTGGAATATTTCTGGCTGGAATAACAAAAAGCTTGATTCTGATTTTATCAACTATATTACGAACTTCGACTGCATCTGCTTCCAGGAAACCTGGATGACAGAAAATTTTACTGTTAACGGATATCATTCTTTTCCTTTACCAGCATATAAAGACAACCCAAAGGGTCGGGGTAAAGCCGGCCTAGCCATTCTAATTAAACAAAATGTTTTCCCTAGGGTTGTGTCACTGGGCTCCTGCAAATGTATTGCTCAAGCTGTTTTAATTTCTGATATTGCGCCTCGCTTTATTTTAATCAATATTTATCTTCCCTCTACCGATAATGACAATTCATTAGATTCAAACTGGTCACTTCTTACCAATTTCGTCTCGAAAATCTCTCAAGATTTTCCAATGATCCCGACTTTCCTTTTAGGAGATCTTAATGCTAGGATAGGCCACGATACTCGGAAATGGGCAATTTCTATAGATCTAGATGATATAGAGCCTTCACCTCTGCAGCTGGGCTTGCCTCGCCATTCTCATGATTCTTGTTTTAACAAAGCGGGCTGCAAATTAATCGAATTTTGTATTGAACTTGATTTGATTACCTTAAATGGTCTCTGCCGATTTCCAGCTTCTCAGTATTTTACATTTAGTACGGGGCTAGGGAGGAGTGTGATTGACTATGGAATTTGTTCCTCTAGATATCTACCTTTAATCAACGATGTCTACATAGACTTCCGTACTGAAAGTGATCACCTCCCGGTTTTATTCTCCTGGCGATGCCCATCTGAAAATTCTTCCCCACAAGAATCTCTATCTGCATTGCAGGCCATTAAGAATTTGAAAAGAATTAAATGGTCTGACTCTATGAGAATTTCCTCTTCCACTCTTCTCCATTCTAAAGAATTGCTGGCCCAGAAATCATCAATCTTGAACTCTGACTCGCATACGGAGATATTATCAGCCTTCTCCCAGATTGAAAAGCACTGCTTTTCATTGGCCGAACCACTTCAGACTAATTCTATCAAGTCTGCATCTTGGTTTGACAAGGAATGCCTAGCACATAAAAGATCTCTAAGAACCCTGTTTAGGAAAGCTAGTATGAAGGATCCCTGTATCAGCTACGATGATTGCTTTACATACAAAAAGTTGTACTTAAACCTAGTTACTAAAAAGAAGAAATTCTTCTTTCAACATAGATGGTCACATTTGCTTTCGTCTCTTAAGTCTAGAAATAGTAAAACTTTTTGGAAGGCCATTGCAACTTCCTGGAAGGCTTCCTGCAACTCTCTTCCTGATGTCAGTATCCCTCCCCAAGTTTGGGTAGAACATTTTTCCAAGTTTTTCAATTCTCACACTAACCATGTGTTTAATTCTGATGAATCTATGCCCTTAACTTACCCTAGATGGCCAGCTGTAGATGTCGAGGAAATTCTTGAATTAATAGGTAATCTGAAGCCAGGCAAAGCCCCAGGTCCTGATGGTCTCCCGGCCGAATTGTTTAAGGCATCTACTGATTGGTGGGCTCCGCTCCTTGCTAAACTATTCACATCTATTGACCTGTATGGCATCTTGCCAAACTCCTGGCTAAATTCAATAATAATTCCTATTTTTAAAAAGGGTGATCCAACTCTTCCTGATAACTTCCGTCCCATCAGTCTTCTTCCAGTCTTGGGCAAACTGTACGCGAAACATCTAGAACAGCGTCTCCTTAGCTGGGTAAAGGAAAATGCAATAATAGGCCCAGAACAAATCGGCTTCTCCAAAAACAAATCAACCTTGGACCACTGCCTGGTTCTTGCCACAACTGCAGAAAAGTATATGAAAATGGGTGGCAAGAAACTCTTTGTCGCTTTTATTGACCTCAAATCTGCCTTCGACTCCATTATCAGAGATAAACTCTGGTCTAAGCTGTCTAGTATGGGAAATGA